>NC_062222.1:23278595-24684845 GCF_902686445.1 Sciurus carolinensis | reverse complement strand
CTAGACTCCTGCCAGGAAACAGGGAATCAGAATGCCATGTTAGCCTGGATAAAATTCCAAAGAAAACTCTTCTTGTGTCAGAACTAAGATCACTTGTCCTATCCTGCCTGTGCATATACTGAGCCTAAGATGCTTGAATACAGATATTTGATTACTGAGAGGAAACAAGGCTCTCTTTTTTCACTTTAATTTCTCTGAAATGAAAAGCACCCGGGCTCTGAGCTGAAGGAAGACAAGAAAGGCATGGGACATGTATGGGGAGAAAGGGGGGTAATCCCTTTCCTGCCCATGTTAAAGGTCCATGGACAACACCCCTACACCAGAAGACAATTAGCAAGAGAGGAGTGATTGACATAATAACAGACATGAAGACCAATGGAACAGAGTAGAAGACACAGAGACATAGCCCATAAATAAGTTATCTCATACCAGACAAAGGCACCATAAATATACATTAGAGAAAAGATAGCCTCTTCAACAAGTGGTGCTGGGAAAACTGGAAATCCATATGTAGTAGATTGAAATTGAACCCCTATATCTCACCCTGAACAAAACTCAACTCAAAGTGAATCAAGAACCTAGGTATTAGACCAGAGACCCTGAGCTTTCTAGAAGAAAACGTAGGCCCAAATCTTCATCACATCTGATCAGGAACCAACTTCCTCAACAGTACATTTATTTAATCAAAGTTTCCCATGTGTGGGAGTCCCCACATGAAGACCCAAAGACGCAGGATGAACTAGTCATTTTCATACTTAGGTTCATTGAAGTATGGGCAGCTGTATATATATATGACTGGACAAAAAAAGTTATGATCTAATAGGAAGAGATGGAGTGGGGAACCCGGCAGTCTGTCCATTCAGATTCTTCTGGTCTCCTTTGCTGTAGCATTTCTTCTTCCTGAGCCTAGGATAGGATCCCTCTGGAATGAGGGTCTTCATTTTTTTAGAGTCATCTAGTTACTATAAAAAGTTAGGGAAAGCTTAGAGTAGTATTTTTAGGCTTTATGGCTGGCTTTAGCTAAAAGGAGTTCCAGTTTCTATGATCCAGATTGGAGGAAGAGGGATTCTAGTTCCTATGGCTTAGGAGAAGAATGATGTTGAGACATAGGAGGAGAGAAGAGAAACTTTGCTTCCAGATGCTTCTGAAGCCCTCACTTCGAAGTATTATTTTCTGAGTGCCAATAGATGACTAGGCAGTGTGTAAAAGCAAATTCAGATTTTGCCTAGTACTAAGATTATAGAAAAGTCATTTCAAAGACAGCCTGGTCTTGGTGAACAGCATGAAGTTTTGAGACTGAGAGAAATGGGTTTGAATTTCTATTCTGCAATTTTCTGTCTGTTATTCTTAAGCAATGCTATCCTTAGGATCCTTGAGTGACCCCAAAGGTCCGTGTGTTAAAGGCTTAGTCCTCAGCGTGGTACTGTTGGGAGGTGGTGGAAATTTTTAGAGGTGGGGTCTAGTGGGAGGTTTTTGGTTATTGGGGACGTGCCCTCAAAGGGATCTGTGAGACCCTTGTCTCTTCCTCTGTCTCTCTTGTCCTGGTAATGAAGCAAATGCTTTGCTGTCCTACAGACTGCTACCATAATGTGATGCTTCATCCCAGAGCAAAGAGGCCAATTGTTCAGGAACTGAAACCTCTGAAGCCATTGCCCAAATAATTTCTCTCAGGTATTTAATATGGAAAACTATCACAAGCAGCTTACTTATATTTCCTTCTATAGGCATATCACAATGCCTACCTGGCAGAACTTGCTGAGATGCATATGGAAGGGTTTTTTACAGTGGCTGGCACATAATAAGCATCTAACACATTAAATCTCTTTTTAATGCCTCCATGTTTGTCAGAAGACAATTCTATATAATCTCTACAATTTTTTCCAGATCAAAAAATCAGTCTCCATCTGTATCATTGATTAGAATCAGAATATTGAAATTATTAAAGGAATCTTAAAGCTCATTGATTCCAACCTTCATAGCAAAATTAAGGCCTGGAGCCAACATTAAGTGCCATGCCCAAAGTTCCCCTAAAAGAATTCTTACTAAAAGGATGTACACCTAAATTGTAATGAGTTAGGATTACATTTAGAAAAATATTTTGCACATACCATGTATTTCTATTTTCATCTGTAGAGCCCTACAAACATCAATCAGTTAAGGTGAAAATAACTACTGTGCTGTAAATCAATATGAATTCTTATATTACTTGTTTAATAAGAATGAAGCACCCACAGGTAAAATTCAAACCATAAAAAATAACCCCTACTTCAGGAAAGTTTGCTTTTAGATCTTTCTGGTTAACTTGGCCTTCTTTTCCCAATGTTCTCCAAATATTTATCTCTACACAAATGAGTCTCAGTATCACTGGGGTTGTGCCTCTCTTAGTAATGGTTATCTCTTGTGCATTTTTTGTTTTTGTCTTAGGAACTTAAGTGGAAGGAAAGCCTGTCTGGCTTTTAGTTTAGCTGTGAGTTTTCTTTGTTCACCTGCAATTATCGGGCATACTTGTAGCTGCGTAAATGGACTCAGTTGAGTAACATTTGCTGGTACATAGTCCTCTGCAGAACTTAGGAACCCAGTGCATCTGGTCCATGGTGCTACTACTGTATTTAAAAATAACCTGAGGGGACATTACTCTGGTGATAGTGGCTAGTTCTTTCCCCTCCTCTCTCTGCCTTCCACTTTTGCTCTCTTTTTAAAGGCATTCAATGAAGGAAAGAAGGATTTCATGCCAAACCAGGCAAATATCTTGACTGAGGAGAACCAAAGGAAAACTTCATCCCCAGACTACAAAGCAGTTCCATCCCATCTTTTTGTGCTGTGGTTAAAAAGCAGTTTCCTTTGAGTATGATGATCACATGACATGTTAAAATATCCCAGGAGACCCTGCATAAACCAAATCATAATTTGACAAGAAAGTCCTTCCCTTGTTCACATGGAAGACAAATTCGTCAGCCACATCCTCCCAAGATACACTCCTTCCTTTTCTGAGGAAAAAGAATATGAGAAGAAATGATATTTTCCTTTAAAGAAAAGGGGCTCCCTATAGCTGAAACAGAGTAGAAAAGAAGGCAGTCATTATGTAAGTTCTCTCCACCAGGCAAGATAAAATGAAGGCCTTGGCCCTAATATCCATGCTTTAGGACTCCAGCTGAGAGGCAAAACTCTCAATGTCGGGCCACTGCAGGAAAAATTACAACAGAGAATGAAGGCTAGTTTTGACGAATGGATTATAGGGGGTTAGAAATAAGCCAGTGTTTATATTGCCCCCAAAGAACTTAATAGCCATAGTGCTTGAACTTTTGTGTTTGTTTAAGAAATGCCAGGGAACAACATTTTTTAGTTTCCCTTCTGCAGGAACTGTTGGTTATTTCAAATCCCTTCATGAATGCATTATGGAAAACTGGGATGGAGTTTTCCTCTTGTTAGCCAAGTGTATGCTTGCTGAGACTTTATGTTAGAAAATAAGATTTTCTTTAAATGAAATGTACAGTAGAAACCTAAGCCATCAAGCACAAAATCATGCAGCCCAGAAATGCTTACCTCTACCTAGTTTTTTGGCCCCAAACTTCTCTACCTTCCATTTATTTTATGCACATTAGAGAGCTAAACAATATTAGTTTTAAAGATATAGTATTTTAGTGGGTTCAACTTTAGAACAGTTTACCTTTCTGTGGTCCAGAAATGAATTCATTTCACAAAAGCCTTTATTAGGCATTCACATGAATTTATATGTTTTGCACTCTTGCTTATGAGTTGATGCCCAGAATACAGTCTCAGAAACAGAAGGCATTGAAATGAATATTCTATTTGCCTGCCTGTGTTAACCACACACAGAAATTCTTTTGTTACAGAAAATGTGTTGAAAATACCTGAGACCCTTGTAATCATTCCAGTTCCTTCAAATTTATGCATGTTTTTAGCTTGACAACTAACTTTTTGGTCTAGGACGGAAGTATTAATACTTGGAAAGAAGCCCCCATAAAACCATGCATCCATAAGGCAAAGTAAATTTTTTATCTTTTATCCATTCAAAGCTTTGTTAAAAGTATCATTTTCATGAGATTGATCAAATTGTTATGAGCATGTAAGAATATGGAATAATGAATCCTGCTATTATGTATAATTATATGCACCAATAAATTTAGTTTTTTTTTTTTTTTTTTTTTTTTTTTGAAAGGCAGGTATTGCAACATTGTGGAAAGTGCTTGAAGTCTGGAGATTTGAATCTTGTGGTGCTCACACAATCTCTTGAGTTTTGAATTGTTAATCCGTATCATGTATATTCCAAGATCTACCTCATAAGGTTGTGTCAAGTATTGAATGAAATAACTGGCATAGAGTTCCAGGTTCACATCTAACATGCCCTTAATCAATAGTAGCCATTGCTAACATTTTCAAAGATCCAAGAATCTATTCTGAAACTATACATACTTCTTTTGGCACAAACTCTTGTTTTTGGGGGGGAGAGGTGGTGCTGGGGATTAAATCGGACTCAGGGGCACTCGACCACTAAGCCACATCCCCAGCCCTATTTTGTATTTTATTTAGAGACAGGGTCTCACTGAGTTGCTTAGCACCTTGCTTTTGCTGAGGCTGGCTTTGAACTCACAATTTTCCTGCCACAGCCTCCTGAGCTGCTGGGATTACAGGAGTGCGCCACTGAGCCCATCTATTGGCACAAACTCTTAAAAGTCCTGCAATGTTAATGTTATGGAGAATGACCCATTATTATTTTCAAGATTTCCTAACCTTGTAAAGGTTTTCAGTGCGGGGTAGCTAAAAAATTAGTCAATCATTTAAAGGTTGACTGCTTTATATTTGTTCTCCTAACTGATGTATGCAAAGCTTTGGTATTGTAAGCTACGTATATCATCTAGCCAAATATGTCAGAGAACCGACATTGCAATGGATAGTCCTCTATTTTTTTTTAAGTCTGCAATTTTTTTCCTGATCTTTGGAAAGATTAATACAGTGTGAACCATAAATGATAGATCATAGATCAGGAATTTCTTTTCTCTCTTTAAGAGAAGTAAACTTTAAATTTTTCTGGCTCTGTGACCATTAAGATTAGAGAAAATTCTCCCTGGACAGACTATTTTATCAATAAAAAATATGACTACATTATTACAGTTGTCCTCCTACCTTAAGGAATGATTAATAGTTGACAGAAATACAGTTTAGCAGAAGATTTTGTCCTTTGATGGGAGAGGTTGATGCCCCATTTTTAAATTTTTAAAAATATTTTAACATAATGTTAACCGTACATTTCACATGACCTCTAACATTTTGAACTGTTGCCATCAGGAAAATAGGTGAATTGATAACTGAAAAGAGAGTAACATTATGATTATTTTAAAGAACATTTTTTGTAATCCGGTTATTGTAAAAACTGTTCCATCTAGAAATCATGATCTTTCTGCAAGGATACAAACTCTTCAAAGGCAGGAGTTTTCATTTTATTTGCCGATGAATCTCATGCCCATATTTCAGCATTTCCTTACACCTAAAAGATGCTCAAAAATCATTAACCAAATTATATTGTGCATTGTATACGAGTATGAACATATAACAACAAATTCCATTGGTATGTACAACTATGATGCACCAATAAAAATGTGGGAAAAGATTGGTCATTGATAGGAGGACTAGATAATTATTTAGATCAGAATTCAATTATATGTTATATGTGTATTAACAATAGTCTATTACAGGAGGGAAACAACCTTTTTTTATATTTATATCTGTGTATATTTTATATTTATATCTGGGCTTTGGGTTTTTCTTGCTATTACACATGAAGATTAACCAAAATATCTAGAGTGTCTTTGATGTGATCCTGGGGCCCTCCAGCCACGATGCAGAACTCACCCTCTGCCCAACCCCATTATCAGCCAGGGACTTTACCAACTTTGGAAACTTAATTTTTTTAATTACATATTTTCTTACCAAACATATTCAGGGTCTAAAGAAAAAAAAGATTGTAAAGTAAATTTGGATAGATGCATATGTATCAGATAATTAAAAATTTAAAGGAGTTTTTTAATGCTTAATCCTCTGTCTACATGTGACAAATTAATTTAAAGGTTTATAGAAAGCAGATATGTACCAAGCATCATGCTGGACAGAAATAAGGTCATATGATCTTAGAAAGATTTCTGAACATTTATCAATAGGCAATTATATTTCCTCCTTAATGTTCAGTTGTTCTGTTTGATAGCTCCTTAAATGTATGTGTATTTGATTAATGTATATATTTTTGTGTGTACATATATACACAATTATATATTAATGTATACAATTAATATATCATATATACTTTCCTCTAATTCTTTGCCTAAGAACAAAGAACAGCTGATTTTTACAGTTCTTTCAATAAACAGGTTACAAAGTCTCAAATTTCAAATACCTTAGATATTAAAATGTAATAACATAACAAGAAAATTTTTTTTCCAACAATCCAGAAGAAACCATTTTTCCAGCACTTTTTGAAGCCTTGATCTTTAGGATCTGTTTTTTTCCTTGCCTTACAAGACATTTGTATTCTTCTCACAACCTCACATAATTCCTAGTCTTCATCTTCTGTACTACCAAGCTGAGAAATATTGGGATCCAGAATCATTAGGCAAACTACACAGCTGCTGTCAAATTCTTGCCTCTATAATTTCCCCTGATTGATATATTTGTGCTCAGAATGGATAATCCATCATTTTAAAAGGTTAATATAAAATGCTCACAATGGCAATTTTCTTTGTATTTGGTTTAATTCTATCTTCCACTTTCCCCTATTTTGTTCTGTTCTTCAGAACTGGGCTTACTTCTCCCTCTGAAAGGCACAGTGTAAAATGTTTGCCTGTTACCCTTTAACACAATGTGGTTGTATTAGCAACAAAGGACATTCAGTCACCGGGATGACTGAGACAGACACAGAGACAAGTATCTAATGAACTGGAGTTAAGGACAACGGAACAGAAAGAAGTCTTTCTTCTGGATTGACTATGGTTTACAGTCATGCACTTAAGAAAACTCTCTAGCATGTTTCTCGCCCTTTGACATGAAAAGCTTTATTCCTCATGTATTCACTAATAGTTTCAGCAAACTTTCAGGAAGCATCTCACTTGCTTCAGAAACTGTGGCATGTACTGGAAACAGAACAACAAAGATATGCAGATGTTTCCCATCTTCGAGGAACTCAGATGAGTGGAAGAAACATACGTGTACATAGATAATTACAATATAATTATATACATGTAATGGCGTCATAATAGACAACAGGGACATTGCACTCAAAGTCATGAACTCTGCCTGAGGACATTGGGAAAGCACCAGAAGAGAGGTGGCATTGAACGTGGCTTTGCAAAGAAAGAGAAATGATATCCTGCATTGAAGCAGTGCTGGTTCCAAAAAGCTGAGTTAAAAACAGCAAGGATGTAAATAGAGGGGGAAATGGAGGGGGAAGGTTGGAAAGGTGGAATGAGGCCATACTGCATAGCTATGGAGTCTTGATTTTGTTGTACACTCAAGGGTTTGGGGGAAGGAACCAATTTTATCTTTTCCTGAAAGCTCTGCTGCAGGGAGGAGAAGAGATGGAAAGAATAAGGGAGTGCTGGGAGGCAGAAGTGTGAGCCGTGGTGTATTTGCTTCCCTTCCGGATGTTGTGGTTCATTTCACAAAGCGTGCTCACATCTTGTTTTATCATCTCAAAGTTATTAGATATCACGTTGTGGAATAAAGCAGAATCATCTAAGCCAGGCATGCAAGAATTTGTCTCTTCTCAAATTCCAAACTTGAGGAAATGTGTGTGTTAGCCCCAAACCATTTGTGAATATGAGCCGATTTGTCCTCAGGCTGCCACTCTGGAAGGAGCATCACCTGGATCCCATTTCTGTCCTGGCATTGCCCCCTCAGAGAGTGTCTAGTACCATTCAGGATGACCTGCAGATACTTCTCGGATTCTTCCCCAAACCTTTCCAAGGACCTCAAGAGGCTTGGGTATATGTAGCATCTATTTGGCAAAAAATGAGCTTTTTCCCATGTATTTTTTTTTCTGTGTCCATATTTGTCAACCAGAGAATGCAATAGTTCCTAGTCAAGGTTTCACTTGACTTCTGATAAGTACAAAGCATCACTTATATAATAAAATATTCCAGAGTTGATGTGTCTGTTCCTATCTGCCATCACCTCTTAGAAGATTTTTTTGAGCTCTCCCTGAGATTTGTTACATCATACTCTAGAGAAGGGTATTTCTATTCACAAAAGGTGCCCAAATGCCTGCTTAACGATTCTGGTCTCTTGAGAGGGTGAACCACCTGTGTCTCTACCTCCTGACAAAGGGAAAAGGTCCTTGACTCTTTTTACCAAAGTTCCTGAGAGCAAATCCTGAGCTGAGTGAACTGCTAACTGAGGTGACCATTTTGATAATAAGAATTCCCTAGATTGGTCTCTTGATTTCAATCCATATTTTTAACATACTGTGATGTTTTAAAGTTTTTTTCTAGTTTAAAACGTGGAAACCTCATGATAATTTTTTGCTAGAGAACCAATGTTCTAGTAGAAAGCTTTATAATTTAATCACTAATTCACAATTTCACTTCTTTTTTTCAATTCATAAATTGTTTCCATTTTTTATATTTTTTTAAGATTCGATATTTAATTTTTTATAATTTTAGAATAGTTTATTTAATATCTATGTCACAGACCCACTGTCATCTAGATCAAATTTTAGTTGCATGTGTATTTAATTCCTAAAAAAAGTGTCAATTGAACCTTGAATCCTCCCCCTTCCACCCAGAACTAGCTAGTATCATGAATTTAGGGTTTAGGTCTACCTTTAAAATTACATAATTGCACATCTATTCACATTATAAAGTGTTGCTTTGCAGATTTAAAATTTTATACAAAATGGTCTCATACATTTATTTCCTCCTGAAACTTGCTTTTTTTACTATACTACTTTATGTTTTTCAGCTTTGTCTTCAGTGCTCAATGTACCCTTAGTTCATTTATTTGAACTGCTATCTAGTCTTCCATTGTAAGAACATAGTCCATTTATTGACCTATTCCTCAGTTGATTGAAGTTCAGTTTTCTATTTGTTTTATAAAAATACTGCAAGGGTATTTTCTTTTTTTTTTTTTTTTTTTGTAAACATATGGGGTACAAAATTTTGTTTCTATGGTTGTGCATGATATAGATTCACACAATTTGTGTGATCATACATGTACATAGGATAATGATGTTTGACTCATTCCACCATCTTTCATACCCCCACCCCTCCTCCCTCTCATTTCCCTCTACATAATCTAAAGTTCCTGCACTCTTCTCTCACTCTCCACCCTAGCACCCCCATTATATATCATTATCCACTTATCAGGGAAAACATTCAGCCTTTGGTTTTTTGGAATTGGCTTATTTCCCTTAGCATGATATTCTCCAATTCCATCCATTTATCTGCAAATACCATAATATTATTCTTCTTTATGACTGAATAATATTGCATTGTGTATATATACCACACTTTCTTTATCCATTCATCCATTGAAGGGCATCTAGGTTGGGTCCACAATCTAACTATTGTAAATTGAGTTGCTACAAATATTGATGTGGCTGCATTACTGTAGCATGCTAATATTAAGTCCTTTGGATATAAACTGAGAAGTTATTAACAACTATAACAAACAGTAAGATAGCTCAATTAGATTACCAAGTACAAAATCAAGATTCAAAAATTGGTAGTCTACATATATTCAAATAACCTTTTGGAAGATTTACTGGAAGAAAATATTTCATGTATAACAGTAACAATAAACATTAATATATTTGTCAATAAGATGGGAGACCTATTAAAAATTAAAATTAAAATACCACTGAAGGCAAAAAGTAGCATTTCTACAAATAGAAGGACCATATTATTGTCTAAATTAATTTGTAATTTTAACAAAACCCCAGTGAAAACGTAACAGTTTTAAGTTACATCAGCTGTTGCTAAAGCTAGTGAAAACAAATAAACAGAGAAGTGGGACCAGCACTAAAACACATTAAGGCATTTTAAAAAACCTAAATAATTAAAGAGTATCATACTGGTCTATTAGCAAAACAGAATGCCCAGAAGTAAGTACACTCAGATGCATATAGAAATTGAATGTATAAAGAGGACGTCATCTCAAATCACTGGGAAAAAGACGTAGTCAGTAAATATTATAGGGCTAAGTAAAGTAATATCCCTACCTTACCACATATACCATGATAAATTCCATATGTACCAAAGATATTTTTTAAATAACATAACCATTAAAAAATAAGGAGAAAATTTGAAACTTTTTTCTTTACAAATCTGGAGTTAGCAAGAACTATCTAACCTTTCATGACTTAAAATCTCCAAGTCATAAATTATTTCACTGGTACTTTTCATTACATAAAATCAATTTTTTGTGGAAAGAAGCATTATAAACAAAATTTTAAAAAAGACAACTAAGGTAGATATTTACAACTCATATCACAAAGAGTTATCTTTCCTAACATGTATATTGACAAAATAATAACCCTTTCGAAACAGAAAAATGTTGATGAGTTTAGGCCATTAACACTCAGGGTTATTATTGAGATATTATTTGTATTCCTAGTCATTTGGGCTTATTTTTGGTTTTTAACTTGACTTGGTTTCTCTTTGATTGACTTTTCTTTTAGGGTATTTCCTCCATTTGCTGCCTTACATTGTTGTTTTTCATTTATTCCTCATGGAATATTTTGCTGAGAATGTTCTGTAGTGAAAGATTTCTATTTGTAAATTCTTTTAACTTTTGTTTATCATGGAAGGATTTTATTTCCTCTTTAAATCTGAAGGTTAGTTTTGCTGGGTATAAGATTCTTGGTTGACAACCATGTTCTTTCAGAGCTTGAAATACATTGTTCCAGACCCTTCTAGCTTTTAGGGTCTGGGCTGAGAAGTCTGCTGATATCCATATTGGTTTCCTCCTATATGTAATCTGACACTTTTCTCTCACAGCCTTTAAAATTCTATCTTTAGTTTGGATGTTAGGCATATTCATTATAATGTGCCTTGGTGTGGATCAGTTGTAATTTTGTGCATTTGGTGTTCTGTAAGTCTCTTGTAGTTGATTTTCCATTTCATTCTTCAGGTTTGGGAAATTTTCTGCTATTATTTCATTGAATAGGTTGTTCATTCCTTTGATTTGTATCTCTGTTCCTTCTTCAACACCAAAAGTTCTTAAATTTTGTCTTTTCATGGTATCCCATAGTTCTTGGAGTTTTCATTCATGATTTCTTACTATCTTCTCTGTTTGGTCAATTTTATTTTCAAAATTAAATATTTTGTCTTCATTATCTGAGGTTCTATCTTCCAAGTGATCTAGTATGTTGGTGATGCTTTCCATTGAGGTGTTTTTTTGTTTTTGTTTGTTTGTTTGTTTGGTTTATTGTTTCCTTCATGTCAAGAATTTCTGTTTGTTATTATTATTTTTTTTGAGAATCTCTATCTCTTTGTTGAAATGATCTTTTGCTTCCTGCAGTTTCTTTCAACCATTTATTGGAGTGATCATTCAGTGCCTGCATTTGCTCTCTTATCTCAACCTTTGCTTTGAGAATCATTTTAATTACTTATATTCTGAATTCCTTTTCTGACATTTCTTTTACCATGCTGTCACTGGATTCTATTAATATAGAATCTAGGTTTGTTTGGAACACTTTCATTCCCTTGTTTTTTCATGTTGTTTTTGTATCTTCCCCTCTAGCAGGGAGGATCTGGGTTATTTCAGTTTCCCCCCTAAAGGCTTATAGTAACCCTACAGGTTTTCAAAACCTCTTCTTTAAGGGCAAGATCAATATTAGCAGCACCCAGTATAGACAATATGCAGCCCTAAACCAAATAGCCCCTACGAAGACATTAACAATATTGTCATAATAAACAGAGAGGATGAGTTCAATTATTATCTACAGTTTAACTAATAGATTTGCAATTAGGCCTACAATTTCTAATGGTGGACAAAGAGAATGGGGAGGGGTGTAGGATGTAACTATTAATGGGATTAAAAAAAGAGTATATAGAGGTACTAGATCATAGAAAGAATGAAAGGGGAATCAAAAGAAGTTGGTTGTTAGCATGAGAAAAGGGAGAAAAAGACTCTGAGGAAAGAGGTAAACAAAAGGAAAATAGAGAAAGTGAGAAAAATAAAGAAATAAAAACAAATTTTCAAAAAGGAGAAAAAAAGTCTACACTATAACAGTCATATACTATTTAAACCTCCCAACCTTCGGTAGCTTGATGCATGAGAGGTACCTGACAATGAGCTTCTAGTCTCCGGCAGACATTTCAGGATAAGATTGGCCCCACCTAAAGATGGCAACTTCCACTTCCAGGTCAATCCAAGATGGCTGCAATGGCTTCCAGATGTGTTGGAAAATGGGGAGCTGCAGTGTGGGGTGTGTGAGTTGAGTCCATGTGGGGTGCATTCAGTTGGGCTGGGGTTCCTGCAGGTCTTGGTTGTTGTCCCAAAATGGCCACAGTCACGTGTAACCAAACATGTGGGTACTGTGACAGTGGACTTCTAGGCAATAGCAGGCAGCTGGTGATCTGCTGGCAGTCTGCAGGTGGTCTGCAGGCTACCAGCAGATGATTGGCAGGTGGGCCTCAGTTGGTGGGTGATGAGTAGGTGAAAGGCAGGTGATGGGCAGGCAAGAGACAGGCAAACAGGCAAATGGCAAATGACAGGCAGCAGTCAGCGAGCGATCTACACTCAAAAAGTAGTTGATATGCTGACAGACTACAGGTGATCAAGGTGGAAAAATGGGGTAAACAGCAGAGGATCCATGAGCAGCAAAGACTGCCTCACAGAGAAACAGATTTTCCTCTGCTTGAAACCTGAGTTATGGAGCAACAAGGAAGCAGCCTCCCTCTAGTCTACCATCTTGGATCCACCTTCTTCTTAAATCATTATTCCTTTTCCAAAAATTAACTTTACACATGACCCTAGGTATGAGAGTGAAATAGTTTTACAAGTTCAATAGTAGAAACACAGCAGTTCCCTGCTCCCAAACTCCTAAACCTCATTCTCTGGAGGAAACTCCATTCATTTTTCTCATTTTCATTCATAGTTCTGAATAACATGCTTATATACATTTTTGTTGTTTTTTTTTTGTTTTCATTTTCAGATGCTGTCTATTGATTTTTCAAGTATAGAAAATGCAAAGTTAACTCTCTTACAGTATTTTTATTCATTCCACAAAACATAATCATCCTGTAATTCTTGTTCAAATCTATTTTTCAACTTTATTATTAATATATTCCTTCCTAGCCATGTACAATACTTTTACATTTTCTTCCAAATATGACTTTCTGAGGTGGTTCTGCTTCTTTAAACTTCTAACAATATTATGAGATATACATTTATCCAAATCTCATCAGCACTTGGTAAAGTCAGAATTTTTGTTGTTGCTTTTGTTAAGCATTTGTCAGTCAAGCCAGTGTGCAGCACACCATGAAACCCCGATTCAAGCAGAGCTTGGGTGCAGAGAGGTCTATGTTGTCTGGTGCTTTGAATAGTCCCTAAGTAAGAACTCTTGCTCAGTCATTGTTTACTCAGATCTTCCTTGGCTAGTTTTGTCATGCTTTTATATTTCTTTTCCTGAATGCATATTTTGAAGGAGAAAGTCAAATGTTTAGATAGCAGAATATACTCCTGATTATGCACGATCTCTTTCCTTATGTCTATCCTCTGACTGTTCCTCCAAAGCATGATATGCTGAACCCTGGGAGCAGCATTGTCATATTAGTTCAAAGCAGCACCCCAAGCACTTATCCTATGTGCTAAAACTTCTTCCACCAAAGATAACATAAGAGGGTACTTCAATTTAAGTTCTAACTTTCAGTCTTTAGAAAGTCTTGAGTTCACAGAGACAATAGAAGTTAGCTAAATAGTTAACTAATATTAGCAGGTACTATCTATAAATACTTGCAAGTGAGAATTTCCTCAGGTAAATTTCATACAGCAGATAACTTTCCCAGGGTCTGAGTTGACTAAGCAAATAATACACAAGAATCAATATAACCCCCGCCATATAGTTCCAAAAGGTGAAAAACTAAATGATGTATTTGGCTAGTTTCCAAAATTTTTATTGCTTATCTCTAGAGTTCTAGAGATCATACAAATATAAACAGAAGCATACAAAAGATAATTTCCTAGAAATATTTAGCTCCCCAAGACACCAGCTAGTGATCGAATTGTCTACACATAGTTTTACCTGAGAATGAAATCTCTTTTACTGATTTGTATTTCTCAATTTCATGTCTTATGCCATTTTATGTTTTCATAATACCCAAGACTGGGTAATCTATAAAGAATAGACATTTATTCCTTATAGTTCTAGAGGCTGAGCGGTCCAAAGGCATGAGTAGGTCTGGTGTTGGTGAGGGCCTGGTCCTAGCTTTCAAGATGGCAGCTTGAGTGCTGTATCCTCTGGAGGGCAGAAGCTCTATTCCCCACAAGGACAGGAGTAGATGAGCAAAAAGAGAAACCACTCCCCAATGCCCTTCTTTAAAAGCATTAAACTCAGTCTTGAGAACAGATCCTCATGACTTAATCATGTTAAGAGGTTTTACTTCTTAACATTGTCACAATAGCAATTAAATATCAACATGAATTTTGGAGGAAACAAATAGTCAGACCATAGCATATGTGTATGTACATATTCAGTGACAATCCTATACAGTGACAATTTGGGGAATTTCAAGGAAGAAATATGTCATAGATAACTTGACTCATAAAATATGACCATTGTTCAAAAGGCAAAATTAGCAAGAAGCAATGTGTTACTACTAGCAATAATTTGGTTATACCATGACAGTACTTTCTCTACATTATTTATCATTCATATTTTATTCTAAAGATATTAATAATACTAATTAACAATTCATAATATTAATTCTTTCTAATACCACAAAATGTAACATTAAATTCTGTACAATGTGGGCCAAATTACTCCATCAGTCCTAAAACATTTCTTTCTATTTTGCATTTCTTTCTCTATTTTTCCATAACCTCTTGCTCATGTCTTTGTTTTTCTGCCAATGATATGATCATGTTTCTTTAGTATAAGAAAGTAAAGCAAAGAGTAAATAGGCATTTTTGTCTTTTGAGGAAAATCTGTCTTTGTGTAATTTGATGATATGGTTGTACAACATGAAACTATTACTCAATTCAGTGGTAAAAACAGCAACAAAATTTACCTTTGTTCATTGATTAAATCTTTCAACTGAAAGAAATCAAGATATTTAAGTCATATGCAAACACAGTTTGAGGACTCTATGGTGGGATAAAAACCCTGCCTGTTACCAAGAAATTGTAGTTAAGTAGCAACATCCAGACTAACTTTTGAAAGTTTCCAGGTTGGATGTAATTTGATTGTTGATCTACTTCTGTACATAATTTGGTGATCCTTTAACTGTCCAGTGGTTTTGCTTTACTTTTACAAAAGCTTTACAGTTTCCCTTTAAAATGTGTTTTTTTTATGTCAATGTACACCAGAAATCATCTTACGCATATGCATAATATTCTGGGATACATGAAAATGATGATGACATATTTTGGCTTGTTATTTTTTTTTAGAAGTGAGGAGGTTTTTCTAAGCTAGAATATAAATGATGGAGTTTATATATAAAAAAATGTCTAAATGTGTTTTTTAATGAGGCATTTCTGTATTTCCCATGGCAATTTGAGATAATCACTGTGTACAATCTTTTAAAACAATTTTCCACATTTATTTTTAATTAAACTTAAGTAGGCTGAAAAAAATCCCTCAATTTACCTTCAAATGAACACTCTATTTAATTCATCTCTACCTCCCTTCCCCCTCTATCCTCTGGCCAAGCAATAAGGTGAACGGCATTCTCATTAGTTTTTAAATATGGATGTGTGGGCATTTTGTCTACTGGTACAATAAAAGTTGTAAATCTTTGCTTCTGGAGTTGTGCTGAAGTCATATTTTAAGGATTGTCCTTGAGTAACATGCACATTGTAATTTTTTCCCTTTTTTCGAATAAGAATTACATATATTCTATAGAAATCACAGATTTTACTGTGACATTCTAGCTACCATCATATTTATTAATCAAATGTATAAGATGAGTCTAACTGTCGTTGACTGACTTTGGTGTTGCTTTCTCTCTGTTTCTGAGATCCACATGGGAAAGTGGTCTGGGGTGGAGGGCACTTCTGTATGGCAGCCTCAACTGATAATTTTTATGTAAATGGGATTATTAAAAGAAGAGATTGCTGCTAATAACTCTTAAGCATCACAGTTTTTCAGTGAAGTAGAAGTAGAAGCTCATTTGAATGGTGAAATATGTAAGAGAAAATTTGAAGTTGAGGCCAATAGTTTGAAAGCCTGAAGTCCAGCAATTCCAGGTTTCAGTATGGGCCATCTGTGAGGTCCTTGATGCTTTGGTGGAAAACACCCCCTGTCCATCCCCTCATCATTATTGTCCTGACATACTTTTCTTTGGACCCTCTAATGTGTTCATGAGAAAGCCAGAGGCAATAAGCCAAGGAATTTCCAGCCTAGCACATCTTCAGTGAACATCACTGGCTTTCCCTATGCTTGTAAAACAGAAGGTAACATATCACCCTTTGGCCCCAGGGATAATCGATGTATAATAAAGGCCAAAGAAGAATTGATGTGACTGACCAAGACCTGCCTTCTGTGCTCTGGGACATGAACTGAGACGATTAATCTGATTTTCCTACATAACAACAACACGGGCTCCACTTTGCACTTAGAAGAGGCTTTTTATCCAAAGGGCTCCAAGTGCACCACTCCAATGACCGGCTCATCATTATTTCCCTGTTAGCATTCTAATTCAGAGCAGATTTGAGTCATGATCCAAGAGACAGCAGGTTACTGATCAATCTGTATCAACTGTCATCCAACAGATTCATGATGTAAAATGCTACCTGAAGTCTTAAAACAAATAACTGTAATTACTATTTAATTGATTTTTTTACCCCAAATCACGTTTTTCAATCCTAATTTTAACATATAATGAAACAAAACTGAGCTAGCAGGTGACTTTGAACTAGCAAAAAAGATACCACAGGGAAGGAGAAACTCAATTTAAAGCAGGTTAACTTTTATCTTCCTTAGCCATTACTCTAATAATATCCTTACTTCTTCTAAAAAAAATAGCCTGCAACTAATCTAACAACAACAATGACAAATAAGACTTCATAGGACAGAACTGAAACATTAGCTGACCTATCTGAATCTTAAATTTGACAGATGAAAACACTGAAGTTCAGAATTTTGGACAACAAACTCAAAGTTACACAGGTAATGCATTACAGAAATAGAAGTGAAACTTAATTAGTTATTTTCTTTTACAAATACAAATCAAAGAACTCAAAAGATTTAAAATCATTTGTTTTTCAAGATTATGGTAGAAGGGCCAGAACTTAAATCTTGGGTTACTTCCAGGTTGTCCCTAATATATTCTAAATTCAAGGCAAGAGTACATATGGAAACTACCATACCATATGTCTCAATACTTAAAAGTTATCCATCCAAGTAACAAATTGTTAAATAAAATATGTTGTATACTTTTAGTTTGATAAACATTGCTCATCATGACCTGAAAGGCTGAGCTTCAACAAAGAATTCATTTCTTAGACTCCACAAAGTGCATGAAGAGAGTCAGGCCCTTCACCCAGTCTCTGGTATGCAGCTTACCATCTTTATTCTAACCCTGGCTCCAACCAATACCACTATTGGCGTCACAGACATATCTGTGGACAACCCAGCTATTCTGAGTCCTGCTTCTGCTCCCCTCCCTCTCCTGACCATCTCCTAGCTTCTGGGGAAAGACCTATCAGAGATGGAGTTGACCATGGGGCTCATTGACCCAGGGAGGCCTGCTCAGTTTAGGCAAGCTGGCTCATGACTGTTAGGTATTTCAAGATCTCAGCTACCCAGAGCAAGGTCTGGTGGTGGCTGTCTGAGGGATGGTGCTGCTTCTGTGAGGACACATCCCATCGGTTCTGAAGACTACTTACCACAGAGGGCATGAAGATGTTGTATGGGAGAGGAGGGCCAGAGTGGGACTTGCTACACTCTGGATATCTCAAAGTTTATAGGGGAAATTATGGTGATTTTCTGAGAAGGCTCAAAGATCCTTAAAACAAGTATGGCAACTTCTGCTTCTAACCATGCTGGAGTATAGGAGAGGTGTTAGACTTGCCTTCCCAATCTAACAGTCACTAGGGATTTTAGCAGCCCTCTCTCAATAACTGATAAACAAGTAGAATACTTGAACAGCACTATGGACCACCCTCACTTTATTAACATTTATGGAGCACCCCATCTGACAACAAAACAAAGAATATTCCTTTCTTTTTCCTGCTGTGCAGGGGGTAGAACCCAGGGTCTTGCACATGCTAGCAAGCACTCTACCACTGAACTACACCCCAAGCTCCCCAAAGCACATTATTTTTAAGTGCACATGAGAAATTCACCAAGGTTGGTCATATGCTGGACTATAAAACCATTCTTGGTAAATCAAAAGCATTAAAAACATCAAGAGCATGTTCTCTGGCAAGAGTGGAGTTAAAGGATATTGTCAGCAACATTAATAATTCTGGAAAGCCCCAGCTATTTGGAAATTAACCACATAGTTCTAAATTGGATTTAAAATAAAGCATAATGGAAATTAGATGTTTTGAGTGGAATGATAATGAAACTACAACATCAAAATTTGTGAGATATAGCTCGAATGCTTGAAAAGAAATATACAGCTTTAAATGTCTGTATTAGACTAGAAGAATGATGAAAAATATCTAAATTTCTGCCTAAACTAGCTAATAAGAGAGGTAAAGGAGGAAATAAAAAATATAAGATAAAATCAATGAAAGGGAAAATACAAAGTAACAAAAATCAGGATGGAAAGAGGGTTGTGTACCCTACAAACATTAAAATGGCACTATGAAAACATGATGGACAACATTACATAAGTAAATTCTAGAATTTGGATAAAATAGAAAGCTTTCCTAAGAAACACAAATTACCAAAATTAACACGTGAAGAACAGGAATATCCCTGTATCTACTAAAGCAATTACGTTTATAAGTAACTTTCCCCCCTCAAAAAAAAAAACCTAGCATAAAAGATTTGATTAGAGAATTTTATCAAATCTTTCACAATAATTAATACCACTCTGATACATATTATTTATAAAATTAGAAGAACAAGGCTTATTTTCCAACTACTCTTAATGAGGCCTGTATTACTATGATACTAAAACCTGGCAAAGACATTATAAGTAAAAAGTAACTAGGGAGCCAGACACAGTGGCATGTGTCTGTAATCCCAGCTATGTGGGATGCTGAGACAGGAAGAGTTCAAGTTCTTGACCAACCTGGGCAATTTAGTGAGACCCTGTCTCAAAATAAATACTAAAAAAAAGACTGAGGATGTAGCTCAGTACCTAGTATTCATGAAGTTCCTGGTTTCAATCTCCAGCACCAAAAATAGGGTCAATATCTCTTAGGAATATTGATAAACAAATTATCAGCAAATCGATTGATTCTAGCATTGTAAAAAATTCTACATTATAACCAAGTGAAATTATTCAGAAATTCAAAGTTTGTTTAACATACAAAAAATAATCTGTGATTTTCCACATTTACAAAATAGCAGGGGGAGATATGATCAAACAGATGCAGAAAAAATATTTGACAAAATTCAACACTTATTTTTTACTTAAAAAATTTCCAATCCAAGTCCAAGTAGCATTTCTTTAATTAAAGGAAATGGACAAGCCACTCTAGTATGTATATGGAAATGCAAAGATCCTAGAATAGCCAAGACAAATTTGAAAAAGAAGAGTGAAGTTGAAACTTTCATACTTCCTGATTGCAGTCTTATTCTAAAGGTGTGGGAATCAAAACTGTACGGTATTGTCAGACAGTTGGGCTAATTTATTAGTGTAACTGAAAAGAGTTCAAAAATAGTTCCAGACACATATAACAAATTATTTCTCTATAAAGGTTCCAAGAAGGATAGAAAAATTTTTAAAATATTTTTTAAATAAATGGTGCTATAAATGAATAAAGCATATGGAAAATGATGGAGCACAAATTGTGTTTCTCACCATAACAGAAAATTAATTTAACAAGGATTCAGCTCTCTGTATCTGGATTCATTTGTAATTTGAGAGTTCTTTTTTTTATTATTTTTATTTTTTTTACAGACTGCATTTTGGTTTTTTTGTTTGTTTTTGTTTTGTTTATGTAAGCACAAAATCCAAACCTATAAACCTTCTGAAAAGAAGATATATGCAGCTATATTGCATTAGATTAGGCACATTTTTCTTAAGAAACTTGAAGAACTAACATAAGAAATGATAATCTACACTTCATTCTAATGTAAAACTTCAGTTCATCAGCATACCATTAAGAATGCAGAGAGGCCAACCACAGACACGGGATATATCTGTAGTCCTGAGAAAGTGCTATGTCCAGAATATACAAAAAGATTTCTGCAGAGAGAAATGAAAAAAAAAAAAATCAACAGAATTAAAAATGGGCAAAAGGCTTAAATAGACACTTTGCAAAGGAAGATAAACCAATGGTAAAAACACACACAATGGTTCTCAGTATCCTTATGGAAATGAAATGAAAACCATAACTGCTAGAATCCCATTCTGTATACTTGCTATTATGTTTTAGATAGGAAAGCTCATGTGTGAGACAATATAAGAAAGTTTAGAGGTAAAATAATTGGATTATGAAATCTTTAACCTAATCAGTACATTAATACTCTGATAGGAATTACTGAGTGGTGACTGTAGACAGATAGTGTGTGGCTGGAGAAGGTGGATCATTGAGGGCGTGCCTTTGGGGTATATTGTGGTGAGCATCCCTCTCTCCCTCTCTCTGTCTCTTTCTCTCCTTCTCCTCTCTTTCCTCTCTGCTTCCTGGTTGGATGTCCTGAACCACTATTTTTGCCAAATATTTTTTCAGCATCTGTTTGAGAATGACCATATCCCGCCCCCCAAATATTTTGTAAATGTGGCAAATCAGAAATTATTCTTTAAATGTTAAACAAAATGTTAAATTATCTGAATAATTTCACTTGGTTATAATGTATACTTTTCTTCTGCCATGATGTCATAATGTTCTGCCTCATCTTGAGCCCAAAGCAACAGTCAGCCACCTATGGACTGAGATCTCTGAAACAATGAGCCCCAAATAAACTTTTCCTCCTGTAACTGTTCTTGTCAGGTCTTTGGTCCCCCCAATGAAAAGTTGACTAAGACTCTTGCTCTGAGGCATAAAATTAAAGACAGACAATATCAACTGTTAGTGAGCATGTGAAGAAACAGGACTTTCTTTGGAAAACTGTTAGGCAGTTTCTTATAAAGTTAAATATACACCCCGGCTATGATCCAATAATTACACTCTTATGTATTTACCAAGGATTTAAAACAAATGTACAAAGAATTTTCCAAAAGAATGTTTGTAACAATTTAATTTATAATGACTCCAAATTGGAAGCATTCTGAAAGGGTCATCAACAGAAAAATGGATAAACAAAATGAGGCATATTCCTATGAAAAAGAAAAATGTTCTAGAATATCCAATAATGTGCATGAATCTCAAAACTGTCCCAATTAAAAGAAACTAGATAGGAAAGAATATACAGCATTTGATTAGATTTAAATAAGGTTCAAAGATGTGGAGATGGAAATAAAAGGAAGCAGCAGTTGCTCAGGTGTGGTGATTTATTGGATGAAGGTAGTAGAAACTACCTGGGGTGTAAAATTGTTTTGTATCTTGACAGAAGTGTTTAATTTGTCAGAGCTCATCGAAGTGTACATGTAAGATACATGTATTTAACCTAAATGAAAAAAAAAATGCAAAAGTCAAATAAAAAGCATCTTCCAAGGCCTTTGGTACCATATTTAGACACATGGTTACAAGTGAAAAGTAACAAGCAGAAAATCTAAAATGAGTAGGCAGAAAAGTTAGATAATGTCATGCCAATACCACCCAAGCTGTTTACAGCCTGTCTGTAAAAGGTTTCTCCCAAGTGGAGAAACAGTCCCTGTGTTTGCACTGCCAACTTTGATTATGGAGGACAGCATGGGGGTTGGACAATCTGCTGCCATTTTTGTTCCTCATCAGTAAACCACTTCAAGGAGATCCAGGTAATCTTTGAGAAAATGTTTACAAAGCAAATACTGCAGAGAAACATTGACAGCTCTGGTCCTCTAAAAGGCTATATAAAGAATCACTCAATTGGAAAATCTGTTGATGAATGTGAAGACTGTTCAGGGTATCTGGTGAGAACAGAGTGGGAGTCCAGACGGAAGAAGTAAATCAAAGTACACTACCAGATTGAGAGTTTTAAAAATCTGAACCATGGCCTTTTTTAGTAGAAAAGGGCTGTAACCAAAAACACCTCCCAGGGAAGTTAATGACATACATCAATCTCTGAAGAAAAGATTTAGCAAGATTAAAAATATGCCTGTATTATTTCCAAATACTTAACCGATGAGATACCTGTAGTCTCTTCAAAACTGAATTTAGGGCTGGTGTTGTAGCTCAGTGGTAGAGCACTTGCCTAGCATGTGTGAGGCATTAGGTTCAATTCTTAGCACCACATATAAATAAAAAAGAAAAAGAAAATAAAGGTCCATTGACAACTTGAAAAATATTAAAAACAAAACTAAATTAAGATATAAGTAACTTGTTTGTAGGTAAGTTCCAGGCCCATGAGCTGGGCTATTTTGAGACTGAATTTGATCAGTGCTGCAATCAGGAATGGAAAAGGATGTGAAATATAAAGAGATGGTGGAATGATGCACTAATAGCATTTACTAGGGCAAAAGAATGAATAAAACACAAGATGGTGAGAAGAAGAGTCAGTTTGGGGAGACTTCAGCAACATTGTCAGATATGGACTGATAATAAGAGCAGTTACCACTATGTGCTGGCTGTGTTTGTAGGATTTCTGGTTCTTGAATTTTTAGTTAGATGAGTACTCTGAACTCCCTGACAGTGCTTATAAAAATACTTCATAGACCTTATATTAGAATAACTGAGGCTGTATTTCAATAAAATGAAAAAAATTGTATTTTTTTCTTTGCAGAAGGAAAAAAATAAAAACAGTATATTTGAAGATGCAATCAGCACCAACGGGGTTCAATTAACACCCACCTCATTTCATTTTATACAAATGGAAAAGGGTATACTAGAAATTGCATTTGTAGTTTCATGCAATTTTATTCCTTTGCATAAAAATCACATTCTCTATTATAAGATTCTCATCTCAAGAACTACTCTTGAGAAGGACAAGTCTACCCGATTAAAATTTAAAAGCAACCATGCCACAATTGTGTTATTAAGATTTTCCAGTTTGAGATAGTACCAAGTGTTACTGTAGTTAAGAGGGGCAGAAAGACATAACCATATGAACTTCAGGGTGGGAGAATGAATTAGAGAAACCCTCAGCCATGATTCATGCTGATGGAAAATGAGATATTTTGCGGAACACAGGTAAATGCTTTTGTTAATGGTAGTGATTGGGACATGCCCCTCAAGGACCTTGGGCACAAGAGTTGCTCTTTCTCTCCGTTCACAGGAGGAATGAACTTAAATCAGGAACTGTTTAGTGGTTGGGGGATTTCACTATATGAAGAAAAGAATTCAAGGATTGGCCGTATGGAGTTGGGAAGAAAGAGGGTCTTTCTTTTCTCCTGTTTTAAAATTTACCTCTCCTACTACTGCAAGACACCGGATCTGTTCTCACTCGACAATAGTTTCCATCAATGTGTTTGAAAGTCAACCCTGTCCTGATGCCCTCTGAAGCTCTCAGATGGACAGACAGCTCTTAGAATCAGGGTGCGCTTCCCTCTAGAAGCACTCTGTTTCTTTTCCACCACCTGAGAGATGTGTTCCTCCTACACTATCCCCCTAAATCACTGATGATGGGGATGATGATGTCATAATAATAATAGTAGTTATAATAGCCTAAGGCAAGAAATGGAGCTGGCTCTCAACTAGAGATTGAGAGGAAACTTTCTGACCTGATCTTTCTTCTACTTCCTGTGCAGTCTTCTGCGTGTAGTTAGACTAACTCAGATTAGATTGAACTGAAATTTAGAGCCCAAATCTCAACTAACAAAAAAAGTAATACTTTACCTAGGGTGAGCTCTAGACTAGATCTTTCCTCCACACTCCATAATCATAAGACCTGTTTCATCCTTGATATCCATATTTGCCTGTCTCACAGGAGCTTCAAACTTAATATGTTCAAAATAAAACTCTCATTCTCTCTACCCAACCTGTTTCTATCTTGCTGTTCATTGTTTCAATAAAGAACTAAACGGCATCTAACTGTTAAAGTCAGATTCAGGAATTTTGTTTTATCACTTTCTCTTCCTTACCTACCCTATATCTAATACCTTAAAACGTCCTGCTAATGCTACTCACAAAATGTATCTTGAATTTTCCATTTCTAGACCACACCAACATTGCATTATCTCTGGTCTTCTCTTGACTGTTAAATAATAAATGTTCATTGTTTCAAGTCACCAAGTTTTGTGGTAATTTGTTACACAGCTATATGGTTGCCCACCTATAAAGTGTGAACCAGGATACTTAGCTTGCAAAACTGTTGTCAGTCAAGAATGGTGGTGCACCCCTGAAATCCCAGGGCTCAAGAGGCTGTGGCAGGAGGATCAAAAGTTCAAAGCCAGTCCCAGCAACTTAGCGAGACCCTTTCTCAAAATAAAAAATTTTATAAAAGGGCTGGGAATGTGGCTCATTGGTTCAATTCCCCCAGGTTAAATCTCTGGTATCACACACACACACACACACACACACACACACAAAACTTTTGCTATTAGCATTAAAAGTAATATATCATAAGCATCTCACATGTCATAGGTATTCAATAAAGAGTTGGACCTAAAAATGAAATGTAATACAATGAGAAATTAGAAAGAGATATCATTATAAAATCCATGAGTATTCAATTAATGCTTATTGATACTATGCAAATATTTCCCATGTGGACAGGGTAGACATTTTCCTGAAAAACTCAGGAAAGAATGTATTTTATATTCTATTCATGTGTCTCCTATATGTAAATTTCTATTTCACAAAATGCAAAATGAAAAACAACTCTGAATGTTGTTATAAGACTTTTATCTTCATTATCATCTTTATTAACAAGTACTTGATTTTGCTCAGCTCCCAAGATTCTTCGGCAGTGAGAATGCTCATTCCTGGAGACTGGGGGTAGAACTCAGTGGTAGAGCCCTTGCCTGGCATATGCAAACCTCTGGGTTCCATCCCCAGGACCACAAGGAAAAAAGAAAAACTCATTCCTCACAGTTCATTCCCAACAACTGACATATCCTGTTGAGGCCATTCAAGATTCTTTCCATTTGTTTGGAATAATGCAAACCTTTCATTTGAAGGGCTCCCACTTTTCCCACACTAGCCCTAAAATCTCTGGCCTTTCCTCTACCCTACCCTCCACTCCTCAGAAGTGGTGAGTTTGTGACCTAAACTGCTCCCAAGACTTCATCAGGAATTTTCAAGTTGCAAATGGAACAAATCAGGAAAATGGAGCTTGGAGGTTGCTGACAGTTATGACTGGAGTCTTGTAGAGGAGTTTGCTGTGAAAGAATGAAATCGTCATGGAAATGGAGAGAAACGAATTAAAGAAACTCACACAGCACCTTGAAGTGGTCCAATCCCTGAAGCTTGCTTCAATTCCTCTCTCCAGTGATTTGCTCATATGCATCCATATATTCCACTCTGTGATCTTCAAACTGGGTTTTTGTTCCTTGTTATCTAAAGAATCCTAACTCATAAACTGGGAAAAATAAGACTTATGGGATGGATAAGTAGAATCTCAGCCTAAATGCAGATGTTGAATTTGATGAGGTGACCTGGGTTATAGAGCTATAATCTTTTAAAAGTAGGAGGGGAATCTATACCTATTCAAAACTGGAATTACTCAACTTATCTTCAGAATAATTTGCAATAATTGCTCTTTATTGAAGTAAAACACACATTGAAAACTGCACATCATGACTATGCAGCCTGATGAATGGGTACACTAAGCAGCCATCAACTAGATGGAGAAAGAGACAGAATGCTACTATTGCCCCCAGGAACACCCCTTAGTGTCGGCACACTGAGAGATCAGAGGAGCTGCTTTGTCATCCTCTGAGCTGAGCTAGGGGGTCCTCAGAGTTCCACAGCAGATACAGGTGTCTAGCATATTATCAGCCCTAAAGAGCCTAAGGGTGGGGGTGTGAGAGAAGCTGCTGCTTCCTGACTGCAGACTTAACAGGGCCACGTTGAGGAAGAGTCCTTCATTTGCACAGATGGCAGGGCAATGGCATATGTCTTCCTGACACCAGAGTAGGCATTGTGAAAGGTCTTGGGTCCATCTCAATCCTGTTTATTTTTAAAAAGAATCCTACTCAAGAAGAGTATCTGGAAAGGAAAAGGACTTCAAAATGGAATGAAAAAAAAAAGTGAATAAATGCTGTGTTGGTTTGAATCTGTGTCCCCCGAGGGTCCATGTGATAAAGGCCTCTTCCCCAGATCGGCACTATTGGAAATGATGAAATTTCGGGGAGATGGAGCCTAGTGCACCATCTTCAAGTCATTGAAAGCATGCCCTTAAAGGGGACATATAGAAAAATGATAAGAAAGAGAAGAAAGGGGAGAAAAATAGGGAGGGAGGGAAGAAGGAGAGAGAGAAAAGGTGATAGACATGAAAGATGTTCACTGAAGAGTCTATTGGAGGAGACACAGGTGTTCTTGTCCAATGGTTGCAACTTTTCAGAACATATGGAATTTTTCAAAATAAATTATTAGAACATTTAAAATAGCTAAATTCTTTATTCTTATACTGTTTCCTATCTGTTATGAGTTGAATTGTTTCCCTCTCCCCAAATTCATATGTTAATGTTCTAACTCCCCCATACCTCAGAATGCAAACTTATTTGGAAATAGAGTCATTGAAGATAAAATTAGGTAAGTCAAGATGAGGTCAGAGGACTAGAGAGTGCCCCTAGACCAGTATAGGTTGTTGTCCCTACAAAAAGGGGAAATTTGAAACAGGTATACACACACTTATGTCATGTGAAGATAAGAGTGGAGCCAAGTCCTGACAAATGTTTCCAGCAGACCACCAGAAGTCAGGGTCCAGGCATAGATGAGCCCTCAGAAAGAGCATACCCTGATGAAAACTTGATCTCCTAAACTGTGAAAAAATGTTTTGTTGTTTAAACAAGTGAGACTGTGGTACTTTGCTGGAGCAGCCCATGCAAAGAATATACTTTTGATGAATATGTAGGGAAACCAAACATAAGAACTACAGCGTTATGTAATAAGGTGCACCATTTGTAAAGACATTCAGAAAATTTATCTGCATAAGTAGGAAAAAATTATCTGGTATGCTTTTACTTATTCAATTGATGTTTATTGAGTATTTATAATGTGACAACTGCTGTTTTAATCATGAGGACACAGAGTTCTTGCCTCCACAGAGCCAATAGTCTTATAGAAGAAGGGAGTTAATGAACAGGTGGTGGTCAGTGCTATGAAGAAATGAAATAAGAGGGTGAGGAGACAGATTAATAAAACCTACTATTTTAGGTAAGTCAACCTGAACATCTCTCAAAGATCCAAATCAATGGAAGGAATGTGAAAGAGCTTTCAGCCAGAGAAAAAAACAAGTGCAAAGCAAAAAGGAATCTGGAGAACTGAGCAACAGTGGGAAGGCCATTGAAGCTGGAGCAGAATAAGAGATGGGAAGAGTAATTAGAGATTGCATTAGAAAAGCTGCCAAGGGTGAGCTCATAGAGAAGTATTAGATAGTGGTAAGGATTTTAAGTTTTATTCTATGTCAGGAAAGGCCATTTCAGCATTTTGAGCCCTGGGATGACTTAAATAGATTTATATTTTCAAAGGGTCCCTTTGGCTGCTGTGAATAGATTGAAGAAGGTTTGCACAGAATGGGGAGACCATGTGGGGGCTGTGCTTGGGATATTCCAGGTCCACTCTCTACCTGGCTCCACTCTGAGTCCCTTGAATCTTTATTTTCTGGGCTACATCAAAGAATTTTTTGACCTCTGGATTCCAGTTGGGTTCAGCCCATGGAGCTCTCTGCATGAAACTGAGAGGAAAGGGAGGTCAGTGTATTTAATTCTTCAGTTTCCTACCTGCCAGTTGGCTGAGGGTTGTTTTCATCTCTGTGCCCAAGGTCACGGCTAGTCCCTAATTTCTGTGAATGATGGTACTTGCTCTCTGCCTTTGCCCTTCAAGTATTGGGTAGAAATCACTTCCCATTATTGCCCGCTCTGGGTTATAGAACATTTCTTCATTGGTTTTCCTAACCTTGTTTTCACCCTTTAAAGTTTTAAAATTCTCCCCTAATTTCTCATGTTCTGTGTGCTCTTATTTCTGCCAGATTCCTGACTGACTTTGGGCTATTATAGTAATCTGATGTCTTGGAGTAAAGTGGTATCAGGATAAAGATAAGTTGGATTTATAATATATTGGAAGGTAGAGCTAACAGTATTTGGTGTGGAGTATAAGATAAATGCAAGAGCATAATTCTAAATTTTTGGCTTGAATGACTGGAGGACAGAGGAGAATTTTAAAAGCAGCTTTGCCAAGGAATAAAGAATTCAGGTATGTGTGTGATAACGTTTAGAATATTTGTTTGACATTCAAGTTTGAATGTTGCACAGGTTATTTGGAGCACAAGAAAGAGGTCAAAATTGAAGACACAGAACTCTGCTTCTAGACATGATGGAGTAATAAGGGGCTAGGTTTACCCTTTACCCTCTAATCTGAAATGACAAATTGAAAAGATGCGTGAAATGATGGTTTTCAAGACACTTGACACAAGGTAATAAAGGACAGTAATAATGGCAAAAACACAAAACCAAAAAGCAACCAGATGAGGTGTGTGATTGCCCTGACTTACTTCCCTTTAAATGTATCAGACCACTTATTTTACATGCTGTGGCACAGGGAGAGGAAGCTAGGGCAAGCCCGGCAGACTCTCTGACCTAAGAAGATGGCACAGAGAGTCCTGGGAGACAATAAAAGTAGGGTTTACAGGACAACACCTGAGAGGAGATTGCTGAACAGAAAAAGAGCTCCGGAGATCTGCACAGGGTTGCTTTCATGTACTCATCAAAGTATAGATTAGAGACTTTATGTGAGTACATCATCCAAGGCTGGGGAAATATGCTTCAAGAATCCTTGTAGCTCATACAGATTCAGAAAGAGTGGCTGTCCCCACGACCCAGAGTGAAGAAGTAGTGATATGAGTACTTGGCAGAGATCAAAGAGGGGCTTTGCCCCAGAAGCAGGAATTAATAAATCCTGGACTGAGCACTTGTCTGGTTTCACTTAGCAAATTATAAAAGCAACATACAAAAGGATGAACTGCTTCCAAGTAATTGAGTCCCAGAACAAAACTCAAATTAGAATAAGTTATACTCCATGTATATATAGTATGTCAAAATACACTCTACTGTCATGTATATCTAAAAAGAACAACAATGGCAACAACAACGAAAAAGAATACCTGTAGGAGTAAAATATGTCCAACACTCACCAGGTTAAAATTTACAGTGATGTCTCATGAGAAAAATCAATCAATCTAGGCTAATTTGGGCAGTTATAGATGCTAGATTTAAGAGACAAAGACATTAGAAGTTTTTTCACTGAATCCATATGTTCAAAAAGTAGAGAGATGGAAGATTTTTGAAAAGTATCCAAGTCAAACTTCTTGAGATGAAAACTACAATGTCAGGAAAAAATATATACTAGATGGGATTAATGTCAGATTAGACATTATAGGAGAAAATATCAGTGAACTTGAAATCATAGTAACAGAAACTATGTGAAATGAAACATAATTTAAAATAGTAGAAAGAGAATTTAGTGAGAATAATTTCAAGTGGTCTAATTTACTTTTAGTTGAAGTCTCTAAAGAAAATGCGACAGAAAGAATATTCAAGAAGATAATGGACAAAAAATTTCAAATTGATCTATAGACCCCAAATTTCAGCAAACCTGAACACAATGAACATAAGAAAAACTAAACCTAGGTGCATTGTAATCTGATTTCTTGAAACAAGTGATAAAGAAAATATTTTAAACATAGCTAAGAAAAAAAGAAATAGTAACTGCAGAACAAATTTAACAATGACCCCAGATTTTCATTGGCTACAAGGGAAATGAGAAAACAGTAGAATAACAACTTCAAAGTACTGAAATAAAGGGCACTTATATAAAATTGACAGTTGACAACTTATGGATGATATTTAAAGCCAGGAAATCAGAATAAATTGAATTTAAGTAAATTATTTGAATAAATTAAATAATAAAGTATTCAAATATGTAATTTGAATAAATTAAAAGGGGGAGAGGGAAAGTCAAAAGAGGAGAAGAATGAATAAATTTTAATGTAGAAAGACCTGTAAAAGTGGAACGAAGCTGATATGGAAAACTTTGAGGCTGTTTTTACAACTAACCAGCTTCTACTTATTATATGTGGGCAAAAATGACAAATCATTGCTAAAATAACTTAAGATTAAAGTAAGGTACTTTGGTATGAGGTTGACTGGCTACTATTTAGGAAGCAAAACTTTGCTAGTACTTCTATTTTCAAGGTCAGAGAAGCACACTAGGTCAATTTTGCTCTTTTGACAGTTGTTAGGATACTTTCCTTTCGTTTTCCCCTTTCTCAGACTTTCCCAAGGTTATCTGGTATTCATCAGGACCATTGAGGCCTCTAAAGTGGTTTTCAACTGAAATGATCCCTAGAAATTCCCAGATTAATTCATTACATTCAAAGGTAAAATTTTTGGTTTTGAGTAAGACAATGAATTTGTTTTGCACATGATAGGATGGTGAATGGTGTGGCTTCTCTGAGAGTTAAATCCCGAAAAAAGAAGCAATTTAAGAAAAAGAAAATATGCTGCTTGTTGTGATTATCACTGGCTTTGAAAAGTTGTAAAAAAGAGAGGTGTGAGAGAGGAGGGAAAGAGGAGGCAGGGTGATGGGGACCACAAGACAGTCCCCACAGTCCATATCTAAACAAGAGCAGTACAGGAAGCCAAAGCCTATGGGATTTGGTTGGTCTGTTTCTCAAAGACGGAAGGAAACTTGAGTGGATGAAAAAAAGAGAAAGTCAATGATTTTAAATGTATGAGACTACTTATTTTCAAATTCGTAAATATGAACATGCTATTTTAAACAACTCTTCATACTGAGTGAAGTCAAAACAGAAACTTAACTGTATTCTCTATTCACTTACTCATTGTCCCTAATGATAGTTTTGTTTTCTGAAATTACACTATTCTTCTCTAATTTGTCTGACAATAGATATATATTTTATAGCATATTTTTAACTATTACATTACTAGGCAATTCTACCACTGCATAATTTGAAAGCAAAGAAATTATATCTCTTTGCCTGTTATCATATTATATCTTTCCCTTTCCTTTCTTTGTTTTATTTTCTGTTTATGTCTTTATTTCCTTTCAATATTTCTTCCATTCCTCCCTCCACTACTTCTCCCTTAACTCCATCCTTCAATTTTACAGTGAAAAGAAAATAATTTATGTGGCATTATAAGCAGAAAAAGTACTTAGGGAGGCAAAGGAGAAACAGAACAGGGTTAGCAATCACACATTACATCACATGAGTGTTACTAATCAGAGTTTCCTTTCCTTCTCTTACAGCAAACATGACCAGAATCGTAGAGAATATGGTGCACTTGAAAAGAATGCCTTTAAAAAGAGTCATGCTTTTATCAGTTCAGTTGAAAAGACTCAGCATTAGATTCTTTAGTGGCAATTCCCTAAGGCGAAGAGAGGAAATTCCACTTTTTGAAACACTGGAAATGTCTCTGGTAGTAAGCTATTTTAGAAAACTATGATTGAACCCTTCATCTAAAGATCCAGTTGAAATCACAACTGTTTTAAGTGAGCATATTGGAAAGCAATGGGTAGTCCCCCTGAAAAGACCCAGTTGGCTCCATTCCAATGGACCAAGACATAAAATTATAGAATCATAGAGTTGAGAGAACCTTGGAACACATCTATTTCATTCTTCAGTGAATTAAAGAATCCTCTATATATTATCCCAGGTAAATTCTCATCCCACCTCCATTTGATCAGGAATAGAACCTTCATTACTTAATGAAGCATCATGTTTCAGTGTTTAAGGTGATGTTAGTTGTAGAACACATTTTCAAATATTGAGCTAATATCTAACTTCTTATAGTTTCTAGTCTCAGGAAAGAAATATAAGCATCAGCATAGATCCCTTTGTGCTGGGAAGTTGTCTCAGAGAAACCCATCTGGCCAGGATTGGGTGAAAATGCAGATGTCAGAAGAGGGTGTGGGAAGCAGGAGGACAACTGGACCTGGGGAACAGGAACTTAGATGCCTTTAGGGTCTGGGTTTGGCATCAAGTCATAGCTAGGGTGTCCACATAGTTCACCATATACAGTTCACCAAGACAGTTTCGAGAATTGAGCGAGGTGTTATGAATCATCACATTTGGACAAGAGCCATGAATTTTTCCTGACTCAGGATACATGGGTATCCCAGGACAGGAACTACTCTATGAATTCACCAGAACATTTCTTATTTCTCCTGGGCACAAAGACAGGTATTATTACCACTCCCAGCACACACACACACACACACACACACACACACACACATGCACACACACACACACACACACACACACACATGCACACATGTACACATACACATGCATACTTGTGTACACATTCATATGTATGCACAAAGTCACAATAGACAAATCTAGATAGATTTAGTTATGGTTATGAATTATGGGCAATTTGGTGTGGGCTAAAGTGATGCTCCCTATTTCAGACACAGTCATAAAACATACTGAATCCTCTTTGTTTGGTCCCTGTTGATTCTTTGATGGTGGAAGCATGCAGTGGAAGGAGCCAAAAACCTGAGTTTACTTCTCAGAGGAAAGCCACTCAGGAGCACCACTGACCAGAACCAACTCAGAAGACTCTGTATGAGCAAAAAATATTTGTTGTATTAAGATTCTTGGGAGTTTGAAGTTGTTTGTTATAGTGGTTAGCCTATCTGAAGTAAAACAGATTCAAAGCATGGAAATACCATGATCAAATATTCTGAAGTCCATTAAAATTCTACTCTTCAGGGATTATCCTAAGACAAATGTTATTACTATACTAATCAATTATTTCCTAAAATGTCTACAGCAGAATTATTTCATTATAATATGAAATTTAAAATAATCTAAATATCCAAAATTGATATTCATTGATTTAAAAATAGGGTACATTTTTAAGATGAAATATTATGCAAACATTAAAATGATGAGGAAATATTCACATATAGTTAATTAAGTGTAGGCTATATAATGCCTTAAAATCATATCTTTGCATAAAAATTATTTTAAATATGTTTCTAAATGTTAGCTGATTTCTAAAGATTATGACTGTGATATTTATTTATTTATTTATTTATTTATTGTTAGATTTTGAGATGTCTTGCCAAGTTGCCTAGATCCTCACTAACTACAAAGGCTGGCCTCAAATGTGGGATCATCCTGCCTCATTCTACTGAATCACTGGGATTACAGGCATGTACCTCTTGCGAGTCTTGCTGGCTGTGATTTTTATCTCTTTTCTTATTTTCCAACATTTTCAATATTAAAAATTATAAATACACATACAAAAATAATGTCTAAAATCAAATATTTTAATGTGATTTTTAAAGTGTTTCACAGATAACAATTAGGTGAATTTCAAGAACTGACAAAATTGAATATTGAACTCCAGGGAAATGTTGGGAGCCATGGAACAAGAAATGGCTCCTGCAGGGAATAGGCCCACAGTACCTATGGTACAGCAAACAAACAAAAGCCACAAATCCCCTATGTGTTGAGCTGTTGTCACCATTACACTTGCTTTCTCCTACTAAGATCCTGTATGGAACCAGTGTGGGAATTTTGTTGACAACTGTGAAAACTGATTGAAGGAGTAGTGAATTCAGAGACCACAACTGAATACTGTTCTGGCTGAAGCATTTTTCTAAAGCTATCCTGGCTTGGGGAATGAAGAGTGGGGTTTTGTGAGTAGGGGCTGTAAATGGTCTCCATGCATTGCTGAATATCAATAATCTTGTTAATTGCAATATATCTTCATCCAAAATGATAATGTAATAAACATTCCCTCTGAATCTCAAAGGGGATACAAAGAACTACAATTAGAAATTCCCTTAAAAATTTTTATTGTTCTCTTTGTTTAATATTACATCAATAAAAATGACTTGGAAACCTACATTATCAGAATTTTATCTTTTTAGGTCTTCTCACATGCTTCAAAAATTAGAATTTACCATTTGTAAATTATAGAAAAAGAAAATGAAAAGTTAACAAAAATATATTAATATTCCCAGTTTGCCACTATGGCATTTAACTAAAGGAATGAATTACAAGTTTTGTCTGCTTGCTTGTTTATTTAGTTATTTTTTAAAATTGATCTTTATCTAGTTTTATTTCTCACAGTAATAGATTTTTCATTTCTCATTCTTCTTTGACTTCTCAGTGGTTTTAAAAAATAATAATCTAGAAACAAAAATCAGGGAATTAAACACCCTCAGATTTCAATGAAGGATTTCACTAATCCTCTTCCATAAATGTCCAGACATTCTGGAAGGAAGAAAGAAGCATTGTAGATTGAATTTCACAAATGAGTTATTTGTATAAGTTTTAGAGTTATGCTATATTTGAGTATTTGGGGATATCCTTAATGCATATCATGGTTTCTGATTACACAGTAGAAAGTATTTTATTCCAGAATCCCATCATGGGAAGCATTCCAAACCACAGAAACATATTCTTTAAAGCACTGGAGTTTTTTGATTTTATTTATTATCATTCATTAAAAAAATCCTATCTGTAATAATAAATGGAAGGCTATACCATGTTCCATACTACCCAAAGCAATTTACAGATTCAATGGAATCCTACAAAAATTTCAATGTATATTTTTTAATTTGAAAACATAATCCTAAAATTCATACAAAATCACAAAAGCAAAAATATGAAAATATTCAACTAACCAAAGCTATCTTGAGCAAAACAAACAAAACTGGAGGCATAATACTATCTGATTTCAAAAATATACTACAGAGCTACAGTAATCAAAACAGCCTACTACTACTATAATAACAGACATACATCAATAGAACAAAATAGAGGGCCCAGAGATAAATCTGTACATTTACAGTCAATTCATTTTTGACAAAGTTTCTGAAAACACATAATAGGGAAGGCAGAATCTCTTCAATAAGTAGGGATGGGAAACTGGCTATCCCCACATGGAAGAATGAAACTGGACCCTCATTTCATACAACATAAAAAATAATCAGCTTGAATGATTAACTCCTTAAACTTAAAACTAGAAACTGTATACTACTGGAAGAAAACAGAGGAAAGTTTTTGACTTTTTATTTACTTATTATTATTATTTTGAAATATGACTCCCCAAAGCACAGTAGATGAATGGGATTACACCAGTTTAGAAAGTCTCTTCACAAGAAGGGTAATTATTTCACTAGAGCAAAGAGACCACTATGGAATAGAAAAAAATATTTGTAAACCATACATCTGATGATGAGTTAATATCCAAATTATATAAAGAACTCAATATGCAGAAAACAAATAACTCAACTTAAAAAATGGGTGAAAGATCTCAACAGATGTTTCTCAAAAGAAGACATACAAATGACCAACCAATATCAAAAGTATCTCAATATTACTAACCATTAGGGAAATCAAGTTAAAACCACTATGAGCTATTGCAAAAACTCATACTATTAATGTGACTGTTGCCAGAGACAAAAGTTAATGAGTATGGATAAGGATTTGGAGAAAAGGGAATTCTTATCCATTGTTAGTGGAAATGTAAATTAGCCCATCCATTATGGAAAACAATACAGTTTCCTCAAACAATGAAGAATAGGACTACCATAGGATCCAGCAATCTCGCTCCTTGATATTTATCCAAAGGAAATGACCTCTTCACTCTCATGTTCACCATAACATTATTCACAATAGTAAAATAGGGAATCAACTTAGTTTTCCAATAATAGATGACATATTAGCCAATGTTTCAAAAGAAGAAAATCCTGTCATTTGCCACAACCTAGATGAGCCTAGAGAATATTATACTAATTGAAATAAGCCAGGCACAGATGGATAAAAGCTATAAGATTTTATTTGTATAAGTAATCTGTAAAAATGGAGCTCAAAGAAGCAGAGAATAAAATAGTGGTTGCCAGGGGCAAGAGGTTGGACAGTATGGCAACTATAGTTAGTAATACTGTGTTGTGTACTTGAAATTTTCTGGATCAGTATATATCAACACACACAAACACACAACAATAACAACAACAACAGCAATATGGGGTGGTAGTATGTGAATTGGCTAGATTGTGGTATTTATTTCATAATGTGGCATATATCAAAACATTATGTTGTACACTATAAATATATTCAAAGTTTACTGAATTATATCTTAGTAAAACTAAAAAATATTCTATCTGTAATTATTATGGAGAAAGTTGTTATACATGCAGACATATGTTTAGCTATATAGTATACACATGGAGAAAATCTGTACATGGTTATGGTATGCTTAATTTTGTATCCTAGGATTGCAGGAAGCAGAGTCATGTACATCACAATTTAGTGTTCCTGTGTGTGACTTATAATTTGTTAAAATAAATTAGGTCTTTATTAGTTATTGCTTATTTTATAGTTTAAAATACAGTTATGCAAATATGTATGGTGTGCATAAATTTGTATTTTTTTCAATCATTTTACTTTTATAAAGTTAAAAACATCTGATGTCTAGAGATGATTACATGGTTCAGGTATTTTCAATTCTGAATTCATTTTCTAATAACATTCAGTGAAAAATTTCCTCCATGTTGCCTTACATAAACAACTCCTGTTGATTATTTCACTGGACACAATACGGTCAACTCTGCAATAGCATTTGGAGTGTGTGGGGGTTCTTCATTGATGAGCCACTGAGTCAGAAGTCTGAGCAGTGGTTCTTGTTCCAACACTAAGATGAATGAACTAACAGAGCTAGGACTAAAAATTCATTTAAATATACCTTCAAGCAAACCCAAAGCCATACATATCATTGCTTGCAAGACCTAACTATGGCATGTGGTTACATGGGGTAAACATAATTTGGCATTCCTTCATGCTGATAGTCTCTGAATATGCAACATATATTAGTAGACAGTTTAGGGGTCAAGGGCAGAGAAGTGTTGGTTTAGACAGGATTCCCTTCCCACTGCAGAACAATTTATCATACATTCTGACTCAAGGAACAAAACACTCTTTAGAAGGTACTTTGGGGAAAAAAAATGTTGTTTATAGGGACCTCTCCAGAAAGCATTTCAGAGACCACTATTTCTTACTGGAACATTCTATATCTAGCAGTTGGAGGCCCCCTGCTTGGTTGGTGCTATAAAGGTAAGCAAGTGAGTTATCATGGTATTATTTTTACCATTATTTGCACTTCTATGAGCTCTGGAAAATTAAATTCACTGCAATGCCCAGCATTTTCAGTCATATTGTAGTGACCTCTGGGATATGTGCTGGCTCTGCTGGCCACTTCTTTATTCTGACTCTGAGCAAACTGCTTCCCTATGGATAGAAATGCTTGACCTTTTGAAGACCAATCCCACATTTCCTCTCTGCTGACATAATTTAAATAACCCAGGAATGAACCACCATCACTGGGCTTTACTAACCACTTGGAGGTGGCTTAGCAATAATTCAGAAAATGAGGTGGCAGGGTGGGCACCTAGGATTTAGGAAGATGAGACCAGGGACCCTTAAGACCTGTGTGGTTGGGCTTTGTGGAGCGTAATGTTTGCAGATTCTCACTTCACCTTATTTCTCAGGTGGCATAGAGGGACAGGTGGGTCTGTCACTTTTCAATTCATCTATTTAGGGTCACTTTTTTTTATATCATCTGTATTACAGGAGAATGACTTTGAATGGGTGTATACATTGGAAATCTGCAACTTCATTGAAAACTCAGAAACAGTAAAAGAAGCACATCAATAATAAAAAGCCTAAACTCACATTTCCTCTTTGTCAACTTAATTTAAGTAACCCAGGAATGAACCATCTTCACTGGGCTTCACTAACCATACTTCATTTTTTCCCAGAGTTCAAAACACATAACAGTGGTTTGCAGAATAGGTGTTTTAGAGGTGGTACAAATGCCCTTTACTCTATGTGTTGCCCCTTTCATAAAGTATAATGTCAATTGATACTGTTTGCTGAGATTCAGTCAATTCATTGGACTTGCTTGGGTGGCTTCTCTCGCAAAAGCAGCCCATTTTGCGAGGGAGGCCACCCAAGTAAGCACATGTATTCATTCATTATTTCAAGTGCACTTCCCTCCACTGTTTTAACCTTAAAGAGAAAGTTAATTTGCTCCATTTAGATCCTGTGCTAATCATATATTTTATTGCATTTACTTAGTGGAAGAATAATAAAATAAAATTTTAAATATGCAATACAGAAAATATTCTCAGTCTATAGAGCAAGGTCATTTTTCACATTAGTTTATCTCTACTTCTTAACTTACCTGAAGAGAACAAAAATGCAGCACACCTATAAACTGGTAAAACTGGAATTTCTTCTTTTTTAAGGAAGTAATCACAAGTATTCTTAAGCCCCGGGGATGTGAGTGGTTTATAAATTTCTAGCCAAAATATAACAATAGTTTTGGACATGCATATAAAAATGACAGGACATTAACATTATAGTTCTTTTATTTGCACACACTTTGCTTTCATACCTTGTGCCTTAACCCTCTCCCTTATCCCTCTTTTCTCTTATTCCATCCAAGAATCCATGCTTACTGATGTGGTTTATTTTTCTGGTTCCATGTTCATTACTACATTTAGTTTGAACTAAGCAGGTTAATACTTAGCCTCATATAAATGTCTGGAAAATATGAAGATTTAAAGACTGAACTGGGCTCATGCATCAAGAATGCAAATTATCAACCAGATGATGATTATTAACTAAAAACTCAAATAATTGGTCTGTTTAATAACTAGGTAGCTAAGAACTATGTTTACATAAAAACACCTTAGGTATTTATTCTTTATTATATATATAAGCAGGAAAGAAGTCAATGCAAGAGAAATTTTTTCAATGAGGGAATTATTTTTTTTAATCCCTGCATTGTTCTTCTACATGTTGTTATATTCTGCCATCCAAATTCTGGGAACAACTAAAGTGATTTGATAGGAATGACTTTCATGCAAACAGATGGATTGACAGAATAGATACAAAAATGTGGTGAAACTCCCATGCAGAAGCAATATACCTTCTGTGAGACAGCAGTGATAGATTGATGGATATTCCTAATATTATAGAGATTATGAACTCTTATCAGTAATATCAAAATTATTCTGTGCTTTAAAATAAGAAAATTAAACTGTGAATTAATAGAAGAAATATACTTCGTTAACAGGAATTTTTTAATTTTTCAGTTGCCTGATGATGTGTGGGTTGAACCTCATTTTCATATTTTCCTTATAATATTTTAAACAACATATTTTAAAGATAAAGTGATTATGTCAATTTTTCCATAGATACATGTAATTAACAAATGGTATTTTAGAAAACTTTCATATTCAATTATCTGAATTCATAACCAATTGTGTAAAGGGAAGATTTGATGCATAAATACATATGCTTTTTTAAAATAATGTCCCTTTATTTTAAAAATGCACATGTGAAGGAGATGCTTATAGCTTTCACTGTAAACAATCCCAGTATTTGGTATATTTAACATGGTATAAATGCTAGTTGAGCTCTGAAACACACAAATCACTATGCAGTGATTGAGGCATGCATCTGTATTTAATGATGGACCCCTATTTTCACCTGTAAATAACTATCTGCAAGAAATGTGAACAAATGGATGGATAATGCTTATTATGTTTTACAATTCAATGTCTTCATTAATGCCTAATCACTTATTCCACAATCCATATAACCTCAGAAAGAATAATTCCCTGAATGGCACACATCTTCTGTGTGAGTAAAACCCTTGGTTTAGCTACTCTGAAAGTTCAAATTGCACCACTCATTTGCCTGCATTTTCACTGCTTTCTTTTCATCTGCATGAGCTATTTTATTTTGACATTTTAAATACACCCTACTTAAGATAAAATGTGACCAGGTATTTTGAAGTGCTTCTTAGCATAGATACTTTTTGCAAGATGAATGTGCATTAATAATAAGATACTATTATAAAGCAACCACTGGGTTCCCATCTTTAGTGAAGATTGAAAATAATTCATTGTTGTGCTCCATTTTGGTAGTGGTCCAAGAAGAGCACTGACCAATCTAAGGGGGAAGAAGAGGTGGAGGATTAATATACCATCTATTTACATATTTATAAAATAGAAAAAATATTAGATGGAGCCCTAAACATTTGCTACATATTAGCAAGTTTTAAAACTGATAAAAACAATATATTTTAAGTCTTTTTTATTTACTTCTGCCTGTAGTTCTTATGAATGCTCTCTGTTTAACCATAGAATCATCTCCTAATGCCACACTAGTATGTCTCATAATATTTATAATTTAGAACAGAATATTAAGAAAAGTTTACTGACATTGTTTATGTAACATATATTACTATACTTTCTGAAATATATAGGTCTTGGAGAACAAACTTCTGAAGATGGCATCTAGTGTTTCCAAAGTGGAGATGACAGATTGCTATCATACATAACTGACTTGTGATAAAATTTCTAAAATATTTAATCTCATGATACATGTGAAAGGAGTATGCATGAGTTGCTCAAAGGTCAAACTGAAGAAACATTAAGTTAAATTAGGAAGAACAAAAGAACATCTAATGAAAAAAAATTTTCCCATAGCATTTTTCTGAAGCAAAGGCAAGAAGAAAAACCTCTCTTCTCATGAAAAATAGATCTAAAACAAGCAGCAGTTGAGAAAAGTTGTGAAAATGCAATAGAACACCAGGCATCTAAAGAGACTAAGATAACACTTTTGGAATAGTAAGCAGTTCGGTTAGACAATAACCAACATAAAATTGAAGACTGCTTTGAAACACTTTCTTCTGAATTGTGTTATCCCTATTTACCGAGCACACACCCACAATTGGTCTGTTTCAAGCAGACCTGACACAGAGGCAACCTGGCTTTGACATATTTAAATTTGAGAGGTGCCCTAAGGAAACTAATACTTGATAGGATTAAGGAGGATCTCAACATTTCATTCTGTCTCTGCTCTCCTGCAATATTTACACAATAACCTAGAACTGGAAGACTCTAAACTTCTGTTTCCTTTTGAGAGATGTGGCGTATTTTATCCTAAATGAAAATAAAATGTAAATCTTCTGTTGTAAATATGACACATGTAACCATTTAATATATACATACCAATTAAGTGGTTATTTGAAGTGGTTATTTGGAGGAAAAGTATGCATATCCAAATATTTCTTTGAATAAAAATTCCAGGCATTTTGCAGAATAACTTGGAAAAAAAATTATAGGGAATGTTACAATCAGGCCTTATAGGTAGAAAATCAACAACTCACTGCCCCCACTCTAGACCTGCTGTATCTCGGGGAAATCAAGATTGCATTGTTGAAGTCATTTATTTTCCATAGCCATCATGGGCTACCACCAGGGTCTGGTGGTGTCACAGGAAAAAAAAAAACAAAAGCAAAAAACAGACCTCTCAACCTCTTCAAACCACCAGGCCTGCAATATGTTTCTGGTTGAGCTTGCATCTTCCCAGATGTCTCCTTGAAGTAAAATTGTTTTCATCAAAAAGAAAAAAAGCATTCATAGTGAATAGTGAGAGAAAGTATCCATAGTGAGACAAAGCTAGTGGTATTTTTCTTACAAAACAAATTCCACTTCAAAAACAAGGTGAATTAGTTATTTTTAACAGAGATGACAGTAAAGTGATAGTGAGGATACTAAAAGAGTTATTTTAAAATACTCTCTTCCTTAAAACTAGGTCCTAAGTTTATGATTTTTCATTCCCTTCCTCTAGAATGGCATTTCCAATGACAGTGGAAAAGTTAACCATAAAATCCCATGAAGTTTCCTTTTGGTACTTTAACTCAGCTCAAACATAACCTTGAGACCCATGTACCTGAAAGAGTAGAGGAAATGGAGCAAAGGCAGTCATAAAGGGCAGGAATATTCACACAAAAGATGGGCATAATTATTAATGATCTTCGACCAGCAGACCTCTGACCAAAGATGGGGGGGGGGGGGCTTCTCCATATCCTGATATGTCAGTTTTCCTTTTAAATAAACCTGTTTCTTGAACTATTAATCTGGATTCATTGTTGGGTACTCTTCACCTCAATGAGGGTATTTTAAAGCCAGGGTTCTACCTTGAAGCAGCAAATAGGATGTGAAAGGAAAACTTGTGAAGTCAAGAAGTTTGGGAATTTTAAAAATTTAGACACCAACATTTTCCCCAAAATAATAATATAAAAACAAACAAACAGTTTTTACATTTTTTAGACCTGAAATTTAGATAACCCTATTGGGAATATTAAATATTGTAATGATACCAAGTTTTCCCAAATTAACTTGTGTCTTCCAAATTCAATCCTTAAACAAAATCCCAGTGGAATCTATTTTGTAACTTTGGGGGAAAAAAAAGGTTCAAAAATATCATCTGAAAAAAATTAACAGCAGGGACTGATCCAAAATAATGAAAAAGAAGTTAAATACTGGAACAAGAGGACTTATTCTATTATAAGAGCCAATAATTAAAAACAGTGTGATATTGGCATAATAATTAGCAGACAGATCAAGGGAACAGAGCAGATAACCCTAAGACAGATATGGGAATAACAAAAGTAGAAAATATTGCAAACTACTGGTATTGGTTATTTAGTCCTATGGGGCAAAAAAAAAAAAAAAGTGATTTTTATCTTTCACAAAATAAATAGACACATAAACAATAGACACAATCTGAACTGGATTACTGGTATTAAATGTTAAAAAAATCTATAAATATAGGAAAAATATTGATGAATATTGAATATTTAGTTAATCTTGGAATAGAGAAAAATTCAAAGTTTGAAAGCAGTTGAAGAATTTGCTTTTTTAGCACTTGACATCCAGGCATTCCATGTTTTCATATTCATAAAAATAATAATGCTAGTCAATCATTACATAAATTTGAATAATCAATTGGAAATGCATGACTTGCCAAGGACAATCGACTACCACAACCAGTGCCCTGAGAAAATCACACACTAAGATTTGAGCTTCTCACTGGTATTTCAAATTTGGCTAAATATTTTTATGGCATGATAGTCACAGGCTAGTTGTGTATATAACTTTTCAGTTAGACAAGGAGGACACAAATTATAGGACTCATACTTTATAACATTAAATATCTGAAAATAAGCAGAACTTAAGAGCATGGAAGAATCGTTTGTTTTTAATTGTTCAGCAAGCATTTCTGATTAGGACTTGAAGTCACTGACAACTGCATCCAGGATCTTTCTTAGTAAATAATTCCAAGTTTAGCACTGAATAGACTGTCAACTTGACTGGAAAGAGTTCCAGACTCTAACATCTTTTATAAGTGTTTAAACTCATAGGTTTAACACATATTTAGTATTTGAATAAAGTAATTTTTACTTTGAAAGTATCACCTAGCTTGTTACTTAGTGCAAACCTAAAATTTGCATTGATTTGACCTTGATTTATAAAGTGTCACAAAAAGCAAAACTACTTTAAATGATTTTAAATCACAGTACTTATGAAGTTTCCTCTCTGCACAACACAAAGGAAGGAAGCAGGAAAAGAAGGAAGGGAAAAAGGGAATGGAAAGGGAGGTAAAGGAATTATGATTATTATTGTTACATAAATAAAGCATTTTGCCTCCAACTGGCAAATTATAAGTGCTTGATGCTAGATAAATGATAATTATCACTCTTATTAATGCAACAGACATTTATGAAGCCTCACCTCTCAGTCATCACTATGTATTACCTATCTGGTCACTTAGAAAAAATATATGTAGTATTAAAAAGGGACCATGAATTCACAGAATGATTACAATCTTAGCTGAAAAAATACCACACGTGACTTGAAAAGTTGATTCAGTAGAATAAAAAAAATGTACATCCAACATAGGAAACGATGTAATACTAGATGTTCTGAAGAAAAGCATTTTGAAATGCAATTACTTAGAAAAATGCCCTAAAATATGTGATGTGAGGGAAGGAGAGGCACAGCCAACCCCTGGGGAGAAAAGTGTGGGAAGACATGAGGGACTGGATGCCAGTTCCCCAGAGCAGGGCAAGGAATACATCAATCTAGCTGAAGGGCAGGGGATGGAGAAACAGGGAAGAGAAGTGAGGCAAGGGAGAGAGACAGGCCCAGGGAAGTAGCCTGTGTGCCTTCTTGTGCTCAATACCTTCTAATACTCTACGGTAAGAGTCTTAGAGGGTAGGCCCAGGGTGCAAGTAGATTCAGGGGGCTTTCCTTCAGGGCCCCTTTCCAATATTTGTCTTTCTTTGGGACAATGTTAAAACGAGGTAAGAAAATTCATTTACAATTGTTTGCTTTATGTTAAAGATCTTGGATGGTGACTTTCTTCAGTGACTTAAATATATGACCTTTGAAAAAAAGACATTTATTAAGATGTTATTATACCATGATCTTTTCCTTCTACCACTAGAACTTAATGTTTTTAGAGTCCTTACCTCACCTACCAGATTTGTCCTTCTCTTTCTCCCTCCTTTCCACAGCCTCATTTACACAGATTTAAATGCATGGGGTTGGGAGAAATTATACACCTTATTCTATCTTATCCTATCCTAATTTTATCCTATCTTTTCATATTTCTTTCCTATTTGGACCACTGCCAACCCTACGGTCGGTCCCATTTTACACGTCAGTGAATTAATTCAGAGGCTGAAATAGTTCTGTGTTTTGTGTTTGATATCTAACTCAAATTCACTACTGAAGGATGTATAACAACTTTATCTTTTCCTTTAAAAAAGAAATGTTGAGAGATGCAAACCATGTTTAGGAACCAGGGAGTCAGGGAATAGGAGACACAGCAACCTTGTAGAGATGAGCCCTGTGTTCATCCTGGGTCCTGAGTTTTCTATCCTGCTTCCCACCACCTCTGTCATAGCTGGTCTTGAATGTTCCTTGAATGATCCATATTTCACGAAATCCTTTCTCCATCACCCCACACTGTTTGAACACTTTATTTATATCAAGTGAAGAATTTGTTTTCCACAATTTTTTTTCTTCATCATTGTGGAAATTCAAGGAATACTTAAAGGCATAAAGACTAGGATGTTGATGGAAAATTATTTTAGTGAATTTACCCAACCTCTTCATTACCCACATATATGCATAGTTTCCAGCTTGACTTTACTTCTATAGACATGGTTACAACAGCTACCACCCAAAATGCTTTGCCTAAGTACAATAGACAAGGCTATAAGGCAGTTTTCTTGTGTAACAGTTGGTCTTAAGCACATAGGTATACTTGAAAAAGTAGAGGTTGAAATACTAGTTTATCAAGGGTTGTCTCCCTTTTTAAACCCTGAATAGATTCCAAGTTTAGAAATTTAAAAAAGACCTATACATATTTTACTTCATCTCAAACCTTCATTTTCCTTGACCTAAATAAAAATTATTCATCTCACTCTGATTAAAAGTCACACATTTGTAACTATTGTGAACAATATGAGTCTTTACACATCCAAGGATGTGCACATCTGGTTGAAGAGCTGATAGAAAGAACAAATATTCTGATTTCTATAATTGTGGTTTGATAAAAACACAAAGTTACAGAAGTTGTGTGTACACAGAATCCTGCTTTGTTGAATAAAGTAATTCAGACTATAGAAGAAAGACACTAACATGTAGAAACAAACACAATTTAGGCTAGCCAATTCTCAAAATACTTTTTTCTAAATATTTTTTAATTTGACACATTCTTCTCAATGAGTTTCTTAATTTTCTTCTAGCATTGAAATAAACAAATGAATGGTGTTTTGTCTTGCTTGTGAATAAGGAAGCAGCATCATTAATCTTATATTTATATATAGAGAAAGAAAATTTTCCATCATGCACAGTGGAATAGATGTCCCACTTAAACAGCACAGAAAGGCATAGACCAGAATTACATCACATGCACAATTATTAATCCAGGTTGGCAATTTAGAGAGACAGTGTGGTCTGGCTGACAGAACACCAGATGGTAAGGCATGGGACCTGGTTTCTATTCCCAGTTTTATCACAGTTAGATATTTGGCAAGGAGTGTCTCTCTGGCTCTGTCTTCCTGTGTCAAAGTGCTCACAATACCACCCCCTCTTGCCTTCACAGGTATGATATGAAAGACTGCCCAGAAAGCAGCTAGGGATTCTAAAGATCTTAAAAATAAAAAAGGTGTTTATATATTCAAGTGCCATCTGAAGCTACCACTCACTTCCTCCTTCACTCTTTGGAGATCCAAATGCTTTCTTACCAGCAGGTGGGTAGCAAGTTTGCTGGTGGTTGTTGACAAGCTTGGTCGTGGTAACATTGGCTCAGGCTTGAAAATAGCTTTCAAAACTCTTTAGTCCTCAAATATATCTCATTCATTTACTTTGCACTGTCTCTCTGACATCTTTTGAACTTCAGTTTTTCCTATCCTTATAATATTCACCTTCAAAAACTCAACCAAATGAAGGAAAGGATCTTCATTTGTCAGGTTGTGCTAAGTATGTGGCACTGTGGTGCATGCAATGGAGAATACAGAGAAACCTAGTACATATTTCCATGAAGAAATAAACAAATTTGGAAAACCAATCTAAAATACATGGAATAATTAGATTAATGACTTAGTATGAAATATAAAATATGGTAGGAGTTTATGGGAATGAATATTTATGGACTTTTAAAGGAGGGCTTTATGAAATGGGATCTGGGTTGGGTCAGAAGAGAGCACAGTGATGGGTCATTCTGGAAGGAGCAACAGCTGAAATAAATTCAGGGAGGCACAATTAATTAAAGATTAGAAGGAAGTAGGTTGAACATAGGCACTATAGATCCATAACAAGTAAATATAGAAAACTTCATATTGATAAGTTCTTTGATACTAAGAAGCTTCCAGAAGTTTCAAAAAGAAGAATATATGGATGGAAGGATTAATTTGGGCAAATTAGTCAAGAAATTAATATTATGAGGATGACTTTAGGGAAGCCTGGCTGTAGGGAGACCAAGAGAAAGAGAAATGGGAGAAATGGAGAAGAAGAATTGTCAATGCAGGCATTTTTAGATTTTTAAGAAACAAAGGCTGGGAAAGGTCAATTGTATAACACTTCTAGTATGATCAATCCCCAACTCTAAAAGAAAACATAAAACAGAAAGAACCCTATGATTAAGATATTAAATGATTGAAATTTATTTTTAAAAGAATGAGAATACTAAGAAGAAAAGATGAATATTAGTGCCATGGATTCCAAGGTCAGAAGAATAGCCATCCCACATAAGGAGCATGATGTTTTAGGTACTAGGATGAGTGATCATAGAAATATGGACAACCAGACTGATAGATTTGATGAGATATGTAACAATAGGCATATTCAGAGATGGGCATTCTTAGAGAAGTGCTCATTTGAAGAAGAGAGCTTTGTGAATGTCAAGGGAGGAACCACACAAGCGTGTAGCCATCAACATAAAACAGGGAGGGTTCTGCAGAGTCACTATGAGATGGTAGAAAAGCTAATGTGAAACCATGAAGGAGTATCGATGGGGAAAATACCCATGTTTTTCCTTAAGCAGGGATGGGTTCCTGGAAAACAACAACAAACAAACAAACAAAAAACTAGAAAGAGACAGAAGAAATATCTTTAGTTAAAATTCTCTTCATCTTAGCATTGAATTCCTGTTAACAGCTACTTCAGTTTTATTATGATACTTTACATTTCCTTTAAACCTTTCCTGCAGAAGACAGTTATACTTGATTTGAACATTGTCTGACATATTTTCTTTTAACTACAAGAACCAGTGAAGAGAGCAAAGGAAGGGAGGGAAAATTGTAAGGTCAAAAGGTCATCCATCCATCTCTTCATTTATTCACTAAACATTTCTCATATGCCAGAAATATGGCAGTAAGCAAGGAAAATGTGCTCTCACTCACATGAAGCATAAATTATATGGGATTAGTTTTTACAAAAGTTTGTGCAAAGACTGATATCAGATTGTGTGACCACAGATGCTGTGCTGCTCCCAAAGTCTCAGAGGAGGGTTCTGTGAAAAAATTTATTATTTTTACTAATTATTAGGGGAGAGAACTAATGTAAGTACAGGTATAGCATACAGAAACCTGGATATTATTCTTTGCAACAGTTCAGGATGTCATTCCCAAATCACTGTGCTTAATCTCTATTAAATTCATATCCGCATGTATGATAAATTCTGCAGGCTACTGACTGCAGAAAAAAACCCAGCAAGCATCTCAGATGATCAATATGAAAAAAAGAAACTTTTCATAGGTCAGAAATTCAACTACAGCAAAAGTATAGATTTCAGAAAATACGGCAGAGCAGCACTGAGATGCACGTCGAGGAAATGTACACTGAACACTCCAGAGAAATTGGGAAGGGGATAGACCTTAGGAAGAGCACACTCCACCTCCATCTGAGTCTCATGATCTTGGTGCAGTGCAGCCTCTCCTGGAGTCATAGAATGGCCTCAATGTCTGTTCTTCACATGTGATAGAAGCAGCATTGATGGAAAGCATCCTTTGCTTACTTTCTTTAAAGAATATGAATCTTCTATTTTTTATTTTTTATTATTTAACTTTTATTCATTTTACTCCCATTTTTCTAATTGCCAAAGTAATTTCACAAAATAGAAACAGTGTTGCCAGCATTTAATATAGTCAATCAATGCTTTTAGAAATTCTCTCTCTCTCTCTCTCTCTCTTTCTCTCTCTCTCCCTCTCTCTCTCTCTCTCTCTCTCTCTTTCTCTCTCTCTCTCCCCCATCTCTGTCTCTCATTCTCTTTCTCTGAATCTTACATTTCATATTTGATGTAACACAGTACATAGTGCTTGGTACTTCTTGATTATATTTTGGCAATCATAAGAGGACATAAAAAGTATGATATCTTTGCTGCTGTCATTTTAATCCCTTTTAGAAAGAGTTTGCTGTCTGCGGGGAAAATACCTTGGTAGGCTATTGGGATAGAAGAGGAGACCTTTCAGGACCTAAGAACTGAGACCTTAGGAACTAAGATATTGTTAGCTACATTCAAGACAATGAGAGGAATTGTTATTGTCCTGTGCAGTGCAGGGAGCTGAAAGTCAGAGAATGGAGAAGGAAGAAGTAAGAGAGAGAAGTAAAAAAAGATGGTGGCAAACTGAAGAGATGTTAATGAAACAGCTAAGGAAATTTCCCCAGTGATGGGGTGGCCAAATGGTCTGGGTGCTTATTATTTTGCTTGAGAATCCTTAACTTGATTATCAATTTTCAGTAAACCATTCCATACTTCAGAATACCTACTTACATGATTTTAATTTATTAGTAGAAAATGAAGAGGGAAAAAATTTATGTCTGAGTCAAGAAGAGCAGAAGCAGCAGAGAACCCAGAGGCAGAGGTGATGGGAAAACCTGAGTACCTAGAAAAGTTCAGAAGTATTCAGAAGGGTGCTGAGATGCCACAGGATGTGGAGAAGGGGAGTCCCAGTGAGTCTATCTCTCAATAGGCCAAGTAAGTCTCACTTACATTTGAGTTAGGTTTATTTCCCTCAAGTATTGCCTACTTCATTTAAAGTATTCCACCTTTCCACAGATGATAGTCTTTCAGAATTTTAAATATCTCATCTATCATTGGATGTCTTTGTCATGCCTAATATTATACAAAAGGCCAAGATCTTGGATTACTTGATTTATTATGTTCATTTTCTGTTTCCAATTTATTAATTTGTGGCTGCATCTTAATTCTTTCTGCAGATTTTTCTCTTGAAGATTTGAAGTCCTATGGAGAATAAAAGAATGAACATAGACCCATCTACCTGCTTAATTTAAAAATAATATATCATATATTCAAAGATTTCATTTCCCTCCCTTTTGCCCAGAGATTTCCTCTACCTGAATATGGTATCTAATGTCCCATGCTACTTTAATAATTTTATTACCTATTAACCATAAATCAATCACAAAGGTTTCAATATTTTCCCTCCTTAGGCACACACATGTACCATGCTTGTGCATACACAGCTACTTTATAGGGTATATATTTACAAGTGAGACTTCTAGGTCTTGGAGCATTTGTTTCTTTCATTTTACTAAGTTGTCAAATTTCTCTCCAAGGAATTCGCACCGGTTTGCCCCCTCATATTAGAAGAATTAGAGTTCTTGGTTTTTATCCTTCCCTTACCATTGCCAGATTTTTAACTTTTGTACACATGGCTTTTCTCTTTGTACCAAGTTGGATTCTCATGATTATTAGTGAAGTTGTACATATTTTCTTCTTTATTATATGTTCAGCTCCTACTTTCTCAAATTGCCTCCTCATATTTTTCTGCCTGTTTTCCTTTGGGTTGTCTTTTGTTATGTTTATAGAATTTCTTTTTATTGTGTTGGTTATATCCGTTGCTTTCTAATCTTATGTTTTGAATTTCTAAGCTTGTGTTTTGACTTTTGCTTTTCTAAAAAATTGTGCACTGTGATGTATATAAAATTTTAATATGAGTGTTATCTGAGTTGTCAATTATTTGTTTACAAAAATATTCTGAGTCTTTCTCAGACCCAGAAATCCTTCTTGGTCTCTAAGGCAATGAATTTATTTTCTTATGTTTTTTACTCTTTCACTCTTGTTTTATTTACATTTATTTGATTAAATTTATATATTTTTTTGTTCTGAGAATAGTCCCTGTATTTTTTGATCATTTAAAGGAATTTTATTTACAAATTTTCTCTTGACTGCACTCTATTGTATATGTGCACAAACACACACACACACAAATACACACAGTATTATCATTACTCCCTAAATATTCAATACATGTATTGCATACATGTATTGAATACATGTACTGAATACATTTATTTCTTACTTGACCCTGGAACTATTTGATAACACCACTTTATTTAGTGTTCACTTTATTTGAAGTTTTATCACTCATTTGTTTTGTACAAAGAATATCACTCTTATCTATAGAGTTTTTATTTCAAGAACTATCCTTTTATTTATTTATTTTTTATTATTTTTTTTTTGTAATCATACGTTTACATAGGGCAATGATGTTTATTTTTTTTCCTTCCCCCCCACCCCTCCCACCCCTCTTTTCCCTCTATACAGTCCTTCTTTCCTTCATTCTTACCGCTCTCCTTATCCCTAACCCTAAACCTAACCCTAAACCTAATGCTAACCCCTCCCACCCCCCATTATATGTCCTCATCCGCTTATCAGCGAGATCATTCGTCCTTTAGTTTTTTGAGATTGGCTTATCTCACTTAGCATGATATTCTCCAATTTCATCCATTTGCCTACAAATGCCATAATTTTATCATTCTTCATTGCGAAGTAATATTCCATTGTATATATATGCCACAGTTTCTTTATCCATTCATCAACTGAAGGGCATCTAGGTTGGTTCCAAAATCTGGCTATGGTGAATTGAGCAGCAATGAACATTGATGTGGCTGTATCTCTGTAGTATGCTGATTTTAAGTCCTTTGGGTATAGGCCAAGGAGTGGGATAGCTGGGTCAAATGGTGTTTCCATTCCAAGCTTTCTGAGGAATCTCCACTCTGCTTTCCAGAGTGGCTGCACTAATTTGCAACCCCACCAGCAATTTAAATCACTTTTAAAAATTTTGTTCTTTTCATCCTTGTTAGCAAAATTAGTTGGTGATTAAGATTCTGACCTTTCTATCTACTATCTTCTCTTCTGTTAGGTCTCTGTTCTTATTCTCTCCTTCTTGGGAGAGATTTTCTAGTTGCCTTTTACAACATGATTCATTTTTCTATGATATCATTTCTGCATTGGTCTAAATCTGGTTTTAATTTTGTGATCATATATTATTTATGTTTTTACAATGCTTCCTTATTTCATCTCTTTCTTATTATATTGGTCGTGGTCCTATCATTCCCTCTTTTCTTTTTTGTTTCATAGCACATAAATTTCCCTATATCTTATTGAGAGGATGAAGTTTCCCTTTTGAAGGAAAAAAAAAAAAGTCTTTTTTTAAAATCTTGAAACCTGCAAAGACTTTTCATAGGCCTCACATTCTCTATACTTTTAAGAAGCATAACCTAGGGTGGATTGCAGAGCCCCCACCATGACCTCTTGGCTCTTGTTAGAATCTCCTTTTCATGTAATGGACCAAAAGTTGATTAACATTCTCCAACCCTCCATTTGCAGTCTCTTATTTAGTGTGGATCTTTTGGATCTCATACACCATCTACCATCTACCTGGTATTGCACAAGCAGGAGTAGGAGAGTTTCATCTTTGATGATCATACACAGAGTATGGTTCTTCGCATGCCAAAATCAGTGGGTGAGAAACTTTAATCTCTGGAATTTATTGTGCTCCTGGTTCTTCCATTCTTGTTGTCCAACCTATCATCCCTCTGGTTAAAGATTCCATTATTCTATGATTCTATTCTCAATTAGTACATATTTCTTGTAATGATAATCAAGAAGCAGGGAACACTAACTCACATTGGATGCACCTCCCAGGCAGGTGGGTAGCAAATTCCTTCCTCTATTCCATTCACCACCCTTGCTTAGGAGAAAGGTCTCTCAGCAGGGCTTGACTTGAAATCTATTGTCAACTTTCTGGCATTGTTCATTACATCTGTCTGAGAGATTCCCCAAGCTTTGGATATTAAGAATTTCTACTAGTATTGGGATAATAATCTTTATTTCGCAAGGAATATACTGTTAAAGGTTTGTTTCTCTGCATTTTTGTGTTTTGATGGAAAACTGACAGAGAATTGATCATCTTAGATTTCTGGTGAAATTAAAGTGTTTGCCAAACTTTTGGTTGTAGGAGCCCTTTACTCTTTTAACAACTACTGAGAGTCCCAAAATGTGCTCGTTCATGTGGCTAGATATAAATCCATTATTTCCTCCACCTAATTGCATCTAAACTGTACTAAGAATGTACACCAGGCTCTATTGATATTTACCATATTAGAAATTAAAACAGAAATATTAAACATATGTACATGTTAATTCACCTTTAACAAATGAAATAAAGGTGGGGCAGAAGCATAGCTCAGTGGTAGAGCACACTCTGAGCATTTACAAATCTCCAGCACCAAAATGATAATAATCCCACCGTTAACATAACATAAAGAACACAGTTTTATGAAAAACAACTGTGTTTTTCAATACAAAAAAAGTAATGATTATAATGGTATTGGTTCACCTTTTTGCTTTGGGTAGCTTAATGGATGACAGTTGGATTTTTCTATTTTCATTCTGTTGCAATACACCAATTTGATTAGTTTATATGAAAAAAAAAATCTGTCCTAATAAATATACCGTGGAAAAGGGAAGAGGGGAAGACTTCAGCAACTCGCTAGAGATCCTTAGACCACAGTGAAATAATATTTGAAACTAAACTTGTACATGTTGATCATATCACTGTGTAACATAGTTAATCTGATTATGAAAAAGAGAAGGAGGAGAAATTTAGAAGGGCTGAGTGAATTTCCTAGCCTATTAAAAAATTTAACTCAGAGGATCTGAATACAAACCCATATTTTCTACACCTAATTACATCTAAGCTGCATGTAAGATGTGAATCAGGCTCCTTCCTTGTTGCTATTTTATATTTTATGTTTCTATAGTTTCATATAACTGGATGATCTGAGGAAGACTATCTCACATTTATATTAATTTCAGGTTTCAGAAAATAACCAGCATTTGACACTGCATGGTGTGTGTCTAAGGCAAATAAAAGTTCTAAAACTTTAAACTGTTTTTAATTATCAAATTACAACAGAAGGAAAGAGAGCCAAACTTGTAAACTTCTTAAGGAGGAAAAACTTGTCTACCTTCTCTTTTGTTCACTTTGCACCTAGTACATTTCATGTGCCTTTACAGATATTTAGCAGGAAATTATAAAGAATAAAAGAGACTGTGCACAGTGAGGGAAGTTTTCAAGGTCACCCTAAAAAAGGCCAGAATTGCCTTCTGTTAAAGAAAGGCACAGAGAGTAAGATGGGATTTTGGAGCTGGATCACCCACCAGCTGCCTGGCAATAAGAGCCTCATCACTAGTAACTGCTGGATCATGGGCAGTCCTTGGTGTAAGGTTGCAGAGTGATTGTTCTAAAGGTGGACTGGATTGGTAGAGCCATGGAAGAAAATGTATTAGCAGGTATAACACATCAAGTTTTTCAGGAAAAAAAGGGGAGTGGATAATAGTTATAAAGACAATAGAATTGAAAGTCAACTGCCAGGGGCAACCAATTATCTGGTGAAAGATAATGAAAGACCAAAGGTGATTAAGCATTAATTAAAAGCAAAGCGTGAAAGCCAGAGGGCCTCCAGGGCAGTGTATAAAGTCATTCATAGGATGTAGAAAGAGCTAAGGAAGCTGAGGACCAAGCACATTTCCAAAGAAGGTTAGATTCTCAACTTTAGCAGTTCTTCTACACCAAGGGCGGAGCTCTCTTGGGAAATAATGGGACCCAGAAATGGGATGGAGATATTTGGATTGATAAATGCATCAGATACCCTAATTCCATTAAGAACATAGCACCTGCACAAGTAGCCTGTCCCTCTCTAGATTTAGCACGCCTTCCTCACTTGAAGACAATACAGAGACCCCTCTTTCATATCCCTTTCAGGTTCTGCCAATACCTACTCTCCTTGGCACCAGGATAACATTCTGATAAGGGATGAGGAATAGGGAAAGCAAAGACAGTGGAATGAACCTGAAATAATTTTCCTATGTACATATATGAATGCACCATAGCGAATCCCACCAATATGTTTATCCCCAAGAATGGGGTCCTACTTAAAATAAGATATATCCGTGCTTATAATTATATCAAAATAAATTCTACTGTTATAAATAACTAAAATGAACTCATAAAAAACACAACATAATCCAACTGGAGAAGTGTTGAGATTGCCAAGGGAGGAAGGAGAAGATAATCAGTGTCAACATGTACCAGCAAGAAGCTGGTATTATGTGATTAAATCCTGAAGGTACTTGATGAAGGAGGAGTGGAGCAAAATATAAAATGGGCAAGAGAGCATTTATTCCTATGGGAGCCCTCTCTGTGTAATACTGTGGCAAGAACCATGGAAGAAGTGCAAATGTTCTGCTGAAGAAACAGTGACCCAAATCAAATGAACTTGTAATGCTAGAAATGTCGTAGCAGGCAGTGAATGCAGGGAGCAATCAGTTTAGAGGCATGATCATGCTGGAATTTATATACTATGTTGGTCTAGGAAATATACCTGATAAATACATTCTGTGGGTTGGCCTGCAGGACATTTCAATTTCCAAAGTGAGTGAGATGGACACCAGTATCGCTGAGAAGTTCATCAGATGCATCCTTCTGTAAATTAAGGCTCCTGGTAGGGAATGCTGTAATAGAACTGAGCTCAATGATAGAAGCATGATTGATAGGATTCCTACTCCCACCCATACAAAGTGGCCACTGTTGATTGGAGGATGGGAACAATTATTGTACTAATGGACAAAGATAGGGAAACATTCATGAGATTTGGCCCATAGAAAGTAATGGAGATGATTAACAGAATGTGGCATTTGCTGGGGCAAAATAAATAGGTGGCCTGCAGTGATAATGCTGAAACCCAAACAATTCAAGGAAGGATGATCAAGAGGCTGACGTTATTTACCCCAGTAAAGACACAAAACTTATCCAGTTTCCTCACTTGTACCATTTTCCAGCTCAGAACCCACTGACTGAAGGACAGGTGAATTCTTCAAATGAAATAAACCTACAACATCACAGTTAGTGTCTATAGTAAAGACTGCCCCAATGCAACCTATTGCTATTTATTAAGGTAACTGTATTCTGTGTAAAGAGGAATTCTTAGAATTATTATATATTTGAAATATTGAGGTTAGATCATTCAAAACATCATCATGTCCTCCCTGTTAGAGTTGGGAACATATGGAGGTCAGATTCCACTTACAGAGGGTCAACCGAGTCCACAGACCAATCATGGTAATTTTGATAGGGGTCAGACATATGTGAGTGGTGGGAACATGAAGTTAAGGGAATAAGTTTAAAATGGGCCCACTTTACTGACCTCTTCACTTTCTTTCTTTCTCTTTTTCTTTGTTTAGGGATAGGTTCTCCCTAAGTTGCTTAGGGCCTCACTAAAGTTGCTAGAACTTGTGAACTTCCTCTCTCAACCATCTGAGTTGCTGGGATTATAGACAGGTGCCACCATGCCTAGCTATGCTTCCACTTTTAAAAAGCAACTTACCTAGCCAGGTGCCATGGCACATGACTGTAATCTCAGTGACTCAGGAGGCTGAGGTCAGAGGATTGCAGGTTCAAAGCCAACCTCATCAATTTAGCAAGGTTTTAAGCAATTTAGCAAGATCCTGTCTCAAAATAAAAAAAGATTGGGAATGCGACTCAGTGGTTATTCATCCCTGGGTTCAATCCCTGGTACCAAAAAAAAAAAAAAAAAAGGTAATTTATCTGCAGCCCTGCCTGGCTTATGTCAACAGGATATGTTATATTCCTCAGCAAACTAACTGTTATTTTCAGGAGAAATGCAGACCAGAAATAATGCTGATAAGAGGAATACAAGTTACCCTAAAAAAGGGTAATTTTGTGAACTTTACCCAGACCAGATCCCAGAATTCAGGGAAATAAGGATAATTCTCTCTAATCATGAAATCTCTGTAAGAGCAGGTCCTAATTATAACCAATCAGCATGCTAAAGAAACCTAAAGTTGACATGGCAGTGGGGACTTGAACATATGATGTCATTCTGCTGTCAGTTAAAAGTAAAGAGGTGGCCCTGAGGGGGACTGAAAGTTCTGAAAACTTCCCTGTAACTCCCAATAAAACTGGAGGACTGGAGAAGCATGCTGCCCCTCTCTTTTCTGAGAGGACCCACTCTGCCCCTTGAGTGTGTCCCCTTTTACTCTTTTCTGTCCCTTCTAATAAATTGATGTTTATTACTCTGAGTGACAGGTCTGAAATTTTTTAGACTTGATCACAAGAACTGGGGTTTGAAGGTAGGGCTTTCATGCTGCCTCAGATTCCCTTAAGGCCCCAACCCTGTAACAATTTTCTCACTAATGCATAACTGATTGAATATAATTGGTAGTTTTCCCATCCTATCCAAGCTTTGTTGGTTGGTAGTAGGCCACCACAGCATCACCTAAGCATTAACTCCCAGTGCAGCTTCTGCACTAGACGTGGTATCTTTGCTAGGGCAGATTAGCATGGCCTCGGGCCCATAAACACAACTGTGAATCTTATAAATGCTTCCACCCATAATTATTAGGAAGGAAATCAGAAACAATTCATGTTCACTTAGAATTATCAAGAGTAAAGAGTCTTGCCCTAGACTATGTTATTTTTCCAGACTTGTCACGTTACATTCTGGAGAGGTCTGCAAGTTGTACATACTATGAAATATCACTCTGGTCCACTTTTCTAATAACAATGTGTTCATTAGACCAAAGAAGCAAGAAATTCGCAAGTGTTTTGGAAGTCTTCTTAGATAGTCATAAACAAAACTGAAACAGAAGTCACCTCTTGAAAATTCAGAAGAGTGCTACTATCCATAAAAGCATTAGATTCTTAATGACCAGGTAATGCAAGGACATGCCTTCCAAAGTACAGGACAAGTTCTTGTGTATTACATGTCCTTGTGCACGCAACAGCTGGTAGACCTCTCCTGATTACAGAGGCAGCGTATTCCACACCTGGGAATACTGTTTCAACCTGTATCTTAGATGCATGAAAAGCCTGCCAGCTCTGAGTAGGATGGAACTGGAAAGTTTTCTGCAGTACATCCAAGATATATGTAAGGTCATATTTCTCAGCTAATTAAATAAAATAGGAGATCAATGTGGTAGGAAAAGATGTATAAGATGGAAGTGTGAGATACCCCACTTAACATCACTCTCAGTGACCCCCTATGCAAATTTAGGCTCTCCATTCCCTATTCAAGATGTTGGGGGATTTAGAGGACACAGCAGAAGTACCACTACTTTAAGCTACAGCTGATGCCCAGGCCCAAGACCACACTGAGAGAGCGAAGCTAATAAAATAAACCATCACCATCACAAGAAAGGATATCCTGTTACAAAATGCAGGCATGGTGGAACATGGTTGGCTCCCAGGTGTCTCCACTTATTCTCACTCCTTTTTTATGGTTCATGGGCAAATGGTGCCCTGAGAAGGTCATATTCATTAAGGATCAGATCCCTTTGGCCTGGAAGAAGTGCAGCTGGAGGATTAGGAGAATTCAGAATGACAGTAGAGGAAGACACCAATGAATGACCATTGTCACTCAAAATCAGCTCAGATGTTAGGACGCTGGTAGGATAAGAGGTCTGCCAGAATTCTTGAGAAGCTGTTCCCAGAATTTATACAAAGAAATAGATCGGAGCATCACAAGGGGTGGTCTGTGGTAGAACTTTGATGTGCCATCTAAATCTCCTTTAACAATAAAGGATCTAATCCTTGAACTTCTGGAAGGGCTGATGGATGACAGAGTCCATCTGCCAGACTCTGCAGGAACTGCAGTCACTTACAGAGATACCTTGCCAAGGTCACACTCCTTCCTCGGAGAGACCTGCATCCAATGAAGGGTTGAGGCCTGGCTGCCTCTTCTAAGCTGGGGATATCTTTGAAGGGCCCTCCCACTGTAGAGCTCTTTACTGTTTTAACTGAGAGCTTTATGAAGACTTCAGCAATGACCCAACCTCTCCTCTGCCCCATCTTGCTTTATTTTCTTATGTCACAGAGATTGGATCCTAAAATCAGTTCCTCATAGACTTTATGCCCATTAATCTCTATTTCAGAGTCTACTTCCCTGGAAAGATTACCTTCTGGACCTACAACATGCACCTCAAAGACATTTGAACAGCTATTATGTGCCTGGTATGACAGCAAGGGCAATGAGGCAGAACATAAGCATAAAACTTTCAAAGAATTAAATATAGGCACAGGGAGTGAAGAAATTATATATAAAATAACACCAAATACTAGAAATAATCAGAAGTCAAGGTTACCAGAAGCTCCGACCTCTTAGGAATGAGGATCTGGTTTGCTTTGCCGGTTAAGTCCACCAGAATCCTAGATGAGCTATTTAGCAAAGGTAAGAAGAGAGTTGGATTGTATACAGCAAGTTCCTAAATACATAGTAAAAGACTGAGCAAAAATTTTGCTCCTTTTTCTGGCAGGATTTGGACTGCCATGCACTTATGCCAATGGAGCCAGCAATTATGCCCAGCTACTTGGACTGTGTGGGTGAGTCTGTCCACGTTATAGGTAAAATATTAGCAAGCTCATCTTGACACTTCTCCTCCTACACATTTTTAAAAATGCATCTTATCCATCCTACTTTCATCAGTTAAAAAAAGAAAAAGCTGACATTTTAACTCTCCAAATACTGATTCCATAATTGGCTCAACCCCTAGCTGGGTGGGTGGGGGTGACAATTATTGACTCCCTCTGATATAAGTCCCAGTTGACTGTTAAGAAAGTAACCAGGATGCTGAGTATCTGTCATCATAAGCGGGGTTGACACTTTAATTAGATATAGGTAAGTGTCCCTATTCATTGGATGCAGGTTTCTTAAGAAATTTTATTCCATTTATGAACCATCCATAATTTTCACATTTGAAGGTTATGCCTAGGATAATGATATTATTTTAAGAATAAGTATTTGGATCCAGCTACACTCTTAAAAACCCATTTAAATATTATACAGAAGGGAATTTATGTTCTGTTTTTATTTTCTGTATTTTATTAAAGAGAATATCCCCCCTTACATATTCACATGTACACACAAACATACACACTCAAGATAGAACTTGGACTAATTTGTGTACATATGGGACATCTATTAGCAACTCATTAAAACCTTATTTTATATATATACATGTGAAATAAAAGGAAGTCATTAAAGTATTCTGAGAATTATGATTTTATAAAGCACTATGGATAGACCTTTCATAGGAGCCATAACAATATGAAGAAAAAACACATAAAACAAAAGTGATTTGCCACTGAGATAAGCGAGGACCACATAAATTTAGGAGATTTTGCATCTCTTAGGAGACAACCATCAGCAAATTAAGCATGAATCCTAATAATTGTTGTCTACATGTACTTCTTGAAAAGGGGTCAGAGCAAATTGTGTCTTTAGTTGCTGTATCAGCTGGGTTTAATCCAGAAAGCAGAACTCTTTGTGAATGATATGAAAGTACAATTTATTATAGGGGTTCCATCTCACATAACTGTTGCAACTGGTCTGTGGTGAGCTGCATGTTTATGGTTGTGAACTTGTTGTAGGTCATTAGGACTGGCAATGAAACAGCACAGAGCAAGGGTCAGCCAAAGCTATAAGGGAAAACCAGAGCCCACATCTCTGTGTCACAACCTCAAACCTTGACAACATGGGTGACCCACAGAAGAAGCTGATGCTCTTCCTCATGGGCCTGCACATATGCCTACCTCAGGATTAGGAAAAACCAAGGATGAGGTCCAGTGGGAACTGGAAAACCTACAAGGTGAGCTGCTGACTCACCTTGGCACAGGGCTGCAACAGCAGATCAATGACAATGTGCATGAGCTGCAGAAGTACCTGGAACGTACATCACCCTCCACGGTGTGATGCCTGCTGCTTTACTTCCACCTTCCACCTGAATTTTGCCAAATTTCTCTTGTGATCAATTTTAATAATGAGCCATAGAAGGAAGGGCATCCTCAGAAATGCATTTCCACTTAGTTTAAGGTGACATTGGGCAATAGGTGAGAGTTCACTCCTGGTTACTCATATATACTTCTTTCAGCATATTTAACTTCCTGATAAACATGATGGAACATGAGGCAACTCCCACTAATGCACCCCAAAAGACACTAGCTTTCTAATACTCCCATGGTCACACTCGCTTTTTGATGTTCTATAGTTTTAATATTGAACTGTGAAGTGACCCAGTATTAATATGCTTTGCACTGGATAGTAAGAAAATGGAAGGGGGTAAAAGAATTTGCATACACACTTACACACAATGTTAAGGAAGAAGCCCCCATAACTGTTACCTTTTCTATTACTGGGAATATGGTCTTAGCATGCATTGACGATTTCCTTCTTCCACTGACCTTTGCTTATTCCCTTTGCCCTTAACAAGGTCCTCCCCTCATGATTGTGTACTTGGTAGAGTGACTCAAGTGTCCATTCTTGAAGTGTCTGAGCCATGAGAAATCCTGTCTTTATAAGCTATTGTAGTTTTATATTAACTTTTACTGCAGGATTATGGAATACTAAGAAGTATTACTTTGGTGACCTCTTGCATTTTAGAAATATCCATCCTTATGCCCAGCGGTATAGTAGATAATCAATTTCCCCCTTGGTAGTCAACCCCTCAGCCTGTATAGTAGCCCCTTATTTGCCTGTAGGTTTTACAACATCACAGTTTCTAGGGAGCAGTCTCATCTTCCAATTTAATGGAACTGTTGCTGTGTCCCCCAGTGGACGCATTATTCTCTTGAAAAATAAGGTCCCTTAAAGCATTAGAGCCCAAAGTTGCAGAGACTAAAAACAAAAATTCTGCTGGTGGAGACCATTTAGAGTCATAGTAAGAAGAGCCACTCCCATTCCCATTCCTTTAACATGCTATGGGAGAATCAACACTATAATTTGGTTGCTAATTTGGGGTATGTACTGCATCCAGAGGGAATGATCCAAGCCCTACAATATGTTGCCACCCAGCTGAAGGCATAACAAAATCTTCAAGTTTCTTCTGTATCCACACTCCATTTGCTGTTAAATAAGTTCCTTAGTTAGGAATAATGCTATGTGAAAATATTATAGTGAATAAGGCACATACAGATGGTCGTTTTTACATAACAAATACCTGCAGTGAAGTCAAATCCATATCCCATCAAGTGTTTGCTTCAGTGAGGAAAAGTGCTGTACATCCTTCTATGATGAAGACAGTCCAGTGTTACCAGTACACCGGCATGCAGTTGACTGGTCTGTCCAGGGAGTGGTAGTACCATAAAATTTTGTATGCCCTTTGGTAAACCAGATTCAAATAATTTATTTTTCTATGATGAGCACAGGGAACTCTCCAAGAGGTCATAACTACAGTTTGAGGAAGAGGAGACCAAGCAACCAAAGCATGGGACAGGAGCATTTGGGGAACTTGCTCATGAAGTTTATATGTGCTTTTGTGACCTGCCCAAGTTGGATCTTATGCCTTCCACTTTCATTTGATGAGTAAGTGTTGCTCTGTATTTCCAGTTTCATGGTTTTGGGTCAGACAATACCTAGTTCATTTTGGGTACTTCAAATGGCATGAAAAACTGATGGCTCATGGCATTCCATTCAACCTTTAGTAGGGCCCAGCAGCAGACCAGAAACTGTTTATTAAAAGGAGTTAATATCTGCATAGTTTTATACCAAAATGCTAACAGTCTGTTCAGTTATTTCCCTCTAAATGCCTGCTAATGGATCTTGGCATTATCCCATTTCACACAGACACTTTGAGCACCATAAGATTAGCGGGGTTCTATGGCAAATGTGATCCAGCAACTTGCACATGGGCCTGGATCTGATGCAGAGCTACCTCTTGTTCTAGGACCCTCACGGGAAGCTGGTATTCTATTGAAGTTGTTTGATAAATGAATATAAGACACATACCCAAATGAAGATTTTTCCTAAAAATTCGAAGAGATCCTGCCAAGCATGCATTTCCTTTTTTTTACTGATAAGAAATACAAGATGCAGCAACTTTTTCTTAAGAAGGGATACTAAATAAACTTCAGACCTCCAATGTTTTAGTCATTTCTGGGGGTGAGAAGCCCTAATTTCTATGGAATCTATTTCCTACTAGTTGGCATGCATCTGTTTTACCTCAGTGACTACAGAAACTGCTACTTCCATTCATCAGGTTCAATTAGCGTTGTATCCACAAGGCAATATATGATGTTCTTTGATATGAAGTCAACTCTGCATTATTTTGACAAAAATACCTAAACAGAGCAACTTAGAGGAGGTAGAGTTTATTTTGGCTTATGGTTCAGAGGTTCAGTCTATGGTTGGCTGGCTTCATTGCTCTGAACCTGAACTGAGGCAGAACATTATGACAGAAGAACACAGTAGAGGAAAACTACTCATTTCATGTTAACCAGGAAGCAGAGAGAGAGGGTAAGGGAGAGTAAAACACATCAGGGAAAAAACATGAACTCCGAAGGCATGCCCCCAGTGTCCTACTTCCTCCAGGCATAATCTACCTGCCTACAGTTACCACCCAGTACAGTAGTACTTTCAAATTCTTAACCCATCAAACAGATTAATCCACTGTTTGGTTATAATTTTCATAACCTAATTATTTATCTGTTCATAATCTGAACATTCCTGCATTATCTCATGTACAAGATTTTGGGGGACTCTTCACATCCAAATCATAACACTGACTTTAAGGCCCCTATGGCCTTGTGTTGTAAGGCTTAAGAGTTGATATAGCCATGAGGTAGCACAGTGAGATACTGTAGCCCTTTCAATGGAAAGCAAAATACTTCTGAGATCTTTGCTAAGAGGCATAGAAATAAAAGTATCTCTTAGAACAACAGCTTTATACCTTCTGCTCATTTTTCTCCAGAAAGAAGATATATATGCAATGGCAGCTGAAATTGAATTCACAGTCTGTTTAAGTTTGTGGTACCTCACAGGATATAGCTGTCTTCTCTATTGGTCAAATAGTCAAGTTGAAGGAGGATGTGTTAGATAGCCCTACCTCTGTATCTTCCATGTTTTGATATTGGCAGTGAGTTTTTAAAACTCTCCCCATAAAGATGTATAGCTTCTGGTTTACTATTCTGTGAGGTAGAGTAGCTTCCAGGGACTTCTTCTTGGTCTGCCTGATAATAGCCCTGACTGCATGGGCTAGGGAACCAGTAATGGGATTCTGCCTGTTGTTGAGTGTGTTACTCAGTCTACGCATTCACCACTGGGGAAATAACCCAAGCATAGATTTGGGGATCCACTGAACCCACTGTGATGTGAAATTAAATCAAAACTGTTCACCTGATTTCCACAGGCCTTTACTCTGGTGGACCATGGCAATGTTCTGTGTCTCTAGGAATTAAGGTTGGTTCAGAGCCAGTAACTAACAATTTCCAAAAAGGTTGGTTTATTTCCTCTTCTGAAATGCACTTTTAACCTGGGAAATGGCTATACTTAAAAAGTTGGGGATGAATACTTACAGTATAAATCTGGCCGTGAGGCACAATCCTTCCCCATGTTCATCCTGAACTACTCTTCATTCAGAGGTCCTAGGTCTGTAGATGAGATCAGTTCCGGGAAATATTTAAGAAGTATGTTCATTATAAAGATTAAAGTTAGACTTCCAATTCACCAGAAGGGAAATTTCATCACTTATTCATATCAAGACACATTTTAAAAGTCAGCTTATTTATGTTCTAGGAACACAATATTAGCCAATTCAAAGATCTCTGAGAAAAATCACCCCAAATGTCACAGCTTGGTCCCCATCTCTTCAGGATTCCCTCCGCCCTATTGAATTCAAAGAGTCAGGTTGGTTTGAAAAGTTCTTATTGGTATTTTCATACTACAGGAAAAGTTACCCTACAGCTCCTCACAAAGCTGTGTTGTAAAGTCTTAGCGTGGAGAACGTACTGTGGACACAGTGAGAAGGCTCATGGACATGGTTTCTCCAGTGTCCTAACCTCACTTGGGCACCATCATTTCTAGGGTACTGAGGAAGTCAATTGCCCAACCAAGATGACTATTAGAGCATCTCCCGGCTACTCAAGATAACACATTGACTCTGCAATCTCTCTTAAATGCATCCATGTCTACTAATTCAGTCTAATAAGTTTGTCTACCCTTACCCAACACACTTAGAATTTCATCACATATATGTTCCCAGGTGCAGTGATATAAACTAGAAAAAATATTGCATTTATTTTGTTTGTCTTATGTGCAATAAACTCGTTGGTCATTTGTTGTCATGGGTAATCACTTCATTTTTTAAACTTTTGTCTGTAACCCTGCACTCTGCCAATACTGGGTTTGAGTTCCAGGTCCAGAAGCTACAAGAGATGGTGGAGGCAAACTCTAAAGAGGACCGCAGTCCTCAGACAGAAAGTCATCACAGGGAAGGTAACTACAGGTCATTTTTCAGCAAGGACTTTGACAATGTGGGTGACTTACTGGAGATATACCCTTCTGGCTTGGTGCGGTGGTACATACCTGTAATCCCAGCAGCTTTGGAGGCTGAGACAGGAGGATTGAATGTTCAAAGCCAGCCTCAGCAATGGCAAGGTGCTAAGCAACTGAGACCCTGTCTCTAAATAAAATACAAAATAGGGCTGGGGATATGGGTCAGCGGTTGAGTGCTGCTGAGTTCAATCCCTGCTACCTGCATCCCCAACACACAAAAAATAGATGTAACTTTCTGCCATAAGCCATACGTGCAGCTGGTCCAGAAACTAAAGAGCCATAGGAGGAGATCAACTGGAAAGTACTGGAATAACTGCAAATCTCACTGCCCCCCCATGCCAGTTGATGAGCCAGGCAAATGGGGAGAACATTCATGATCTACAGGGGCACCTGAAACCTCACAGATCTTTAGAGTTCAGTAGCTACTTCTGTTTTCCAAATCTCAACCAGATTTGTTCTGTGTAAACCCACAGAATAGAATTCAGGAAAACAATTCCAGTTTAAATGAGTGGATACAGTAAGGCAAAAGTTAGATACCTGAATGCATGTAGATTTGTATTTCCATGTGTAGTAACACTAGAGAGATCCTTTTAGTCTGCTTGGTTTTGAACTTGATTCATATAAAGTGTCATATTTGGGCTACTACTTTCTCACTATCACATTGAGTGAATTCAGATTAAATCCTTTTATTTTATTGCTCCGTTATTGGATGGAACAATTGTATGGCTTCAGAAGAAATAAAGAGTTTAAGATTTGAGTTATTAGTAAAAATACTTCACTGTGGGTAGAGTTTTGCAGATTAATATATGGCCTCAATCTTTTTCCATATTCTCAACATTCTACATCATGATCATTTTTGGATGTGTATTTCAAAACTACATTTTTGTCCTGACATGGCCCACTGAGGAGAAAAATTTCTCAGATATACAATGTATATTTTAACGCCAGAGATAAGATCCCTTGTTGCTTCTTTGAGCATGACTGATAAATTATTTCATGCTTTATTTATTCAATTCAGGCAAAATTCCAATTTGTCTTTAATACTTTCATTCAAAATATCAGAAAATGGAAACTCGTAGATCCAATGTCAGGTTCAATATTTCTGTGCAGGAGAAAACTGATCAGAAGGAGTCTGACTGGAGCTCCTAGTAACAGTAGTTTGTATGGTACTGGGAGAAAGCAAGGTGAAGAGGGAGGGGATTTCAGAGGTGATGGGGAGCCTAAATCTAGGTCATTATCCTTTGAGAACTTTTTGATGTGCCTAATTTCCCATTTAGTAAAGAATGATAATTGCCCCTGATGGTCTGTCAGTAAGAAGCAAAATAAATCTAAATTGAAATCTCTTCATTTTTATTTCTTCAGCAACTCCTGAGAAGTTGCAAGAGGGAGGGAGGAAAAGGGAAAAAAAAAAATAGGAAGAAGGTGGTCCATGCTTGTAGCTCCTGGGTATCAGACACCTGACCTTAAAATATTTTAGATTATCTGCTTCTTACAAAGTCTCATACATGGTAAACACTCAAAGTTTTGTTTAGTTGAAAATGTGGAGGTGATTTGCAAATGTCTAAAAGTGAATCACTTATTTTTAGGATTTGAATACTTTCCTTGCACAGTTTCAAGTTTGAATCTCTAACACAGGACAAAGTACAAGTGACCACTTCAACCTTGTTTCAGTAGGTTTGATGGAAGGAAGTTGAGATGAAAGGAGTAGAAGTGATCTGTTAAGGCTGGAGGTGACAAGATTTCTTTTCCCTTTCTAATCAGTGCACTTCTGGAGTTCCTCTGGAAACAGTCACAAAGGGAAAATAAGTCACTAATTCTTGACAACTGTGTTGTTTTAGTAGAGAAACTACAAAGTTTTCTGCACTCAGACAAAATACAAGTAAATGTTAATATATACCCTTATATCTATTTGAAGTTTAATTGGTTCCTAAATGAAAATTTTAATAAATGTCAAGTCATTTTCGCAAATAATATTTAAGAGATATGATTATAGTTTGCACTACCTAATGTACTTTTTAAAAAGTATATTATCCAAATCAGTTATATATGTATTTGGATGGTCCAGAAATGGTGAATAGAAATTACTTGTAGGAATTCCTTATAAGGTCATACCCTCACTCCTTTTCTCATATATATTTTTCTTTACACTTTTGTTTTCAGGATCTTTATGCTTTGTCTCAAATCAGGGATTGTTTGAATTATTTAGATGCTTTTAATGGAAGACAGAATTAACTAAAATCTTGAATATACTAAGATGATTTCTTTCTTATCTCTTTTGTCCCAGCCACCTCAGTAAATCCATATTCTTCCCCAAAGAGATTCTTTTGAAAATATAATTATATCTGGATCCTTATATCTGGATCCTTTGCTTATCCATGTGACCAGAGCAACTATGATGTCCATTTAAAAGATGAACCAATTCAGGTTTGAAAAAAATCAGTTAAATCAATGGTCTTATTTAATTGACTACTTTATTTTGTCTTGAGTAAGATTACATTGTTCAGAGAAAATATTGTGAAAAAAATGACCTGGTAGGTAATAACATGAACTCTGTCAAAACGACTCTTTCAAATATCAAACATCTTTTGGCCAAAAAGAGGAAAAGAGTCATCTTCTGGTGGAGGCTGTTTCCATTCTATGAAGTAAATATGCAAGAATGTCTGAAAATCTTAGTCTCTGGATATACTCAACTTTCAGGACACATTCTAAGTCTTGGGGTTGGTGAAGACAATTCTCAGTGATTGCTGCATAATGCTGGGTAGCTGTCCTGTCTAAATCCAAATGAAGGGAAGGAGCTTGCTGAGTTAACCAATAAGAACAGGGTCACATCTAACAGAAATGGTGGGGAGGTCAAACAATAATATCTCATGCATCTGGATTTGCTCCTTTGGGAATTTTATTTCACTAAGTTCTGAAAGAGGATTCCTCCAAGGGTAACAAATGTGCACAAACAGCAGCTCTTTAAAGAAATGATTGCTTTGCCCACATGAGACCTAAGAGAAATGTCTGCCTGTCTCTGCTTGGCATCACTGCCACCTCATGGATTAATGAGTTCTGTGTCCTCCAGTCGCCTCATTATGTACCTCTGTTTTATGCGAGTAGTCAAATGTATCAGAATTCATTTTAATGGATGTGAGTCATTCCTTATTTTTTATGATTTAGACTCACTGGTTTGTAAGTAATCCATTAACTAGGATAAAAATAATAGATACTACCTGCCAGAGAATCTGTGTAGTAATAAGGCTCATTGCCAAGAGCACCAAAAGAAAGGGGTAGAGGATAAAGGAGTTATGATAGAAAAATAAAAAAGAATTATACTCCACTCAGTTTTTAAAGTTAAAAACAAACAAACAAACAAACAAACAAACAAACAAACAAGCAACAACAACAACAAAAGTCCTTTTACCAGAGAGCTTAATTTTATAGTTCTATGGCATCACAGAGTCAAATAATTTTGTGACCATATTCAGAACCACACTTGGTCTATTTCATAGTTAAGAATTCAAAATATCCATGTCTGTTTTCTCATAGAAAAAGAAGGTTCAGTCTTTTTGGTCATGATGGTTCTCCCAAATTCTCTAGTTCCTATCCCCAAGAGGAGCAAACAGGATTTTGTGGTGTTTTGGTATTTTAGTAGCTTCCTCTGCTAAATGATAGTGTCTGCTTAATAGAGTTTCAAATAAAACCCAAGGTTTATGAAATGTATTTCCTCTAAGAGACAGTCTCTGTCTATATGTGATTTGCTTGGTTTATTGTATGTCTTCCCCTACCTGGATGTAAGTCTCATGAGAGCAGGAATGCTGTATCCTCAGTTGCCTAACTGGGGGTAGGTTGGGATTGACACATTGTGAATTACCAATAAATATTTGTTAAATAATTGGTTATTAGAATGTGGAGTGATAATGTCCAAACTGTCTAACAAAAATGAAATTCACTGTATAAAAAGCCTGAGTACTAAAATCTCTCATAACTGGTCTCTATGATATGGTGATTAAATATCAAATGTGTAAATGAAAAGGGGAAATTAATTCCATAATTTTAATTTAAAAAGTATAATTTAAATGGACTTCTGAGATCAGATTTATTTTAAGATAAAATAAATGCCATAAAATGCCATCTCATTATATTGATTAGCTTCTTTGGCCAACTAATGTCTGTAATGCTACAAGTCAAATGCATTAGCAAGCTTCATTCATTCAGCAAATTGGCATTAGCATCCCTTATGAAAGGCTTTTTGCTAAGTATAAGGTCTACAAACCTGGGGAAAAATGGACTTCTTCTACAGCATATTGTGGTCCAAAAGAGATATGGTAAACCAAAATCATAGCAGCACATAATTACTATGATTACTGTGCAGGTTGATAACTGAACCAAAAGATGCCACACTAATGATGTGGAGAGTCCAGATATTGCTTCCTGGAGGAGATGATGCTCAACCTAGGTCTTGAAAGTCCAGTGAATTTTCATAAGAAGAAATGGAAAAGGACACTCATTGCAAAAGGGACTATATGTTGAAGACAGAGTGACCTGAAACATCACACTGAAAATTGAAAGCAGAAAGTAGTTCCCTATGACTGGGAAAAGATCAACTCCAGTGAAAGCAAGGAGAGAATTCCATACTTCTCATATACGTAGCCATGACTAGTTTTCATTAATTGTCTGACCAGGCCAAGACAGGGGACTCACAAGGCATGTAGATCAATTCCTGCTTTGTTTGTTTGTTTCTAGTGTCATTTGTATAAACTGTGAAGGAGAAATATGTGGCTTTTCTCATGTTTTGCATTGGAGTTGACATTATGTCTGGCACTTTATCCTCTTTTACTGAGGCACAATATTTACACTTCTTTATGGGGAATATTATGGTAATTTGATCCATGTATACAAAGTGTAATAATCCAATCAGGGTAATAAGCATTTCCAAATCTTCAACCATTGATCATTTTTATATTTTGGGAATTCCATACTTTTCTAGTTATTTTGAAATATGTATAGGTTGTTTTAACCAATAGTTGCCTTACTGTGCTATAGCAAACCAGAACTAATTCCTCTTCTATAATTCTATTTTTGTAGCTCTTAACTTTTTTCCATCCTCCCTCCCCCTACCCTTCCCAGGATCTAGTGACCACTATTCCACTCCATTGTTCTACAAGATCAACTTTCTTAGTTTTCACAAAAGAACAAGAACATGTGGTATTTGTCTTTTTGCCTCTGGCTTATTGTGCTTGACATAATGATGTCCAACTCCATCCTTGTTGTAGAAAATGAAAGGAGTTCATTCCTTTTATGACTGAATAATATTCCATTATGTGTATATACCACATTTTCTTTAACCATTCATCCACTCTTGAGCATCTAGGTTTATTCCATATTTTAGCTATTGCAAATGGTGTTTCTGGGTATTTTGTCTGCATCACCTGCTGAAATGGTCATTGTCAAATATTTATTTAGTGCAAACAAATCTATATAAACTACTACAAATCTATATAAACAATTCTACTGTAACAGTGGCTTATGTACCCTTTAGAATGTGCATGATGGATGGATCTCTCTCTGCACAGAATTCTTCCAACCCAGCTGAGCATTGTCCAAATGATGAACTGATCACCAGCTATAGAGCTATCGGCCAATCCCTCCCAACATAATTCAGCACCTCAATTTTTAAGTTGCTGTTAGTAGTGTAACTTATGTGCAATAAAAATAAATGAAAAAATCAATTATCATTAGTTATTTGTGAATTATAAAATTGTAAGTTTATATTTAACAAGAAGCGGCTCTGAGCAAGAAAGAAAGGAACAAGTAGAGAAAATGTAAATTAGCTATGAAGAAGAAGGAGAGGGGACAGTAGATGCCAATGTGCATCATGCATATGTCCTAAAATAAGGGACAGACATATGTGTCATGGAAGGAGATCAGACTGGAGAGGGTGGCAGAGGGAATCATGCAGGACCCTGGACCTGGAAACCATGGTGATAAATTAAATATTGCTTAATCATGGGAGTGGCATTCACAACTCTTCCTTCAAAAGTTTTAAGTTGAAAGAAAGCACCACCAGCAAAGCATAAAATATATCTCTCCATTAAAAAAGTTATTTTCGATGTGTTCTTTCATTCATGTTTACTGTTGTCAGATTAACATTGGCCATTATACTTTACCGTCTAAAGAATTTAAAGTGTTCCTGCACTATCTTCACAAAATCAATCTTATTATAAATAGCAACATACATATATGATAGAGTAATACTTTCCTATAATATCCTACTGGATTAATCCATCTTTAAACATTCACGAAATTTCTTAGTAAGTGAAAGTATTCAATTTTTCTTTTGTCGCCCACATTCATGCCTCCTGATACATATGCATTTGGGCCCCCCAAAACATCTCACCAACATGTTTGTTTTCTTAAAAAGTCGAGAGGAATTTGGAAAGAACAGTTTCCCTTCTTTCAGGCAGATAGGTGCTTTTGTACTGAAGACATTTGCCTAAGCATCTGGAAAATCTTATGTTTAATTAAGCACATTTTCGTCACAATGAGTAGAACAGCAGAGGCGGGGTTTTACAACCTAAGAAAAAGTAAGAAAATAATAAATAAAAACAGCAACATAAAAGCTGGTCTTCCATCCACCCACCTAGGCAGAGAAGGAAAACAAACAATGACAACTAATTAGTATTGGCCCTGCTACGGCTCTAAGGAGCCAAAAAACGAAACACCCACAGAAGAAAATGGTTCCTCGCTCACTGCATCTAGTCTGTTTTTACTTTTGAGTGATGAATAAATAAGATTCAAAAGATTAACGATAACACAGAAAACAGGAACCAGGAGGGGGATCGAACAGGAGACTGTTTGGACTTGTCAATCCTCAATAAAAACCTGTACATTTTTAAAGCCAAAATTCAGAACCTTCTTCTAAGATTTTCCAAAGTGAGTATTTTACACTTCCCTTTGTCCAGTGATTTGGCAGGATGAAAAAGACTTTTTAAACAAGTGAAGAAAAAGGAAAGGAAAAAAAAAAAATCATCCGATTGTTTTGCATGACCCAACACAAAATTGTGTTGGGATTTTGTTGTTGTCCTGAGATGAGAATCTAGATGCTTTGGGCACTGTCTTCACTTATCTCTCAAATATTTTACTTTCTGCTTCCTTTATCAACAAGCAGACATGCCATGGGTGGCACACAGAAGTTCTCTGAGAAACTTTAAGACTGGATGTCCGTGGTAACTCTGTCAAGTTTATTTGACAAATTTATCCTTTCCATTTACATCTTGGTCTCCAGCATTCCCACTTCCTCCCATTTTCTCTTTGCTCTGACCGTCCCCTTTGTCCATAGTCCAAGCTGAGAAAAATGCATTCAAAATGGAGGTGAGACCTGATCTTTTCGAGAACAGACACAAAGGCAGAGAAGAGAAATTTATTCTGAGGTCCTCATGGAGGGGTCAGTCAGCTCAGAAGAAGAATAACAAATGTAAGGCGACATATTGGGAGTGAAATAATTCAAAGATGGTATAATCTACACATTTCCTTTCCCAGTTTAAAGCCAGAGGATAGTAAGTTAAATATATTTATTTGTATTTTCTGAAGAGCAGTAGCAGACGTTCCTTCTTTTCTGTTTAAGAAAAAAATGAAATAAGTGACAAAAACAATCTTACAAATGAAATGGTCTCACACAATTCCAGGCACCCAGTTGGTGTTCGATAAATATCGATCAGTACTGCAGATCATGAGAGAAACCTACTTATGACAAGCCCCAGGGGACTAGAGGAAAATGGCAATGTCTTATTTGCCAGACACAGGCCTGTCCCCTCCCCCAGTGTCACGTCAGTATAAAACAGTAACGGTGGTGGCAGCAGTGAACCTGAACATTAGAATCTTATTGAAATTCAATCACAGTCACCATCAAAACACAACTCCCACACGGTCATATATCCTTAAGTGACAATGGCACAGGTTTTATTTTCAGTTCTGGTTAAGAATCAAACTGTGAAGGATCATATTCCCTATCATAGTTATTCCATACTATTGTTTTCCCTTCGTGATTTATCAATCACATGCCCTCTTTCCGTGAAAATGTTAATTTTCTACTACACTCATTAGTCTCCATTAAAAGGACTTGTAGAAAACTGTTATTTGCTCTTTGGCATTTCTCTTTAAGCTCTTTTAGTAAATGATACATAATATTGCCAATTGAACAAACAGATGATCAAGGAAGCCATTGGTGAGTTCTGAGTAATCATATAAGCTTCACTCTGCCCCGGGTGGAGGCGGGGGGAAGAAACAGGTCTTGGTCCTGAGCACAATTTGCAGTCATAAATCATTTTCACAGAGAAGAGAACTGTTCTTCAGAAAGAGAAAGTATTTTGGATCTTGCCATCGAGTAAGTATGAAAGAAGAATCTAGAATCATCAGGACCCTCAGCATGATCTCTGAACCCAATGCAAAAATGAACTTGACCATAATGTATCTTCGAGGGTCAGTCTGTTTGATAATGTTCATTTTCTACTATATATATATATTATAGTATAGACTATATATTCTGTGCTGGTACCATAGTTTAAAGGCAGGAAACAGTCATGTTGCTTTCAGAAAATTGTTCACATTTTGTACTGAAAAATAAGTAGGTCTGTAGAGTCAGGAGCCACCTTGTTTTAAATCCATGTAGGTTTTGCTTTATTACATTAGCTCTGAAAATTTTGCTTTGGGATCACACAGTTTTGAAACTACTCTGGAATTCACTTTATGATCTGTAGATTTCCATTTTGAATCTTCCCAGTGCTGCTGGGGAGTGTTTTCAATTCTGAGAATTAAACAAGTATCAATAAAAGTGCAACATGGTTTGATGTTAAAATAAAATAAAATAAAATAAAATAAAATGACAAACCCTAAAGCAAAAATCAAAAACTCTGCTTGCTTACAGCAGCCAGGCAGGCCAAGCAGCAGGCATGGCCTGAGTGTACCTGACAACAGTGGCAGCAGAGTGGCCCACATAGAGGACACAAGCACTCACAGAGAGGGACAGCAGGGCTGCCTCCCTAGGCAGTCATTGCCAGGGGAGAAGCAGATGCAGTTCTGACAGAGAAAAAAAATCTGACATTTTAATATTATATACTGTCTTTCTATTTATGTGTAATGGATTACCATAAGCATGGTGGCTTAAAACAATAAAAATTCCTTCTTTTATAGTTCTAGAGAACCGAAGTCCAAAATCAAGGTGTCAGCAGTATTTGTTCCTTTGGATTTCTGCAGGAGAAACCATTTCATGATTCTCTCCTACTTTCCAGTGCTGGTCAAGAGAACTTGTGTCCCTTGACATGGGGACCACATCCTTCCCATCTCTCTTCTTTACAAGGCCTTTTTCTTCTGTCTGTATATGTTATCATCTTCTTATTTGTCGGTTTGTCTGTTTTTGCCTATTCTCATCTAGGCCAATCTCATCTGGAGATCCTTACCTTAATTATATCTGTCAAGAGTCTATTTCCAAATAAGATGAGATTCTGAGGTTCAAGTAGACATGTCTTTTAGCAGCCACAATTTAACCTACCATATTTGGCAACTTCATGCAATTGTCATCTCGCAGTTACTATGAATCTGAAATCCTACATGTGTTAACTGAGACTTCTCTGCATCTCACCAGGCTGAAATCAAAGTGCCAGTCAGGACTGCACCAGACTCTGAGGCTCTCTAGGTCTTCTTTCAAGCTCTCTGGTTGGAATCAGTTCCATTTAGTTCATATATGGTGTATGACTGAGGTTCCCTTTTTTTTTTTTTTTTTTGCTGGTTATCAGCAAGAGGTTGCTCTTAGCTTTTGGAGACTGCTTAGCATTCTCTGCCTTATGGTCTTTTCTGCACCAGGGAAGTGGGATCTTTCAAGGACAATAGAACATCTGCAGCTTTGAATCTGATATCTTCTGTCTCTGACCTCTAGATTGAGATTCCAAGGGCCTGCCTAATTAGTCCAAGGTCACCAAGAGAATCTCCCCTATGATTAACTCAAAGTCAACTGATGAAGGACCGTAATTTTCTTTGCCATATAACATAATCTATTCCCAAGAGCAGTATCCCATCATCATAATTATAAGCCCCTCAGATTCAAGAAAAGAGGCTAGTACAGGTACAGGAATTAAGGGGGGAATCTTGAGGGCCGTTACAGGATTTCTCCTTCCACAGTGGACTTTATTTTTTTAATTATATACATATATGTACATATGTATATAATTTATATGTGAACACATGCCCCATTTAGTCTGAGGGTCTGCAGCACAGAGACAGGTTTTCAAACTGCCTCTGAAAGTATTTAATATTATATACTGTCTTTTTTATTGTTTTAAGCCACTATGCTTATGGTAATCTGAGTGAGTTTATTTCAGAAAATACTAGCATTGTAGCAAGAATGTACATCAACTTCCAAAGGAGTTAGTGAAAGAAATAATTTTTGGTACTGCTGAGTTCATTTTATAAAAATAAGCCTTCTTTGACTATTGGTAAGTCTAGTATGGAACATTGTGAACATGGGAGATGCCCATGATATATTACTGGGTGCTGAATCTAGCTGCAAAAGCTCCGTATTCCATGACCTGTTTTGATCAATCAATCAGTAATAAGAACAAAGCCATACATGTGTCATATATGTTATGTACAGAAAAAAAGCAGTACTGGAAAGATACATTGGACTGTTAACAGTGACTAGGCCCAGGGACCAGAAGGGCAGAGTCATTATGATGGGAGATGGTAATGAAATCTTTGCTTCTTGTACTTTGTTATCATTTCATAATATCTGCAGTGGACCGCACGATTTGTAAATTTAAAAGAAATATTTTAGATCAGTGTCCTTGATTTAGGAAGCCTCCAGCTGCTTTGCCAGAGATGTGGAAGACTGGCATGGGTCAATCAAAGAGGCTTAGAAGGACATCAACATGACTAGCCACCTCAAGTGACTGCTACAGATTCCATCTCTTCAGCCCCATTGTCTTTTATGAGACTTCTTCCATCTTATATTGAGATTTTTAGAAATTTGTATTTGTTGAAAGAAAGAAGGATGGAGAGAAAAGAGAGAGAAAGGGGGGAGAAAGAGAGAGAAAGAAAAATAAAGGAAGGAAGGAAAGGAAGAAAGGAAAGGAGGGAGGGAAAGAAAGAGAAAGAAAGACTTAACTGTGAGTGTTACACTCACAGGTCATAGGATGCCCCAAAAACCAGTGGATGCAGAATTACTCAACCCTTCATGAAAATGTCTTCCATTGTCAGAAATAAACACGTGCTTGTCCACTAGCACCTACTCCAGGGTATATAGAGAACACAATAGATGGTTCTCAACCATGAGAACTCTAAAGATTTCAAGAAACTTAATGGATCATTGAACATTATTTGAAAAAATAATGGCCTTTGAGTTACAACTATGTATTAAGACTTAATAACTAACTGCAACCTCACTAATCACTACTATTTTATCGACAAAAATCTTAAGCAGAAAATCAATTTTCTTGTTCAAGGTAGAGAGTCTGTTTAATTAGAATCAGCATTTAATAAGGGATAAACATTAACATCTTACACAGGACCATCGTTTTTTAAAAGTCAAACCAAATGAGTTGATTGTATTAACTTTCCTTCTATGAGGGAGGGGATCAGAAGAGGGACCTCTGTTATGAATCATCTTTGTCATTGAAGAGCTGAGCCTTTTCCCAGGGATGGTTTAGGAGTCTGTGTTTGGGGTCCTGGGGACCTGCAGTTATATTTGCCAGGCCTTTTTCCACCCAGCCTCTTCTGCATCCACAGTGCAGGATTCCTCATCCCCCAGAAACACGAAGCAAATAAAAGAAGCCAGTGGAGATGTCTTGAAAGCCCATATTTGCTCTTTGAATATAAATGAGATAGGCTAAATTTTTAAAATGAACAAATTCTTAACTTAGGAGCTAGGGAAAAAAAAAAAAAGGCAAACCAGACCCTGTGAAGGTATTTTTAAAATGGGCAAGTTTACATAAAGCACTTTCAACCCCAAGAATGCAGATAGAATGGAATTTTCCATTGCAGGCTGCAGAAAGGGGGGAGACTCAGAAAGACTTAGCTGCCACTTCAGTATTATTCTGGAGAATTCCTTGCACAGGGACCCGTCTAATCCTGCAGCTATAATACCTGGGCCACTGTCTATTTAAAATCCAAGACCTATCAGAAAATTTCCCAGAAACTCAGGCGTGAATATGCTCAATCAAGCACTTCATAATGAAGCTATAGCAATACAAATCTAAGCAAACATGCTGCAAAGAAAGGCCAAGGTCATGCAACTCTAGCCAGAATTAGCCACAAGCAAGATGCATGAAGGTTTTGTTTACAGAACACAATATGGAATGACAATTCATCCTTTTTGTGACTGATATGACTAGTTTTAATATATGCAAATCTCCATGAGCCAAATTAACCATGCATTTACCAGTTTCTTATATCACTTTGCTGTGTGCAGCCAATGTCTGAAAGATAGCAAGTTAATTTATGTATCCTTCCCTTGCCAAGTATGATTAATTGATGTAATATGTCAATTGCCTTTATGCAAATGTTGAAAATGTATCTTCATTTATATCCATATATATTGTAGATAAATACTTTGAAAAGAGATGATCTCACTGGGGCAGCCATGGGCAGTAGCTCCTCCACAGTTCAATTTATGAGATATTTATTGCACTTACTACTCAAGAGACATTGTGTTTTGTGCTCTGGAAGTAGATAACACTCTTCCCTGCTCTCAAAGAGCTTAAAATCTTCTTCAAAAAGATCAGCTTTGCCCCCTCCAAATCTGTCATCTGCATCCTCCTGTCGTCTTGATTTCAGTAAATGGAGCTATTATCCACTATGTTACCAAAGTCCCCAATCTGTCATCCTTTATTCTCCCTTCTTTGCTCCCCCGACATCCATTTCTTCAGCAAATCTTTTAGATTCTATCTGCCTTCTGTCACCTTCTCTATCACCATCCATTTCCTAGCGGTTTCTAAAAATACAAATTATCCCAAAAGTTAATTACATAAAACACACTTTTTTTTTTATGGTTTGTTTTAATGCTCATGGATTCTGGAAGATGATGCTGGCTGGGGATTGGACTGGAGGTCTATCCTTTCCATATGGTCTTCCTGCATATGACTGTTTGAGTTTCTTCAGAATGTGGTGACTGACTTCCCGTGGAATGATGCCCCAAAGAGAGAGAACAAGGAGGGAACTGCATCCTATTTATGGTCTGGACTGCATAGTTATGGTGTAGTTCTACCATACCCTATTGTTTGAAGTTGTCATTCAGTTCAAGTGGAGGGAGCATTGATTCCCCTTCTTCATGGAAGGAGGATCTGGCATGAGTGATGGAAGGTATTTTCCCAGTCATTTATCTAGAAATACAATATGCTGGATCTGGATCTAGAGGCCACCAATGGCTTCGTATTGCTCTTAGAATAAAATTCAGCCTAACTCTAGACCAAAAATTCTCACATGCATTCTCCTTGCTTTATAGACAGTCTTTCATTTCCACGGGTACAACAAACTCTCTCCTCCTCTTCAGGGTTTTTGTATATGTTTGTCAATGCCTAAAATATTCTTTATCCCTAAGACTGTATTCTTCTGGCCTTATGTCTCAATTTCAGTTCCTCCTTAGAGGACGCCTTCCCTGACAGCTAGCTAAAGTAATTCTGCCTCTGTGATAGCTTTCGTACCAGCCATTTACGTGTTTTTCCATAGTATTTCTTACAATATACAATCCTATGTTCCTTTTCTCTTTCCTTCTCCTCCATCTCTCTCTTTCAACTTTTTTGTTCCATCATCCCCACTAAAATACAGGATCCATGAAGTTGTTCTTTCTCATACTCTAATACCAGGATTCTTCCTGGCATACAGTAGAAGCTCAAGAGATATCCGTGACAGGAAAAAACACATATATAATGGTGTACACTTTCTAATAATTACAGAAGGATCTATAATGTGACTAGTTCCAAGGAAAAGTATAAAATTCAAAGTGGGATGGATTGCATTTAATCAGAAGGGTTGGGAAATGTTTCATGAAGGCAAATTTGAGTAGGGTTTTTAAATATGTGTATGAGAGACAAAAAGAGATTATGATGAAGAAAGATGGGGTCTCTCAGGTGACTCTGTGAGGGAAATTCAAAAAAGCAAGTGTGGACAGAAAATAAGACATCTGAGAAGTGAGTGAGGGAAAGGAATGGAAGGGCAGTATTGGGCCAGACAAGGAAAGACTTTCAATGCTATATCTGTAGGTATTTTGACAAGGCCTTATTTAATGGTTTTGAAGATTGAGGCACAAAGTAAATTGCATTAAAAGACTGTTCTGGCAATAGTACACAGGATAAATTACAAAGGATGAAATTGATTAAACACTACTTTTTTTTCCCTAGATATGTTACCTGTTAAAGGCCTGTTTTCCTATAGAACTTTTACCTAAAACCAATCCAGAAACATGAGGACATTCTTTTAACATACCTACTCAACGTATGACACCATTTCTACTCTTTGCAAGTAAAAAGACAGATATTCCCAAATAGAGCCCATTTTCCCTAAAATGTACCACCCAATGACTAAATCTCGGTCTGCATAACATGGATAGGATTGGATTAATAGTGTAAACATGATAATTTGCCAGCTTTCCTCTTAGATGCCAGTGTCAGTTGCCTAAATGAAATGTAGACTCAGCAAAATAATTTTCCTCACCTAGAAGGTTTTAGGACCTTTAGGTGTTAGGACTGGAGTGAAAACATTGTGGTTAAAATAAGGGAAATGTGAATGATTTCAATAATTAAATGAAGGGGAGAAACTCTCTAAATGTGGAACCCTTTCATTTGGGACCTTCTAAGTGCACAGAGAGAAATTTATGACTTCCCATTTTGAGTGAGTTATCCCATAAACAATGTAGATAGTGTTCTTTTCCCCACCAAAAGATAGCTGAAGCTATTTTCAATTGTGGTTTCCAAGGTGAAAGCCATCTCACCTTTGTCAAATCTATGTATGTGGTGGCTTGTGACCTGAAGCCTTGGTGATGGCAAAACCAAGGCTATAGATCATCTCAACTAGGATGAACTTGATCCATTGTGTTCTTTATTAAGGAAAGATAAAAATCCAAGAGAAAAAAGGTTAATCAAATACAGGCCCAATATTAAACTTGTGAATTGAAGTTCAAGTACAAAATCCTGATACTGATCTTTTAATTTTAGACCATTTCTTTTATGACCACCCTTTCCATGGATACTTCCAGATTTATGTTCCTTTTGACCATGGTTGTAAATGTTGCACTTGTTTTTAGGATAACTAAAATCATAGCGTCAGGAGGGAACCAGCCAATAACTGACAAATTAGCCATCTAACATCATAAATGACTGTTGGTTGAGAAAAACATGTTAAATACTTTCTCTTGAGGGAAACTTTTCTCCATATCTCTTATCAGTAGATAATTGCTGGAGTAGATTTTCCTCTGTCCCATGTGCTGGTACACAGCCCTACTTCCATGTTTTTAGTTTGACATGGATATTTTAGAAGCTCAGGGGAAAACATCCTGATTAAGTTAGCCACATGGCACTTAAACTGGAGTATAAAAACTTCCTAAGAACGTTTTGAGTCTAACAAATGCCTTATTACTTTAAAAAAAGTCACAAAACCTGGAGTATAATAAATTCTAGTGGGAGGCCCTGGATTTGGCAGTCAGGACTAATAATTATGGTAGAATTTGGAACACAGTTGCTGACAGCATGGCTCTGGGTAAGGTTTCTCTGTGAGCACAGATCTCTATTGACATATGGGAAGCTCATTGTCATAGCTCCCTGCCCCCGTGGCACCACACACGTTGCTGTTATAGCACTATTATAGTACATTGTTTTATAACTGTTGATTTGTCCATCTTCCCACTAGACTGAACTCTTTGAAGCCAGATACCCCACCACCACCAATTTTCCTCTTCTTAAGCTCTGTAATCCCAGTAACTAGTAAAGTTATGACCCATAGAAAAAAATCATTATACATTTTTTATATGTATGTGTGTATGTGTGTGTTTAAATAATCAGAAAGAGTTGCTTCCCAAACTAACTAAACTGCTTTTTCTAGGTGAGATCAACAGTATCTTCAGTCATTACTCACCTTATTAGGCATTTGATGAGAGAAGACCCAGGAAAATTCCTTCTCCCTCGGGTGTGTTTAAATTTAGGTGTATTTTAATTCTTGCCAAACTTTACCAACCACTTCAATAAATTCCTCTCCCTGTAATCACTTAATGTGTTCTTATTCTTTTGAAGTCTTAGTTTCTATAAGTTTTCTGGATATTCTCCTAAGAGATGTAGGGTTTCCCTTTCTTAAAATTAAATGAAATATTTTAAATGCATCAACAAAGTGAGCAATCAAAACACCAGCGTACCCACTGCTTAATTTTATCAAATCTTAATATTATGTCACACTTACTTCTTAATATTTTTGAGATTTCATACATCATATGTATAAAGTTAGGCCCATGTTCATCTCTAAGTAACTTCTCTCTCTAACACCTTATAGTTTTTACATTTTCCTATATGCTTCTATTCCAATAGCATTATAAGTTAATATTTTGCATAAACATTTATTTTAATTATATAGATTTTTATTTATGTAATTCATAAATAAAAGTACATGCAAGAGTAGACAGATGAGGAGGATATTATAGAGAAAAATCAAGTAGGGCAAAGAAGTCAGTAATACTTGAGAAAGGGATTGTATGACCCAAAATTTGTTACTATAACCTAACGTATGGTTTTTAGGAAGGAATGTATTGATAAGGAGACTGAAAATATGAAAGTGTGAGCCAAGAAGACACCAAGAGGAACGATTCCAGGCAGAGAACTCATCAAGTACAAAGATCTTGAGGTAGAAACTTTCCTGGAATGGTTAACAAACCACAAAAACTTGTTCTACTTGGAGCGAGGAACTGCATCATGAAGGGACCTGCAGCCAGGGAAAGGGTGTAGCTTGTACCTTGAGCCACATGGACGACCTTCAGATGGTGTTGGGGAAAGAAATGATGTGATGACACTTACTTTGTCATCCTATTTGTTTACTGCCCTGTAGAAATCAGACCACAGACAGGCAATGGCAGAAGCATGGGGACCGCTGGGGATCCATTTCAGAAATACTAGCTCAAATGCTGGGGGCTGATGAGTGATCAGATTTTGAATATATTTTTTAAAGAAGAACTGAAAATGTGGTGATGATGAGATGAGGTTGGAGAAAAAAAGGAGTCAAAACTGATTCCAAAGTCTGCAACCTGAACAACTGAAAGGTTGTTTTGGTAACTGAGATGAGGAAGACTGAGAGGAAAGTCCGATGCAGAGAGGAAAACTTAGAGTTTGACTTTAGATATGTTAAGTGTGATATGTCTATTAAACGTGCAAAGGAGTGTTCAGTGATAAATGACAGAGAGAGCTAACCCGATAGATGCTCTCAGTCTGGAGTTCTGCGGAGGGTGATGGAGATATGTAAACCTGGAGCTCAACCCCACTGAGTGAGTATATAAACCCAGGAATGTAGATGAGACCACCTGAGAAGGAGGCAAAGACAAAGAAAAGATCTGAGAATGGGGTCCTGGGTTCTTTCAGTGTTTGGGGTTTGGGAAGATAAGAAAGAATCAGCAGAGGAGACTGAGAAGAATCATTCAGAAAAGTAACAGGAAAATTGAGAAAGGCATCCTGGAAGGCAATTGAAGAAAATGTTTCAAAAAACAGAAGAGACAATCTGTGCCATGTGCTGATGGGAAGATGAACACAATACCATCTAAAAACGGACGACTTGAACGAAGCATGAGAGGTTATTGCTGTTGTTGAACAAGAGGTGTTTGAGTGGGGTGTGGGGAAAAGTGTTGAGAAGGGTGGGCTCAAAAGAGAAAGATTTTCTTGTAGGAACGTAGCTGTGTGACTCAATATTTTTCTCCTTATATTGGAAAATATCCATTTTGTGAAGGTAAGGAGCTCACCCTGAATGACACAAAACACATCTCTGTCTTTTAGATATGATAATTGCAATGGACAGGACTGGGGACTTCAGCTTCTTGGATGTGGTTAGTTCATGATATCAGCAGAGACAGAGCTAGATCCAGGTGAGCCACATTATCTGGAAACGAAATAAAGAATAGGCTTTTGGCCCAGTCTAGAAAACCACCCAGGCCCTATTGAACTCCACACAGGAAATTTGTACTGTATAGTTGTTGGTGCAGGAAAATATGATTCATCAAAGGACAAGTTAAAAAAAAAAGTAAGCATCAATATAAGGAGTAGAAAATAAATGAGATAAAAATCAGTAAAAAGTTATGACCATGTGAAGAACACTCATAAAATGTGTTGTCATGGACTGATATAAGTTCTCAGAAAGGATTCTGTCATAGAAATGTTCAAATTGATGAAGTAATTTTATCTCCAAAGAAATACTATAAGACAGAAAGGTAAAATCTAAAGAAAAAGTTGATGAAAGAATAGTAGATAGAATGTGATCTGTTAGAAATGAAGGGATGGAAAAATATCATAGAACAAAGTGCAAATGAAAATAATATCAGCTGGTGACAGTGGCAGATGCCTGTAATCCCTGCAACTCCAGAAGCTGAGGCAGGTGGATCCAACTTCAAGACCAGCCTGGGCAATTTGGCAAGACCCTGTCTCAAAATAAAAAGTTAAAAGGGGTGGAGATGTGTCTCAGAGGTAGAGCACCCCTAGGTGCAAATCCTTAATACCACAAAAGAAAAAAAAAGATAGAAAAAGAAAATAACATGGAATGGATTATAAAAGGAGATCACAGTAAGGGTCAAATACTAGAAATGAGGAAAGCATCACATTGAAACAAATGAAGAGTTGAAAGCACTGGAGAAAGAATGATCCCATAGGCAAAGAGAGTGGAAAAAAACAAATTATCAAAAAAATATAATTCAAGAAAACATTTTGAATTAAAAAAACGTTCGAGTCTACATGGTAGAATTTTCCATTGTCCATGTACCATATAGGAAATCAAACACTTAGAACAGGAAACTTGACACTGACATGCATTTTAATAAAGTTAACAAACTTTAAATAGAAAGAAAGAAATCACTCCATCCCCCCCAAAAGAAGAAAACAGAGGAGGAAAGGACAGGGGAAGGGGAGGAAAAATGACTCATTGCTAGTATCATAGATCCCAGGCTGGCTTTGATTTTATTTATTTTTTTGTTTTTGTGTTTTAGTTTTCAATGAATCTTTTATTAATTTATATATGGTGCTGAGTATCAAACCCAGGACCTTGAACATGCCAGGCAAGCCCTGTACCACTGAGTCACAGCTCCAGCCCTGACTTGTTTTGTTTTTGAGGGGGTTGGGGGCCACTCAAATTTTAGGGCTCTTATTCCACTGTAATTACTAACGAAATTCCCTTTTACTCTTAGAACCATCCCTATCTGGGAGGGGGGTTTTGATTAGTAGTTGAGCACTTGCTTAGTATGTACAAGGCCCTGGGGTTCAATCTCCAGCATCACACACACACACACAAAAAAAAAAAAAAAAACAAGCAACAAACAAACAAAAACCTTGTCCCAGTCTGAACCATACATGTTTACAGTGACCATACTAGAAAGTAGAAAAAACATCAAATTGGTCTCAAGTTTATTTATCCCCAGTAATTGTCATGACCTAATAATTGAACAGCTACAAGTTTACAGTCATCCAAAATATTCCCTAATTATAAAGGCTACAAGATGAAAAGTTCTGACTTGGAATAAATCAAGAAATGTTCCCATGAAGTTTCTTTGAGGAAAAGTCCTAAGAATGAGCCACACATGAGGTAGTGAAAACGTGGCAACTTCCTTAACACTGTTTGACTGTACCAGCCGTGAGCTTAATGGGGAATGACTAGACCTTTCCACAGAAGGCAGGCATAGAAAGATGCCCACCAGCACCCACACACGTAGGTAGACAAGAGGGAGAATTTAAGGGCATAAATCCTGGGGGAAAAGGGATAAAATTATCATGTTTTGCCTGTGTTTTATTTGTATGCCTGCAAGAATCAAGAGAATTGATTGAAAACTAACATACAACAGATAATTCCAAATGAAACGGCATAAATTTTAGCATTTAAAAAATAGATACCATGTATACTCACGCTCAGCAATTGGAGTAATAATAAAAAAAAGACTTTCTGAGCAATAAAAAAACAAAGAATCTAAGAATAAAAGGAAATATGCAAGATTATATGAAAGGAACTTGCCAGAAGAAATATGCAAAACCATATGAAAGAAATGTTGCTCAAATGAATAACATGCCGAGCTCTTGGATTAAGAAACCCAGTGTTACAAAGATGTTAATTCTGTGCAAGATAATTTATAAATGTAATGAGTTTCCAATAAAAATACCAAAGGGATTTTTGTGGTACTAGACAAACAGATGCTATGTTCATGAGAAAAAATAAAGATGAATATTTCAAAAATTCTGAAAATCAAGGGAAATGATTGAGGAATTATCCTGGTTAGATACTAAAATGTATTTAAAGGCTTAATTCCTCCATTAAAACAATGTTGAATTTATGAATAAATTGATAAAACAACAGATAGATAAATAAAAATTGAAAATCTAGAAACGGTCTGAAACTGGCATTTAAAAGATGGAATATTCAATAAATGGAGTAACCTGGGAACCATCTGGAAAAAAGTAAAATTGGATCCATACCTTATACTATATTCTCAGGATAGGTTCCAAGAAGTCCAGAGTTTTAAATGTTTTAAGTAATGAGTCAATAAAAGTACCAGAAGAAAACTTGGAAAGATTCCTTTATAACACTGATGTGGGCCAGTTCTTCTAAGATGCAGGAAGTTACAAAACAAACTGCATGGCAGAAAAATGTCACAAATAAAGTTAAGTACCAGTGACAAAGGTGAAAAAGTGCCACAGACAAAATGACATATCACCAATATTTAAAGAACTTTCAGAAATCGACAGCAGCAATAATCCAACTGAAAATGGCAAAGGATGAAAACATAATTCACAGAAAAAAGAAAAAGTTTTAAATCTCTGAAAAGATGTTCAACTTTGTTTAGAGAAATGAAGCTAAACTATGGATCACTTTCTACTTGCAATGAGGAAAAAATTAAAACTTTGACAATAGGATTTCTTGTAGAGGGGAGCAGATACCCCCCTACATTGCTAGAAAATGTTTAAAATGACTCAATCCTTGTGCAAGGAATTTGGCAATATCTATTAAAATTAAATGATTCTTTCTTTGACCTATGAGTTCCATTTCTGGAAATTCACCCACATAAGTTTCACAGATGCATATATGCAAAGTCATTTATTACCGTTTTGTACATGCAAAAGTATGGAAATAATCTGACTGTTCATCAATAGAAAAGTGGTACAGGAAGTAAATTATATGGCACCTGCATTCAGTTGAACACTACTCACTTGTAAAAATTAATTGGGAAGCCATCATGTGTTGATATGAAATAACTTCCATGGTACATCAAGTGAAAAAAAATATGTAGCAATCAGTATGTTATTTCATATTTATATTAAAAGGCATAAGAATATTTGCATTTGCTTGTGTTGTACACATAAGCTGAATTCATACACAAGAAACAGATAATAGTTGGGAGAAGACAGTGGAAAATGTGTGGAAGAAATAGTAGAGTAGACAGAAAAGTTCTCTCTGTAGATCAAATATCTGGTTTTTAAAATTTTCTGAACTGTGACTATATCATCTATTGAAAATATTAAAATGGTAAAAGAAGCAGAGACAAAAGTTGTGGATGATACATTGAATGCCTATTCTTGAAACAAGAGAATTTAGAAAGACTGAAAGAGAGAATGGGAAGAGAGGAATTAGAGACACTAAATAGTGTTAGCTTTTTGGAAAACCTCTGCTATAAAGGAAAAGGAATGGTAGGTGGTAGGGAATTTAAAATGAGATAAGGTATAGCAAGTTATATGCTCATGGGACTAATCCAGTAGAAATGAAAAATTTGGTCATGCAGGAAATAGAAAAATTCTTACAAAGATATGTTTGGGTTGGTGAGAAGAAATGAAATCTGGTGCCCAAATTATGATTGACATTTTTTAAATATCTGTCCCTGTTGATGGACATAGCTTTTGTTCTTGCTCATCCATGGTACTACAGTAGAGAGTTTCTAAATGTGAACATACCATGATACTCTTTGGCAGCCATTCCTCTGTTGAAAGACATTTAAGTTGCTTCTAGTTATTTACTATTACAAATGATATTGTTAAGAAGCATATTGCTGTGTCTTTTGGAGCATCCATATTAAAATTTCCCTAGGGCTTATATCTTATAGGAGTACAATTGCTAGATTATCTCAATGTTCCTTGAAAATGCAAAATTACTCTCCAAATTGGCTATATCTATGTACATTCTTACCAGCAGTTTCTATTTTCCACAGGCCTGCACTGAATCTTGCCAATCTAATGAGCATAAATGGCATCTCATTGTAGTTTTAATTTCTATTTCCCTGATTAGTGGCGAGTTTGATAATTTTTTTCTAATGTTTATTGAACACTGTGTGTTCTTTTCTTTGAAAAGTTAAACTATATGTTTGCTTATTTTTTATTAGGCTGTCTTTTACCCTCTTATTTTTAGTATTTATATATTTTAACACTAATCCTATAAAATGCTTTTTAACATTTATTGAATGCTTATGATATGCCTGGCCCTATCTTGGGCACCTTATATTTACTAACTCATCTGATATTTACAACAATCCTAAAAGATGAGAAGGTTTTTTATTTCCACATTTTATATAGGAAACTGCAGCACAAAGAGGTGAAATAACTTGCCTCAATTTGTCCTGCTAATAAGTGCTCAAATCTGATATTTGGTGCTCCGGTAATTTAACTCTAAAGAATATTCCTATTTTTCAGTTTTGTTTTGAATTCCTATATTGAAATGATCCTCTTCCAGTCTCTGGCATGTCTTTCCATTTTGTTTAAATGTAGTCTTTGCATAATCAAATCTTTTATATTTTACTCATCGAAGGGCATTCCATACTTCAGGATCATATTATTATTTATGTTCTTTAAAGATTTGAAAATTTTGCATTGGACATTTTGATCAGGGTTTCCTGCTCTGAATAATATCTTCCCTTTGTATAAGACTTTATCTAGGCTTTTATTATGATTACTATATTCCATGAAGATTATTGATTTTTCTGTCCCCAGATATTGATTAGTCCACTGACTCAAAATGTTACCTCGGTCATGTATCATGTTTCATACTCTATGATTCTGCTTCTAGTTCTGTGTTCTTCCCCGTTGCCTGCCTCTGCATGATACACACTGTCTTACTTTCCAGAACTTTCTAAGTTTTGTCGTCTGGTGGCAGGACCATTCTTCCTAGGGGTTGCCTTACTATTCTCAGTCCTTTGTTCTTCTATGTTAACTTTCTAACTTCTGTGTTCAGTTTATGTTATCTAGTTCCTTGTAATGCTCTGTTTACACTTTTATTGAACTACCATTGAAATGTATTGATTGTTTTCTATAGAATTTGTATCATAGCAATATTGACTTCACATTTAAATTAGAAGCATATATTAATCCATTACTGTCTTCTTTTATGTAATGAAAAATTTTTGTATTTTTTCAATAAGTTAGACATTTTGCTATTCTTACACGCCTTTTATATTTTGTAACCAAAAGGTGAAACAAGTATATAAAATCTAAAGAATTGTTTTATGATAAAGACATTGAATTAGGTATACTGGGCTCATATTTTATATCTGATCATTCATCTTAGTTCTGATAGTTTGTATATGGTTTAATTAGATGATAATCATATACTTTAATAAATAATATTTTATCTCTTCCTTTCCATTTGTTATAGTTCTTATTTGATTTTTCTTATTATAATAAGTAGAATATCAGGACAATACTGAATAACAATTTTGCATACCAATGTTATTTGTTCCTTACTTTAATGAAAAAACTTCTAGAATGTTAGCATTAAGTATGATCTTTCCTGCAGATTTCTGAAATATTTACTTCAATATCTAATTCTATTTCATCTAAAATTAAAGAAAACAAGTTACTTTGCATTCTTTGTGAAGCATTTTTATCACAAATTTGTGTTAGATTTTATTAAATTAATTTTTCTGAGTTTATTGATAAGGTATATATTAATTGATTCTGCTGATACATCTCACTTTCACAGAATACTTGGTCATAATGTATTTTAATACTATTAGATTAAATTTGCCAATTCTTAATTATTATATATTTTACCTCTCTATTGTTAAATGGCATTGATTCTTAATTTTCTTTTCTTGTACTGTACTTGTCCAGTGCTCTATTGTTCTTATCTAGGATGTATTACTTTTGTAAGATATGTTGACTAGCTGACCCTTTTTCAATTTTCTTAAGCAGTAGATTAAAAATGGAGATTATTATTATACCAAAGTCTGGTAAAATTCATTTAGCACCATGGAAATGAGACTATGGAGGCATTGCTATTGGCCTATTGACTTTTCCATTTTTAGATTTGGGCACTGACAGAAAATATTAACAAACATAATAAAAAACATTTGTCAACCACTTAGTATTTGCTTGGTTATGTTCTATGAATCTCAGAAGCATTATATTTTCATCTTTATATTAACTCTGAGAGGTGCTATGTTTATTCACATTTTTCAGATGAAAAAAAATGAGTTTAATTAATTTACCCAAAAGCACACTGGGAGTAAGTAGTGGAATTCAGACCCAGGCAGTAAAACTAAGAAGTTACCCTGTTCATTATTACACTATGCTTCTTATGATGAAAAAGGAACGTCATTTTTTCTAGAAAAGGCTTTCTTCTAAGATTTTTAGGCTTTTTAATTTACTGAAGTGTATGCAGCTTTTATCTCCCCTTCACACAAATAATACTTGATATCATGGTAATTAATAGCCACTACTTAATAAACATTTACCATCAACCAAGCACTGTTCAAAGTATTTCATGCATATTACCTATCCTCCCACTCTTACTATGATCTTGTGAAATCAATATCATAATCCCAATTTAGCCCCTGAGAAAACTGATGCTTAAAGAGATTAAACAATAAGCCCAAAGTCATGAAGCCAGTTGGTGTTGGAGTCTGGATTTGAACTTAGGCCATCTGATTTTGGAGTCTGGGCTCTGAACCATCACCCAGAGGATGTCCTATCACTGTCACAGAACTAGCCACCTGGAAATGACACACACTAAAATTAAGCCTGCTGAGTGAATCCGTTATTTTAGTTGCATCTAACATAGGATTTTAAACTACCTGCTACACACATTTGTCCTTGTGGGGACGAGTTTCTTCTTAATCAATGTTAAAGTTAATTATTGAGGTATACTTCAGTTACATTAAATTATCAACCTGAAGAAAAGCAAATGATTTGTATAGAATAAACCCTGTAATACAACACTTCAGTGTGTCCTAAACTCTGCTTTCTTCCTAAAACAACCCTGACACTTTCACAATATAAATTTTCCTTAAATTTAGCTTTATCATGGGCTATCCAGAGTAAAAGCCCATTTTTCTTTGTGACTTTCAGACAGAAGGTATAACTCAAGAGTGGAGAAGGAAAGGAGGTTGCCTTCTCAAATAACTGGTTGAAGTAAGCCATCAAATGTGTGTTTATTAGAAAAACTCTTTACTGTCTTATTTCTTGGGCCTATAGTTCCAGCAGAGAGAAACAAGAGAAAGGTGATTTCAAATTCAATATCCCAAGTTTGATAAAAGCTTTTTTTCTTTTAATGAAACAAACTAAAAAGGTCTGATGCTGGGCTGGAGATGTGGCTCATTGAGAGAGAGCTTGCCTAGCATGCACCACACTCTGGGTTCAATGCCCACTACTCACCCCCCGACACACAGAAAATTGATACTTTCCATTATTTATTGCTAAAAGTATTAGAATTATTTGAGAAGACATATGCATCTCTTTCTTATTCAGTAACAAGGATCTTTGAGTGTATTCACAAAAGTCCATCTGAAGGAAAATGCAGTTGCTTGTAACAGGTATGCGCTCAGTAGGAGGTCTGAAGCTTCAATATGTTCCATTGCACACTTAGACCTTGTGCAATCGATGGATCACCTATACTATTGATTCTGATATTACTTGGCTTAGTGAAAATATTGTCCAAGTGCAATGCAATGCGTGACCTCAAACAGAAAGATATTGAACCATGAGAATGATGTTTGTAGCTGAGAATATATTGATAGCATTTCATAAGGACTATGAAATAGGACAGGACTAGCAACATAAGCTACAAGAGATTTGTTCATAAGTTGCTTTTTCATTTTTACTTGTTTGTTTTTTGGATCTTTCTTTTTAATCCAATCTGCCAGTCTATGTCTTTTTTTTTTTTTTTATTGTATACAAATGGGATACATGTTGTTTCTCTATTTGTACATGGAGTCAAGACATACCATTTGTGTAATCATACATTTACATAGGGCAATGATGTTTGATTCATTATTTTTTTTCCCTTCCCCCTCACCCCTCCCACCCCCCATTATATGTCCTCATCCGCTTATCAGCAAGATCATTCGTCCTTTAGTTTTTTGAGATTGGCTTATCTCACTTAGCATGATATTCTCCAATTTCATCCATTTGCCTGCAAATGCCATAATTTTATCATTCTTCATTGCGGAGTAATATTCCATTGTATATATATACCACATTTTCTTTATCCATTCATCAATTGAAGGACATCTAGGTTGGTTCCACAATCTGGCTATGGTGAATTGAGCAGCAATGAACATTGATGTGGCTGTATCTCTGTAGTATGCTGCTTTTAAGTTCTTTGGGTATAGGCCAAGGAGTGGGATAGCTGAGTCAAATGGTGGTTCCATTCCAAGCTTTCTGAGGAATCTCCACACTGCTTTCCAGAGTGGCTGCACTAATTTGCAACCCCACCAGCAATGTATGAGTGTTCCTTTTTCACCACATCCTCGCCAACACCTATTGTTGTTTGTGTTCTTGATAATCGCCATTCTAATTGGGGTGAGATGAAATCTTAGGGTAGTTTTGATTTGCATTTCCCTTATTACTAGAGATGTTGAACACCACACCAAGAATACAAATAATCCAATCAACAAATGGGCTAAGGAAATGAACAGACAGTTCACAGTCTATATCTTTTGATTGATGAATTCAGGCCATTAACATTCAGCGTTATTATTGAGATATGATTTGTATTCCCGGTCATTTGGTTCATTTTTTAAATTTTATTTATTTTTTTTTGACACAACTTGGTTCCACCTTTATTTGACAGTTCCTTTAGGATAATTCCTCCCTTTGCTGATTTGCTTCTTTATTTTTTATCTCTTCCTCATGGAATATTTTGCTGAGAATGTTCTGTAATGCTGGCTTTCTTTTTGTAAATTCTTTTAGCTTTTGTTTATCATGGAATGATTTTATTTCATCGTCAAATTTGAAGGTAAGTTTTGCTGGGTATAAGATTCTTGGTTGGCATCCATTTTCTTTCAGAGCTTGAAAAATGTTGTTCCAGGCCCTTCTAGCTTTTAGGGTCTGGATTGAAAAATCTGCTGATATCCGTATTGGTTTCCCCCTGAATGTAATTTGGTTCTTTTCTCTCACAGCCTTTAAAATTCTGTCTTTATTTTGTATGTTAGGTATTTTCATTATAATGTGCCTTGGTGTGGGTCTGTTGTAATTTTGTGTATTTGGAGTCCTATAAGCCTCTTGAACTTGATTTTCCATTTCATTCTTCAGATTTGGGAAATTTTCTGATATTATTTCATTGAATAGATTGTTCATTCCTTTGTTTTGTTTCTCTAAACCTTCCTCAATCCCAATAATTCTCAAATTTGGCCTTTTCATGATATCTCATAGTTCTTGGAGATTCTGTTCATGATTTCTTACCATCTTCTCTGTTTGTTCAACTTTGTTTTCGAGGTTAAATATTTTGTCTTCAATATCTGAAGTTCTGTCTTCCAGGTGTTCTATCCTATTGGTTATGCTTTCTATGGAGTTCTTAATTTGGTTTATTGTTTCCTTCATTTCAAGGATTTCTGTTTGTTTTTTTTTTCAATATCTCTAACTCTTTATTGAAATGATCTTTTGCTTCCTGTATTTGCTCTTTTAACTGTCGATTGGTGCTATCATTCAATGTCTGCATTTGCTCTTTCATCTCATCATTCAATGCCTGCATTTGCTCTTTCATCTCATCGTTTGCTTCCCTGATCATTTTAATTATGTACATTCTGAACTTCCTTTCTGTCATTTCTTCTGCCATGCTGTCGTTGGATTTTATTGATGTAACATCTAGATTTGTTTGGGGCATTTTCTTCCCTTGTTTTCTCATATTGTTCAGGAATCAGTGGGTTATTAAGATATTGCAAATTTCCTCTATTGACTTATAATGTCTCTGAAGATTGCTAGTATATCCCCTCTTATCCTTCAGTAGCCTGAAGTCTTGGAGGAAGTTGATAATGTGGTGCTCCACAAGGAAGCTGCCTCTCTAGGGTGACCCTTAGGTAGGGTATATTCCCTGATAGTGGGCACAGGTGCCTCCACTTGTTGACCAATGGTCATCCAAAGGGGAACTAGGCTGTGGGCTGAGGCAAGGCCTGTTTGTGCCTGTGTCTCTGGTTTTACTGTCCTTGTGGGAAAACCTCACCCGGCGGGGAAGACTCACCCAGTGGGGAGGTCTCGCTGGTCAGTTCCCCTCCTAGAGGTTCCCCTCAATCTACAACTACCACCTGGGCTGAGCTGTCTTCCTCTGCAACGTTCCCAGGGGCCCGGACCTACCTCCTGGGCCTGGGAGCCTCACCCTTCGCAGGCGAGTCTCCTTAGGCTGCCTCTCCTCAGAGAATCTGTCCGCAGTTCTGGAAACTTCACTCCGCCCCTAAGCGTGTCTCTGTGCGGCTCTTCCAGCAAGAAGCCGTCTAGGTCCTGGGACCCTGCTCTGCACCTAATCACCTGCCTATGCTGCCCCTCCTCTGAGCTGCCACCTGGAGCCCCGTACAATAGCTCCAAGACCCAGAGACCTGCCACACACCTCTTCCTCCGGACAGGCGCCCGGTGTTCCGACGCAGTCACTAGGAGTCCAAGCAACTCACTTCGCATCTCCTCCTCCCACCAACCGTCCGTAGCCCTAGGCAGTCACTCCGAGTCCAAGTGACCCGCCCTGTTCCTCCTCCTCCTCAGGGTAGCCCCCCGGGTGTTCAGGAGCGGTTGCTCGGAGACCAAGCGACCCACCGCGCTCCTCCTCCAGGCAGGCCACCAGTGTTCAGGAGTGGTTGCTTTGAGTCCAAACAACTCACCACTCACCTCCTCCTCTGAGCAGCCACCTGGAGCTCTAATGCAGTCACTCCTAGACCAAGTGACCCGCCGCGCTTCTCCTCCTCCTCCGGGCAACCCCCCGGTGTTCAGAAGCGGTCGCTCTGAGTCCAAACAGCTCGCCACGCAGCTCCTCCTCAGGCAGCCGCCCGGAGTCCCAGTGGTTGCTCCGAGTCCAAGCACTGTGCTGAGCAGCCGCCTCTACAATGATCCCAGTTGTCCATGTTTATCGCTCCAGCGGGGGGAGGGGCGTCTTGCCAGGTGACTCTACTTCACAAAGTTCCCTGCGTTCCGGGACTACCATCCTATCCGGGACGCCTCCCCAACAGGAGATACTCACCCGGCAGCTTTGAGTTGGTCCCAAGTCTCTCACTATCTCCTCTTTTGAATCCTGTGTCCTGGAGCAACATGAAATGCAGCCACCCTCTAGTTCACCATCTTGAAATCCCTTGTTTGTTTTTTGGTGTTGGGTGTTGTAATGGTTAATTTGAATTGTCTACTTGATTGGATTAAGAGATGCTGATGATTAAGAGGCTTCTGGGTGTGTCAATTAGAGTGTGTCTAGGAATGATTGGAATGTGGGAGAGTAAACTGAAGTGGAGACCCACCCTAAGTGTGGGCAGCACTGCTCAATAGGATGGTGACTTGGATGGAATAAAAGTTAGAAGAATAAGGAAGCAGATGCAGATGCAATCTCCACTCTTCTTGCTTTGGTTCTTGATTGCCGTTTTGATCATCTGAGGATATCTGACTCTTGCTTCTTCACTCTTCCAAAGCAGACTCTGCCAGTGATTCTCCAGGGAGTTTCCAGAAGCCTTGGTCTCAGACTAGGGTAGCACAGTTGATTCTTCTTGTTCTGGGGCTTCTGCCTCCTGGACCATTCAGCTACTGGTTCCTCCAGCTCACCAGTTTGCAGAGAGCCTTTGTGAACTATCTAGCTTCTGGTTGTGTAAGCCCACTTAATAAATCCCCTTTTTTATAATCATACATCTTTTTTATTCTGTTCCTCTAGAGAACCCTGGCTAATACAGGGGTTGAACACAGGATCTCATACAGGCTATACAAAAACACTATCATTGAGAGGCACCCTGCCCTCAGCCATGTCTATGAACCTTAATGAGACTTTCTTCATAATTCCAATGGAAAACGCAGTGTTTCCATAGCAGTCTAAAGTGTCAGTTTAGGAAAAATATAATTAAAACATGTGGCATTAGCTATATAAAATTCAGGGTCCCTAGTTTCTATATGAGTAAACATGGAAGTGTCAAGTGTTTGCCCATATTGCCATGAATAGAACACAATTAGACTAGGAGAGATTATTGTAATGATTTCTAACCTAGGAAAAGAACTAGGTAAGCAATTTGGAAAAGTTTATGTAGATACACTTTCTTGGTAATTAATTCAGTAACACTCCTTCTGGAGGTTTTTCAAAATAGAAGTCCTTAGAAAACTCTGTGGTTTTTTATATTTCTCCTATTAAACTAAATAATCATTAACCTGAGTTCTTTCATTATGGTCCCAGCACTCACTATGCTTTACATTATTTATTGCTAAGAATATTTGAATTATTTGGGAAGACATATGTATCTTTTATTCAGTAACAGGTATCTTTGAGTGAAAGATAAAAGTCTATCTGAAGGAGAAAGCAGTTCTGGGTCATTAGCTATATTTGGGTTCATGCTGACTAGACCAACATCATCATTGTGAATAGACAATGAACAGTACCAGGAGAAAAGAGCAACTGAAAAAAAAATAGCCTACAGCTTTTGAAGTTCAGATTCCTGAGAATGTTAAATTATTTTAAGTAATAATTAACTATTATAGAAAAATTAGAAGCTAATAAAAACATTTAGAAGAAAAAGTCACCCATAACTCTGCTATCCACAATAGGTAGCCTTTATATTTTAGCATAGTCCCTTCTGCATATTTTTAAGTTTTTTTTACATCATTAAAATTACAGTTTATTCAGTTATGTCACTGATATCATTTTAAATTGACATATAAGCCCAAAACTTTTTATGAATATAATTCATAATTATAAGCTACTATTTTATTCTATTGATACAGTTTGCTCAATCATATTTCTTTTTGTACATACTCTTTTTTTCAGATTGCATTACTATTATCAAGTTATCAGGACATGGGAAAAAAAGGGGTTTCTTTTTCCTGAATTTGCAAGAAGTAAGAATGGAAAGCGAATACAGAAAAGTGCTCTTGTATATGTGCAAAGCATTTAGTAACTCCTTTGGTTTGAAAGGTAAAATAGGTACAGGTTAAAGTTTAGAATAAGGATATCAAATTATTAAAAATTAAGGAATATAAACAAATGTATAAAATAAAGAAATAATAAAGGTTTCCTTTGAGGTAATGGGTTTTGAAATAGGAAAGTGTTTGGAGTACTACTTTGTGGTCCTTAGAGAAAAGAACTGAGGCTGGGGGAAGGAAGACAGGAGGGTGGGGTTACTAGGATTCTGGGAAACTTTCTCTGAGGACCACAAAGTTGTACTCCAAACACTTCCCTATTTCAAAAGGAAAAGAACTGAGATTGGGGGAAGGAAGACAGGAGGGTGGGGTTACTAGGATTCTGGGAAACCAGGGATGGGAAAAAGGAGACACCAGATACCATCCACATGGTGACCATCTATAGTCCAAGGAAGCATTTTGTTGGGAAGGGACACTGACACAGCCAACAGACTAACAATGTGACTCTTCCATGTTTAAGTTATTTTCAGTCCTGCGCTGTAAACCCTTTCCACCATTCCTAAATAATCACTTATCTTGGGATGCTGGGAACAATGATGGAAACACCATGAAATGGACCAGCAAGGCCTAGCTGACATAGAGAGGCAAAGAGATGTCACAGTGGCCTTTGATAGGAATTTGGAGGTTATGATTGAGACAATTAAGGTCTTATAAGATTGAGACAATTAAGGTCTTATAAGTATCTCTTGTTTCCACCCATCCCATATTCTGAGACAGTTTGAAGAGTCAGTGGACTTTCTGAAGTGAATGTAGGTGAGCTCTTGCTTCTTTAACTAGGATATTGAAAGACTAAAGTAACCCCAGATATGGTTATGTGCCATCCAAATGACATTTTGGTCAATGACAGATCACATATAAAACAGTGATCCCATAAGATATTGCCTGGTGACATTATCACCACATTAGCTTTTGCAAGTGCACTGTCATGTTCACACAGCCAGGAAGCTACCAAGGATACATTTCTCAGGATGTTTCCCCATTCTTAAGTGATGTAGTTGGAAGACCAGGGGATCCTGCAGTACATAAAAATTAACATATTGGTCTATTTACTTGAGATCTGTTACTTTTTTCTTATGTTATCTTTAAGAAGATAAATAACTACTTCAAGAGATAAGGTTTTAATGTTCTTATGGCATCTTTCCAAGCTACTTCCAAAATGCTGGAACCAATTTATAATCCTACAATCACTGGAATAGAAGACCAAAAGGCACTGAATATTATAACTGAACTATGAAAAAAATCATCTTGCCAACAATGATACTGGGATTAGGTTAGAAATTTTCCAGGTGTTTACTTTCTCTTTTTCCAGGTGTTTACTTTATTTAAGGCTGACAAAGTCAGAATATGAAGGGAACATGTTAACTTCTTAACGGAGAGCTTCCATATCTTGTGAAAGGCCAATCACCTACAATTACTAATGAAGAGACAAAAAGAAGTCTTCTCATAATCATAATTGATTAGTAATGATTGTAGTTTGCCCACTTCATATCTTGTGGTTTTACCTTAGAAGTGAATTACATAGTTGTAAGTTGTGATTCTTTCTCTCGTAATTTACTATTTTAAGTCCTCTTTACCAGACTCCACATCCAGAAAAAAAAAAAAAAATGATAGCTGAATACTCTTAAGAATTTATGTATTTAAAAAAGACAAATAAAATATAAGCCATGAATTTACCCATAGATGAATGCTTTAGAAATTAATACATTGGTTCACAGGTGCGTTTGCATCAGTGAACGTCAGTGATATTCTACTGATTGCTTCATGAAAACATGCAGAGCAGAAAGAGAAATGGTAGTAGGTCCCAGGAGCTTCCACAGTGAAGTACGTTTTGTCTATCCTTTTAACCAACATTGTCCTCTTCACCTGACTTAAATCCACATATTATACATGTTTCCCTGATAGATTAACTGATGTCTATTTAATCAGTCTGATGATAGAGTGCAGGTCACAGTCCAAACCAGGAAAGGTTTTGCTAAAATTCTATTGAGATGGTTATGTTAATCCCAGCTGATGTTACTTAGAACAGTTTTTATAGAAAAAGTCCAAAGAAAGTTAAAAAGAAGGAAAAATAGCAATGTCTATGTAGAAGGAAAGGAGATAACAAGAAAACATATTCTTTTTACATGTGTGAAAATCTGTATGGCAATACAAGATCATGTAGACAGTTTTGTTTTCCCAAGAACAATTGTTAAAAGTTTAGCAACTTTAAACATTCATAAATCATTTCAATTCCCTGAGGCTTTTATAAGTTTTGATTGTTCAAAGATAAGAACGATCTGGCTCAACTCTAGAGACATTTGGTGTTTTGTGTTTTGTTTTGTGTCTGAATGATAGATGTGTGAACACGGGTGGTTTCTACAAGTCCCTAATCATGCATTTGGACACATAAATGGGATTTAACTATTTGTCTCACAGAGGATGGGCAAATTCCCATGATGCCAACCCAGGAATCAAGTTTCTCAGGATGCCAGCTTATAGCACCTCTACATATTCAGAAGTTGACATTATCCCATGAAAGACGGGACTAAAGTCCTGTCCTTTGAGTGCTTTTTGGGACTGTGATTTAGCAACACAGATAGTAATCCAAATGATTTTGTATAGGTTGTTTTTTTTTTTTAATTTTTTTCACATACCTCCTTCCACTTAACACTTCCTTACACTTATCCTTCAACCTCTTGACTTCTTTGATTGTCAGACACTCCTTATGTGTCATTTACACAGCAAAGTCTGCCTTCCTCATTTAAAAACAAATGTCCCTACTTGTTTAAAGTCAGTGAGTGGATGGATCCCCCGTTCTATGGTCCTAAAAGGCTATCATTTTCTCTCTGTGTTTGCAGTATAAATCAAGGAACATATGCCCAGAGTTTGTCTGTATAGAAGTGCATTTTGCTTCTGGCTTTTCATTACCGCTTTTTATAAAACTAAATAAAAAGAGTTACTTTCATGTAATTTAACTCTCCAGCCCACTGAAGTTGACTGTTTAGACTATTTTTATATGCTATTACATACATCCATCCTCACCTCATCCTCTTCTAAATCCAGATTTATGGTATTTATCTGAAAATTGATATCCTATTTCCAAAGTGAGGAAAACTGTGCCTCGGAGAGCAGGAGATAGTAGAATCATAACTTTCCACTTCCTTTTGATACTCCCAGATATCTCAAACAAAAAGTATCTTAGTCTCTCATTTGCATATTTTCTGTTCTGAATAATTCCATATTTGATCTCTGGAATGCCTGCCCTTGTTAAAAGCCACCATGGAGGTATTTAAGCGGGTAAGAGTGAATACAACTATACGGGTAATTCCTTCAAGTTCCTCTGATATATGTAATTTTTTTTTTTTTTTTGCTTTGGAAGAAAGGATGGTAAACATCCAAGGGTTAAAGTAATATGCTATGACCCAGAAAGAAAGGCCATTCAGATAAGCCTCCCAGCTTCAGAAATGTGTGCTTCGTGCACCAGTACAATAAATACATTCAGTTCCAATTTCCTCACATCACCTATCATTCTGTCTGAGTCTCAGATGATCCTTAATACAATACTGGAGGTGCCAAGAAAATAATAAAAAAGTCATGGGGGAGGGTTACCTACTCCCAGCAGCAGGAATCAATGAAACCTGTTTTTAATGAGTGCTCCTATAAGAACCAGAGTCTCCATTTGTAAGTCTAGGACTTTAAGCAATGCTTTCCTAGCAAAATCAACTCTGCCTCTCATTTCCTGGATCCACATTGAAGCAATGAAAGAAATCATATATTTAAAAGTCCGACACATAAAAGAAAAAAGCGACAGGTTGTGCCATCTTCAGACACTGCATCCCATCAGTATCCCAGGACTCACCAAAATAACTAAAGAGCTGTTGGGAAGTGCATCATAAAAGACCCCCAAGAACAATTCCTCTAGAGAAAAGAGGGGCCCCATTAGTCAGACCACAGTGACTGGAGAACCTGTATATAAACACAAAAAGGCCAAAGTCATAGTAGATATAGTTTCCTTCTTCTGGAGATAGAATCCTTGTAAAATTGAGAGGCTCAAAGGTTAGTCTACTAATTCACATTAAGGGAAACTGAAAACTTTCCCCCACGCATGTGAGCAGGCATGAAGAGTGTGCACACATGCACACACAGATGTCACTTTTATTTGTACACTTCTCTATCAAGGGTGGTAAGAACCTGTCATTTTGGTCTAAGTCACTACTCAATCAACAAATAGATCTTTCCAAAGGAATTGAAAGTGGGGGTGTTTTGTGGTTGTCTTATACATATCTGCATCAACAGCAAGACCATTTTTTACATTCCTCTTGAGAGGTAAGGTGTGCGAGAGTTCATGTTTAGTGTCCCTTCCAGTCCTTCTGTTCCAGTGACACCTAGAACCATCAGCTGAGTAGCTCCCAGAAACCAAGACCTTGCTTTTAGTCTGCAATTGATTTTCATTTTCCTTCATTCTAATTAAGCATGCCTACACTGTTGACTAGAACTTACTATTGGTTGTAAAAATCTGAAGTCTCTGACCAAAAGCTCTCTAATTTATTCTTCCCTCTTCACAAGGAGAAAATCAAAAAACAAAAAAATAGTGCTCTATCAGCTTATACAAACTTGTGGGAGTTTTCATTTGTTTGCTTAAGAAGAAGCATCAACACAAAATCTCTATGCACTATCTAAGTTAAATCAAATCTTTGCCACTGAACCTGACAAGAGATCTAACTGGCCAGAGGGAAGAAATGATGAGGTGGTAATAGAAAGGAGATTTGTCATTCTTACTTAGAATTAGAAAACAACAACAAGAAAAAAAAAAAAAACCTAAGCAATGTTATGATTTCACTTAGTTTTCCAATTAATCATAAGCCAATACGTTTAGTTTTCAAGATAATGAAAGCACCATGCACAAAAGGAGATATAGAAAAAATTATCGATATAGAATAGAATTCCATCATTGAAATAAGTCAGACTCAGTCATTCTTCATTCTTCAGTGCTGTTCAGGGCCCTTGAAACTGAAACTGAACTGCTCAGGAAGATGACTCAGAATTACAGAAAAGCAGAGCTAAAAGGGAAGGTACAGGTCAGCTGGTTTCTTCTATAGCTGGTCAGCAGTAGAGCTTGCAGGAGGCCTCATGCGTATGTCTGACTCATTGTCAAGGGCTCCCACCAAAATGCCTTTCTATCATGTACTTATATTTGTTTGTGAGTCTTGTGCAAAGGATCCATGTCCTTTTTCTATTTCTTGGCCCTACCTTCTGTTATTAAATACCATGACTCTACCTACATGGAATTTGCATGGATGTGTTTAAGACCTCATGGGATAATACAAGAAATAGGCAAGACTCTGACATCCTTAGCAAACCTGCAGAGTTCTAGCTTAATTCATTCACACTGAAACTGAGTACAGTGCCCTGCTTTATCTTGATGCAGGACTGCTTCTTCAGATAATAGTTAGGTCAAAGCAACAAGACCCACATACAGAGAGGGAGAAAGACCTGTATCTTCACAGGTGATTTTCTTCTTTGAGTCATGCTTTGGAATCTTTGGTTTGTTGGAGTTGGTAACATCTAAACTTGGATATTTCCCTCATAAATTTCCTTGCTTACATGGTTATCAGAGCATAGAGTTCCTCAGAATTTATCAATACCTATAATTGACAAGGTCCACCTGACATGCTCACTCAGCATGGAAGTCCTCAAGAATACAAGGGCTTCCAAGGTTACATTACAAGAACAGTTTTTCAAATAGCCAAATTGTCTCATAGTTCAGTGTTCAGTTAGTTCCTATTCCAAGTAAAAGATTAAAATATCATTGGGAACTTGAATTTTTCAAAGTAGACCACAGTCTGAGAAATAAAAGCTAGTGCAGCAAGAAAAAACACAAAAGAACAAAGATTGATTTGTAGTGCATTAATCATATCTTTGCTGTTTAAATTATACCTATGAAACAAAGCAAAATCTTTGACTCTTTCATCCTCAAAATCTTTTTCCTATTCATTTCCATCTTGAGCATTCCCTGATAAATCTTTCTTTCTTCCTTCCTTCCTTCCTTCCTTCCTTCCTTCCTTCCTTCCTTCCTTCCTTCCTTTCTTTCTTTCTTTCTTTCTTTCTTTCTTTCTTTCTTTCTTTCTTTCTTTCTTTCTTTCTTTCTTTCTTTCTTTCTTTCTTTCTTTTTTTGTTATATATTGGCTCATTGCTGTTTCTCTTGGTCTTAGCTCTTGCCCAATCTCTCTCCCTACTAGTCTATATACAAAAGTTCTCTGCCACATTGTCTTGGAGTGGTTTATAAATTTTGCTTCTAAGCAAGTCCTTCTGGTCAAGATTCCAAGGCCCAATTCCACACATGCAGACAACACAGCTGACCATACTTCTGAATATCTGTCCCCGCGTGGGTGACATTCTGAACTCCCGACAGGGTCAGACGGTTACCAGAAAATGCTTCCCATTAGTTCTTCTCACTTCCCTCAGTTCCTCCTGATGTCATTTTTGTAGATGAGCCAGATTTTCAGCTTTAGAAACATGTGTGACACAAAGAAAAACCGGGCCCGCGTTCAAGTGCATATTCCATCCTTTCCCTAATTCTTTGTCTGTCCTGACTGCTTGACAACCATCCCCATTTCCTCTCTCCAAAAGAATCTGATTACTGTAACCCCAGGGTCTGGTGGTTGGTACCTTGGGGTCCCCTTGCCTGTATCGGCAGCTTTCTTTCCACTTCATGTAGAACCTCCTCCCTTCCTCACCCAGACCAGCAGATTCAGGAATGCCTTTGGCTCTCCCAAAGGCAAATAGACCCTTTATAAAGCATTCCTCCCCAGCAGTCTAAGCATCCTAGGCTACCCCATGCCACATGGCTTCAGCTACTGTCAATTGGTGCCCATGGTAGCCTGTTCTTTTTAAGGGAAAGCAATGAGAGGAAGGGACAAGGGCAGAATCTGAAATCTGCCAAGGAATGAAGACACTGCTTAGAATTTCTTAATAAGGATAAATTAATGAAAGCAATTCACTGAGTGTTTTCTGTATGTCACCATTGATGAGGTTTTATGGGTGTGATATCATAATTTGGCTCTCTTTGACCTGCCCCTTCTGGCCATTCTAAATTCTGCAAGCATTATGCAGATATCTTGCCAGCCAAGAGAGTCGAATGCCAAAGGCCTGCTTTATTTGGGCAGAAATCAAAAGGCCTTGTGGGCTTAAGAAAAGGCAAGCACAGTACCCCCCCCCCCCCCCCCCCCCCCCCCCCCCCCCCCCCCCCGCTTCTACGCTGCTCGGCTGAGGCTAGAATCTGTTTGTAAATATAGCTGAGATTGAACTAATCTCCCCCACCCTCCAAAGATAAATGAATTTCTAAGCATGTTTGTACTTACAAATGCATAGCATTATACACTTCATGCCACCTTAATCCCTATTAAACTAATCTGAAGTCATGTCAGGACAACTGTCCGTAGTCAAATGGATTAGACAAGCCAATTGATCAAGCAGAGGGAAAAACCAAGAGCTTTTCCTGTCTGGCACCCATGCATCTAAAGCACCATTTCACACCAACGTTTGTTCTTTTTTATTCTTTTGGATTTCAGCACATTCACAAATGAAATCAATTCCTTGGGAATGATGACTGAAAAACTAAGGCAGGATCAGAAATTTATATAGTTCTTAAATAAACACTAGGAAAACAAAAATATGTCAAAAGTCATTCACTTGGTTTTTAAAGAACTACTGACATCTCATGAAAAAAAATTGGAATATGTTCAACCTACAATAATTTGGCATCCACTCCTATATTTTCCTTTATCTCTGCTATGCAGGACAATGGAAATCTTCAGGGATCTGGCAAAATTGGCCGTGCCTGATTCCAAATAATACAATAATTTTACAGTAGTTCCTTTGTGTTTTCATTTTACCTTGACTATTTCCCTATATGTTAATGCCAACATACGAAAAAGATAGATCTGGAACCATAAATGCTTAACCGGTGCTAGAAGGTGTGTGTCAAAACAATGTGCTGCACCACATCTCAAATTGCCAAAATTATCTATTTGGCTTTTATTTAAAATTTAATTTTATTAAAAATATTGTACTCATCTCTGCCTCATGTAGGCTCCCACCATGTGTCTGTTTGTTTGTTTGTTTGTTTTGGTTTTTGTTTTGGTTTCCGTTTGTTTTGGGATGTGTGTCCTGGCCTTCCAAGCCCTGTCCTTCAGCCAGTTCAATCTGCAATAAAATCTCGAATACCTACATTGCTACCTTCTCATGAGGGGTCTGTGCCCTTTCAGATTAAAAGTGAGGTTCTTGAGTGTCTATGTATACACTGTGACCAGTTATCATTAATTCTAAACTCCTCTTTTTCCCATATGCATTTCTTTTCTAAATCCATTATCAAAGGAGAGTTAATATGCATTACTATAGTTTTTGTCTTTGCTTTTTAGATTGTGAGATTTTCATACAGACAATCAGGCAATACACATGGGGGTAGAAAGAGAAAGGAAGAGGCAGCAATTAATATCTTAAAGATCCAAAGAAAATAATTTTTTAACCCATTGCCAAAATCACACCCCCTTCATCCAAATAGTCATGAAAGGATTAAGCACAAACTCCAAGTGAGACCCTCAGTGCTGGCTTTAACCTCGGTGCTGCAGATAGAAGCTGCGCAGTGCTGAAGCCTGGGAGGTTCCTGGAGAATAATGGTGTTTTGCAAGGTTCAGGAAACCCTGTTGAGAAGGAACTCAGCATGGAAGTTTTATTCTCCTTGCAAAGTTAAGAAGTGAAATGACTCCCATTCCTTCTGTGTGTGGACCAAGAAGATATTTCCAGGCAGCTTTTCCAGACATATTTGGCAGGGCAAGCTCTGGAGGAGAGCTGTCTCCTTCCAGTTTCGGCATTTGCTCAGCAGTAGAAATAGTTACAGCTGGAGGATTTTAGTTGACAAAAAAATCTCTGCTTCAAAGCAATGGTTGATGGAGACTTAGACTTCTCAGCAGTGCATTTATCTGGCAGGAATGTGGAAACGGTGAGGGTAGATCTGGTTGGGACACACTTCATATGTGCCCAAAAAGAGAGGAGCCAATGGCAGGATGGGGAGAGAATGTCTGTTCCAGAGCTTGATGATGGACATGGTGGACACGCCTTGCCGTGCCAGTTCTGCCTAAGTGGTTCATGATATCTTGGAAAGAAAATTGGCCATTAACACCAGGATCATATATATATATATATATATATATATAAAATGTGACGTGGCCATGACAGTGTTTAAATCAACCATTTATGCATTTATGGTTCATTCCATATACTGGTTCAGATCTCAACTCCTTATTTTTATTATCTTTCTAAAATCCTATTTTAAATTTATTATATTTAAAGGGAAAGAATAAACTCCCCGGGTTCAAATCCTGGTTCTGTTCCTTGCACTATGTATGACCTTATACGTCATTCACGCTTGGTAAGCCTCAGATTCTATAAAACTGAGTTAACCATGACTCTCCTTCACACTGCGGCTTGAGGATGAAATGGAGTAACGTGAGCAGAGTGAGCTCTGCCTGCAACACAGTGAGTGTCCGTTCATGTGTTTGGCAAATATTTGTTTTGAGGCTATGAAGATCAAGAAGTCATTGGAAAAAGTTAGAACCAATGCTGGCTTCACGGACAAGGGGCCTGAGCAGTCACACAGGGGCTGGAGGTCGAAGGGCCTCAGGCTTGCTTTTATGCTCTGCAGTTGTGATCTTGGAATTCTTACTAATTTTAACCTTGAAGTTGTGTTTTGAGAATGAGGTCTGACAGGACAGTGGAGCAGATGTGTGAGCAGAAAAGACGGATGCCATATGTCTATTTGACATCGCTTACCACCCCAGTGTGCACTGTCCCATGGACACAGTTCTAGTGGACTCCCAGTACAGAAGAGCTCAGGTAGACTCAAGGCAAGTGTCAGGATAGTGTGAATGTCTTCAGCTGAGTAAGCTGACAGCCCTGACTGGTGATTCTGTGCTGTCTGCTTGTTCTAGAACTTGATCTGAATGCAGGGGAAGGCTATCCCATTCTAAGAAATACAAATGACCATGGAATCCTACCAGTTCTTTCTTCCTTGTATTGCTTCTCTATGTTAGCCACCATGCAGAATTCCAGGAAAGGAGGCAATCCATAGCTCCTTTTCCTTTCAGAACTTACTCGGAAATGATCCAAAGAGAGGGTATTGGTAGAATGCATGTGCATCGAAGTGAAACTTTAAAAACACACACACAGTAATTGAATTCCTTTTTTGCAGTATTCTTTCTGTTCTGGCAATTACCAACTACATATACATGTATGAGCCAAAAATAAGAATTGTGTAATTTCAGCAATTCCACATGTAAGTTCAATGTTCTTACATTTGTTTCTAAAACTGGTATTGTATAGTATAAAGATGAATGGCAACATCCTTACTAATAACATTAAATGACAATTTTTCTTTTACCCACAGTGACATTGAAGAGCAAATAAAAAGCACCGTGACAAACTGAGACCAGAAAAGGGGAAAAGCTTTATATTTAAGAATTGTTAATGGCACTTTTTGGCTGCTTCTGAACAAGCAGCCCCAGGTGGGACTTTTATTAAAAAAGATGAGCACCAATTACATGAAAATTATACAGAGAACCTACAAACAAAGCTCAAAAAAATCAATGGAGTTTAGTGTAGAAAGGCGTAAGACATCAATTAATTAAAGCATTTCTGGAGTATTTGAAAGGGAATTTGATGCCATATTGAGAAAAGTGAAAATGACAAAGTAATCAACTCACCTAATTAGACAACTGACAGGTGTGAGAAGTAGAATTAAAAACTCAAGCGAAATCTGCAGAAGTCTCCATAGATGCTAATAGCCTAAATAATAAACAGCGATGACTCCCCATGCTTGACAGCTAGAGTAAAACCTCAAGATAAATTGTCACCAAAGACCCGATGCATGAGAGCAAACAGTTAAATGTGGTGCTATTTATCTATCAGCTTAGAAGAAGGATTAGGAAAAGTTATATGGAAAGCATCCTTATTTGGAGCATTAATCTTTTCCTACATCTGAGGATTTGGGTTTTAATATACATGTGACTTTCCTAAAATTTCGTCATGTTTTAAAAGAAAAGCATTATAATATCCCTCTTCTTGCATGAAAATTAAATGAAATGATCGATAGGAAAAAGGCTTTATGGGGTTGGGTTCTGCCTGAGCTAGCTCAGTCTCAGGCCAAGTGATACTTTTCAAGCTGGCCTCGCAGCATTTATGATTCAAATCCTCTTCAGGAACAGATGCATGAAAAGATTAACTATAAGGATGTTCACTGTCACGTTATTGTGCTTATGTTAAACAAATGAATATCTGAACAGGTAATCAATTAAACTTTGATTCATTCATACATTAGTATTTTATATATTTTTAAAAATGATACTGTAGAATATTTAGTGATTTCAACAGTTTCTATATTAAATGGTAAAAGTAAATTATGTCACATTGCTTATACTACTATCCCAGTTTTCTTAAATACAGTTTCACTGAAAAAAACAAAATCACAAAAGAGGAGAATATACATCTATGGGTTCTCTCTTACAGTACATTGTGATTACTATTTATTTCCTTTTTTGATTCTAAATTGTATACCATCAGCAAATTTTTTGCTTTACATTTTTCCAAAGAAGAAAAACTACTTTTTTATTATTTAAAATATATATATATACACCAAGGATTGAGAGATAGCTCAGTTGGTAGAGTGCTTGCCTCTCATGTACCAGGTCCTGGGTTCAATCCCCAGCACCACAAAAAAAAAAAAAAAAAAAAAAAAAAAAAAAAAAAAAAGAAAAAAACTATACACACACACACACACACACACACACACACACACATATATATGCAAAAAATTGCCTCAGTATAGTTACAAAGTACTTGTTACATGTTTTACAGGTACAATTGCACAATTTCAGGATTATTTATTTATTCATGCTAATACTCTAAATACCAAATCCACAATGGCCCAGAGTTTCCTGCAGAAATTGCAAACCAGAATACTAAGGACTACACAAAGAGAGTAAGTAGAGAGTGTGGAAAACTGAGAACATCCCCTTTGAAAAGTCATGAAAATTCATAATTTGTTACAATACTGCAGATCGAACAGACTAGGTTTTACCTATACTGGTAATTCTCCCATATACAAAATAAGAAATAAATCCTTGACCCTTCGGCTCCTTTCCTGTAATTCTGTCCCACTTCTGTTTTCCCATGCAGGGTTTTTATACTTAGGCATATTTGCTTCTCTTTTCTTTCTTGATCAAACAACAATGTTTGGCATCATGGATCTCCCTGGGAGCATCCTTCTCATGGCCTCAAGAGTTTACCTGGTATATCACTGATCATTACTTGTTGCTTTACAGGTTTCTCATCTTTTCTACGACACAGAAGTGCCTGGGCTCAGTTCTCAGAACTTTTCTCATTCTTGTTCTAGCTCTTCTTGATGTTCTTCAGCATCATATATGGTAAAAACAAACAAACAAACAAACAAAAAAACTATATTCTGCAGACTACAGGGGTCCTATCTCCAGCCAATCCTTCAACATGCTCTCTAGTTTCTACATCCACCTTTGCATGTCTAATAAATATCTCAGGTCCACCATAGGTCAAACTTAACTTTTAATTCTGATACACCTACAGTTCATGGCAACTTCACTTTACAGTTGTCCAACCAATAAAATTTGGAGGAATCCTCTATTACTCTCCCCAACTCATTAGAAAATCCTGCTGTCTCTACCTTCAAAATATCTCCATTACCCAATGACTTCTGGCTATGCTGCTAGCAGCCTGGTCCAAGACACGATTTTCTCTCATCTGAATTATTATAGCATCCTAAATAGTCATTCACCTGTGAGTCTATTCCCACCCCAGTTGTCAGAGTAACTTAAGTCAGATCATGTTACTCATCTGCTTGAAACTCCTAATAACATCCTATTTCTGATGTCCCGCCTTGTACAATGAGGCCCTCTCTGACCTCTCTGACCTCATCTCTCCATACCCCCATTTAGCTCACTCTATTCCACCATACAGACTTCCTTTCTATTCCTGAAAAATACCAATTTTGGCCTTGCCTCAGGGATTTTGCTCTATCTTTTTTGCTTGCAATGTTCTTTCCCTAGACCCTGGCATGACTTGGTCTCTTAGTTCCCTCTAGTCTTTCCTTGAATATGACCTCTCTAATGAGGCCCACCTTGATCATCTACTTTAAAATTGCACATGCACAATGCCCCGTGCTCTCAATCCTCATTGCCTTCTTGTTTTTCTTCATGGTGCAGCAAATCTTCAAGGATACCTTATATTTCACTTGATTTTCTTTGTTTATCGCTTCATTCCCCTAATAGAATATAAAGTTCACAAGGGCTGAAATACATGTGTTTTTGGTTGAATATTTTATCTCAGAATATTTTAACTCAGAACCTAAAGCAATGCTGAGTACCTGATTATGGTCAAAAAGATGCTTGATGAATGAAAAAAAAAAAAAAAAAAAAAGCCCACTGCTATAGTTTGAAACTTAAATGTCTCCCTAAGGCCCAAGTGTGAGACTTGGTCCACAGCCTGTAGTGATGGAACGTTTAGAGAGGTGAGGCTGAGAAGAAATTAAGGCATTGAGAGTGTGCTCTCAAAGATGATATTCAGACCACAATGCCTTCCACTTTCTTTCTTTTGTTTCTGGTCATGAGATAGTTTATTCTGCTATGTTGGGACTAATGACACATTAACTAACTCAGGCTGACTCCTTACTCCCTGGTGAGTGAGCAAGATCAAGGCCTCAAAGGTGGTTTCAAAAGTTAATGATGATAAATTGGACCACCGTCAGGGATTGGTTAACAACAGTTCAGCGAACATGATCAGCTTGTGCTTGCCGTATCGTCCTGTGGGACTCTCACCTGTGTGAACCTCCCATACCTCGCTGACCTTTAAGCTGATTGGTTCCCGCCTAGCCTCTACCCTACATAAAAGCTGTGTGACTTCCTCAATAAACGAGTTCCTGCTGTGACTGGTCTCCCTGACGTGTCTGATTGTCCTCTGCCCCTGATTGTCCTCCGCCCGGAGGGCTGGGTGCAGGTGTTCAGTCAGTCCTACCTTTCCCAGTCTGGCCTTGTTGGGGAGTGTTCCCTTCCCCTTGTCGCTGGTCAAGAAGAGCAAGAGGGCTAAAGATTCCAACACTGCTATGCTTTCCAACTATGACATGATGCTTCATCACAGACCCAAAGCAATAGGGCACATGGATCATCAACTGAAACCTCCAAAACCATGAGCCAAAGTAAAGATTTCTTGTTTTTTATTTTATTTCTTCAGGTATTTTGTTATAGTAGCAGAAAGCTGACTAACATTTACCAAGTTGTGATTCTAAACTACATACTATAATCCTATATAGATTTTCAACATTTCTTTTGCAAGATTAGGGATTGATTCCAGAAGCATTCTACCACTGAGCTACATCCCCAGCTCTTTTTTGAAAAGTTTATTTTGAGACAGAATCTCTCCAAGTTCACCAGGCTGGCCTGTAACCTGTGGTCCTCTTCCCTCAGGTTCCTGAAATATCTGGGATTACAGGCATGTGCCACCACACCTAATTTAGATTGTCAACATTTTAAGAAAAAGGTAGATATCCTCACATCTTTCTATAAATCCCAGCACAGTGTTGTGGTGGAGGACATAGACTTCACTAAGATCATGTGCTGCAGATGAGAAGAGCTGGAAATTATGCTGAAAGATAGTGATAGGGAAACAATTTTTCCACTAGAAAGAAGCAGCATGAATTTTCTGTTGTGAAAGTTCCATACTTAAATAGTGTGTATGTGATAACAGAGCTAGAAATATTTAATGGGATTGGAAAAGCATCAGAGTTTATCTTGGCAGTTATCACAGAGCATTTTAAATTGGAAGTAAAGTAGACAACTATTTCCTGTCAAAGCAAAAGTGAAGGAAATGTACTAGGCTTCCTAAGTAGTAAATAGAAACCAATAGAGAGATGAGACCCCGGGTTGCATCACTTACTTAATACCCAATTTACCAAAATGTTTCAAAGAATATTGTCAACCAGCAGTCTGGATCCAAGTAAGCATCTGAATTTCCATTCTTTGGCCAATTCTCACAGTATTGATAACAGTATCCACTAAAATTTCTCAACTGGATTGTTGCAATAGATGGATGGTACTAGAAGCAGTAATTTCAGTTACAGAGTAATTTTTTTTCCTGGAAAATAAGACAGATCTTGATAAAAGTTAAACAAAATTGAAGCTAAAAATAGTTGCAAATAATATAAATGGTATGAATAAATTTTGGCTATAAGTATTTACATTTGCATGGAAAGGTATGTGAAGATCAATCCTAAACCGGTAACAATAGTGATACTAACAATACTGATAACACCACAGATTGCTACAGTGTTAATGGTGTGACTAGGATTTAGCAGAAAGGGGTTAAAGATTTTTCACTCTTTACTTGTATGAGTCCTAACTGTTTAAAGTTTTAGCAATGAGCATGTATTATCTTGGTAGTGAAAAGTAAAATAAAGTAAGAATATCAGGGCCACTTATCTAAATAGCACTCCAAGCATTTAGAATGACTTAGGAATGTGATCCAGCAGGCTGAGGCACCTTGAACTCAGGCAGTCAAACAAAGGTAAAGAAGCCATGTCCTTAGAAGTCAGTTCTTTGTTGCAGTATTCCTGCAGTGGAACTGGGCCCTGCCAAGAGAAATTTAAAGCAGCAACATTTTCTGAATCCAGGGTGTCATAGCCTGGCTTGACAGATGACAGATATTGTTTCAGTAATCCCCTGAAGAATTCTGATGCTTTCTTGTTTGCCTCAGTAGCTGATGCCTCTGAATTTAAAGAAATCCAGGCTGTTAATTATTAGATAACCCAGACAGGAGGGTCTTCTTCAGATGGTAGAAGGAGCTACATGGTGACGCTGAAAAATCTATGTTCCTATCCCAGCAACCCATGAATGCTAACTTACCTGGCAAAAGACAGGATTTAAGTCAGATTCCTGAGAGGAGGGACTTGTCCTGGGTTATCTGGGTCAGCCCTAAACACCATCACATGTATTCTTATGAGAAAGAGATGAAGGGGATTTTAGGACAAGCTCACAGATGAAGGAGAAGACTCTAGGATGATGGAGGCAGAGATTGGAGTGATGTGACCACAGCCAAGGAAGCCAAGAGATAGTCATCAGAAGTTGCAAGAGGCAAGAAATGGTTTCTTCCCTAAAACCCAGAGCGGGCATGGCCCTACTGGCGACTTGACTTAGTTTCTAGACTCTAGAACTGTGAGATAATGCATTTCTCTTCTTTTAAACTATTGAGTTGGTGGGAATTTGTTACAGCAACTGTAGGAAAGTAACTAATGCAGATGGTTAGTGAAGAACTTGCAGAGTTAAATACCATGTTATGAAATGAGCCACTCCCAAGCCCCAGGGTACAGGAATAAGCTGATCACATCTTCCACACCTTGCACATAGACTACGGCCATTTGTATAGATAATGTTCAAAATACTCTTAGAGGGTTCACAAGAAGAGCATTTCAATATCAAGGTAACCACTATACTGTCCTGTCATTTCCACATTTTTCAGATAAGGAGACTGGGACACTGAAAAGGTAATTAATCTGCCAAAAGTCACACAGATGATATATGACAGAGCCTGGATTCTTTTCTAAACAGTCTGTGGAAAACTATTAGTATTCTAATAATTTACTTACATTAAAAATATTGGAAAGCCATACAATAGACCAACATAAGTAACCAAGCAAATCAGAAAACTAGCAAAGTACAATAAAATTTTTATCTCTTCATTTTTCTCTAAATAAAAAGAAAGATTAGTGGGAAATTAAGCACAAAAAGAAAAGATCAAGGGAGATTTTGAAAGTGAGTTTAAAATACATCAGGGAATTTTGTTATTTCATTTGAGAATGTTTTGTTCCAATAAACTTTTTTAAAGAAAACTGGGTGTATACTTTTTCTGAAGTTATTTTCTTAATAAATTGTGGGCTGGGATGCCAGGGCTGGTGTTGTCTTTGCTAATGCTTCTCTAGGCTTCAGTAGTCATGCTTCCTCTCTTGTTCTCTTAGATCAGTCAGATTTCCATCACTGCAACAACTTACCTGAGAAAATCAACTTAAAAAGGAGGAAAAATTTATTTTGGCTCACAGTTTTACAGGTTTCAGTCCATGGTCACTTGACCCTGTTGCTTTCAGTCTATGACAAAGCAGTTTACCACAGCAGGAAGCATCCAGCAGAGTAAAGCTGCTGACCTCATGGCTACCAGGGGTTAAAGAGAAAGAGACAAGAAGGGCCCCAAATCCCATCATGGGCACGTCCCCAAAGACCTAACTTCCTTCCACTAAGCCCCACCTCTTAAAGATTCTACCACCTCCAAATAGTGTCACAGGCTAGGGACTAATCCTTTAACACTGGTTTTTGGGGGTCACTTAAGATCCAAACTGTAATATGCTCTTATTCTTTTACCTTAATCTCACTCAAATGCCAGTATCTTATATGCCAATCTCTTATACTACTTTTTTCACCAAAATATCTCCAAAGCCCTTCATGCTAAGAACATTTTAAAAACCTGTACTTTAAAAATATCAAACATATTCAGAAGTAGAAAAAATAATATAATAGACTCAACATACCTATTATTAGCTTCAATAATTATCAGTAAACTGATAAATTGCCAATATTGTTTGATCTCTAATCATGTCAACTGCCATATTCCACTATTTTGAAGCAAATCTCAAACATTATCTCTTTTGTACTTATCTCCAAAAATAAGAATCATTTGCATAATCATAATTACCATATAATGATCAGTTCCCCAAATTAGTAATTATTTCTTAATACTATCAAACATCCTATCAGATTACCCATTTCTCTGATGGGAGTGTATTAAACTAATTCATTAAGTGAAACTGGCATCTATATGATGTTGAAAACTTTCACTATAAGATAAAGATACATCTTTTTTATTTGTTTAAGACTTCTTTTGTATTTTCTAGTTTTATACTTTCCATTTTGTTCTTTGTGTAATTTTTATTTTTTGGTGGAGATTTTCTACTTTTCATTGTGTTTCAAGAGAATTTGTAATTGGGTGGAGAAGCATTTTTATAATAGCTGCTTTAAAATTCTTAACAGAATAAGATAATTCCAAAATCTGATTCATCTGCATGTAAACATTAGATGATTCTCTCTTCTCATTTAAGTTTTGATTTTTTGATTGATAGGTGATTTTTTATTGTGTGCTGGACATTTTGGCTATTGTTAAGAGTTTCTGTGCTTCACATAAATCTTTTAAGAGGCAGTCACTTTGTTTTGGTTTAACAAGTAGATAGATCTGGCCTAATTTTGTAGGCTGTGGTTCCAATAGTGATTTAATTTTTGGAGCCTTTGCAGTGTTGATTTGAACTGTTTAGCTTACTTCTTGACACTGAGTCTATCCCTGGTTCTTGATGGTGCTGCTTGAGGTGACAGAGAGTCAGAACTCAGGCTGCCTGATAACCTCTGGGTAAGAAGAGAGTCCTCAGCTCACAGGGGCAAAAAGGTTTCCTAGGCCATTTCTGTTCTGTGGAATTCCCCTTACTGGTGCTACACAACTGGCAGGTTCCTCTCTATAAAAACAGGAGAGTTCCAGAAACACAAAGACAGAAACTTCCTGGGCTGAATGTTTATTGTAGCAGATCCCTTTTGTTGGTAAATTCTGTCCTTCTTGTGTCTCTCTTAATTTGCAAGAGTGGGGGAAATTTTTTTGCAAAATGATTTTTTAACTACTCATATTTCTCCTATGATAATTAGTGACTTTGTGTTTCCAGTGAGGTTCCTTTTATACCTGTATTTATAAAAAAGAAAAACATCTTATTTTAAGGTCAGAAGTCACTGAGCTTTTCCTGTAAAGAGAAGGATAGTATATTTTTTGGTTTCACAGAACTTAAAGAACTCCTCAACTCTGCCATTTTAGCAAAAGTCGTATACAATAAAGAATGGAGTATTTCAGTAAAATTTTACCTATAAAACAGGCAGCTATATAGATTTGACCAAGGTCTATATTTTACCAAACTTTGCTCACAGATTTAGAATTGATATACATAAAGGAATGGAAGTTACTTTCCTATAACTTTTGAAAGATGTTCTTCTGTTTTATTATTTTCTCTTCATTAGTTTACATTTCATGTATTTGTGCTTTTCTTTTTTGTTCTTAATTAAGTTACACACTGGTTTGTCTCTTTCACTGAGCTTCTTTAAAGAAGTATCATTAGCTTTATTTCTTAATTCTATTATTATTCAGTTTTTTAATTAGTCAATTTTGGTTTTAGCTTTATTAATTCATTTCTAGTCCATTTGGTTTTTCTATTTTGAGATATGGATTTAATACATTTATTTACATCATGTAAGCAATTTACATTTTGCATTTATGTAAACAATTCTAGAATTTTTCCTCTGATAGTTTTTTCTGTTGTTTTTTCCCACAGGTTCATATATGTCATGTTTCATGGCACACTTTTTAAGATAAAAATTTTATTTCATTTTTAACTCCCCTTTGATTAGCTGCTTAATACATATTCCAAAAATTCTAGATTTTTACTTCATTATTAATTTTCAGTTTTCTTTTACTGCGATCTAGACTATTATTTATATGATTTCTAGTCTTTGTAATTTTTTGAATTCTTTTCCTATACATTGATATGGTTAATTTTCAAAAACATTTTGTATGTACTTGATAGAAAATTTCTCTTCCATTATTGGGACTGATTTTTATATGTATGTCTAAGATATACATTACTGACTATATTGTATTTTTATATGGCCTAATCAATATTTTGTCCTCTTGGTTTGTCTTGGATTTAGAGACAGACATTTAAGATTTCTCTTCCCAATATATTTTCCACTTTATGAAAGCACTACTATGCTATTCAGAGAATTATTGCCATGAGCATTGTCAAGTTTCATTTTTCTATCTTTTAATACATTTGGTTGTAATTTTACTTTATCATTTCTAGTATTCAGTATAGTGTTCAATTTTGTTTTGTTAATCAGTCTGAATGTTCTTTTATTTTAAGGGGCAAACTAAGCTTTTTTTCTTTGTTGAAATGATCAATATATCAATACGTTTTGCTTTGCTCCATTATGCATACACAGATATACTAATACTTTTCAAAAATTACATTAGTATCTTTTTATACTACCCTTGATTCATTTTTGTCTATTAATTTCCTACTATAAACCATGTCAAAATTAGCTAGTAACTTTTCTTGCCTTTCTACCCCTTTGCACAATATCAGACTTGAACTAATATATTTTTTTACTCCCAGTTAATACTTTTAAAACAGCAAGCTGTTAACTTTTCATAAGTCTTCTCCATTCTTTTCACCATTTTTGTTACTTGTTGCATGTTTACATTGTTATAAAATATAAATGTTATGTTGTTAAGTTCAAAGTCTCTATATCTTTTGGTTAACTGAAGCTTATTCTTTAGTACAATTAATCAGGTAGAGCCTACAGGAATAATATTCCTTAAATTACTTCATGTTCATAACCATATATTTGTGGCCTTTATAATGACAGGTTGGTTTGACATAAGAAATGCGGTTCATGTGTTCTTTCCTCATGCATCTTAAATACATTATTGCATCGATCTCTGGGATAAAGTATTCCTGTTGAAAAGTCTAGCAACAAACCGACTTTCTTTCCTCATGCATGATTCAGTTTTTACCTTGATGCCCCAGGGATTTTTTTAAAACTTTAATATTTTTACTAGACTGTGCTCAAAGTTTGCCTTTCTGTATAGACTTTTCCAGGCATATAGTATACATTTAATACATTTCAAATTCTCTTTTATTTTAAGACTATTACCTGTGTTATTGTGGGAGTATATCGATTCCTTGCTTTGGTTTTTACATAGGATTCTTATTGCATATATTTTGCCTCTTCTTTTTGAGCCTTTCTATCTATCTCTTTCTTTACAATCCTTTTTGATTTCCTTCCTGATTTATTTTTTATTTTACTTTTCCTCCTTTCCATCTACCTTTCTATGAATGCTTGGTGAGTAGTTTTATTAAGTCACATAGACTGTACTTTTATTTCTAAGATGACTTCTTTTTTATTCTTACATAAATCTATCATCATTTCCCCAAATCTTGATTTTCTACAATTACTTTCTTTCTAATTTCTAAAAATTTATATTAATGTTGGTCTTTCATAGCATCTATCATTTTCTTAATTTCTCTTGTGCATTTTGAAATATTACTATATTAGTTTCCTATTTTTGCTTTAACAAGTCATCACAAACTTAATGGCTTAAAACAACACATTCCATTTTCCTATATTTCTTGAGGTCAAAAACCTAAAATTGGTCTCACTGGGCTAATATGAAGGTGTCAACAAGACTGTGTCCCTTCTGGCAACTCCAGGCCAAAATCAACTTCTTGCCTTTTCCAGCATCTAACTATTCCCCACATTGGTGGGCCAATGGCCCTGTTCATCTGTGTTCAAAGTCAGCAGTGTTGGGCTGAGTCCTCTCCAGCTGCTCTTTTTGCTTTCCTCTGTTGCCTCCCTCTTCCACTGATAAGAATCCTTGCAATGACGTTGGGTCCACTTGGACAATCCAGGGTAAGTTCCCTGTCTCGGTCACTTGGTTAGCCACCTTCATCTCATGCCACCTTAGTTCTCCTTTGCCAAGCAACCTAACTTATTGACAGGCCAGGGACTAGGATGCCAGCTACTGCCTACTACAACCAGTTTACTGCTTTTAAATATTTTGCTGCCAGGTAGTTTGCACATACTTCCATTTTCTGTAAGACATTATGCTCCTTATTTTCTTGTTTTCGAAAACAACACTCTGTTGATCCTAACCATAATCTTTTTAAGTAAATAAGCTTTTCAAAGGAAAACAACAATGTCTCTGGTGCTTTTTTTTAGAGTGCCTCTTTCCTTCCCTTTTCTCACCTTTTTATGTAGATTCAGTCCTACTGGGTTTGGTTTCTATTCCTAGCAATTTGTTTTTGTTTTTGATTTTGTTTTTGCTTTTAGTAAGACAGCTTTGTTGCCATAGTTTTGAGAGTTGGTAGGGCCAGATGCTTCCAGCACCATTAGCATTTAGAGCAACAGACCACTGTATTCACCTGTGACTGGATCCGGTGGAATCAATCCTTCAGGGTTTTCAGAGAACTGTTCTCAGGTCAGCCCACTGCCCTCTGCTTTCAGACTAACACAAACCCAGCTGCCTGCTTTCCCTTTCTTCTCGTCTGGTTATGGATCTCAGGACTGTAATTGTTGGTGGTTTGTTGCCACTTGTATTTGGAGGTTTGTGGGGATGCCTTTACATATGGTTTGGTTTTACTATTTAATGCTTGCTTTATTTAATGGGGAGTCAGGGGAATTTTTAAAAAGTATGCCATTACCATTTCCCAAAATTTCTCTTTGCCATTTAAGGATACCCACAGAACCAAGTATAGTTGGCCCAAGCTATTTTTGAGCAATTCATAATAGCTGTGAAATGTGTACATTTTGGGTGAGGAGAGAGAAAGTCATTTGTTGCTCTTTTTTTTTTTTTTTTTTGCGGTGCTGGGGATCGAACCCAGGGCCTTGTGTTTACTCTTTAAACCTGTCTTTCTCCTTTAAGACAGGTATAGCGAGGTGGGAGGACGAGAGCAGTCACAAAGAGCCAAAGGGTTCATTCAGAAGGAGCACTTATCTGGTGCAACCATCCTCTTTCCCACCAAAGGAAAGCATCTTTATTCCACCTACTACATAACCTAGCTCATAGCTTGGATTTGTCCAATTGTTCATGTAGGCAGATATTTATAATGTACCTCCTCTCTGCTGAGTACTCTATGAATGCTTTGTGAGTAGTTTTATTTCTAAAATGACTTCTCTTTTTTATTCTTACATAAATCTATCATCATTTCCCCAAATCTTGCTTTTCTACAATTACTTCATTTCTAATTTCTAAAAATTTATATTAATGTTGGTCTTTCATAGATTTGTCAATTGTTCACTTAGACAGATATTTATAATATACCTCCTCTCTGCTGAGTACTCTCAGAGATAAAAAGCAGACAGAAATCTGTACCTGACTCTCAAATGTCTTGAGTGTAGAATGAGAGATGAGCTGATTCTACAAATAACTGGAATATAGATGCCATAAGGGCATATCCACAGACAGAGGGTGAGTCACTCAGAAAAGGCCAAAGAAAACAAAATAACATTTTCTGCTCTATCCGTTTCCATCTGAATCTTCCTGATAGCTCAGGAATTCATGGTGGGTAGGACAGGCAAACTTGGTGTTGGGCCACCTCAGAAAATGACCAGTGATGGCTTTGCTGATGGGCAGGGACAAGCTGCTGACTATTCCTTGGGTATCTCCAGTTCAACAGCATTGACCATGGGGTTAAGTCTCACATTCAGGCCAGAGAGGAAAACTGAAGATCTTCATCAGAAATTATTCAGTTTTAGAAAAGAAAACTATGATAAGATATGGGTTTTCATTTACTAAGGAAAAAAATAAACCAGGAAGAAGTACTTTTGAAAATAAATAACATGAAGATGCCTGGAGACTACTTAAGAAGAGTTTCTTAGAAACTCAAACTCAGTCCAAAAAGAATAAGCATTTAAAAATAAAAATTAAATGGCAAAGCAAAGAAGTTTCCTCCTGGAGACCAGTGAATATTTGGTGGGGGGAAGGATTTCAAGGAAGAAGTGAGGAAATCCACAAAAATGTGATAGGGTGATTGCAAAGCAAAACTAGTAATTAAACTAGTCAAAAGCTCCTTAATTACCAGAGCACTTGTAAGTAAACCCAAAATCAAACACTATAGTTTTCAAACAAAGAAAGGAAACCAGGTACAGTGTTAATGGAACCATTTGAGGTGGTGATTTTAAAAAGTTGTGCTTAAGCTCATGAGGGCAGTAGATGAAAAGAAAGAAAAAGGAAATTATTTGTATGGTTGATTTATTTTCGTGGTGCTGGTGATCAAACCCAGGGCTTTGTGCATGCTGGGCAAGCACTCTACCACTGAGCTACAGTCCCAGCCCCTTGTACAGTATTTAATGAAAAAAGTATATGGAGATCTGTGACTTTAAGTTGTATTTTTAAAAGAGAATCCATATCAGCCTTTGTTGCATAATAAGCCACTCTTAAACTCACTGGTTTAAAACAAAAAATTATTTGTCAATTGGTGATTCTGGGAATTGGCCTGGGGTCCTACGGGCAGTTCTGTTGGTTTTTCTGAATCTCATTCACGTGGCTGTAGTTAATTGGTGTTCCAGTTGGAGCTGGATGGGCAAGCTAGCCTCACTCGCACTCATTTTTTCAACAAAGCTCTCTTTCATGTAACCTCCTCCAGCAGGCTACATCAGGACAACTGACATGCTTGTTTGAGGATAATTCAAGTAGCAACAGAGAATAATTTCTAATGGACAAATACTTTACAAGTTTTGGCTTTTGTCAAATGTCTTCATGTCCCATTGGCCAAAGCAAGCCATTTTGCTAAACCAGATGCAAACAGTGGAGAGTTAAGCTCTACCCCTTGATGGAAAGAATGATAGTCACATTTCAAAGGAATGTGCATACAAAGATAGGGGGAATTATTGTGGATGACTTTGCAAACAGTCCACCATAGTTTGCCCTTTAGTTACCAAATGAACTTCCTTCCCATATGCAAAATGCAGTCACTTTTTTTTCTGTGGAACCCATATCCATGGTATCTTGCTTGAAGGGTCATCATCTCAATTGGTTGCAGACTCATTGCAGGTAGATGAGTCTCATTGGGTAGGTGTGGTCCTTGGGCGTGATTCCTCTTAATCCAATGATCTATGCACTAAAGTTATCCACCTCCTTCTTGAACATCCGACATCTGTAATAGTGAGAGGGGATGGATAAAAGCAATAGACAGGTCCACTCAGGAAGGGAAGACTAGAAGGACAGAGCAGCCATTATTATAAGTATTGTGAAGTTCTGCCAGGCAAATATTAACAAGGACATCTACTCTTGGAGCAGGGAATGTTCCTTAATTAGGGCCCAATTCCAGTCCATAAGAATGGCTCCCAAGTTCATTCTCTGTACCACTCTTGACTGTACCTTATGGAAGCCTGAGTCCTAGCCATAGAAAGTTGGGACCTAAGGGTATCCTTCGGTGTTAAAATGTTTCAGTCATTTTAACATATGCTGGCAGTGTTATAACAAAGTTTTAAAAATTTCTCCATAAAACAGAAACACTACTATTCCATACCCCAGAAGCTAAGCCCACAACTTCTTTGGTGATAGTCATCCCTTTTATTTGAGTATCATATAAAGGTGATTGGAAAAATGCCCTTAAAATTACTAAAAGCCTTTTGCCTAGCTGAAACAATCTACCAGGCACCAACTTAAATCTACCAGAGGGATTTAAAAGGAATCTTATAGCCAGTAAGCCACCCTTAATTTGTCCTTTTTCCGGAAGACATTTCTTATTTTGAGAATCTTTTGCTTGGCTATAGAGACTAGAGATAAAAAACAGTTTCATTTTCCAATCCCACGAATTTGTCTTCTCCGTATATCTCTAAATTCTGCTTGCCAAATAGTGCTTTCTTTAGCTCATCTTTCTCTCGCAATCTCATGTCAAGTGCAGATAGAAGAAAGCCAAATGATACTTTCACCATTTTGCCATAAAATCTTCTTAGCTCTGTCTGCAAGTTTACTTGGTACATTTTTATATTCTTTGACAGTTTGTCAATTGTTTTTCAACCACATAACATGGATTACCATCTTTCTAGACTGCTATTCCTGTTTCCTTACCACTTTTCTAGCCTCTCCTAACAGCTCTTTTTTTTTTTTTTTTCAGACTTTGCTAGAAGTTTCCTCACTGTATTCAGCCTCCACTGATCCCAAAGCTATTACTACATGTTTTAGGTTTTGGTTTCAGCAGCTTCCCACTTCTGGTGCCAATTTCTATATCAATTAAATTTTACTACGTAATAAAATAATCCTATGAGAACAAAACCAAGTATTCTTTTCTTTTCATGATTTTGTGAGTTGGTTGAATAATTATTCTGGTCTGCATCAGCTAACTGGGGATGGATGTTCTAGGATGGCCTCCCTCAGAAATTTGGACCAAAGCTGACCTGTAACAGCTGACTTCTCTCCAGATTTCCTCTCAACCTCAAGGAGGTGAATCCAGTCTGTTCACATGGCAACAGCTTCCAAGAGCCGGCAGAGAGGCCAATCCCTGGTACACAACCTTTTACAAGCCTCAGTTTGCATAATTTATGCTAATATCATATTGACCAAGCAAGTCACATGCCAAGCCCATATTCAAAGAATGCACAAATAAACACATCTTCTGGGAAAAATAACCAAGCCACATGGCAAAGGGGGTGTGTACCTAAGAATGAGAAGGATAATTTTCTGTCTTTGTAAACAATTTACCACATAAGCTAACACTTAAATTTCTAACATCAGAAATGCACACAAGGGTGTTAGACTGATTGAAAAACTAGATGCAGATAAATCACAGGATTTTAGAAAACTTTGGACATAATCTGGAATATAATTTCCTAGAGATGGCCACAGGACATAAGTTCTGTTAGATAACCAGTGATCACATTTTCTGTGTGAACATCTCTGGAGAAGTTTCTGGAGAAGGCAGAGATGGAAATGAACTGATGGAATCATTGACTGATAGAATCAAGTCATCTCTGAGGGGCACATACGATCAATAAAATGCAGTATATTATATATCCCATTATCCAAACATTATCATATATGTATTCAAGGAAATTACCAAAAGCAAGGTCTAGCTACCTTGAAAGGGAAAGAAGATAACATTTACCAAAATGATACCCTCAAGCTTAAGGATTGCAATGTGAGTGTTAGCTTTCAGGTGACCCCCAAAAGCTCATGTGTGAAACAATGCAAGAACATTCAGAGGTGAAATGATTGAGTTATAAGAGCCTTAACCCAATCAGTGACTTAATCCCATGATGGTGATTAATTGACTAGTATCTGAAGGCAGGTAGGTGTGGCTGGAGAAGGTGGGTCATGGAGGGCATGCCTTTGGGGTATATATTTTGTCTTTATTGAGCAGAGCTAGCTCTCTCGCTCCTTACTGATCATGTCCTGAGCTTCTTCCCTCCACCATACTCTTCTGCCATTATGTTCTGCATCATCTTGAGCCCAGAGGAATGGAGTCAGCTATCTATGAACTGAGACTTCTGAAACCATAAGCCCCCAAATAAACTTTGCCTCCTCTAATTGTGCTTCTCAGGTTTTTTGGTCACAACAGCACAAAAACTAACTAAAACATAGGAGAAAAGAAAATCAGTTAACTTAAAGGAAGCGAAAGACCCATTTCCCCAGACATCCTTAACACATCAAAATTATACCTGTTCAAGTAACCAAAGGAGTGTCTTAGTCCCCATTTGGGACTATGTATGCTTCTTCCAGTTATTTGCAAGAAGTTTCAGGAATTAGTTCTCCATTGCATTGTGGATTTTTCCAAAGCAGTAAGTCAGGTCTGTGGACCCCAGATACAGCCCTAACGAAGAGCCATAATAAAAAAAAAAAAAAAAAAACCAGAATGCCTAAAAATAACCTGGAGGTTGGGAGAGGCAGCACTTGCTACCAATCTAAACATTGCTGTAAAAATACATGTAGCTATTTCATTCTTATGTATCATTGCCACATGAAAAAGCTGGAAAAAATACGCTAAAATAATAACATTAGTTATCTTTGCTTTTTGAATGGGGATACTTCTTTTTTTTTGGTATGTTTTATAAAAATTGTTTTACAAAATAAAAGCAGATTACATATTACAAATGACAATAGCTAAAACTACAAACTAAGTTCATATTGAGCCATAATTCATTTGCTTCAGATATTTTGTTCCAGGGACTGGGATACAGCTCAGAGGCAGACTGCATGCCTAGCTTGCATCAGGTCCTAGATTCAATTCCTAATACCCCAGAAACAAAACAAAGCAATGCTTTGTTCCAGAGGCGAGATATAAAACATGTACCATGCTGGGATTATCCTTTCTGTGGTTAAAATAAATGCCAACTCTCTGATCAAATAAGTAGTCTTTCACCCAGTAATTTGCCCTAGGACAAGAATTTTTGTTTAAGACTTTTATAAGTGATTAGCATATAGGGAAACATTTTAGAAGTTTGTAGACGGCTCTGGAAAGTTTACAAATAGAAATAGAATGGCAAATAATGAAAAGAATTTTCAGAATGATCACACAATAATGTGACGTAGGTAGAAAAGTGGTGACGTTTCGGGTAAGTTGAACAGAAGGAAAAGCTGAGGTGGCACTTACAGAGCTGATATGCTATTGTCCTTGAAGAGATTGAAATCTAGATAAGGTAAGGCAAAGGGCACTGCTGAAATCAGAGAGCACCCATTTGATATTACTAAATAAATATATTAGCAAATTGGGTGGGGATATGTTTACTGGAGACAGATAGGAGTCTGAACTCTTAGCACTTTCTAGAAAGGTTTTATTTAGCTTTGAACAAAATTTTGACATAAATCCCAAATCAAATATCCTTCCTACTATATTCCTTGTTTAACTGATTTTTTTTTCCAAAAGTGGGAAATGAGGGGAAATAATAGACCAACCACACAGTATATCATATATACCTTACTTGATATATTACTGTTGTCTTCCTTTCTAAAACTGTGTTAACATCTACTAAAGTGTAATGGAACTATTAAATATTTAGATAGTGAGGCCATCAGGCAGAGCTCATATGAGAATTTCTACATTGCCATTAGAACATTAGAACAGCATGTGTAAGAAAAGAAAAAAAAGAATCATTCAGTTGCACAAATTTCCCAAAATCTGGAGAAAAAAATGAATTTACAGTTAAAAATATCTGCCCTATATACTAAAGTTCAATTCCTCCATAATCTTGTTTTCTTTGGCTTGTCTGTTTTGTTCATTGTTGAATCTCCAGCCCCTGAAATAATAGATGGAATTTATAATACCTAATTAATAAATATTTGCTCACTGAATTAATGAATAAATGAAAAAGATTTTTGTATGAGAAAAACTTGCTGACTGAAAAGTAGTAGCTCCAAGGCACCCATGGAACCAGCTCTTGACTTCTCTTACTCATTCTTAAGTCCATCCAAAATCTACCATTTCTCAAGACTTATTTTGAGATCTATTTCTTTTTTTTCTTTTTAGAATATATTGTAGATAATATTGGGGTTCATTTTTACATAATCATATATGCATATTACATGGTTTGCTCTTTCTCAGTCCCAGTTATTTTCCCCTTCTCTTCACTCCTCCCTCCTCTTGACCCACTTCCTCTACTCCACTGGTGTTCTATTTATTTATCTTTTTTTTAAGTGAGACATCATAGTTATACATAAAAGTGGAATTCATTGTGATGTGTTCAGACATGCATATAGCATAAGTTGGTCCATTTTATTTTGTAGTTACTTCTCATTCCCACCCCTCCTCCCTTCTCCCATCTCCATCCTCTACTCCACTGTTTTCTTTTTTAATTTGCTTGATAACCCTCACCTTTTATTCCATATTTCTCTCTAGATTCCACATATAAGAGAAAATATTCAACCCTTGACTTTCTGAAGTTGACTTTTTTCACTTGGCATGATGTTCTCCAGTTCCATCCATTTATTAGCAAATGACATGAGTTCATTCTTCTTTATAGCTGAGCAAAACTTCATTGGGTATATATACCGTTCATGTTTTGATGAGCTTTGAAAAAAAAAAAAAAGATTTCTCAACCTCTCTAACCTTCACTGGTCTCTCTATAAGAATTTGTCAGCCTCTCATTTAGCTTGTTTAGCTCTTTCTCATTGTTTTTCATTGATTTAAATTTTGCAAATAGATTATATATTTCTTTCTTCCTATTGATACAAATATTAATAAAGCATGGCTCCTACCCTTTAATGGACTTATAGACTGTAGATATGTATGCACAGTGAATGAGCTCAGAATGTCAAGTTCTATACTAGCTATGGTAGACATTCAGGTTGGACACCCCAATCACAAATCTACCCCTCCCTTCTCTTTGCAAAAATTGGGGAGTTGATTCCTACCTTTTCCAATTGTGCTTGAAGCTAAGGTTCCAAATCTGAACTAGAACCCATCAGAAGCATTTGCAAGATAGTTTTAAATGAACATGATATGGTAGTCATCTTCCCGCTCCTATTGACATTGGCAGGCAAAGTCACAGATGGTCTTTTAGTGACAGGACCCCAAATCCAAGCATCTAGTCACCTCCTTTATGTGAAAAAGTTGTGGCGATAGCAACAGTTTCTGACCTCTGGACAGCAGCTGTGATGTTGTGACCTTCAGATTATAGACCAGTAGTCGTCTTCTAACTTCTGTTCCTCCCCTCCCAAGAGAACCTAATTTCTGGAACCAAACACTGCTTGGAACTATTAGTATTTTCTCTCCTTTACCCTGGTTGATCCACATGGTATAGTACAAATGCAGAGAGAGCAGAGTGAGGACATTAGGAAGAGAGCAGGTGACTCTCCCTGGGGTAAAGAGTAGGTAGGAAAGTATTAATGGAAAGATAATTGTTCAGCTGAGCCATGTCCATAGGTGCTAAGCATTTAGTGTAACTTGAGCACACAGTAAAAAGTCATAAAAACCAGAATGTATGTGTTTGAAGATTTACTCTCTGTCCTGTGCTTGAAAATAAAGGAAAGAGAAAGAAAGGGACTTTCCCTGAAAAGCAGGTCAGAGTGCAGTGAGCAGCAGGGACAGTTGAAACCAGAGCCTCTGACAACTAATCTGGTGTTCATTCAATTTGAATGAGCCTGTAAGTTTTAGTAAGCAGAATTATTCAGAAAAACATAGGCATTTCATTTCTTATCTAAAGTAAGCACTATGGAATGTCAATGTGATTTTGTGATTGTATTTCTTTGGATTAGCACGATGTTTAGAAATGAGCAGAACATACCTTCATAAGTATATTAAAATGAGTAGCCTCCATAGCAATAAGTGAGTCAAATCCTTCTACCCACTAATTTATTTTCCCCACCTTTGCTTTGCTTCTTTTTTGGAAACATTTACTGATGACCTATATTCCTCACAGATCTACCTAACCCTCTCTCTCCAGTGGACCTTCCCAACCTTTCTCCCATTCAGACAACACAAAGTTGGTAAGGACAAGGTTTACAGCCTTGTGTATTCTGTAAAGTTCCTGCAAAGATATTCACTTACAAATCAACCACACCTCCTTAGGAAAACATAACCCTGCGCAATGTCCCCTGTGACACTTCTGAGTGTGTGAATCAATAGATATATTTGAAAATGTTCCCCTTTCTATTCTGAGTATGAGATTTAATTGTCTTCATTGGAAGAGTCAATAGAATCTCCCTTTGCAAACATTTTACTTGCTGAAAAACACGATAATCTTATAATGGTAGCTCTTATTTCTTTAAGAGATTTTCCTGATTGAAGACCCTGATATTAAACAGTTTTGCTGTTATTTTCTTCATTTTCCTGGGGTATGACCTGTGGGATTAAGTTGCTCTTACTAGATCATGAAACTACAGAGGCAGGAACACTGCCCATCTCTGTATTTCCCTATCTTCTCAAGTTTCAGAGAGGCATTCGCTCTTGAGTTCAGCCTCACCTAAATCCCAAGCCAACCCTAACTGAGGTAGGCATATACTTGGAGCTCTATCCAGAGCCCAGGTTTGTGTTGCCTGGTTCAGCTCCCAAGTACATGTAGAACCGTTATCTTCAGACTTTCCCATGATTATTAAATTCCTAGTGGATGGACTTCTGCCTTTTTAAATCTGCATTCCATTTCCTCTGGTGTGACTAATGTCTTGTGTAAGCCTCCATCACCCTGTGTCTCACTTAAGTTATTCCAATATTCTAGAAGCTACAATTTGACCCTTGGGTCTCTGATTGGACCGTTGCTCCAAACAGAAGAGATCATCTCCCTATTACTATGACATTGTTTCCGAGATTTTTAGTGTAAGCGATGTCTAAATAACATTCCCACAAAGCAAGATGGCTTGTAAAATGGCAGCAAAAAAGCAAAAGGCAATATTCAAATTTCTGTTTGTATTTCTCTTTTTAAAATTATTGATGGACCTTTATATTATTTATTTATTTATTTATTTGGACATGGTGCTAAGAATTGAATCTAGTGCCTTGCACATGCTATGTAAGTGCTCTACCACTGAGCTACAATCCCAACCCCTGTATTTATCTTTGTTGTGTTTATTCCTTAAAATTCATATTTATGTGCCACTAAAGCAGTTCATATAGTAATTCAATAAATAAATATAGATGCCAATATTGAATGCATGCTGAAAAAGTATTCACGATCAAAAAATTTTCAAGAAAACACTTTAGAAATATATGCAGCAAGGCCCAACTCACCTTAGAGGACCCCTTTGCATATTTCTAGACCATAAACTCCACAAAGACATGGATGTATCTGTGGACACCCTCTTCACTACCTAGCACTATGCCTGATGCATAACAGGTTTTCAACAAATATTTGTTGAAAGAATGAGTCAATCAATCAATGAAAACTAGCCTAAATCAAAATAATTACTATGTAGTTTTAGGTACTCTAGTGGGTTGAATAGTGTCCCCCAAATTCCTATCTACCTGACACCTTAAATGTGACCTTAGAAATAGGACCCTTGCAGACCTATTTACAGTAAGACTGAGATGAGATCACAATGGGTTAGGATGGGCAGGTCCTAAATCTAATGAAAACACCATAATAGAAGCAGAAAAGTTTTCACAGAGACATGGAGAAGTAGATCATACAGAACAGAGGTAAGCAGAGATGGGACTCTGCAGCTCAGCCAGAAGCCAGGGAATGCCTGTAGTCACCCAAACCTGGAAAGGCAAAGAAGGATTCCTCCCTGCGGCCTTCCTAGGGAGTATGGCTCTGTTAACACCTTGATGTTGGACTTCTAGACTCCAGAACAGTTCCTCATGTTTCAAACTGCTAAGTCTGAGGGAATGTATTGCAACAGCCTGGAGACTAATCTAGTCACTGCATTTTAGATACTAGTCCTCTGGTCTCCACAAGGTTCACCCTATTAAACCAAGGTCACCTGCCTTTCTCTATTGGTCTGTGGTAATGAATCTAATACACCTTCAGTGATAGTCATTCGTGAGACAAGAGGCACTTAGAATCTAGCTCTCTTGACTCCTGCGGAGACTTCTGTCCACTCTACATGACCATCTACGCCAGGGAACTTATCTGATAAGAAAAACTTCACAGAACATCTAAGATGTGGGTATACCTGTGAGTATATACACAGGAATTTATGATGTAACCTGAAACTCTTTGCTCTTAAAACTGCTTATCCTCATAAGCTTCTGAACTCTCATATATGCTGGTTTCAGCCAGTTCACAACAATCAAAAGACATTTTAGAGTTTTATTTAGGAACTCACCTTCTGGTGAGCGCAAAACCAGGAAATGAAATTTACTTTTTTTTTTAAAACTCACCTTTGTCATCATTTACTATTACTAAGCTCTCATTATGTGTACATATCTATATCAATAAAATCCTAGTTAAGTCATAAGTCAATTAAAATTTTTTTCAACCTTCAAAAATAGAATCATATTTCCTTCTAATTGTAGCAAATACTTTTGATCTACCATTCATCTCACTACCCTATACCAGTAAAATAACTTGCTTGAAACAATACATGACCGAAATGTCATATCTCTGCTGAGCATTGATGTACTAAAGAATTGTTTGACCTGTGTTTCTGGATTTAAAAAAGAAAATGAGAAATCAGAAGCAGCCCTTTGCTTTTAATTGCTGTTTTCCTTGTTGCTATTAGTGACTGTTGAAGTGACTGAAACAATCCTATATGCTGGATCTTGAGCTTATTTACCACTGTACTAGAGTACTAGCTAGTGTACTAGATTTTGAACATCCAGAAGGAAACTCATTGGTGATATGGAAATGTCAGACACTACACTGTGTGTGGTCATTATTGGGTTGTGTTGGCTATGACAATTACAGAGGGGTACCAAACCAAGGCAAATGAACCCAGACATATGAATTACAAAATTCTGAAAGAAAGGAGGAATCAGGAAGTATCATTTCAAGGTTAGTAATTCTGAAAAAGGAAGAAGGATTAAGAAGTATGGAGCATTTAGAAATAAAATGCTGATTAAGACAATCATAAGTGACCTGTTAGTCTGAGAGCCACTATGCGCTAAGCAGTATGTGCAAATGAGTAAAAACATGAAGCCCTGAGCCATGATCTAGTGAAGAAAGAAAAGAGGGAGGAATGTGAAGAAACCTTTGTATCTACTCATGATGCCATTTCTTGAACTCTGCTTCAAAAGGAAACCCTAGGGAGCGAGTCTTAGATGTATGCACAGGGTCCAGAGTATGGAGTCTGCATTTTGAAGACACACAGAAAATTCTCAGTAAATGAGAATGTTTTCCTGTGTTTCACTTAGCCTATGAATTAATAATGTGTGAACATTAATGGCCATAAACTAAGATGAATATCACACAGAGAGAGACAAGAACAAGGGATATCTAAGAATAGCATCTGGAAGGCTAATGTCCAGATGTGATTTTAAAAACAAAACACTAAAGACCTTAAGAAGGTGGTCAAAGTGGTGCCTGGAAGTGTAAGAGGCAGAGGCCTCGGGCAGCTCCTTTTTATCTCTGCAGGGCTCAGGCTAGGGGAACCCTGGAGGATAGTCAGTCAGAAGGGCCAACCTGGGGCTGTCCTAGTGAAGAGCCCAGAGGGTCATTCTCTAGGAATCTGTTTTAAGCATAACTTAGTTCAACACTTATCAATTACTTGACTGACAGTATAGGAAAAAAACAAAAAACCCTCTATGAAATGTGTAAAGTCAGAAAGCTGTGGAGCAAAGGGAAGTTTCCAATATCAAATGATAGAAATAATTAAAAATTATACAGTTTGGCCAACTCAGTTTGTATAACCATATACAAAGTGCTGGGGTTTGAATGTCACAACTAAAACACATATCGAAATTCAATTACCATGGTGAGGTACTTAAGGGTATGGAAATTTAATTTAGTTGTGATATTTGGAGGTAGTACCTTTGAGAGGTAATGTTAAAAAAAGACCTAAGGGCGGGCTTTAATCCAATGGACTTTTGTAAGAAAAAGAGGAGAAAACCAAAGTAGGATGCCCAGTCCCTTTCACCACAGGATTCCCTGATCGAACTCAGGGCTCTAGCGTCTCCACCAGCACAAAAGGACCACACAGGATATGGCTATCTATTCTTAAAATTTTCTAGCCATCTACTTTGAGCCAAATAAACTTCTTTTTCTTATAAATTACACAAGTTATAACAACAGAAAATGGACTAAGACACAAAGAGTACAAAATTTTATGTTGGGTTCAAAAAGTCAACCACACTAGTATAGGGTGTGTAATCATTGCTAGAAATTCATGTTGCTATTATTTTGTTTTCACTTCATCCCCAACTCAACAGAATATAGGTATATGTGCACACACACACATACACATGACCACTGAGTCTACATGTAAAAAATCTAATGCCCAAATTAAACCCCATTTTATTGTACATTGTTTCAGATTTCATATGGGCCACTATGCCCCATTCCAAGTTTATTTTGGAGGCTCCTGATGGATGATCTGGAAGCAAAAAATAGGAAAGACTTTGCCCAGAGTAGGAAATTGGTAGCAGTTTCTAATAGCCGCAGGTATCACGCAAAGGAAGGGTTTTACTATACTATTATAAAAGGTAGAAGAAAGGCAATAGGCAGAAGTACAAAAGGACAAGCTTGAATTGTGTCTAATGAATCCTACTCTCATTGGAGTTGCTCCACAATGTCACCTACCTTAGCAATGCATTGTGGTATTGTCAAGAGTATCTGGGTGAGTACTGACAATGAGGGAGGGTGGATGATACTCTTTCCATCATTTCCTGCCCCAAAGGATATAGTACAAGTGATAGAAAAATGTAGAATAAGATAAGCATGTATCTATATACATACCATCACTGTGAGGTCTGCAAAAACTGTTTTCAAACCTTCTTCATCTTTCTTTAGGGAAACTGGATGAAATAACTTGTATAAAGCATCTGTCATGTGGTGGATGCTAAATAAATGATGAAAAAAGATATAATTATTATGATATTATCTAATCTCTACAGAGTGAGACTAGCAAATATCTTAATACTGTTAGATAGAGGAAAGGAAAATAGATTAATCAGGTAAGTTCTTGGTGCCTTCTGAGCCCACCTTTGCAAAACTATAGGTCACCTTCTAATGCCTTCTTCTTAATCCTGTGATCTTTCTTTTGTAGAAAACATCTACTGGAATGAGGATATTCATACTTCGTAATGATCTGAATTTCTGGTAGAAATAAAAAGCAAAACTAATAAATTAAGTTTCAAATTTCTAGCTGTGAACAAGTACCTCGAATGTAAAAATATCAAAGACATACAATTAAAAGTGGGGATTCTTTATTTCTTAAATGTTTTCCCAAAAATATTATCTGAAGAAGCCATCCTCTTCAAAAAGAGAGATTTACCCTTTAAAAATAGTCTTCCAGGGTTAACCCATGGAAGTTCATGACCAGTAACTGGAACCTGCTCTTTTAGCTTCCCTTTTTTAAAAAAAAGAATAGTCTTTGGGTGGTTTAGCTTCTAGATTAATTTTAAAAATTCATTGAAATATGCTTTAAAAGTTAGTGAATTAAGATAGGCAATTAAAAGGTAGTTACCTTAAGTGCAAGTGAAACTGTTTTGGGTGTTCTCATTTATGAACTTGGCCAATAAATCACAGACTATTCATAATGAAAACATTCATCTTAGAAAGAAACTTGCTTGAACATAGTTCTGGGGGCTGGGGAGCGGGGAGAAGTGCCCCAGTGTAGGTAAAGAACATAGCTTTACTCAGAGAACATTTCTAAGCAGAGCAAAATTATGCACAAAAATTATCTTGAAGAAACTTCACATGAACTTTTTATATTGCCATTCTAAGAGTAGATGAAAGACATTTATAATACTAAAAGCAATAACTGTCACCTGACTATGCCAGTTCCAAGATCTAGGTAAAACTAGTGTGATAAGAACTTGCTTCTAAACTGTTAGTAAACACTGACAACAGGAGGGATGAAGCTTGTGCAAATATATTAGAAAGTTTATCTGAACAATGATCCCCAGAGACAGGCGTATGGAAAGAAAATGCAGAGGGAAGGTGCAGGCAGGAGGGGAGCCTGGGGGAAGGGGGATAGAACAGTGACATTTGGTGATGAACCATATGTGCGTGGTTTGAAAGACATGACTGAATTGTTTTTGGTGCAGTATTATTCTGACATTTAGAATGAGGCAATTTTCCATTTCCATTAATGTACTGCCAAATAGAAGGGGAACTGTCGCGAATTAAAGACTAAAGAAAGCTGTTCCTCAAAGTTGTAATAAATCATTGCTGATGAACTCATTAAGAACAAATTAACAAGGTAAATTGTACTAGGAATATCCAGCAAGAAAACCCAAGTGAAATGATACAACTTGCCTAGTTTCTAAGCGGTCCCATCAACATCAAGCCAAGCCAGCCCATGACGTCAAAATGGCAGATCTCCTTGGGTCCTTACACATTTCTTAGCATGCTCAGAAAGGACTCAAGATGATTTAAGAGACATGAGGAAAAAGTGACATGGTAACTAAACAGACCTCATAACACCTAGAAGATGTTAGGGGAAATTACTCCCATCCCATCGATTCTCCAAATAGAAAAAAAACCTAAAACTTTGTATAAAGTGGGACACAAGCAGATAGGTTGTCCGTGGTTGTGGTTGTCAGCATAGAGAAAGTTGTTATAACTGTACAAATAAGTCTCCTTATTTTACTTGAAATTAGGTAAACATGATATTTTTGCTTTTTTCACCTGTAGGTGGAAAACCTCTGTGGTCTTCAAACCACCCTCATGGATTTTCCATTTTTCAGATGGAGGACCTGAAAAGTACTCTTTGAAGGTTCTCCTGGTCTCAACTTTCCAGAATTTCAATTCCTCCAAGGAGATCATGACTTCTATGTCTGTAATACAGCAACTCACACTTGCCAATGGTGCTCAGCATTGAAGTTCTAGGGATTAGAGAAAAACTCTACACAACAAAACAGGCAGTGGTAGAAAGCACAATGCAATGTGCTCCTTAACTTGTTCTGAGGTCAAACTCCACATTCCTTTACCAAGTCTATATTCTAGAAGATAGCCATGAAATCCAGATGCTTTTGACTGATGGTGTTCTGCCCTCTCACATCATGTTCTTTGTTGTCATTTTAGTAAGTATTATTTTTCTCATGGATAAAGGGAACTCAAGACATCTTTACGAAAGCCTGAGTTTAGGCTCTAGACTATACATTTTTTCCCACCCATTGGTATTCCCAGGGCCAGCATGCTCTTAGAACACAAGAGGCACATAATAAGTGCTTTTGGAGAAAATAATAATGTTGTGTACTTTAATTATGCCCCCTATGCAGAGTTCTCCCCACATATCAAATTATTTGAAATTCCTAGAAAAAATAGAATCTCACTTGAGATCAACACAATGACAGATTTGCCTTAATTGTGAATTAATCTGCTGTTTTCCCTAATTTTTTTCACAGCCGTTAAAGTAAACCTTAACTTCTCAGAAGTAATAATAACATAGTGAAATATACTGCTGTATGTTTTTACATTTATTTATTGGAATCCTTTTTGAAACTGGAATTTTAATTGGCTTCATTTTAAATGACAGAATCATTCACATTTAGGTAGCATTTTTAATTTCATGATCTCAAAGTCCATTTGTATGCTATTTATTTCTAATGTAGGGCAAGATGAAACTATTGTTCCCAGTTTGTGGACACAGAAATAAATACCTATAATTATATGACCTTCAGGAACTCTCTTGGCCTGGAGAAATATGAGACTTAGGATTAAAGCTATTATACTACTTCTTCCAAGAAATCACAACATTTCTAACCCTTTGTTGCTGTTTTTTTAATTTATTTTTTATTGTAATTTTAGTCTCCCTCATGGAACTCTTAACTTCAGCTTACTAAACTGGAGATGGAAATGTACACATGAATTACTCCACCAACACCAACTCATTTTCAAGGTCATTAGATTTGGCTGAATGAGGTTTGCTGGAGTCAGTGGGAACCAGAAATAGACTCTGATGAAAAGTTTGAATCCTATGCGAATATCTGTTTTACAAAGCTGTCCTCCTTTAAATTCATTAAAAGGACTACTGGCTGTTGGCAAGGACATGCTGCCTCACCATTTCCATAATGAAAGATCACAACATGGAAAACTATTTTACATGGACATGTTATCCTAACTTTGTAAACACTAAATTCAATATACCATAATCAAACTGTATGAAACCAACTTAAGCCACCCTTGCCTTTTAAATCAGGCAATTCTATTCATTTTTACTATGGTTCATGGTTGCAGCTTACTGATTTGATAATTATACCCACAGAGAAAGTGACCTTAGCAAAAAGTTCTCGAGAGAAAACCAAAGAGCCCCTTTAATTTGTTTTGTTTCTAGTTTGTTTTCAAATTTTTAAAAATCATTTGTCTTATCAATGAACCAAACACAATTTGATGGAAAGGAAACATTTAAATAAAAGAATCCCAGTCCACGCCTTTGAAGATGCTCTGGCCTAAGGGTGCGTTTTTCCAGCTTTATTCCTTGCCAGTGCAAGGTCAGGGCTCCTATTCAATGCTGTTTCCTGAAATCAGGATGCTTTGTAATCTAAAGTGAAGTCACCAAGGACCATAAATCCTCTCCTGACCTCCTTGGGGCTGAGTTCTATGCTCTGTTAGCCAGCTAAGCAGAGCATAGTGAAGGCCCATCCAACCCTAGATACATACATTTCCAGTGATCACTGCCTAGACTCATATTTACAGAAGGCTCACAGGGTGTGGAGGGAGACCCCCTTTTCAGTCTTCTGACTTTATGAGCACCATCCACATCAGTGGGACACCACAATTAGACCCTCTGCTAGTGACCCCATTCTGCTTTCCTCCCTGATTTACATCCACAAGTGTACACTTCACTGGGAAAGCATTCATGATTTTAACAAAAATGGAGATATAGAAGATGTATTGGAGTTAAATTATTTTTATTTTAAAATATACATATTTTGTTTCTAAGTAGTATGAGAAGAGCACCTTTGTAGGTATGTGACTGTTTCTTTTCTTACATTCTGAATGTAGAAAAGACCTTCCTCTAATATCTTGCTTAGATTTTATGAAATTGATATAAAAGACATTTTTACTTAAATGTTTATGGTTGTCCAACAAGAATATGGATCCTTCCAATACATGTTAGTAGCAAGTATGTAAAGAGAAACATGTCAACTCAGTTTGATTATCATGTTTGACGGGATATGATAACCTAACTTGGAGCTTCTTTACAGAAAAACAAATTTTCTCTTATTTCATGTTTGAAGAATCTTGTTTTATTTTTTAATGTAAATTGCTATAACCTCTAAACTGACTTGAGTATGTAGTTTCCCTGGCATCTCTCCAAGTACAAATACTCCAATTGAAAGGCATTCCCCATGAGAGGACTACATCTTGACACTTCTTATGAGATTGATGAATCTCTTTCTAGATATTTTATTCATGTCTTTGTATAATCACCTCTAACTTCTCTTCCCAAACTTGGCTTGTCTTACACCATTAGGACAACTCCACACCCAATTCTCTAGCTGCAGTCTCTTTGTCTTCTTATCCATGCATACCACCTCTGTTCAAATAGATTTTTCAAATTTAACATTCCCCAAATCCTTGCATTAGCTTTTCAAAACTTCCTGCAATCAACAAGACCCATACAGGAGAAATTACTCTTTTCTGCTTTCTATTTGCAACTCCTTGTCATTTACTGCCCCCCCAATGCCATTTGCATACGTGGGCTGCCATATTTACCATGGTGACAGATCTGAAAGCATTATCATTAAAAATGGGGGAAAACTGATTGAATTGCTCAATATCTGTAAGCATGGTGAAAATCAGCCTCTATCCCTTCCTCTTTCAGCTTGAAAATTCAAGACTTTGTCCTTTCAATAGTCTCCTCTCATCCTTCCTTCTAGATTTCCTTAGTTGAGCAACTTACAACAAGAGCTAACCAACAAGAGCTCTGGTTGACTCTTGAGGAACCAGAGCAAGTTTCCTCAGCACACATGAGTGATGGACAGGAATGCTCCAGCTGCAAGCAGAAGTTATTATAAAGGAAGGAGGTGCAGCATGGTGAAAGGTAGTTGCTGGAACTAGAGAAATTTGACTTTGAATCTCAGTTTTGCTATTTTCAACTCCATGATTATTGGCCAAGTAGCTAAGTGACTTAAACATTTTGGGATTTGATTTTTTCATTTATAATGCAAAATAATAATAAAGCCACCTTACTGAATGACATATTGCCTGTGAAGCACATTTGTCATACTACTCACATAGAAAAAGTATAAGTATTATCTAACAATAAAACTGCGTACTACATCGGACCCTTGACTATGCAACTAAAGTCATATTACACTTCCGGAAAATATAAAATATGCTGAACAAGGATGTTTCAAAATATGTATTAATGATCAGAATATCATCAAAAATTTTATAGCTATAAGAGGTTCAGAGAGACTGACTAGTTTCTTGAGACTCTACAGTGGTTTGTTCTAGAGTCCTGCACAAGAAATCAGGTTGCCCAACTCCTAGTCCTGTGCTCTTTTGCTTTACAGTACTGGAAGTTATCAACTTTCTCAAAGAATTATAATAATTTTCATTTCCAGAAAAATCCATCTCTTGGAAATAGAGTGCAATTCTATTCGCTTAACCTGGAATGCCAACTCAGAGGCTTTGAGAAGAAAAATGCTCAAGTTCAAAGGTAAAATGCCCATGGGCTGCCAAGGCAACTTCAGTTACAACCAATGTCTATGGTGCAGGTTCCTCCTGCACTCAGCACAGATCTCTGTCTCATAATAGAGTCGTTTCCTCTCATTGAACTTTTTCTTTGTTGTTATTACTGAGCATTCTTCCTGAATCTGCTTGGCAGCTGCCACGGTTCTAAGAAACCATTCATAGCCCTGTGTATTATTATCCTAATCCCCTGTTATAAAGAAAACCACTTAATGCCCACAATCAGACACAAATACTGAAAATGCTTTACATTTGGTTTTATTGGAATGAGTATTAATTGGTGTATCGGGGGTGGGGGTGGGTTCAATTCTTTAAGACTCTGGGACCTCTGTCAGGTTAAAATAAGCATGCAATTTTGAGTTCCACTTGAGTTATATTCAGCTTATGTGTTAACTTCAACATAACTTGGGAAGCATTCACTGCTCTGAATATTCATATGGTGTGCATGATACAGACACTGAACCCAATTTAGTAAATGAATACTTGTAATTTCACCAAAGCCCTGCCGAGAGATTATTATGCAGATTTATGAAGGGATATCGCTGAAGCAATTCTTGGCTATGTCTTTAGTCACCAAGGACTCAAAGTGTGTAAACTTCAAATAATTTCCTATGCATTTACCGCAACTGATCTCGTCTTCTGAACTTTTCTGACATTACCTCTCACTGTGTTTTGTCTCTAATTTTCCCCTCGATATTCTTGCCCTTGAGCAAAGAGCCAGCATCATAACACCCAGGAGCACTGCCAAGTTCCTCCTGACAATATCCTGGCTGCCATAATGCCAGCAATCTGTTCCAATCCTGTCACTGAAAAATCTCATTAAAGGCAAAAGGATACCCGGTCACAAGTAGATAGGTACAGAGCACAGCAAGCACGCGTTTCCAGGAGTGTCTGTATTGGGCCTCTTGACGTCTTCAAAGAAATGACAGGCTGGCGAAGAGTTGGGCTTAAAGAGCTGCACCTGAGGTCAGTTGTGCAAACTTCATATAAAGACCTAACCTAGCTGTCCTTTTGAGGAACTTTAAATACGTTATAGAGACCAAATTCTGAAACTGCACAGTTTCCCAACGGCTTATGCAAAGGAAAATGAATCAAAAACTTGGACTAATCTAGTATGGAGCGTATGTCAAGGAAACGTGGGTTCTAGTTTAACAACCTCATGCTCACCCTAGAAAAGTCACTTAGACACTCTGCACCTCATCCCCAGGCCAGTGAAATATTCGGACCTTAATAATTTTCTACAATTTACAAATAAAAAATTACACACAATTTTATTGGTAACAAACTCCAACTTGTACATCAAATTAATAGTAGATCCAGAAAAGTGAACTTGCAGGAACATCAGCTTATGAAGTGACAAAACACATTAAGTCCATGGAAAAGTTCAGTTCAGACCTAACAAATTTATTGTCACATCTTAATGATGTGTGTTAGAAGTTTACCGAGAACTTCAGGTTAATTTGGGGACAAATGTACTTATTATAAGTTGCAATATCATCTTATAAGCATTCAGTTCTCTGTCTTTACTTCTTTCTGTAGTCTATTGGAATTATCTCTATTCGTCTGGGATTAAAACCAAAGTGCTATTTTTGTAGTAATGCATAGCATAGTAACTCAGTATAGGGTTACAGTTAACATCTTGGGCTTTTGAGTGAAGCAGCCAGTTCCGGCTTCTTTAATTTCTCAAGTTCTGCAAGTCTAAGTTAAACTAGTACCTATCTCTTTAAGTAGATGTGAAAATTTACTAGATAATGCAGGTGAAGTATGCAGTATTGGGTCTGGAATTTACTAAAGCTGAATAAACTTCTGTTATCATTATTGCTATTTCAATAACAATAATACACATTCCATTGCAATTTTTGTGAAAAGTGAAGTACTTCAAGATACCGTTGCACAATATGAACCCTTAGTGAGAAGTATTGGAGAGAGATTGAAGAGAACTGGGCTTTTGGCTAGATTTTGGTATGAGTAACTGAGCAACCTTGGTTGAGTTATAGTATTTAATTTATTAAGGTTTCAATTTTTTTCTTTGGTAAAGGAGAGATAATAATATTAATGTTAATATAAGAAGTAAGGCAATACATGTGAAAAAAGATCTTGAAGGAGACTTTCACACTGATTCCAAATAGATGATAGAGCTCAAGTCCAGAGACTAAGACTTAGAACCACATATTTACAGGAGAGCAGACTAGACTTCTACTACCTGACAGGTAGTCCACAAGCCAGCAGCCCCAGTAGCAGTCAGCAACCTGTCAGAAATGCAGAATGTCAGGCTCCACCTCCAGCACTATGGAAAGAGAAGCATTTTAACAAGTTCCTGGGTCACTCATGTGCATATTAATGTCTGATTCACAGTTATTCAGACCATCTATATAAACCCACCCTATATAACCAAAAGACAGGTGAGGGAAAAGAGGAGGGAATTTTCATGTAGTGAGTTGTCTCTTCACTTGGGGAGGTGGGAGAAGCAGACTGTGGGTTTGTTCCTCCACCAAGAGGTATGACTTAACCAAGTGTGGGGGATAGGTTAGGGAGATAAGGTATCAAAAAATCACTTGAAATGATTAGGCATTCTAAGTAGCTTACTTTTTGATTGGTTTGTGACTATCTGAGACAAAAGAAGACATTGGAGAGGGCTAATAGACAGGGAGCAGTCAACAGGGCAACCTATACACCCTTTCTTTTGTGGAGCTTGGTGCCTGAGTTCTAGTGTACCAATGAACACTGCTGGGCTTTGGCCACCATCTTGCTAGGGTCCTCCCTATAGTGTTGGCCTGTGAGCAAAGACTCTGAGAGGGGAGCTGAGGAGGTTAGAAGTCACTCAGCCTCATTCAATCTGCATTTCACATCCAGGAGATCTGTGCTGGAGAGTTTCCTACAGGGCTCTCAGAAGAACACTCCTGAATTCAAGTTTGAGTTTTTGACTGGGAAAATGTTTAATAATTGAAAATAACAGGAAATTTATGAAATTTTCTTTAGAGGTCGTTAATGAAAATGCAGTGTAGTAAAGAATAAAGATTCAAAGTAGCAAGACTGAAGGGAATAACTGCAGAAAAACAAATTTGTTCCATGTTAAGACCCAGTGAAAGGACACTGTTCAATAAATTTATTGCTTAATATAGTGCGATGTAGATATTACACATCCAATGAATTGCAGTTATTATCATGAAGCAAATGCTTAAACACTACAGAAATATAATATTAACAATAATGCAATGGTTAATAAATTATGGTACATCAGTATAGTAGAAAAATGCACCAATAAATATAACAATGGAGACGATGAAACGATGGATAGAAGATAGAAAAAGACAGATACATTCTGTTATGGAATAAATAGCCCAATATTTATGTTTGTATATACAATTATATATGTCTATACATATGTGGGAGGAAAGACCAAATGGTAAGATGCAATAAGCTATTAGAGTACTTGATTATTATTTTGTAATATTTCTTATCCATACATTACCTTATGAATTTTCTTCCATGTGTGTATTCATCTAGTAATTAGAGAAAAAATTGTTTTCTAAAATCATTTCTTAAAACTCAGACTTTAATTTTACCTCCATCTACCTCTCTTGGAGAGGTCTTATTTGGGTACGTAATTGTACATAATTTTGATTACAAAGAGATCGTGTGCTGCAGGAAGGGACCAATAAGAAACAGTAGATCAGTCAGTACACAAGTAGATGATATCTTTGTATCCCATTGTGTGAAAAACAATCTGCTGATTTTGCCATTTGTTCCAAAATAAGTTCATTAAAACTAATGAACTTACTAATGAACTCACTGGAGTCCCACAAGAACTATAAGAAGTCATTATTATTACTTTTATAATAATATCTATAATTTATTGAATGTTTATTGTCTACCATGCATTTCATTAAGCAATAAGTTAATGATGAGTTCATTTGATATGCCACTTTCTATAACCATTTCATGGTTGCTTTATAACATCTTTATATAAAATGTGTTTTGCATTCATAAAATTTTATCTGCCTTAGATTTTGTTGTTCTAAATTTAGTGGACCTGCATGATTTGATCTCCATTTTTTGTTTAATAAGTAAAGCTTCTTCTCCTCCCTTCTCCTCATTGGAGGCAGTAAAAGAGACTATGCATGATCTGCAACTACTGTGGACACAGTGGTCCAGGCTCAGCTGGCCTGGAAAGAAGCTGTGAGCTCTGCTGTGCTGTGGCCTTGACCCTGAACCTGAAAGAGTCATGATGATGACCCTATTTTCCTGCTTTGTTATTACTATGGATTGGATGTGGTTTGTCCCCCAAGGTTTCACATTTTGGAAACTTGGTACTCAGTGTGGTGATGTTGGCAGATGAGTGAACGTGGACTTAGTGCGAGGTAATTAGGACATTCAGGGAGCTGCCTTTGGAAGAGATTAATGTAGTTCTCATGGGACTCTAGTTAGTTCTCATGTTAGCCATGTTCACCAGAGACCAATCTGAGATAACTGCCATTTCTTAGACAGTTAACCCCTCAAATTATGAGCTAAGAAAACTTATTTTATTTATAAATTACCTACCTCAGGCATTTTGTTATAGCAACAACAACAAAAAAAAAAAAAAAAAAAAACCAGACTAATGCAGTCATGTTTGCTCATTTCCAAAATTTCTGTATTGCTATCCCTATACTTACAGACTACATTGTTAGAACTCAGGCTGTGTTTTGTTTCTCATTCTGCTGTACCACACCTAGCCAAATGATTCAGGCTTCCTGAAGGCTAACTTGGTGTAAGTTGAATTGAATTCCTCACTATGTGAAAACATTACAAGCCTTGAAAACTTATATGAACCTACATGAAAACAGAGATCAGTATAAACCTTTTGAAGGTCAAGAACAAAAAGAAAAGGAGATTATTATAGAGTCAGAGTGTAAATTGTGTTTTTATTCATATGTAAAAGTTTTTGGATTTCTTCCTATTAAAACACAATTTGAATCTTTATCTATGACTTTTATTTAAAAGTAGAATCCTTCAACATCATTGAGCTATGTGATTTGCTCTCTGTCCCATCTACAGGAAGCACATCTAGCCCAAAGATCTCAGGTACATAAGAGAATCTATATTTTCATAGGATATTCATCAATTATATTGTTTCATTTCAAATCACAGATCCTGAATTCTGAATTATCAATTTAAAAAAAAAAAAGGAGTAGGCTTGGCTCTCTAGCAAGTTTCAAAACCTTTTAGAGATAGCTCTTAAATCAGCCTGCCATGTTGACCTCCCTTCTGACACATCATGTTTAAGAGTAAGCATGCAGGAGGATTGGAATGAATCAGAGACTACCCACATGATTCCATTTGTGAGCATTTTCAAGTCTGTGGGAACACTGGAAATACACACTTGGTTTTCAACCACTACATTTTTACTATTCTCTCTGCCCCTTTCCACAGCAAACCATAGCATCTACAATTTTGCTGTCTTTTGTCGGTGTCTCTAAGTGTTCTCTTTTGTAACTGTGTTTGATCTCCTTCATAAGACAGGAAAGAGCAGAAGAGATGAGTTTGCATTCTCATGTGTACCTCCCTCCAAACTTGAGTCTCTCTCTTCCTTCACCAGTAATTTCAGAACATGCTATCACAGTAACCCTTGTCCCTCCTTTGTGTTCATTGTTTTGCCCATGCTTGTGTGTGTGTGTGTGTGTGTGTGTGTGTGTGTGTGTGTGTGTCTGTGTGTGTGTCTGTGTGATGGAGTAGTAGTGAAAAGAGGAATATGGAAAGTCAACAGGAAACTGTTCCTAATTCCACTCCAAGCCACCTTCGTCTAAGCATTGGGAAAACAACAGAAAGTGCTCCACTTATAAATGAGTCTGCCTACTTATTCCTACTGCACTTTCTGTCCAGCTTAACCCTCCACAGTCAATTACAGAGACCCAGGTAATGAGTCCCAGATTTTTAGAGCTCATTTCCAAGAGATCTCTTAATGCTTACATAGTCTGCTAAATACCACACGGATCCATGCCCTTAGTGTCACTTCACTAACTAAATGAGAAACCATCATCCTCAGAAGAAGAGCATTTAAAAACATGGTACAAAAGGGACTGATGGAGCAAGTGCTCAGGGCAAGGAGTGGCTTATCTATCGAGGGTACTGAGCATACAACAAAATCCTGGAAATGTTGAAGACACTAAGGAGAAAGAGGGCAAAAGAACTTTCAGAAAGGAGACTGATTAGAAAACTTTAACAGAACAAAAAGGCAGTTAGTTAAATAGAGAGACATACATAGAGCATTCTTGGTCTAAAGAGCATTGGTACTAAGTGGGAAAAGTTGTGAGACAGGGAGGGAATGGGGAAAGAAATAGCCACGTTTCACACATATAGGAATGTGTGTATTACAGACATTTTTATTTGTCTATAGAATCTGAGGAGAAATTGTCAGGAAAAACTGCATGTCTCTAAAAATTTTATTAACTCAAATCTTTGAAGTCTATCTTTATGATGTATAGGAAATAAAACTGGTTATATACAAAGAGATTCAACAAGACTGAATGGGAATATTTACTAATGACCAGATTATCATTTCTTGGTGTAGGTGAAGTGGACACCTGACAACTGACTAACATGGAGAAAATATTTACAATATATATCACAAAGAACTAGTGCCTCCTCTATTTAAAGGACTTTTAAAAAGTAAGAGGAAAGAAGAGATACACAACAACATGAAAATGGACAAAAAAGTAGGAGTAATTCACAGCAACGAGATACATAAAATGGCACTTAAATGAGAGAAAAAGGTGTTCAATCACACTCATAATAAAAGAAATGCACATTAATGCTCCAACAACAGGTCACTTAGTGCTGTTAATAAGATGTTCTGCTGGTAAAACTGTGGGGAAGCCAGAACTCTGATCTATTTATGATGCAAATGCAAATTACTTTTAAGAAGAGGAACTGGGGGCCAGGGGTATAGCACATTGGCAGAGGGCTTGCCTAATATGTGTTAGGCTCTGGGTTTGATCCCCAACAGAGCAAAGAAGGTGTTATGGTTTGGATGTGAGGTGTCTCCCAAAAGCTCACTTGTGAGACAATGCAGGAAGGTTCAGAGGAGAGATGATTGGGTTGTAAGAGTCTTAACCCAATCAGTGAATTAATTCCTGATGAAATTAATTGAAATGTTAGGGTGTGGCTGGAGGAGGTGGGAACTGGGGCATGGCTATGGGGTTTATATTTTACCTGGAAAGTGGATTCTCTTTCTCTGCTTCCTGATGGTGTGAGCTGCTTCCATCTGCCACACTCTTCCGCCATGATGTTCTGCCTTACCTCGAGCCCTAAGGAATGGAGTCAGCCTTCTATGGAGTAGGACCTCTGAAACCATGAGCCCTCTAATACACCTTTCCTCCTCTATAACTGTGCATTATAAATTAGATCATTTAGTCGCAGCAGTGAAATAGCTAGCTAAAACAGAAGGAAAAGGAGAGGAAGAAGAAGAATTTAGTAACAGCTACTAAGGCAACATTTGTGTTTGCTTTTTGGCCTAGTGATCCCACTTGGAGAAATTGCCCTGAAGATGTACTTCCCACTGTGAAAATATACATGCATAAGGATATGTGTAACAGTATATTTTTAATAATGAACCACTAGAAGCAACTTTAATGGTGACCAAAGGAGAGGGGTTCAATAAACATGGTGTCTCCATAATGGAATACTGTTAAGCTGTACAAGGAAATAAGGAAGATCTGCATGAATCCATAGTGAGTGAATGATTTACATGACAGATCATTGAGTGAAAAGAGTGATGTACAAAGAAGTCTGTATGGAATGCTATATTTTTGTGTAAAAAATATTCTGATCTTCTCATCTGTTCATAAATATAGAATAGATAAACAAGAAACCAATAAGACTGGCATTTGCTGGAGGGAAGATGGGAAATGAGTGGAAAGAAATGAGAATGGAGTGGGGTAAGAGCAGTCAGTCTGTAGTGACATGTTTTGAAATTTACCTTTTTGTGTATTTCTGTCTTGGAGATTAAGAAAAAGGCTAAAATGATGTACAACACACAAAAATGAAATGAAATGTACTTTAAGTGAATAACCAATGCACTGAAGAGGAAAAGCCAAAAACGAATGCAAATTACTTCTGAATATATTATTTACACTGTGTATCTTTAGGCTGAAGAGAAAAAGGACTGCACAAATATTGAACTCAGAGTAGGAGGTGTCTTTTTTCCCAGAGGAATAGGCTGGCTTTTCTGATATTACTTTCTTTGTATGCTAGGATGAAAAAGTAAGCAAATGTATTATGAATAATGGGAGTCTTACTTCTTGCTTTTAGAGAAGGAAACGATAGGCAAAGAAAGGGAAAACTGGAATGAAACTAGGATATTTCAGGGAATTGGAAAATTAATAAGAATCAATCATGCAATCATGAATATATACATATACATAAATGTACTTATTAGCTCTATATGTTGAAAAATAAATAAATAAACAAAACATAGAATTAAAAACACACCCCAGTAGCAATAAGCATGGCTGCTGATCAACTCTTGATTTCAAAATCCCATGTACTGAAAGAAACCAGGAATCCTTGGGAAAGGACTGATTCTAAGGCTGGAGCAAGTAAGGAAGAGTTTCAAGAATGCTAAAGGCACATCAAAACCAGCTGGATGAAATCAGCCACTGGACACATCTGAGAATTATCATTCTGGTGTCTTTTATTTGACCATCCCAATAAATAATTATTTTAAAGGATTATAACCCATTGAATAAAATAGGAATCTGAATCCATTCTGATGCAAATGTTTAAAAAAGAAGAAAAAGCTCTTCCTTACAACAGCAAACCACAAATAAATGAAGATGAAATAATGTATTGAGGAAATTGCCTCCATATGAATAGTTGATTCAGGCAAGTATCACAATGCTAAAGTCACTGGTAAAAGTTTGAGGAATGTTGGAATATTTACATAATCTCGAGCTATTTCCCCAGAAAATCTGTATTAAATACAAAGGGAAAAATAGTAACTTAACTGTGGAGAAACTTAGTTGGACACTTAGTACTGATCAAGGTTACCATTACTAGTCACAGGACAAAGTAATATCTGTCTCCCAAAATAGTGCCGGGAAAATGACACAATGTCATCTACGCATTTTTCCTGCCAAAAGCATTATCTGAATGCATTATCTGAATAAAAATACGAAGAAACATCAGACAGGCACAAACCGAGAGGCAGTCTACAAAATAACTGACTTTAATCTTCAAAAGTCTCAAGGTCCTCATGGTCAAAATAAGACTGAGAAGTTCTTCCAGATTAAAGATGAATAGATGTGACTCTCAAATGCAACTTGTGATCTAGTAGTTTGTAGTCTCTTTTATCATAGATTAAAATACTGGGACAATATAAGGTCTATAGGTTAAGTGGTTAATTTCCTTTTTGTTGTTGTTGTTTTTGTTGCACTGAAGTTATGGAAAAGAATATGCTGATTTTTAGGCAACACATAGTAAAGTATTTAGGCATAAAAAGACAATTTATCAGCAACTTACCCCCATGAAGTTCAGAAAAACATTTTTGTGCATGCGTGTGTGTGTGTGTGTGTGTGTGTGTGTGTGTGTTCACATGTGCATCTGTATGTGTACAGAGAAAAGGAGAAAAAAAGGAAAAGATATTGTAAAATGTTAACATCTTGATGAAATAGAAGTTGGAGTTCTGCATACTTTTTGTGTGACTTTTCTGTATGTATGAAATTGCAAAAAAAGTTGAATGAAAAAATAGAAGACAATCTGAACATTTTACATTCCCTTCTGCAAGTTTCCAGTGGCTACTATTGGAAGCTTCCAGAAAGACCAAGAAGCTCAAAGTTTCTGATCATCTTCCCATTCAAGACCTAAATTCCATAACCAACGCAAGGACTGAAACGAGGTTAAAAATATGTGACTGAGATTCACAAAACAATGCCATTCCCTCCAGCTGCCCCTCTGCCCCAAAATAAGTGGGGCAGGACCAAAATGGACCCTTCCCTTTCAGAGGACACTTATCCTGGCTACTTTCCTAAACTAAATCCTTCCCTCCTCAAAGAAGGAAAATTAGCCTCATTTTGTGTTAGTCCATTTCCATTTTAAATGTTCCCCAGTTAAAAACCTACAGGTTTTAAATGGATGTGCTCTCTTAACACATAAGTGAGGCAGCTATGAAAAAGGAATAGGGATGTTAGACTTTGCTTCAGAAATCCCAAATTTGTGCCAGATTTTCACGAATGAGCTACCTTTGGGCAAATCACTTGACTTTTTAAAACTCAATTTTCACATCTATAAAGTGGAAGAATCAACATGTGCTTCAAAGATAGAAATGTTAAAATGCACAGGAAACATAAACTGTAACATACTGTATGTTATTACAGGTTGTCATTAGAGTCCCCTCAGTACCTGCAGAAGATTGTTCAAGGACCCCTGGTGACACCAAAATTCACAGAACTTTCACTATTTACACATAACCTATGCACATCCTCCCACACACTTTAAATCTTCTCTAGTTACTTCTAATATCTAATACAGTAGACGTGCTAAGTAAATAGTTGCTATACTGTATTGTTCAAAGGGAAAGTTACAAGAAAAATGTCCATACATGTTCGGTACAGATGCATTTTTAAAATATTTTCAATCCTTGGTTGATTGAGTTTGCAAATACAGAACCCATGCATAAAGAGGGCCAGCTGTATTTATTTATATGAGTGTACCAAAGAAAGAAAACTCATTGTATGATTTGTCTTCTCTTACTGTCACTTTCTATGTATAGTTAAGGGAAATGGTGCTGTAAGTCAGGTATTTCAAACTGTAAGCTCTGAATTAACTACTTCAGGGCACAAGTTGAACCTTTTATGTCAAGAAGGGAAAAAAATCAAATCACAATTTTTGTAACTTCTAAGCATTATTATTGGGAGCTATAGTCCTCTCCTCTTTTCCCCTAATATTGGAAAAAGTCATACATATATTGCTCAGAAAATGTTATCACCTGAGCTAACCATTGCCTAAGTTGGTCATCCAGTAGGCACTACCTATAAATGTACCTTGAAAGAGATCCCATTCTGACTTCTTCTATCAAGTCAGCAAAGTTTAGACCAGGTTCACCAATGCTAAAACTGACTGGGAAAGATCTCTTTAGCCAGGAGGCTCATTGGACACTGGTGGTTCATTATAATGATACCAATACCATTTTGTGGCTTTTCCTCCATTGTCAACTTCTATACCCATTGGGCTCTTGGGGAAAATGATTGACTTGTCTCTGTGCAGTAGTTTTCAGAACAAGCTGCTATTTCCAGACAAAGAAATAATTTTCAAGACCAAAACTTGTGGGAGCTTGAATTGGCAGAGACCTGTGACCTCAAAGAACCCCTGCTCAACTTAGTAGCTTATGGTGTCCCATGCATTTTCAGAGTGCATTTGGATTATCATAATGATGGCTAGTGAGAGTGGAGTGAGACCACATCTTCAAACAATTCAATCTCTGGCCCCAACCAGCCAGCCAGCCAATCAACGACACCCACGTATTAGGACATGGAGCTGAGCTGGAGATTTCAGTCCTATGCAAAGTCACTTGAGGTGAAGTCAGATGATTCAGCGCTTTCATTTGGCTGCATTTCTCAAAGGTTTTAGGCATGTGTCTATGACAACTCTCTTCTTACCAAGAGTTTGTGCAGGCCCATCTGGAAGTCCAGCATTTCATGACCAATGACATGGGTATACACATCTTCCTATCCTGTGCAGTCTCCTGGGGTCTTGGACTTCCAACCCAACAAATGGTCCCAGCAGACTGTTTAAGTGAATTGTCATTCCCATCACACTGCTCAGAATGGGAACCTCTCCCTGCTTGACTGGAGAGGCATGGGTGTTCCAAAATTTGGCACAAGGACTTGTAAAATGAGGCCAAGTTTCTATCTCTTTGACTTTATATATTCTACTTGGATTTCCTCCTCTGTCCCCCATTGACTCCCCGTTGAATGGAATACTGCTGAAGAGGCCATCTGCCACAAATGCCCAAACCCAGACATCAAAATATTTTAACTTCTTTCCCAGCTTGGTGTCAGCGACAAAATATGTGAGGCTTTTCAGTATTTAAGCCTCTTTAAAAGCCAGGTGACATTGCCATCCAAATTATTTGGCTCTGCTGGTCATGTCCAGAAGACCCCATGTTTCATGGGGCATTCCTCCTCATCAGACAAAACCCAAGTCTAAATATGAAAGGATGTGAGAAGAGGCACAGCTGTGTCTTGCGCTTTGCCATATTATCTCCAAAAGATGAAATCTAAACAAATGACAAATAATGGCCCTGGCAAGTCCACAAAGTCTGGGAGGGACTTGGATGTCAGTGAGTGCCACCAGCTTTAGGAAGCTAACACCTGTTCTCAGATGGCCGGAGAGTCAAACACATCATGTCGTGCTTAGAGATCCAACAGCAGAAAGGCTGTTCTCATTCCTGACAAATCCAGTCACACACCAAAGTCCTCCTGTCCTTCTCAGTGGTCAGAGAAGGCCAAACTATAGATTCAAGATTATCTCACACTGGGCTCGGCTTAAGTATCAGTCTATTTTTAATTTAATTTGATTTTAGTACTGGGACTTGAGCCCAGTGTCCCACGCATGCTAAGCAAATGCTCTACCATTGAACTACACCCCAGCCCCATTGTCTTATTTTAAATATTATGCTCTGGAAAAAGAATTGTCACTTTGAACTGCAACCCCAGCAACAGGTCATGAGGATTAGAAACAGTGATGACAATCCCTAATTACAGACCAATGAGTTCCTCCCAGAAGTATTAGAGGCGTCTCTGTGGCCTTCTCATTTAATCACAAGGACAGTCCCTCCACAGTGGGCCTCAAAGAGCGTCATTTTTGACAATGAGAGAACAGGTACAGCAACAATCCAAACCATATTTACTATATAACATCTGCACCAAACCCCAAGAGGTATTGTGTTCAACACTCTCTGTCTGTTCTACAGAGAGGTTTTTGATGTGGAAACCATCATTTATGCTATCTGTGATTCTTTTCCAATGACCTTTTTTAGAGTAGTGGCAGTATAACTCTCTCATTCTGGCAATCTCCAACCCCATTTGAGGACAGGCCTCATAAAGCCGGCCTTTCACATTAATCGATCACCTTATTATAGGAGTAAATCAAAGCAGTTATCCTAGGTTTCCTGGGAGTTGAAGGTCAAAAGGCGGGGAAGAGCCAGCCTTATTCTGACAAAAAGCCCCATAAAAAATTCCTTCCAGCCTATTTTCTCTGAGTCTACTTGCTTTAAAAAGAGATTATATATGTACTATAACTATGTGCCTTAGATTTCTTGACTCACTTTTCATGTAGGATAGGAGAGGTATTGAGATGCCACATCCTATGCAGGTCATGCATTCTGATTCTTAGACCAAAAAAACTAATGATACATGGGCTATTGTATGTGTGTGCCAACATATACCTTTTAGAAAAGCAAATGTAAGGCTTATCGCACATGCAGCAAATTTCTGAAATTCAGTTTCAACAATCAATCTCGACATTGACCAAACGAACTTATAAAGGTCCGTGACATTTAACAAATTATCAAATTTGAATCCTGTGGTACAAAGAAATTGTCTTGGGGCAAATCATTCAGTTAATAAGAGAACCAAGTGATTGGTGTTCATCTTACCTCCAACAGGCCTCATATTGGAAGGTAGCAGAGAACAATAGTTAAGAGCGTAGATTATGGACCTGATTGTCTGTGTTCAAAACCAGTGCTGCCACAGAGTAGCTCTGTGACCTTGAACAAGTCTTTTGCCCACCCCCTTCTCAGTTTTACCATCTACAAAATGGGGCAATGTTGGTATTGCCTTTGTAAAAGTTTCCTGTGGATTAAGTTCATTTGTGCACAGATCTTAGCTGGGGTCCTCTTGAAAGAAGATCTTGAAACAAATATTACAGTCAGAATAGTTCATGTGGGTGTCGCAGTGAGGGTAAAAGAAAATTCCACCCACAGTGATGTCTCACCGTATTGGTTATTTGGCAAAACAGCTAACAAGACATAGCCCACGATGGTTCTCTGCTGCTTGTCCTGGAGCAGAAGAATGGAAAGGCTAGAGTGCTGTTCATGGAAAAGACAAGCTCCAAACAGAAAGTCAATGGTGCTGATATGAAAGAAATTAAAATGCCAAGATCTAAGAGAGTGACTCAGTCTTGCTCAGGAAAGAGGATATTTTAGATAACTGAGCAGGGAAACATAGAAATCAACAGCAGCTCAACTCCATCCAAAACAGGAACAAATCTAACTCATACTTAATGTGGAAATAAGAAAATTCTGCTTATGACACCCTCTTGGTACCTGCTCCTCTATCTGAGTAGTGTGCTGTGGGGCTCTTCAGAGAAATCTGCACCAGAGAACAGGGAGAACAGAAAAGTGGTAAGATGGTCAGTAGAAAATATAGAAGGAACCTATCTTCTTACAAAAAATCACATGAGAAAAGACTGGAAGTGAAGATGTTGAAGGAAAAAAAAAAATCTCCCCAAGTTTTATTTTTCATTATAAGAGGCTCTCTTTTGTATCTTGAATGTTCTCCAAAGATCAAATATTAAAGAATTGTTCCTCAGTGGTGCTCTTGAGAGGTGGTGAGACTTTAAGAGGCGGAGCCTAGAGGGAGAAAGTTAGGTCATGGGGATCATGCCCTTAAAGGGGTTTGTAGCCCTCGGTCCCTTCCTTTCTTCTTTTGCTTCCAAGCCACCACACAGTGAGTGGCTTTCTCTGTTGTGCGCCTTTTATGGTCTGTCACCTCACCCTGGGCCTACAAAAATGGGTCAATTGACCATGAACTGATACTTCCAACACTATAAGTCAAAATAAATCTTTATGCCTGTTAAGTTGGTTAACCCAAGTACTTTATTGTGAGAATGGAAAGCTGACTAACACCTGAGACTCCTGAAAAATATTTTAGGCTGAATGTGGAGAACTTAAAGGACTCAAAGTTTTTTGAGTGGTGGGTGGAGGAGGAAGAAGTGAATGAAATAGTTACTCCCATGTCAATAAAAAGCTCTTAGAACAATGCCTGGAACACATTAATGTCTTGGAAATATTTGCTACTAGTATTACTTTACCTTTCTCAACTTTACAAAAAATTTCCTCTTAAACCAAAAATAAAAGCACGGGGTTTAAATTCACAGGATGCTAAGGAAACAGGCAGATTTGACCTGGTGAGTGGTCAACTAGCCTTCATATGTAGAAAAATTTGGCAATATTTGTCAAAATAAGTGCATGCTATACCATGACCTCACAATTCTACTTCAAGGAATTCACTCCATTAAAATGCATTTTCACATACAAATGAAATAATCCATGTAGAAAGCAATTTATTGCAAGATTTTTGTAATAACAAATGTTCAAAAGAATAAATGTTCACTGATAGAAAACTGGTGAAACTAATATGTCCACACAGTGGAATACTCTGCAGTCACAAAAAATGGAAAAGGAGCTGCTCTAAGGAAGAATTTCAACATACACTATAAAGAGGAAACCTCAAAATAAAGAACAGCAGGTATAGAATTCAGTCATTAGTCAATAAAGGGGGAATAAATCTGTGTGTGTGCATGTGTGTGTGTGTGTCTGTGTGTGCTTGTAAAATAACTGTGGAAAAATCCATAAGGAACTAATATCTTTGCCCTTCATATGTATTTTTTTGTGGGGGTGTACCGGGGATTGAGCTCAGGGGCACTTGACCACTGAGACACATCCCCAGCTCTATTTTGCCCTATTTTGTATTTTATTTAGAGAAAGGGTCTCACTGAGTTGCTTAGCACCTCGCTTTTGCTGAGGCTGCCTCTGAACTCTTGATCCTCCTGCCTCATCCTCCTGAGCTGCTGGGATTACAGATATGCATGCCTAGCTCTTTATATATTTTTGATCATCTTTAAACCAACCATGTGAATGTATGCTAATTCAAATAAAAGTGGCTTAAATAGTTTTTTGGTTAAAAAAAAAATTGAATGTGTTTAGAACTACCTCTCTTCACTGAGGATTCTAAGCTTCTGGGAGTTCTGAATGTGGCCCAGGAAGCCCCTGACTGCTCATGGAGACCAGTGACTGTATCAGACATTTGAGACATACTGGGACTCGGGTCAGCAAAGGTCACATGCATTTTAAGATAGATAAAAACTTTATGGCCCCAAAATAGTCATATCGATGTTTGAGTTAGGTGTGGGTCACTACCTAAGCTTTATACCAGGTAAGACATTTGACAATGTCATCCAAGGTAGAAGTGGTGAGGACCATAGTCAGTGAAACTCATAAAACACATGACAACTCGTATTACCAGAGGTGAGAACAACACTGGAGATGTCAACTTCTCCTTCTATATGACCTCCAGTCTGAGGCTTTCTGTACATTGGGCAAGATTCACAAGTGGACACTGAAGTTCCCATCCAGCTCTTAGTGGGCTGGTCACTTAAGCTCCCTCCACCCAGCTGTCTCCTGTTAAGTTGCCCTGCTGAGGGTATCAGGTGAGACAGTCCTCACAATAAAGCTGCAGAGACGCGTGGTATGTCCTCCGCACTAAATAGACACCAGAGCGAGCTCCCCTCTGCTATTTGTCCCACACTCTGTTAGCGTCAGGTGGGTAAGTTTTATTAAGACTTTGATTGACTGAGGGATACTGGGGAGGGACTCCAAAAGCAAAGGGTCTTTTTCCTGATGTTGTCACATACCTACAGGTTGACACCAGCAATCCACTTGTTTTTCTGGATCTCAAGTTCTTCATCTATCAAGTGAGGAAATCAAACTGCATAAAATTTCCTCCCATTTCTAAAATTTGAATTTTTTAGATTTTTTTATGTACTTTTTCAAGCAATGGCTACTGAGGACCTACTTGATTGCTTTATAAGACTCAACATAAAGTCACTCAAAACTATGGGCAGTTCAGTTTGAGGTAACCATCAATATAAATGTTCGATATACTTTTTATCTGAAGTTTTTTGTTTGTTTGTTTGTTTGTGGTACCAGGGGTTGAACTCAGGGACACTTAACCACTGAGCCACATACCCAGTCCTTTTTATTTGTTTATTTGAAACAGGGCCTCACTAAGTTGCTGAGGCTAGCTTTGAGCTTGCGATCCTCCTGCCTCAGTCTCTAAACCACTGAGGTTACAGGCTTGTACCACCACGCCCATCTGAAGTTCTTTTAAGACCCAAACATCATACATATGAGATAAAAGTATCAATAAAAAATTATCAACCACTGCATTATAGAAAGAAACCAAGATTGTTTTTAGGAAACCTTAATTATTATAGTTTATGCTCCTTTGCTGCTTATATTAAACAACTTTAAAGATGTGCCCAACAGCTACTCTATCCTCTCTTCTCCAATTCATGGAACTGAAAAGACTGTTGGCTTCTCCACCTGAGCCTCGATTTCTCCTTTCATGAGGAAGTCCCACAGGAGGCATGGAGGGCTTCTTGTACTCTCTCATCTTTCCTGAGGACACTAGCCACCTGTGCATTGGGGACGGTGGGGCAGACTCATGGCGAGCAAGCATATGCAGGGCTACAGGGCATTTTATAGCTTTCATCAGACATTCAACCCATCCTGCCCAAAGGATGGGCTTCAATTTACCAAATAAGTAATATCAAGAGACCATTGAAGCACCAAAAGAAATCCAATACATCCAGAGTTAAAAAAAAAAAAAAAAAAAGCCACCTCTCCAATAGATGAAGTGCTCCTAGATATCAGTAAGTAAAAGACAGAAAGTGACACAAACAATTGGAAAAATAATAAGAGGCAAATGAATGGGAAAAAGAGGCTCAACCTCAGTAGAAGTCAGAGAAATGTAAAACGAAAGCAAAACAAGGTCCCATGGTTAATGTGCAAAATTGGCAAAATAATTAAAAGAGTGCTTAATTCAGTGCTCACAAGGCTGAGGGGACAGAGGCATTTGATTTCATTTTGATGGGAATGCAAAATACTATAAACCACTTTGGAAATTTTACTTTTAATGTTTATTAAAAGCAAAAAAACCCACATTCATCGAGCTATCTGGTTTTTTAAATGTAATCTAGAATACATATTAAAATATTCATGTGACTTCAATATGTAATAAAAATAAATATCTATACTATATATAGGTTACATATAATTTATGTGTTAATCATAATATGTTATATATGCTAGTACATAAATATATTCGAAAAAGTACCATAATCACAATATATTTTGGTAAATAAGACTTTAAATTGACTGAAAATCACAGTAGTTTAAACAAATAGTATGCTATCATTGGATACTATGGATTTATTTTAAAAAATAAATAAATTAAAAATTGCTAAAATGATGGAATGTAAGCATTCTCACCACAAAACGAACATAAGGTTATAAAGTAACACACATGCTAATTAACTTGATTAAGTCATTTCAAACATGTACCTACTTTAAAACATGTTACAAAAAAAGTCTAACTTTTATTTGTCAAACAGATAGAAAACTTTCATCTCTTAAGAAAATAATTATTTGTTGACCAGGAAGAAAAGAAGCAAATTGCAAAATGATGCACTTGATATAATCCAAGTTTTATAAAAGCAAAAAAAAATAAATAAAACAGCCAAAATGTACACATACATGTAGGTTTTAATGTATAACTAGACCTGTAGCATGAAAAGAAGTATTCCTTGATGCCACACCAGTGAAATTGGCCAAGGCCCAGACCCAGTGAAACACAAATTCCTTAAATAACAAAGTGCTCAAGTTATTTTTCCAGAATTCATTCAAGGACCATTTGGAACAGGCTTTTTAATAATGAACATGCGCAGAAGAAGCAGCCAGCCTGAGGTCAATGAATTTAATGTCACAAGCTCTAAAGCAATCCCCATAGAATTTAACCCCCCTCACCTCAAAAGACATATGCCCCTGCAAAGAGACTTGAGGACCACCTACGTCTGTACAATAGAACCCTAACACCCCATTCTTGCCCTCCAATCAGTAAGCAGTTTCTCCCCTCTCCCTTCCTGTAATTCTCCGATAGCAACAAATCAGAGAGGCAGATCCGAGCTCCTAACTCCAAACAGTTAATCTTGCAATGAAGCTCTTTCATTTTGCAAAAATGATGCCATGATATTGGCTTCTATGTACCTTGGGCAGTGAGTCCTGGCTCCTTATCAGAAGGCTGTCAAACCCTTTACCTAGTAGAAGTTGGCCACAAGGAACAGGAGTGCAAAGTGAGAGCCATTAGGGAAGACCCTTAATTTTTTAAAAATATGTTTACATTATTTCACTGATTGCAAGAAACATACTCTTAAATTTTTTAAGGGAAATTGGTAAAAAACAAAACAAACAAACAAACAAAAAATCAGACAAAATATTGGTAGAATGGGCAACAGAGAAAGCAATAGGTGGAATTCAAAGAGCCTAAAGACAGAAGGGAAGTACATACCAGCCCCACCTGCTCTACCTTCCTGTGCGAGATCAGCCAACACTCAGGTACTAAACAAAACACCAGCAAAAGTTCTTATCTAACCATGTTTTAACATAGCACTGTATAATATTTCCAAATGACCTCCAGGGTATACATCTTATTTAAGAAAGTCAAAAAATATTTTCATGCTGAAAATTTCAAATATATACCAATCTCTTTATCCACAATCATCATGCCTCTCTCCATCTACAAACACACCCAATGACACTGTATTTGTGAGGGACACATAGGTAGAGATTACTTTCACACAATCCTGTTCCTATGGGGGACCGTAGGGAATAGACATTGAGCTTCTCACTTTATAAATGGTTCTATAAACAATTCTTCATTTAACTACCCAAAAGTGATGACTGAGTCACAGTGAAATATTGCCACCTCCATTCTTTCCCCTTAGGGGACAGGAAGCTTAACTTTGCCTTCCAAGCACCCACATCCACTATGACTCTGACTATACAGGAAACATGGCAGAGAAAATTGAAGAGTCAATGCAGCAAAATCCCTCAAGAAAGTTGGTTGGTCGGGTAAATTTATATTTAAAGTTAATCACAGACTATTCATTAACAGGTAGCTATAATTTCTCCACCCCTCTTACAAATACTACTCAAACAATTGCCTCAAATCTTCACTTCATTTTGTGCATGCAAGCCATGGTTTCAAAAACTCTGTAACAAAAATGGGAAGCAATCCTTTCAAGTAAATATATTATTGCTGTGCAATTTCCATCATGAACAGAGCATATTAATGCATTCATTCACCATCTGTGTCCATTGGTACCACAGCCAGTTACCCTAGAGAACTAAGGCACCCTCTTTTGTGATAGACATTTGGACAATAACAGGGACTCCCAAATGAACAATGTGAGGTCTATATTATGTGCAGATGGAAGACAGATAAATAGACAAACATTGCAGGTTCAGCAGTTTGCTCAGAATCCTTAGTCCTGGAGGATTAAGATAGGCACACAGAAATACGTCCAAGCTGGTCTCTATTCTTATAAAAACTACAAGTGAAGCTTAGAGGATATTTTAATGTTAGCATTTCATTTGCATCAACAAAGAAAATCGTCAGTTCATTTAAGAACTACCACTTTTTAAGGAAAGACCTGCTGTTTATTTATTCTAGATGTCCCTCAAACATTCTATTTTGTTTTCACTGGGGGCCACTTCAGGTTAAAAACAACAACAACAAAAACCCATTGGGGCATTGACCAGAGACTGGAGAACAAAATGTTTGCATAGTTCTCCTCTTCTGGCATAAGATGCATGGGGATGCCTACTTTTAAAACCAAATTAACATTTAAATTTAAATAAGTCACTTTGGGGCACATTAATCACTTTTAAAATAAATTTGAGAATAATCACTTCATTTATAAAACATTTTCTGCTTTGAAATGGTTAATTCTCTGCTGTAGAGAAAAAGGGTGTCCTCTCATTGGCTTCATGGAGAATTTTGTAGTTTACTGAGATTTAACAAGCCCTGAACATTTTTCCGTGGGCTGCCTTACCCTTTGCTCAGTTTATATGATTCATTATTATATTACTTGGTCTAAAGTTCAAGATATTTCTGTTACTTGGCTACCATTCTATGAATTTCACATAATGCAAATTATCATTTTAGTGAAATTTACATATGCATTTGACATAAATACTAAATGGAATTTTTGTTTAGGTCTTTCATTTCTAACTATTCCATAGTTAGAATGTTATGGAATCCTAAATCCTCCATTCAGAGCAATTATTTTTTTCTTCCCCCAAATATATATTTTAATGATTTTAATGAGTTACTTTGGGAGAAAATATTTGGAATATTCCCATACTTTTTTCTGATTATATTGTGAATGCTAGAGTCAGATAAATGTGCTCTCAGAAGACGCATTCTTCATCTCGTCTGAGTTCCACAGGCTAAGTGAAGCACTAACATCTGGTGTTTCAGTGTGGGCTTAGGAGCAAGTCTGTCCCATACTATCCAGGTAATCTGGGCAAGCCATTCTTCTTCACTTTCCCTCTTTAGAAACAGAAGTAATAACAGTATCTTCTTCATAGCATTTTTGTGTAGATTAAATTAGGTAATTCACCAAGCATGGTACCATGGCTCACACTAAGTTTTTGGTGAATAATCACTGGTACTTTTATTGTCCGTATGAATTAGGGTTTGATGGGATTGCATTTTGTGATTCAGTGTCCATCCTTGGGCTCCATTTCCTTAGGATGGGACAGGATCATGATGCCTGCAGACTCCGCTAACGCAGTGCTGGCCTCTCTGGGTCTCCTTGGTGACTCTCAATGCTCCCGGACACCTGTATTGTCTGGCATCAATGCCTGTTGCAACAGTCCTGGCTGCCGCACTGACGACAACTCCATCCTCGTGTGGGCGAGCTGTGGAGACAGATGGTTTCCCAGTACAGGGTAGGGACTGTCAGTCATGAAAGGGAGGGCGAACAACCAGGCTGGAGCGTGGAGTGTGGATCAAGAGCACGCCGTGAGTCCAGTGCCAGAAGTTAAAATGGACAAACTCCATATATATTCACTTGCAGAGAATTCCTGGATCCAATTGAAAGACTTTTGTAAAGTTTTCTTTACAAAACAATCCAAGGAAAATGAACAACCAGATGGGGACTACCTTGCTTTACTGAGTCTGTCTTCTAGCCATTTTTCAGTCTGGATAGGCCATCGATCCAATGATTTAAAGTAAAATCCTCCTCTACTGATGCCAAGACTGACAGAATTTATCTTCAGGTAGAGGGACACGGCTACTTCCCTGAGGTGAGATCAGAGTTCAGGAAGGAGGCACAGAGCTGCAGAAGATAAGTCCTCCTTGGAGAAGACAGCTGTGAGAGAGAATTCTGGACTCCAGTACCGGTCCTTTAGTCTTGAGGGGCAGCAGGGGTTTATAGTAATGGGAATAATAAGTGGTTTTATTTCTCATGCATGGGGACATAGCTCTGTTAGTTGACTTTCTATTGCTGTTAAATACCTAGGATAAATCAACTTTAAAAAAGGAAAGGTTTATTCTGGCTCACAGTTTGGGAGGTTTCTCTCTAGAACCAACTGGCCATGCTGATTTGGACCTGTTCAACATAGTAGAACACTGTGGGAGCGCATGGCAGAGGTCCGTCACCTCATGGTCAGTTGCCAATGAGAGGGTGAGGAAGGTGCCAGGGTTCCCATATGCCCTTCAGGGGCATGTCCCCAATGACCTACCTTCCTCCCACTAAGCCCTGCCTTTGAAAGGTCCCACCACCTCTCAATTGCACTACAGACTGGGGACCAAGCCTTTGGGGACATTTAAAATCCAAATTATAGCAAGGTCTTTGCCAAATTTTCTTATATTTTGGCCATGTATTTCTCACTTCCATACTTTTCTGTATTAGTCCTGGGAAAAAGGAAAAGAGAAACCTTCAGGGAAAGCTAAGTACATCTTTTTAATATATATAGAATCATTACTGGGAAACTTTGTTCCAGCTACTGGATCTTCATCCTGCAGTAAAATGAGTTAATGAAAGCCATCTTTAGGTGTTGGGAGAGAAAAGGCAGTTTCCTAAGACCATATTCTTTTTGCAGGGGTGGTTTATCACCTGCTTTAAAGGAAGATCTGTCCAGTGTAAGGTGACTTTCCAGAGTGTAAGACAAGAATCTTCAGTGAAACACAGTCATCAGAGAATCATTGTGTTGTCCACAGCTGAGCTATTTTATCCTCATTGGAGTTTTATCATCCCTACCTCAATATTTTATTTATAATCCTCTTCTCTTCCATGTACACACTATCATGCATGCAAAATTTCCTTACATATATCATACATACAAACTCTCATTTGGCTCACACTACAAACAGGGATTGGGGGAGACAGAAACACATAAAAAATGCATCAGGCATGCACACGGTTACATGGACTAATACATACTCTGCTCCTCTGCCAAGAATGTAAAAATAATCCCTGCACTTGTCCAAGTAAAGTTTAACAGTCCTGCACTTTTATGCCTTGGTGCAGATGAAGGCAGACACTGGAAGAGGTAGACTTACAGGAATTTGTAGGAGTTTCAGGGCTCCTTTCATCCACCTGGAAAGGTACTGCAGGTATGAGCCTAAAATATAGCATTTAGGATTATTTTCTTCTCCTGAGAGATGAGAGAAAGAGATCAGACCCACATGACATGGAGCCCCAAGAGCAAGATGAGAAAAGGAAAGAGGCAAATTTGGAGCAATGGAAACCGGCAAGGAAGGAGACCAGTGTTTTATTGATCTTGGGACACCCTGCAGCACTCTCCAAATCAATAGAACAAACCGAGCCTCAGCAAATCCTTTTCTTGTGTTTATAAATGTGCAGATCCTAGGGCAAGATTGGGGTGGGGGCACTAACAGTCTAGATTCAACAGAAAGGACACAATAAAATATCGTACTTAGAAGTTGGCACAAGTATCAAAATGAAGTCCCTCTGAGATTTTTGAGTATAAATTCATCCAAGACTGGTACTTCTGCCCGCACCCGAGCCCTTTCACACGTTTTAAATCACCTGGTGGGTGAGAACTTCAAGGATTCTGGGAAACTCTTAGAGACTCTCAAGCTCCTAGCAGTAGCAGTTTCAAGGTGACCGAAAAGAGTACAAATGAGGCTTATTTGGTTTGGGCATCCATTCTGAAGAATTAAGTCCAAATTCTGTAATAATTACAGTAAAACATCCCATCATTAATTTTAGAAAATTATAGCTAGATGCCCCACTTTCTGTGCCTCAGTGCCTGTCCTGTTACACAGCACGTCAAGACCTTTTAAAAGATAGAGAGCTGCGTATCATTTGCTCCCAAGATAACCTTTACAAGTCCATCTCTCGCACAAGCCTCTCCCTTCTCACGGGTAGACAGATGCATCATGGAGAAGTTGGCAAGCTTCAATCGATAACTGAAGTAATGCAGGAATGTCACCAGTGTGAATACTGCTGGCTTAGATATTTCCTGTTTTTCGGAAGGAACAAGTACCCACTATTCCTGTCATTTTAAAGGAAAGAAACAAGGACCATTATTTCCTTGGTTTAATATTAATATTAAATGGATGTCCACAAAATGTTGTCAATGAGAATCTGTGTTTCAAGCGATAATGTATTCTGGAATGTTGGGCCCAGCATTTTCTTAAGAAGCAGCTCTTAAAATAATGAGTTTATGACATTTTTTTTCATATCCTCAAGCCTTAAGATTGGAGGCAGGGAGTCGGGGGAGCCCAGTGGGTCACCCACCATGTCTTTACTGTGGCTACTGACAAAGCAATAAATTCATGGAGATGCATTTCTCATCTGCCCCATTCTCACTGATTGGACAGAGCTCACAGACCCATCACTGTTGACTGGGTCTAGAAGGAAGAGTGCTTGTTATTGTAAATGCTCAGCCTGTCGGGGGCTGGACTCAGTCACATGCCAATGTTATTTTAATAATTTTCAAAGTCCTGAAGGTGTTTTTTTTCCATGAAGGACTTTTACGTGGTTAGTAAACTGACCTGCTGGATGGTCAAAAAAAGATTAAATTTGCCAAAGAAGTCCATCATGTAAAATTAGGTCATCCTTTTAAAATGGACACGAAGTTGTGAGTTTGTTTTTATTTATTTTTATTCCTTTTAGAAGATAACTTTTCTCAGAGATAAACACCATAAAATGTCCAAGTCAGCAATAGGTTGTTTTTTTTTTCTTTCTTTCTTTTTAAAAAAAAAAATTTGAGCCTATTTGTATTTCAAACATGGCTGGCATGGAATAAATAAACAAAAAAATCTGCTTATTCTAACAGGATAGGCAAAATAGATGGTGGAGGAGCAATAATGGATAATTTATAAGGTGACCTAACATGCACCTGGGAGCCTTGCTATCCAAACTGTGGTCAGCCTGGGCATCACTGGGGAACTTACTAGAAATGCAGAATCTCAGGCTCTCCTCTCAGACCTAGTGAATCAGAAACTTCATTTTAACAAGGTTATTTCATTTTATATTCAATCTGGGTGGATTGAATTCTAAAGTTAATGCTGTGTACAGAAAGAATAAAAATATTCCTGTAGTATATAAACTGAAGTCATTTACTACCCCCAAAATATTTAATGGGATATCCAATGGCAGGGATGCGGGAAGAGAATCCACATTCTTAAGTTGACGTATAACAACAACAGGCAATTTGTAAAGCACACTGTGAAAGAGTTGCCTTCCTCTTGCTCTAACGTTGCTGCATCCATGCAGGTGTTATTAGTAGCTAATAGTTATAACCATACAGTTGATAGACATTTACTTCTTTATTGTGTGAACACTGAAAACACAAAACTCAAGAATTTCTTGATATTAGCATAAAAATCCAAGCCAGCTCAAGACCCCAGAGATGATCCATAAATAATGCAAAGGTAGAGAAATAAAAGAAAAGTAAGGAAACAAGCTGTGCTGGTAAAGCTCCTCAGAAAATTTGGCTCAAAGTTTCACCAACTCTGTCCTTGAGTAGTGTCTATAAGTGAACATCAACACTATACTTAAGCAAAAATGAATTAATACAATACTCATTGAGTATCTTCTCTATGCTGAGCCCAATGTTAGTCTCCATTATTTAGACATATGTATATGTAAATAAATAAATACATATCTTATTTTAAATCTCATAGCGACCAAAATAAAGAATGAATTCACATTTCATTTCACTAATGAGGAAATTGGGGTTTAGCAAGGGTAAAATCATTGCCCAAGATCAAAAAAGATAGTAAGTGGAAGAGCTGGGATTTAAACTTAGTTTAATGTGATTCTGTAGCCTCTCCCCATCACACCACCCTACCAAGTGTGGTTATTGTAAAAGTGAGTTCAGTAGTTAGTAAAATATACACAGTTACTACACTGCTTTGATTTATTGTAAACCAAATGATTCTTTTGTCTTTATATAGTCTTGAATTATAAGAAACTCTTCTTATATTGTTAATTATAGATATCTGAACTGGGGGGCCCCCAAATGATAATTTCAGTAAGAAATTTCAGCACTCACTGTGAGCAGAACAGATAGATGGCTTCCATTATACCACTGTGCATGAATCGAGTTGGTTTTCAGTTGGCTGTGCCACATTTCATACACAAAAGTATGATCTGTAACACAGTTTCCAAGTCCCATTATAGTTCACCACATCGCTATTGCTTCCCTTTTTTCATGAATTGTCAGAGGAATGACCTTGAGGAAAATAAAAGGTGGGACACTAGAGACTGTGGCATGTGTAGCTCACATAGAATATCTGTTAGGCCTATAAATAATTAATGACTTAAAGATGCTGGAAAGATCTGTGATATGCATATATGTTAATGGGATACACACACTGGAATCCTGAGCAAGTGTCAAACTTTTGGTATGATAATCCTAAATGACCAGTAGGAAGAGGAAGAGACAAATCCAGAAGAAAGAAAAAGCGAGAGTAAGAGAAGATGTGGAGAGAGTTCTGAAGTAGATAAAATCTGAACTTTACATTTAGGATTCCTTTTCTTTCAAGTAGCTCTGGGCTTCCTAATTTCACTTCAATCAGAAGAGATCAGCTCTTATCTGTTTAATTTATTAGGATTCCATGTAAAATTTGTTGTTCTTCAAAGGGTTCTAGTGCTTTTAGAAAACTGGCTAACTGTCATGTTATAGGCTAAACTTCTCATGTCATGGTTGAGGAAACTTAGAATGATTCAGAACATGTGACGACTTCATGTGCACCTGCTGTATACTAGACACAGAATGCCTCATTTCTTTATCTGAACAGTGACTAGGAAGCCAAATCCAGTAGAGAGCAATTAGCTTGCCTAGGTTATTCAAGTAGTCAAGACAGACTGAAGGTTAGAGGCCAAGATTTTTAATCATCAAATTTCATACTTTTTCCAAAATGTCTATTGCTGGCATAAAGACATCTCAGTCTTATCCTAGTCCTGGCTTGGACAATTTAAATCTATTTTCATATTCTGTTCTAGCTACACAAAGATGACAATCCTAAGCAACAAGTGTTATGGTTTGGATCTTGAATGTCCCTCCAAGTCTTATGTGTTGAAGACTTGGTCCCTAGTGCAGCAATATTCAGAGACAGGGCTCTTGGACAGTGGATCATGAGAGTTTTGACCTTATCAATGAGTTGATCAGTTTTATGGGTTCATAACTGATGACTACAGGGAGATGGTGTAAACTTTAGGAGGTCAAGTTAAATAGGAAGAGGTGGGTCATTGATGGTACCCCTTTTTTATATATTTATATTCTCATATTCATTCTCTCTCCCTTTCCCCTGCCTCTCTCTTTCTCTTTCTCTTTTATTCCCCAGATTCTCTTCATAAGATAAGCAACTTTGTTCTACCATGAACTTCTGCCATGATGTATGGCTTAACACAGACCCAAAAATAATGAAGCTAGCTGATCATGAACTGAAACATCTGACACTGTGAATCCAGATAAACATTTCTTCCTTTAAGTTGTTTTTGTCAGGTATTTTGTCGCAGCAACATAAAAATGATTATACATGCTAATCTGCTTTTCTAATATTAAATACAGATGATACATCATATCACATTGGCCTATCTTTCCCCCTTATGGTCAAGAACATCAATTACTAGAGTGATTAGTTAGTGTTCAAACTGCCACTTTGACTCTGAATCATTTTTCTTTTATCTAAATATCTAGAGCAAAGTTATGGGATATATGTAGAGACATACTATGGAGCACCGATAATAGAGTAGGAAATTTCTATTATTTCCATAGACCCTTCTCCATAACAAAATGACCAATAAAAAGTATTATGTATTTTCTATATTATTTAAATATCAAAGACTAACAGAGTTATTTTTCATATTCATATCACATGTGGGAAATAAAAATACCTTCTGAATGAACTCTAAATAAGGTCTTAAATTTGACTGATGAACTCAATGTTACAATGGATTCATTTTCTTCACACTCTATTCTTTCATGACTGTTATGTCACTTAAATAGGGGGTCAAGAAAAGGAGATGTGGTAGAGGGAGAAAGTACCTTATTTGGCCCCCACTTGAGATAATAATCATTAAATTCTGAGATACAGGTTAATGAGGAAGTGTGAAGCACTCAATGTCATAGAATGAACAGTGTGAACAGTGACCAAATTATTTATAATCTAATAAATTTTGGCACATTTTCTTTCCTTTATTTATTTATTTTTTTTAGTAGGAAGAGGTAGAGACAAATTCAGAAGAAAGAAATAGTGAAAGAGTTAAGAGAAGATGTAGAGAGAGTTCTGAAGTAGATAAAATGTAAACTTTACATTTAGGATTCCTTTCTTTTCAAGTTTCCAATTGAGAATATCCCTCCTTCAAATGCCAGGGTGGTTAACTAATTTCACATTTCTCAGATTTCCCAATTTCATTACAGACTTAGAAGTATACTTGTGAGCTGATAGGCCTTATATTCCACCCAGGGGAAAAAAGAGGAAAAAGATAGAGGGGAAGGATAATGACAATCAATCAATAAGATTTAGAAAAGTAAGCAATGACTAGAGTTTCCTTTCCTGAAAAATAAACCATGCTCAGCAACTCACATTCTAACTTGACCTTTCTTTATGATGACAATGACAGGGCATATTCCAATTCATATACACTTCCAGTGGCAGCAATAATCGCTGTCAAAGGAGAAAAATAGCGAAGGGTAATTAGGAAACTTCTACCCTTGATTGATTTATTTCTTATTTGCATTTTTAGTAGGAAGAAAACTATGAAACTATAAAAAGTAAATGAAGTAGGTATACATATATATTGTAATAGATATCAGAACTGTCATTCAAGTTTTACATATTTATTAACACTTGTTCATGAACTCTAACACCCTATGTATTTCCTGACAGAATTATAGGTTTTGGGAGGACTTTGATTTAATCCCCAGTCATTAGAGAAATAGAGAAACATGGAATGCTCCAGTAGGAAGAAACATTTAAGGACATCTAATCCAATTTCTTTATTTTCACAGATAAGATAACCAAAGCCAAGGCAGTTTTGCAACTTGCCTAAAGCCAGAGAGTAATCTTCCACCTCCTTGTCCAGTTCTCCTGCCTTTGCCCTGTATTATACCTGGGATCAGAGGGGTGTAATAACCTCATAAAAGATTAGCATTGAAAAAAATATTCAAGATTATCTATTTCACCATTTTCTCTTCCTCAATGAGTAGCTATCTAGCTTTGCTTCAGTATCTACAGTGATAATTATATTTAATATCAAAATATTCCAGGGCAGTTTTTACTGATGTATTAAACAATTCTAAAAAATTTTCTAACTTTTTGTTAAATATGAGGGCATTATAAAAATCAATTGACCCATTGCCCAGTGATTTTTAACCTTTTGATTTAAACATTAAATAGCAGTATTAAAAACAGAAGTAGTGAATGTTAGATTAATATTTTAATAATGGGGAATCCAGTTAGGCTGCTCAGGTTTAGTACTGCTTTAAAAGGACCCTTACCAACTTGAAAGAGTTGATTCACTTCCCTAAAGAGTGACTTGGGCTCTAGGGAAAAATGAGCTAGATTAATAGGATTATTTAATTTCCAAGATTTTTCTTATTTCTATTCAATAGTACTAGTTTCTGTTTCTCTCCTAATTGAACTATGGAAAAAGCAATTGCCTTAGTAGTAGATCAATATCTAATTTTTGAAAGTTAGTCTTGTTTTTTTTTTAAAGAAACTTAAGTTCTTTTAGTGGGGAAAAGCATAATGATATATAATGAAAAATACAGTAACTATTCTGGCAAATTTTCTATTTGAAATTTCAACAAAATCCATCCATTATAGTAAATGACCAATAAAAATGTTCAATCAAAAACTCATTTTAAGATACATTGTTAATGAACTGTATATAATGATGCTTAATCAAAACCCGACAAGATCGCATGGGAGAAAATTCCACAGGACCTTCTGAGCACTATTGTTCTGAACAAAAGATAACAATAAAACTGTATAATTAATAGCCTGCAGTCCTGTGGCACTCTCTCAGGAAACTCCATTTCATAAGAAACTCCCTTGTTTTTCAGAACACAGGAATGGTGCCCCATCATCTGACTAATGCCATCAGTCAGAAGCCCTCATTTTTTAAGGCTGTTTTTATTTGACATGGAAATTTTTATTGTTATAACTAAGATACAAAATCAGTGAATGAAGATGCTCGTCACAAAAATGGGGGGTTAGTTCTGCTTCTGTTTTAAATCCTCTATTTTGAATAGTATGTCTAGAAATGAAATACTATTTAAAATATTTATTTCAAAAGAATATCTGCATAAATAAGTCTGTATGGGTCATTTCTCCTTTCCTAGGTGACAGTAGAGGAGTAATGGATAACCAAGGACACTCCAAGATCCTGAGACACAGAGTCCTCAAGGTACAAATGAAAATATTCATTGAAAAATTGAGAAGGAGACACAGGGTGGACTGTGAAAGCTATATTGTTAAATCAAACACCTGATCAGCTGTGTTGAAGTTGGTTCACAGCTTAGATCAAACAACTTAGTTAAACCAACTTAAGTAGTTATCAACCTTCAGAGTGAGTTCAGTGTATCTTCTTATTTGTAATACTTGGTAGTTTATACATATGCAGCCCATATATGAACCACCAAAATATATTTCAGTGCTAATTTTACTGACAGGAAACTGAAAGAATTAGAGTATTCTTTACTAAGAACACATTGGAAGGCATGAAGTCCACTTATGAAGGGCCCTAGTCAGAAATCAATGTTGCAGTATGCTCAAATGCTGTTATCTAGTTTATTTTTTTATGAAATTCAGAATCAAGGACATGGTAATGCTGATATAGTTCATAAATATGCACACTGAGTTTAAAAGATCTACCTCTAAGCTAAAATGTAAACTAAAATGTACTCACTTTCCTTATTACAGCTGTATCTAAACTCAGAATTAAGGACATGGTAATGCCAATGTATACTTTCAAGCCAAACAGTGTAATCTGAGTCTTGTGGAAGTTCAACAACTCTTCCTATAAGTTAGATGGTTCCTTGACCCAGCTGGCAGGAAAATCATAGGTGAGAAATGCAGAAACATTTTAATTTCCTATTAAGCCTCATAAGCAATGTGGTTGCTCTCAATCTCAGAATAATTAGTCATGAAAACACTAATACTCAGTGTAAGTAAGCACGTATTCAGACAGACCCAATACTGAGCTCAGAAGGCAATTCCAGGGACTCAGAATTGTGAAAGCACAAAACAAAACAAAACAAAAATAGAAAACAAATGAGAGTGAGAATCTGTGAGTTCCTCCAAGGAAATCTTGATATACCAATATATCATCTATAGATATTTGCCTCAAGGAAAGTCTGAGACTCAAACAGAAACAAGCAACTGGAATCCAAACATTGGTGACCCTAAACTATGATCAAAACTAGAAGAGGAAAGAGTGTAAATACAAAGGCCTAGAGATTGGTGAACTAACAAAGCCTGACTGCTACATATCTCCTATTCATGAGCATTTCACAACTTTTAAGCAGTTCTATTCAGAGAAGACCATTTCTAATCTACCTATAAGGAAATGGATAATGACCCCTATAAGATTCTTGTCTTGTTCTGTTTTGTGCTGCTCCAACAAAATACCTGAGACTTGGTAATTTATAAGGAAGATAAATTTATTTTTCCACAGTACTGAAGACTTAAAGTTCAAGGTCAAGTTCATGTCACAGGCAGGGTCATGCATCTGGTGAGTGTTACTCTCTGCTTCCAAGATGGCACCTTATTCTGCATTCCCTACAGAGGGAGAACACTGAGTTCTCACATGGGAGACAGTGGAAGGAGAGAACACTGAATTCCCTCCACCCAGTCTTTTTATGTGCACCTAATTCCATTCACAAGGGAGGCGCTTTCCTGGCTTACTTGCCTCGTGAAATCACCATCTCTTAATATAACGCATTAGCAACACCTGAATTTTTGAGGTGACACATTCAAACCATAACAGGCCCTGTATCTCCTTTCAGACACTTTCTAAAAGTGAAGTGGGCTCAAATTTTAGTGGGTCTCATTTGAACCACAGAATGAACCAAAGTCCAACCAACAGAGAGAAACCACACCAGTCATATGAGAAGTTTTAATATAGAGGATTATTAAATTGGCAAAATAGGAATAATTACAAAAGAGACAAAGACAGCCTTAAAGACTATAAGAAGAGGGGATGTATATCATAGCTACCACCCTTAGGAATGAGAGAGGAAACTCCAGGAATAAATAAATAAGTGTAGAAGTCCCTATTCCAGCCCACCCTCACCAAGGCTGAGATTTTACTTTTTGTTGGAGAAGATATGACTGTGGCCCATTGATGACTGACGCTCACCCAGGTGCCTCAGGCTGGGATTGGCAGACAGAAATCAGCCTGCTGAGCTGCCGGGGAGACTAGCTGAGGGTGGGGCCCTACTGGGGCTCCCTCCCAGCATTGTCGAGGAAGATGTCCACAAAGAGTGAGACTCACTGGGGAGTGCTGAGGAGTGCCAGTGAGACTCGCTGGAGAACCTGTCCTTGCTGGTCTCCCACACCTGTGGTCACTGCACCACAGAGGCCAGAAGAAAAGCGGCAGAGCAAGAAGCTTATGTAGAATTCCCGCAGCACCCTCTACCAGTAAAACTTAACATGGAAATAGCTGCAAAGGAAAATTTTGATAAGATCCAGAATCAGTGTCAAAATTCTAGACAAGGGAGGAAGAGTTTGAATGGAGAAGGCAACAGATTGGTACTGGCACATGGCAGCAGAAACGGATCTGGGAGACCCAATTCCACTTTTGATTTCCCAGATCATGCTTTTCCTAATTTAGATATTATTTAGATATCTCCATTGAAGACAGGAGTCCAGGCAGCCCACAGTCACGGAATGGAAGCATGGATTTGAGACTAGGAAACAAAAACCACACTATGAATCTTGAAACAGTAGAAAAATTAGTTGTTGCTCAGTGCCTTGGGTGCTAGCAATAATTCTGGAAGGAGTCATGCCACAGGCAGAATGGAGATACTGCATCTCAGGGCTGGGACTAGAACTGGTACTTGTACAAACCCAGGAGAGTATTTGTGCTCTACGTATCTTGCCTATCTCACACTATAGTCAGCCCTGTTAGATGTTTAACTATATGGTTTCCAATTTGCACACTGACACTTGTGTGTGTAGAATCCATTTATTGCCTTAATTGCTAAAAGGAAAAAAAAAAAAACACCTCTGAATTGAGATACAAAGAGCATAAGTATATTAAAGTATGCAGAAGTCATGTCCCTGTCCTGAATTTCAATAGCATTAGAACAGAGGACTGAACAATTTTAGAAGGAGGTTAGACATTTGGTGTCAAAATAAGGCAGGCATATTAGCAATGCTGGTCCAGTATTCAAGTGTGTAAATTAATTCATTGGCAAGGAGTGTTTTGCCATGGTATTTGATTCTAACACCCAAGACTACTGGAAATGAGGTGTCACTGGTGTAAGATTTGCAGTCTGTCAATGTTTCCCAGTGTCAGTTTGCAGATTCTGAATCTCATGGGTTACCAAGCATAATACCAATTGATGAAGGCTGATAGCCTCAAATATAGAATCAGCCAAGACTTCATTTCAAATCCCACAAGCAAGAAAATATCAAAGTAGACAGGCACAGTGTTTTGGTACTTATCTGAGTTGAAATATGTATGAAAACGTCCTTTACTCATTTGATAATAAAAGTAGGAAAAGAAATTTTCCATAAGTGAGTAAGTTATAGTTTAAAAGGAGTAGAATTTGGCATGAAGGATGAACCACCAACCCCTGAACTTAGTGGCGATATGTCTCATCCATTCAGAAGCTGGGATCCAAAAATGGAGGCCTGAAACTTCCCCTTCAAAAGCAGCATTAGAGCAAGTAAAACTCACCCAAGGAAATTAGTGACTGCCAGAGCAACTTGCATTCTGCAGCCTCAAGTTCCAGAAACTTCCTTGCCTCCATATCCTTACTTACTTGTTTCTCCATTCTTTTAGATTTCTTCATTTGATCCTGGCTGTCCCTTGTTCCTGCTTCTCAGGTAACACCTTTTGCCACGTTCCTTGACCTTTATCAAAGTTGGAACTTTAACCCCTTCGGGCTGATTCCAATCTGCCCATGAGGGAAGGTCCATTTCCTCTTCTTCTTTCTTATGTAAGAATGATATGGATCCTTTCTACCTCCTCTATAATTATCCAACTCACAGCGTTTACAAGGAGGAAAGGAGAAACGGTGTACATGAAACAAATAATAGGACCTTACACCCAGACTTCTGCCAGTGACAACCAGTCTGCTTAAAACACCCACCGTCCCATTCTCCTTGCCTCTGTATAATGACTCAGGCTTTGGAGTCTTGTTGACTTGGTGTCAAGGACTAGGTGCATTATGTTCAGCTACTGGCTTACTGTTCTATGTCTAATCTATAAACTGCTATTAGGAGTCCCTGCCTCATTGGGCTGTGGATAGGGTAGCAAAAGAAATGAATATCAAATGCTTTGCATTGTTTAAGGAGCTGGGCGGGCACTGCAGAAATGAACGGACGAGAGAATAGCCACATAAGTTGGCTATACTTGACGTCACTTGCCAGAATCTTTAATCACAGCACTGATCATAAAAAGGAGACCTTGCTATATGGCAAGCCCTATTGTAGGTGCGTCTACCTTCCATCAAAGCCAAGAGGCTAGTAGTACGAGTGTCTTCCATTGATAAGAAAATTGAGACACAATGACAATACACGACTTATCCAAGGTCAAATACTTAGTAAGTAGTATTGATAATAAGTAACTTTTTTATTAGTTCCTATAATGTGATAAACTCTGGAAGACACTGGGCTTTCTTCTACCGTCCAAGAGCTTACAGTCAACTTGTCAGAGCACAGGGACTCTGGGGTGTCCTTTTATGCCCTCTAACTCAAAGTTTTTAAGAGAGCAAGCCACAACGACTTAATATGTAGGGAAAAAAAAAAAAAAACTGAATAGAATAGGGAGCATTGCACACTGCCAGGGTAATTACTGTTTCTTTTTTTCAATTTTGTGTGTGTGTGTGTGTGTGTGTGTGTGTGTGTGTATGCATGTAATACATCTCATGCATGATGTAAAAGGCATAAAATGTGTTTAGTGTGAGTCACAGTTGAAAAAGTATAAAAAAATAACTGCCCTGATAAATTGCCAACTTTATTCTCCCAAGGTTCCTAGGGCTGTACTCATCAGACAATTGTGCTTAATTTGTTCAACATGAAGACTTTTGTACTGAATAAAGTACATTTCAAGGAAAACAGTTGTGATGTCATCTCACATTTTATAATGGTTTGCCCCAGTTCCAATGCCCAAGTAGTCATCTAAAGGATCCATTGCTGTCCAGCTTAGAAAGATACAATTGTCACCTCGAGAAGCCTGGCCTCTGAAGCAGATATTCAGACAGAGGATGGGATGTTTGAAGACTACCTAGCAGCTGTGATGGAAAGGCAGCAGCCTTCTTTCCTGGCCTGTGTTTCACATCCGCAGCCAGCTGGACTCACTCTTGGTTAACTCTGAGCATGAGCATGCATGTCCCCAATAGGAGGTGGGTTCCATATCGTAAGATACAAGAATAAAAAGCAACAGCATATATTTTGAAGTGTGTGGCTTCCACATGAGGCACAATTGCCATGGACGCAGGTTACATCCATAACTAACAATGAAACCAGATTTCTGTGGTCATTGCAGCCAGTGTTATATTCTGTAGCAAATTCTTCCAAAGGACACCCACATTTTTGGGCATTAGTGTTGGGGACGAGAGGGTAAAGTTGTCTCAGGTGTCCATTTTGATTCCTTTGTTTTTGTTTATTAGCAGCACGAATTAGATTCACATCAGGACCCTCTTTTCAGTCGCGGCCCTTTTTCCTCCCAAGCCTTTGTTTTACCCACAGTGAGCAGGGCTGATGGGTACTTTCAATTCTAGGACTTATCACTCCTGCTCCTCCATTTTTTAGCCATTGCTTTTTATTCTTTCTGTACCCTGCAGCATCTTATGAAATATAAAATATAATGAAACATTCAAACATTTGACATTCTCCTTATGGGCTTTCAGAGAAGCACCAGTGTGCACACGCTTTAGCTTTCATTTCATTAGTTACTTGGGCACTCCAACAACGTTCTCAGAATAGCAAAACAGATCCACCTGCACTGGGTGGTTGGCAGGGCCAACGTATTTTCTCCATGACTCTCATTTTTGTCATCGTCATCTTATTTCTACCTCCATAGCCTGGTTCGCTGGACCAACTGCCGTTCATTCAGACCCCTGCATCATTCACTCCTGAAACTGCCCTCCTTTCAATTCAACCTTGGCTATGGGGGGATACAGACAGGACTTGGAAAGTTGGGAGGTGGGCAGGTCCAAAGGGCTTGTGATATGCTTGTGCTCTCTGTCCTTATTCCCTCCTAGAACTTAGAAAATTTCCCCAGAGATGAGTAATCAATTTCATAGCAAAATCAGTGTGTTTTTGTTAGTTTCCTGTCACTATGACAAAATACCTGAGATAATCAAGTTAAAAAGAGGAAAGTTTATTTTTGTTCATGGTTTCAGAGGTTTCAGTTTATGGTTGCTTGGCCCTGTTGTCTTTAGGCTGTGGTAAGGCAGAATATAGTGAAGAGGAGGCATGGTAAAGGAGGCTATTTACCTCATAGCAGCTAGAAAGCAAAAAAGAGACGAAACAGGAAGGACCAGGTCTCCTTCAAGGCCATGCCCCTAATGATCTAACTTCCTTCCATGAGGCCTCACCTTCTAAAGATTCCACCACTTCCCAATAGTGTTCTAGGCTGGAGACCATGTCTCTAATACATGGGCCTTTAGGAGACACTACCATGTATGCATGTGATATTCAGCAAATTTAAATATAACTGATACAACAACTAAAATGGAAGAATCCTCACTGGTATTCTTACAATGACCCATGATCTGGAGCTTGGGGATTCTTTTCCTCCTCTGCAGAGTCATGCCTGGGTCCTTCTGAATATTTATAAAGCCCAATGGGCCCTCTGCAGTGCTAAGGTAATTTCTTAGAGGCAGGACATTGTGTAGAAAAGATATAGCCACGGGAGTCAAGGACCTGCCACATCAAGGACGATTTCTGCTGCTGAATTGTTATTTCACACTGAGGACCTCCAACTTTCCCATGTGTAAAATGAAGAATGAACTTCTATCCCAAAGCACTCAGATCTCTTCCACACTTTCCCAAATTTCAGGCCCAACCCTTGGCTTTGAGCCACAATTGTAAATGTTTGCAGAGTCTAAGCACGATTCACCACTGCCCTTGCCTCGCTCTCAGTTTTCCCACACTTTCCAGATAAGTCTTACTCTATTTGCTGCATTCCTGGTCAGTGTGTGGGTAGCAGGGGTTTCACAGACGTCCCCAACTGTGCTCCGACATTTAATGAAGCACTTCCAGGTCACCTCCAAAAATTTTTTCCTTCATGACTTGAGGTTGCCATGAAGGGCTTTGCAGACAGTCATGTCCCTTTGGGACTGGCCAGCTCTATCATCTAAGGCAGGACAGGGACGCTTGTCCTTAGCAGCATTGAAATTTCCATGGCCAAAGCCCTTGTTCCCCGAGACAGCTACAACATAGCAACTTGAGCAAATTTATTCATCATCATTTTTTTTCCTCCTGGCCAGAGATGACTGGTAACACGGAGTCTTTCTCTGGAATATTTTAAACGGGCATGTTAAGATTCAGAAACCAGTCTATAGTCTTTTTTCTTACCAGGTTGCAGCTGAATGGATGACAGAGCTGGAAAGAGAGCAGAACAAGAAGAAGAGCAAGAGGAGGAGAGGGAAGCCCCACTTGAGCTTCTGTGATCCGCCACCCTGCCATTGCCCAGGCGTTCTTTCAAAAAAAGCCTTTGTCCAAGGAGTTCCTGTTTGGATTTCTGTCACTTACACCCAAAAGAGTGCTAAGGAAAATATAATTGGAAGGGACTGTAATGTCATCTAGTCCAACGAGCCACTCCATACTTGTGCTTCCGATGACAGCAAATGCCGTTCATAACAGAGAACTAGCTACTTCCTGGGGCAATGCTCTCCACTGACTGCAGCCATTATTATTAAATTATTGGACCGCATCAAAGTCTTTCCCAGGATGGTATCCTTTATTAGCCTGTGAACTACGCCTTAGAATAAACATGTGTACCTTCCAAAGGATGGTTCTTTAAATATTCTAAAGCAGTTAATATGATATTCCCCTTTCAAGGTGTTTTACTTGTTTTTCCCAAGCCCCAATTAATCAATTTTTTTTCCCTTTTTCTCAGACGATGTCTTTTTAAATCTTTTCATCTTCAGGATAATAGTTTTCTGTGCACAATACTTCAAGGAGAGTCTGGGCAGTGCAGACAAGAGAGATTTTCTCTTCTCTTTTGTGATTCCAGGACTATATGTCTGCCTAAATTTGCAGTCACTTTTTGACACTTACAATTGAATTTATTGCTGCTAAAGCCCCTTAATTGTTTTTTACTTGTGATATAGATCTGTTCACTTCCTCTCCTCAATTTTGTGCTCAGGAACTTGAGTTTTAGATCCAAGAGTAAGAAAACATGAATTGTCCCTACAAAATTTCATCTCAAATTCAGTGAATCAAAAATCAAAGATGATGTTGAAACATTCTAGAGATAGAGAGTGAGGTTGGTCACGCAACAATGTGAATGTACTTGAAGCCATCAAACTCCACTCAAATGGACACAATGGCAAATTTTAGGTTATTTTATTTTACCACAATAAATGAATGAGGAAACTCGAATATGGATCGGATGTGGTAAGCTCAGGAATTATTGTTAATTTTCTTGGTCTGATCAATATTAGAGTGTAAGAGAATGTGTTTTTGGGAGATAGGAAATAGCAATGGAATTTCATGATATCTGCATTTGTTTACAAATAGCTTTGAAATCTAGGTAATTTGAAAGATAGGCAAAGACGACTGGCAAACTATTAACTTATTTAATCTTAGGACTTGGTATTTGAGTATTAATTATGGTATTCTTTCCAACTCTTTCTATTTATGAAATTTTTCTTATTTGAATATCAAAGAAAATTCAACCCAATATTTTAATTGTTTGGAATTCTAACTTGTGAATCTATCTATCCAGTGTTTTTGTTACTACAAATTAAATAACTGTCACCAATATATCTTTATTCAAGTCACAAACAAAATTACTGAAGAGAACTTGATTGAGGACTTAACACTGGATTAGCCACTTGACCTCTTGATTCAAGTCCACATCAATCAGTCTATTGATACCTTTATTCATGGTTGTCCAACAAGTAATATATTAATTATTCATTTGTTAATGGATAATTATTCATTTTTTAATGGATAATTAATTATCCATTTAATTATCCTAGGTCACATCATATTTCTCCATTATTTCCACAGGGATATTGTGTTACATACTGGTAGCTTTTCTGAAGTTCATAATAATTATAACTCTGTGAATAGCATGCCATGATAGAGTGACCCCTTCATTTTAAATCATGGCCAAACCATTCAACAGCTGTGTGTCCTTGAATAAGTTTACTAATCTACCTGGACTTGAATTTCTTCATCCTTAAACAAAATAGAAACAGTTGTGAAGAATAATTCAACTTTTTCATTCATCTATTACTATGTCTCAGGTAAGGTGCCAGGTGCTAGACATGGGATATGCAGCATGGCACAGGGAAAGGACCGAGAAAGTGCAAGTTCACCTCCCCTTGGCTCTCAGGAAGATAAGCTAATCTGAAGAACCTATGTGCTGAACTAGCTCTTCTTCAGCAGAGAACAAGTCCTCAAGACTGTGAGAATTGAAACCAGCAATGGGGGGAAGAAAAGAAAGAAAGTAGAACAGACCATGAGGTGATGTCCTCATGGAAAGAAAGAATCTTGGTCCCAGGTGAGCCGGAAGTCTGGAAGTCAGATATCCAGATGTTTCAACAGCATAGAAGAGAGTTGGAAGTGTCCTCCAAAGAAGCTTGTTCTGACTTCATTGACTCAAAATTAAGTGAAAGCCCTCCTCCTTCTTTACATAAATGCACTTAAAAGATAAAATGTCATGTGTATCACTTCCTTGTAAAACCTAGCAAAGATTCTCCCTGACCCCCTTCTTTCAGGTTAGGGCACAGTATAGCATGGACAGTTCTTTAGGGTCTGATGTGTTCTAACCTTTTCAGCCCCATCCCTCGCCACCCTCTCCAGCCCTGCACTCGGGGATCTCAGAACCAACCCTGACATGCTCTGAGCCTTTGCACCACAGCATTCACTCCTCCTGCCAAGCCTCCTCCCTCACCTGTCCTCAGCTTCATATCTCTCTCCTATTGCCCTCCTTAGGGGAACAGTCTCTTAGCCCCAGCTTTACTGAAAAAAGAAGAGGTAGGGTTTTAGGTGGATTTGAAGGTGGTGATGAAGTGGATACGAGTTTCCCTGGAAGTTCTTCCCACCTCTCCTCCTGCTTGTTGAAACTTCTGGAATCATCCCAGAAATTCAGACTCTTATATTCATCGTTCTAAGTCGCCATGTTTTAGGTCTCTGGGTCATCATGTTTCCTTTAAGGCCTAAGTGCAATGGCTCAAGTGAAAAGCCCCAGGGAGTCTGTCTCCTTTGCTTGGATTTCCCTGGGCTTCTGTTTTAGCCACCACTCACTCAGATGCCCCTATCTTATTCACCATCCTACCTGCTGGAGCTACCTCCTTGCTTTCCAGCATTTCCTCCTACAATGGACATTTGCTTTCTCCTCCATTCCTCCAACTTATCAGGAAAAGAAGGGAAGGTTTCCATATAAAACAAACTTCTTCAGAATAATTGGCATCAGGAATGCAAGATAAGTACAGCCCAGGGTAGGAAAGAGCTTCACGTTCCATGTTCCTGAAAACTTCTCAGTCCCAAAGAATATTCACCAGTCCTGCGTTTCCCAGACCTGCTGCCTGCTGACATGTCAGGCTTCTCTTCACTCTGAAATCATTCTTTGTACTCCTCTTTTCTGTATCCCAAGACCTGGGGACTATTATGGTTTAGAACTTACATGTCCTCCAAAGGCCATGTGATAAAGACCTGGTCAACATCCTGTGGCATTGTTGGGAAATTGAGAAACTTCTAAGAATAGAAGGAAATTACGTCATTGGGGGCATGCCCTTGAAGGAGAAACTGGACTCCCAGCCCCTTCCTGGCCCTCTCTTTTTCTTCCTGGCTGCCATGCGTTGCATAGGCTTCCTCTACAGGATGTTCTGCCTCACACAGGTCCAAAAGCCACAGGGCCAATCGTTGACTGAAACCTCAGAAACCATGAGCCAAAATAAATCCTTCCTCCTTTAAGTTGATTTTCTCAGGTCTTTTGTCACAGTGACAGAAAGCTGACTAAAACAACAGAGGGACCAATACAAAAACCACAAAGTCAGTACATTTTATTATTATAAGAATTAGTTAGCTTTTCTGTCAAAATCTCTTCTACTACAGTATTCCTAGGAAACTTTGTGTTTTATAATTAAAAACAACTCTATCATTTTTCTAAACAAGGATTTTCTCCCCTAAAAAAACTGCTGCCTCAAATCACCACAAGCAAAAGTCAGTTTGTTATTTCTGTCATAAAATTAGAAGATCCCTGAAGACTGGAGCTCTTGCTTGGATCACCAGCACCCAACCCAGTGACTGATGCCTGGTAGAATCTCAGTGAATGTTTGATGAAGGAAAAGAGCTAGAAAGAAAGCAGAGAATCACATCTTTCATCGTGGAATATCAGATCATAGGAACTTTTTCTGAAATTTTATGGTGTCACTTCCTACTTAGAACTTCTCCTCTGAGCTTTAAGATAAATCAGTTTCCAGAAGAGTCTTTCTGTTTTGATCCTTCAGGCTGTCAGTCTTGTAAGATTGGGACTCTGTGGGGGGAACAGCCCAATCCAAAGCTGCCTATGAATGGATGAACAATTCTAACATCAAATAGTGTTTGTAATCTCACTGTCCAGAGCTATAATAAAAATGTTCTCCAATGTATGAGATATAATTTATAATATGTTGTACAATATATAATACTTTATGAATAATGAAGTTGATATTTTATTCACATTCTTAGAAATATCAGTGTCAATTATTATCATAATAAAATTGATACTTTGGTCACATTCTTCAATATCACCCTTATCAGTAATAAAGGAGATATATTTTGGTCTTAAAAAAAGGTTTATCTTCTTTTAAAAGCTCCCAATTGTATAAGAGACTAGGAAAGATAGAGAAAAGAAGAGGGACAGAAGGAAGTTGGATAATGGGTACCCAATTCGGTTAGTAGGAGGAATAAATTCTTGTATTCTACAACACAGTAGGATGACTATAGTTCACAAAAATGTATCACATATTTTATAAAAAACTGGAAGAGTTTATAGTTTCCCAAAACAAAGAAATGATAAATGTTTAAGGAGACAGAGATGCCAATCACCTTGCTTTGACCATTGCACATTGTATACGTTTATTAACACACTGCATCCCAGAAACATGTACAGTTTGCCAGTTAAATATTTTTTAATTAAATAAAATATTAATAAATAAATATACACCCCCCCTCAACACACACACAATGAAATTCCAATGATGTGTCATGTCATGGCCTCCATAATCAGACTGGAGAAGTTTTAAGTAGGAAGTGACACCATAAAATTTCATAAAAAGTTCCTATGATCTGATATTCCACGATGAAAGATGTGATTCTCTGCTTTCTTTTAGCTCTTTTCCTTCATCAAACATTCACTGAGATTCTACCAGGCATCAGTCACTGGGCTGGGTGCTGGTGGTCCAGGCAAGAGCTCCTGTCTTTCCCAACTTTATCTCCTTCAACAGGGTGGCCCTGCTCATATTCTTTCTATTCTATATAACTCACAAAACTCATTTAGCCTTTGTTATTTGTTCCCCTCTCAGTCACCCTCCCTCTCCCCAGCAGTTTTGTCTTTCAGGTTTCAGCTCAGATGTCAACACCCAAAGGGCTCTTTCATGACCACCCTAGCCCACTCCATCTCACTTCCTTTTACCATCTCATCCTCTTTTATTTTCTGCATCCCACATATACCTTGTTGTGTGTTTAGTGACATCTCTTCTTACTTCCTGCGCATACCCATCACCAATGGAATGTCAACTCCATGAGAGCAGAAAGTGTGTCTTTCTTATTCACCTCCATGTTTTCAACACCTAGAACAGCCCCCAGCACACAAAAAGTACTTAATCAATATTTATAGAATGAATTTAAGAGTCAATGAAGTCAAGAATACTGCCACTGTTCATCTAATTGCTCAGAGTTGAAGGTAATAGGTATTGTGGAAACCAGTCTCAAAGAGTTAGGTCAGCACATCTCCTTCAGAAACAATTTACTTGCATATTGGACGGAATGACAGTGCTGTTCTGGGGTGTGGTTCTGAAATCTGTCCAGGATCTGTGAGTGGCTGGAGCAGCATTTCCACGTGCCACAGAAAAATCTTAGATTGTCCCATAAACGCTGTCTACTTGAGATCATATTGGAGAATATGACCACATTTTTTTTATGCCAATTCTCCACACCCTACGCTTGGTTATAAATGACACAGACAATGACATATAAAAGATGTTCAAGAAGCACAAAATGATTCTTAGATTTTTTAAAAATATCTAATTGATCTTTTCTAAGATAATTCCCAGACGGTTGATGAATTTCTCAAATTGTCAGATTCACTCCTGTTTAGGACTTATTAAATGTCTCTTCCTCAGTAAAAGTTCTGATTTTCTTTTACATTAGCCTTTTTAAAGATATGCTCTCCAGAATCCCTGTCCAATATCAAAGTCCAAGCTAGACTGGTCCCAGTGGGAGCTCCTGTTCACCTTGTGGACTTCAAGCTCAATCTAGGTCAGACTATAAAAGGTTGCCATTTCTTTGTCTGGTGGCCTCTGCTTATATTTCCGGGCTTTATCTGCCTCCCTAGCCTGAACCATAGTACCTGTTTTCTGTGTAAACATGCTCCCCTTTCATCCCTCTGTCCTCCCCTTTTGCCCCTGAATTCCTACAGCCTAGTTTGAGATCAGGTCCCCTCAGTTTCCAGGAATGGAACTTCATGTCATAGAAGCTATCTCCTCTGATTAGAGTTAAACTTCTTCCAAGGCTTCGGAAAAGGCAAGTACAATTGTTACAACCCCAGGCAGCTTTTCCAAGAACTGTCACTTTGCTACCATTTGAAGGGCTGCGTGTGTGCCTTCCCTTCAGTCTCTAGGACACAGAGCTCCTTTCACAGTCCACCAGGGCAGGGGCTGACTTCAGAAGGGCCCGTCCCCTGCTATGCCTGCCATGTTAACACTGGAGTGTAGCATTCCACACTGGAGTTCTCTATTATGCTTGGGATTAGGATGAATCTATTTAATCGCTGCTCCTTTCTCCTTCGTTCCCTTCAGATGGCTGTATTCCTCTGTGGAGCCTTGCTCTGCTTCTGTGAGCACATGGGCAAACAGCCTTCTTTCCTATTTTCATTCCACTCCCACCCACGGTCAAGCCTTCTCCCAAGCTGCACTCTAAACTCAGAACATCGTCCCTAACGAAACTCATTTACTTTTCTTCCTCCCTGCATTTAAACAGCTCATAAATCCCATTTTTTCATAAAGCTTTCCTAGAACAATTAATGCTATAGCTTTGTAATTTATTTCCCAATAACTTCCAAAAAAGAATTTATGGCATATATGATCAGCTAGGGGAAAAAAATTGTACAATGCAAATTGTATCACACTACCTAGCATACTGCTCTCGTTGACTTAAGTAATTGAGAAACTTCAGTGAATTATATTTTAATATAAATGTATTCATTATCAATACCACCATAATCTCAGATGAACATTTTGGAAGACACTGGAAATAATAAATAACACTTATTACAAACACATACAATATGTTAAGTATTTACAGTAGGCGCTTTATAAAGTTGCTAAGCTGCACAAGAACTCATTAAATTTGGGGAAAAGAATTAAATTACTTAAGCATATTTCTCTCAATCTGAGAAAAAATGAGAAATAAAACCGTATACATATTTTAAATACAAATTGACAGTCGCCAGCTTAAACTTCCAGAGGGCATGGATTATATTGTTTCACTCTTCATTATATTTAGCATCCAGGACAGTTCTGGGCACATAATGAACACTCATTATAAATTTGGTGGATGGATGAATTTATGAGTGAAAAAAGTGGCTTAAGATTATATAAAATGTACATACTAAAAATTTGAATTTATTTCGGCCCTCACAGACATCAAAGGTAATAGGGTTATTTTTTCCCCCTTTTTTTCTTTTTTTTTTCACAAGTAAATGAATTCTTGGCTCTTTTCATTACCGCGTTCGTTACTGCTGTCACTTGGTTGTTCCTGTATTTTATGGTCTGAGTTCTCAGTAAGAACTCTGAAGACCAACCAAAAGGTGGCAGCATGGCAGTCACATGACCCTGGCTGTCAGCCGTGAACTTCTGGACGATCAGACAAATTAGTTTTATTTGTCTATTTTTTGTTCCAAAAGGATCTATTCTAAAAACAATTCAACTTTAAATCATAGCAATTGTTTAAGTACTTAGCAGAAAATATTTTAGATAGACTTTGGAAAGAAAAAATTCTATGGTGCCATACCCTGAATCCTCAGTAGCTCTTCTTTTAGAAAGTCAAAAAATCATCTTTCGGCAGTTTGTTCTCCCTTGTCGAGTTGGTTCCAACTAAGTTTTCCTGAGCAGCTTGTTAAAAAATTTACCTCTTCTCTATCTCAGGCTACTGACTCTTTCATACTTTGCCTACTCATAAAAGAACACCCTCAGTTTATCTTTACAGCTGCTTTGCTGTCCGACTTCAGTTTTCTTTCTTGCTTTTGTTCCTTTTTCACATTGCAAAAATCAAAAAGTGGGAGAAAGATCTGCACTCTGCATCGTGTCGCTGAAAACCTGTTTTCACACAATCAGAAGAAAACATTTACTCTTTGCTCATGTTTGTTTTCTCCATCCCCTGCCCTCCGCCTCAGGATTCTGTTCCCCAACCCACAACGAGCACCTTACTAAACACATGCACACGTGGGTCATGTTGAATGAGAGTTAAGACATAGTTCCTTATTGGGAGGGACGTCTGAGGTACAAGTTGAGGGAAGAGGTTCATTTATTAAACAGTTTGAGAGCCATTACAGAACTGGGCCAGGAAAAGTCAAGTCTTTGGAGACTCAGAGGAAGACCCAAAGGTCGTGACACTCTTATGAAGCAAAAGTCATTCAGTATGTCTGGAGGAACATGAGATATATCACACCCATCTGTCAACAACCCTTTATTTCCTTGCTGATAGTCTCTTGTTGCCTAGTCAGCAACCTTTTATACCGTACACACTGTTTACCCCTGTTGACCAGAACTGGTTAAACTGTTGGTGGGTGGTTGAGGAAGGCTACTGCCTCAATCCACCTGTGGCTAATGTGACAAATGACCCAGGGCTTGGCATTGGACAGTGGAACTAGTAAGATTCCATTTTCAGAATTTTGAACTGAGAAAATGTGCTCGACTTGAGAATTGGAACAAGATGTTAAAGGGATAAGGCTGATGAGGGGACATAGACAAACTAAAATTATGGAGAGACAGAAGTTATTAGTAAGGATAAAAGACCAATTAAGAGTCAAAAATGGAACAGATATGCAGAAAGCCACAAAGCACCCTCCTCAAAGAGCTTTTTAAAGATACAATTTCATTTTGTAAAAAAGTCTATCTCACCATGGAATGTATTCAGCCCTAAAAAATGGAATTTTGGCAATGGTGGCAACGTGGATGGAACTGGGGGACATTATCTTACATGAAATTAACCAGAAATGGGAAGAAAAATACTGCATCCTCTCATTCATAGGAAAAGTTAAAGGTTTATCTCTTGAAGGAAGAGAGTAGAATAATGGTAACCAGAGGCTGGGATGTATAGGGGTTTAGGGAGACAGAGGCAGATTGGTGAGCGCGAGAGTACATTTAGATAGGAGAATAAATTCTGGTGTTCTTTAGCACAACAGAGTGACTCACAATTAGTAATTTACTGTGTATTTCAAAATATCTGGGGAATAAAAAAGATTTTGAATATTTCCAACACAAATGATAAACGTTTGAGATGATGGATTTGATCATTACTGACTTGATCACTACATATTTGTATATATGTACCACAATAATACACCATGCTCTGTAAATACATACAATTATGTTAATTAAAATTAATAAAAAATATATACCACAAATTCACCCTCATGAAAATTAACAGGAGGGCTAAACAGCTAACTTAGCCATGGTCCACTTCACCACTCTGTTATCAGTAATAGTCTCAAAAAGCCCACTTATCTCTTCTCATCCCATTATCCAAACGATCCCATTTCACAGATTATATAATCGAGGCACAGAAAGAACACATGACAGGCCCAAGAGTAATATGGTAAATTGTTGGCTAACCCTTCAATTAGAGTTTACATTGTGAAATCCTTTAGCACTGCTCACTCATTTGGGCTTTGAGTGAACCTCCAGGCCAACACTAAAAACAGTCAGATTCTACATTTGCACTGACTAGAGATTCTTTTCACAGCTATTCCTTATTTCTCATTGAGATTGTCAGTTAGACCCTATAAATTATTTATAGACCTAAAGTACAAAACAACATTTTTAATATTTAGCTTAATAACTTTCTGGTGTGCACCATTATTCCGATGCCATTCCATTGAGCATAGAGCAAGTGACATTATTAAATTGTATTGGCAATATAAAATTACCTTCTTTAACTCATGTGCTTCATAGTATTTTATTCCAATAAAGTCTTTTCAATAGAATCCTTCCACTACTTACTCTTTCCCATAAAATGAAAATATTTGCTCTAGGCCTTTAAAGGAAGGTTGGTTGAAAAATTAATCATAATTGCCATAGCAGCATTAAAGTTGCTTTAGAGTGATTTTCGATATTTAATTGACTATCATTTGCTGTAAGCAACAGGTCAACAAGATTGTGGTAGAAGGAGGAGGAAAAGAAATTTAAGTAAACATGTATACTAGTAAATTTCAAAATGGCAAATGATTGGTTCAGATCATTTTTCAAATTCTGTCAGTTGCTCTAATGCATCTCCAGTTGTTGCTATGGAAATACATACATAGTTAAAAACACGCAAAACCATGCATATGCACACAGAAGCTCACAGTGGTGTGTTTTGTACGTGTATGTGTATGTTACCTTTAATACAAATGACAAATTCCCCAGTTGTCCCATGGCTGTGGCTATCAGAAGTCTGTAAAAAGTGAAGTAAAACATGCAGCTGTAAACTGCAGTGAGTCTTTTAAAGTATAGTGTATTCCACGAGAAGCAAATCTAAAAACTAAGGATGTGAGCATGCGTAATGTGAAATTCAGTATAATGTTCTATTCAAATAAGCTTATCGGGGAGAAGTCTTTGCAAGCAGACACAGCATGTCAGCTTCCTCGATGATCTTGAGGATCACAAATAGGTGTAAAAGACATTCAGGCCCGAGCACTATGAGATGTTTGTGACCTGCAGGACATGCATTAGCATGACTCTGGTTTTAGGACTGCAAGACACTCCCACTCTCCCCAGAGATTATTGCATTAAAGCTTTGACTGACAGAAACTGACAGATGATGCGTTTTTAAATTTCCCAAACCACATTAGCATGAAGAATCCAAAATTCAAATTGAAGAAACATAGCTGTCCCTTTCAACTGTGGCTCTGGACTTCCAAGGAAGCTGCAGGTGAACTGGCCTGTGCTGCACCTTCAGTTCTCAGGAACCTGAGCAATAGAGCAATTCGAGTTATTGCTGTACGTAGAAAGCTGGCTACTCCAGTCCAGCCACTGAGCCAAAGATTGCCTTCCTGATAGGGTTTGAAACTCAGTAACATTTTAACCCATGATTGCAGATAACCGTTTACATGCCACTCGCCTGGGGATCAGCAATGATTTCTACTTGTAGATTCAATTTCATTTTTCTGGAACACTTAAGTCTCCTGGCTGTGGAGGTGAGAGTCTGGGAAGGGAGGACAGAGGACAGCTTGTTCTAAAGACCTAGAGCAAGTTTATAAATTAGACTCGCCTTAATGAATTCTCTCCTACTGCCTCCTCTTCCCATCTTGTCATTCTTCTTTGAACCACCTAAGGCATCTTTGGATCATCAATTTTTAAAGATTTTGCTGCATATTAAATATATGTGTCACCAAATTGTCCCCTGGAACTAAAATGCCAAGTGACACTCCCACCAGCAAGACCTGAGATTGTCCACCACCTGCAATCTCACAGCTCTGGAACCAACTTCTCCTTATCTTTGCCAACTTTGTAAAGACGTGGATTCATTTCTCTTGTTTTATTGAAGTCCATTTTGCCATCAGTTTAAATTATCACATTTTTCAATCTAACCCCTTAAAGCATTTAGAGTAGTACCTCTCCTAATAATAAATCAACTTTGCATTCTTAGACTAAAAGCTGAAGATGATGATGAATGGTTCCGTGAATACCCTGCCAGTGTCAGTTTGATCTTTATTTAGGATTTCAACATCTGTGCTAATTAGGAAGATTGGTCTCCGATAGTCTCTCCAGCTACTGAGAAGACAAGAACACACCAGTGCCTGGAATATTTGAGGGCCAAACATTGTGACAGTGAATGATTAGCAGGTGTACTATGTGGTGAAGAAAAAATAATGAGAAGAGGAGATCAGTTGTTATAAATTTTGAGATTTATAATATATATTCACAAATTATTGCACCAAAGATCTGCTCCACTAATAAATTCTATTAAGATTTGTTTTACATCTGGTTTATGAAACAAATTTGGCTAAATATACCAAATGCTATGTGTAGAATAACTAGTAAGGACATTCTATATATTAGTTGTTTTTTTTTATTATTGTATACAAATGGGATACATGTTGTTTCTCTATTTGTACATACCATTTGTGTAATCATACGTTTACATAGGGCAATGATGTTTGATTATTTTTTTCCCTTCCCCCCCATCCCTCCCACCCCTCTTTCCCCTCTATACAGTCCTTTCCTTCATTCTTACCGCTCTCCTTATCCCTAACCCTAAACCTAACCCTAAACCTAATGCTAACCCCTCCCACCCCCCATTAAATGTCCTCATCCGCTTATCAGCGAGATCATTTATCCTTTAGTTTTTTGAGATTGGTTTATCTCACTTAGCATGATATTCTCCAATTTCATCCATTTGCCTGCAAATGCCATAATTTTATCATTCTTCATGGCTGAGTAATATTCCATTGTGTATATATGCCACAGTTTCTTTATCCATTCATCAACTGAAGGACATCTAGGTTGGTTCCACAATCTGGCTATTGTGAATTGAGCAGCAATGAACATTGATGTGGTTGTATCTCTGTAGTATGCTGATTTTAAGTCCTTTGGGTATAGGCCAAGGAGTGGGATAGCTGGGTCAAATGGTGTTTCCATTCCAAGCTTTCTGAGGAATCTCCACACTGCTTTCCAGAGTGACTGCACTAATTTGCAGCCCCACCAGCAATGTATGAGTGTTCCTTTTTCACCACATCCTCGCCAACACCTATTGTTGCTTGTGTTCTTGATAATCGCCATTCTAATTGGGGTGAGATGAAATCTTAGGGTAGTTTTGATTTGCATTTCCCTTATTACTAGGGATGTTGAACATTTTTTCATATATCTGTTGATTGCTTGTACATCTTCTTCTGTGAAGTGTCTGTTCATTTCCTTAGCCCATTTGTTGATTGGGTTATTTGTATTCTTGGTGTAGAGTTTTTTGAGTTCTTTATAGATTCTGGTAATTAGCACTCTATCTGAAGTATGGTTGGCAAAGATTTTCTCCCACTCTGTAAGCTCTCTCTTCACATTGCTGATAGTTTCCTTTGCTGAGAGAAAGCTTTTTAGTTTGAATCTATCCCAGTTGTTGATTCTTGCTTTTATTTCTTGTGCTATGGGAGTCCTGTTAAGGAAGTCTGATCCTAAGCCAACAAGTTGAAGATTTGGACCTACTTTTTCTTCTATAAGATGCAGGGTCTCTGGTCTGATTCTGAGGTCCTTGATCCATTGTGAGTTGAGTTTTGTGCAGGGTGAGAGATAGGGGTTTAATTTCATTCTATTGCATATGGTTTTCCAGTTTTCCCAGCACCATTTGTTGAAGAGGCTATCTTTTCTCCATTGCATATTTTTGGAACCTTTGTCTAGTATGAGAAAATTGTATTTATTTGGCTTTGTGTCCATGTCCTCTATTCTGTACCATTGATCTACCTGTCTATTTTGGTACCAATACCATGCCGTTTTTGTTACTATTGCTTTGTAGTAGAGTTGAAGATCTGGTATTGCAATACCCCCTGCTTCGCTCTTGCTACTGAGGATTGCTTTAGCTATTCTAGGTTTTTTATTCTTCCAGATGAATTTCATAATTGCTTGCTCTATTTCTGCAAGGTACATCATTGGGATTTTAATTGGAATTGCATTGAATCTGTATAGCACTTTAGGTAGTATAGCCATTTTGAAAATATTAATTCTGCCTATCCAGGAACATGGGAGATCTTTCCATCTTCTAAGGTTTTCTTGAATTTCTTTCTTTAGTGTTCTGTAGTTCTCATTGTAGAGGTCTTTCACCTCTTTTGTGAGATTGATTCCCAAGTATTTTATTTTTTTCGATGCTATTGTGAATGGGGTAGCTTTTCTAATTTCTCTTTCTGAAGATTCATCACTTATGTATAAAAATGCATTGGATTTATGAGCATTGATCTTGTAACCTGCTACTTTACTGAATTCACTTATGAGTTCTAAAAGTTTTCTGGTGGAATTTCCAGGTTCCTCTAAATATATAATCATGTCATTAGCGAACAGGGATAGTTTGAGTTCTTCTTTTCCTATTCGTATCCCTTTAATTTCTTTGGTTTGTCTGATTGCTCTGGCTAGAGTCTCAAGGATGATGTTGAATAGAAGTGGTGAAAGAGGGTATATTAGTTGTTGATAGACCTTTATTTAATTTATTTATTTATATGTGATGCTGAGAATCGAACCCAGTGCCTCACATAAGCTAAGCAAGCGCTCTAACACTGAGCCACAACTCCAGTCCCCTCACAGGACATTGAAGTGTTCCTTGAACAATTTGAAAGGAAATGGGAGGTGATATAGTTTTGTTGTTATTGTTGTTGCTGTTGTTTTAGATTTGGCACAAGTTTTACTCTAGCTTCACAAAATTAATTCATCTTTTTCTGTCCTCTAAAGTGATTTAGATGTTAAGTGAATAATTTGTTCCTTGAAAGTTTGAGAAAAAATTATTCTTTTTTTATTTTTTTTATTGTAAACAAATGGGATACATGTTGTTTCTCTGTTTGTACATGGAATAAAGGCGTACCATTTGTTTAATCATAAATTTCCATAGAGTAATGTTGTTTGATTCATTCTGTTATTTTTTCCCTGCCCCCCACCCCTCCCACCCCTTTTCCCTCTATACAGTCCTTCCTTCCTCCATTCTTGCCACCTTCCTTAACCCTAACCCTAAACCCAACCCTAACCCTAACACTAACCCCTCCCATCCCCCATTCTGTGTCATCATCCGCTTATCAGCGAGATCATTTGTCCTTTGGTTTTTTGAGATTGGCTTATCTCACTTAGCATGATATTCTCCAATTTCATCCATTTGCCTGCAAATGCCATAATTTTATCATTCTTCATGGCTGAGTAATATTCCATTGTATATATATGCCACAATTTCTTTATCCATTCATCAATTGAAGGACATCTAGGTTGGTTCCACAATCTGGCTATGGTGAACTGAGCAGCTATGAACATTGATGTGGTTGTATCTCTGTAGTATGCTGATTTTAAGTCCTATGGGTATAGGCCAAGGAGTGGGATAGCTGGGTCAAATGGTGTTTCCATTCCAAGCTTTCTGAGGAATCTCCACACTGCTTTCCAGAGTGGATGCACTAATTTGCAGCCCCACCAGCAATGTATGAGTGTACCTTTTTCTCCACATCCTCGCCAACACCTATTGTTGCTTGTATTCTTGATAATCGCCATTCTAATTGGGGTGAGATGGAATCTTAGGGTAGTTTTGATTTGCATTTCCCTTATTACTAGGGATGTTGAACATTTTTTCATATATCTGTTGATTGCTTGTACATCTTCTTCTGTGAAGTGTCTGTTCATTTCCTTAGCCCATTTGTTGATTGGGTTATTTGTATTCTTGGTGTAGAGTTTTTTGATTTCTTTATATATTCTGGAAATTAGTGCTCTATCTGAAGTATGAGTGGCAAAGATATTCTCCCACTCTGTAGGCTCTCTCTTCACATTACTGATAGTTTCCTTTGCTGAAAGAAAGTTTTTTAGTTTGAATCTACCCCAGTTGTTGATTCTTGCTTTTATTTCTTGTGCTATGGGCGAAAAAAAAATTATTCTTATGAAATCATCTAGCCCCAGCAATTTTGCTCATAATAGTTTTATTTTTCAACTTCTTTTAAGTTTATTAATATATTTAAATTTTCTGTTCTTCATAGGCAGTTTGAAAGTTCTTTTTCTGAAAAAGCATTTTTATTAATGTTTCTCAAATTAATAGGAACATTTCACATATGCTTTTAATATCTTAAAAAATCCTTCTCACATCTTGCAATATTCACTTTTATTTACAATATTTCATTTACATTGTTATTTGTACATTCTCCCCCTTTTTTCTTCAAATTTTCTAAAGGGTTATTTTATATTTCCTTTTTTATGATTTCACTATTATTATTTAACTATCACTTCTTTACTTAAGTTTGTCTACTATTATTCTTTTCTTTTTTAAATGCTGCAAAAAGCATTTGTGTTCCAACTTTGCCAGTTATCTAATGAGACAGTCTCAGCTCTGAATTTCCTTTTGAGTAAGATATTGGCAGTCTTTTATAAGTTTGGTGTGGAGTCTTCTCTTATTTGTTCTTTATTTGTTGTTTTCTAAATTATTTATTAATGTAGTACCATATTTTTTATGACTCAAAAGTTATGCATAAGAATGACCTATAACTTTTATTTTGTGAATTCATTTAATGCATGTGGTTCATTTTTAATTTTATTTTATTCATTCAAAGACTGCCACCTGTACAATTTCCATGTAGAAATCTAACATATCAATGTTTCCAAATATTCAAAATGCTTAAAAGAAGTTGTATTTTCTGTGTTAAGATATAAAGTTTTACAGATTCCAAATAATACTTTCTCTTTGAAAGACTGAATTTATGTATATGTATAGAGTATTAACCTCTTTATCTGCCAAAGAAATAAAGAGGCATAATAAAATTTTGAGATACAAGTGTAACGAATTTAATTTTTTCTTATACTTCTAGACTTCAAAAATATGTTCAGAAGCTATGTGATTTGGAATATAAAATTTTTGACTGCTATTCATGGGTAAAAGGGAAGGAAAGCTTATCAATATAAAAGTGCCCTTTGTGACCTTTTAAAGATTGCTTTGAATTCTACTTAGCCTGATATTTAATATGGCCAACTCACAATTTGTCTTTGATTGTCTTTACATTTTGGAGCGACACTACTCAAAAGTGGCCTCAGATCCCTAGGATTCCCTGAGACCCTTTCAGAAAGGTCCTGAGGTCTATATTTCCAGGAAAATTCTGACCTGTGATTTGTTTTTTCCACACCTGAGCTCTTGGAAATGACAGTGGGACTTCCCCAGCTTTGTAACAGGCGATGACGTGGTCACTCTGGTAGCGCATAGGATGTGGGTTTGTGCATTGTTGTGTTTTAGAAACTTTTCTGTTGTTGCAAAACTTCTAAAAGAAAACTAAGAGAAAGCACGGTGACCTCGGGTAAAGCAAAGATTTCTTAGGATACAAAAGCATGAACCATAAAATAAAAAATTGATAAATTGAACTTCATCAAAACTTTTCTGAAAGATGTTGTTAGAAAGAAAGCTAGAGGAAGAAGCCAGATAAAAAGAGAAGAAAGGACAAATCACAGAGTAGAAGGAAATATTTGCAAAGCTCCTATCTAATAAAGGGCTGGTGCCCAGAAGATATAAAGAACTAACAAGAGTCAGTCATAGAAAACAAACAATTCAATGGGCAAAAGATTTGAACAGTCTGATATTTCACCAGAGAAGAGAGATACCATAGCAAATAAGTACATAAAAATAAGTACATAAAAATGTCATTTGTCATTAAGGAAATGCAAATTAAAACCACAATAAGATAATCTATCTTTAAATGAACAACATCTAGTAAGAATACTGAGTATACAGAAACTCTATTATTAGTGGAAACACAGAATTGGTCAATCACTTTGAAATCATTTCTTATTAAATTTCTTATTAAGTGAGCATGTACTTACCATCTGACAGCATTTCTGCTCTGAAGGCACGTCCCTACAAAACCCTGTATGCAAATGTTCATAGCGGCTTTCTTTGTAACAGCTGGAAAGCCCCAGATAGTCAATGAGTAGTGACTGGATTAAGAGATCATGGTGTGACTAACCAGTGGGACAATCCTTCCTGGGCAACAAAAAGGACCCAACCACTGATACTTGTAACAACACAGATGAATATCAAAAGCATTATGCTAAGTGGAAAACGGTCAGACTCCATAGGCTAAATAATACCTGATTTCATTTATATGGCACTTGGAAAAGACAAACCTATATGGCTCCAACTCAGGGGTAGGAGTGAAGAGGAGTGATTGATTGCAGAGGGACCTGGTGATATTCTGAGTCTTAACTGTGGTGGTGATAACCCAATTGTATAGCTTTGTCAAATTTTTACTATATATAGATCCATCAACCTGACCAAAAGAAAAATTTGGCTTTAATATGTAGTACCATCTATATCCATAGATAGAAACCACACAAGCAAAGCTCTTTGGAGTCCTTGATAATGTTTAAAAGGATACAAAGATCCTAAAACCAAAAATTGAGAACCATTATTATAGCTCATGATAAATTATATAATTTGTATTTATTTTTTATTTTTGAATTATGTCTCATTGAAGCAGTCTACTCTTGAATTTCTTAACATAATCTGTGTCTTCGGGTTTTATTAAGTAGATTGGAGCATGTGATTTACTGTTAAAATATTTTTTGGCTTATTCAGTCTTCTTCCTTTACCTTTTAAAATTCTCTACATTTTATTATGTTCGATTTAAATTTTCTCCTCTCATTTGGGAAGTATATTTTGTATCTCTTTGTAGTCACCTTCGAGTTTTCTGAACAGAGACACACAGTTTTTTCTAAATATCAGGGTGAAAATTTAAATCAGGTCTTTTATCTTCCCCATACACCTTGTGAAACCAGAAATTAATCATTTTATCTATGATGCTATCCTTCTCTAATCTGTAGCTTGAGACATGAACCATATTCATGAATTATTGTCATAATTCAAATTATTTTAATTATGCATATTCTCTCTCTTTGGATCCATGAGTTATGTTTTAATATCTAGTAAGACAATTGTTACAGCTTAGATATAAAGTGTCCACCAAAGACTCATGTGTCCAAGGCTTTGTCCCCAGAGCAGCAGTGTCCAGAGGTGGGGATATTAGGAAGTGGCTGAATGATGAGGACTCTGGACATCAACAGTGAATGAATGATTTGATGGCATTACTAGGAAGTGGTGAAAACTGTAAAAGTGTGACCTAGTTGAATGAGTGGGTCCCTAGGGAAATGTGCCCTTGGAGGCTATATCTTGCCCCTGGCCCCTTTCCCTGCTCCCTGGATATCGTAAGCTAAGTAGCTTTCCTCTGCCACGCCCTTTTTCCCTGATGTTCTGCCTCACCTACCCTAAGCAAGGATCTAGTGGAACTAAACTGAGATCTCTGAAACCATGATCGAAAAGAAATCTTTCCTCCTTGAAGTGGTGCATGTCAGGTATCTTAGTCACAGTGAGGAAAAGCTGATTAATACAACAATCACAATGTCAGGTTTATGAAGCCTGATATTTATTTATTCCTTTTATTCCATTATCAAATGAGTTGGAGGTTCTTATTTGTTTCATTTCTGATCATGTGACAAATGTCTTCCATCTCTCTTTTCATGTCCCTTCTCCAACCCATTCTCTGTCCTGAGAAGCTGGTCCAAATGATTAACACTGTTGGAAAATGAGGTCCTATGGATTTCTGTTGGATCCCGCGTACATAACCAAGAGCATAAAAGGAGAAGAGTACTTTTATAGTAAAAAAGATGAAGAAGAAGAAGAAGAAGAAAAAGAAGAATAGTAGTAGTGAAGGTTTTCCCTCTTTGAACTGGTGTGCTCCTTAACAGAAAGCCCCTGATATCTCAGGGTGGTCTGCTCTATGTAATACCCTTAGGTTTTGGATAAGATAACCACCCCATCTTCTTCCTCCCTGAGGCCATCGGGTAATGAATACTGCTGCCAGCCCTGGGTTCTTGCCTCACCCTGTGGTTATCTAATGTCCCACTTACTGTTTTGCAATTAATCTCTGTGTAAAAAAACTCAAATTATCCCAGTTTGCACCTCCATCCATTTTATGTAGAGATACTGATGTCACTTATTATTCAAACGATTGGCCAAAAGATAGCTGGCCGTAAGTTTCTTTATATAATTTTGTCTAGAACATGCTGAACTTTTTCAATCCACATGCTCAGGTCTTTTATTTTTTTAATCCAGAAACTATTTTTCAATTTCTATGTTAATTGCATCTGTTCCAATTGTTTGTCATTTTCCTAAGATCATATGTGATTTTTTATGTTATATACTTGTTCTCCATCATCATTAACCAGTCTTTCTCTTTAGTATCATGGTTTTGTATCTTGTCTTCATAGGCCAGGAGCACTTATTATATTTACCCTTGACATGACTCATTTGGTTTTCTGTAATATTAGTTCTTCCCTTTACTGGAATATTTTCATTGTTATTATATTATTTGTTATTGGTGTTTTAAAATTAATTCCACCTCCAACATTTATTTGGTAGCACTTTTAAGGGTACCTTTCCCTCTTATTTCATAAGAATTTTATCTTATGTATGATTCTTAAGGAATCATACACTCTACAAAATTCCATAGTTCCAATTACTATCCATTTTTGAACAAGTCGCTCCCCAGTCTCACATACCTACCTCAAGAGCAAGATTATGTATACAACTTACATTCCTGTGTCTTCTGAGCCCTTATGCAGCATGGACATGTGGTTCTTTCACTCCCTAATCGTGTATCCCTTAGGACAGTTAGAATATATGAAATATCTTATTTGTAATTTGTCTTCCCTTCAGGGTTCTTCCTGATTTTCCCCTATTTACAGTTTTTACCTGCTTGGAATAATGGGCCAGTTCCCTCCTCCTTTAACACCTTATCTTGGTCTCTAGTTTTGCTTTGCTTTTTAGTTCTAAGCTGTATATAAAAAGAGAGCTGCTAATGATTAGAGGAAATGGGGGATGATGCCATAGCACAGTGCTAAGGAAATTCCTGGGTAGATGACAAATAGACCATTGCCCAATTTAACATTTGGAACAGACCCAGGAAAACTGAACCGCTGGCTTGACATTAATAGAACTGAAATCATTCTCTATTACTTTACACCCCCAAATGAGCTCTATTAGAGAAAGCAAGTCACGGATAGACCTTGTGAAGAGTGGACATTTCAATGGCCTCATAATTCATGGAGATTCATTGTGAATTATGGCAATAAATTGAACTTCTGCTTTCCAGTATTGTTTTTGGTTTTGCCACATTTCTATACATAGGCTAAGAGAAAATGCATCAGGGATGAGAAGCCTGAAAAGTATTTAAAACTAAATGTATATAGTCTTAAAATACAAGATAAAATGGCAAAAAATGAGGCTTAGTTTGGAAATTTAGAGAATTCCCTTCCTGGTGTTGCTTTTGATGGTATCAAGGTAAGATTTATAAGGACCACGTTTAAAAGTCTACTCATTTCTCTTTAGTTATCTTGACCATTATCAGCCATTATATTCATTACTTAGATACAGAAAAGAATCTATATTTTTCAGGGTTTGGATTTATATGCTGGAAAGACTGTCTTTTAAGAGAAAGAATACAGAATCATGAACATAAAATTATGTGCACAGTGATTACTTTTTTTCTCCCAGTTACTTCATTTTTAAATTTTTTTTTTATTTTTACAGACTGCATTTTGATTCATTGTACACAAATGGGGTACCATATTTTCATTTCTATGGTTGTGCACCATGTAGATTCATACCATTCATGTAATCATACACGTACATGGGTTAATGATGTCTGTCTCATTCTACCTCTGATTACTTTTTAAGAAGAAAAAGACAAGATAGCTAAGTTTGACAAATAAGATGAACATCACAAAATTCATAAATACAATAATATTTTTATTAGTTGACATAATTCTATACCTGTTTATTACACATCTTTAGCTGCATTTTTAAAATCACTACTTCAAAGAACATTTTATAAAGTAATTTTCATTGAAAGACTAGAACAAGAATTCAGTATACCCTAGCCTGATGTACCAAAATTTGTTCACTTTAATTAATGGTGCTTTGGGACACTTTTTTCAGCATCACAAGTCATTATTGATATTTCCATGCACATTTTTTGTGTTGTTATCAAATTTGGGAAACTTTCTGTCAAGGTTCTTCTCCTCTTCTTTTTTTTATTGTGGTGAAAAAACGCATAAGAAGGTTCTTAATCATTTTAAGTGTCCTGTTAAACAAGTTAAATACATATCGATTTCTATTGTTGTAACGCAGATCTCCATAACTTTTTCATCTTGCAAATCTGAAACTCTACCCTTTAAGTGACTCTCCTATTTCCTCTTCCTGCCATGTAGGAGCTCACCTTCTACTTTCTGTTTCTGTAAACTTAATTACTTTACCTACCTCTTAAGAGTGGAATCATACAGTAGTTGCCCTTTTGTGACTAGATTATTCTCTTAGCATAATGTCTTCAAGATTCACCCATGTTACTAACTACCCTGGCATGATTCTATACTTAGAAGACCCCAAAAAATTCCAGCAGAAAACTTCCAGAACTCATAAATGAATTTAGCAAAGAAGCAGGATATAAAAATTAGCACCCTTAAATCAATTGCAATCTTATATACCAGTGATGAATAAACTGAAAGAGAAATTAGGAAAATGATCCCATTCACAATGACCTCACAAAAAAATAAAATACTCGGGAATCAATCTAACAAAACAGGTAAAAGACCTGTACAATGAAAACTACAGAACATTAAAGAAAGAAATTGAAGAAGATCTTAGAAGATGGAAAGATTTCCCATGTTTTTGTATAGGTAGAATTAATATTGCCAAAATGGCCATACTACCAAAAGTGCTATATAGATTTAATGCAATTCCTATTGAGTTTCCAATGACATTCTTCATAGAAGTAGAAAAAGCAGTCATGAAATTCATTTGGAAAAATAAGAGGCCCAAAATAGCCTAAACAATCCTAGTGAGAAACAATACCAGACCTTAAATTTTAACTACAGAGCCTTAGTAACAAAAACGGTATGGTATTGGCACCAAAACAGAAATGAAGACCAATGGTACAGAATACAACACACAGAGACAAACACACATAAATACACTTATCTCATTAGACAAAGGTGCCATAAACATACATTGGAGAAAAGTTAGTCTCTTCAACAAATGGTGCTGGGGAAGCTGGAAATCCATATGTAACAAAATGAAATCAGAGCCCTGTCTCTCACCCTGCACATAACTCAACTCATAGTGGATCAAGAACCTAGACATTAGACCAGAGACCCTGCACTTACCAGAAGAAAAAGTGGGCCCAAATCTCCATCCCGTCAGCTTAGGAACCAAATTTCTCAACAAAACTCCTATAGCACAAGAGATAAAATCAAGAATCAATAAATGGTATGGTATCAAACTAAAAAATTTCTTTACAGCAAAGGAAACAAGCAAAAATGTGAAGAGAGAGTCCATAGAATGGGAGAAAATCTTTACCACATGCACCTCAGATAGAGCACTAATCTCTAGGATATATAAAGAACTCAAAAAACTTTAACACCAAAAAAATTAATAATAATAATACTAACCCAATGAATAAATGGGCAAAGGAACTGAACAGACACTTCACAGAAGAGGAAATACCATCAGTCAACAAATAAATGAAAAAATGTTCAACATCACTAATAATTAGGGAAACGCAAATTAAAACTACACTGAGATTTTATCTCCAGTCAGAATGGCAATTACCAAGAATACAAATAACCATAAATGTTGGCAAGAATGTAGGGGAAAAGATACACTCATACATTGCTGGTGGGACTGCAAACTGGTGCAACCACTCTGGAAAGCAGTGTGGAGACTCCTCAGAAAACTTGGAATGGAACCACCATTTGACCCAGTTATCTCACTCCTCAGCATATACCCAAAGGACTTAAAATCAGCATAATACAGTGATGCAGGCACATCAATGTTTATAGTAGCTCAATTCACAATAGCTAACCAACTTAGGTGTCCTTCGACAAATGAATGGATAAAGAAATGTGGTACATATATATAATGGAATATTAGCCATAAAGAAGAATAACATGATGGCATTTGCTGGTAAATGGATGGAACTGGGGACTATCATACTAAGTGAAATAAGCCAATCCCCCTAAAGCAAAGGCCAAATGCTCTCTCTGATATGTGGATGCTGACTCAATACATGTTGGTGGGGGAGTGGAGGGTCACTGGTTTGGGCAGGGGGAAGTGGGGGAAAGGAGGGAGTATGGGAATGGGAAAGAGTAGAATGAACTGGACATAACTTTCCTGTGTTCATATATGAATACATGACCAGTGTAAGTCCACATCATGTACAACCATTAAAATGGGAAGTTATACTCTATTTATGTATGATATGTCAAAATACACTCTACTGTCATTTATAACTAAAAGAACAAATAAAAATTTTAAAGAAGATTCACCCATGTTGTAGCCCGTGCCAGAATTTCCTTCCTTTTTACAGCTGAATAATATTCCATCGTGTGTGTATACCACATTTACTGATCGTTTTTTTGTTGTTGATGGATATTTAGGTTGCTTCTACCTAGTGGCTAGCATGAATAATGCCACCATGAACATGGGGGGTACAATATCTCTTCCAGAACCTACTTTCAGTTCTATTTGAATACAAAGCTAGAAGTGAGATTGTTGGATCTTTCAAGTTATTTTTTAGACAAACTATAAAACACAGAAAAATTTTCTTCAGCTGTATCCTAACTCCATACATTTCAGACTTTGCTTCTCTTCCAGTCTGAACTTCTAGTGCCCCAGTCAAGGACGTGTGTGTATTCTGATGCACCTGTACCTGTGTCATAGGACTGAGAGAGTCAGCACGCTGGTCTCTGTCTCTGAATGGAATTTCTATACTGGAGCAGCTGGAAATGATGATGGATTATATAAATGTATTTCACTAATTCTGAACCACTCGTATTCACAATTCAAGTGAATGTAACATGTTTAGCAGACTGTGTCTATAACTTATGGAACTGTCTAAATGAGACTGCAAAACAGCTCAGGCTTTTCTGAAACCAGTTTCTCCATTTTTCTTGCTCTCTTTTGGAGCTCCACGTGTATATTGTCTTTTCTTTATAATTTCACGTTTTCCATCTGATAACTACCATGTAGCTCTTCATGTTCATGTTGACTTCTAACTAAAAGGTAAATTCTTAGGCAGGGACCATTCATAACTTACACTTTAAACAATGTACAGAGTGCCAAAATTGTCATTTATATAGTTGAGCACTCAATACATTTAATTAGAATGGCAATTATCAAGAATACAAGCAACAATAGGTGTTGGTGAGGATGTGGAGAAAAAGGTACACTCATACGTTGCTGGTGGGGTTGCAAATTAGTGCATCCACTCTAGAAAGCAGTGTGGAGATTCCTTAAACAACTTGGAATGGAAACACCATTTGACCCAGCTATCCCACTCCTTGGCCTATACCCAAAGGATTTAAAATCAGCATACTACAGAGATACAGCCACATCAATGTTCATAGCCACTCAATTCACAATAGCCAGATTGTGGAACCAACCTAGATGTCCTTCAGTTGATGAATGGATAAAGAAACTGTGGTATATATACACAATGGAATATTACTCAGCCATAAAGAATGATAAAATTATGGCATTTGCAGGCAAATGGATGAAATTGGAGAATATCATGCTAAGTGAGATAAGCCAATCTCAAAAAACCAAAGGACGAATGATCTCGCTGAAAAGCGGATGATGACACAGAATGGGGAGTGGGAGGGGGGCAAGAATGGAGGAAGGAGGGACTGTATAGAAGGATAAGAGGGGTAGGAGGGGTGGGGGGAAGAAAAAAAAATAACAGAATGAATCAAAACTATTACCCTAGGTAAATGTATGATAACACAAATGGTATGCCTCTACTTCATATACAAACAGAGAAACAAGATATATCCCATTTGTTTACAATAAAAATGAATTAAAAAAATATTTTATTTAAAAAAGGTAAATTTAAGCATTCATCCCTGCTGTGCACTTAACTGAATCCCTAAGAAATCCCTATGTTGTAGCCCCAACCACCTGTCCTGAGAATGTGACCCCCAATGCTATCAGAGCCTGTGGTACAATCCTGGGTCTAAAGGTCACAAGACTGGAAAGTGCCTGATCTACAGAAGCCTGAATCCAGGCTGATCAGTGTAGTTGGACTTTAATTAAAGACCACAGCACAGCTGTATCTTTATTTACGCTTGGCCTTCATGACCACTGTGTACCCAGTGGAAGAATTCTTCTACTCTGCAATACACGTTGAGTATTTGGAAGTCAATTCCACGTTGTCTCCAACAATCCCAGGACATAGATTGGTCCTCAAGTCCTTCCATTCTTGTTGATGCGTCCGTTGCTCCCTACACTGTTGTCCCATTCATGATAAACTTCAGAGAATATACTGCATTTCCTTTTAGTTTGGTGCACATAATTTTTGATGTGCATTTATAGTTCCACGTGTATAGAGCGCAAAGTAATTTAGCAGAAATGCAGGTCAACTGTGGCCTGTAGCAAGATGCTCAGTGGCGTGAGCAGGAAGTGGGTCATGGAGTTATGCAATGGACTTTGAACAAGAGTTGATTTTTCCTTCTAAAGGACATTGAAAACGTCCTTCCGCTGTCAGAACTTTGCCAAGCATTGACCTAACAAGGGTAATGCAGTCACTAAATAGAAACCGAACATGGAAAAGTCAAATATGAGAGAGAGAGAGTTACAATGCTGTTTATGTTAAATGTAAGACAGGTTGCTAACATTTTAAAGCACACTGGGAAAGACGTGTGAGGTCAGGGTGAGGCATCAGAAACCAGGGAACCCCGGAAGATTCTAGAGATCCATCAGAAGCCTGGACAGACTCTTCCTGACTGGCCTCAGAAGAAACCAACCCTGCCACACCTTGATCTTAGATGCCTCATCTCCAGAGACCATGAATATGTGTTCTTTTTAGCTCTCTAGTTTGTGACACTTCCTTTATGACAACCCTAGCAAACTAATTTGGTACCCACAGCGAGAAATAGATCAAGGCCAAAATCAATGTGATTCTCCGCCTTCCCGTGAAATTCCGGCTTTGACCGTGAGGAAACTGCAGGACTTTGCAGCTGTCTCATAGCAGATTGTAGGACCTGCTGTGAAGGAATGTGGTCCGTGGAAGTCTGGGAGATGCTGCGGCCTGCTGCAGCTTCAGAGCTGGGCAGGGTTCACTGTGATCCTGGGAAGCAAGAGTGACAAGAACTGTGGTAGAACTCAGCCCTGTGCCTTCCAGGCACACGGTTCAAACGGCGAGGAAGCAGAGAGCTGGCCTCTGTGGGGATCCCCATGGAAGCCGCCGCCATGCCAACCCAGGGGCAGACCGGGGTGGGGGCTCTGTGATACCCTTTTCCAAGGCATGACCCCTCCAGGATCAAGTCGACGCTGGCCACAGTCCCGGCGGAACAAGGTCTGCTGGTGTCCAGCCTGGGAAGGGCTCGCTGCCCAGCCCCGTCATCGCCATCTGAAATCATCCCTTTCCTTAGTCTTCCCTGTAAAAAATTGTCCAGGATCTCAAAGTGTGGACAGAGAAGAGGACAGTGACTGCTCCGGCCAGCGAAAAAAGCAACAAACAACACGTGTGTCGTGAAATCCTAAGACTGGAATAAATCCCAGCAGGGCCTCAGATCCAATCCTCTGTCACTAAACCTTCTTCCTAAAGATAAGAAACTACCTGAGAAAAGAAAGGTGAGAATTCTCCATCTTCTCTGGTGTCGGCCACTTGGAATTCCAAAGGAAAGAAGAAAGACAGACAGAAGAAAGGCATTGATAATACTAAAAACCCACGTAGTATTTATACCACATTAGAAAGCGACTTTTACATCTGCTATTGCATTTCATCCTTCACAAATATTATCATCTCCCTTATAAAAATCAGGAAATATTTATTCTTTTTTTATTCTAAAAATGAAAAGAGAACTGACTCCCTGCCCACATCTAGTAATTACCTGATGACATCTCCTATTCAGAACTTCTAGCCACAGATCCTATTTCATTTGCACCAAGACATGCTGGAGAAAAGAAGCAGCAAAGGAGAAAGGAATAAACACAGAAGGGAAGGAAAAATGGTGAGGGGTTGGGCCCTTGTGTTAAGGACTTGGTCCACAGGGTGGCGCTATTGGGAGGTGGTGGTGACTTTTAGAGGTGGGGCCTTGTGGGAGGATTTGGGTCGTTGGGGTTGGGTCCTTGAAGGGGGTTATGGGTCTCTGGTCTGCTGCTTTCTCCTCTTTGCTTTCTAGCTGCCACACAATGAGCAGCTTTTCCCCATCATGAGCTCCCTGCCATGAAGCACCAACTTGGCACAGGCAAATAAAGCAATGGAACCATGTAACCGTGGACTGAAACCTCTGAAACTCTGAGCCAAAACAAACCTTCCCTCTGACTAAGTTAATTTTCTCAGGTATTTTGTCAGAGCAATAGACAGCTGACTAACACATCTTCTGACCCTCCACCTCCACTGTCTATGTGAATCTATGAAGGAAAACTTTGAAAACTAGGAAGTACTTGTTGGCCTTTCAACTTTAAAATAGGGATGCAAAATCATTTTACAAAGCATTCTTGAGTAAGATCCATTATAACAAATAATTAAATTTTTACCCGTGTAGCTTATGAATTCCACTGATGTTGTGGTGCTCCCTTGGACTTTGAGTATTAATAACGAAACAGGATAGATTGAGTGAATATAGTCGAGGTGGACAAAGGGAATGATGTGTGATTTCAGAGATTTATATCTTTCTATCAATGTTTTATTCATTCATTCACCTAGATATTCAACCACCTTGATAGAATGCCCATGGGCTTTAGGACACAAAATTGAATAGGCCATGACTGATTCCAGATCTCACAATCTGGGAGAAGAGACAGATGTGGAAGGACAGGATCACAATGCAGAGAGGGAGAGGCTGTGGCCCACACGGGGTCGACAAGCACATGGATATGGGCAATATCCATGCAGACGGTTGAGGAAAGGACAGGCTCCCAGGACATGACTCCTGAGGTTAGACTCAGTGACTTAAAGGAATAAAGATAATGGTATAGTAAGGCCATAATATCTTCTGGATGCTTACAACATAGCAGGTGCCATGCTAGCATTTTATATCCGTCAATTCTTTGGCTTCTTACAATGGCATTTTGAGGTGGTGTTATGTATTAGTCCCATTTTAGAGATGAAGCAACCTAGATTCAGCAGGCGCTGATCAAGTCCAGTCTCCCTTTATCAACTCCCCACACCTCTCTCACCTCCAGAAGTCAGACTCAGGGCTGTGACAAACCATAGGAAGTAAGGTTACCTAGAAAGATAGGAAGTGATAAGGTCATGGATGCTGGCAACAGCAATCACAAAGGCCTTGTTTGACATATGAACACTTGTGAATTTATCCTGATGTGTTTAATTACACAAGTCCCTGGCTCACACACATACAGCTCACATCTGTCCTTTTCTTACATTTCTCTTGTAGAAATATACACCCCATCTCCCTTCTCTTCTTCAATTCTTTCCCATTCTTTAAAACCCTCCTCCTCTATGCTACCTCCAGGGCACAAACCCCACTATCCAACTCTTCCAGCAAAAATAGCCTGCATCACATAATCCAATAATCCTATCTGATACCGTGCACTAAATCTTCACTTGGATTTATTCTATCACCCGTAGGTCACACACTCTTTAAAGCTGGAAACTGGGTCCCATTTATCTTCTATATTCCCACAGTATCTAGTTCCATTAGTGAGCATTTAGAAGTTAATGAATAAAAACTAATAAATTGATAACTGCAGGAAAAGTAAAATAGGTTGTTATTAGCATTTCTCAAAGCAAAAATTTCCCAGCGTTTCTATCTGGTTTTTCTTAGTGCCGGTTACATAATCAAGAGATTTAAATTTCAACAATAGATAATTATAACTTGTTTGGCAAAGGCCCAAATGGCTGCCCAGCTTAAAGGAGGAAGAAAGATAAAATAATAAAAATAAATCACAACACATATATTAGCGCTCACTGATTTTCTAATTCTACTTCATCATAACAAGTATTATTTTCAAAACAAACATTATATTTTAAGATCAGAAGGTCTCTTTAGTGTTTATGCTATTTTCTTACACCGTTCAATTCACCAATCTTTAGCCCTATTATTCAGAGAGGTTTAATTTTAAATTAGCCTTGACATTTGAGAGAGTATTTTTAAAGACCTTGCAAGTAGGAAGTTCCATATCCTTCTATAGTAATCCATCCTTCTCAGCCAGTTCTTCCCTATGTTTAATCTAAATCCCACACCCGGCGGTTAGCGCCCATTTCCTTTTGTTTTGACCCTGGCTGTGTAGATGGAGAATACTTGATCATCATCCATTATGACTAAACAATTCTTTTAAAAAATAAGTACTATTAAGTAACCCAGAACTCTCATTACGAGTTGATTTCTCAGTTATTTTAACCTATCCTAATGGTCTTATTTCTTAATTATTTTTATCTTCACTCTCAAATTCTTTCTACATTATCTAAATACCTTTGTATGGAGATCAAGGTTTAAAAATGGAGCCCAGGGAATGTCTGACTAGTGACAGGCGCAAGTTAAAATGACCTTGGGACGCCTGATTTCTGTGCTTTAGTTACTACTTCATAGGGTGCTGCTTTATACCCCATCCCTTCAGGGCCACCTTCCTGATCCAATGGGTGATAATTCCCCTAAAGCGCACACGAACCAGATAAGAAAGAGAGCGTGACCTCCCTATTAATAATTATTGCTCCGCCCCAGGAACTTGATACTTCTAACTGAACTTCTCTATGAATCTCCTAACATTTCTTCACATATTATGAGGAATCTACACTAACAATGCCAATCCTGTCCTCCAAGATCAACACCATTGTTATAGCAAACTTAATGAGTATATTTCTATTTTCTTTTTCTAAATTCAGAGCCACTTGTCCAGATCATTCCTCCCCCAAGTTGGCATGCATTTTAATAACCATTCTTTGAGTTTGGTCCTCTGTCCACTGATCCTCCATACAATGGCCATAATCCAATTTCCTAATGGGATTTCCTGTAGAATATTATTTCAAACATGTTTAAGTCAAAACATAGTGTAACGACTCTTCCAAATCTTTGTTTTATGGTCATAATGAGTGAGTCTGACAAGGTTTTTCTTTATGAGTTCTCAGTAAGAAGTCCAAGTTTAAGCCAAAATAAAACTAAATCAGGTCACTCCCTTTTAACCTGACAATATAGACTCATCCATTACTATCCTTTTTCTTCCACTGAGCATAATATCATTACCAATTGCCAGAAATGCTTCTCTGTCTTGCCTTTCTTTTTCAGTCCTCAATTTCTTCTCAATCCCTGATCTTGTTTTTTTTTCCCATTAATTCTAAAAACTTCACTAATTTTATATATTTCTCAAAAATCTCTTTGATTTTTAATGACATCAAAACCACCTGTCAATTCCATCAAACTGGATAATTAGGTAAGAAAAAAAATTGAACTGTAAGTTTGGTGAAATTAATTAGTCTCTATTATCAGAATTCCTTGAGGTGTTAACCTTAAATGTATCCCTGAAGGCATTCTAAATGATTTCAATTTCAAATGTAATTTTGTGTTCAGAAACCCCAATTTTTTTCCAACTTGGTTGTTTCTGTTTTGTTATTTTATTAAAGTATGTTTAGTTCCTTTGATCTGCCTTGCTTCCTGAAACTTTTTAGTCTAGAAAAAAAATTCTCTACCAATCACCAAAAACATTAATAGTGGAATTAAGAGTCAGGAATCCTGTCTCAGATGCAATTGGAACGGCTGAAATGTTGGAGGGTGGGTATTTCTCCAACACTGTATCTGAGTCTCTTTTCCTTTCTAATAATCCCCAGCCCCATAAATCCTATTTGTTTCTTCTGTGATCCTTTTTGTACATTTCTTCCACTTCACCTCACATAGCCGTGTTCTCAGCTTTATTTTGGGTGCTTTTACCTAAATATCGACCACATCATCAACACCCCTTCAATATTGCTCCCTCTCCTGCTATGCCCACTTCGCTCCATCTCCACTCTCTTTGTTTACCCAGGATGCAAATTTTGCAATCAGAGAGAGATTTTTTTTCTTCCTTCTCTAAACAGTTTTCGATTTTGCCTTTACTTCCATGACTCCTCTTTAAGGTTTTGTTTCTTTGCACTTAAACCATTCACGTAACAAATACCTGACTTTGTTGAATTACCCTCCAGCTCATCCCAATTCCGTCTACTTCTAGACTCATATTTCCAAGAGAAAGTATGTAGGGAAGGGAATTCATATGAGGGAAGGGCCACTTCCTCAAAGGTAAGGACGAGAGATGATGAAATAAATACAAGGTAAAGTTAAATATCCCTTAGCTCAAAGAACTAAACTACCTCTCTACATAAATTAAATAGCCCTTAGTTCAAGAATGTGTGTGTGTGTGTGTGTGTGTGTGTGTGTGTGTGTAAATTTGGATCTGGAATAGCCCCCAAAGTCTCCTGCATTGAAGGTTCGCTCCCCAATGGTGGTTTCATTGGCAGTTGGTGGAAACTTTACATGGAGCCTCCTTGGAGAAAGTAGGTCGCTAGAGGCATGTGCTTAAAGGGAATATCTTGTTCCTGAACCCTTCCTCTCTCTCTGCTTCCTGGCTACCATGAATTGAGCAGCTTCCTCCGCCATGTGCTCCCCACCATGATGTTCTGCCTCACAAAAAGCCCAACGTGATGGGGCCAAGAGACTATGGACTGAAACCTCTGAAACTGTGACATAAAAGTGTTTCCCCCTTTAAGATGATTTCCTCGGATATTTCGTCATAGTGACAGAAAGTTGGCTAATACCATATATTACTTACTGATATGAAGTATATTCCTTACTTATATGAAGTTTCCTAATTTAAAGTTCCTATTCTGGCTCCTGTTCCCCATAATTCTGCTTTGATGCTCCAGTATAAGGCATTTTATTAGTTCTCAAGGATGTCCTGTACTTCTGCGCCTCCACAGCAGTATACACACTATTCCTCTTTTTCTGAATACTAACTCAGCTCCAGTTTCTACTTATCGAAGTGAAACTCTTATATAAAGCTTTCTCAAACGTGTTCAGATATGAGGGATTGGTGACCAACCCACCCTCTCACTCAAATGTCTCTGAACTGGTATACACATACCCGAGGAAAAGAGCAAAAGATCTATTCGAGTGTGAGAAGTAAATATTTGAACATCTAATTATAGTTACTCTGAAAAATAAGAAATAAATTAAGGATTTCTGATATTTAATATACTAATTGCCCATGAGGCCATCCATCACTCATCCTATTTACCAGACAAGCATGCTACAGATCACAGCTGTCTGAAGTTTGGAGCGCCACAGTGGGGAGGTGTTTGTAGCTGCCCATCATTCATTCCCAGCATATTGGGACATTTTGCAAGTTATATAGATATTTGGATAGTCTTACCTAGGTTTTTGTTGTTGTTGTTTGTTTGTTTGTTTTGGTACTGGTGACTAAACCTAGGGATGCTCAACCACTGAGCCACATCCCCAGCCATTTTATTTTTTATTTATTATTTATTTTTTTAATTTTGAGACAGGGTCTCATTAAGTTGCTCAGAGCCTTGCTATGTTGCTGAGGCTGGTCTCAAACTTGTAATCCTCCTGCCTCAGCCTCCTGAGTCCCTGGGATCACAGGTGTGGGCTACTGCATCTGTCAAGTTTTATCTAGTTTTTGAATTAAATTCTCACAACATAGTATTTTTTTCACAAAGAGACTACAAACTGAAAAGATTAGTAATAGGTAAGACAAGAATAAATGACAGCTATAACATTTTACCTCTTCCTAATATGAATTGTAAATTATCTTCGCTAGATGTAAACTTTGTTGACCAGATCTTGCCTGTAAACCACACGACAAATAATGAAAATGTTAGTAATAGCATATTTTAAAAGACAAGAAAGGTATTATATTGTTCAATATAAATAAAACTATTTCAAAAATACTGTCTATTTCATCTTTAGATTATCTCTTACTTACTGATGATATTTGTAGAGCACATGCACACAATTTACGTCAAATATATATTACAGGCAAGTATGCAAACATTTTTATCAGTGGGATGCACAACCAAAACCATGGGGACTCCTTTTCCCCCTGGATACAGAACTGTCTAGACCTCACTTGTGGAATTCATTCCTTTCTTTCTTTTATTACACTCACTTCCACAGCGTTAACGATTTGCCTTCCCCTCTTTTCTACACAGCAATCTCCCAGAGAAGAAGGTTATGTCTTACTCACATGAAAGGGTCTAACACACTCATTGGGCACATTAGTGACGATTCCATGGATGTTTGGTAGACAGATGAACAGAGGCCTAGAGGAAGGACAGATGGATATGTGGTTTACAGCGCTATTTAACTTTTTCCTAGTTGGATTATGAGAAAGAACACTCCAGATGCCACTCCTAAGGCAGGAGGGGTTAAAAGGCCTGGGAGTGTCTAGAAAAAAAACAACTTAGGATTTCAGATTTCTCTGAGTGTCATGTTTCAGGAAGTTGAAAGAAGGTAGAGTCCAAATTAGTAGTGGCAGTAGTTCTCTCTTTGAGGACAACCAGGGTTCCTGACAGTCTCCTTTGACCAAAAGCAAAGCACCTGGTTTCTCTCATCAGTGACAGAAGTTTTCTCCTGCCCTATATTGCCTGAACCTACTGTCACCCAGGGCCTGGTTTGTTACCTAAAATGAACTGACATAAGGAAATGCATGTCTTCTGCTCTGTTTAGACAAGTATCCCAGCCCCGTTCAGGGCATGATGGTTCATGCCACAGTCACCTTAAAAACAAACCACAGGACAACCACCAGGGATAAAATACGTTAATCACGAAATCCTTCACAAGGTTGGCACGGTGATGACCAAGGGTTTAGTGTCTCCCATGCTTCAGGAGATGCTGTGGGCAACCGTAGATGATAAGGCCCCATGGCATTCACTAAGCTGAAAGGAAAACAGAACTGACTCTAGAGGGAAGAGATTGCTAGGGAGAAAGTGTCCCAATCTGATAAGAAAACTGCAGCACACGCTGCATTCAAAGATAGGGATGAGGTAATGGAATGAACTATGGCAAGGAAAGAAAATCCAACAACAGCATCCAAAGAAAAAGAGAAAGCGAGTGCACACTCCCAGTGTGCACAGAGTTATTTTGGGGTTCAGATGCTTCACTGTATTTCAGAACACTGTAGAGTTTCTAACACCCTTGTCACTTTGTTTCTGACAAGTCTTAGGTAAACACAGAACTCATGAAGTCCAGACACCACAATGACCAGAGCCAGGCCCAGCCATGAGGCAGCTTCCAATTTCTCTGCCAGGAGAAGACTGGAAGATCGAAGGGGTCAAGTCAGCCAGCAAAGAGGCCTTGCCCACATGCCCACTCCTCTGCCTCTTAGCACTGCACGGCTTGCGAGAAAAATAGAAGCTCGGAAATCCAAAGTCTCAGGGAGTCCCTGGAAGGGAAAAAAATTACTCCTTGTACACACCAAATCCAGCTGCAGTGGAATCATGGCAAATTCACTTTGATGTTAAGAATTTGGCTGGGCTGTTAGGGAATAGGAAGGGAGTTTGGGGATTTCAGGAACTCATAGAGTAAGGATGCAGGTTTGGGTGAGGATGCAGGTTTGAGTGAGGAGGCAGGTTTGTTTCCACTTTTAGCCCAGCCTGATGCCTAACAATCCCATTCGAGGTAGTTCAGAGTTGTCTTCAAAACTGTTCAGTGTGAGGGCCCCTTTGTAGAAGGCGCTCAACCCAGGGAAAAGTCACACAGTGGGGGGGTCATAAAGGCCCCGACCAGTTATGAAACAAATGTGTTTAAATGAAGTCAAAAACAGATTTACCAACACTTTGGCAAAATGTTTTGTAATTTCTTATGAAATTATACATACACCTACCCATGACAGCAGTTTTGTTCTTGAGCTGCCAAGTGAAAACATAGATCCACACAAAGACTTGTACAAGAATGTTCATAGCAGCTTTATTCATAATAGCAAAATCTAGAAACAACTCAGATGTCCATCACCAGGACAACAGATAAATAAATTGCAGGTTTGAGTGAGAACGCAGGTTTGTTTCCACTTTTAGCCCAGTTAGATGCCTAACTATCCCATTATATCTCATATATAATGAGATATAATGAGATATATATAATATATATATATAATGAGATGTATAATATATATATAATGAGATATATATATAGAGAGAATATATATATATATATATATATATATATATATGATGAGATATTCCTCAGGGGAAAAAAAACTTTTGACATACACATCATATATCAATTTTGTGGAAATTTTACTGAGCAAAGGAAGCCCAACATAAATGAATACATATTGTATTATCACATTATATGAAGCTCTAGAACAGGCAAAACTAACCTATGGTGAAAAATTTAGCACTGGGGTTGCTTGAGAGATGAAGGGAGAAATTGATTGGAAAGGGAAGTTTTCTGAGTTGACAGAAATATTCAGTATCTTCCTAGGGGTATAGATTACATTTGGTATGCATTTATCAAAGCTCATGGAATTGCATACTTAACATTTCTTTGTCTTACTGTATGAAAATTTTATCTTCAAAAACAGTAAACAATGAATAATGGATTCTCCACTAGAAGGAATCAGGGATCATTGAAAAAAGCCTAACTCCAGAAATGGAATACGAAAAATACAAGATGATATTAATACCATTTTATCAGAAATTAATAAAGTGATCAGAATAGATCCGAATATTTTGGGCAGAATACTTCAAAGGGATGCCAGAACAAAATTTCTGCTTTCACTTCTACCAACTATCAAAAACAAAGAAGTCAGTGTTTTGTAAATCTATCAGGTAGTCAAGAATGAAAGAAACTAAAATCGAAGTAACAAGTCCCTCCTAGGAAATGCCCTCAACTTCTATAATCTTTCGTAGGAGAAATGAAATTTGTAAGAATTTTAGAGACTAACTGGTATGGTGTTTAAAATCCCCAGTTCTATGCCCAAAGAGAATCTGCCCTTGGTCATCAAAACTTTTCCATAGGCACTGACTAAGTGCGGATGCAAAAATTTATAAGCAGTGCAAAACAGTGGAAATACAACCTAAAATGCAGACACTTGCTGAATGTTGGAAGGAAGGCAGGAGAACCCAGAGATACCCTCCAAGGCATGGGGCTTTGTCACGCACTTGGTGGAGACTGTCCATAACCAGAGGATGCACAGGAGAGCTCAAATATTTTCCTCAGAGGAGCAACTGCCCGTAATGAAAGTGTTTCAGGGCTTCTGACCTGCTCCAGTCACAACACGCCATTCCAAACTTCCCTTACAGTAGATCTATGCATTCCCTGAATACACGGCCCAACACTCCAACAGTATGGGCAAGACAACAGAACGGAAAGAGAGCTCTTGAACCACAAACGTCCAGAGGCAGAGCTGAAGTGCAGTGGGAAATCCTGAACAACATCAAAAACTGGAATCCATTTTATAAAGGAGAATGAAATTCCCCTTGGTTCAGGAAGCTGAAGATTGTTCAAAGAAGTCTTGCCCCACTGAAGGTAAAGTAATGACTCATTCTTGACTCATTAACCTAATGGTGAACAAAATCTAATTAAAACAAGAGTAAATTCCAGGCACAGCTCACCTGTAGTCTAAATGGGCTGCTGACAGGGAAAAAAAATGAAAAGTTTTCACTTTCCAGGGCACAGTATCTCACTTACTTTGGTGTCTACTGTTTGTGTGCTTTGACACACAATGTCTGGCATGCTATTGAAGATTACAAAACACATAAAGAAAAATATCTTTTTTCTAAAGCATGTAGAAATAGATTTGGAGATGACCCAGAGGTTAAAATTCTAAGACAGATACTTTAAAAATATTGTGATCATATGATTAAGAGAGAACCTAAAGGGAAAGGTACATAGCATACATGACCAGATAGGTGATTTTAGCTCCAAAACTGAAACTGAAGAAAGGGCCAAATGAAATTGCTAGAAATAAAATATATGACATTTAACAAGTCTTCAATTCTTCCATCAGCTTATCCACAGAAATATCAGAGAAAAGAACCAGTAAACTTGGGCTGGGGTTGTAGCTCAGTGGTAGAGTGCTCGCCCAGCACATGTGAGGCACTGGGTTCAATCCTTAGCACCACATGAAAATAAGTAAATAAATAAAATAAAGGTATTGTGTCCATCTACAACTGAAAATATTTTTAAAAAAGTAAACTTGACAACAAATCAATACAAGTCATCCAATTTTAGCACAAAAACATGAAAAAAGTAGACTTAGCACTGAGTCTAAAGTAGATGTAATTAGAATTTCATGCTATGAATCAAGCTTTTATTAGTTTTAAAAGAAAAAAATTACAATTTTATAATAAAGAATCCTGGTAGAAATGTTAACCAAGTAATCAGAGGGTATCATCAACTTTGGGATAAACAAATATGTACCGCCTGATATGATACACTGAGAAGTGTAACACTTCAAAGGTATAACTGCCCAAAGTGCTTAGTCTGAATCTTATGATAAAGAGTAGACAAGATGAAATTGAAGGATATTCTAAAGATTGTTGAGCTATACTCTTCAAAGTTTTAAGATCAAGAAAGGCAAAGGAAGACTCAGGAATTATTTCATATTTAAAGAAACTAAAGAGACATGAAAACTAATGCGATTAATGATTCTGAATTGGATCCTGAATAAGGAAAGATACCTATAAAAGTCATTATTGGTAAAATCAATTAATATTAAGTGTGGACTGTATATTAGGCATATGCATATATTAGGCATAGGCATATTAGGCATACACATATATGCATATTATATATGCCAAATATATAGTCCACAGTCCACCTTTAATATTAGTTAATTTTTAAATATATATCAATTATCTATCTATACCTAAGTGCTAAAATTTCTTGTTTGATAATTGAACTATGGTTATATAGGAGAATATCTGTGTTCTTAGGAAATATACAGTAAATTATTTAAAAATGAATGGTCACATGTCTCAAACTTACACTCAAATTGTTCTCTGTGAATGTATATATATATGTGAATGTATATACATAATATACCTGCATATATATGCATGTTGCATATGCACATACATATATAAATTCACACAGAATAACTAAGCAAGTGGGACAAAATGTAAATATTTGGTAAATCTGGAAAACGTCTTTTGAAACTCCTTATGCAATTCGTGTAGTTCTTTCATAAATTTGAAATTATATCAAAATACAAAGTTATCCCCAAAGAGCATCCTTAAAAGGAAACAATGCTGCCAGGAAACACAGGTACTTCACAAATGGTTACAAAGCAAGTGGAGAAGTTCTGTGGTCAAGCAAGCAACTGAGAATTTCAGTGTTGGTTAAGAACATATGTCAACTTTATAGATTCTGAAATGATGTTGCCTAGAGTTTGGGGACTTTAAAACAGGAGGGAACCTGGGCACTTCCTTGGTCCACCCTCTTCCTTTTACAGATAAGGAAATTGAAGAGAGGTCTGGAAGCTAAGCTTCCTTAAGGAAGGTCACACCTTCTTACTCTCAGTCTCGGTTTCTCATCTATTCACCATGTTGCCTTCTCAAGAACTCAAGACTTTCCTAGCAGCCTCCTTCTCCTTCTCCTCCTCTCTAACCCATTCCAAAGTTCTAATCCATAATCTGGGCAATCACCATGGTTTGCCAGACACCGGATGTGTCTGCTTACTGTCACAACTCTTCTCATAGAGGAAGATCTTGAGTGCAAAGGAAAGTGACGCTGGCTCCTGGGGGCAGCATAACTCTTCCTCTTCACTCTCAGCTCACTTCTTCCAAGTGGAGATTTATCTTAATGACCGCCCCTCCTATTTTTATTGACCGGCTGTTGAGATTTATTGAATACTCAGTGTGTACTTATCACTTCCCTATCACGTTGATAATATGACTTATTACTTCCAATTTAGTTATTTCCTGATTAAGAACTCTTAAACAAAATAAGGGTGGGGTTTGTGTATGGGGAGAGGTAGAGGGTGGAAAAGGTTGGTTCTTCTTTTCCCACTAATACAGGCACTCTGTAGTATGTGACATGGAACTCCTCTGGTGGACACAACATACTAATATGGAGAAATTTTGGATTCTAATGATATGTTGATCTATAGCTAGCCTGACTATTCCCCACGACAACAAAGTAAGCCCTAAACTTCATACTGAGATTCCATATAAACTCCTTCTCTGAAAAAAATATTTTGTAGCAATGACCCCATCAGAGAACTCCTAATCTTTTCTTCCTGCATGAAGGCCAGTTTGGCCACCAGTGTAATAACTATTTGTCCCAACCACAGCATGCTTTGTGAGTGCTTTGCCTATAATGGCTTTTAATACCTTTTCCTAAAGAATGGTTCACTGTTAGCAATGTCTTTGCAGTTACCTGACACAGTGGGACTAAGAATAAGGGATAGAAATGGTTCTATGTTAAAAACCATTGTGCCCCCAGGCCCCTCTCCACTCTGCCATTCCATATCACCAGTAAGCATGTCTTTTTGCTCCTTATTCATGTTTCTTCCATCTTCCTCTACCATTCAGTTCCCACTGAGAGTTCTTTGGGATAGGCCCATTATCACTTGAACTTGGAGAGAAAGTTTTGCCTGACTGGAATTAAATGAGCTGATATTCAAAGAAAAAGCAAGAAGGAAACATTGAACAAGAAATAAAAGGGAAAATAGAGATGCCAGACTTTTCCAACCACCAGAGGCGCAAAATGGAGCTGGCCATTGGAGTGGTGAGGGTCTTTGAATTGGAGACATCAGGCTCGTTTACCTCTTTACATTCTATATGTAGCGATATATTTTAGTTCTACATATTTAGTAACTATATACTTAGTTTTATTTAGTTCAAGAGTTTGCTCAAACACATTTGTTAACTGAATGACCTCTGGCATGTATATGCAGAGTGACACTGCTCGCCTGTCATTGGAACTCTACAAGCAAACCACTACACTATTATGCATTCTCTTCACATTCTCCCCACCCCCAACACAAGGTGCCACCTAAAGATCAAGGACTTTGTGACCAGACAAACTTGACTTCAAATCTGGCTCTACCCTTACTACATTTGTGACTTTAGGAAAATATTTTAATCTCTGTAAGGTCCAGCCTCCTTTGGGAAGGTTAGGTGACATAATATGGAATTCGGTTGCATTTAATTTACTGACAAATAAAGTTAAGTAAAATACTTTTCTCTCTTGTACTTTGTTTTTTCATAAATCATAATATAATTCTTTGTATATATTCATTTATAAAATGAATATGAGTATGTCTTAAAATGAGAGCATGTTTTTATATGTCCCATAAAACCAGTTGTAACACTCTGCAGTAGCTTGCCACACCTGTGTGCATGACCACAGGGATAGAGTTGCCACTACCCTCACACAAACCTTCATTTTTAACCCTGGCTGTCTGCACCCAGAGAGGCTGCGCACCCTGGAAGAGTATATTCTGTTCAAGGATTTTTGTTGTTGTGTACACATCTTCATTAGAATATTTGGGCTATATTCCAACAACCCAGGAATAGATTAAGTCCTGTGGCACTGGCTCTAGAGTCCACCCTGGGGTTCCTCCAGGAATCACAGGACCCCTTTGGTGGCCCAGGGCTATTCCAGAGAGCTGTACAGAGATGGTGAGAGAAAGTAAGTTCCCACCCCAACATGCCCCCATCCTCAGAGTAGTTGAGGGCAAAGGATCTGAAGCCAGACTGCCTGCATTCCATGCCAGCTCTGCAGCTCTGCTGTTCACTTACTCTGATTTTGAGGAATTTATTTAGCCTTTCCATTTCTTACTGTTCTCCTCTGAACAACAGGGATGAGTATGGAGCGTATGTTAAGGTTTGTTTTAAGGATCAGTTGGACAGATATATTGAGAGCATGTAATCCAAAACTGGTGCACTAGTGATTTAGTGCATGCTCACCATCAATATGAGGTTTGGCATATTTGGCGGAGTTCCTAGGAGAGGTCAGGATCTACCTAAGAAACTTGAAAACCTAGTCTGTCATTGACTGGTCATTTCTTAACAAAGAAACTTAAGTGCTGTTAAGTCTGTATGTACCTTCGTCCTCACCAGAAAGCACTGGTATGGCTGCCTAATCTCATTTGTCCCCAGCACAGTTCAGGATTACAGGGTCCAGCTGGTGTATCACAGATATTAGTGGGGACCACATACCACTGCAAGATAATTCACTCCCAGAAAGAACACTCCTAATAAGGACAGAGGGATGTAAGCATTATAAGTACAAACGGGGCCCTGGGGCTGACCCACTTTACTTCTTCCTTAGAAGTTTTGCAGTTAGGTTTAGAACAGAGATTTGCAGCCTGTGGGAAGACTGTACCCAAAGTCGCTGTGGGTTGGTATTCAGCAGTGGACCACTGGCTCTGACCACCAAAACTCTCTTCTTGACACGGGTGACAGAGGATACTGCCTTCTTTCTTACACCATGACACCATCGAGGCAGATGCCTGAACACACTCACAAGGACTAGGTTGTGATGCCCCCTTCACGGTCCTTAGAGCAGCCAGAGTCTCTAAAGGAGCTTTGGGAGGGCTCCTTTAGAAGGGCATTTGAAGGATAAGTTAAGGGTTTTTTAAAGTTGTTTCAGGATTTTCAGTGACTCACCTGCCACCAAAATAGAAATTTCCTTTATTCCAGAGGCAATTGACTTTCTTCCAGAGGTAAGTGATAATGTATTAATCTTTAAATTCCTCTCTGAGAGAGAGAATAGATATGTAATTCATTCATTCATTCATTCATTCATTCCTGTTCTTAGTCGATTTTATGTTGCTATAACAGAACACCACAAACTGGATAATTTATAAAGAACAAAGATTATTTATCACAGTTCTGGAGACCAGGAAGTTCAAGACCCAAGGTGCAGCACCTGGTAAGAACCTTTTTGCTGTGTCAAGATATAAAAGGAGGCACCCCATGGTGAGAGGTTTCTCTTTTTCTTCTTAAGAATCCACTAATCTCATCATGTGGGATCCTACCTGGTGATCTCCTCTAACCCTAATTATCTTCCAAAGGCCCTACTTTCAACTATCAACAAATAAATTTGAGGATTAAATTTCCAGCACCTGGACTTCAGGGGACACAAGCTAACTGTTTAATATATGTGTCTAGCTACGTGTGTTATGCAGATACTGCTGCCTGTATGGACATCAGAGTGGGAAATCAACTCATTTGTCCAAGGACTGGTTGACCCTTGGACTGTGAAGCCCGCATCCCTGTTCTACAGTAGAAAGTTTCATAGAGAAGAGCAGAACTTGGTGAGGAAGAAAATAAACCACCAACAGTCCATGCGCAAAAGCCAAGAGGAAGTAATGGAGTCCACATTTCTCACAGGCAAGATAGAGCGTCAAGGTCACAGACATCGACTGCAGGACTTGGAGAGAGTTCATTTATCCACACTAAACAAAATGGCCTAGGACTTAGTGTTTCCGGAAGTAAAATTGCCTAGAACATTTTTCAGTTAAAAAAACTAACAATAAAGTAGACTCCATTAACAGAAATATGTAATGAGGAAAAATCCAAATCCCTCATAAATAACCACAATATACAAACTCCAACCAGTGTGGCTAATTATGGGAAATAAGGGACAAAAACTTAAAGGAAAAACAGACCAATATATTCAACAGAAAATGCCATCCTTTGAAAAATCCAAAGTTCATATATCTATTTTTGTCATTTTAATCCAGGGCAAAATAATCTATGAGTTTAAATGAATCAAACAATACATATAAAAGTAAGAGGCTTTAGCTTTAGAAGGAAAAAGTGGGTAGACATGAAAAACTTAAGTTTCGAAGGGAAGGAAGTGATGTTATCCATTGTGGAAGGCAGCTCCTCCTCTGGTTTCATTCTGTTAGTGGTGTTAAAGGAAAGCACTGTAAAAACTTTAATGAAGCAATAAAACTCATTTTGAAACCTTTTGCATATGCTTTGTTCTTCTCCCAGAGCTACTCAAAACTGCATCCCCATAAAAAAGAAACAGCTCCCATAGCTGACCTGTGGTTGCTTATTAAACATTTACCTTAGCGACCACATATAAAACAGTCCAATATAAAAGGAACTTTCAGTGATACCATTTATCTAGTGCACAAATGGCAACCCAAACTGCTCAATGGCAGGGGACCAAAGGAGAAGTCTTCCCTGAGACTTTGAAATCAAACGTCCCCTTCTCTTGAAATGCTGTTAGAGTGTAACTGGGCAGCAGTCTCTGCATTACCTGACAGTACCTCTTCACCTTGTCCTATGTCTCCAGCTCTCCTCTGGGTGCTCATCTCCCTAAGGTCTCCACTTCTACCAACACCAAACTCTCCTTGGATATACTGCTTCCCAAATTCCTTCGCTTCTGGCTTCAAAGTTCAGTTTCAATTCCATTCCTCTGCAGTAGCTCCCGTTGTTCAATTAAATGGCAATGACATCTATATTTCTAATAAGCTAACATACACAGGAACTTTTAGCTGTCATTGAAGCCAGAATTGGGGATAGGCAGTTAGTGTAGAAATAGGGGATTGGGTCAAATAGAGGAAACAAGGCCATGAAAGACATCTGCCTCTGGAAGTTGGAGACTGCCCCTGGGAGAATGGAATGTCAAAGACCTCGGAGCCCATTGATTACCAAATTTGCCTTTATCAAGGACTGCAAACAAGGGGATGCTAATTAATGTCCCCTGGGCCCTTACCTGCCTGAATCACCTTGGCCCTCCCCCTCCCATGCTTCTCACTTTATGCAAAACCAGGCCTAGGCAGGAAGGAGAGATAAGAGGGGAGAAAACTGGAAAACAGAAGAGAACTTAACCTGTAAAAGATGAAGGGTGCACTCACTTCTGGGGACTTTAGAACATCAGCCATGGCCCCCTTCTTCCTCCCGGGAGAAGTCTGTATTATTACCTTTAAATAAAACCTGCTTAATATGCTTGCCTTGGTGTGCTTCTCTAGTGTTCAAACTTCAACATTAGAGGGAGAAGAACTAATCACCAGTAAATGGCGGTATCATCATCAACCAAAAGACGACCCACTGCAGAGATTATTACTGTGTGTGTGTGTGTGTGTGTGTGTGTGTGTGTGTGTAAACTACTATGAAGGCAGAGACTGATTTTTTTTTTCCAGCACTAAAAGAGAAGGTAGTATAACACCAATCAGTGAACATCAGATGATGGTGTTAGAATATATTTGATAAGTGATAATAAAGAAAGAAGTTAAGTGGAGGGTGAAGGGATTGGCTATCTAATCCATGAAAAATGGGAGAAGTGAGGTAGATAGACACATATCTCAGTTGTCCAAATATCGTGGCTTCATCCATGAGTCATTTAATTTTCATACCAGAAATCCTCAATTATATTTCTGAGTATTTCATAGGGGAGATTATAGTTTAACATTTTATTTCACCAAATGTTCTCTTGTGTAAGCTCAAGGCACTAAGGTTCTGAAGTGGACACTCATGGACTTTTCCCCAGATCCTACTTCCCCTCTCTGGAGCCCTAGTTTAAAGTCACAGATGCCTCCCACACCTATTTCTTTGCCTACTAGCTCTTTTCCTGTTCTAAGTACACCTCTATTTTCTTTCTCATTATGAAAGTCAGGTACCCTTTCTTGGGTACACCAGATAAAACGTTGGGTTTGGACTAGGAAAATGTAGGATACAAACTGGGATCTGTGAACTTTTTTCCAATGTAATATTTAAGTTTTCCAAACAAAACACAAAGTGTCCCTATTTCCCAACTTTTCCATGGATTTTTTTCCTGGGTTTTTATTCTGTATGTATTTTCAAGACTCATGAGTGTGGCATCTTTGTTAAGTCCTATGATATAATGAACTCATATTACTTCCACTGGCTACTTAAAATGTTCTATGAGCGTAGCATGGCATTTCAGGTATCCAGCGTCAGCTATTGACTTAGGGGAAATTGCTGGCACTTTTTTCCCTTTAGTGGTTCATTACAAAGTCAAATTTACAAACTAATTCCATTGAATTTACCACACTTCTATCTTGGGAATTAAAAACATTCCCTTCTATTTGAGAAACCATTTCCTCCAGCTACTTGGCGATTGCGGTTTCTGCTGTCTTCAGTGAAAAACTTCTAAACTAAGAATCAGTTTCTTTCTCTAAATTAAATTTTTTTAAATTTTAATTTTAAAAATTAAAGTAATACAGATAATAGATATAAGAAACCCCCAATTTTTTTTTTTTTTTCCTTTCTGATGTATTCTGAAGAGTTTTTTGTCATTCACAATACCATCTAGAGCCCTAGAAACGCTGGCCGGATCAGCGTCTTTCTCTTCTGACTCTAGACTTTATTTTAGAAAGAAATGCACAGGGGAGAAAGCGACTAGCCTTGTCTTTCAAGATAGTCTGGGGTCAAACCCAGCATAAGATCAACCACTTGAAAATGGCAGTTATTTTGATGCAAGATTCATCTGAATATTCTCCTGTGAGATTCAGTCATTAATAACAGAGTTTACTCTTTGCTGTGATCTGGATCTTACGTGTCTCCCAAAGATCCTTGTGTTAAAGTATTGACTTGGTGTTACTGGGAGGTGGGGAAGCCTTTAGGAGGTGGGACTCAGTGGCAGGTCCTTAGGTGGCTGAAGGTGTACACTTGAAGGGGACTGTGTGCCCTGCTCCCTTCTTTCTCTCTTCTGCTTCCTGGCCATGAGGTGAACAGTTTTGCTCTGCCACACGTTCCTGCCATGATATGGTGCTTTGCCACATGCACAAAGCAATGGAGCCCAATGATCAGGAACTGGAACTCCTAAAAGTGTAAGCCAAAATAAGTTGATTTTTCTCTTTATAAGTCGATTTATCTCAGGTATTTGTTATAGTGAGAGACAGCTAACAGATTTACATAATAAAGTATAGGAGAGGAATTCTGCAGCATGTGAATTATCAATTCCTTTACTTTACCCTACATATTTGTCTTATTTTGCACTCTATGGCCTGAGCAAGAGCAACATCAACCAGTGTTTGATTTTTGCAAAATTCTCTTTCCTAGTCTTTTTTGGGCTCCACAGAAAAGAAAGTATGAAAAAATATGAAGGCTCAATAAACTGTCCTCTAAGTGTTTGTAACTTTGTCCTTACCAATTGCATCTAGGAGAATAAAATTCAGATTTCTCATAGTTGAAGCACTCTTTGGCAAGTAAAGTTGAGCACCAAAAAATGTACTAGACAAGGTTGACAGTTGGACATTTGTAAAAGTAAAGATAACCTCCTGGTTACTAGCAAATGGTGTGTGAAAGCTTCAGAATACAGGGAAAGTTAAAAATTCTATACAAAAAAAAAAAAAAGCATATAATGGAGGTCAACAATCAAACACAAGATCTAATTTAATTAGAAGGAGGCAGGGAGGAAAAGTGGAGCACTTTATCTAGGAGGAACCTAGTTAGTGTCATTTGAAGCATGGTGCTCCATGTCTATGGAACCACAGAATCACAGGACCAGAACTGTGGATCCACAGTGCTCTCTCAGTTCTGCTCAGCTCTTCTGATTCAGGCACCAAGGGATTACGTGACTCTTTTTTCAGCTATATTCAGCAACTCTTAAATCAACTTTGATTATCTTTGTGTTTTGATATCCCAGGGTAAAATATACTTGCCCTGTTTCTGCAATCAATCTGTACTTGAGGAAACCAAAATAATAATAGGCCCACTTAGCTTAATGCTGTGCCTTTCTTCTAAAGAGTCCAAAATATTTTCTGCCCATTTCTCTTTCAACAAATGATGTCATTTAATATATGAGAAAAAGACATCACCACTCTTATTTTCTAAGCCTAGAGCTAAGGCCCAGGGAAAGGAAATAAAAGTCATGCCCTCCCTCCTTTCAGAAAATGAATCTTCTCACATATCAACTCCATATGCACTTTGAGTATCCTCCCTTGGTTATTCCATGAGTTCACAGAGTATTCCATAGCTATAGTAATACCCTAATCCTTGCCTAATCCACCCTGGATCCTTTAGACCTAATTTTCTGTGTTACATTATTTCTCTCTCTCTCTCTCTCTCTCTCTCTCTCTCTCTCTCTCTCTCTCTCTCTCTCTCTCACACACACACACACACACACACACACACACACACACACAAACACACACACACGTAAATGGCCTTTGGGGATTTGTAGTGGTGTGTTCATACTGACCAGTTTCATTAGTGTTCTCGGTTTGAACATTACAAATCCACATAATGACCACAAGATTAGGAGTCCAGTCTGGGATCATGAAACAGAGCAAAGCTCACTGGCCCACACTGAGATCAAATGCATAAACTTAGTCTTATTAATGTCCTTATTAATGAAGCTAACCAGTTGCCCTAAGACCAGGAACCCAATAAAAAGTAGACTGAGTGCATCTTGTATCTAATGAGCAGCTCTCAATTCTATTGAGTGGTAACATAACAATTGACATTGAAAATTACCACTGGTTAATTACTATATTTTGTGAATCACTAATTTCAAGAGCTCAATCTTTAAACAAAATTATTTTATATTTTGTTACAAATGTACAGCTTGTAATCCTATTTTCTTGATATTTTTCAGACTGTACTTCCCTAATTTGAGGAATTTCGTTGTAAAGATATGGTGACTGAGACATTTAGAGAAGGTAAAGTACTTACTCCAAGTCACACATTAATAAAGAGGTAAATGCCAATTGGAATTCACTTCACTTTGTCTTAATTTAAAGTTGTTCATTTTAACCAGTATACAATATACTTTGCAAGAAATTAGTGAATGTTAATGAATGATTACTAAGGGTAAAGCACTGGCTAAGCACTTTGTAATTTCATTTTCTTATTTGAACTCACAACAACCTCAAGAGGAAGCTATTAAGAGATTTTCCTCATTTTATAGATGAGAAAAACAATAACTTGGAGTTGAGGATATAATTTAGCCTATGTTTATAAGTAAATCTTGCCTTATGTAGAAGAGGCTGGGGAGTTATCCACAGAGTTTAAGGATGGTGTTCATGTCACTTGCGCATATAATCCTTGCCTTACGTAAGTATTCTGTTCCATCATTACAGTCTAAGTCCTCTGAGCAAAAAACATCATATCTTTAGCAATTACAGTTGAAACATAAATAATAGAAAATATAACACAGTCTTAGGTCAGCTACCCAAAGCAGACCCTCAAACAGGGATTTATATGGAGATAATATCACAACTCAGGGGACAACAGGAGAGGGTGGAACAGGGGAGAAAAGGGCAGGAAGTCAGGGAAATACCAGCCTGACTCTACAGGAAAGCCAAAAGGTAAGCTTTGCCTTCCAGGCACCCTGACTCACGTGACAGCTGGGCTTTCCCTGTTCTGCACTTCTCAGTTGTTCACAGAGGATCAGAAGCATGAACATTCCCAGATTCTTGTGGACAAAGAGGCTCCTGAAGTGACCAATTCTGCCATTGAAAGGAAAAGCTCACAGTGCCCAGAGGGGCCCCCAAAGAGGACCAGGGTCAGAGCATCAGTGTTATCTATGTATGCGTTAGCCTTTCCCCAGGAAAAATACAAATAATCAGGGGAGGGGGTGTGAGCTAGGAGGTTCTGTTGAAGACAGAAGAAATAGAAAGCCAACTGGGGTCCACAGCCTGAGAAGACATTGAAGAAATGGTCCTGAGGGAGGTTCCTAGTTCCTACCCAGGAAGAGACCAGGCTGGGAATAGAAGTGAGAGAAGAAAGAGCCCAAAGTGAGAGGAAACCAAATGCAAATTCAAACTTCTTCTTAATTTGACATCTGCTGTGAACTTCCTTTGGTGGAAACATTTTCAAACATTCCTGGGATCTTCCAAGGAGAGTTACTATTCCCACCCATGGATCTCTTAGAGCCATTATAACTCCTATCATGGCCTTTTTTGAAAATATAAACTACAGTGTATCATTATTATGAGCAGACTTAAGTTCTCACAATAAGGAAAAACAAGAAGAAATTTCAAAAGTTGTTCTTTTAATTCCTGCTGTCTTGTTTTATTTGTTTCTTGCCAAATCTGTCTATAATGACTGCTCCTCACAGAAGTCAACATTTAGAGCTGAATTTTGTTTTGTTTTGTTTTTTCTCATTCTAAGATCCCCAAATGATGAAAATCATACAGTCTACGTGATAGTAGAAAAAATACACTTTGTACCTGCTTTCAGAAACTCTGTTACATGTGTGCATTAATCATGTTTGGGATGATTTATTTCTGCATTCATGCTGGCCAATTTTATTAGTGTTTGGTTTGGCTGAATGGAAGAAAATCTGCTTTCTATTTCACCTCTGTAAAAAGAAGAGTTAGATCTATGATGGCTTATATAAAGTCTATACCTCAGCTTTATTCCTTAATCTCAGGCACTTCTGTATCATCTTTATTCTGTATCTTCTGCAGCAATAGCCCCTACAAAATCTCTTAATCCAGGTCTGTTCAAGATTTATCTTCATTTTGTTTTCCAACTCCTGCAGAATGATCAGTGCCACACAGAAGAGCTGTTTCATGCTAACCATGTGGCTCTTGTCACAATTATTCCCTACTTTATTATCACTCAGTTCTTAGCACTGGCCTTCAATAATTCTCCTACTGAGACTGCTTATCTGTGTTCCCTATGACCACTAAGTGCCCCCAATAATCCCAGCCCTCAAAGCTGCCTTTCTTTGGCCAGTGCCACATAAGTGGCCATTTATCACTCCCAAATAAAGCCACATTCCTTTGACCCACAAAGCAAATGCCCACCATCGTTTTCACTGTTGTTCAACCCTTAGCGTTCACAAATCTTTTTTCCACTTCCTTTCCCCAAAATATTGCCTCAAACATTGCAAAATATTCAACAACACATTTATTTGATTTTGTATTTCATATTTACTACTACCCTGGCCTCCCTGAGGGCAGAATTCACATTCAGTAATGAGTCAATTTTAGTACCAAAGAAGAGTCCATCTGCCCGAACACTAACTAACTCTACTTGGATGTACTGCAATACTTGGCCATCCTTATTTTGATGTTCTTTGTCCTGTGAGTACTTACATTAGAATTTCAGAGATATTTTTCCCCACTTTCAATTTTCAGACCTCTGCCTTTCCTAGCATTTCTGCCCAATGGCATATAACTTGGTAAAATTCCATCTCTCTGTTATATCTTTGTATCAGTGCTTCAACTTTATAACAAATATTTGGCTGACTGGTTTGAATACCATTCATTTACACTCAGTCCCTGAGTCTTCCTTACTGTAACTCTACATGAATAATTAAAGTGGGCTTAGATTCAATTAACTCAAAAATGTTAGAAGTTATAAATTTTGCTGGCCAAGTTACTGACTTTAAATACTTCAGGCCATTTTAAATATATAGATGAAGAGTAGGAAACACATTTTTTGGATATTTAGTCTACCCTGGAACAAAAGTTGAGATTTTAAGCTGAACTATTTTATAGTCTCTACAAATATTCTTGGAACCATAGAGCTGTATGTGAAGAGGTGGAGTTTCTAATGGCATATGGGATATAAAATTTAACTCCTCATACTCTTTTTATGCTCTACTTCATCTGTCAAATAATTAGGGATAAGAACTTTTTCTCCGTGGCTGTGTAAGAATATGGTCCCTGTAGAATGGATAAGAGGGGAGGATCTGATTTCGTGTACCATTTTGGATTATAGACTTTGAAATCAGACACAGGCTGAAGTCCTCATTCTGACAAAGGGTTCTGAACCCAGGGCAAGTAATTTATTCTTTCTATATTTCAGTTTTGTCATATGTTGAATGAGGGCAGTGCTAGTATCCACTGCACCAAGTTTTGTAAATATTAAATGAGATAATTGGTGTATTATGGTGACGCCGTCCAGTGGAGTCAATTTGGCACGGGGGACAAAAGAGTAGTGAGGCTCTTGAATTCAGAACGGTTTATTGATGAATCAGGAAACCCGGGAACTGGAACCTCAAACCTGGAACCTCCAACCTCGAACCTCTAAAATAAAAACCCCCGGTGCTCCAGGAGAGCCGGCTTATATCCCCTCCAGGAGGCCAAGGGTAGGGCTGACGCCAATTATGCAAAGATTAGGCGAGAGCTAGCTGCCCAATCATAGTAACGGTCAAAACGAGCAGGCACAAGCAGGAGCACCTGTGCACACGTTGTGTGCGTGGACTTAATTGGATAGGCCAATGACAAATCACCTGGGTGTGCTTATGTTAATCAACCTCCTCACCGCCCATGTGATCAAAGCAACCTCTGGCTGGCTGCCAAGCGCCATCCCGGCGCAGTCAGCATGGCATAGCCCCCAACATTATGGTTTGGATCTGGAATGACCCCCAGATACTCATGTGTTACATGTTTGGTCCCCACTGAGCAATCTTCAGATGTGGTGACCTCATCAGTGGATCAATTCACTGAAAGCTAAATGGGATACTGGGAAGTGGTGGATGCTGTGGGAGGTGGAACCTGGTTAAAAGGAAGTAGATCAGTGGGGACATGCCCCAGAAAGGCATTTCTTATCTCTGGTGTCTCTCTCCCTCTCTCTCTCTCTCTCTCTCTCTCTCTTCTCTCTCTCTCTCTCTCTCTCTCTCTCTCTTCTTTGCTTCCTGGATGCCATAAAATGAGCAACTTTCTTTCCCCATGCCTTCCCGCCATGCTGTTCTCAAGCCCAAAACCATAACGGAGCCAGTTGATCATGGACTGAGTGAGACCTCTGGAACCATAAGCCCAAATCAATCTTTCCTCTCTAAGTTGTTCTTGTCAGGTATTTCGGCCAAAGTGACAAAAAACTGAGTAACACAACTGTATAACTCCATTCTTAGAGAAATCGATGATTAATAAATGCAATTAGCAATTAATAAATTAATAAGTTATCATGATCATTAATCTAGATCTCATATATATTCAAATATCAATGAAGCTCTAAGCTGTAAGTGAAAATGTTATGAAATAAAAGAACTTTGGAAACTATTGGTAGAAAGAAACCCCAGGCAAATAAATAACTTACTTCCAAAAAGTAGAGAAAGCTTGATACACACTGACTCCATGTTCCAAAATTCTCATTAGGTTGATGATCATAGACTTTATCATCCTAACTTTGGACCTTCTGGAGAGTGAAGGGGCCACTGTTAATAATTATTCTAGGACAAAAATATAAACAAAAGCAATCAAAGGCTGAGCCAAGACCTAGATCACCCTTTTGTTGCACACGATATGTGGTATTCTAAAATAAGATTAAGAGAAAAGACAACCCTGTAGCTCTGGGATTTTTCTCTGCAATGTAATCATTGAAAGCTTGACTTGCTTAGAAACTAGTTGAAGGAAAAAAAAAAAAATTCCCAAGATTCAGCTAAACATCTAGAAACGGGAATGACATTCAAAAGTAACAGATAGAGATTGTGGAAAACATGCAAATTTTAGCATCAAAGTCCCAGGGGACATTCTGGCTGTGCATTTAATCCTGCATGTGACTTGGGCAAGTCACCCAGAGCATCTAAACTTTTGTTTCTGCCTGCAAATGGAAAAGAATACTGAAAATACCTACCCAATCATCATGATATATCAAAGCCACATTATACATCATAAAACATAAGCAAGTTAGTCACTTGAATTAATCATTAAGAGGAAATTCTTGAAGATTCTATTGTGATTCTCTTCCTTTGAGAAATGAAGAACAAGAACCTTGCTTATGAGAGGTAAGAACTGTAAGAACAATGAATGTGAAGACTCCACATTTCATTGACGATTGTTGAACTGATCCTAAAATCTAATTATTATTAAATCTGTGGCGCCTTCAACAAAATGCTGTAATTAAGTTGAAAAATATTATGGATTCACATTTTTTGAAGTGAGTCTGAGAAGTAATTAAATCAAAAAGAAATAAGTTCTCCTTTAGGACACCAAGTTTAAAATGGTTTTCTTCAGAGTCTGGGGATAGGTTAGGGAGAACTCGATAAAAATGTTTCCTGTGCCACTAATTCTTCTAATTCCAAGGTTTTCCATCTTAATTATCTGTGGGGCTTTTAAACACTAAAGATGTCCTGCCCAAACAAATCCTCATCTCTGAGGCTCTGAAGTAGGGGCCTAGGTGTGGGTATTCTTTGAAGGTTGCTAAGGTAATTCTGGTGGGTGACTAGGGTTGACACTGTCACCAAATGAGAGCTGTACTTAAAGTCAATACTTTCCTCTCTCTCTCTCCCCCAAAGCACCACTCTAAAACCCCACCTCTGTGTATTCCTTCCTAACCCAGCAGGTGCCAGAATCCCAGCACCTTAAACCTATCTCTTTTAATTTTTCCTGATCAAATCCCCAAAAGAAGTCTATCTCTGATAAATCCATTCACATCAAAGGATGACTGTTAATAAGACTTAAGTATTAATCCTAATGGCATTCACATTTTAACAATGAGCTGAACTTTATCATAGCTAAAGAATACATCAAAGGTGGAAATAGAAACATCATGTGTCAGGAAGAGATTTCTGAGCACTTTCTGGACTTCTCCAATATCTTCTAAACTCACACCCATGAGGTCTGCTGTGCCTGAACTTGTAAAGTCAATGTAGGTATCAGATCACAAGGCAAACAACTGCTACAACTCAGTAAACTACCATATATATATATACATTTAATGTCAGACAGGTGTTTTCATGTGTTACCTTCAATTTCATAATTCTGACAGAGTTGGGAACTGTTATTTCCTTTTTTTATACAAGAAAATGAGACCCAAAGAGGTGAAGTCACTCTTGGGGATCCACAGATGAGATTAACACCTCAATCTATTGGACTTCAAACCCCTGCTCCTTCCAACCCCCCAAATATCTTCCCCAAAGATAACTACTGCATTTGATAAGTGATCAAGGCTGTGACTAAGTGAATTTGGAACAAAAGAGGAATAAAATTATTAGGAAGGTCCTAATCCTGTAGAACCATGGAGCTCTTTGGGTTTGGTTTTTTTTTTTTTTTTTTTTTTTTTTTCATTTGAAACCCCAACATCATGGGTAAATGCAAATGGGTCCAATTCAAAAATGTTTATGATGTTTATTCAACCTCCACTGTTTCCAATACCACTTTTGGTATTATGGGGAGATTAATTAAGTCCCTGTAAACTGCCCTTGGCAGGACAATCTTGGAGACAGTAAAAGCACCTCATTCAGTATAATCTTGTGAGGGTAGAAGCAAGAATCTGCATTATCTTAGGAATGAGAAGGGGAATCAGTGATTTGTGTGTCCTATACCTAAACCAAACTGTTAAAGAACATCTAGGTACATTTGACCATGTATTGGCTTGATATTTTAGGGAAAAAATCATCCATCCACTCAGGTAATGGTTGATGCCAAACAAGTTAGCTAGAAACTTGGCATATTTATCATTTTTAAGAATAACTTGCTGAGTGAAAAACAAATGGGAATTCCTTATAAGATGATAAACTGCATTCTTATTTTTAAGGCTGATTTAAAATTTTGCATTTAGGTGTTCGATATTGAATTCATTATCCATTGTTAAGAATCAGATTTTAAAGTTACATTGACATAAGATGAACCAGATTTACATTAAGTCCTAAGATTAATATACACACATAAGGACTGTAATTGCTAGACAGAATTATTTTGAAAGAAGAGGAAAAATAAAACAGAGAAAAGAAGAGGAATGAAAAAAAAAAAAAAAAAAACCACTACCTGTTGGACAAGGAATAAGTTCTTTGGAGTGTACATTCCTTTTGTGCCAGAAGATCAAAGTTGCAAGGGGTGGATATAACTCTGGTCCTGTTTCCAGTAAGGAACGGGAGGTTGGGCTGCTTAGATGGAATACTGAAAGATGTGGTTGGCTTTTGTCGTACAAAGAGGTAGAGCAAAAGTGGTAGAGAATGATCACATCAAAGCTGTCGAGTAGATGGAAACAGAGGGTGTGGTAGATTCAGTGTTGAAATAAGCCGGAAGAACGATTTCAAACTGCATAAAGACATAGCAAGGCTGACGTCATGCTGATTCACAATGACATGGAGTCACTGAACATGGAGTCTGTGGCTGAAGCTAGAACAGGAAACTCTAGAGTGAGCGATGACAGAAATCTCAGTGATATATCACAAAGTTAATGGCCTTGGGAAGAACCAGATGAGAACCAGACATCAAGGAGGCCACTGGAATGAACAAGTGGCAGGAGGCCAGCTGCAAACATGCACAGTCTAAGTGACATCTGAACCTTCAGTGACCACACACCATCTTTATATGAGGGCAAAGCTTAAGCCTGATGCCCTTAAAAGTTGAGAAGTCCTTTGTCCCAAAGTAAAAAAAAAAAAAAAAACTTTTCCAATAGGCAAACAATGCTGAGAGCTCACTTCCTCCAGCTCCATAGTTCAGTTTCTCACTCAGGATAACATCACTCTACCGCCAGCCCCTGAAGTCAGGAAGTAGTTTATTTTCGCTGAAACTGAAGGGGGAAGTTAAAGAGAAAAACAGCTGCAACTTGATCAATTCAGGAAAACCAGGTACGAATAAAGACAGCGAGTTAAAGAGAAAGCCGGCTCGGATGTGCTGGGAGAAAAATTTTGCACACCAGGAGAAGACAAGGGTGACGATGTTGTTTATTCATTCATATTCAGTAGGAAAGGCAGAGGTGAATTGGCCCACCAGGCTTGGTGGCAGAGGTCAAGGTTAGCTCTCAGAGTCCTTGGGGTTGTGAGGACGGGTGACTGCTTGAGAAATCAAAGAAAAACCCATTGAAACACGGGATCCCTGCACAAGGAGTGGGTGACTGAGGAGGAAGTTGGGGACAGGTCAGGGAGAAGAGAGGAGGAGGGAATATAGGGAACAGAGAGAGTTTTGGAGATGGAAGGCAGGGAACAGGGACAAAGGAGAAAAAGCTGCTTGTTTCAAATCAATATTTCTCCAAGAGGATGTTGAGTTTCCCTAGGGATATCCCCAGGGAGTCACAGGCCCAGAGCTATGACACTGCTAACATCTGCTAGGCAAGGGTGCCTTAGATTCTCACGAACTTCTTCCTCTGCCTCTTTTTCTCTCCGAGACCCTTTGGCCTGCACACCCGCATTCCCTTCCCGGAAAGTCTACCGCTTTCATCTCTTCCTCAGGGCCACAGAAAGGAAAAATGTCATCTGTTTTTCCTCCCAACAGCTGAATTATTCTTCTGCACTTTTATTTTGATAGCAAAGTGGTTCAAGGTATGTTCCAGGGCTGTGCAAACCCTCAAAGGGATTACAGAATGAAAAAGTTTTGAGAACCATGCTCTAAATAGAATTGGAGACGAAAACCTGTCATAATGAAAAATTAAACTGAACCGCCTCAGATAAAGCAAAGGAGCAACCAACGCTTGGCGAGCGAGGAGAGGAATTCATCTAATGTGGGACTGGTAAGGAGGCAGTTTCTTGCCAGCGTCTAAGCCTCTTCCTACCTGGCATGTGCTAAGGAAACACAATGAAAGCAATGCAAGCGTAATGTGCAAACTCTGAAAAGACAAGTATGGGTTCACTCCTAAGTTGAAATTTACTGTCAGTAACTTCTTCCTCTCTAAACAAACCCGTGTGAATGAATGCGCGTGATAAGCGCTGTAGATTCCAGAGTCAGACCTTCTTCTTATATGAGGTCTTTGAAGTTTGCAGCCTTTCAATAATCAATATAGTATGTTGATAAAGAGCCCAGGACAAAACCACCATCACTTATGTTATGTGATCTTGGGAAAGTTAGTCATTCTTACTAAGCCTTAATTATTTGTTAAATGGATATCTTCACAGAGATGTGGTAAAGATTAATATTTTTAAAAATCATTATTAATTTGTGTACTAAGTAGTATAATCAGTAATTTACATGCACTGTCTCATTCATCTCTACAGCTGCCCTCTAACAGGACGAATGACTGGAAGGATGGGTGGATGAATACGGTGGATGAATACATAAAGTAAACTGTCAGTCCTCACTTTTGGGATGAGGAACTGCGATCTAGACTAAATAATTTATGCAAGGTCTCATGATTATTGGAGTATTCTCCTTTTACTGTATTATACTATTTTCTGTAGCCTAAGCTTCCAGACGCTATTTTTTCTCTCTCTCCCCCAGTCCTTAAATTTCCACCAGCTAACTCCCATCCCCTACCCAATCACCCAGAGTTTTCAGATTCTTTTCTTTCTCTTCCCAAAACCTGTTGTCATGCACAGACTTGAAAACTCCTCTATTCAACTCAGCAAACAAATAATAGCCAAGAGTGATGTACCAAGCACTAACTTAGATGCTGGAAAGAGAGGATAAAATATGGTCCCCTACCCTAAAATTATTCACAAGTAATAAGCACAGGTTGCAAGCCTTGAGTTCCATCCCACCTCACCAACTCCACACATCCCTGATCTCTAACACCCAGCCTACACCTCCATTCTTACTCCCCCTGAAATCTTGCAAAGAAAATTTGCTTTTTTTTTTAATAGACAGTGAAGAAATGCAGGTGCTCCAGCAGTGGTAGACAGGTCTATGAGAATATTTATTTAGTGCTTTTTAGACCATACTTCTTAATTGGGCTCTTGATCTGCCTGATCAGGATAAAAGTGATTTAGAAAGCTAAATAACAATTGGCTTTTCATAAAGAAATGTGCCAAAATATTTAGAGGCATACAGGTTTCAAATGAGGGCTAGACTTACACTAGGAAATCCTCCTCTCAAGTGGAAATACAGCTTCCTGGGGCAGAGGACTCTAGGTTCAGGTAGCCTGGTGTTTCTGCATCAGCTCTGCCTTTCACTGGGAGTAGATTTGTTGGCAAATTGATTAATCTCTGAGCATCATTTCCCTGAGGTTTGTGAAATGAGCATATGCTACTTTTGTCTCAGGGTTGCTCCAGCAACTCAGTAAGGTAATTCTGTAAAGCACTTAGACTCATAAGTGGTGGGTGAATGGTAGCTGTTACCACTATTATTTTCTAAAGGGGAAATCAACTAATCAAACTTCTATAAAGAGCCTTAAGATAACCCTGTTCCTTTTGTCTTTCAATTCAAAGACCTTCTACACAGAGGCTTGTTCTGAGTTTTCACATTACACTTTTATTGAACCTATGATGGACAACTAACCTCTGTATTCTGACATTGCCAGAATGTTTTTTTCTGCTTAGTGGACTTTAATTATTTCTGAATTACATTAGGATTCCCATGTAATTACTTATTAGAGCCACACAGTGCCAAAATGAGTCACCATGATTCAATCTGTTAGAATGGCTACCAAGGAAACTGTGTATGAGTTTCCATCTTGTGAAGTATTTGGTCACATGAAACCAACTTCCAGGGAGTAACATGAGCTACATCCTCCTGGACATCATAGACAGTGAATAAGTAGTTCTATACACCAAAAAGAAACCTAAGCGTCAATGTGCATTTAGGGTCTACGGTGGATTTTTTCAGTTGCTCATGAATTAAATTAAATTAAATTATAAATGAATTAAATTACATTTGCATATCTATTTAAATAGTCACACATAGAGATATATATCTTTTGATTTTAGGGAAGCCACAGAATAAAAGAATAACTAAAGCTCATTCATGCAAAGTATGATTACATAGTATTAAATAGATATTTCAAAGTTATATTTGATTGAAACGCTATCTCGGAATCTGTATAGCATACATAGAGTACCAAATATATCACATACTTCCATGAAAAATAATACCAAAATAATTAACAAAATATTATTCTCTCTTCCCATGATTAAATTGTTTCTTGGAAAATAATTTGAAAAATCAGTATATATTCTACAGGTCTGTTTTAAAGTTAGCATAGAAGTTAATATCACATGAATGAATCCAGATCTTGAGATTCAGAAATAAGAGTAGCAAAATAAAATAGTATGATATTATATATTGCCTGATTCCATAAATATGTAAGAATTGTCTTCAGTTTCAATAATATTGCAGCTGGGTTTGTATTAATACGGCATCCTAGAATATTCTGGTAGGAATCCCTGATTTTGGATCTGGCCTCTGCAACACAATGACAAGGCACTGCGTGAGTTAAAGGAGAGGGAGGGAGTGTTGGAAGGCAGAACAGGAGTCGTGGGAAATTAAGGTGTTTGGGGTCAAAAGCGGTGGAACCATTCTACACTACAATTCCATTCAATCTGAAAAATATATGACTTCCGTTGGCTATATTTGAAATCAACCCTCTTGTGAAGTGGGTCAAGATCAGGCACACCCATAAATGATTTAGTTTTGCTTTATTTTTTTAAGTGTCTTTTCCAGGCACCTCCTCCCAGAATGTATAGGATTGCATAAATATACGTTTTTTAGAATCTACATTTTTATGACTTCAGTTGGCTCTTGGTACTATGTACTCTATTTTCTTTTTTTTAATTTTAAGTACATGTTTATGTATCTGAAGGCACTAAATTCATTTTGTGTAATCAAAGAATAGTATTGCTTGAAATCTCATTAATGTAATTTTTGTAATATCATGCTTTATTTATATGATTTATGAATGAGAAAGGTATTTCCATTTGTTTCAAAGGTGACAGAAGCAGAGGTTAAGATTTCTCAGCTGTCAAGTGAATCAATGGCAGGGAAAGGGCTGGAAGCCCTTCCTTTAACCCCTCCCACTGTGTCATTAACATGGGGGGAAGCTTCAATCACTCTTAGCTCTTTTCCTCCTCTCTCACTTCTGAGTTACATGTATTTCTATTTTTAACTTTCTTGCATTTTCTTTATCCCCATTAAATGCCAAAGTGAAATACAAGAGGGAAATTTGCTAATAGTTTGGAGGCAGATCTGATGCCCAGTGGGGAGTGGATATATCGGGTATAGGCATTTGCAGTCAGTTCGTCTCTCCATTCTTCATTTCTTTCCTTTCACTCTGCTGAAACCATCCCTTTGGGGAAATCCCAGGTCTCTGGAGAAGAAGCTTAGGTTTTCATATCATGACACCAGCCCCAGAGTCTCAGAGCCACCAATTTACTTTCTTTACTCATCTTTAAATGAAGTTAGTGTACTTATTTCATAGCACTTTTACAAGCAATAAATATGGTAACTATTTAGACAGCAAAAATAGTCATCATGGTAAGAACATAATCAGTGATGCCATTGTTAAATGACCCATAACCATTATCCCCACCGGCAACTTCCCATCATGGAACTCTGCTTATTGACACTGATTTTAATGCTGCCTTTGTGCTCGCTTCGGCCTTTGTCTTTGATATTGTCTTTATTGCTTCATTACATGACTATGTGAAATCAGACTACAAAAATTATGAGAATGCATTTTTCAAACTCGAATAAGGAAGCTACAAAATATTTGGTATAATTGTAAATTTTATGTCATACTTACGATAAATCTGGGAGGACTTCACTCTCTCTATAGGAATTTATTGCTTGTGCTTCTTCAATTTCATCCTTCTATTCAATATTCAAACTCGAATTTTCACAGAGACAGATTTTGAAGAACTTCCCCTGCCTCAAAATGTGGTGTAATGTTTTCCTCCTATTTTCACCTCATTCGATTTTAATGAGGTGAGAGGGAAAGAGAGTCATGGGTTTGTCTTTAAATCCATTCCAAATATGTTGTTGAAAGCAGTGTTTCTAAATTAGTATAAAGAGGGGTTTGCAAAATATTTTCTGAACTTCTTGAAAGAAGTTAAATTTGGGGTGAAATTTGAGTTTCTTTGCATGCCCCTTGTAGTTTCCATCTGACTTTGCCAAAGTGTTCTAATTTAGGGTTCCAGTTTGCAGCTGAACCAAGCCCTCTAACCTGGCCAAGTAGACTGGTTGGATTAGGTAAACTGAAGTCCCATCTAGATAAAGATGCCCTGAGGGACATGAAAGGGCTTTAAGAAGAAGTCAGGTAAACTGTGAATGGAATCTTCTTTGTGGATTAAATTAACTACAAAAAGCCCCAGGTGGCTTTTCCTATCTTCCAAGAAGTAACAAAGTTTCATTGTTATTGAATAAACTTGTGGGATTATTTTTAAATGACAGAGTCAACATTTCATATACACTATATAATTCATTCCATCCTGGCAGGAAATGGCCTTCAGTTTTCTCAGGGGAATGCCGCAAACATCTGGATAATCTTAAAATCTTTTAATATGAAAAATTGTAATTACCCCCAAATTTACTAATGTCCCACATTTATTTCCTCCTTGTGTGTATGTGTGTGACTAGGACTTTACTCATTTATCAGTGAGAATTTAAAGATTGCTTAACAAGGAACTAATTTTGCCATGTATCCACAAGATACAGTTCTCAGCCTGGTCCAAGAAATTCACAGAATTTTCCATTTCATTTTTGCCATTTTTTTTAAGGTGGTCAAATTTCCTGATTTCACAGATTTTTTTTTTAATTTGCCAATATAGTTTCCTTTGGTTTTGAATGTTGAGCTGAAATGCTTTTTTAATGCAATGAGTAGTGCTACATGGTTATTTAGATCTACCTCTACATCATCATTCATCACTACTGTATGGGAGAATTGGAACATGCAACACATGAATGTGAAATAGGTACAAAAGTGTATCTCAGAGGTCTGGAATCACTAGGTGAACCCCGTGCTCAGTGTAGCACTAACTCTGGAGAATTCCCAGTAACCTACATGGCATGTGAATCCTGTCTTGACCTTTACTCCATATATTGGTTTGCCTCATCAGAAGCAATATGGGTCCTTTCTTCTCTTTTATTTTTTCCTATACAATTCCTTTCTCCTTTAATGTGTTACTACGTGTTGGTTCTTTATTCTTTTGCTGAACTCATTCTATTTATTATTCAGTCTACAAAATGTTAATCTCAAGAATTTCTTTCTTCTATTCCTCCCTTGCTGTGTCTGAACAATTTTCGTTATTTATTCTTTTTGTTTACAGTACACCTAGAGCTGTATTATTTTCCTGTGTGGCCCACATTTGAATTCTTTTATTTCTTGGGTTGATTTCAGTGTTCTTTGCTGAATTCTAAGGCCCTTAAGAAAGAGGAAAGTTTGAGTGTCCTAGAGGGTTGCTGAGTCACAAAGTTTAATCTGCTACACATTTTTTAACTTGGGCAAGTCAAAAGACTACTAGCCTTTTTGGACTCCAGATTTCTGCCTTGAAATAATTTAAATGTTCTGTCAATGAATTTCAGTACTGGGCAATTAGTTATTCCTTCTAAAAGTTTTTGAAATGTGAACTGTGTTTATAATACAACTAAAATTATAAATATTTAATAATGCCTACTGTATGCCAGACACCCATACAGTTTGCTGTGGATACAAAGATGGGTTGGGATCCTTTTTCTCAAGGACTTTGTTGAGAGATATGTCCATAGAAAATGATAGTTTTAATAGGTTATGGTATAGGCTTTCTATTTCTAAGCATATTTCCCAGCATATCTACCTTTTATTAACAGACTATATTAAAATAATAATTTATTGTTATAATAATAATAAATTAGAGAAGAGAAATGTTTCCAACATAATCTGCTCTTTATGGAACCAAAAAGAATTGTCCAAACAACTTTGAACAAATGTACCCAGTTAATGCCAGTCATCAAATCTATATTTTTAGTGACTACAAAATGTTAGTCGAGTTTATAGTTTTGAATTTTTAAATTTCTAGTAACTATGCACTTTGATTTTAATTCATATTTTAATTCTGTTTTAAGTGGAAGAAAGGCAAGAGGGAATTAACATTAGACATCTAGCCTGTATCCAACAAGATGCTTAGTGCTTCAACATCATTATTTCAAAAAACACCCTCAACAATTCTCCCACGTAGGTATTGTTATCCCTAATTTAAGGATATGGTACATAAAACTGATAGATCAGGTGATCTGTCCAAAGTCACTCAAGAAGAAAAGGTCAGTCAATATGCACACCCGGGTTTACTCACTGCAAAACCCATATGCGCTCCACTTTAGCACATCTCTACCTCAAAAGAGACCACAGAACTGGGACTCAAATAGCTCTTTGAAGATATACAGGACTCTGGTGGCCTCTGAGCCTGACTGCCACACCTACAAATGAGGAAAACAAGTCCTGGAGAATTTCAGTGACCTGCCAGACTTCATTGTTAGCTAACACCAGGGATTGGAACAGACGCCATTTTTCCTCTAGGAGAAGTCCATGCTCTGGAACATTCTGTCTAAAACAGAAGGATTGAGCTTTCATGCTGCCAGAAATTCTTAAACAGAATCAAGATGACTAATAATATTATAGAAGGACTTTTTTTAATGAATGTAGTTTGGAGTTGAGAAAAGAAGATACTTTTCCATTATCTTCTCTTCAATTAAAAATAAATGACTAAATCTTTTTTTTTTTTTTTCCCCTCGGGTCAATGTTTTTATTTTTGGTCACTTTCCTCATCTTCTACGTTCTAGATTTTCTTGGAGTTCACTCTCTCTCATCTAAAAGAGAATCCAGGGGCAGCAGCAAGGCAGAATCAGAGAGGTAAGGACTATTCTCTCTATTGCTCATGCTCTCTCTCTCTCTCTCTCTCTCTCTCTCTGGTTTTCTTCCTCCCATTCCCCCAACCCTGTCTGCTTCTCTTCTTTCTTCCCCTTTTGTATGGAACATTGTTGAAGTGAACCAAACAACTTCCCTTTTGCTTTCTGACTCCATTTTGTGAAACTTATAAAAACATGTTGTTTGCTGTGATAGATCAAAACAAAAGGTGTGTGTAGTGTTAAGATAAGTAGAATGACGTGCGTGAGGTACATAGTGACTATGCAGTCACTGAGAAAAACATTTGGCAGTTTGTTTACACCAAATTTACATTAGTTTTAATGGTAAAACTGGTAAAAATATTTACTAGATGAGTTTGCAGAATCTAGGATTTGAAAAACAAATTATGTAATGCATGAACTTGTTGTGATGTGACTATATAAACTGCAGACTGATCCGGAGTGAGCGGGCACTACTCCATCGATAGAGTCTGTCACTATGTCCCGCTGACTAGTGACATGATAGTGCTCCCCAGCTCCAGGCTCCCGGTCACTGCATGCTGTTACTTCGATGGCTGATTGCTGTTTGCTGTGAACCGAGCATCAATAAAATCTCATCTGAGGACCAACAACTGACTACGTGAGTGTTACCTTATTCCTACCCGGTTCCCAATCCAGCACAGGCCGCCAAGTGTCGAGACGTGCTCATGACACCTTTCTTCCCTCTCTCTTCTCCTTTGGAGCATCTTTTCCTGGACTCTGCTTATCTCATCCAAGTATACACACATACTCACCCTTAAAATATCCTGTGTCTTTAAGTAATCTCTGGCCAACTTAACTAAAATAACAAAGGTTAAGCACTTTAAGCATGGAGTTGATATGCCACACACTGAGTTTTCCCATACATTATCTCAATGTTCAATTACAGGAGTCTTTAGTCTTATCCAGTTGGTTTCTGAACTATTTCCATTCAAACACATATCTTCTTAAGCCTTCATAGAGAAATAGTGTAAGAAAAGATTTTTCCCCTTATTTTTCTTAAAATTTTTTCTTTAATATAAATTAAATTGATAACATTAGTGTTTTAAACTAAAGTTTCTATTTCAATCTTGTCTCTTACATTGCAAATTGAGATCAAATTAAATCTATGATTCCAGGGTCATTACATTAATTTTTATAATTGGATTCCAGCATTATGAATAGAAAAACAGGTAGGGATAAAATAAGTTCTCATTTTTTACTTTAAAAAATCAATAAATAACTGGCAATTAATATGAATAAAGAGAAAAATCATTTTTTTATTTGATGTTTTATTTTTTAATTATCAAGAATTCCTGCCCACTGTGACCCATTCAAACATTATATAAGTGTGTTAAACAAAAGGGAAATTTTTTGTCCCCTGGTGCCCTTACTTCTCATTGTTCAAGGTTACCACTATTAAAAGTTCAGTTCCTAGACTTGTAGACCTTTCTTGTAGACCTTTGCACAAACACATGCTTGTCTACCTAATAGAATCATACTATACCTAATATTCTGCAATTTGCTTTTTCAGACCCAACAATATGGTTTAAAAAAAAATGTATGCTACATACAGATTTGCCTCATTCATTGTAGTATAGTGTTCATCTTAGGAATATGACATAATTTATTTAACTATTATCTGGTTGAGAAACAGTTTGTTTTCAATTTTTCACCATTACGAATAGTGCTGCAATAAACATCCTTGTACGTGTATAATTATGACAAGCTTGTTTTTACCATTGATCCAGAAAGTCAGACAAACCAGCAATCTGAGACTAGAAAAATATTTCAATATGTGTTTCCAAAGTTAATCTGTGGGGCTCACAGTTGGGCAGGTCCTACCAAATAACCAAACACAGCATGACTTTGAATATTGTGAGCTACAGAGGACTTCAAGGCCCTGACAATCAATGATCTTAATATATTCTGAACAAGGAGAGAGCCCGTTTAGGTACAGGCTAGGATCCACAGGTCATGTTTACAAAGGGAGGGGTAAGTGGGAGGAGAAAATGAATGCCTCTAAGGGTAGTGCCTGAAATATCAGACAAACCAAAGGGCATTTGAGGTTAAATTCAGAAAAAAAATAAATAAATAAAGAGCTTCTAACACTTGCAGAAATCCAAGGTCAAAGCTCAGGAAAGGTTGAGTAGATTTGCTGGTTCTTTATGGTTCCACACCCTTTAAATTGCCCGAGCCACCCCTTGTCACAAGTGTAAACTTCTGCAGCAGAGCCTAACAGCAGTGTCATGCAAAAGTAGCCCAGGTACACCGTCACATCTTGATCACTGAAAGAGCACTTAGAGAACCGTTTTTCTGCCATTTGTAGAAAACATCCCCTCAAACTTGAATTCACCTCACTCTATCTCTTTTACAATCGAGATAGTTTAGCTACAATTTTTGAGCAATTACGATGTGGCCAGCACTATGCTAAGTGCCTCTGAGGCATTATGAAATGTCACCTCTACAGTAGTGCTATGAAATCAATGCTATTATTACCCACAGTTGGAAGGCTCAAAGAGGTCACACTGCTAATGAGTGGCAGAACCAGAGCTCAAAATTCAGGCAGACTTTAGATATACTCTAAAGTCCTTGCATCTAATCACCACAGAGTATCATTTATTATTTTTTCTAAATGCACAAGAAAGGAGTATGCTGACTGTAGTGACGGGAACCATATTAACACATGATAATGAGAGAATTGCTCAACTTCCGGTGGATTTTTATTTTTATTTTATTATTTATTTGTGAATGTAATCAGATTGTCAAAAGCAGAATATTGGTGAAGAAGTCTTAAAGAACAAAGTAAGGGAGAAACATTAACCTTTGAACTATGTTTGAGATCTTTCCAAAGTTCTAAAAGAATGCCAGATAATACCATTGAATCATATTTGAAGCCTTTCAGCAATAATAGAGAATTAAATAAATATATAATGACATGAAATTTAATATAGATTTCAGGTTCAAAGAAAGAAGGTAGATTTTGTAAAACTTACATCTAAGAGTATTTAAGAAGCATGAACAAGACACTGGGACTGATTATTGAAACAATATTTTACTTGACTATAAGACCCAAACTTCTAGACAGAACTATAGATTTTAAAAGGTAAAATCCTTTTTTTCCATTCATTCATTCTTTGATGGACTACTAATCTGAACATTCCAAAGTCTCTGACTATCATTTTGCAGAAAAATATTTAGCAGAAGTTTTCATGTGAGAGAGGACAAGAGAGAAACATAAGGTTAGTTACATGCAGTTTGGTAAAGGACTAACCTATCAATTCAACCATCAAACCCAAGATTGTTGGTTAATTGTTCAAATGTTTCCCAAATAAGAGTGTCTAACAGCAAATAACACACACACTGGTGCACAGAATCCAGATTTAAACTGTTTCTTAGGATATACAGGACTGAATCTACAAAGATAAAATTTAATGTGAATAAATAAAAATAACACTGGAGACAATTCATTTCCCCAAGTAACTTTGGATAATGTTGCCTAATGGCATGACTGAGCAATCCTAATAATATCCAAAACATGAGGCAAGCAAAATCAAGTTCTACCAAGAAATTTAATTAAGTAGCAAACACTACATTAGGCAGGTATAAAGCATTAAGTGCACAGAATACGTAAAGGCACAAACCAGCCAGGCAATCTCAAGTGGCATGATTCAGTTACTTACGGCATCCAATGTTGTTTCATTTCTTTTTTAGACTGGAAGAAGGTTTTATAACTTTATACTTATACTTGTTTCTTTATTAACTCACTTTACTCACAACGTATTATAAATGCTACCTTCTGCTTCCATGCAAAGTCACCAACCATGACATGTATCGCCAACTATATGTATTGTCAAACTAACAGCTATTAATACACTTTCATGCTGCCAGGCTCCAATTAGTTCTGGGATCTACCCTTCATCATTTAACTCAAGAAAACATTGATGGGACATGGTTAATCTTCGGTTGATCCATGTCTTAGGATCAATTTGAGAAAAGTTCATGCAATCCATTTTGGCCTATAAGACATTTGTACATTTGTACAGTTATTCATTGTACATTTATTTGTGGAATTAATAATTGCACAGATGTACAAATTCCACAAATAGTGACTGCACACCTAGTACATGGCAGATATTAGAAGTTGTGAAAATGGCAGGAAATCAAACAAAAATTTTTTTGCCAGCCCTCGATTCTAACTGGAAGAAATAAAATTAATAGAAAACAAGAAGAGTGTGAAAGAATTTCTGAGAAAAGATTCTGCACTCCTAATATATATATTTTTTTAAATGTCAAAAGAAGAAATTAGTTCCTTATCTTCCTCTGGCATTGGTTAATAGGATGTGTTGCTTGGAGATTTAGCAACAGGGAGAGGAAGGAGCTAGCCAAACTGACTAGGATGGCATCACTGAGCTGCTGGCTAATGGAACTAGGCACCGTAAGCCATTTTCATTTGAGTTGTCTATTACTTTCTGTTGAGAGAATCCTAACTGATATGACATGGTGCACGGCTTTGTAGAAAAGAGTTCAGAGCAATTTACCTGATTTCAAACCATTTCAACAGGTGGAGTTGACTGGGAATTCCACAACCTCCTAGATAATAGATCACACTAAACAAAAGGGTGAAAATATATGCTCCATTTTGCTAAGTTTGCATATTGACCACAGGAAAAAATATATATGTGAATGAAAACAAACAATCAATCCATTAAGACTATATATCCTTTGTAAATATATTTCAGTATTTCAGATCTAGATTGCTATTGTTGGGCACCAAAAAAGGGGATTAATCATTATAGAAAGAATACAATTATTTTGAGGATTCCCTTACCCATATTCATATTGTAATAATGACCCATCCTCAATCATCATATGTCTCTCTCACACATGCTCTTTTCTTTCAAAAACTTACATAAACACTCATGTATATGTGTGTTTATGTGCACACACATACATACTTCTTAATCACCTAAAAGATTTCATATATTATAGACATGTAGTCCTATGTACATGTAATATATACATGACATGCATACTGAATCTTTAGAAGATTACTAGGAAATTCTAATTTGGCATCTTAAATATATAAATTAATGCTGAGAATATGAGAGATACATTAAATTTTTAAGCAGATGTCGAGATTGAAAACTTAGCCATTAGATATTTCCAAAAACTTAGAAGAAAATACATTACTTTTCAAAATTTTGAGATGATGAGGCACATCATCCCTTCTGCTTCCCATGATAACAAAGTAGGAACCTCTCATTAGCAGAAAAGGAGTAATTTAACAAGTATTTATTGAACAAATGAATGTAGTGAGCAGCTACAATTTTGAAATGTATATTTATGGTTTTTTTCACATAAACACATGGTCCTTATCTTCAAAAGCTTAATTTCTGTTCATCAAAAAAGAAGTAAATCTCTTCCTTTTTCTCTTCCTGTTTCCCTTTCATTCTTTCTTCTTCCCTCCTTCTTCCCTTTCTCCTTCCTTTCTTTTTCAGTAAACATTGAGTGCCTTTTCTGGAGTAGGTATTATTTGTTGAATATGCATAGGGAAGTAAGACAACTTTTATTCTCCTAAGAAGCTTACTATACTCCAAGACAAGAAAATATACATTTAGGGATAGCATGCATTTACCTGGTGAATGTCATCAGGTAATCAGCTAATGCTGCTCTCCTAGACAGACCTGACTGCTAGGACAAAGGACCTTACTGAGTGGCTTATCAACAACAGAAATTTCTATCTCATGGTGCTGGAGCTGGGAAATCTGAGATGAGGGTATAAGCATGGTCAGGTTCTGGTGTGAGCCCTACTTGGATTCCAGACTGCCCACTTGTCATTGCATCCTCACATGGAAAAGAGAGGATGTGAGAACTGTCTGGGGTCCCTCCCTAGGGGCACAAACCCCATGCGTGAGAGTTCCACCATCAGAACCCAATTATCCCAATTATCTTTCAATTGTCCCACCAAATAGGGCCTAGGACTCTGACATTTCACTTTTAGGGAGATGCAAACCTTCAGTCCTTAATAGCCACTAAAATACCAAGGGAGGAGAGAGAAAGCTCTGAGCAGAGTGGGACTTGAAGAAACTGGATTTAATGATGAGATGTAAGAGGAATAAAGAAGACAATGAAGATTGGGGAAAATGTAAAACAAAGACACACATATGCAGATAAATGCAGGCTTTTCTTGGGATGGTGAACAGCTTACTTTGTGGAAGGTAGACTTTTCCTGTAGAAACCATAAGACATAAACTTGGAAGAGAAGAGAGGGTTCCGTAGTACAAAGTGTCTAGAGGGCAAGCTAACACTTGGTCTAAAGTTGTATGCAGTGGGAAACCTATTTAAACAAAGCAATAAAATACAGAAAAGAGCTTAAGAAGAATTGTCTGTCGCTGATAAAGACAGTAGTAAACAAGACTTTTTTCACCTACTGGACAGTGATGGTTTGAGTTGAAGTAGATTTTCAAAAAATGAACAATTGTAGCCCAGAATAAGTATTTCTATAGCTGACTGAATCCAAGACCCGCCATAATAACAGCGAGTAGTCATATGAATGTTTTTAACTGTTTCTGATCATAGACCAGACAAGAGTAGGAAATTATTTAATCAATGGAATCTCTGAACTTATTATTACTTCAAAACGAGTAGTTTTGAATTTCAAAATAACCAAAATGTTACTTTAAAAACGAAGTCTGTTTAATTTATTCATCATGTTCAATTGTTTCAAAATATATTTTAAATACTAATTTTGAACATAAAAATACACTTAATGAATTGCTCAGTTTCCTCAAAAACCTTTTATTAATCCAGATGCATTCTATCACCATTAGAAAGCCTGGGGATGCTAATATGAAAAGGAATGTTTTAATGAAAGAAACATCCTCACACAAAGCTACCCAGATTGTGCTTCCAAGGAGTCTCAATGGAGAAATGCTAAATATTATCAAAGGTCTCTCCAAAGCCCAAGCCCTGGGGCATAACAAACTCCTCCAAGAATTATGTTCTAAATTAGCTAGTGTTCTCCTCGATCGTTTGTTAGAATTTTATAACCAGATCTTGAAATTAAAAACCATCCATATTACACGCTCTGTCAATATTTTATGCATTATATTAAGAAGGAAGAACTTCTGCAGTTTAAATTTCTCATTGGCTCTCCGCCTCCAAAAATACCAGTGGGGAAGGCATGACTCAGATTTTTACCTGGCAGGTAGAATACAGAATGTTCTCTCTTCACTCATGAAGATGAGCCTGCACCCAGCCAGGAGGACTCTCTCCAACAAATTTGAGAATATTCATTGATAATATTTTAAACAGGAGCCTTCATGTTAAGAGATGACTTTTTTTAAAGATATTTATTGAAAATGAGTACTTAACATGAGTTAAGTTTATTTAAATGACTTCCTTCAACTTGAAAACTGTGATGCAAAAGTTTTCTCAACTGCCTTCTCCCAAAGGAAAGCCTAGGGAGAAAAACAATAATACAATGAAACCTCCACAGGTAAAAGAGTGTGCCTACTATGGAAAAACTCACGGAAGAATTTATTGATATTCTATTCAATTCTCCCTGCCTCATGTGTGTAAATATCTCCCACATATGAATTGAAAGAATGATCCGCTTTTTTCCTTACACTCTGGATCCTTCCCCCTCTGACCTTTTACCCCAGAGTGGAGTCAAGCAGAGTCCTATCAAGTTACAATTAGCAATTAGTGCAGATATAATTGAAGCCTACAAAATAATCTGCTGTAAAAGAGGGAGATAGATCGCCAGCCCTTCCTGACCTGGTCACTCCACCAATCACAAAGTGCATGGAACATGTCACGTACCATCTAGTTTCAATGGGGTCATATGAGCCCGTCATCCAATTCTGGAATGTGATTTAGCACCTCACTGTTTAGTACCACCTAAAACTGCATATGCCAACTCAAGGATTGAGATGGCATGCATTATAGGACAAAATGAGACTACCATTTTGCAGAGAGACTTCACCAATTATTTTGCTTTCAACAATCCAGATTTTTTAAGGGCTTTTATGTCATCGCCTTGTTTCATTACTTCTTTCCTACATTCATATATGAACACACCACCATTGAAACTCTGCATCATGTACAACCACAGGAATGGGATCCTAGTTAGAATAAGCTATGCTCCATATAGGTATAATATGTCAAAATACTATCATGTACCTCTAAAAAGAACAAAGAAGAAAAATAAATGCAGTTTGAGCAACTCTAAAAAAATGTGTTTGAATTTTAAACTGCCAATCCATCTTAAGGCAATCTCAACCACCTAAGGGCCATGAAATTGAGGGCAAATCTGAAAAGGAAGAAAATCCAAATAGAAGTTGTGAACATGGAAGGTGTTTAACCTCTAATAAATAGATCTAGTTAAATTCAATTTTTTTCTTGACTTGTTTTAATGTCTTTATCATCATGAGAGATTGCTTGGACAAGCACAGTTTTCAGAGGACTCTCCACAAAAAACTAGTTAGCAATTCCCATAATGCTCTAGGAAGGAGTTAGGAGCAGCTGAGGTTCCAAATTACATATTTGCATGTTGAGCGTAATGAGCACCATCACGGTAGCCAGCATTTAGTACATGCAGCATGGCCATGGAGTAAGAGGTCGAGATAAATGGGACGGTTATGAAGTCAGAAAGAGGAGGAAGAACATCAAATTTTCCAGAAAAGGGTAAACTAATAAATATATAATCTCTTAAATTAAATCGCCCTCTGATAAATAAGACAAATATTCTGTTAAATAAAAATGTGTATAATTTTTTCAACATTTGACATAAATATAATCAATCATTTGTTTGAACCCTGTCAATGAAACAAGTTCCAACAGACCGCTTCAGCTTTTTGCCTTCTTATAAGCATTGTAATTATTCCCTGTACATGTTGCCTTTAGCATGTCAAGAAAAAGTCTTTAATATCCTCATTTTAAGAGATTTATATCATTGCTCTTGCTCCCCAGGATGCTGTCATTTTCAGGTATCCATCATTAAATGAACACTGCACCCCTATTTCCTATTTCATTTTCAAAGGAAGACTGGCCTGGGCCTTATTAGCATTTTAAATCTATTTTTCCACAGGGAAAAAGATACCCAAAATCAACCAAAATTTTCCCTGTGATATTAAAAATCACTAGGTGGTCTTAAATTTCCTGCTTTTATGTGCTTTCAAGTCAGGAACTAGAGACATATTTTGAGTTGGCTTTTACCCAAAAAGAGCTTGAGTTGGTTCAAACTTGAACAGGCGAATTGTGGTTTATTAAGGGAAAAAAAAAAAAAAACAACTCATTATCTACCATTTATACCTGACATTTTTTTTTAAAAAAAGCATTAATTCAACCTACTGTTCAAAGCAGAAAACAGAAAGTAGGTATTAAGTGACTTTGTACTCTACACTTTATACAGAGAAAAAAGCTGAGACTGAAAAATGTATTCAGAATCACAAGTGTCCAATGTGAATGGACCAAATCAGAAGATGCTCTGTCTGAATAGATCAGTCAGTTAGAACATGGTGACATGAAATGTGAAACAAGAGGATCCATTTATAATACAGACTGGTTGGTTCCATCCAGTGTGCCATAGATAACATAGGTCAGGCAGTTATACAAATGCATAGTCCAAGACCTCAGGAGCCTCCAAATGAGAAAGGTACTGGCTTAAGTCCTTTAATATCACTAGGGAAACTAGAATAAGGTACATGCCTAATCATGTCATGATCTTCAAGTTTACATGAAAGTTTCCTCTCAACATCATCTACACAAAATTGGAGAACAAGATTCCAGAACACCATCAGTCCAATTATTATTTTGATGAAACAGCATATTCTTCATTGAAACAAATACATGCTTCGTTAGACTTGATATGGTGATTTAAATGCTAGTTTCATGTATTTGTATATGTCACATACACCAAGGAGTTTTCTAATATCAGGTAGCAGAGGATAAACCTAACAGTTCATTTATTCTAAAATCATTGTAGCTTAAGTCAAGTGTGGTTTAAAATACTGAGATGACTTTTTTTTTTCTCAATATTCCTCTTTAGGAACAAGCTAAGAAACACAACTTTTTTCAATCCTATACTTAAAAATAAATGATCTTGTTACCAAGAATTAAGTATATGCCTATCTGCCCCCCCCAAAAAACTCTGCTTTTGAAAATATGTTTAAAAATAGATCTCTTGAAAGAAAAATCACCCTTCTAAAATATTTTACATAGTCATAGAATATGATTTTTTTGATTCAGATTAGAATTTCTGCTTAGAGGATATAATATCTAAAATTCAATAAAAGACACTGTTGGGTAATGAAGAGATGCCAGATTCACCCAAACCTGGGTTTGAATTCTGGTATCATCACTTACTAACACAATGACTTTGGGCAATTTTAATTAATTATCATCAGTTTTATAATATAAAAATAAAGATAATAACCTCTATGTTGTCAGGCTTTTGTAAAGATTAGTGCAGCACCGATCACGGGGCTTGTTCACAGGCAGGCATCACAGCAATTATAAAACCCAGATCCAGAGGTCAACCACCTGGATTCAAATCCCAGCCCTGCCATTTTGTAAATGGTAATCTTGGGTAAGTTACTTTAATTCTCTTTGCTTCAGTTTCCCATCTGTACAATGGAAATGTGGTATGAGAACTGTTGAATAATACATGTCGATTATTAAATAATAGACCTGGGACAGGGTCCAGCTCAGAATGTATAGTCAACAAATATTAACTGCAATTATAAAACAATCTAATAAATAATAACTATCATGATGCTGCTGCTACAAAAGAAGACACCGAAGAGGTCTACCATGTCAAACAACTCTACTCCAAGAGAACTAGAATGATCCACAACAACTGCACCATGGTGCTGATACTTAAAACTGCCCCATCCATTAAAATTATCTCCAGCCTCCAGAACCTGAAGGACTTCCTTAAATTGACTACAATTCTGCATTTGCTTTGAAATGGTCCCTTTCATGTAGTCAATGGTCAAATATAAAAATTTGAAACTTTTAATTCCTTCTTCAAATCATGTTTTGCACTGTTATTGACCTTTTCTTTGTTCATTATCTATATTTCTTTATACATTTTCCCCCAAACAGGTCATCAGTTTCTTTGATAGCAAGGATTTTGGGTTACTTACCTTAACATCCTGCTTTGAAAAAAGCCAGGAAGCGTGTTATTAAACATAGAAGTTATTAATCCTAAACAATTAATAAACTCCAGTGCTAATATTTCAGATTCTGTATGGGACACATGATTTTAATACTAATATTTATGTTCAATACATCAGTGCTTTACCTAGAACTTAAATTCTAATTCATGTGAACTAACCTAGAGGATATTTTAATCATCTGTGTTTAAACTTCACTTGGCTTTTACACAAATAAATATTAAAAGTATCCTAATTACCACAAAGTTAGAAAGAGCTATATTCTTCTTGCATAGCCAGCAATACACATATGAGAACATTTTATTTAATTATACAAATAAGAGATACAAGACAAGTAAGATATAATTGTTACAGAAGGAATGAGAAAATAGAAACAAGCTAAATAGGTATTTCTTTACATCAGAAAACTTTTCTTTCATTATATCTTTGATAAGTGTTTCACTTTGTTGCTATTGCTTTGTACAGTCTTTCAGGGATTATCTATTTGCTGAAGGTTGATTCTCTTATATACTATTTTGACTTCATTATTTCTATTTCTTTGCACAAAAATATTCACTAGAGAAATTTCTTTGGCATCATGGGTTGATTTTCTCAACAATTCTGCATTTATTTGACTCTAGTATGGATCTTACTTTAATTTAGTTAATATATTCTGAAGACCTCTCTAATGTATCATTTCTCTACTAATATTGCTAGAAATTGAAGTAAATACTCCTATTGATTTTAGAATTCAAATACTAATATGTTTTTAGTTCTTTGGAGTGTTTTTAAAATCAAAATTAGAGTCATAACTACATCTTAAGTTTATTAAAATAACCACTATTATCTCCATTTTAAATAATGTACTAATTGGTTGTTGTCAGAAACAGAACAAAGATCCAATGCATACAGAATCTGGACTAATGCCCATCTTTACAGTGAGCTGCCATGATTATTATTCTCCATCAACAACCTGATCTATTAATAATGATTCTCTATGGGATTATTAATAGAACAGTAGACATTTTCTTCTATGGGATTATTAATAGAACAGTAGACATTTTCTTCTGATTGATTTGTATATTAGTCATCTTTTCATTGCTGTTACCAAAATACCTGACAAGAACAACTTAGAGGAGGAAAAATTAATTTTGGGCTCATGATTTCAGAGGGTCAGTCATGGTGGGCCAGCTCCATTGCTCTGAGCCTAATGTGAGGCAGAACATCATGGCAGAAGGGCATGGTAGAAGAAAGCTTCTCACCTCATGGCAGTCGGGAAATGAAGAGAGAGGGAGGAGTCAAACACAAGACATAATCTCCAAGGACATACCCACAGTGACATACTTCCTCTAGCCATGTTCTACCTGTCTACAGGTACCACCCAGTAGCCCATTGAAATTATTAATTCATCAAGTGAATTAATTCACTAATGAGATTACATTTCTCACCATTGCCTAAAAGTCCTGCCTCTGAATCTCTCTGCATTGGTGATCGGGCTTTCAAAATATGAGCTTTTTAGGAACATTTCTAAATTCAAACTATAACAATTCACATTAAGTAGAGAATTTTTCTTCCCCATTTATAGATTACAAATCAAATCAATTGTAAAATAATAAAATGCATTTTGGTATAATTATTAATAAATAATATGACAATAATAATTGAAATGTGGAATTTATGTCATGGTATTTTGAAAGGTTTGCTGAATCTTTGTTGATCAGGATTCATGGATTGTCATTAAAAATGTGTTTTACTTTACCTAGTTTCTGTAGAGTTCTTACCACATCTGCACACACATAATTGTTCTTTGTAATGATTCTGTATTATATGTTTTCCCAATTACATCGTATGCTCCATAGGACCAGGAATTGGTCTGTTCTTTTTATTACTATTCCCAGAACCCTAATCTGTAATGTCTAGCATTAAATATATAGCTGTTCAATGAACTAATCAATCAGCAGTTTTAAAAGATCTTAACAGTTTAGCTCCAGGTTTCAATCTCTAGGTCCATCTTAATATCTCCAAGACCAATCTATGAATTCTTTATTTTGACCCTTTTGTGGATTTTACATTAATTAGTTTTGGAGGAAAATAAGCTATTCTTTCTGTCTTTCTTTCTTGTGGCTTATTATACTGTATTAACTTACATTAATTCTTCCTTTGTATTTTTCAAGGTACTGCTTCAAGTCACAGGAAAGTCCTTATTTCTGACTATGAAATAAAAGTGACTACATAATTTACAGTAGTTAGAGAACATTCTGAAGGCCTAGTCATCAAGAATCTAATTACCAAATTATAAGGATGGGATTTCCAGATGTAACCGGAAGTGGTAAAAACAAAAGATTGTGAACTCTTGGCTGTACAGTTTTACTCCTATGATTCTTCAAAATTTCTTGGGAAACACCATCAATATGGAAAAATTAGGTGTATCACTACCAAAGGGCCAGTGGTTATGTGGTTTAAAAACAAAATGAGCAAAGGCATAGCAGGAAAATAAAAGTATTTTTGATAATGGAATTACTTGCTCTCCCTCCCCCACAAAAAGGTGATTGAAGTATCAACAGAAGCAGGACACGTGAAAGGGATAAAGGACATCTATGAATATTACAAAAATGGGCAATCCTGCCATATTATACTTAATGTTCAGAAGGACACTTTCTCTATTAGCTCCAATTCTGTAACCCTTCAGAAGGAAATGGGACCCTAAGAGAAACTCCAATTACATGCTCCTAGCCTAAGGCATATTGAAGTCCTGGTGATCCACTGGAATGGCTTTATAATGCAAAGGTAATCTGGTGATGTCAATCAGGGCTTTCTCATTATCCTGCATTTTTCCTCCATCAAAGGAAAGGAAAGAAAAATGCCTGGATGTGATATGGCTCTCACAAAGAAACATCTAACACAGAGGAAATGCTGTTTCCCCTTGACTCAGTGTCATTAACCAACAAAGGTCCAACTGGAAAGGCAGCTGTTTCCTGGGGAATGAGACAGATCAGTGTGGGCGTCCTTAGATTTGAACAGGAGGAAGACTTTACCTATGAGCTTGTTCTCTCCCGCTCCCCCTTGCAAAGGACCCAAAAAGAGTGAGCACCATTCCTTCAAATCTTTCCTGTCCAGGTTTCCAGGAAAATTCAGAGTCTTGTTACATTCTTGTTTCCCACAGTCCTTTGGGGACAGAGAAATGTGTATGTACAGGACCAGACTCTTATGAAGAGGGCACTCCATGAAGCATCAATATTTGAGTCCATGGACAGATGAACCTCTTAGATGGTTTGTTGATGAATATGCTTCATCTCAATCTAGGATACATTCAACCAAGGAGAAGGGCAATCCTGGTCTTCTTCAATGGCCAGAATTAGTTTGAGATCAGTACTCTCATTAGAAGGGAAATAAGCTACAATTACAATTATGGGGTGCTGAAGAACATGAGTTTGTTTTCATAAAATCACGCAGAACTAAGGAATCTATTTCTGTTGTGCTTTTTAAGTTGGAATTTGTTTTTCCTTACCAACTCTTTTGTTCATGCTTCTCTGCATGGAGGATGAGGGTGAAGCTCCTTTGCTTTCTGGGGTTTTGGACACAGTATGTCTGCTCTGAGCATCCAGATCCCCCAGCACTCCGGGTCCAGCCAGATCAAGAGGGTGCTGAGAGAGCAGACCATGCTGGCCAAAAGCTTTATCCTTCTTTCTGGTAAATTCCTCCCTCCAAGCTTTACTTCTTCCAGGCTGGACCCAGAAATGGCAGTCAGCAAGACATTTCTCTCTGAAAAGTTTTGTTAACTAATCAAACGGGCTTAAAAAGAAGCAAAAAGTGTGGTGGTATTCAAGCCAATCTGGGGCCCATTCCATCAGACATTTTTGGACCTCAAAATAGGAACTTTGACATGACTTTCAGAATTCTTTTTGCTGAGTGCTAAGACATATTAGAAACTGTAAACATTGATTAACTCTATTTTTTGTACCGGGATTGAACCCAGGGGTGCTTAACCAGGAACCACATCCCCAGCCCTTTTTTTATATTTTATTTAGAGACAGGGTCTCCCTGAGTTGATTAGGGCTTCACTAAGTTGCTAAGGCTGGCTTTGAACTTGAGATCCTCCCACCTCAGCCTCCCGAGACACTGGGGTTAAAGGGATGCACCCTTGACTTGATTAACTTTTTTATATAAACCAGCAGTTTTAATGTCAAATCTACTCCCTCGTTCTGAACTTTGAAAAGGGGCCAAACACGTTTTCTAGAACACCTTTACCACTTTCCAAGACATAGATTTAATATCATATAAACTTCAATACCAAATTGAGCTTTTAAGATATAACTATGGTCATTATAATGTATTCCTATAATGGTAAGAAGATAAATCCAAAGTTGATATGGGTTTTGCTAATCTGGTACCTGCTGAGATATAGGTTGATGTTTACCTTTACACTGTCTCTTGAAAAAAGGACTAGCTTAGCTAATGCCATGACCTAGGTAAACCCATAAGAGGATTTCTAACCCCAAAGACTTTATCCATACACAAATAATATGTACAGCAGTTGAGAAGGTCTGTTTTGATGCATTGCCTCCATTTCTCTCTCTCTCTCTCTTTTTATGTGTGTGTGTGTGTGTGTGTGTGTGTGTGTGTGTGTGTCTGTGTCTGTGTGTCTGTGTGTCCTGTGTGCGTGTGGTGCTGAGAACTTAACCCAGCACCTGGGAATTGGGCCTCTAGAATGCTAGGATAGTGCTCTATCCACTGAGTTATATACTCAGCCCCAAATCTTTGTCTCTTTAGTGTAAAACTTCCCTTAGTCAACACTTGGTTAGCATTCTGTTAATAATGTGAATAACAACTTCTAGGGAAAAGATTTTTTAAAAGTCTAAGGATGTTTTCCCTTGACACTAGGAGGCAAGAAACCAGTTTCAATCCTTGGGCAAGTTCATGTACTCATTCTCACGTTCATTATAAGACAATAAAATGATTATACTTTCACTACTGTATCAATGTGAGGATTAAATAGGATAAAAAATGAAGCATCTGCCAGAATGCCTAGAACAAGACAGGTTCCAGGCAATGATTTTTGAATTTGAGTGTGAACTTTTAACTAGAAACATTTCCCAAATACTGCTATGACTCAAGGAATTTTGTTTTAGAAAATATAGAATACTTTTAAAAATACCATCCCTTAAGGATTCTTTAGCAATATTCTTTTTTTATTTTATTTGTGTTTGTGTGTTTGTGTGTTTGTGTATGTGTGTGTGTGTGTGTGTGTGTGTGTGTGTATGTTTGTGTGTGTGTGGTGCTGGGTGGGACTCAAACCCTGGGTATTGTGCATGCTAGACCAACACTCTACCACTGAGCTTCACTTCCAGACTCCCATTTTGTTGGGATCAAACCCTGGGCCCTCTAGCTAGATAAGTGCTCCAAGTTGCATCCCCAGCACCTAATATTCCCTTTAGATACCTCTCTTCTTTAAAAATACTGTGGTTCTTTATTAAAATGTTATTTTATATAGAGTATAGAGTACATTTTTATTACAAACACTATTTCAAAAGTCTTGTGACCATGGAACTTTAAGGGTACATATTCAATTAACGCATTATTGAAGATGCAGAAAAATGAAGTTGAAGGGCATGCTGGCTTTGTGATACTTGAATAAGGAAGAGCAATAAAAGGGTAGGAGAAGATTCATTTCAGATCTTCACAAATTCCAAATATTGCCCACCACCCTTTCTAGAAAAATTTTTCCTTTAGTTAGGAGAGATCAGCTCTTCAACATAAAATACTGAATGTAGCATCCCTCCCAGCTTAGTTTAACTGAATGAAGACTATTCCTTTCATAAAGGTATGCTTCTAAAGTCTCAATACAAAGATAGTTAATATAAAGATATAGTTAATATAAAGATATGGGTAACATGGTACTCTGGTCAGGGGCAGGGAATTTTAATTACTATAATCAATATTTGTGGATTATACATTTCCAAGCCTTAGAATATTAGGGCAACAAAAACTGGGAAAACAAAATTCTCATTTGTCAAAATGAGAACGTGGAGACCTAGAAAAATTCACCACCTTGTCAGACATCTACCTAATGGCAGTTTCTATTCTAGAATTGACATCCGTTGACCAGTCTCTAAGCATCAGTTTAACACCACCATTCTTCCTCCAAAAATTCAGCTACTTAAAAACTGTTCTGCTCTCTCTTCTCTAACCCTTATGAATAACTACATAAAAAGGAGGACTCTGCTCTTTTCTTAAAATAACAAGTTTAATAATTAATTGGGTTCTGGTTTTGTCCATGATCACAAAGGCAAGGGAAAACAATAAGCAAAGAGTAAAGAAACAGCAAAGAAGTTCATAGACCCAGCCAGGGGAGAAAAGTCTGGCTGCATGGTCATTTTGTTAAGTTTTAAAATAAATATGGAAATTTAATAGAGAAAGTCAGTCTTCATAATTACCCAGAGAATGAGGAAAGGAAAGCCAGGGCGGAGGAGTGTGTGGTGGAAAACATGAAACAATCCCCTTTCCCACCAACAAACAAAAACAACTCAGACTGCTTTTCACATTTGCTTGTTTGGGAATATTTGAGCTACCTACTCTGAATATTGGGATACCCAGCCAATGTCCACATTACAAATGGCAGTTTCAAGTCAGAAATAAAATCTCTGGAGAAGCAGAGATGCAGCTGGTTGACCAGCATGTACATAAACTCATAATCTCCTTCAATTTGCTTGTCAGAGTGTTGGAAAATATTCGATTTTAAGGAAGGGCATCTAAGTCTTCTTGGCTTAAGAGATGAAGTAATGAAGAAGAGACTCATTATTTCTGTTTTAACTTTACAAAACAACTAGGACATAGTTCAAGAGCTCACTTTGGGAAGTCATAATACATAACTCAGGGCTCTTAATGTAGATTACTCTGGTGGTGATGATTAGTGTGTATGGAAGTTCATGTTATTATTCATTTTACCTTAAATGTCTCACAGTTACTTCTATACCCACCAGGCCATCATGCTTAATCCTCAATTGTTTCCAAAACCTCCCTGAAAACTGTTTTCCCTGGAAGCACAAACATCTCCATGAAGCATCATAGACATATCCTGAGTACTTTTGCTCTGGTGTTCTGCAAGAGGAAATTTCATACTGGGTTGTCGTCTGCAAGGTGTGATTGGGGTGGGGTAAGGGGCACCCAGAAGCACTACTGCTGATTTAAGTGCTGCATTAAACCCTAAGTGATCTACTAGCTTCCAAAATATTCCCCTTTCTGAATTTGATTAATGCCTTCACAGCAATTATGCTTGAGCAAGGAGTCTGGCATAGTGAAGTGGGTTAGGACTTTAAAACTTGCCATCCAAAGTTTTTTTGGTTTTTTTTTTGTTTTTTTTTAAACGGACTTCTAATAATTTACCAAAATTCTCAATATTCAAATATTTTCTCTATTCCATGAATGGGTGTACCTCCTTCATACTCTGGCTCATGTTCAATTCTATGTTAATAGTTGTACTACTGTCACAAGCAAACACAGGAGCCACCGTCCACAGTGACCAGAAAGGACAAAAAGGCAGGTCAAATGGTACACAGTCTTATACCTTTTTCCATGCTTGCAAAAAGTAAAATCACCTAAATAATATCCATATGAGATGGAAAGGCAGAGGGACCCTTCTAAAATCAAAGAGGCAAACTAACCGGCACAAACACTAAACGTGTTGAAAAGTCTTACAGCACTTCTGAACACTTTCTCAGAGAGCTCTTTAAAGATCTCAGACTTCTAAAATGGAGACTAAATGGTCAGGCTGCATGTCCAGTTCTAGGTGGTTTCTCTTTTCATTCCATGTCAGGACAAAGATTTTCTGCCCGTATTCCAGTCTAAAGATGGACATTTTGCTAAACGACTGACTGAGCCACTCTAAACCAACAGAAAAGGAATGAATACATCTCAGTCCAGATCTGACATTGACCAGTTACCTAAAACCCTAAGCTTCCCCTTGGATCTCTTCCTGTAGAACAGGACTGGGCTTAAAATGTGCTTTGCACCAAAGCTGGATCTGTAATCAAGAAACAAGACCTCTTCCTTTCAGAGAGCAAAGCAGTTGGCTTCGTTCATGCCATGAACATCTTTCTTATGCAAAGAAAAGTATGAACTCATTGGTAATGAATTACAACATGAACTTCCCTATTTCTATTCCAATTTCAATAGAACTGCAATTACCAAGGGAATTATCTAAAATAAGAGAGAAAAGGGAAGACTAAAAATCATCTATAAATATATTATCAGGAGGACAAAAGAGTACATAGGAAAAAATAAACTAAAAGAAGACACAAGGGAACATGAAATATAGGCTAAAATACAGAGGAAAATATATCTAGTAAGAAATAGGATACTAGCTCCTGCTCCCAGAATCACTGAAACATTCATTGTCTGTCGTAGTATCACACCTGCAGCCCTTCTCTTAACAAACAGAAAAAGCTGCTCTAGGCCACAGTCAAGTTCTTCAGAAAACCTAAACCAAAGTCAAAAACTCTTCTTTTGAATAGTGCACTCTTTCATCTTTGGAAAGCTACCAATTGTCTGACTCAACTCGCCCAAGGGAGAAGAGAATGATTCATCTTTGTATTTCCAGAACCTAGCAGAGCACCTGCACACAGTAGGCTCTCAATATATGCTTGAGAAAGACTGAATGTTGCCCAGTCTTTCACCCACAGGGTTTAAAAGTTCAACTCCCCATTAACCCCTGAGAAGATAGCCACGGAAGGGCATGGGGTTAGCAACAAAGCTGTTAAGTGCTAGCTGTTGCAACACTGGAAGTACCTGGGCTCAATTATCTAATGCCAATGATAATACCAGTGCTTACCAAATACCTTATAATAATAAATATAACTTCACCGTCTCACAGATTTCTTTGTGTCTGCAGCTCTAAACCTGCTCCCAGCTCACAAACTCCGGAAGCCAAGTTGGCTGGGCCTCTGGAGGTAAAAATGGCATGGGACAGCAAAGGTGTGTGTTTGGGAGCAGGGCTACCACCTGAGCCTCCACGCACACCTGGAGAGCATGTGTTGAGGGTGCCCTCGTGAGAGAACTGTTCTCTGTAATAGAAGGGCAATGTTTACCTTAAACTACCCTCTTTTTTTTGCTTCCAGGAGATGTAACACACAGATTGCCTGTAACCATGGCAATCAGTTCAGCTGTGAGCACCCTCATTTATTCAAAGCACAGAGGCAGTATAGGAGAGAAAATACTATTACAAATAAGAACAATAAGGTTTAATTTCAGATGCCAAAATATGATTGGTTCAGTATTAGATCCCCAGCCATATGAAGCACATTACACTTTCTGGTTTTCATCTGCTCTCTCCTGATCCTCAAGAGTGATATTAATTTCAATTTCTTCCAGAAATAATGATTAACTTGTTTCCAGTACTATCTTGAGATGAAAGAAAAATTTAGAAAAACATATTCTCTGCAATGCATTGTGTGCAAGGGAGCTGAGATAGCCATGCCGACGAACATAAAGCAACATCAATGTCCACTTCCCTTTTTTAACTTTCAATGTGATATTTTTCATGGCAGTATCCAACTTTGGGTAAGTAATCAAAGCATGTGCTCTGTATTTACTGACTCTTCCCCCTAATTTCATTCTCTTTACACCCCTGGAGGAAAATAGAAATTGGAGGTTCCTTTCTTCTACCTGAGAAGTAGAAGGAAAGAAACAGTATTCTTGATGTCCAAGGCAATTACTTATGACTCATCAACTCACTAGACTTCAGTGATTTCAAAATTTGTCAACTGTACACTGAGATCTCCACTGATAAAAACTCAGCTAATGTATTTCACAGGTGCACACATATCAAACATTGGAAAGAAGAAAGGCAATGACAAAAGAACTTTGTGTTCTTCCAGGAAAGCATCAGTGCTTTCTGAGACATCCTTCATTTACAGGACCCCTCCTGTGCACAAACAATGTAAGGCTTACAAAGCCCAGGCTACCAGCAATCGTTCCCACCAGACTGGGTAAAGCAACCAGGAATGTATAATGATAAGTTGAAGATCTTCATTTCCAAACGTGTCAGTACAGAAGGAAATACCAGTTTGAACCACCAAGGGAAATATTTCATTGAAGCAAAGGCTTGGGAAATAATTTGTTTAGTTAGAAAAATAGAGAAGCTACTTTTAGTTTAGTACTAATTGAATTGATTTGATTCAATTTGGCTATGATTTGTGTTGTACAATTTGAAGACTCATAAAGCTATAATTTGAAAACTTCTTCCTAAAACTCAGCCCATTTATCATATTTTAAATTCAGAAATTATTTAAAAATGACAAGAAATAGTTCCTTAAATGTAATATATGTGTCTCCTTTCTTGCTCCTTTTCTCTTATTTCCTTGGCCCAGGCTGTAAGTGACCACAAGCGATCCCATTCCTTTACCATAATGTCCTGGGAGAAATTAATTCAAGATCACCTTGCCCCCTGACCACCTGACAGAAAGAGATACATTTTCAGGTAACAATTAGAGCCATCCAAGATGTGCCAATACTTCTAACTGCAAGAAACCATTACTATTTTTAAATAATGGTTCACAGAGAATTGGCTGCTGTTCCCTTAATACTGAAATTCATTATTGCAATTCTTTCTTGCTCATACTAGTTTTCCACTCCTTATCAAGTAAGGGATGACATTCATACAAGTCCTCTAACTTGCACTAAGCCAAACCCAAAGAGACCAACCCTCTTGTGACTCCATGAGTTCTCCTGTCAAAGAAGCCTCAAGTTCTAGGCACTTCCTTGGTGGCCATGATTTTAACATTCGAGTTTGTATACACTAGTCACTGTTGAGTAGAAAGGCTTCCCTGCCATGCCAAGTCTACTGTGGCTCATTGTCCCCACCATCATGGCTGTGGGGGTCCAGCATCCCTCCAGCTACCTTCCCACCATCCTGGGCATCCTATTCTGGTGCCTGCTGAGAACTGGAGAATATGTCTGCTCACGTTCCTGAGTTTCCATTCCCCCTCCAGGAACCCTGACACAGCTTGTTTCCATGCCCTCAATGGAAGAGAAGGGCCATGTCATGGGCACACGTTGTCTCCAGGGTCATGGTTCTGGGAGTCCCCTACTCAGGTCTGTCCCATGGGGCCTGCACCAGGACAGTGCTCCTGCAGTCTCCCCCCTAAAACTTGCTCTGCTAGTGGCTAGCTCTGCTCCTTTCTTCACGTGGCCCAGGCCTACCTCTCAGACCAAGAGTACAGTTCCTGTGCCAGCATCTTTTGTTGTCTTCACATGCATAAATCTCATTCTTTGTACTGTATCTCAAAAAAACAAAACCAAATCCAACCCCTAATCTCAGGATCTCCTGAAGGAATGCCCAGTCCACCCCTGCAGAAGTCATATATTAAAGGTCAGTTTAGGAAGATAGATAGATAGATAGATAGACAGATAGAAGATAGATATAATATATACATATATAAATATAGGTATATATAATATATAAATTACAGACTATATACAAATTATAATTATACTTTTAAACACACACTCATGTATATATTTGTACATATATATTTATGTACATATAAATATATATAAATTAAAGACTGACTATGAATAGGAGCGTGGGGGTGTGTCAATGGTAGAGCACTTGCCTAGCATGTGCAAGGCATTGGGTTCCATCTCCAACACTAAAATACGAAAAAGAAAAAGAAAATGACTTCAGATAGAAATAGATACACACGGCCCAAATTGAAAATTATGAATTAGACTCGTGTTGCCTTCGACTCAAGTCCAAGTGCAAGACCAGCACCTATGACTATAAGCAAGGGCTTAAGGATATCATACTACAAACACTCACAGTCCTGGGTTGGTAGACAGAGTTTAGAGCCAACTGCCTACTGAAGGCTCAGAAATAATATTTATGCAAAGAAGATACTCATTTCCCCAGGCAATATTTGTGGAATACCCATAACTTGCCAGGCACTAAGAACACAAAAGGTATTAAAGCACCAGGTCAGCCCTGAACGAGCATGAAATGTGTGTTCTGACAGAGCTGGGTTCAAGGCCCAGTCCTGCCATTCACTAAGTCTGTACCTTGTCAATGCTCAAGGAAGAGTTCTCGGGGGCACAAATATAACCATGCATGTGGAAGTCTCTGCCTTCAGCCCAGTGTCACACAGATGTTTACTATACATTCATTTTATAAGTAGATATTTATTGAGTGACTACTATGTGCTAAACATGGTCCCAAGTATTATGGTTACATCAGTAAATGAGAAAGCTCTCTCTGATTTCATTAAGCTCTTAATACAGTGAATCAACAAGGTCAAAGGAAATGACTCCTATTCAATCACTCCAAAAAATCTTACCCCAAATAAGTTATAGCTGAGGAAATAGCTCAGTTGGGAGAGTGCTTGCCTTGTAAGCACAAGGCCCTGCGTTCAATCCTCAGCACTGCAAAAAAAGTGATTTAAGAACTCCAAGTAAATTATATATGTTTTTCATTTCCAAAAATAGATCAGACCAGGTGGGGATCCCCAGTTTTGGTTGGAGAAGAGAAACAGAATCTTACAGTCCATTTGGCTCACCTGCCATTCATTCTGCTTTGTTCTCTCTCTCTCTCCATTGACTGTTTGATCCCTGGATATTCATGGTCACCTCTCCTTTCAAACACTTTTGCATAAATAAATGTGAACACGCAGCTAGTGGGTGGTGTGTGTGTTGGTGCGGTGTGTTGAGGGGAGAGAAAAAGCACACTCATAAAGATGGTGGTGGAATTACACATTCCTTTGAAGAAACTTAGCCTGAGGTTAACAGCTCAGAATCTTTACATTCAGAATCTTCTGTATGCAAGCATCAATGTTCTTTTTCTCCTCTAATTTAGCTTGTGGCATTACCTTGATGTTTTCTTTTTTAAAGAATAGTTTTAGATTTACAGCAAAGTTATAAAGATAGCATGGAAAGTCTCCATGTAACCACACAGTTTTATCTATTATAAACTATGTAGCATTAGTATGACACATTTTTTCATTCGGGAACGGATATTGATATATTATTAACAAATGACCTTGTTTCATTCAGACCTCCTGAGGGTGCCCCTAATGTCACTCTCCTGTTCCAGGATCCCATGTTATATTCTGTCATCATATCTCCTTAGACAACTCTCTTTTGGGTTGTGAGAGTTCCTCAGACTTTGATTTTGATAACTATGAGAGTTTCAGGGAATACTAGAATGTCGCCTGATTGGGATTTGTCTGAGGTTATTCTCACAAATAGAATGAGTCTGTGAATTTGGGAAGGAAGACCACACAGGCCAAGTCCTATTCTTGTCATATCATATCAAGGGTGCACAGTAGCAGCATGACTTATGATTGATTTTTGCTGTGAACACCTGGATAAAGTATTTTGAACCTCATTTTTTAATTGAAAATTTTACCAGTTGTATTTGGATTCCATTCCCAAATTTACCCTAAAGACATTAATCAAGAAATCCAAAATAACTCTTATTTTCTCTAAACATGCACTCATTCCTTAATTTGCAGTAAGAAAATATAGTTAGTATGTGCCATTGAATGCCAGGCACTGAGAGTACAGGCATAAATGAAACACATCCCTACTTTCAAGAGTTTATGGCCCGCCTAGCACAAGAGAGACTTGTAAAGACACAAATAGTATGTTAAGGGATATTGTTTAAGGGGCTAAAGGAACACAGAGCAGGCACAGTGATCATTTCTGTGTGGTTCTGGGACAAGAGAGAATCCCCTTTCTGGAACAAGAATCCTGAGTCAGTTTTGAAGGATAGACAAGCTTCCACCACACGAACGAGAAAGAAAGGACATCCCAGGAAAAGTAGGTCAAAGTCAAAGTAGGCATGTGTTCTTAGAATGATACAAAGGTTGGTTTTAGAGAAGCAGTGTGGTAGGAAGATGGAGGGGGGGCAAAGATCATGTATTTTGTATTGTTAGCTGCATGGCCACTATGCTTTCAGGCTGCTAGAAAGTACTGGAAGGCAAAGAGGGGCTTCTGGGAGATTCCATATCTGATGCAGGGGTGATAGTCATTCAAATGATATTCCCAGGAGGCATGCAGGTGGGACCCTGGAGCACCCCATATCTGTACACAAGATCAGTGCCTCAGTCCCCCTCCCCACTACACACAAATGCAGGTACTCACTTCATACTCCGTCCCTAAGAGGTACCAGTCAAGACTTGTAAAACATGAGGTTCCTACTCCTGGGCACTGGCTCAAGAGTGTAGCAGCTTACCTGCTCATCATCAGCAGGCATTTCTTTCTATTTTTCTGGTTTTTTATTTGTTCTTTTTAGTTATACATGACAGTAGAATGTATTTTGACATATCATACAAACATGGAGTACAACTTCCCAGCAGGCATTTCTGCGGCCACTCTACTCCCACTTATCAATGGCCCTTGAGAACACAGAGTCAGCACCCAAAGGAAATGAGAGGAGCCATCTTCTTATGTATCCATCATATGTGGTGAGACTTTCTGGATTTAGAGGAAAGCTGCCATTCCTCAGGAAAGCCTCTGTTCCCAGCTGGTGTAGATGCTCAAGCTTAAGAATCTGTCTCTGGGTTTTCGTACCTAGAGACACAATGCCATCATCTTTGTGTCTGAAAATTTCCCATTTATAGAAGCGGGACCTCTTCCTAACAGATCACTGGCCCCAAGTAAGACATAGTAATTGACATTTGTGCATTTTGTTAGAGGATTAAATATATATTGTATCCCTTTTTCTTCACCCCAATATCTCTTTGACTCCAAGTTCTGAAACTTCTAGAATATAATGATGTATGATTATAGTAATATGTAGTATTTCTTCAATAGCAGTTTGTACCATTATAATAAAATGCAAAGTCTTCAATCCATCATAAAAGTCTTTTTGGGGACATGTGCTTCCCTCCTAATTTCATCTTTCATCTTTATCCCCTGCACATTTAATGCCCCACCTTTCCTCAATTGGGTACCGGAAATTCAGCAACCAAGTCAAATTCTCTCATTACCCTACCTTTGCACACGCTGGTCTCTTTTTGCTCTGATTTCTTTCTTTATAGGATTTTTCAATCCATCTTGGTTCTGATAACTCCTGATCTGCTAACCATTGTTCAGAATTCGGAGTGTGTCCCTCATTCATGCTTGATAATGCTTGAGGTCCTTTAGGCTTCCTCTGTCATGATATAACTGAGTGTATCGTTGTGGCCTGCATCTTCAGCCTCACCAATGGGGACCATCTACTTATTCTGGAGGGTTGTGATTCCATGTTGAGTACACAGGTCAGTCGCCATCCTCCTGCTCCGGCATCTGCAGTGCAAAGCCTTTTTTTCTTTAAGCTTGTTACCCCATGGTTGCTCTCCTTCAAAGAATCACATCCCCATTCAGGGACTCAGGCAGGAAGGAAGAAGGCAGCAGGTGGAAAGGACTATTATTATTTCTTAGTCAAAGAGGAAAAAAGAAGCCCCAAAAAGAATTCCTCTTATGACTCACTGGCCAGAACTGGGTCACATGGCCATCCCTTGCTGCAAGGAAGGCTGGAAAAGCAAGTATCTGGAAAAGCAGAAAGAATTTCCACAATGGGCCAATCATGATTCATTTCCTGGAGCCACTGTACAGCTTACCAAAGCAAACCTGGGATTTTGTTATCCAGGAACAGCTATAGCTTTTGACCAGTCAAGTAATAGTATCCGCCATGGAATTAGATTTTACAAAACAAACATATAAAACACACTCTTGAGTATTAACACCAAAAGAAAGTAAAATAAAAGGAACAAGAAAAACTGGGTATGTAAGTAATAAAATAGTTATATTTATCTATTGGGACTTAAGTAAATGTTTTATTCTAGAATCATATCTACTCACCAAGATATCTTCAGAACTCCTTATCCATTTATTCTAACTAGGATAAATGAAGTTCCATTCTTATACATAGAAAAGATAAACCCAGCTTCATAGAAATCCCACATAGAAAGTGCTGCTTATAGAACACAGACAGGAAACCATCCGCATGACCTAACAAGATTGATTTGATCCACGGTTTAGAAGTTTGGCATAACTTTCATAGTGTACTTAGAAAAAAAAAATTGGGACCCCATAATTATTCTATCCATTCGCTAGATTCATCAGCCACAGATTTAAGAATATTTATTTCAGGTATTATGTGAGTGATTTTCTTCTCTAAGGATATTCAATCCCAAATTGCATGCCAGTTATCTCCATTAAAATGCATAAAGGAGGCAGTCAAATGTGATTTTCTTTGGATTTTGCTTCTTTGCAAGGTAAAGTAGGATCAGGCCCTCACTGCATTTAATAACAAGTGCCCTCTCTACTCTATACCTCCTTAGAAGCTGTCTTAATCCATTTTCGGCTGCTGTAACAAATTCTTAAGACGGGTTAATTTTGAAAGGACAGCCTAGAAGTTGCTAAAAGTCCAAGGGCCTTGGTGCTCTGAGGGCTTCATGCTGCTTCAACTCCTCAAGGGCAAACAGACCCTTGGGGAAGTTACAGGACACAGACACTCCATTCTTGCTTTATGACAATCTGTTGTCACGGAACAGACCCCAGCCCTTGGGAAAGGACTTTGCCCCTTTTATTCCTAACCACCTCTTAAATGTCCCACTGCCTCTCCATGTCGCTGCACTGGGGACTAACCGTCACACTCATGAATTCCAGGGGACATATTCAACTATGGCAGAAACCAAGTGGGAGCCAGAGAGAGGCAAAGGAAAAGGGGGACAACTTAGCCAACTGCTGGCCTATGGAAGACTTGTTTTTCTTTGTTTTGTCTTTTTGTTGTTGTTGTTGTTGTTGTTGGCTTTTGTTTGTTTGCTTGTTTAAAAGGTATGGTTAGATCCCCAAGGAAATGTACAGAATGATGTGGGTAAGATGCTGATGTTAATAAAGGGTTACTGCTTATCAGATGTTATCTTCTGTGCATCTGTTTCCCTCAGAGTTTCTTCAGAGAAGTGTGGTAGGCCAAGACTAGATTTGGGCATTTCTAGACCATCTAACTAATTACCACTTTTTTTATTTCTCAGTCATTTATTCTTAACTTGCTCCTGCTGCAAGGCCAGTCATCTTGCTTGTTTGGCCTTGATTAATAATAGGGACAGATCACACACTTTCTGATGCAAAGAAACAGGTACAGATGATGCAGAAAAAAGAACACAGCTTAGCCACCCACAGATCTGGGTTCCAATGTCAGCCTGGTTACTTTCTTATTTTGTGACCTTTTTAATTTATTTATTAGCTTCTCTGAGCCTTAGTTTCCTTACTGAATTAGTAATACTTGAAGAGTTACTAGGAAGATAAATGTATAGATGAAATAGATAGTTTATAAAATGGCCCAGATAGATATCTAACAAGTGTCATACAAAGTATTAATCTCCTGCATGAACATTGTTACTAGAAAACTAACTCAAAACTCTATTGATAGTATGCCAATAGTAAGATATCCTTTGCCTGCGGATGTAACTCAGTGGCAGAGTGTTTGGTTAGCATGCATGAGGCCCTGGGTTCAATCCCTAGCACTGAAAAAAAAAAAAAAAAAAAAAGATTCTTATAAAAAAGACATTTATTTTACTACACAAATATAGTAAATTATGTATGTAGACAATGACTTGTGTTTATAGGCTACTTATATCACTATTAAGTTAGTGAAAATAGAATAGATTGGCAAGGTATTTATTATCTTTATTTCAGAATTTTAAAAAGCAGCAGGTTTAAAAGTTGACCATATTTGAAAGTCTCTAGTATAGCACAGGATCGATGAAAGGTCTGTCAGCACAGATTGGAAGTGTTGATTTTAATTCCCCAAAGGTATCCACATAGCAACTTGGCAGTAGACAAATATGCTAAAAATTATAACAGTTTTTATAGATACTAATAATTGTACCCTTACTTAAAATGCTAGTTCCCATTCTCATTTGAAAGACTCATAATGATTTTCATAATTTAACAATGTTGTTCACTCTGATCTTGTCATTGTGAATTTGAAAGAAGGACACACACAAAAAATAAGACTTTTCTCTGTTGATTTTGTAAACCCAAACCTATTGATTAAAGGGATATAACACAGAATCAGGAACCCAAGGAAATGACTTTTAGTGGCACTGTAATAACAGCTCATTTTTTTGATCTTCTAATTGCAGTTAATTTGGGGTCACGACCCCCCTCATAAGCTCTTGAATCCTGTGCAGCAGCTGTCAGGATGCCTTGGAAAGAGTCAGCACCCAATGAAAGTTCCCTGTATTGCACTGAGTTGATCATCTGTCTTATTCACTAGACTTGGCTTTGAATAACTTACACTTTTTCCCCCAAAATTAAGTCCACCCACAAAGGAAAAAGGCAGAAGAATTTGTGGCAAAAATGTTATCCTGGAAAACAGATCTTGGTTCTATTGCCAGCTCTCTGCAATTTAAACAAAGCACTTGATCTTTCTAGATCAAGTTTCTCCATAAAATAAGGGTACTAGACAAAATGTATGTACCAGACTGTTCAGCAAAGGCATGCTCTATGACATTCAAAGTTATGTCTCTGGAACCATAGACACTTACTCAGAAACTAAAAATGGTTTCAATAATTTCAGAATTACTAAGTTAAATGCCAACATACCATTATAATTGCTTCAAAGGAGATAATGCACAGTTGTGTGTGTGGTGTGTGTGTGTGTGTGTGTGTGCGTGTGTGTGTGTTTTCTGGTATGTTTTAAGTTTTTTTTTTTTTTCCTTCAAGTTATACTACTTTAGTGTTAGATGCCATATAGTCGTTAGAATACAATTTAAGAGAGCAAATGTCAACAAAGGTCTGAAGCTGCTTGGCATTTTATCAATCATTATTTAGAGTTTCCTCTTTTTTATGTATTTTGCCAGGAACACAAACATTCATGTGATGTAATGAGAAAGAAATAAAGGAAGTTTAACCCACCAATCTTTCAACTTTATCCACTCAACACTGAACTCCTGACAGACCTGGACACTTAATGAATTCCCAGAGTTACTAAAGAACTTGGAAAGTCTTGGATTGTTACAAGGCAATCACAGAGACATTTGGCCAAGTCATACACAGGTGGCTGGAGTATAAATTTATTTTGTCTTCATTTCCTGCCACACTTGTTCTTTTCAATGAATGTTCATTTAATGGTCATATAATATATTCCACCAGTAATTTACCACTAAAATGGTTATTACGTAAATGGTCATGCAGCAATAGATATGTCATCTCAGATTCTCCTCAGAGAAAATTCTCTGGTTTATAGAATCTACTGCCTGGTAGCTTGTACGCAGTTTTAAAATTGTGAGCCTTTACATTGTGAGGGGTCATTTGGGTTATTTCTCACTTCCTTTCTTCCCGGTAATGCATGGGACAAATGGAATTCTCAACACACAGGGATCTCACTATAGACCCAATGAATGGCACAGATCCCAACACAAACACCCACACACTTCCCTCAGTTACAGATCTGTGCTAAAGACCAGAAGTTGGCCATGTCTATACTGAGTATACACTTCTGCTGGAGTTCCATGGTGTTTGATTTTGTTAGCTTGTATGTCAGGTTCAATAAGTTTAAGAAAAAAAGTTTTATCCGTCCTATCTCAAAGTTAGGGTGTGTCAGAGAAGTTTCAGCAGGGAGTGGAACTTGCCACATTAATTCCCCAGCCCCAGCCAAAAAGGATCCTCTCTAGCCACCTCAGAGCAGCCAGCCCCAGCTTGCACCGGATCACTGTGGCGCCGAATCAATTTTTAAATGTCTTCATCTGGTCCCTCCTACTTTCATGGTTGCTCTGGGGGTGGTGAGAATCGGGACGCACTGAAAGCTGCTGGGACATCTGACTCTTTATTTTCTTGGCTCTCCGTGGCTTCACTCTGCACCAGTCCTCCTGACTGTGCTGAAATTCACTTTTGAAAGCAGAGGCAAAAGGAGACACGCAGAGACGGGCAGAAGCCTTCACGGCTGGTCAGTGCCCAGAGGAGCAAAGATGGATGGCACCACCCCCGCCCCCGCCCCAGTGCTGCTGGGCTGCTCTGCCAATCATTGCCACTCCTCCCATGAACTTGAAACTGAACTTCCGCTTCCAAGACATGATGATGGGGTGAGCGCTCCCAAGAGAAAACTGACTTGAAGTGCCCTTCTATTCTCAGAAATTACCTCCTCATGCTGTCTCTGGAGTGCCTTTGGATTTTGTGGATAGATGTTGTGTTTTTCAAGGGGAAGAGTAAGTGGAGAATGATCTCAAATATCTGGAAATCAGCTATATGATTGGACCTGTTCTTTGTTGCCCAAAGAGCAACCGCAGAGCTCCTGGTGGAAGTCATAGGACAGATCTGGTTCCAAATAAGAACTTCCTACCAGGATCCTGAATCATAATGGACTGCTGTCCATCCTTCCTGGCCACTTTTTGAAAGTATTCAAGCAACTTCTGAAGGGTCACTTGATGTGGGATTTAATGCAAAGGATTCCATTGTCAGAAAGGAAGTGTGGTATTTTGGAAAGCTCTTCCCCCTGCCCCCACACTTGGGCCTTACTCATGAGGAAGGAAATACCTGGCCCCCTTTCCCCTTCTACTGCTCTGTGGGAGGGATGCGTTCCAATCAGCCTGGACTAAACCTGTTATCTTTGGTGTCACATTGAAACTGAGGGCAGTGTCACTGTACCTTCAGAAAAACATGACCAAGTCCTGCCTCTATTTTTCACTCTGAACTCACTCAAAGGAGGACTTTCCCCAGTTTCTCTTTAAACCTTGTCTTCATGTGTCAGAGGGTCAGGGCCTTGCTCTTCTCCCTTTTCTAGTGCTGACTCAAGAGGCAGTCAGGTCTAACTGAAGCAGAACCCCCTAGGCCGGTTGGGAACAGCCTGGTGGAGAGGGGACTCCTCCTCCACCTTTCTCCTTTCCCCTGACACTTGTAGAAGCAGTAGATCAACCTATTTTGTGTCACAGGATTGATATCTTAGGGGTTCCCGAGTCCTTGCCTGGCTCCCAGGCTTGAACTCTTCTCGAGTTGATCTTTTTACAAAGCCCAACAATGGGGAATTTCCATTTGCCTATTCATTAACCAAGTTGGTCCTTCCCTTTCCCAATCGGTTAGTGGTCTTTGGATGCACAATCAAAACCCCAAACAAAAACCCAGTGGATTCTCCCAGGTACAGTGGCATAGATAGGAGTGCTCTAAATGGAACATGAGATTTCCATAACCATTACTAAAGCCTCAACAGAGTTTCATGAGTGTGTGTACACATTATCTCAGGAAAGAATTCAGGGTTTTTTTCCATACTAATAGGGAGGTAAAATATAAAGAAATTTGAGAATTATCCTATAATTCATATTGTCTCTTTTAACCCTAAGATGCTTAGATTGGGCACAACGTGGTGTTTTGTGTTTAGCCTAACACTTTGTCAGCTCAATTTTCATCTATTAAATTTTAAAATACAACTAAAATTGCTGCAGATTCACAGGACTATTCCAGAATAGATTTCATCTCTTGATACCTCTACCTAACTAATCAATCCAGAGAATTCTTTGGAGCCGACTGTAGAAAGGGTCAACTCCAAATAATCCCCAGGAACATGTCATCAGCACACCAATTAGATGACTTTGGTAAATACCACAACCCAGGGTTGCTATGTGTTACAAATAAACAATAAACAGTTAGGCTTTGTACCTTTCTACCTAAAAGAAAAATTATTCCATAAAATTCTGTCTCTCAAGGCCTTTTCTCTGGGTGTTTCTGATACGTGTGCAATCAGGAAACAAGGAAAGTGCTCACTGAAAAACCAGTTTTCACTGAGCTTTGCAGGCCAATGAGAATGAAGATTAACTCAAATAAACTTTGCCAGGCCAGTCCAACCTCTGCAAACTCGTCAGCAGTTCACCCACTGAGCGTGGTTATGTTTTTTCAGTAATACCTTATCCTGAAATGACCTGATGGAAGAGCCAGTGTCAAATGACACTTGACATTAGTACCCAATGAGAATTCTGCTGGTGTAATATTCCACTGGACTCTTTGAGCTCTTTAGCATTCCATGGTGGCTGGTGAGACACAGCGCCTTCGCAACCTCTGGCTAAATGTGCAAGTCTGCAGTTTAATTCCTTGGGGAAACCATCCATGGCTTTCGTGCATGTGATTTGAACTTGGGAAACAGGAAACCCCTTATTGAAGCATCTTCTTTTTGTTCTTTTGCTTAAAGACAATTTTCAAAATCAATTTCCCTTTATAAGAAGACTATTTTAGACTTTATTTTGTTCTTGAAGATACCCAAAAAAACTCTATTTCATTCAGAATTGAAACTGAATATGTTTCCATAATTGATTTTTTTTCATTTTTCCCAACAACAACTCAGTTGTCTACCCTGCTTGACTTTTCAAACATGGTGTTTTATAGCACCTTGATTTATAGCTGGGTATATGGAAAGGTTATGTCAGCATTTACATTACAAAGCTATGTTTTTGTGGGTTTATAACTCTGTCATAAAAAAATAATTCTGACTAAAACTAGTAATGCCAAGTTTCCACCTTGAAACACAAATTTGCCCCTAGATGTACAACACACACACACACACACACACACACACACACACACACAAAGAATTCAACAACTACTGCTTTATAAAAGGCATTCATTCAACATGTTGCCTTGGTGAAAATGAATTGAAAGACAGTCAAGGCTAGGAAATGGAATCAAGCAAAGCTGTCATTTCATGGTAGTGATGTATATCCTAAGAAATATTTTAGTAGATTTGAAACTTGATTTAATGACAAAAGAATTAATTGTATAATTTTCTTTTTTTGGTATAATTTTCATAGTTAAGGATTAAAGGGCAAAAAGATGAATTAAGACCTCCACTTCACACACACACACACACACACACACACACACACATATTCCTTTTTCTTAACCAGAAATGTTTTCAACTTTCTTCCTCTCTGTATAATAAATATTTTCTGAATCTCTCTGCTGATGTGATCTAATGTCCTTGAACGCATTTATTACGATTCATCATCTACATAGCAACAGACAGGGCAGTGCTCATAAACCTGAACTGGCGCTGGATCTGGTAAGTCATTAAGCAAACCTATTCCTATGTTGCATGAGGCTTACCTTCCCACTGCCTGCCTATAAAAGGAAAATAGGATTTCTGATATAGAAATTAGCTCCTCAGACATGTAAAGCTGTTGTCTTCAATTAACATCTTAACCATTTTTTATTACTTGACCATTTTCAAATGCTAACACATACCTGAATAAATTTTCCATAGGTCTCTTTAAAATTACCGTATTTTTAATTTATGTGATCATGTAATCTGTTCGGAAATGAGGAACAGGATCATTTTCACAGGATCATTAGAAGACATATTTCAAAATATTGAAAACTAGGGGGAGGGAAAAATTCTGAGATAACATACACAATAAAGTCTAATTATATCAAAGACATTGGAGGTTGGTGTGAAAAATCACTTATTTACCACTTAGTCATAGACCTTATACATCTGAATAGGAGTCAAGAAAGAAAAAGTTATTTAATAGGCATTGGAAGCTGTAGTGCATGGCTCTGCTTTAGTTGGTGATAAAAATGCTTCAGAGGTTAAGAATATGGACCAGGTCGCCTGGTTCACATCCTTAATCTCTTGCACTCACTGACTATATAATCTTGAACTACTCACTCAACTTTTCTATGCCTCAGTTTCCTCATCTGGAGAGCCAAGAAACAGTATCTCCCCAACAGAGAAGTTTCAAAATTTACATGAGTTAAATTGAAAGAAAATCCTTTTCATTCCTGGTACATCATAAGTGCCTCATAAATATTAACTATTGGTATGTGACCAAACTCAGAAGGAAAATTCTGTAGGAAAGTAGTAACATTTAGTATATCTGAATTATATATTAGCCTCCAATCCTGACTCTTCATATTCAAGAAATTCTAACAAAACTGAAAATCTACATGGTAGGGAGCAACTGGGTAAGAACAAAGGTAATATTGGCTTCCTTTTTAGGAACCTAATAAAACAAGACTGCTTGAAGAAATATACCAAATTGTGAAACATTTAACATCCATGATCGGCTTTCCTGGGGAAAAAGCATAAAACCACATTTGCCACATGGTAAGTTTTTTATGTGAAGATAAGGAGGAAATAATCAGTCTCAACTTCCTGATGTTGCTTACAGGAATGGAGAACACTACGGTCTTTGGTATCCTCTAAAAGGAGGAACTCCTTTATTATTGGGGAGGGAAGAAAGGATGAGATTATTTAATGCTCAGTGGAAATTTCCTTGCTGGTGTCATCCTGGCTACATTAAGATATGGAGATCATTACTCTGTCTTCTCTGGACATGGAGAAGGTACAGATCAAAGAACTGCACAGTATAGTAAGAAAGTAATTCAAAGTGATTTTGGTAGCTTACAACCTGGGAGCAGAGGGGGATGTAATAGTGTATCTATCTCTTTACCCTTGTGGTTTGATTTGGTATATTTTTAAAATTTTATCTTAGTTTTTTTATTTTTTGGTACCAAGGACTGAATCCAGGGGCTTAACCACTGTGCCACATCCCCAGTCTTTTTAATCTTTTTATTGTTAGATAGGGTCTCGCTAAGTTGCTGAGGCTGTCTTTGATCTTGCCTGAGCCTCCTAAGTCACAGGGATCACAGGTATGAGCCACAATACCCAGCTGGTACATGCTTTTGATGGACTCAGAAGCTTGTGACAGAACCAGAAGATGGGACACAAAGTAATGTGATTAAAATGTTCCCTGCTAGGGAAAAACTCCACTATCCAGAGTAACTTGAAGACATATTTAGATTAATTATCCCCTTCAGAATCCCAGCAACAGAGCTTCCTGGACACAGACAAATTTTACCTTGCTATCCTTCCACATTTTCCTGTCAATATAGAGTCAAGTTAAGAATGGGTTTCTCTGTGTTGTTATCACCACTACCAAAGAAGTTATGGTATGTCCACTGCAGACAAATATAACTCCAGCCAGGAAAGAGATCAAGGGGAGGGGTCGATTATCCAACAGAGCGATAGATGGAGTATGAGTCACTGCACCTACCAAGCTGAGCCCTAGGAGTGTGAAGCTACTTGAATAAACCCTCTTTCTCAACATTTAAGAAAAGAGGAATAAAAGAAAAAAAAAAAGAATGAAAGGAGGAGCAAGTTTCTATTACTTTCTGTACAATTCCTTAGTTTGTTCATTAAAAAATAAAGTTGTGGTTGCCCTCCTCCATCTCTTATTCAATTTTCATTGCATATTTTAGGGATTAAAGTTTTCAGTCCTCTCCCCTTTTATGTCGTGTTATTAGAAATAAGGAAATTGCAGTTTAAGTATTTAGGTCCTATTGGAGGTAGGGTATAGCCATAAAACAAATTCTACTCCTGGAAAGCATCAAGATGCCTCACTGCAGCCTAGTAAATATCAGATACACCTAATGCCTTATGAGGAAAGATTGCAGATAAAACCCACCTCGTATTGGGTTCTCCAGTTGATGTAGTTCTGTGCCTCTTTTTCCAATTTGGGCACTACATGACACCAGTTGACCAATGCATTAATGAAGCATCTTTTGCAATTTGGGTTCATTTGTCCCCATAATGGTAATATTAGAAGACATGTACCAGGAATTTGGCTCTACTTTGAACTGTCTGGGGACCAGTATGAGTATCACCTGTATAACTTTCAGTTTGGAGAATCCCAGGCTCTACACTAGACCTACTGAATCATTCTGCATTTTATCAAAACCGAGGGTGATTTATATGTGTGTTAAAGTTCCAGAAGACCTGGTTAAAATAGTCAGAGATTCTAGCAGAACTCACTGGAAGAAATTTCCCAGTACCCGTTGTAGCAACAAGTCAATATCATTTTTACGAAATTTAACTAGAAAAAGTTTGGATGAGTTTCTTTCTACTTTTTTTGAAATCTGCAATATATGTTAATTCACTTTAAAGATCTCTTAATGATTTTGATAGCCATGATGTAGAGCTTCCACAGAATATGTAAACTCAGAATTTTAAGCATTTGCTTACACATAAATTAGAATTCGTTTTGAATATTGTTGATAGAAAAGCTGAAAGCTGCAGATATTTCTTAATTTGGCATCTCCTTTCATCCTTCACCCAAAATTTGGGTATACATTAGGTATTAATAATAGTTAAGGTAAATGTTACATTATATTGCAAAATTAACCAAGTGGGAACTTCTAGATTATGTCCATAAACTACGGGTGTGTCTATACAGTGCTGTGTGGTTTTATTCTGTTTTTAAAAAATACTGATTATTCAATATGTGCTAGGATGGTTCAAGTCATAGGGGATTCAGTAGTGACCAATAGAAAAAAAATCTTTATCTCATTTTATGGGAGGGAAGATAAGCAATTGATAAAAATTTCAAAAGTAAAAGGTTTAGTGTCTCTGCTGTGTAGTGTTACTGAGACAGTGAAATGGATGGTGTAGGCATTGATGGAGAAGGGAAGATTTTTTTTATTTGAAATGGGTGATCAGAGATCTCATAGAGCTGGTGCCATTTCATCAAAGACCTCAAGGAAGCAATTGACCCAGTCTTGAGTCTACTTAGGCACAGGGAACCAGGAAGTGAGATGGTCTGAGCAAGGAGTGTTCCCTGGTATGTTCCAGGATCAGCAAGGAGGTCTGCATGGGAGCAGAATAAGCCAGGACAGACTAGGAGACAAAGTCCAAAGGAAAGGGTGGCAGGCAGACTGGGGAAGCCTGATAGGTGATTAGAAAGACGTTTCACTTGGACCGAAATGAAAGGATTGGAGCGATGTGGTCTAACCTCTGTTTTTAAAGTTTCAGCATGTCTGCCTTCTGAATGCATGTGTATCTCAAGCTGCAGGATCAAGGATGCCAGGGAGCGTAGATTGTCTACCTCCTCTCTCCAACAGTATCTGATCCCCATTCCTTCCTGGTCACCAATGCCGTTCTCATTATCATCATGTTCACTTCTTCAAATCAATATGCATAAACTGTAGATCTGAAATGAACGTAAGGTTTAGATAATATAATCACCTCATTTTAGATATGAGGAAACCAAGGCATGGAAATTTGCATGACGTTCAAGGTCAACAACTGATTTTATGACCCAGGCAGAACTGGAAATGTGACTTCCACTCCCATGCAGGGTTTTAGTGTATCATACAAGGTCTTTGGCACCTGACCAATCAGGATCTCAGCTGGGTCATGGAGTGGCACTGTAGCCTTGGGGAAATTACATAAATTCTCCAAGCATCAGTAAATTGGAAATGACAATCAAAGTGCTTGTCCCTAGTATTTTTGTGCAAAGCAAGCTAGTAGAGTGTTGGAGCAGTCCTTGGTACTCAGAAAAGGGACACTTTCATTCTTTGCCTAACTATTAGCTTCACATGAGGTTAGAACCAGTGTCATGTTAAACAGCTCAGCTCAGTCCCCCACACAGGACAATATTCATAATGATGCTGATAGGATCAGACAACTGCAAAAAGGATTGAAGTAGAAAAATAATAAATTAACTTTAGTTACTTTGATCACTACCTATTAAATCTTTATAGGAAAAAGTTATTGAGAAAAGATGAAGACAAAACAATGATTTTCTTATTTATTTAAACTCCACTTGTATAATAACTTATATATTACAATTATAATAATGGTAGCTACTATTGAGTTAACTCCTATTATATGTCAAATACCACACTAGGTACTTCATACATTTATTGAATTATTTATATTCTCCGAAAGGTACAAAATATGATCATTTGATAGAAAATCTGAGGCTCATAAAAAAGAGGTCACCCATGCATATTTACAAGAATGCCTGATAAAGATGGGAATGAAGACTAACTGCCACCCACAGGAAACCAACTCTCAGGAAATTCGCTCTGGGTATAAGAGTAGCTTTATCAGTCACACAAAATAGAAAATAGTTCACATTTATTAAATGAGGATGAGTACCAAGCACTGTGTCTGTTCTTTATGACTATCCTAGGTATTAAGTTCCTATTTTATAAATAAGTAAATGGGCTCAGAGGGGGATTGAGTAACTTGTCCCACATCACACTACCCCTTGAGCCACAACAAGAATTTGAACCCTTGCTCTCTGCAATACCTGGGTTTAGTCCCCTGCTGTCTGACACAGAGGGCAGGTTTCCTTGACTTCTCAATAGCTACCTATCCTGCTGCTTACAGCAAACCCAAGGGATACCTGGGGAGAACAACTGTGATTTCTTAGATAGCCTCCTCAAATATTGGTTATGTCCCAATTTTCTCAGTAACCATTTAAGGTTCAGTCATTGAAAAATGAAGAAAATGTCTTTAGCAACATACCAGAGAGTGTTCTTAGCAGTTTTATAGTGGTGGTAATTTGACAAGCTTTAGAAGCAAGCACATAAGTCAGGTATGTTTCAATCAGGCCTTTTCACTTAGATTTCTTTCAGGGAGTGCTTTAGTCCTTATTTGAGTTGAATTCATTTCCAGATCCAGTTTAGTCAGGCAGTTCTCCTGATGGGAAGGGCCTCACTAGGGTTCCAATCCCCAGTTTATGTCTGCTCATTCAAGTGGGCAGCCCAATTGCCACCATCGTCCCTTATCCCCACAGCATTCACATGTCAGCCTCTGCAACTGCAGTGCATAAACCAATGAATCTATTACTCCACTAACATTGTCAAGTTCAAATGATGTACTGCCCTGTGACGTGTGGGTTTAGAGATTGCCTGGAAAGACAGGCAACAAAATCCAGAAATTGTAATACCTCATGGGGTGAACTTTGACCACTGTTGCCTCTAAACAGTGGTTGTGGAAAGAAGCCACAGAACCAATCTGGCCTGCCTCCTGTTTTTATAAATAAAGTTTTATTGGAACAGTCATGTCCTTTCATTCACATATTGTCTATGGCTGCTTTCATGTTACAAAGGGCAGGGTTGAGTCATTGTTACAGAGACCATATTCCTCCAAATGTCTACAATATTTACTGCATGACTATTTCTAGAAGAAAATTTGCCCATCCCTGCCCTTAGGGATTGCTTCCAGTCAACACCTGTCTGGAAAACTTGTGCAGAACTGTTTTAGTCAGCTTTTTCACTTCTGTGACTAAAAGAACCCAACCAGCACAATTGTAAAGGAGAAAAAGTTTATTTGGGAGCTCACGGTTTCAGAGGTCTTAATCCATAGACAGAAAACTCCATTCCTTGGGGCTCAAGGTGAGACAGGACATCATGGAAGAAGAGTGTGACAGAGGGAAGCAATTCACATGATGATCAGCAGGCAGAGAGAGAAACTGCACTTGCCAAACACAAAATATATAGCCCAAAGCCACACCCCCAATGCCACACCTTCTCCAGCCACACTCCACCTGCCTCCAGGTACCACTCTGTTAATCCCATCAGGGATTAATTCACTGATTAGTTTAATGCTCTCAAAACATAATCACTCCCCCTCACGTTGTCTCACATGTGAGCTTTTGGGGAACTCCTCACATCCCAACCGTAACAAGAACCAAGCAATCAGTTGTGTCTTGTGAAACTGGGGTCTGCTCGGTGATGAACCTTTCTGTCTTGCGTTCCCTCCTTCATGCCTTAGGCTCTTTTCTGCCTCCTTCCTCGGCTCTGTGATTCAGCTATGGAAAAGCCTGAGCACGTGAGCTTTGTCGCAGGTTCCATCTTCTAAAAAAACAGGGATAAAGACAGCTGCAAGTATAAGATGCGTATTTATCAATTTTGTTCTTTCTAGATGTGTTGGTTTTTCTCACAAGTAGCATTAATCCATCAAAAAGAATATAATAATTTAGTTCCACCATGTTAACTTGAGTATGTTTTATAAAACCATCATACTTGGAAGGTCTCTGGTGAGAATATTTTGAAAATTCAGATCAACACTCTCTCTCAGTTAAATCCTATTTACCCATCATAACTACCTTTGCTGCCCCAGTGTTGTGTATACTGTTAGGGGTGATTTTAGTGCCCAGATTCCTCCTCACGGAGTGTCCTTTGACTTAGTAGCACACAATTGGATATCGCTTGTGTTTTCCATGGTTACATTTAATGAGCATGTGGATGGCAACCTTCGTCTGTGATGGTTCTGGGTTATTTTGCCTTTGTATTCCAATCCCCCAGTAACTAAATCTACTAAATCTTGTAATTTCTTCCCTTCTTATCTTCTCTATTTTTCCTATCACTTATAAGGATTTAATTTACAAGTTCTATTAAACCACCAACAAAACACTTATTTTTAGTCCAAAGCAAAACAGTAGATGCTGAGACTGATAAGGAATGAAGCTCCCATTATAGAAAGCTTGGGCTGGCCAAGAAGCATGTTGGAGTTGGGAATGTAGCTCGGTGGTAGAGCACTTGCCCAGCATGTATGAGGCCCTGGGTTCCATACCCAGCACTGCGTGCTCTGCTCCTTAGCTAAGGAGCGTCTCTGGAGGAAGGGGTATACCAAAGATAAGACCACCTGGAAGTTGATCAGACCTGACAGTTTCCTGAAAAGTAAAACTGAAAGAAATAAATTCCATAGGTATAGAAAAGATTTCACCTTCATTTTCTCTCATCTGCTTTGCAAAACTCTGGTTAAGATGATCTGGATCAGAGAATAGTGACTGACCCTATGAGGAACCATTGGGTAAGCCCAGCTTGCCATAGACTGAAATACTCTGGATCTTATCTATTAGTTTCAAATATGAGAGACTGGGGTTGAAAAAAAAAATTGACTTGGCCCTTTGCTCAAGGTCTCTTCCTCCAGTCTTTTGAGCTAAAATGAATTATCCACCATCTAGCTCTTCATAGAAAAATTTAACAGGTTTTGTGATCTGTTCAACTTTTTTAGGTGTAGATGACCACAAAAGAAATCATGATCAGACTTAGGAAATAAAGATTGAAATGAAACGGGTGGCCTGTCATACAGAAATCAGGGGCCTGTGCTTCTCTCTATGGTGACAGCATTCTTCCCAGGCTTCTCATCTTCTGCCTTTCATGCTCGGGGAAACTCATTGGTGAGTTTGGAAAGTGAAACAAAATCTAAACTTCCTTAAAATGTTATAATGCTTTGATTTTCAAGAGAACTTTCTCTTTCAGTTAAATGCTGCTTAAATATCCATAGCAACTACCTTTGCAAATAGAAACTAATTCTCAGATCACTGCTTTAGCTTGCATTGAGGTAGAAGCCTTAAAGAAGTCATAAATATTCTAATTAATAAATTAAACATTCCTTTGGTGTTTCTATCAATGCTGTAATCTCTTCCAGTTACAAAGGAAAACAAGCAATAATTACTTAGGACACTAGAAAAAGTTTGGAAATGAGTAATGCATTTGGAGCCAAATATAAGCCCTTACAATTTTTTAAATTTTGCTCTATATGTTTAAAAGTTAGTAAAGGTCATAACAATTTGGTTAAAGAAAAAAGATAAGATTGGCTTTCCTTGTGATTATGCACAGGCTAGACCTATATAAATCCACACAAATCAAGCATGAAAAATCAAGGCCCTATTTTAATTTTGCTATAGCAGTAATTACCCCTATAGTTCTTGGACCTTAGAATCACCTTTTAGAGATCAACTTTGGGAACTCAATGTCTAGGTTATTATAGACAAAATATTCTGATAGTTTCCAAATAGTGTCATTTTTATCTTGCTATTTGAATAATAATGTTAGTACAGACTTATATTCTCCAAACTAAAACAAAACAAAACAAAAACAAATGAAAACCCCAGTTACAATTCCTCCTGGATTTCATTTTAAAACCACTTATTTATATATCTTAGAACCCTTTAAAGTGTATCCAAACCTATTGTAAGTTTTGGAAATAACAGTTTCATTAAAATAAGTATTAAATGTAGCAGGGAAAAACTTATCATCCCAATTAAGGTCTTACTATTAAATACAAAATTTCCCAAAACAACAGGATTATAATAGCTGTAGATATTTATGCAATTAGAAATAACACTTTATAAAATATTATAAAAGACATTTTTTTATCTATAATGCTGACTCCTATAATTTGGAATAAATGTCCATAATAATAAGGCTATGGAAATTTATAATATTGCACAATGTTATATTTCTGTAAAAGATCTTTATATATCTATACACACACACACACACACACACGGATTGAACCCAGGGCTTCACACATGCTAAGCAATCATTCTACCGCTGAGTTATATCCCCAGTCTCCTGGTGTTTTGTTTTTTAATTTTATTTTGTGATAGGGTCTTTAAATTGCTCTGGCTGACCTCAAACTTGTGATCCCCCTTCCTCTGCCTCCTGAGTAGCTGGAATTACAGGTATGCACCAACATACCCCGTTTCTATGAAAGACTTTTAAGGAAAACAGATTTCCAGGATTGCGGAGATTTAGTCCCACCTGATTATTTTACATTGTGTGCTAAGATACAGGCGTCTCGTTGATAGAGTAATGCTGAGGTTCAGCTCCAATATATTGCTACTAGGACCACACATTTGGATTCTTAATGGCGGGGTGGGGTGTGGCAATGGAGCCATATAAACTCTTCCACAACACCCTGATACTGCATCTCAACCTGCAGAGAAACCTTGCTTCTGCAAGAAACTGAAGAGCCTAGTGTGGTGCCAGAGACGACTAACCCTCTCCTCATCTTGAAAGCAGCATGGTTCCACCATGCATTACCGCTCCTTTATCTTTGAGCTTTCTCACTGAACAATCCACATGATGTCCCCTCTGAAGCAGTGGCCCAAGACACATGGAAGTTTGACACTTTTCAAACTTTATATGGAGAGAAACTACATAGAAATCTCTATGGACCTTAGAATCACCTTTTAGAGATCAACTTTGGGAACTCAATGTCCAGGTTATTATAGACAAAATATTCTGATAGTTTCCAAATAGTGTCATTTTTATCTAGCTATTTGAATAATAATGTTAGTACATTATTATTCTATTCAAAGAGATCATAGATGGATCTCTTTGACCTGGAGAAGGTCAAAGGCACTGAAGACTCCACTGATAGGGAGAGATTTATGCTTTCCCTCTCACTAATTAAAATGCTGCTTTTCTCCTCTGCTTAGCTGTATTAAATGCCCATCTATCTCCAAAGCCTTAAGGGCATCATCATGTACAGGAGTGTTGGGTTAGAAAACAAGGTAAGCTCTTCACAGCCACACAGATTTAACATTCATGGTTTTATAAAAAATCAGTAACTCTGATGGAGAGAATTTGAGCTGGTCATGCTGTAAACAGGAAGCTTACTAATCTCAGCATCCACAGCTCAACCTAGATCTGTTATTCTCAACTTGTTCCAACCCAGTAAAAATCATGCAGTGATATAAATTTTGGTTACTTGTAAAAAAAAAAAATAGTCCTCAAAAGAAAGGGAGTCGCTCACACTAAAAGTGGAAGTGAAAGAATGTGAAAGAATCTAAGATAGTCATGGATCTCAGAGAAAATAAAAACATTTTATGGGGGAAATAATTTGTGATTGTGGTGTTCATAAATTTGAATACTTACAAAGTCTTGGGATGTCCCTATCTTGAGGGAATAGTCTATTATAAATCTAGGAATTTGAAATAATCATACAATTATACCACAAGTAAACTATGAGATTGAAAATATAGGAAACCAAACATAACCAATTCAGTCACCAAGTCAGCCCAGAGAACAAGTCACAGAAATTAATGTGTTCTGAGGAAACCACACAGAGATGGATCTCAAGCCAGTCTCCATTCAGCACTGACTTGATTTTTCACTCAAACTACAGCATTTAGGAATCTTGTATGTTAACGCAGGTGAAGAGAATGGATTCTTCTTGCTTTTCACGCAAGAAGATTCTTACACATTTTGACATATTTTTAGCTGCATCTACATAACTTAAAACCATTTCTAAGCAAAAGGAAGAGACAGCATGAATTCATTGTACAATCTCACTGGTTTATTTTCCTTGGCTCGAGCGGTTACTGGGTGTCTTATCTTTATGATGTACTACCAAAAGAGCAACTGTCTTGAGATATCAGATGAGTATTGTTATATCAAGTTCAATGGAAAGTATCCATCCTGACAGGTTCTGCAGACAATTACAACTGAAGATAAAGAACGGAGAAATTCTTTGGGGAATTGAGAACATTTCATTACTCTCTGGAGAGCAGCCATAGCTGGCCAATATAAACCCTTCTGTGAGCGGCACCCATCTGGTCTTTATAGACAGGCACTAAACTTTCCATAAGTGGTGTCATCCATCTGGCTTTTATGAATGTATGATGTACTTGGTTCAATTCAAATGATAACATCTGTCTCTATAGATAAACCAAAGCTAAACTATAAAAATGTAACTATATGCAATGGGTGATAAAGGTGATTGGTGACAGGGTACCTTACCACTGGCACCCTTCTTATCTCTTAATCTTCACAAATACTTCAGGAAATACATATTATTTAGTGGTTGGGGGGAATAAAAGAAATTTTTATGATTTTTTTCACCTGTTGAATGATGGCTCAACTGTTTCTAGTTAAATACAATTTTTCAAAAAAAAAAAAAAAAACTTGAAATGAGAAGAGGTTAGTCTTCCAAAGTCTATGTTACTCATTTCCGGAAATACACAGTCTTGAAGAACCTGCTTGGCATGTGATACTGAGGGTTCTCTTCAACAGTTTATATTCTACTCGCACTGTCAAGAAGCTAAATCTCTTCAATTTTTATGCCTGAACACTTGAACAATTTATCAAAGAACATGCTCATTTCCAGAGCAAGAAATGATTAGTCATATTAAATATTCAAGACATTGAATGAAACAGAACTCTTTAGAATTTATAAAGTAAACACACAAAAATGGATTCTTACCTCTCCAGTAGTTGAACTACAGGACATCAGGGCTTTCACTGGATATGAAATGCAGTGTTTGTTTTGGTAACTAAACCAAAGGTTTTGCACTTACTGAGCTACCGCAACATTATGTAGGATTAACCATTGGCTAGTGCATTGAATCGGATTCTCATGCAACCCTCTTGAGTCGGTGCCCAACTCTGCCTTCTCTCTGCCCAACCTTCACTCAAAATAGACTCCTCAGTAGCTGAGGGTTTCTCCACATGAAAACACACCGACCCTAAATACCAAAATGAACCATTAGTAACAACAAACAGAAGTCGTGATCTGACACACATCCTTGCCATTGTTCCAGCCCTGTACCAAGGAGAGTTGCTTTATAAGTACAGACGTGCATGATGTTGCCCTCCCTGAGTTTCTCCTCCAAGGTAGAAAGAAAATCAAGATGTAGATTGCTCACACAATCCTGATCATGACTGAAGGAGATGCTGTATACTCAGGCAATTACCTTTTCCATACTTTTAGAATTACTTCTCTCCACCTAGCTATTTGATTTGAAACAATACTCATGTCTAGTTATTATACTACTACTCTCTCAGAAAAAAAATTTTGTAACTCATAAGAGATAGCTAAAAGATTTGCACCTTAAAACTTTTCTTTTTGTTGTCCTTCAACCAGGAGACTATATCTAGCATACAGACCACAGGAAGGAGAAGCATTCAACCCTTCCTCCAGTACAGTCATTTTTAGTCATTGTCATAGTCTCCTATCTATTTGGAGAAACCATTGATTTATCTTGGTGCCCTTTACAACTACTGGGGAGGTGAGCAGGAAATCACTCCCCAAATATGTTAGATATTTCCAATTCGCTCTAATGGTCCCCTCATTTACTTCCAGAAGACAATAATGCATGTCATATGTCAAGCAATTAAATACACACATAAACACAAACACATAAATATGCATGCACACAAGTCACAATATTATATTTAAATATAAAATTCTCATTCTATACAAATGAAAACACTTTCCAGTGTATACCAAAGAATTAGAAAGCATCTCTGACATAGTCTATTACTTTTCAACAGCCCACTATTTCTCAACCATCCCACAAATTTCTCTATCATTTTTGGAAAATGAAATAAATTTTCAAAAGTGTTTGATTCTCTCTGTAAAATCACAATATTGCAGATGAATGTGATGTGAATTTTTTAAGACATAAAAATTATATCATTAAGGCAAAGTGGTTTTTTTGTCACATTACACAAGCCACATTAACTGTGAAAGGAGCTTGAATATGGATTTAGGACCTAGGTTTAATCTTTATTATTCAGCAAATTAGTTGTATGATCATATCCAGTTTACCACTCAGCTTTTTATATGTTGAAAATAATAATTCATGATGTTTGTGAAGATTAAATGAAATAATGCATATGGATTAGTCAAGAGAAATAGTGAATGCTCAGTAAATATTAGTACCTTTCCCAATTTATCTGAGGTTTTGTACCCTAAATAAAACTGCTGCAAAACTTTCTGAAAGCAATACATAAAGCCAAGGTTGACCACAAAATTTAAAATGGAAGTTCATTTCAAATATAAAAACAAGAGGTGAAACTGTCCCTATGTAGTGTGACAGAGACAATTATTTCATTACTATAGAAAAGGGGAAAATGAAGCATTTCCTTAAAGTTTGAGGGAGGTTTGCACCATTTTGGATGTCACGAGCCTGAGAGAATAAGGAGGCTCCATTCTACTCAGTGTGTGGCTTGAGGAAGGACTGAGATTCCCCAGCAAAATAAAACAGGTAGACAGCACATCCCCAAGAGCGAACCACCTCTATACCTTGAATCTGACTCTGTTAAATTCTGATAGGAATGCTAAACTGAGCCCAAACTAAAGAATCTCAATCATTTATTTCCTAAACTCTCTTTCATTAAATCAAGGTAATTTTTAGAAGTTTGAAGAAAGCCTTTGAATGAGTTGACCCATGCAGAGTTTATTTTGCTGGGCAAGTCCTACAGTTTTTCTGTTTTGAAAAAGGAAAGGATGAAGCATTGTTTGGGTTCCTGGAAAACTAACTGAGAGGACAGAAACTTGCATGCACATAGTTCATTTGGGAGAAACCTTGGCGTTAACACCTTTGGGATAGTAAAACAAGTAGGACTGCACTCAGAGAGAAGGAGGGCACTACCAAGTTTTCTCCCAGTTTCTCAGGGAGTCCTTTCTGGGGTTGTTTGAGAGGAGGACTGTCAGAAATTGGGCAGAGGAACTGACTTTTGTATCCTTCTATCAACCATTAGATTCAGTCCCCTCTGGGAAGGAGTGATCCAGTTTCTGAGGAGATGGGAAACCCAACTTTCCATTCTTAGCCTTCAAAATTCCCAATAGCTGGGAGAATGAGAAATGCAGTCCTAGGAAGGTGAGACAGAGATGGGGGCTATTTCCATGGTACACTTGAGATTCCTTATTACAATTGTTCTTACCCATAGCTGACTTTGGAGTTCTGACCACTCTTGTTATATGGAGGAAATAATCCCTGGTGGGTCTCTGGATCCTTGAGTCAAACATGCACCAACACTTTTCTATTTATTTTTCATAGGCTCCGTGTCTAACATACCTCAAAACATTTAGTTATTGCCTCTTCAGTAAATATTAGTACCTTACCCATTAGTACTTGCCCAGCAAAATAAACTCTGTATGGCTACCTCTGTATTAGTACCTACCCCTGTGTGGTCACTTGGTCATATTCCCATAGATTCCTTTATGAAAGTACTGGAGGAATTATTACCACACATATTTGACATGATCTTGCTGTGTCTTTCAGGGGATCTATTCTCTCCCTGAATGAGTTCTGGATTGGTAAACTAGCTCAGATCCAGGAAAGGGGTAAGGGATTTTGAATTTTATTAGCCAAGTTATTGATCTTCTACTCATGATTATTTTTATTGGGTATGTTGAGTGATACCTTTGCTAACTTCCCATCTCTCTTGCTCCTAGAAATGCCATGTTTTATTAACCATGTCCACAAAGATCTCTCTGATTCTCAAAGTCTACAGTCCAGGCTTGATTTTCATTATATTATGTGTACCTAAATGACTTCTGACCTTTGAGTCATGTCCATTGTCCTCTATTATTTGAGAATCTCATTATCACTTGCAATTGGAGAGCCCAGTTTTGAAAGGGCAATTTCTACCCCCAACTCTGGCCTAAGGAGTACTAGTAGTCACTAAGGAACCTCATTATGATGTTTTTGCTTCACTTGCCAAAGCGTTCCCCCTTACTCTGATGGACAGTATCCTCAGAGCCTTCTTGTAGAACAGCCACCAGGTGGAGTTTCCAGTCTTCCATGACATCTGCTTCCCTAAACCTTTCAATTCCCTCCTCATCATCTCTCCCTCAGTGTTGGAGAGTTGTGAATATCCTAGGAGAGTTATAGATAGCTCTCCCTCAGGCAAGTTTATTCTCTCTCTTTGGGCAGCACATCAAAAGTATATTTCAGAAAATTTAAAAGCAACCAAGAAACACAGGATCCTGTATTATCCAAAATTTCCCCCAAGTTATATGACTTTATACAAAAGAAACTTACATTCCCAACATAAAATGACGTTGTGAGGAAAGCATTCTCAATTCAAATCATAAAATAATTCATAAATCTAATATAAACTCAAAAATAGGATGGGGTAGAAGAGAAAAACATAACTGGGTCATATTTTTTTCTATGATTTTCAAATTTTCAAATATTTTTCTCTTTCTTTTATTCAATAGGATAACAGAAAAAAATCTAGCTCTCTAACACTTTGCAGATGGAGTAACTAATGAATAGAAGCATTTAGTCAACATCAGTCCGAGGATGCCTTGCTGGGCACATATTTTCCAACTGAAAGCCCTCAATTGACAGTAAAGAGGAAGCATGAGGAATGGTGAACAGTAAGCATCTTCTTGAATTTTCCAAACATAGAAAAGGAGCCATGTTGATAGATGCAAATCTTCATTGATAGTGCCTGAGACAGTTATTCAAAATTGCAATTATTTTTAAACACCACCCCGAACATTTCAGCATCTTCTTCTTGATGAGTTGCCCCTGCCCCAAACCCTAGACTACCAACACTGCTAACCCTTCCCATATGCTGCAGTGAGAATGTGAATATGATGACTTGCAAGGAAAAAAAGGAGAAAGGCCAGTTTTCTAAAGGCAACGACATCAAAGCTGAGTCCTTCTGAGCTTGCTGAGTCATGGATAGCTCCTCTGTGAGCGAGCAACTCCACTTAGCAGCTTAAACCACTGGGACCGAAATGACCTCTTTGTTACATATTTATTAATATATAGCCAAAGCAAATTCGATTTCATTGCTCTCTTGGGTCCTTTTCCTTACCTTTATCCTGGAGACAGGTAAACACAACAGGGCTGGGGACCTTCTGCATATTAATCAGAAACTTTGAAATATTTGATAAGAACAATATATTCGTACTCATTGTACATTTTTTTTAGAAATCCAATCTATAATGTGCTTTTGAATCATGTACACATAGATTATTTTTAAATAATTGTTTTGTAAGATCTATTTGTCATCTGGAAACTTCAGGGTTTTATATACTTTATTAAGCTCTTTATTAAGACACACACAAAAGAAACTACAATTTACCAGGTGTGATCAAGCACAGACACCAAATATTTCAGGTAGACTTGGAGACCTGACTCTCGATTCAGAGTTAAATCTGGTCCTTGGGGAAGACATGTAAAATTCCATCATGTTAATGTACTGTGCTCAGTTCTGACCCATCCTTCCAAAGGCTTCTGTGACAAAATTGCTGGGTTTTCATCACAGATTCTTTCCAGCTTCCAACCTCTGACCCCAATCCCCAGAGGACCCCAGTTTTGCTGTTTGGGTTGCCACATGCTTCTTCCCTCATTCCCGTTTGTCCCAGACTCTTTATATTTCCCTCGCTCTCTTTTCTTTTACTCCCTGAGGTAAGTCCCCTTTGGTATATTGCCTTTATTATGCCTCAGGACTTAAGACGACTACTCAGGAACATTTAAGATCCTGTCGTTCCACTTCCTATTTACAAAATGTTTAAGGCACAATCGAAGGGAAGTTTCACCAAATTGATTAGAGTAGTGTCACCTCAGGGTTTTTTGTTTGCTTGCTTGATTGTTTTTATTTTGCTTTGTTTTGTAATTTTTGTACTGAAGGTTGAAATCAGGAGCACTCTACCATTAAGCTACATCCCCAGCCCTTTTTATTTTTTAGTTTGAGACAGAGTTTCTAAGTTGCCAAGGTTGGCCTTGAACTTGCCATCGTCCGTCCATCCAGCCTCAGCCTCCTGAGAAGATGGGATTTGGGGATTACAGATGGCTTCACTCAGCCCTTAGTAGAAATAAAGCACTGAGACCTCCAAGTCCAGCCCCAAAGGCATGTCAATGTTTGTCCTTGGTCCTCTCAAAGAAGACATTAGTCATAGTCCTACAGGAGTCCTCTCTCTGTGTCCAAGGACACCCAATTCTGTAAGCAAATGCAATCTGAACTTTGTCTTTCATTTCTGTCTTGGGTTAACCAGAAACCCACCTGGATGACATCCTTCCGCCATGCCACAGGCACCCAAAGCCCCTCCTTGTTGCCTCCATTCCACATTCTGTTGGCTTTTTCAGGACCACATTTGATTATCTTGCTCATTTCTCCCTTGAATGAAGCCCAAAGTTCAGCTGTCCTGCAACACTCTCCCCTGTCCATCATCTGCCCTCCTGTCCATCCTTCAGCCCCCATGCTCCTTCCCAAAAAGGGCCTGTGCCCTTGTGTCCCTGCCCCGTAGTCCGTCTCCCATCTCCCTCCCTCTCTGCCTCTCCCTATTCTCCACCCCTTTTGTGGTTGACCCCTACCCACCCTTCAGCTCTCAATTCAAGCAGAATTTCCTAGGAGAAATTTGCGTTCCTTTGTTAAATAACTTATTGTACAATATTCCAATAATTCAGAGTTCTCAATTCAGTTTTAGTTATGCATTCATGTGATTTAAATCACAGGCATAAAAGGAAACAAGAATGTGAAGAGAAAGCCTACAGAATAGGAGAAAAGTCTTAAAATCAGCATATTATAGTGACACGGCAACATCAATGTTTACAGCAGCTCAGTTCACAATAGCTAAACTATGGAGCCAATCTTCAACAATGAATGGATAAGGCAAATGTGGTACACACACACACACACACACACACACACACACACACACACAATAGAATATTACTCAGCTTTAAAGAAGAATGGAATTATGACATTTGATGGTAAATGGGTAGAACTGGGAACTAACATACTGAGTGAAATAAGCCAGTCCTCAAAATCCAAAGGTCGAATGTTTTCTCTGATATGGGGATGCTAACACACAACAGGGGAGAATAGAAGTTTTTTGAATCAGACAAAGGGGAATGAAGGGAAGGGAGAGATAGGAATGGGAAAGACAGTGGAATCAATCTGACATAAATTTCCTATGTTCATACATGAATACACAACCAGGGTAACTCCTATCATGTACAACTGAAAGAATGGGAAGTTATACGCCCTGTATGAATAACATGTCAAAGTACATTCTACTTTCATGTATAACTAAAAAGACCAAATAAAAAATTTTAAAATTTTTTGAAAAAATAAAAATAAATCACAGGCATTGGCCCAACATATAGCTGTCACTCGATAATTATTAGTTGAATGAATAAATGAACTTACAGAGGACCATTCATTACAACAAGCCCTGCAATCTCTTATTTTGCTGTCAGCTGTTCCTGTATTCTCATTCATATGCTGATTATGCAGTTTAAATCTCATCTTCATGATGGTATTTTTTGTTTTATTCCTTAAATGTTATGCTACCTTTATTTGTTACTGGTAAAAACTAGAAACAACTCAAAGTATATCAGCAGGAGAACAGATAAGCAAATTTTGATATTTTCATACAATAGAACACTACTCAGCAACAAAAAAGAATGGCAGCCATGGACAGGCTAAAACCCATTATTTTTATCCATTAGGTGTTCGTTCTTGATGGCATTAGTTATAAATCAATGACATCAACCTTGCTTTAGATTTTTGTGTGGATTTTACTGTTTAGGACTGAAGTCTCAACATACTCATTTAAGTAATACTTAAATATCAAAATGGTCTTTTAAATTTATCCTGTACACTTGAAATGTTTGCATTTTCAAATGAGCTACAGTGTCTGTACATCTTTATGGGGTATGTTATGGTAATCAAATTGATGATGATCTTAAAACAATGTACACCGATGGTTTCCCTTTGACCTCACTCATCAATGGCATTGTTACAATGTTGTCCAGAAATCTGAAACTTCTGCTCAGTGGAAGCCCATGTGAAAAGAATGAGATGACCAGTTACAGAATGGAAGAAAAATTCCCAAACAATTTAACCTGACAAAGGACTCACATCTAGGCTATGGAATGAAGTCTTAAAACTCAACAGTAAATATATAAACAATCCAATTAAAAACTGGGCAGAAGACAGGAACAGACATTTCACTGAAAAAAATACAGATGGCATAGATGCAGAAAAAGCATTCGACAAAATACAACACCCCTTCATGCTCAAAACACTAGAAAAAATAGGGATGGTAGGAACATACCTGAACATCGTAAAGGCTATTTATGCTAAGCCCAACATCATTCTTAATGGAGAAAAACTGAAAGCATTCACTTTAAAAACGGGAACAAGACAGGGATGCCCTCTTTCACCACTTCTATTCAACATTGTCCTTGAAACTCTAGCCAGAGCAATTAGGCAGACCAAAGAAATTAAAGGGATACGAATAGGAAAAGAGGAACTTCAGCTGTCACTATTTGCTGATGACATGATTCTATATTTAGAGGATCCAAAAAACTTCTCCAGAAAACTTCTAGACCTCATCAATGAATTCAGCAAAATAGCAGGCTATAAAATCAACACGCATAAATCTAAAGCATTTTTATATGCAAGCGACGAAACATCTGAAAGGGAAATGAGGAAAACAACTCCATTTGCAATAGCCTCAAAAAAATTAAAATACTTGGGAATCAATCTAACCAAAGAGGTAAAAGATCTCTACAATGAAAACTACAAAACATTGAGGAAAGAAATTGAGGAAGACCTTAGAAGATGGAAAGATCTCCCATGTTCTTGGATAGGCAGAATTAATATTGTCAAAATGGCCATACTATCAAAAGTGCTATACAGATTCAATGCAATTTCAATTAAAATCCCAATGATGTACCTTACAGAAATAGAGCAAGCAATTATGAAATTCATCTGGAAGAATAAGAAACCCAGAATAGCTAAGGCAATCCTTAACAGGAAGAATGAAATAGGGGATATCACAATACCAGAACTTCAACTATACTACAAAGCAATAGTAACAAAAATGGCATGGTATTGGTACCAAAATAGACAGGTAGATCAATGGTACAGAACAGAGGACATGGACACAAACCCAAATAAATACAAATTTCTCATACTAGACAAAGGGGCCAAAAATATGCAATGGAGAATAGCTAGTTTGAGGTCAGTCTAAGCAACTTAGTAAAGCCCTTCTAAAAATGAAAAAATGTAAAAAGGGCTAGGGTTGTAACTGAAAGGTAAAGTGCCCCTGGGATCAATCCCCAGTGTGGAAAAAAAATGTACTAAAGATGAAAATAGATGAGCACGAGACAGACTGGACTCCTTAAAAAAAAAAAAAAAGCAATAATAAATAATAAGTAAATACAATAATAAATATTTTAATAAGAAAAATTAAATCACACATCTTACACATTCAGAAAAGCTGTAAACATAAACAGTACTTCAACAAGAAAAATTCAATCATGTAGTATGCATATGTTAAATAAATAAATTAAATTCCTATTTGCATATATGTCTCTATATTTATTTAAATATGTATTTAATTTTTTCACATGTAAATATTTTTGTTTCCCTTTTTTGTTTGCTTGTTTATAAAAGTGTAATTACTTCAATTAAAAAAAAAGAATATAGATGGCAAATAAGCACACAAAAAGACAAAAAGGTGTTTAGTATCATTAGCCCCTAGAGAAATACAAATTAATACTGTACTGAGATCTCCCTACGCAGTCATCAGAATGGCTGAAATAAAAAGCAGTTGATGAAGCTGGACCCAGTGGCCCATGCCTGTAAGTAGTCCCCGCAACTTGGGAGGCTAAGGCAGGAGGATCGCAAGTTCAGTGCCAGTCTGGGCAATTTAGCGAGACCCTAAGCAACCTAGTAAGCCCCATCTGCTAAATAAAATTTTTTTAAAAGGCTGGGGATGTGGTTCATTGGTTGAGTGCCCCTGGGTTTAATCACACACACACACACACACACAAAAAAAAAAAAAAATTGACAAAACCAAATGCAGATAAGGATATAGAGAAACAAGAGAAAGTCTATCACTCATGCACACCCACTAGAAATGTAAAATGGTAGAAATCCACTAGAAAAGAGTTTGATAATTTCTTTTTTTATAGTTTTTTTTTTATTGTAAACAAATGGGATACATGTTCTCTATTTGTACATGGAGTCAAGGCATACCATTTGTGTAATCATACATTTACATAGGGTAATGTTGTTTGATTCATTGTTTTTTTTCCCTTCCCCCCCACCCCTCCCACCCCTCTTTTCTCTCTATACAGTCCTTCCTTCCTCCATTCTTACCACCCTCCTTAACCCTAACCCTAAACCTAACCCTAACCCTAAGGCTAACCCCTCCCACCCCCCATTATATGTCCACATCCGCTTATCAGTGAGATCATTTGTCCTTTAGTTTTTTGAGATTGGCTTATCTCACTTAGCATGATATTCTCCAATTTCATCCATTTGCCTGCAAATGCCATAATTTTATCATTCTTCATGGCACAGTAATATTCCATTGTATATATATATGCCACAGTTTCTTTATTCATACATCAACTGAAGGGCATCTAGGTTGGTTCCACAATCTGACTATGGTGAATTGAGCAGCAATGAACATTGATGTGGCTGTATATCTGTAGTATGCTGATTTTAAGTCCTTTGGGTATAGGCCAAGGAGTGGGATAGCTGGGTCAAATGGCGGTGGTTCCATTGCAAGCTTTCTGAGGAATCTCCACACTGCTTTCCAGAGTGGATGCACTAATTTGCAACCCCACCAGCAATGCATGAGTGTTCCTTTTTCCCCACATCCTCGCCAACACCTATTGTTGCTTGTGTTCTTGATAATCGCCATTCTAATTGGGATGAGATGAAATCTTAGGGTAGTTTGATTTGCATTTCTCTTATTACTAGAGATGTTGAACATTTTTTCATATATCTGTTGATTGCTTGTACATCTTATTCTGTGAAGGGTCTGTTCATTTTCTTAGCCCATTTGTTGATTGGATTATTTGTATTCTTGGTGTAGAGTTTTTTGAGTTCTTTATATATTCTGGAAATTAGCGCTCTATCTGAAGTATGAGTGCCAAAGATTTTCTCCCACTCTGTAGGTTCTCTCTTCACATTACTGATAGTTTCCTTTGCTGAGAGAAAGATTTTTAGTTTGAATCTATCCCAGTTATTGATTCTTGCTTTTATTTCTTGTGCTATGGGAGTCCTGTTAAGGAAGTCTGATCCTAAGCCAACAAGTTGAAGATTTGGATCTACTTTTTCTTCTATAATCTGGAGGGTCTCTGGTCTGATTCCGAGGTCCTTGATCCATTTTGAGTTGAGTTTTGTGTAGGGTGAGAGATAGGGGTTTAATTTCATTCTGTTGCATATCGTTTTCCAGTTTTCCCAGCACCATTTGTTGAAGAGGCTATCTTTTCTCCATTGCGTATTTTTGGACCCTTTGTCTAGTATGAGAAAATTGTATTTATTTGGGTTTGTGTCCATGTCCTCTATTCTGTACCATTGATCTACCTGTCTATTTTAGTACCAATACCATGCCGTTTTTGTTACTATTGCTTTGTAATAGAGTTGAAGATCTGGTATTGTGATACCCCTGCTTCGCTCTTTCTACTGAGGATTGCTTTAGCTATTCTGGGTTTCTTATTCTTCCAGATGAATTTCATAATTGCTTGCTCTATTTCTGTAAGGTACATCATTGGGATTTTAATTGAAATTGCATTGAATCTGTATAGCACTTTAGGTAGTATAGCCATTTTGACAATATTAATTCTGCCAATCCAAGAACATGGGAGTTCTTTCCATCTTCTAAGGTTTTCTTTAATTTCTTTCTTTAGTGTTCTGTAGTTCTCATTGTAGAGGTCTTTCACCTCTTTTGTGGGATTGATTCCCAAGTGTTTTTTTTTTTTTTTTTTTTTTTGGTGCTATTGTGAATGGTGTAGATTTCCTAATTTCTCTTTCTGAAGATTCGTCACTTATGTATAAAAATGCATTGGATTTATGATCATTGATCTTGTAACCTGCTACTTTACTGAATTCACTTATGAGTTCTAAAAGTTTTCTGGTGGAATTTCCAGGTTCCTCTAAATATATAATCATGTCATCAGCGAACAGTGATAGTTTGAGTTCTTCTTTTCCTATTCATATTCCTTTAATTTCTTTGGTTTGTCTAATTGCTCTGGCTAGAGTTTCAAGGACGATGTTGAATAGAAGTGGTGAAAGAGGGCATCCCTGCCTTGTTCCAGTTTTTAGGGGAATGCTTTCAGTTTTTCACCATTTAGAATGATATTGGCCATGGGCTTAGTGTAGATGGCCTTTACAATGTTAAGGAATGTTCCCACTACCCCAATTTTTTCTAGTGTTTTGAGCATGAAAGGATGCTATATTTTATCGAATGCTTTTTCTGCATCTATTGAAATAATCATGTGATTCTTAACTATAAGTCTGTTGATATGGTGAATGACATTTATTGATTTCTGGATGTTGAACCAATCTTGCATCCCTGGGATAAAACCCACTTGATTGTGGTGCACTATCTTTTTAATATATTTTTGTATGCAATTTGCTAAAATTTTGTTGAGAATTTTTGCGTCAACGTTCATTAAGGATATTGGTCTGAAATTTTCTTTCCTCGATGTGTCTCTGTCTGGTTTAGGTATCAGGGTGATATTGGCTTCATAGAATGAGTTTGGGAGGGTTCCCTCCTCTTCTATTTCATGGAATACTTTGAGGAGTATTGGAATGAGCTCTGCTTTAAAGGTTTTGTAGAACTCGGCTGAGAACCCATCTGGTCCCAGACTTTTCTTTGTTGGTAGGCTTTTGATGACCTCTTCTATTTCATTGCTTGAAATTGATTTATTTAAGTTTTGTATGTCCTCCTCGTTCAGTTTAGGTAATTTATATGTCTCTAGAAACTTGTTGATGTCTTTCAGGTTTTCTGTTTTGTTGGAGTATAGATTTTCGAAATAGCTTCTAATTATGTTTTCTATTTCACTCGTGTGTGTCATGATATTTCCTTGTTCATTCCGAATTTTTGTAATTTGAGTTTTCTCCCTCTTTCTCTTTGTTAGTGTGGCTAAGGGTTTATCAATTTTGTTTATTTTTTCAAAGAACCAACTATTTATTTTGTTAATTTTTCCGATTGTTTCTTTTGTTTCAATTTTGTTGATTTCGGCTCTGATTTTAACTATTTCCCGTCTTCTACTACTTTTGGTGTTGGTCTGCTCTTCTTTTTCTAGGGCTTTGAGCTGTAGTGTTAAGTCGTTTATTTGTTGATTTCTACTTCTTTTGTTGAATGTACCCCATGAAATAAATCTTCTTCTAAGTACTGCTTTCATAGTGTCCCAGAGATTTTGATATGATGTGTCTTTGTTCTCATTTACTTCTAAGAATTTTTTGTTTCCCTCCTGATGTCTTCTGTTATCCATTCATCGTATAATAGTGTATTATTTAATCTCCAGGTATTGGAGAAGTTTCTGTTTTTTATTCTCTCATTTATTTCTAATTTCAATACATTATAATCTGATAGAGTACAAGGTAATATCTCTATCTTCTTGTATTTCCTAACAGTAGCTTTGTGGCATAAAATATGGTCTATTTTAGAGAAGGATCCATGTGCTGCTGAGAAGAAAGTGTATTCGTTCTTTGTTGGATGGTATATTCTATATATGTCGGTTAAGTCTAAATTGTTGATTGTGTTATTGAGATCTATGGTTTCTTTATTCAATTTTTGTTTGGAAGATCTATCCAGTGGTGAGAGAGGTGTGTTAAAATCGCCTAGTATTATTGTGTTGTGGTCTATTTGATTTCTGGAATTGAGAAGGATTTGTTTGACATACATGGATGAGCCAATGTTCGGGGCATAGATATTTATGATTGTCATGTCTTGCTGATTTATGCTTCCCTTAAGCAGTATGTAATGTCCTTCTTTATCCCTTCTGACTGGTTTTGGCTTGAAGTCCACATTATCTGAAATGAGGATGGATACTCCAGCTTTTTTGCTGTGTCCGTGTGCATGGTATGTTTTTTCCCATCCTTTCATCTTTAGTCTGTGGGTATCTCTTTCTATGAGATGAGTCTCTTGCAGGCAGCATATTGTTGGATTTTTCTTTTTAATCCAATCTGCCAGTCTATGTCTTTTGATTGATGAGTTCAGGCCATTAACATTCAGGGTTATTATTGTGATATGATTTGTATTCCCAGTCATTTGACTCATTTTGTTTTTTGACATGATTTGGTTTCTCCTTTATTTGGCTATTCCTTTAGGCTAGTTCCTCCCGTTGCTGATTTGCATCGTTGTTTTTCGTCTCTTCCTCATGGAATATTTGCTGAGAATGTTCTGTAATGCCAGCTTTCTTTTTGTAAATTCCTTTAGCTTTTGTTTATCATGGAAGGATCTTATTTCGTCGTCAAATCTGAAAGTAAGTTTTGCTGGGTATAAGATTCTTAGTTGGCATTCGTTTTCTTTCAGGGCTTGGTAAATGTTGTTCCAGGCCCTTCTAGCTTTTAGGGTTTGGATTGAAAAATCTTCTGATATTCTTATTGGTTTCCCTCTGAATGTAATTTGATTCTTTTCTCTCGCGGCCTTTAAAATTCTGTCTTTATTTTGTATGCTAGGTATTTTCATAATAATGTGCCTTTGTGTGGGTCTGTTGTAATTTTGTATATTTGGAGTCCTACAAGCCTCTTGTACTTGGTTTTCCATTTCATTCTTCAGATTCGGGAAATTTTCTGATATTATTTCATTGAATAGATTATTCATTCCTTTGGTTTGTTTCTCTAAGCCTTCCTCAATCTCAATAATTCTTAAATTTGGCCTTTTCATGATATCCCATAATTCTTGTAGATTCTGTTCATGATTTCTTACCATCTTCTCTGTTTGGTCAACTTTTTTTTCAAGATTAAATATTTTATCTTCAATGTCTGAGGTTCTGTCTTCCAGGTGTTCTATCCTATTGGTTATGCTTTCTATGGAGTTTTTAACTTGGTTTATTGTTTCCTTCATTTCAAGGATTTCTGGGTTTGTTTTTTTTTTTTTTTTTTCAGTATCTCTAACTCTTTATTGAAATGATCTCTTGCTTCCCGTATTTGCTCTTTTAACTGTTGATTGGTACAATCATTTAATGCCTGCATTTGCTCTTTCATCTCCTCCTTCAATGCCTGCATTTGTTCTTTCATCTCCTCGTTTGCTTCCCCGATTGTTTTAATTATGTACATTCTGAACTCCCTTTCTGACATTTCTTCTGCTGTGCTGTCATTGGGTTTTATTGATATAGTATCTAGGTTTGTTTGGGACATTTTCTTCCCTTGTTTTCTCATATTGGTCAGATGTCAGTGGGACTCTGAGATATTGCAGATTTCCTCTATTGGCTTGTAGTGTCCCTGTAGATTTCCAGTGTATCACCTCCCAGCCTTCAGTAGCCTGAAGTCTTGGAGGAACTTGATAATGCAGTGCTTCTGAAGAAAGCTGCCCCTAGCCCGCTACTGGTTCCAGGGTTTGGAGCTGGCTCTGTGCAGAAAGGCTCTCACTGGGTGGTCTGCTCTGAGAAGCTGGCCGTGAAAGGAGCCTGCTGCCAGAGGGAGCAGGGCTGCTTGGGGAAGTCCCTGGCTGCCCTGTCCTGGTCCCTGAAGCTGCCTGCGGGCCAGAGCTCACCGCTGGCTCCGGGACTTGGAGCTGGTTCTGTGCAGAAAGGCTCTCACACGATAATTTCTTTAAAAACTCAACACATCTACCCTGCAACTCAGTAATTACACCACCGCATTTTTATCACAGCAAAAGGTAAACTTGTTACACAAAAACATGCACACAGTGTTGATGGCAGCTTTATTATAATAGTGAAATCTTGAATCAGTCCAGGTGTCCTTCACCAAGTGAATGCTTAAAAACCTGTCATACATATATACTGTGGAACACTACTCAGAAATAAAAAGGAATTATGCAAGAACATAGATGAATCTTCAGGGAATTAGATTGAGAGGGGAAGAAACAGTTACAGAAGGTCACATGTGGTGGGAGTTCTTTCAGGTAGCATTTTGAAATGAGAAAATCTTAGAAATGAAGGATAGATTAGTGGTTTCCAGGAGTTAAGGATGAGGCATGAGCAGGAAAGAGGGAGGTGGGGGGTGGTATGACAGGGTAACACCAGGGATCTGTGTGACATTGGAACCAGTGAATATCTTGCCTGTGGTAAAGAATACACGGACTTCTACAAGAGACCACATTGTATAGAACATAATGTACACCCACCCAAAAACAAGTGCAACTGAGGAAATCTGAACAAGACTGGTGGATAGTATCATTGTCAGTGTCCTGATTGTGATATCAAACTGTAGTTTTACAAAATGTTGTCATTTGGAGAACCAGGTAAAGGGTGCAAGGGACATCTCTGTACTTTCTTACAACTGCATGGGAATCTGTATTTACCTTGATCAAGTTTTCAGCTAAAAACAATATCAAGAAGTGTTTGTCATTCTGTTGTTTCATTAACAGAGGAGCAATTCTTTGCACAATACCTTGGCATCACTGGAGATAGACTGAATCCAAACTCTTCACAATCCTCACTGCTGAGGAGCATGTATTTCCTGTGCACAGAACCTGGCCTGTATTAGACACTCACATGTTAGTCAAATAAGAAATAAAAGAAGAAAGGAGGGAACTGGGAAAGAGGAAGGAAGGGAAGAAGAAGGACTTGGATCACTAAAACAAGTCTTCTTTACTAAATCTCTGGAAGATAACTTAATTTTTTGTGATCATAGAAATAAGAAGTGATGAAATATACCCTTGGCTAGTGTGAAAGAAACACCAGCCAGTTCTTGATTAAAATACCTTTCAAACACTGTAATTTAATATTTCAGTTGAAAGTCAGAGTAACTTGGTGCAAGAAGATGCTTCCCATCTGCAAAAGGATATTGTTGGAAATTTCCATTGGTGATACATATTAAAACATGTCTAGGGCTGTGGCAGGGCACTTGCCTACCAATGTGCTTCCTTTGACATAACTGCCACAATTATTCCACCTTCTAGGTCAAGTTTGCTATTTTGATTGACTTTTAATATAATATAATTCCTTCTCAATCTATAAAGGTCATATGTATTTTTGTGAATTCCTAGATGCATTATCACTTTTGCTTTTATTGTAAATTATATCTTATTTTCAAAGTCATCACGGTTATTACAGAGGAATACTACTGTTTCTTATAAATCTATCATACAATACATCAACCTTGTCAAACTCCACATTCTAATAGATTATTGATTCTCTTGAATTTTCCATGTGGATAATACTACTATCTGAAAATAAACTTTACCTTTGCCATCTTAAAAAAAAAAAAAAAAAGATGATAAAGGTAAGGTCATGCTATTTAAAAAATGGGCATTTATACTTACTAAAATCGGCATCTTACATTTATTTTTATTGGTACATAACAATATAAAAATTGTACATTTTCATAAGGTAACATGATGTTTTGACATATGTATACAATTATAAAATATTTAGATTAGTTAAACTTATCTATCACCTCCTCTATCATTTGTTTTAGGTGAAACTTTCCCCGAATCCTGTCTTCTAGCTTTTTAAAATGCAGAACACATTACTGTCATCTCTAGTCACCCTGTTACACAATAGCTCATCAGAACTTGCTCCTTTCTAGTTGTAACCTAGGATCGATCCATTGATCAACCTTTCCCCAGTCCTTCCTCATCACTGTGCTCTCTGACCTCTGGTAACCACATTCTGTTTTCAAGTTCTATGAGATCCACTTTTGGATTCCACATATAAATGAACTCGTCTTTTGGTGCCTGGCTTATTTAACTTAACAAAATGACTCCTATCCATGTCAGAGTTTGGATATGAAGTATTCTGCCAAATATTCATGTGGAAGTCTTGGACCCCAATGCAGCAACGTTCAGAGGTGAGGATTTGGGAAGCCATTGGATCATGAGATCTCTAACCTCACCAGTGGAATAATTAATCTAATCAATGGATTCATTTTCTAAATTGACTATCGGGAGGTGATAGAAAGAGTGGGAAGTGGGATCTAATTGAAAGGGTCTCCTTGGGGACTCTGTTCTGTCCCTGGCCCTTTTCACTCTTTCTCTCTGCTTCCTGGCCACCAGGAGATGAGCAGCTCTCCTCCACAACATTCTCTCCACTATGATACTTTCACTTACCATAGATCCATAGCAATGGACCCAGCCAATATGGACTTAAACCTCTGAAACCATGAACCAATAAACCTTTCTTATTCTAAGTTGCTTTTCTCAGATATATTGGTCCCAGTGATGAAAAACTCACCAACACAATGCATGCCATTGCAAATGACAGGATTTCATAAATTTTTATGGTTGAACAGTATTCCACTATGTACGTGTATTACTTCTTCACCCATTCATCTGTTGACGGACACTTAGGTTGTTTGCACTTCTTGGCTATTGTGAATAGTGCCGCAATGAACATTGGAGTGCAGATGTCTCTGACATACTTATTTCATTTCCTTTGGATATATTCCCAGTAGTGGGATTGCTAGAACATATGGTAGTTCTATTTTTAATTTTTTGAGGAAGTTCCATCCTGTTTTCCATAATGGTTGTAGTAATTCACATTCCCACCAATAGTGTACAAGAGTGCCCTTTTCTTCTTATTCTCACCACTACTTATTATCTTTAGTCATTTTAATAACAGTTATTCTTACTGGAGTAAGGGAAGATCTCCTGGTAGTTTGATATGCATTTCTCTGATGGTTAGTGATGTAAGCATTAAGAATGGAGGGACTTTAGATTACATAGAGGGAAATGAGAGGGGGGTTATGAAAAATGGTGGAATGAGACAGACAGCATTACCTCATGTACACCTATGATTATACAAATGGTATGAATCTACATTGTGAACAACCAAAGAAACAAAATGATGTACCCCATTTGTGTACAATCAATCAAAATGCAGTCTGTAAAAAATAAAGATATAAAAAAAAGGTCATTCACCATGATCAAGTGGAATTCATCCCTGGGATTCAAGGATCATTCAAATATGCAAATCAATAAGTGTGATATACCACATCCACAGAATGAAACACAAAAATCATACGATCATTTGAACAGATAGAGAAAAAGTGTTTGATGAAATCCAATATTCCTTCATGCTAAAACATAGAAAAAATTAGGTTGCAAAAGAAACATACCTCAATGTCATAGAGATTATTTATAATAAGTCAACAGATAACATTGTACTGAATGGGTGAAAGCTACACAGCACTCAGGAAAGAGAAGGAAATAAAGGGCATCCAACTAGAAAAAATAAGACAAATTGTCATTGTTTGTAGATGACATCATCTTATTCATAGGAAACCTCAAAGACACCACACACACACATAAAAGAAACCATTGAAACTAATAAATGATTTTGGCAAGGATACAGGATACAATTCTAAAACACAAAAATCAGTAGCATTGCTATATGCCTATAGTGAATTATCTGAAATATAAGTCAAGAATGCAATCCTACTTATAATAAGTACAAAATTAATTAATGAAATAATTAATTAATTAATAAGCAAACTAGCTTAGGAGTGCATTTAACCAAAGAGGTGAAAGATCTTTATAATGAAATTTAATTTATTTGAAGAAGAACACACAAAAAAAACCAGAAAGACATTCTATGTTCATGTGCAGGAAAAATCAAATTGTTACCATATCTATACTACATAGAGGAATCTACATATTCAGTATAATACCTGTCACAATATTAATGATATTCTTCAAAGAACCAGAAAAAGCAATCATAAAATTTATGTGAAACCACAAAAATAAAATAGAATAAAGCACATAGGCAAAGCCATCTTGAGCAAAAGGAACAAAGCAGGAAGCATCATCTTACCTGATTTCAAAGTATAAAATAAAGCTGAAGTAATCAAAGTGGCATAAAGATGTCATAAAAATAGACACATGAACTAATGTCACAGAATAGAGAACCTAGAAGTAAACTCATCCATCTATAGTCACTGGTTTTTGACAAAGATTTTTAAGAACATGTGCTGGAGAAGGACAGTCTTTTCAAACAACAGTATTGGGAAAGTTGAATACGAACCTGCAGAAGAATGAAGAATGAAAACTGGCTCCTATCTCCTACTGGAGAGATCCAAAATGAAAATCACTCAAGATGAATTAAAGATTTAAGTGTAAGAATGGAAACTATGAAACTATTAGAAGAAAACAGGTAAAATGTTTCAGAATGTTGGAATAGGCAAAGATTATTTTGGACAAGATCCCAGGCACAAATAGACAAATGGGATTATACCAAACTTAAAAGCTTCTGCCTAGCAAACGAAGGAACCCACGGAATGAAGAGATATCCTACAGAATAAAATATATACCACTATATATCTGACAAGGAATTGATGTAAAGAACATATGAGGAATTTCAAAATCTCAATAATAAAAAAACCCTATTTTTAAAATGGGCAATAGACCTGAATAAACATTTCTCAAAAAAAGAAATATAAATGGCCACAGGTACAGTAAAAAATGCTCAATGTCTGAAATCAGCATTTTTAAATCCCAGCATAGGGCTGGACTCATATTGATGTGAACACATTTCCCTTCCCTTACACTTAATTTGTAATACCGTGTAAATTTTAGCCCAGTGGAATCTTAGATCATCCATAAATGGGGATAATCCTACCAACTTTGTAGGATTCTGATGAGGGTTAAATGATATAATGAGTCTGAATAAGCAATGCAAGCATACAGCTCATGTTTTGCCTTCAGGAAGTGCCACAATGGGGTTGGGGTGGGGGCAGAAAGATGAAAGGAAGAAGAGAAGGAGGAAGACACCTGCCTTCCTCACCACCCCTGGGAAGTAGACCAGACCCCAGAGAGGAGGTTTCCGTGGCAGAAGTGCCAGTCAGGCTACAAAGGGGGTCTGCAGCAGCTAGACAGGGGCTCTCAGGAGCAGGCGGACTGGCAAGGATACCTAGTAACGGAGAGAGAAGCTCTCAGAGACTGGTTGCTTGCCTAGTGGTTTGCACCTCAGGTAGGTGGAACTTCTGCCACTCCAGAGCTTTTTGTAGCAGGTTTTACAGCCTTGAGACTTCAAATGCAAGGGAATGTATTTCCAGGAGTTATGGGAGGTACAGAGCAGGGCTCTGACTTACAAAGAAAAAGTACGGGAGAAATAAACCAATCAGAGATGAGAATCCTGAGGGTGGACTGGTTTCCATGGACCTGAGTCACAGGGGAAAGGGAAGCAGAAGGAAAGTGGGCAAGAGTTCATTTTTATAGGAGACTCAATGACAAGATAAAGGTAATTTCACTTAGCTATAGCTCCATAAAGTCTTCTCTGCTGCAGATGTGTGCATGTCTGTATGTGTGTGTGTGTGTGTGCCTGTAAATTTATAATTTACATAATAGTCATCTGTATCTGTTTTGGCTTTGCTAACTGTCTTAACATTTTCATAAAGTGGTTGCAGCTGTTGATGTTACAGTTCAGATTTTCTTTCCCTCAATTAAAAGTAGGATGGTGAGGTTTAATTATACCACAGGGAGTTTTAATAGGGTATCACCAAAATTATCATGAGATCTCATTAGGTTTACCACAAAACTTTAAATATCTGAGATCACACCTTTCACAGGCTAGATTCTAGAATCATGCTCACGGAAATTCTGAGATTTTACCAGACAGTAAATCAGCAGTGAGATGGTCACACTTAATTGCTTGAAAATGATTGATATCTTCTTTCCAGGTGTAGTTGCATGAAGTGAAATTTGACAGTGTGTCCTTCAGAGAGGCAAAAATAATAATAAATGTAGCAGACAACCTGACAGTAAGACTGCAACCATCCAAAATGAGGCAGAGAAAACATTGCTGCTAATTAACAACTCTGTAAGGACAGCTCACTGAAGGGCGCCCTCGAAGCTGGAGTTTGTTGTTTTGTTTTTTGTTTGTTTGCTTGTTTGTGTGTTTTCACAGAACTTCTGTAGTAGCCCTGTGGGTGCAGACTGTCAAAATGAGGTCAAAGAAGTTGGCAGGGGACCCACAATGATTGCAATGTCGTGTCCATAATTTGTCATGTTACATGATCATAATGAAACACTAAAGTGGTAGGGTGACAGACACAGGCCTAGGACAGGATTGAGTTGCTCAAGGGCCAATAAGAGTCAAAGGGGAAAATGCCTAGCCCTAGAGAAAAAGATGATGATGGACAGGTTGTCCTGTCACCAACCAGGGGAAGCTTTGCAAGTCACACCGTATGTTCATGGCAGAAGAATCTGGTCACTTTAGCAAGGAGGACTGTGATGCACCTTAGAGAACCCAAGTAGGAAATGGATTTAATAAGTGTCACCTGTGATGCTGGTGGATGCTTCAAGCTCCCTCTGTAATGAACCTAGCTCATATTGCATGGTAACACCCTGTCCCAAGAAGCCAGCAGTCTGTGACTTCACCTATAGCTCCTGCACCATGAAACCCACTTTTATTTTCCCTTTGGAAACTTTGCCAATTTCCTTTCATTGAACTGGCTTAGCGTGCTGATCCTTAAAGAAGAATCTAAGAAGTCAGAAGGCCCATGTTCCTCTTCAAGAAGTCATCCTGGATCACAGATAGAAACAGAGTCCATACCAGTTCCTGCAGCAAGATTTATCAAATGGATTTTTATCAAATCCATTAGACTAGTGACTGCTACACTTGGGATGTTTTATGACTCTGATCACATTTCTTGGTTTGAAACAAAAAATTTCAGGGTGATTTTCTTCTTTTTTTCCTTACTTTTCTTTCTTTTCCTTCATTTTTCTTATGTGAATTAATGTAAGGCAGATTTATTCACACAAGTGCTATAGCTTAATAAAATTTCTAATTGTTTTGTCAGGGAATTATCACTCAGTGACAATCATCATGGTTTTCTGTATTTTGTATGTGTTTCCTTTCTGGCACACAGACACAGGCAGGCAGATGTGGGTATGAGTACACACACACACACACACACACACACACACACACACACACCTAGGATTCCATGAAGGTCATGAAAGCAGAAAGAATCCTGAGAGTGTTTTTTTCTCTTTAGTTTAATACTGATTTAGACACTTGCTTTTAAATGTTTGGTCCTGGACTTATAAGTATAATAAGGTACTTCTGTAGAACCTTTCTGGAATCATAATTTTACTAATAACTGAGAAAACTGTGTTTCTTTTCCTAGGTCCAGTAGTAATCTTGTTTTTGCAAGCACCTGTGTTTCCTAGTCTCAATATCGCACAAGAGTTCTAAATGTGCATTAGGGGGAGCACTAGGAGATTTATCCTAAAATAAGCTCTAGCTTTTATTTATGTATTAGCATTAAAATTTCTTGGATTTTTATGTGTGATATTGCTTAAATATTCATAAGATGCAAATGGCCAATATCATGTACTTTCTTTAAAGCAGGTACTGGGAGGGCAGCAATTTAGGAAAGAATACAGAAAAAGGAGACTGGAAAGACCAAAGAAAAACAGCTACATTTTTGCCAGGAACCAGATCCATGCTTCATGAGAACTGAGACACATTTACATTTGGCTTTTAATTTCTCCATCAATTTGGACTGTGTTTTTGTGAAAATGAGATAATATATGTGAAAGTACCTAGCCGAAATCTTGGGACATGGCAGACACCCAATAAATATAAGTTTTTACTACTATATTAAGCATCTTCTTGTCATAAGCAGAGTTTACTCAGTTGATAAAAAGTTAAAACTTAGTTGAGCCAATTAGAATAAAACATTTAAAACTGAGAACATACACTTAATGTTACCATAAAAATTCTAAACCTTACCATCATCCAAGAATATCATAGTCCTTGAATTCAATTTTGAAAAACCTAAGAATTTCCCACCTCCCATCTCTAACTCTCCCTAAGCTGTCATTCCAAATGGAGCCAGGCAAATTTCCAGGTAAATCTTTCAGTTCTTATTTTTTCCAGGTTATCTTCCAGTTGTGACTAATAATTATTAAGCCAATCCCATATATAATTTCTATTAGTGTGCTCATGTTTATAAGGGAATCTCAATAAAGGAAAGAAGAAATTTGTGTGAAAGTAAAATTCAACTTTAGAAGATAGATGTGCAATGTTTAATTTTTCTACATAACACTCATTGACTCCCAACAGATGTGGTGACAACCACACGTAACTTGTTCCACCACTCTTAGAGTGGGAACAATTGCTCAGTCATGAGGGGCTCTGTGCAGGCACCTCTTTAGGAGGTCATTATTCAACAGGTGAATGCCAGATTAAAAAAAAAATTGAATCCAGGACCTTACTCCCAACCTGTGTCAGGGAACACTAAACGCATATTAATTCATAAGCTCTACCAGTTTTTCCTTTAACATTCAAAGTATGTAGTAATGCTATAATTTACATAGAAAATATGCTCTCTCAAGTGTGAATAGCACCCAGTTCATGAATTGCTGGGAGGATTAAAGATGACTCAGGGTGGACTACATAGTTAGTGCTCTAAAGCATCAAGTAAATGAGTGAGTGAGCAAATAAATGAATGAATGAGAAAAATCATGGAAATCACCATAAACCTCAAAGCAATGTCTATGGCAACAATTTATGTTACCATAAATTTATGTTAGTTACTTTTAAGCCTTAATAATTTCTAGGTACTTTTTCCATCCCCAACTCTTCTTTTAAAAAAATAGTTGTTCACTAGTTTTGTTTCTGCACTGTAAAGAGACAATATTCATTCTCACTGTGAGGTGATAAGCAAATATCTCCATCTGCCAAAGAGGTACTCCATCCCTCATTCATTTATCAGCCAAGCATGCTATTTAGCAAAGGCATTTTGGAGAGCTCTAATATTTTATCTATTATATATATACAAGTATATATTATATAGTAATATATAATACTATATTACTCCCATCTTAAGCCAAATCTCCACCCATTCTGTTCAATTCTGGTGTGTGTTTTTTAAGGTCATTCTTTAGAGGTCGGTCTCTAGATGTAATCATATCTATATGATTCATATAACTTATAAACAAAATATTGAATGTGCATACATAAAGTACTGCACTATGAACTCACCATTTAAAAAATTTTTTCAATGATGTCAGGAAGCCATGTTTTCATTTCCATTCATTTACTCTGCTTTCAGTCAAGCCAATCTTAAGTGAGCAATCATTTAGAAATTATATAGAAAGGAACTAACTATTCTAATTACCGTGGAAGAAAAATAAAGACCACACCTCCAAAAGTTTACAAAGATACAAACAAAATCTGTATGAAGTACTTCCAATACAGTTTTTTTATGACCTGATTTTACATGCACACTGTACCATATCAAGTAAAATATCATTTTCATATCAACTAAATTGAGACCCCAATAGCATAGAAAATATGTTCAAAAATTATTTCCTTGACTAAGAAAGAAAATCCCAGATCTTAATTCAGACACCCAGCTTCATCATTTGCAGGGAACCATACAGCTCCTGAGCATCCATGGAACATTTAGGCCACGAAGCCAATCTCTGTCTTATTTGCAGTGATTTAAAGTCATTAGCCATTAATGATTATTTGTGTTGAACAAGAGTCCGATCACGCCACAGGCTGTCATAGTTGGTACTAATTAACAGCTTTGGTATCCACAGCAAGTTCAGACATTGAATAATGTGACCAAATGCTCCATTGGTGGGAAGCTGTCCTTCCGATCCCTTTCCCTCCTGGGAAGGGAACTCTGATATCTGGAGGCCTGTCCACATCTCCAATAATTTTTACAAGACAAGGATTAATTTTAAAGTAAATGAGAGAAAGAAGAGTAACGTTGTTGCTTCTAATATTCAAAACCGTGATTCAGGGAAATATTATCCAAGAAGAATTGACTACTTAGTTTAATCAAAAGCAGATTAAATATGTCACTGGGAGCAAAACTCTAATGTCTAATTATTAATAGTCAGTACTGGCAATAATAACGTACCTTGATGTCCATAGTAGACAAATGCCCTGTAGATTAATCAATGAGTAAAGATGAAAGCCCTTGTATAAATTAGAAATGCTAACATTTTCATGAATAATAAATAATTGATTCCTATGGCTCTATAGAGAAAACAATTTACCTGAAGAATTTTTATCTCTCATTCCAGTTTATAACTCTTCTTGACATTTTAATTTGATATTCAAAATCATGTCAGAGCAGATGAACTATTATAGGAAAAGTATTAATTTTACCCATTGATATAAGCAAAACATATTGCTTTTGACTTTTTATGAATAGGTAATTTTGTTTTTCATAAATACATAATGAACTCTGGTTTTTTTTTTTTTTTTTTATCTGTGACTGAAAGGGCCTTTTGAACACGTAAGATACAGTTATAAGGATGTCAATCTCTTTTTGTTTATATCTGTTCAGTCAACACAGAGGAAATTTTCCGAAGCTTTTTTTTTTCTTTCTTTCTTTTTTACATTTAACAAAGTCTGTCACCCACACAGTTTTAACAAGATTCACCACTGACCCACCCTTTATATTGCAAGTCTTCCATCTTGACGCAGGCAGTAATGAAGTGTGTGGTTGATGTCAGAAGTGAGACTTCTGGGTAGAAATATGGTACCAACCCGTTTTACCCTTGCAATTACACTGGTCTAACCAGAGAGGAAGGGGAGAATACAAACCATGGCATCATTTTAGACTTCTGGTCATTATTATGAAAGCGGAAATGGTACTCAGTTTTATCTTCTCTAAGTGAGAAATGCTTATGAAACTATGATATTTGGGGAATCACTTGAAGGCAGTTTGGGGGAATAATGGGGATGATACTTTCGATAACTCTACCTCTAACTGATCACTCAGTACTTATTCTACTCCATCAAAACAAGAAATTTTCTTTCTAGTAGCATATGATTTCAGGATGAAATGTGATGGACTGTCCAGATTTGTTCTTTTGGGGGATGTTTCAAAAAGTACCATAACAAAGGAGGTGGCAAGCACCAACCAGCTGGTCAGATGATGCATTTATAATTTGAGATGAATATTCCTTACTGAAAGAATCTAGTAAAAACAGCTTGTTGGTTGTGATAGTTTGGATCTTAAATGTTGCCCAAATTCCAGTGTGTTAAGGCTTGGATCCCAGCCTGTGTTGATATTGGAAGGTTGTGGAACCTTTAAGAGATATGGTCTAGTAGGGAGGGTTAGGTCATCGAGGGGATGTGCCCTGGAAGGGAATATTGGAAGGAACCTCAGTCCCTTCCTCTCTTTTGTTTCCCAGCTACTGTGAGGTAAGCAGCCTCATCCATCAGGTACCCCTGCCATAATGTACTGCCTTGACACAGGCCCAAGAGTAATAGACCAATAAAACATAGACTTAAACCTCCAAAATTGTGAACCAACACAAACCTTTCTTCTTTTTAAATTGGTCATCTCAGGAATTTTGTTACAATAATAGAAAGTTGCCCAAAACACTGGTCAAAGTAGGATTTCTTTAAATCCAATATAATGTAGAGGCTGAAAGCAGTCAACCTTCTATACTGAAGTTTCAATAGATGAAGAATCAGGTTCTTTTCTGTTTATGTATAGAAAAGTCAGGCTTCTAGAAGATTTTTTTTCTGAATAGCACTGCCCATAGGCAGAAAAATAATCTTTGGAAATGTATATTGATGGATCTATGATTTCAAGTTATCACTTTTGAAAATATCTGGTTGATGTCTGTTAGGCATCAAGTGATATGCTTAATGCTGGGAAGACTAAAATGGAAAGACACAATGCTCTCAAGAAGCTCAATTAGGAGGAAGAGATGGTGAAATAGGCCAGCAATTACCAGTCACTCGGTTCTTACAATGATAGAAACCTAAGTAATTAATCAAATGGATACTTGCCACAACTAGAATTTATGTTAAAATGTCTAACACTGTTCCCATAGAAGCTACTCAATAACATGTCTGATTGATATAAAATTAAATTTTAATAGAGCACAGAAAAATATTCTTAAATGTTTAAAAGGGATCTTTTTTAGTTTCCTTTCTAGATTTCTCACATAATTACTGCTCTACATAGTTTTCAGAGTTGCCTGCTACACGAAGTGTTTTTTGGTCTATGTTCATGTTCTGCTAAAGGCAGTGAATGCGACACCTATTAACCTGTGCACCCTGGGTACGAGAAGAGCGTGGAGCTGGTGCAAGGCATAGTATTTCTTAAAGCTGTGAGCCTCATGGGCACCATAATCCTGAAGTCCTGTGAAAGAATAAATAAAACAGAAATATCGATCACATCCACTGGATCACAAAACGATGCCTAAGATTCACAGGGAAACAGGCACCCCTTCTTTATTTTTTAAGTGTCTATTTTTTTATTGTTTTTTTATTTTGTTACACATAATATTTGGATTCATTTTGACATTATAATAATAGCATGGAATATAATTTGCTCTAATTCAGTTCCTAGTACTTCTCCTTTCCCTCCCTTCCTCCTTCCCCCTTTTCCCATCCCTCTACCCTACTGATACTTACAGTTTTTTTTAATTAGTGTCTGATGGATATGCAAGATGGTGAGATTCACCATCATGATGAATTCGCCATGTGGTATATTCATTTATGTACATTAGAAAAATTAGGTCAGATTCATTCCAATGTCTTTCTGTATCCATCTCTCCTCCCTTCCCTTCATTCCCCTTTTCTACTCCACTGATCTTTCTTCTAAAATTTTTTTTAACTCCCTGCCTTGGTTTGGATTAGTTTCTGCATATCAGAGAAAACATTCAACCTTTAACTCTTGGGGGCTGGCTTATTTTACTTAGCATTTTAGTCCAGTTCCATCCATTTACTGCCAGATGCTGTAATTTCATTCTTTTTTGTGACTGTGTAATATTCCATTGTGTATATATACCACATTTTCTTTATTCATTCATCTGTTGAAGGGCCCCTAGTTTGGCTCTATAACTTAGCTATTGTGCATTGTACTGCTATAAACATTCGTGTGGCTATGTCATTGTAATATGCTGATTTTAAATCTTTTGGATATATACTGTGGAGTGGGATAGCTGGAACATGTGGTGGTCCCATACCCAGTTTTTTGAGTAATCTTCATACTGCTTTCCAGAGTGGCTGCACCAATTTGCAGTCCCACCGGCAATATATGAGTGTACCTTTTCCCCCACATCCTCGCCAACATTTATTGTTACTTATATTCTTAATAATTACTATTCTGATTGGAGTGATATAAAATTGATGGAAATGTTGAACATTTTTTACATATGTGTTGACCATTTGTATTTCTTTTGAGAAGTGTTCGTTTAGTTCTTTTGCCTATTTATTGATTGGGTTATTTGGGGGAATGTTGGTGTCAAGGTTTTTGATTCCTTTATATATCCTGGATATTAATGCCCTACCTGAAGAGTAGGTGGCAAAGATTTTCATCCATTCTATAGGCTCTCTCTTCACACTCTTGTTTCCTTTAACATGCACCCTTTGTCCAAAGAGGATAGCACCTAACTCACAGATTGTTTGGAGACTTAAAAGGCAACCCAAGGTGAGCTATATAGTGGACATTCTCCAAGTGTTAAATAAATGACTGAGTGAATAAATAAAAGATAATACATGGAATTTATGATAAACTTTAAAGCAATGTCTATGCAAACTATTAATGTTTTGGATAGTCGTTTTTAATCCTTATTAATTTCTAGATACTTCTTCTATCTAAAATTGTATTTTGTAAAGTTATCTAATTACTTTCCTACACTATAGACAATAACATTCATTCTCAAAATGGAGATGAGAAGAAACGTCTTCATATAATAAAGAACTCTATACCATCATCAACTTAGCAGTGAAATCTAAATCATTAATCTAAAGTCAAGTGGAGTTTCCAAGATGCTTCATCACAGTAAAATACAAAACAGAATAGCACTACAAAGGTACTGGTTTTGGAAGAAAAAAATGAACAAAGTCTTTATAGGCTTCAAATCCCAAGTCATATGGTATGCAAGATTAAATTCAAGATGTGGTTAAAAAAAAAATGGACTCTACTTCATCCCTTGTATATAAATCAGGGTTTATCAGTATAGGTTAGGAGTTAAAATATCTGAGTATCTAGCCCCTGAACTAATTCATCATCTGATTTTTCTCTAACAGTCCTGACTCCTTAAAGAATCTCCTTCTTGGGAATAGCTCACTATTTGTAGCTATAACCCATCAGCTAACAAGTTCAGTTATCTTAGGGCTTGTTTTATTATCTCTAACTACTTTTGAATATTCAGATACAAATGGTCCTATTCTTGTTCTAATTTGGTAGTTAGCATTATAAATGTGCCAGAGATTTATTCTACTGGGTCTATCATCTAAATGCAAGATAATAGTTACCCTGGCAAACACCTTATTAAATGAAAGATGAATGTTCTTATATCTGCTTTCGAAGAGAATAAAGAACTTTTTCCTCCCCTAGGAACTCTGCATATGGCTCCCAATTGTGTTGAGAAAAGGTGTACAATGTAGTCTTTTTCAGAAATGTTATTATTTACCCTGGCATAAGCTATGTCCCACAGATCGCCAAAGCAAAAATAAAGCTCTCATTCAGAAAAATTACAAATTCTGTCACCTCCTCAGAGAGGCAGAATCCCTTTGTAGTCCATCCAAGTTGCCGATTAGAGCAGAAAGTCACTCAGGACTGAAGATCAAACCTGGAGAGTTTCAAATAGTGCAAAAAACCACTGTGATCAAGGATAAGATGGGTCTAGGAGAGAGATTTTTTACAGAAATTCAGAAACCCCCTTGTTGGCTGGAAGTGCCCAGTCACATTCTCCCTTTCGAGCTAGGAATAAATACAACACTCTGGCTCCCACCCCCAAGCCTGTATGCCAGCACCAAATGACCATATGGAACTGGGTTACTCTGACTTAGCTTTGCCTTTCTGATGGCGAGACCTCTGCACTCAAGGACAGTAGGGCTTTTGTTTGTGTTTTGTTCCATAATTACATAATTCATTTTCTCATTCATTTACCAGCATTGGTTAGTATCCCCTGGATACAAGATTTTCCTGGGAGCTATTTTAACATGCTAAGGCCATCTGTCCTCTATTGTAAACCCTAAGAGATTAGGAATACTGACCCTAAAGCTAAGTGACTTCACTCCCAAAAGCAGACTTGGAAAATTGCCATGGGCTTAGATCAAAGAAATAGAATTCTTTGGCTCATCCAACCAATGCAACTGTCCCTCTGAGTTGAAAAAAAAAAAAAAAAGAGTGAAAAGAATGTAAAATACTGATGGAAATCATAAAAAAATTCCTATATGTTATCTAGGCTTTCTGAATTATTGGCATATAAGTGTTTTAAATGCTGATTCCCAATTTTTAAATTTGTTTCTTCTTGTTATTTTCCATTTTTTGAATTTGCAACTTACCTCCATTTTTCTTGATTGGTTCTCACATCATATTTTATCAGTCTTTTAAAAGAATCAGGCTTTTTTGAAAAATTATATATATTTTCTGTTTTATTGCTCTTGCTATTTTTCATTTTACTGTTTATTCCCTTCATTTTATTGCTTCCTTCTGTTTTGTTTTCTTTGGATTTATTTTAATGCTCATTTTCAATCTGCCAGAGTTGAATATTTAGTTCCTTGGCTTTCATTCTTTTCTGTTTACTTTTGGATAAATATATTTAACATAAGAAGTATTACTTTGGGTAATAACATGGCCATATCCCACAAATCTTGTTATGTGTTATATTCCTATGTGTATACTTCAGAATTTTCCATATGATTCTCTCCTTGAATTAAGAGTTATGTAATGGCATGTGTGTGGTTCAGATATATAAAATTTGGGGACTTCTTTTTTTGTTATCAATTTCAAATTTTGTCCTTCTCAAGGTATAGTATGCTTAGTATTAACTCTCTGAAGAGAGTAGTTGCTACAGCCTTGGAGTGGACAGGTTTGTAGGGCAAAGAGAAGTTCATGAGCATCTAAGACCAATGCAGCCTGGTCCAGCAGAGCCCTATGTGGGATGCTTTCCATCGCCTGGCTGGGTAGCAGCTCCTCGGTCTCACAGTTGAGCGAGGCAGGCGATGACTTGCTCAGGGAAGCCTTAGGAGGAGGAAAGGGCACAACTCAAGAATTCTCTTTCAGCTAAAACCCATAGGGGGCCCTGGTTCTCTCCCCCACCAAACCTGCATTTGCCTCCATTACACCAGAATTCAATCACATTCTGCCCCTATACAGGGTCCCCCCAATTTTTGTTTCAGTCTGTGAGGACAACTCTAAATCAATCTCTCCATATCCTCTCTGGCAATTTTGGTTTCATCTGGGGGAAGGATCTAAGTGTTGGTGCTGGTTCACTTTCTTCATGAACCATGTAATACTTATTTAGTTTTTTTTTTTTTAATCTAGTTATTTTTAAAAATGACATTACCACCCCCCACACACACACCCTACCAGTTGTTTGTGCATCCCTAGCTATTTTATTTTATTTTTTTTCTAGCTTATCTTTTTTTAAATTAATTTTTATTGTAAACAAATAGGATATATGTTGTTTCTCTGTTTGCACATGGAGTCAAGGCATACCATTTGTGTAATCATACATTTACATAGGGTACTGTTGTTTGATTCATTCTGTTATTTTTTCCCTTCCCCCTCACCCCTCCCACCTCTCTTTTCCCTCTATACAGTCCCTCCTTCCTCCATTCTTGCCCCCCCCATTATGTGTCATCATCTGCTTATCAGTCAGGTCATTCTTCCTTTGGTTTTTTGAGATTGGCTTATCTCACTTAGCATAATATTCTCCAATTTCATCCATTTGCCTGCAAATGCCATAATTTTATTATTCTTTATGGCTGAGTAATATTCCATTGTATAAATATACCACAGTTTCTTCATCCATTCATCAATTGAAGGGAAGAATCAATAACTGGGATAGATTCAAACTAAAAAGCTTTCTCTCAGCAAAGGAAACTATCAGCAATGTGAAGAGAGAGCCTACAGAGTGGGAGAAAATCTTTGCCACTCATACTTCAGATAGAACACTAATCTCCAGAACCTATAAAGAACTCAAAAAACTCTACACCAAGAATACAAATAATCCAATCAACAAATGGGCTAAGGAAATGAACAGACACTTCACAGAAGAAGATCTACAAGCAATCAACAAACATATGGGAAAATGTTCAACATCTCTAGTAATAAGAGAAATGCAAATCAAAACCACCCTAAGATTCCATCTCACCCCAATTAGAATGGCAATTATCAAGAACACAAGCAACAACAGGTGTTGGCGAGGATGTGGGGAGAAAGGTACACTCTTACATTGCTTGTGGGGTTGCAAATTAGTGCATCCACTCTGGAAAGCAGTGTGGAGATTCCTCAGAAAGCTTGGAATGGAACCACCATTTGACCCACTATCCTAGCTAGTTTAGAAATATTCTTTCTAAGAATTGGAGAAGCTCGGCACCATGTTTGTTTAGCTCCTGTTCTATGTAAACCCTCCGATTTACTTAGCAGAAATGTTTGGGTTTGGGGAAAGAGACCCTTTGTATTCTTAGTGACCACCCCCACTCTACCTGCCTCCTTTTCCAGCCCAGGAGACTCTGCTCACTTTACCCCCTCACCTGGTCCCTCTGGAGCTGACCTGTCGCATCATGTACAACTGGTAGCATTTCAATGTGACTCCCCACAAATTCTGAATGTTTTAAGAGGCTCCCAGTATAAGAAGGTCAAAGAGCATGGTCAAGGAAAAAATACTTTCAGAGAATTTTAGTGTGGGACAGGTTTGTGTGTGTTTTGTGCATATGTGTGTGTGTGTGCACCTCTTTTGAACTACAAAGACAAATACTGCAAGACAGAGATAGCATTAATTTCTCTTCCCCGCAGACAAAGCACTTGCACCTAATGAGGTGTTACTGAACTTGATACCTCTCTGCTTTGAAATCCCCCTACCTTTATCAGAATATCTTTCCAGCAAGATCAGATGTTACAACGAAACAAGTTGTAAATGCTGAATTCACCTACATTTAATGATGTGAATTATGAACATTGTCCCCTATATTTAAATAAGATAGTAAATCCTTCATAAGTACCAATACTCACATACTACACCTAGGTATTTCCTAATAATCCTATTACTGTAATCAGTCAATTGGGAAGAACCATTCCATGTAGAAAAGGGGAAATCAATTTGTTATTTTACGTACAGCTTGAGAAAGTATTGAGAATTCCAATGATTTATCTCTTTTCAAATAAATCTTCAGGTCAAGATAACATTTATTGGAGATAGTAATTTGGACTTCCTCATATCTAATTTTTCAGGTTTTCCACTGAGGCTAGCCAAATATTGTGCAAATAGGATACCAATAAGAGCGGGTTGAGAAATACCAAATTTATTAACCTAGCAGATTAATTATTAGACACTAAGATTATGCAACCCCTAACAATTCCCCTTCATTCCATATTTCATATTTACATACATCAAAACATTAGCCTTGGGCCACCACAGAAAATTGTTGGTCACTATTTGATAGTTTCATAGATAAACTACCTTTTCTTTCCTTTTAATGGAATCTAAAAACATGTAGGAATAAATGACACCCGTGACTCTGGGCATAATGATCTGAGTGCAGGACATGCCTGTACCCAGTATTAGAAACACTCACTGGCTTTGTGTCCCTCTGAATTAAATCCAGATTTGTGGTCCTTTTTCATTCGTTTTATAAAACATTTAACTATCTACCATGTGGTAGGTATACTCTGATTTCTTCAGACACGAATATAATATAATCCAAAGTGAATGTTCAGGATTAGAGTAAAAAAAAAAAGTTTTCCAATTAAGCACCCTATAGTCCTAATGCAGCGCCAAATTTGGGTAAACACAGATCCTTAAGAGATATGAGAGCTTACAGGGCCATTCATTCTGCACTGGGTCCCTTTTGATAAACTGCTTCTGCATCTATCAGCTCTAAAGAAAAGACACAATAAAGATATTCTTCTCTCCACTTCTTACCAAGTTTGTCTACAACACCCATATCTCAGACATAAATGATAAATGACTTAATTCTAAAAAATTCAATCTGTATGTTGCCCCCAAAAGGTCTTCTAAGTATGTGTTTCAGACTGAAGCTTTATCTAACAGTTGTTCCATAATCAAAAGTAAATGAAAATTCAAAATTTCATGACACACCAGGACCTCTTGACAACAAACAGCTCAGTGTGTTTAAACACAATGACCAAAACCTGCAATCCCCAAACCCCGTGTGTTCTGCTATTAGGCGGGTCTCAAAATTCCCTGTCTGTAATTATTTCCACGAAAGGTACCATTCACTCTGCCCACAGTGTAAAAGCCTAAAATACACTGAAGTTAAAAAATATTGTTCTAGGTGCTTCTCACCTTGCTCAGCCATTCCCTGCTCCCTGTTACCCTGTCCCACCCCACTCACGAGAAAAGAACTGTAAACGAAGGAAAATGAACATCTGAGGTCTTCGATCTGCTTCCAGTTCTGCCCTTTCACAAAAGCCACTTAGAGTGAGAAGAGATTTGTGTCATGATGTAGCCCTTGATGGGAATTAGGAGACTGCTCTGGTTTGAACGCATCCCCCAAATTCATTGTTGGAAACTTAATTCCCAAAATCATTTGTTAATGATATTTGGGAGGGGAAGACTCTTGGGAGGTGACTGGAGCCTGTCTTCATGGACAGCTTGATTCATTCATGGATTACTGGGTTATTGCAGGAGTGGCTTTGTTATAAAAGTGAACTCTCAGAAAGCTTGCTCTGCCTTGTAATCTAATGCTCTCCACCATGTTATGATGCAGTAAAAAGACCCTCCCAGAAGGTGAGTAGATGTGGCACCATGCTCTTGGACTTTGAGCTCCCAAAACTGTGAGCCAAATAAATTTCTATCCCTTATAAATGACCCAAGCTTGAATATTTGTTATAGCAACAGAAGACAGACTACAACAGTGAGCGATGTGACCTAAGCCAGGTGTGACCTTGAGCCAGCTGCTTAATTTCCTTGGCCTCAGTTTCCTCATCTGTAAAATGAAGAGTTAGAGAAAACGATCACTGAGTTTCCTTCCAACTCTAAAATTCTAAGATTTTTAAGTAGACACTGGTTATTTCTCTTATGAGATTCCCTGGGCTACTCGCACACTCATTTACTAAATGACATTTTAATTTTGGCCCCAAGCATCAGAGATTTTTACATGTTCAACAAATGATCTAATTCACAAACTAAATGCTTTCGGGTTGATCACAAATTGCCAGAAGTCAGTTACAGCCCTGAGTCTACGATGAAAAGGCTGGGGCTTTATAATTGAAACAGACAGCAAGGTTTCTGTAGTGCCACTGGGGGAAAGGAATCTATTCCAAAATGAAACAGGCATTATTACTGGGTTTCTCAGAAAAATATCCTGAGTCACATTGGCTGGCCTATTAGCAACTCGACTCACTCTTGCCAATTTTTCTAGTGACTGCTTTGTGTTATCATGGTCTAAAAAAGAGGGGTACTTTTTTTTTTTTTTTTTTTAAACCAAGAGTAAACAAGATGCATTTGATCATCAAAAGTGACCCTTTCAGAGGCGGCAATTCAGAATGTGGTGGAAAGCCAATACATGCCTGGTAAAGCCACAGTAATTCCCTCACTTGCCAGTCTCTGCTATTCCAGAAACAGCTGCTCTGAAGGTTGACTGAGGTCTTGTTTGGAGAATCAATTAGCCAGAGAAGTTTGGGCCGGTGAAGGATGTCACTCAGGTATAGAACGATTTGGAAAACACTGCTACTTCTGTGTTTCCTGCAGGGAAATGTATGCATGTTCTGCACTAATATACCTCATAACTTCACAAAAACACGCATTAGTCTCAATGAGTTTCATAGATTAATTTATTAGCAAAGAAGATGCCAACCAAGTCAAAACTGGAGGCCAAAGCTTTGACAGAACATTCTGGTTCTCAGATAAGTTTCAGTTTCACTTCCAGCACCTAGAATATTTTAAGTATGTACATTATTAATCTCTTAAAAGAATGAAATATTTTGGAAGTTCTAAAGGTATTGTGGGCCTTTTAATTCGGCTAAGAAATATCTTTTAAGCCATCAAACACTATCTATACTTGTGTTGAAGGCATTCTTCAGAATATCTCTTTGATAATGGATAAAAAATGTAGAAAACATATATTTGACTTTGAGGGAAAAAAAACAGGTTCATTACACTTTTAAAATACTTAATTCTTCAACTTTATTATTATTGCCATCATTTTTACCATTCTCCTTTGTAGGAAAACCATGAAACATGTTTAAATGGTTGTGACATGGTCACATTGGCAATCCTGTGATGAAGAATTTGGTGCTATTCACATGTAAGTACAGATGACAACGAAAGCTATTCTAATAATCCAAGCAAGAAAGAGTGGGAGACCCAGAGAAATTTTGGTAGTAGGAATAAGCCCTGTATGGGAATTGCCAATTATTTAAAACAGCATTTTATTTCTCTGCTGCCTAGCTCCTTTCCGAAATAGCAACAGATGGCTCTAAATATATTTTATATTCCAAGAATTAAACAAGTTTGGAGATATACTTCTGTGGTAACTAGAGTCATGTAACTGGGGAGATCATCCAAAGAGTAAATCGAGGTAGAGAAGGGAAGGGGAGAGGGGAGGAGAGAATCATTCAACAAATAATGTACATACTTAAAGAATTTTCAGTGCTAGGAATTTATCAGAGAACAAAACAAACATTTTCTGCCTTCTTGGAACTTTCATTCTTAAGAAAAAGCAAAATATAAAGTGCATTAGGTATTTGTCTTAAAAAATAAAATATAAAGTGCGTTAGGTGTTTATAAATGCTTTAATGAAAAATTAAGCAGGAAATTGAGATAAGGAGTGTGGAGGTGGTTGCAGTTTTAGATATTATAAGTATGGAAATTTCTTGAGCAGCTAATTTTATGGAAGTGAGAGTGATGGAGCAAGAGATGTTCCATACAAAGGACACAGATAATGCAGAAACCTTCAGCCCTTGGGCATAAGCAAGGGACCAGTATGACTAGAGAGAGAATAAAGAGAAATAAGAAATGAGGTTGCAAGATAATGTTGGCTCCAGCAGGCCAGTCTAAGTAGTTTGGATTTTACTCTGTGCATTGGGAAGCCAATGGAAGGTTTTTAGTGGGGCAGTCACATTATCTGTCTGGCTTTTTAACAGGGTGACTCCAGTCAGGTTAAGTTCTGAAATGTTTTCAAAGTAGAGCTGCTAGAGTTTGGCCATAGATTGAATGTAGAGTGTTAGGAGAGAGGAGATAAAGATGAGATGGAGGGCTGAGCCTGAGAAAAGGAGGAACTCATAAGGAACAAGCAGAAGACAGTAGTCAGTCTGGACACATTGTGCCTGTTGGACATCCATCTCAAGATGTTGAATAGGCAGCTTGAAGGAGGGAAGAGGTGAGCTTGGGATTATAAATTTGAAAGTCATCAACATAACTAATGTGATTGCATAACAGAAATGAAAAAGAAGGCCAATGTAGACAAAGAAGAAACAAGGACTGGCCCTAGGCACACCAAATTTGAGGTGACTGAGGAATGGTGATGGGGAAGAATGAGGAGATGCCCCTAAGGAGGAGGAACATTCTGGAGAGTATGTCCTACAGGCTAAGCCAAGAACTTTAAGCAAGAAGGAGAGATCTATTCTGCCAAATATGGAGTCAAGACCTGAGCTGTGGAGGTCTGTTTGAATGGATGCTATAGTTTATATTTTGAAAGTCCCCAAATGGCCCATGTGGCAAAATAATGCTCCCCAGGGTGGCACTATCAAGAGGGAGAGGGAACCTTAAGAGGTGAGGCCCAAAGGGAGATCTCCCAGGCATTGAGGGCATGCTCTGGAAGGGGACAGTGGAACCCTGTCTCTTTTCTGCTCTTTGTCTTACAGGCCATTAGATAAGAAGTTTTGCTACATCATTTATTCCTATCAGGAAGCACCCGACCCCAACATGCGCACCACAGACCCGAAAAGCAATGGGTTCAAGCAATCGTGGTCCGGCAGCTCTAAAACTGTGAACCCAAATAGATCTGTTCTCTTCATAAATCCATTATCTCTGGTATTTGTTACAGTGACAGAATGCTGACATGATAGATCAGATTTGATGCTGACAAAAGGTGAATCGAGGAGGTTCCAAGGGAGAATGAGGAAGGAGAAATTAGATCCAAATAGAATGGAAAAGTTTGCCAAGGAGTTCTGCTATGAAGGCAACTAAGGGAAAAGGTGAACAAAATAATTCGCTCAAGTTCTTGTCAGAGTTCTTTCATGATCTTGGTTTTCTCGGTAAGGAAACCATTCAGAGTCCTTTATTATCTGTTGATTTGTTTCTATCTCAAGATGAAATGAGCAGACTCACATGCAGTATCCCAAGCATTGACATATCAGGGCTTTGTTTAAATTTATTCTGCTTAGTTTTCCTTTAAAAGATTAGGTAATGGTCAGGAAATTCAAATCTGTTTTAAAAGATAAACAATAAACAACACAGCCTCAAAAATGCATAATTTGCTCTAATTTTAATCAGCCAATACTACAAATAAATGATGATTACTGTTTTTATGCATGCAACAAATATTGTTCAAAACCTGCCTTAGACACTACAGAGGTAATGCAAAGCTTTATTGGTCAGATATCTTTCCTTTAAGTCATGTGTCTCTATAAATATGATATCACTCTGGAATTCCTGAGCAGCCAGGTTAATCTGATTTTATGCTTATCGCCAAACTGAGAGCTAGGATGGCCAAGGTATTTAACAAGGGTTTTCCATTACCCTGATCCCTTTCTCTTTTTTTCACATCAATAAATCAAATGTCATAAAATTTTTTATAACCTAAGGTATTTGGGGAGTAGTATATATTTAGATCTGAGTAATGCTTTCCAAGGGATGAACCGGATGGAGTGTTCAGACTGACTGAGATGGGATGCTGTAACAGGTGCCTAGAAGATTTCTGGCCAGAGGAGACGGTACTTAGGAGCTTTGGAGTCCTTTCCTGGCTTTATTTTCTAAGGATCGATCTTTCCACCAACCTTTCTGGATATGGGAGTTCTATTTCCCACCACTAAGGTAGAGTTTCTGTAATACAAGTTCTGAAATGGCACCAGCTACACCAATAACATTCTGATATTTATTTGCTTACATAATGTACATCACTCTGGAAATTACTGTGAGTTAATTTGCCAGTGAGGAATTGTGGCTTGGTTTCATATGTGATACCGTGAAACAGCTGCAGAAGCCTAGGGGAGCTTCACAAAGTCGATAAAGTACTACCAATAATAGATCTTGCAAATGTCAACAATAGGGGAATTTTCCTATGGTGCATATCATAGAAAGTCTCTTTTCTGCAGTGGAACTGGCCTATGAGTCTCTACAGAAAAGCAGGAATATTCTGTAAGGCCTCTACAACACCAGTAACTTGAAGTTCAAAATGAAACATAAGTTTATGTTTTGTGGAATTATATTTGGAATTAATTATTTAATAATGTAGGGGAAGATATCTGCCTACTAAATCATGTTCTCTATAGACTTAGCTTTATTTATCTATGAATTTGGGTAGAATCTATAATAAACACTAACAATCACTGTCCAGTGGCTAAGACTTTACAATAGGGAGTAAGGCTCATAATTTGCTCTAAATTCAAATTGGTCCCAGCAAAGGCAACCTCCGAGTAATGAGATTGTTTCTGCTTCAAGACCTCAACTAAAAACTTCAGTAATTATCTATCCTTAAATCATATTTACACTTCACATCTTATGCCTGAATGCTTATCGATGCTATTAGAAGTCCCAACATTGGTTCCTCTTAGAGGTAGGGAGGGTGTATGATGAGATTATACCCTAAGGTGACTTGTGGGGTATGGGTCATTGCAACAGTACCTAAGCTGGGAATTGGTTACATGGGTATGTTCAATTTGATGCATGATATTCCTTGGTGTGCCTTCAATACTTCAGTTTTAAATAGTTAAAAAACCAACTGTATCTGATGCTTAAAATCTTCTGAAAATAAGAAGCACTCCTGCATTTTAAGGAGTCTGGGCCCAGCAAAATATGCATTTTGTGTTTGAGAGCCTGAGTGGAGATTAAGGGTGTGTCTGTCAAGTTTCTACCAGAGAAGCAGAAACCAGTGGGATAAATATCTTAAGAGATTAATTTCAAGGAATTGTCTCAAGTGCTTGTGGGGTCTGCCTGGGTGAAGTTTGAAATATGGAGGGCAAGTATGGTGTTTGCTTAGATAATTGGGTACTATTTCCTAGCTACATATGACACTTAAAACTATCCATCATAATAGGTTATGTGAATTTAAACCCGTTCTTCATTTTGTCAAGGCTGTGCTGTCTCACTGGGAGTTTTGAAAAGAGTACATAAAATAACAAGTTACGGATGAGAGGAAAGTTCTTCTGTTGGTTATGTGCACAGACTCAGTACTTACTAAGCCTCCCCCAGCATGACCCTTGAGGAGGAAATTCTTCATCTTTATTGTCTTCTCAGAAATGAATTACATTTAGAAAGGCTGAAGAAATCTGTTCAATCATTTGGAGTGATAATAACATTCCAACAAGCAAAAACTGTGTTTTTTTTTTAAACCAGCATCAAAATTTGCCAGAATTTATGTGTATGTGAAAAATGAAAGGAGTTTGAATTTTAAAATTTCAAACTTGGCACATGTATTTCTCCAGTGAGGTATGTGGGTTTTGCAAGTTTGCGGGGGCAGGGATGGGGGAGGAGGGATTAACTTGGGAATGAATTGTTTCCCATAAGAAAAGAACTGAAGATCCTTTAGGTCACCAGCATATGGGGACACAGTGCTCTCTCCCCACTCCTCCTGCTCCTCCTTCCATCCCTTCTATTCTCCACCTCTTCCTCCTCTGAGTTTTCCAGGATTGATCCCAAGCAAGAAGAAGGGATGCCTCAATTGGTAAAGCTCCCATCAATGGTGTATTTCTTCCCCAATTTCCTGCAATGTCAAGGGTACCAGTCAAAGAAAGCCTAATCTTTCCTCAAGTCTCTCTGAGTTAACCATAGTAACAATAGCTTATAACTACTAAGCACTTTCCACATGCCAAGGACAGTTCTTGGCACTTCATATATTTACTCATGTAATCTATTTAACAACTATGAGACAGGTTCTATTATTTTCTGTTATTGGAAAACTGAGGCAGAGAGAAAAAAGATAATCCATTTCAAGTCACATGGTAACTAAGTAGCCCAGCCAGGACTCAGGCCCAAGCAGCCCAACTCCAAGGACCAGCTCTGAACCACTAGATTAATTCCCTGGAATCCCCAGGAATGCTCTTGATACTCAGGACTAAACTAGAAAGTTGTTATTCTCAAAACCATTCAACTGTTAAAAATATCTTCCATTTTCTCACCAACAGAGTTAGAGGAATCTCTGTAAGCTATTAACATACCCCCAAATTTAAACTTGTTAATAAAATCCACCCAATTGCAGGTGCTGAATAACATGTGCTAGTAATATATACCAATCAGATATGGAGCCAAGTCTGGTTTTGAGTTTTACATGTGTTGGGTTTCACGTGACAAACACAATTTAACATACTGAAGTCTGTTATTTGGACTCCTGCCTGAGGGGAATTACCTAGGATTGCCACTGGGTAAATAATTATCAGTTTCTTTTTTCCAAAATAGTTTGAGGCAAATAGGTACGGCTTTTTTTTTTCTAATCCATTAATTTTTATTGGGTTATGAAAAGCTGTAGGATAAGATTCTGTAGAAGAGAATTCATAACATGCTTTTGGTAAAATTCCATTTTCTCCAATATTTTGTCTCTAGACCAACAAAAAGAGCAATGATAATATCTTTTCAGAGGCAAAATTGGTGTGGATTTTTTTCCTCTTAGCAGAACTTTAGACTCTGAAGAAGTATTTTGGTATGCTTATTTAAAGAACAGCTCGATTTACTGCCAAATAGCTCTTCATGAAAGACATATGTAAATACAGCAGAGTAAATGAGATAATTCTATTGCATTTGAAAAACACTTTCTTAATTATGTGAACTTGTTTGAGAGAATATGAAAATGCTCTGTATTTAGTTCTGTAAGAAGTTTGGCTGTGATATTTATGATGTAATCATAGCCAGGAGTTGAAAATTATATTAATATTGAATGTAAAACTATTTTCTTCTCTCTCTTCTTGTAATTTTAATAAAGGAAAATGCTAATTAAAAAATTGATTGCAAAAAATATCCTCTCTGGCTCTAAGAACTGCCTTTAGCTTTTTTTTTATTTGTAATGTGTCAGAATTTACATTTGCAATGTTCTAGAAGCCAGACTATTATATAAAAATTGAATTAAATATACTCTTATCAAAGGTGGTATTAAGATGCACAAAAATGCTAGTATTCTTTATATCATAAGGTACTCCACCAAAAATTTTTGTCTCAAATTTGCAGTTTTCAACAAATATCTAATATTTTGTTTCTTGTCATTCCAGATATGAAACCAGCATATGGAAGCAATTTCATATCAGCTATCTAGTTCAAATCTTAAGATCATATGAAATAATTGAAAGATGATATTATCTATCTTTTACTAACAGGGAACTGAGGAACCATATGACTAAGTGCTGTGCCTCAAATCCTGCTGTTAATGAGTAAAATCCTTTCAAGGATATTAATTTCCTGTCTTTCAACACTAAGCTCTTCTCCCTCCACCGTGCTGCCAACTGAACCCTGATTTATATACTGATCTGTCCAGTTAATTTTTCCCCCTTCTTCAGCCTTCACAACATATCATAACCCAAGAGTAGAATTAGGCAGTACATGCTTACTAAAAACTTAGCTTATTTTATCTTTGGGAGTATTTTTGTTGTTATTGTTCCACCAAAATGATCATAACCTGTGCAGAAAATTGTCTCTGTGAAATTGCTAATAAAATCCCAAAATTGATCTCATGGTTATCACTCCAAACCCCAACCCTAACAAACCAGTTCATTTCATTGATTACCCCACTCATGTACACTGTAACATTAACCAAATGCAGAAGAATCCTCCTAGATTCTTCTTTTTCCCTTGCTTTCTATTCCAGCCACAACCCTTTTTCATTATCCCTGCTAGGTAGTTCTGGAATTCATATACCCCTCCACATTGACAGGTCTGGTTTGAGTAGTTCAAGTTGTTTTCTTATTCTGTCCTAGATCCTAGCAATGACTTCCTATGTGGCCTGCCTACTGGGTATCTCTTCTTACTCCAATTCCATTATTGCTGGAGCTCTTTCCATCCCACCATCTCAAACACCTGCTTTAAAGAGTTGAATGTTTCCATCAGGATCAAGTTAAACTCCACAGTCCAGCATAGACAGTGGTGAATCTCCTGACTTTCTCAGTCTCCTCTCTTCCTATCCTTCTATACATATTCTTCTGAATGTAGACCAACTGTACAATCTTCTTACAATAACTTGGCCCAGAATGGTCTCTCCCCTCTGCTGATTTAAATATATGTTCTCTCTCTTAAGAACACTGTCCCCACCCTCACATCTCAGAAAGACATGCAAAGTTGTGCCAGTAATTCCAAGTAGCACAGCAGGATAATAGTTTTGAATATTAAACCTGCCACTCATCAGATTTCTTCACTAGCACCCAAGAGAAGTCCCCTTCTATTCACCTCCCTTCCACACTAGTCCTGCCTGCTCTTCTTAAGGAACAAGTTTCAGGAATGTGTAACAATTGACTGACTTAGACTGAAGAGGTGGTGGTAGTGTAGTTGAATAAGTCACTACAGAAAAAAATCAGTCCTCCAAATATTAGCTTAAATTCTAACGAGAGTCATCTGAACACAACCAACTAGGTGATTTAATGCTCATTAATTAACGTTTGAATTAATCTTTTCATTTAAGAGTTGGTGAATATATATACTAATAATAATTATAGAGGACCTGAGGGATTCTGCGTGGGACAAAAAGGAAAAGATACACTTGAGGAGCAGAAAATTCAGTTATGAGGAAGCATCACTTCATGTTATCAGAACTTTCCTGAAGGCATACACTCTATTAAGTTTTAGAAATAAATGCAGCATTATGACATCAAATAAAACTGAGTGTGGCTCAAACACAGACAGAAGAGATCCAGGCATAAGACTTGGGTTGTATGAAATAAGCAAGTGATGTAAGGAAATTAGCATTTCAATAAAGGAACTAAAATCAGTACAGAATATGATGAAGAATATGGAAAAATAAAAACCACAATGAGATGCATAAACTTTAAAATATAATACAGAATCCAGCCAATCCAAATGGAAATTCCTAGAGAAAAATAAAACATTAAAATAGAAGGAAAAACTCAAAGATATAATTATAGAAAACCTTCCAAAATGAGGTGTAAGAACACTGAGTATTTGGCACTGCTATTGCTGTCCATACTGCAGGAAATTTTAGTGAAAAGCTGCCAATTATCTACTTTTTAAAGTTTGTTTAAGTTACAAAAACAAAGAACAGGTATATAGGCAGAAAAAAATTGTTCAAAAACTGGAAAGTCTCAGATGTATGCTCAAGAACACACACAGTCAAAAATAATGGAGTAATAATTGTATGTGTATCAAAACTCATTTTAAATGAGTATAACAAGATGATAACCTAAGATATGCAATAGTTCAGATACTGAAACACACTCCTTCAGGAAAATAAATGATACATCCAAGCCTCTGGAATGGTGGGCCAAGGTGAAGAATTATATGAAGAAGTGACAAATACAGATAATTTTTTTAAAAAAGCAAATTTTTATCTTCCCAAAATCTAAAACCCGGCTAAGAAATAAACTTTTATATTAGAAAAAGAACTTTAAGATATACATATCTATGTGTGTTTATGTTCACTCATATCTGTGTAGGAGCTAATAAAGGACATTACTGATGGACTTTTTATAGAATAAAATATTTTTCAAAGTCTAATTTGAATTCATGAAGAAAGGAATCAAAGACTTCTAGAATATACATTATTATACCTACTGGGGCAAGATAATGCCCTGAAACCAGGTAAACATAGTTACAACTAGGTAATTATTGCTAATATAGTTATGGTGATGAATATAAATGTCATAATTAGCTACTTAAAATAGGAATAAAACACTGATTTAAAACAACTTTATAGTGATATCTTAGGACTAAAACTTGAGATTAAATAGTTTTGACAAATTGAGACATTTTAGAAAATAATAATATTAAAAAACAATATATCCTCTCTGACCAAATATCAAAGTAAAATTAAAAACTGAATACAATATATAAAATGTTTTTAAAATCTGTTATAACCAAAACAGTGTAGAGGCACAGAATTAACCCAAATGGGAAATATAATCTACAAACAGACCAAGTACTAGCATGCATAAAAATTCAGTCTAGGATGTAATTGTGCTTCAAATCAGTGGGAAAAGAACAAATTGTTTAATAAATGGAATCACGAGAGTCAGCTCACATCTGTGGGGAAAAAATTGAATTGCTATCCTCAAGTCATACCCTAGACTACATTAAAGATTGGGAAAAGATTTACATGAAAGTAATAAAACAAAATGTTTCATAAAAATTATAAGATAATATTTACACAAATTTGGCATAGAATATAAGCTTTATAGGCATGCCATTAACTCATCCAGGCAAAAAGATATTAAGGAAAATATTGATATATTTATTATGCATATACTTGAAATATTTTTCCTATGACCACATTAAAAACTATGGTTTGTGTAGAGGGAAATGGGGGAAAGGGGTATGAATGATGGTGGAATGAGACAAACAACATTACCCTATGTACATGTATGGTTATACGAATGGTGTGAATCCACATCATGTGCAACCAGAGAAACAAAAAATTGTACCCCATTTGTGTACAATGAATTCAAAATGTAGTCTGTAAAAATAAAATAAATAAAATTTCAAAAAAGCAAATGAAAATATTCTAAACATAAATGACAAGTAAATGCTTTAGTTTCTTAATGTATAAAAATTCTTAGGAAGCAGCAAGAAGGCAAAATTACAAAAACTTTAACTTTTAAAATAAAAAAAAAGTATAAGAAACAAAAATATGTAGCTCCACTATTTATTAATGAAGTATACATTTTTACAAAAAGAGAAGACAACATCTTTTATCTCACAAATTGGCAATGATTATGTTATTTGTAGTATCTAAGGTTAGTAAAGGTGTAAGGATATAGGCTCTTTGTACACCATTAGTGGAGTTGTATTTTAACTCATCTTTTCTTGAGAACAAGTTTGCTCCAGTCTCATAAATATGTACCGACTTAGACCCAGAAACTTTACTTATAAGCAGTTATCATGAAATAATCCTGGACATGTACAGGTATGTGTCTATGAGTATAGCACAAAGTAATCTAGCACTCACCCAAGAGATGTTCCTCAAACTTGAAATACCTGTGCCCTGAAGTGATATATTCTGTTAATTGGTGCTATGACAGAATATTTGTGTCCATCCAAAAATTCATTATGCTGAAGTTTAATTATCAATATGATGATATTTGGAGGTTGACTTTTGGGAGGTGATTAGGTCATGAGAGTAGGACTCTAATAAATGGAATTAATACTCTTATAAGAAGAAACATGGTCTCTCTCTCTCTCTCTCTCTCTCTCTCTCTCTCTCTCTCTCTCTCTTGCTCTCTCTCTCTCTCTCCCCCTCATTCCCATAAAAAGATATATGAGAAGATGTCTGTCTACAAACCAGGAAGAATGGGAAAGATTCCTACCACATACCGAATCTTCTGGCTCCTTTCTCTTGGACACTCCAGCTTCTAGAACTGTGAGAAATAAATATTCATTGCTTAAGCCACTCAGTCTTTAATATCCTGTTTTAGTTATAGCTCCCTATACTAAGACAATTGGAATTTAAAATGGTTTACATATGACATACCCTGAGTATTATCTGTTAATCATTCAAAACTCTGCTTGTGTAATTACCCTTGGAACACCTTCAGCCAGGGGAAATGATGGACAACAGACACTAAAGTTCCAAATGACTATGCTAGGAAAACAAGAAGGAAGGTAGAGGATTTTGACTCAACAGGAAAATGGCAGCAGGGAGGTATGAATGAAGGATGGACAATCTGACAGATTGGGTACCTTTTCCCCACACTTGCCAAGCAACAAACTTACTATGTTGGAAGTGCCTCCCTTTCTGTCCTTAATGAAGAATCAAGAGCATGATTGGGTGCAGGGGGTATCTATTGCCCACTTTGGGCTAAATTATTTATCCAGGTATTCCCCAGGACAAACCACTGTGGTAGCTCAGTGTTGTTCAGAAAGTTTAAATATTGTGTGAAGAGAACATTCACAGACTTCCACATCAAAATGGGCAGACTACAAGCCTTGAAGCATGCCTTCTCTGAAAGGTCAAGGGATGGCCACAATGACAGGCAGGAACATATTGGTTTATATTTGAATGATATATTTAATGAGTGGTCTCCATTGTAATAGCCTGGGTGTCAAGTACCTTTGTATTGCTCAATTTCATTCAAATCAGTAAGTGCTTTGATTGTTAATTCTCCCTAATCCTAGGTTCAGACCTAACAGGAGTTGTTCATTATTGTAATAGATCTGTCACTTTTCCAAGAATTTCTATATTTAGGAAATTCCACATCTCATGAGTCTTGATAAGAGATAGACTGGATTCCTTTTGAGAAATACATTGTCTTTCCATCCTACAGACATTATTCCAGTTCATTCTATTGATAACATAGGCTGTGAAGAACAGGAAATAGCAGGAACTCTGGGCAAAATGTACCTGGGTAAAATTTATTTGTGCCAGAAGATCAGAGATAAAGCCACAAAAATATAGAAGACTAACACTAAATTCTGTGAAAAATGTTTCTAGGGGGACATGGGCTCTTCCACACAAAGTGAACGATAAGTTTCAATAATTTGAATCCACTATAAAAGGGCACATCATTTGGACTGCTTTAGCTTCCCTTTTGTTCTAATTAGTTATACATGACAGTAGGATGCATTTTGACATATCATATATAAATGGAGTGTAACTTCTCATTCTTCTGGTTGTACATATGTAGTTACATGGGTTGTGCAATCATATATGCACATAGGGTCATAATGTCAAATTCATTCTACTCTCATTCCTACCCCCATACTCCCACCCCTCCCTTTACTCCCCTCTGTCTCATCCAATGTACCTCTATTCCCACCACACCCCCATTATTGTGAATTATCATCCACATATCAGAGAAAACATTTGGACTTTTATTCTTTGGGCTTGGCTTATTTCACTTAGCATAATATTTTCTGGCTCCATTCGTTTACCTGCAAATGCCATAATTTCATTCTTCTTTAAGGTTGAGTAATATTCCATTGTGTATATATATCACAATTTCTTTATCCATTCCTCTGTTGAAGGGCACCTAGGCTTATTCCATAATTTGGCTATTGTGAATTGATCAGGTACAAACATTGATGTGGCTACATAACTGTAGTATGCTGATTTTAAGTCCTTTGGGTATAAACCAAGGAGTGGGATAGCTGGGTCAAATGATGGTTCTATTCCAAGTTTTCTGAGGAATCTACATACTGCTTTCCAGAGTGATTGCACCAATTTGCAGTCCCACCAGCAATGTATGAGTGTGCCTTTTCCCCTACATCCTCGCCAACATTTTTTGTTACCTGTATTTTGGATAATTGCCATTTCAACTGGAGTGAGATGGAATCTCAGTGTAGTTTTGACTTACATTTCTCTAATTGCTAGAGATGTTGAACATTTTTTCATATATTTGTTGATCAGTTGTATTTCTTCTGTGAAATGTCTGTTCAGTTCCTTAGCCCATTTATTGATTGTGTTATTTGTTTTTGTTTGTGTGTTTTTTGAGTTCTTTATATATCCTGGAGATTAATGCCCTATCTGAGGTGTGTGTGGTAAAGATTTTCTCCCATTCTGTAGGTTCTGTCTTCATGTTATTGAGTCTAACCACTTTTGAGGATGCTGTCTGAGCATTTGTGAGATCCACTGAAGGGTGTCAGTATTGAGTAAGGTCTTCCAGGTAAGGGCGTCAGGTGACCATGCCGTGCGGAAAGCAGCACCATTGCTTAGACCTGAAACACACCAAATCCAATGCTATTCCTAAGACTAAGTTAGCAGTCAGCCCAACAAGAGAATCATGGTACCAACCCTTATGATTTGTGAACAAAGCTATTACTATTTTCTCAAGTGTTCAGACTTATTTTAAATTAACAGATCCTGGCTCGTCTCTGGTACCTGTTCATAGTTAATAATGTGACCAATAGAACTTTACATCAGACATTTGATGTATTAATTCACCTGCCTGTGAAGTCAGATATACCCCCAAAGTGCTCCATTATCAAATGGAAATGGACATATAGAACTGGATGTGATTAGGTTCTAAAGACACACCACATCTATCACTCCCTCTGTTCTTGCCTGGGGTGTCATGAACAAGCTGCCTATGATCAAAGGACAGAGGGGGAGGTAGGAATCTAGAATTTCAGAAGGTCCTATGCAAAACTCAAGCATTCACAAAATTTAGCCTTCTATCCATGACACTCTGGGTGCTGTGGTTTGGTTGTCCAAAGCAGGAATGCTAATATGAAGATTCAATAATGGAACCATTCATTGGTAAGCTGACAATGATACGTGGCCAATTCAGACTCTTCATGTCACTAAGAAAACAAGGGATAAGAGGGATTACGGTGTTTGATTCTGACTCTCAAAAGGAATTATAATTACAGCTATACAATTAGGAAAGTAAAAAAAAATATTGATGGAACTCAAAAAATGTCCTGGGGTGTTTCCTGGTACTGACTTCTTCATTGATAAAATTAATTAGGAGACTACAAGCATTGATGTAGACGATTCAGCCACAGGCTCAGATTCCTTAGGAAGGCAGCGTTGGGCCACTCCATCAAGTCAATCACGTTAAACAACTAAAGGGTTGGATAAATTAAAATAAAGATAAATGAAATGAGTGAAAGAGAAAAGCCATAATTACCAACTTCAGCGTCACAACCCGTTACAGGCAAGAGGATAAATCCAATATTTTCTATCCTTTTCTGTGTATGTATCTTTAGTTCACTTGTCCTTATCCTTTCCTCCTATAGTTATATATAGGGCATGTTGCTGCTGAGCAACTCTTCAGTTTGGCCCATAGGAAGGATTAAAATGCATGATAGTGAACTAGAATAAAAACAGGGCTGTTAGGGATCCAATAATGAATGAGACTTTGTGTCGCTCCCTAATAGGGAGGAGGTGAAGGCATTTTGGATAGAGGCAGGTTAGTTGCATGAAGTTGGGGGTTGGGGTTAATTACTGGAAGAAGGGTTTTAGTTGCTATAGCATGTGCCAATGTGGATGTCCCTAGGCATTCAGCACTATTTCTCACTTGTCAATATCTAAACCCCCTTCTCAGTGAGAGACATGATCTATCACCCAATAAAGAAATGGAGGCTACCAAGTTCTCTTTTTTCCATTCCCTTTGGAGGGCCAAGACTCTACTAGTCATACTTGCCAATCTCAGATTTAGGAGACAATGTGAGAGAAACAGAGACCAAGAGGGTCCTCTCTGTCCATCACAGTGACTGAAACAAGAAGAGTTATGGGACAATTACAGCAGAACTGCCACCCAGATCACTAAGGGCTGGGCTGGTGGTTTGGCCCATGTTTAAGAATTTGAGGTGGGATCCTTTTCCTAATCAGACAGACTCTATGGCACCATTTTGATGTCTTCCATAGTTATTGAGACTTTATAGTGCTCTGCAGTATATTGTTTTTCCATTTCTCAATATCTTTTATTTTGTTTTATATTTCAGGATTGATCACTTTTTTTGAGACAGTGTTAAACCTCATACCCTTTCAACAAATCTCTTCTTTGTTTCATTTAGTAAGAAAAAGTTTGTGTTGCTTATAACTAAGAATTTTGACAATACAATTATTGATGTTTAACACAGGATCATTCATTATGAAGAATAATTAAAAATTGATGAAGAATCCAAAGGATGATATCAGGGTCCTGTGAAATTTATTTTATTCCACAGACTCCTTAGTAATCATGTTTAAGTGATGGCATGGGATAATATTTAATGAAATGTAGTATTCATGATATACAGAGAGGCAAAGCAAGTCACTTGAATAATGTCGAGTGGCGGGACACAGGTTTGAAATTTATTCCGTGTTTATATCTTACGTATCTATCATCTATCTATCCTGTACTAGTTACTTCTTACTATATAACAAATTGCCACAAAATTCATGGCTTCAACTGACAAATATTTCTTCTCTCCCACTTCCTTTAAGTCAGGGATCTGGGATCAGCCTTGCTGGGTGTTTCTGGTTCCTAGAACCAGAAGTGACAGTCAAGCTGTTGGCCAGGGATACAGTCTCTGGAGAAACAACTCCAGTCAAAGGATCCTCTTCCAAGCTCAGGAGGATTGCGTAAGGCTTCACTTCTTCGCCATGTGGGCCTCTCCACAGGGCTGCTCACAGTCTCACTCTCCCCAGAGAGAGGCGAGAGAGCACTCGGATGGAAATGCAACCTTTTATAATCTAACATTAGAAGCGACGTTTCACCCCTAGAAGCAAATCACTAAGTCCAGCCCACCTAGGAGAGGATAATTAAGCTCCACCTCTGGAGTGGAGGGGTCTCAAAGGACTGTGAGCACATCTTAAAATCCATCATCTGCACATACGCATCCCTGTAAAATATTTAAATACATGAAATACTTCATAATAAAAACATCCAGAAAAACAAATGGCATAAAACACTGTGTATGTTATGAAAATGAGCCCATGGTTATAAATGTGTGTGTGGCCCGGGTGCCACGTGTCAACTCCCCTGACAGCTTATGAATGACCACAGAGCTGAGGCACCCCGCTGCCCGCCTCCTGGGAAGGTGGAGGTCTGTGACTGTGTGGTGCACGTACAGATGTAACGTTTCAACTCTGGGAGGGACAGGGATGACAGGGCAAAGTCTGGATTTCAGGGAGGACCAATGGGATCAAAGGGATTGCTGAACATACCCTAAGGTCAGAAGGAGCTGTGCTCCTAGATGGGAGGACGGAAGTGGTTCTGAGTGCTAGAGGATGATGAGGGACAACACCTGTCAGTAGTCTCATTTCAAGACAATGCTCCAGAAAACTGCTACCAAGAGATGAGTGGGTGGCCACAGTGAAAACAGTTACCATTCCAATGTGAGGCATGTCCATAAATAGCTGGAGAGGGCAGGAATAGGAGAGAACTGAACAGAAGGCGGGAGTCCTTCAGCTAGTGAGATTTGCGTATTGATATTATTGTGACCTCATTTCTTTCTCTTTTGTTTTTTTAAAGAGACAGGCCTTACTCTATTCCCCAGGCTGGCCCTGCACGCCGTTCTCCTGCCTCGGTCTTCAGAGTAACTGGGACGACAGGCACATGCCATCATACCTGCCTCTATTGTAACCTCATTGCTACCCCAAGACTGTCTAAGAGACTCAGAATGGATAGATTCCAAAAGGTTAATTTTGTTTTTGCTAACCTATATCTCATAAATTTTCCATAATTACTAAGTAGCATTTTATATTAATGGCAAGTTAGTCTTTTAAAACATTTGTTCAGATACATGGAGATTATGTGAATATGGTGTGTGATAATATAAAGTCTTAATCAAGTTAAACATGTTTTTGCTTTTTGTTTTGTGTTGCTGGGGACTGAACTCAAAGTTGTTCTACAATTAATCAACATCCCCAGTCCTTTTTATTTTTATTTGTTCTTATTAGCTACACATGACAGTAGAATGTATTTTCACATATTATACATATAAGGAGAATGACTTGTCATTCTTCTGATTGTACATGACATGGAGTCACATTGGTTGTGTATTCCTATATGCACATAGGAAAGTAAGGTCTGATTCATTCTACTATCTTTCCTATTCCCATCCCTTCCCTTCCCAATGCTCCCCTTTGTCTAATCCAAAGTACTTCTAAACTTCCCTACCTTGCCTCCTTACTGTGATTTAGCATCCACATATCAGAGAAAACATTCGGCCTTTGGTTCTTTGGGACTGGCTTATTTCACTTAGCATGATATTCTCCAGCTCCACACCTTTACCAGCAAATGCCAGAATTTCATTTCTCTTTGTGGCTGAGTAGTATTTCATTGTGTGAATGTCCCACAATTTCTTTATCCATTCATCTGTTGAGGGCACCTAGGTTTATTCCATAGTTTATCTATTGTGAATTGAGCTGGCATAAACACTCATGTGGCTGTGTGACAGTAGTATGCTGATTTTAAGTCCTTGGAGTATAAACTGAGCAGTGGGAGAGCTGTGTCAAATGATGGTTCCATTCCAAGTCTTCTGAGGAATCTCCACACTGCTTTCCAGAGAGGTTGCACCAATTTGCAGTCCCACCAGCAATGTATGAGTGTCTTTTTCCCCACATCCTCGCCAACATAATTACTTGTATTCTTGATAATTGCCATTCCGACTACAGTGAGATGGCCTCTCAGTATAGCTTTAATTTGCATTTCTCTAATTGCTATTGATGTTGAACATTTTTTATATTAAAAAGATAGTGCACCACAATCAAGTGGGGTTTGTCCAAGGGATACAAGTTTGGTTTAACATAGCAAAATAAATAAATGTAATTCATCACATCAATAGACTTAAGACAAGAATCACAGGATTATCTCAATAGATGCAGAAAAAGCATTTGACAAAATTCATCATCCATTCATGTTCAACACACTAGAAAAACTAGGGATGGTAGGAACATACCTCAACATTGTTAAAGCTATCTATGCTAGACCCGAGGCCAACTAAACAGAGAAATATTGAAAATATTCCCCTCTCTGGAACAAGACAAGGATTCTCTCTTAGACCATTTCTATTCAACATCATCCTTGAAATTCTAGCCAGAGCAATTAGACAGAAGAAAGAAATTAAAGGGATACCAATAGGAGAAGAAGAACTCAAACTATCCCTATTTGCCAATGACATGATTCTATATTTAGAAGACCCAAGAAACTCCACCAGAAAACTTCTAGAACTCACAAATGAATTCAGCAAAATAGCAGGATATAAAATTAACACTCATAAACCACAAAAAATATTTGGGAATCAATCTAACAAAAGAGGTGAAAGACTTCTACAATGAAAGCTACAGAGCACTAAAGAAAGAAATTGAAGAAGACCTTAGAAGATGGAAGGGTCTCCCATGTTCTTGGGTTGACAGAATTAACATTGTCAAAAGGGTCATACCTCCAAAAGCACTATACAGATTTAATGCAATTCCTATTAAAATTTCAATGATGTTCTTCATAGAAATAGAAAAAGCAGTCATGAAATTCATTTGGAAAAGTAAGATGACCAGCCCTTTTTATTTCTTATTTTGAGACAAGGTCTTCCTAAGTTACCCAAGATAGCCTTGAACTTGGAATAATCCTGCCACAGTCTCCCAAGTCACTAGGATTGCAGGCATGTGCCACTACACCCAGCTAAACATGTTTTTATATGCACATATGTACCTAGTTATTTCTATACATAGATAGAAATAACTCTCTATATATCTATATCCATTTATGTATTCTGGATTGGAAAACCTAAAAGAAAATACACCAAGAAATACAGGTAGTTCTTTTTCATGGAATTGCAAATGATCATCATCGTCATCTTTGTATTTATATCCTGTGTTTTCTAAATTTCTATAACAAGTATGTACTATTATTACAACCAAATAGAAAAAAATCATATTTTAAATAAAGGTTTTTCTCACTTTTCCATTGCTGTGAAAAAATACCTGAGAGAATCAATTTAGGGATGACAGATTCATTTTGACTCATGGTTTTAGAGGTTTCAGTTCATGGTAACCTGGCCCCATCACTTTGGGCCTATGGTGAGGTAGAACATCGTAATGGGAATGGCATGACCCCTTGAGGATGATACTCACCTCATGGCAACCAGAAAGAAGGAGGGAGAGAGAGAGGACAGGGTCACAACATCCCCTTTAAGGGCATGCCCAGTGACTTAACTTCTTCCCACAAGGCCACGCCTCCTGAAGTTTCGCCACCTCCCTAAGCACCATCAACTGAGAAAAGGCCTTCCTCACATGAGCTTTTGGGGGACATTTAAGATTCAAACCATAACAAGTGAAAGGGAAAATAAATTATGACCATTTCATGTGAAATATATGTAAGTATTAATATTATATTTTCAAAACTATATAATTAAATGATTAAATGTGTATGACAACTATGAGTAAAAAAGGGTTAAAAAGTTGATAATAAATGTGAAATGAACTTTGTGTGTGTGTGTATATACACACACACACACACATATATATATATACAAATATATATATATATATATCTGAAACATAGTATAGAATATATATATATATATATATATATATATATATATATCTGAAATAGGAATTTGAGTAGGAGTCTTCCTGTTGTCTTTGATTTTGGCTGAAGCCCCAAAACTAAGAACAATGGGTTATAAATAACTCCACATTCTAAACAGTGATATTAGACCTACCTATGCAGGACTCAGGGAAGAAAGCAGAATTGGTCCAATAACTAACTATCCACACCCCCACCACCCACCTCTGACCTACTTCGGTGAAGTCTAAAGTTCGCAAGTTGATTGTAGAATACATTTAAAAGAATAGTTAACCTTGAAAGGAGTCCAAACCACTTCCCCTCTCCTTCCACCTTTCCCTTAAATATTCCAAAAAAGAAACATCCCTAGAGGCACAAAAGACAGAGATACCAACATCACTTATGAGCCCAACCCTGTGGAAGAGTAGGTCCATGGCCACCATGGAAGTGAAATACCCTGAAGTTCTATACAGAGCTTAATTGCATGTCTCTGGGAACTTGGGGAGACTGGAGCCTGCTTCTCAATCAGAAACTAAGAGCAGCAAATAGGCAATCTAGTCACTTGAATTAGCAAGGTTATCTCCAAGAGATGAAGAAAATTTTTTTCATCTATTCTGAATATCTTTATCTCTTTCTGTATTTTGCTAATACTAACATTATATATCACTTTATGCATAGTATAAAAAGTTAGCTAAAAAATTCTGATGAGAACTGGTTTGATTAAACGTGGCTGCTGCCATTTTGAGACAACAGCCAGGCCCCATAGGACCCCTGGCTGGATTGACTGAGTCCCATCTCCAGGATCCCTCAGCCTGACCGATCACTCCCTGCCTCTGGGGCCCTCACATTGACTGACTGCTCCCTGCCGCCAGGACCCCCAGACAAACTGCACCCAGCCTCCAGGATCCCACAACCACACCAAACACACCCGACCTCCAGGACCCCTGCCTGACCAACCACATCCCGCCTCCAGGACCTCCTGCTGACCATGTCCACACCCTGAGCTGCAGTTCCCCATTTGCCAACACATTTCGAAGCCAGAGTGGCCATCTTGGATAATCCTGGAAGCCCTAACTCTGATATTTAGGTGGGGCAAATCCCATCCTGAGATGACTGCTGGAGGCTTGAAGCTCATTGTCAGGTACCTCTCATGCATCAGGCTACTGAACACTGGGAGGTTTGAATACTATATGACTGTTATAGTGTAGTTTTCTTTCTTCTCCTTGTTGAACAATTTTAAGTTTTTATTTCTTTACTTTTTTGGTTCTCTTTTCCTTTTGTTTAAATGTTCCCTCAGAGTCTCTTTCTCCCTTTTTGCATGCTAACATCCAATTTCTTTTGATTACATTCTCACCCTTTCTGTTATCTAGAACTTCTGTATATTATTTTCTTATCCCATTAACAGCTACATCCTACATCCCTCTGCATCCTCTTTGTCCTCCATTAGAAACTGCAGACCTTATTGCAAATCTGTTTATTTTACTGAAGATAATATTTGAACTCATTCTGTTTATTATGACAATTTTGTTATTGTTCTCATAGGGACTATTTGGTCTAGGATTGCATAGTGTCTGAATTGGGCACTGCTAATATTGACCTCCCCTTAAAGAAAAGGTTTTGGAAACCTATAGGGCCACTATAAACCTATAGGGGGAAATCTGCAATACCCCAGATCTGCAATGCTAGAAGGGAAGATACATGAACAACATGAAAAAACAAGGGAAGAAAGTGATTCAAACAAATCTAGATTCTATATTAATAGAATCCAATGACAGTAAGTTAGAAGAAATGTCAGAAAAGGACTTCAGATTATACATGATTAAGATGATTCACGAAGCAAAGGATGAGATAAGAGAGCAAATACAGGCAATGAATGATAATACCAATAAGCAGTTGAAAGAGCAACTGCAGGAAGCAAAAGATCATTTCAACAAAGAGATAGAGATTCTCAAAAAACACCAAATGGAAATCCTTGAAATGAAGGAAACAATAAACCAAATAAAAAACTCAATGGAAAGCATCACCAAAAGACTAGTCCACTTGGAAGACAGAACCTCAGACAATGAAGACAAAATATTTAATCTTGAAAATAAAGTTGCCCAAACAGAGAAGATGGTAAGAAATCATGAACAGAATCTCCAAGAACTATGGAACATCATGAAAAGACCAAATTTAAGAATTATTGGGATTGAGGAAGGCACAGAGATACAAACCAAAGGAAGGAACAACCTATTCAATGAAATGTCAGAAAATTTCCCAAACCTGAAGAATGAAATGGAAAATCAAATACAAGAGGCTTACAGAACACCAAATGGACAAAATCACAACAGATCCACAACAAGGCACATTATAATAAAAATGCCTAGCATTCAAAATAAAGATAGGATTTTGAAAGCCGCAAGAGAAAAGCATCAGATTACATATAGGGGGAAACCAATACAGATAGCAGCAGACTTCTCAACCCAGACTCTAAAAGCTAGAAGGACCTGGAACAACATATTTCAAGCTCTGAAAGAACATGGTTGCCAACCAAGAATCCTATATCCAGCAAAACTAACCTTCAGATTTGAAGATGAAATAAAATCCTTCCATGATAAACAAAAGTTAAAAGAATTTACAAATAGAAAGCCCATGCTACAGAATGTTCTCAACAAAATATTCCATGAGAAGGAAATGAAAAACAACAATGGAGGTCAGAAAAGGGAGGAATTACCTTAGAGAAAAACCACTCAAAGGAGAAACCGAGCCAAGTTAAAAACCAAAAATAAGCCCAAATGACTGGAAATACAAATCATATCTCAAAAATAACCCTGAACAATAATGGCCTAAACTCATCAATCAAAAGTCATAGACTGGCAGAAGAAATACCCAACAATATGCTGCCTGCAAGAGACTCTTCTCATAGAAAAAGACAACCACAGACTAAGGGTGAAAGGATGGGAAAAAACCTACCACACATATGGACTGAGTAAAAAAGCGTGGGTTTCCATCCTTATGTCAGATAAAGTGGACTTCAAGCCAAAGTTAGTCAAAAGGGATAAAGAAGGACATTTCATACTGCTTAAGGGAACCATAAATCAAGAAGACATAACGATAGTAAATATTTATGCCCCAAACAATGGTGCATCCCTGTACATCAAACAAATCCTTCTCAATTTCAGGAATCAAATAGACCACAACACAGTAATTCTGGGTGACTTTAACACACCGCTGTCACCACTAGATCTTCCAAACAAAAACCAACCAAAGAAACTGTAGAACTCAATAACACAATTAATAACCTAGACTTAATAGACATATATAGAATATTCCATCCATCAGCAAGTGAATTCACTTTCTTAGCAGCACATGGAACCTTCTCAAAAATAGACCTTATGTCATGCCACAAAGTAGACCTTAGGAAATGCAAAAAAATAGATACTGCCTTGTGTTCTATCAGATCATAATGGACTGAAAGTAGATATCAATGACAAAATAAAAAACAGAAATTACTCCAACACCTGGAGACTAAATAATATGCTATTGAATGAAACATGGATAACAGAAAACATCAGGGAGAAGATAAAAAAAAATTCTTAGAGGTCAATGAGAATGATGATACAACATATAAAAATCTCTGGGACACTATGAAAGTGGTACTAAGAGGAAAATTCATTGCATGGAGCGCATTCCAGAAAAGAATGAAAAGTCAACAACTAAATGACCTAACATTACAGCTCAAAGCCCTAGAAGAAGAAGAACAGAAGAACAGCAAAAGTAGTAGAAGAAAGGAAATAATTAAAATCAGAGCTGAAATCAATGAAATTAAAACAAAAGAAACAATTCAAAAAATTGACAAAACAAAAAGTTGGTTCTTTAAGAAAGTGAACAAAATAGACAAACCCTTAGCCACACTAACAAAGAGAAGGAGAGAGAAAACTAAAATTACTAAAATTTGTGATGAAAAAGGAAATATCACGACAGACACCCTGAGATACATAAAATAATGAGAAGTTAACTTCAAAAATCTGTATTCCAACAAAATAGAAACTACCAAAGACATTGACAAATTTCTAGAGACATATGCTCCTCCCAAACTGAACCAGGAGGACATACACAATTTAAACAGATCAATATCAAGCAATGAAATAGAAGAAACCATTAAAAACCTACCATCCAAGAAAAGCCCAGGACCAGACAGATTCTTAGCTGAGTTCTACAAGACCATCAAAGAAGAACTCATTCCAATACTTCTCAAAGTATTCCAGGAAAAGAAAAGGAGGGTACCCTACCAAATTCATTCTATGAAGCTAATATCACCCTCATACCCAAACCAGACAAAGAAACATCAAGGAAAGAAAATTTTAGACCGATATCCTTGATGAATATAGATGCAAAGATCCTTAACAAAATATTGGCAAACCGTATCCAAAAACATATTAAGAAAATTGTGCACCACAATCAAGTTGGGTTCATCCCTGGAATGCAAGGATGGTTTAACATCCATAAATCAATAAACGTAATCCATCATGTCAATAGACTTAAGGATAAGAATCATATGGTTATTTCAACTGACACAGAAAAAGCGTTTGACAAAATACAACACCCCTTCATGCTCAAAACACTAGAAAAAATAGGGATAGTAGGAACATACCTGAACATTGTAAAGGCTATTTAAGCTAAACCCATGGCCAACATCATTATTAATGGAGAAAAACTGAAAGCATTCACTTTAAAAACGGGAACAAGACAGGGATGTCCTCTTTCACCACTTCTATTCAACATTGTCCTTGAAACTCTAGCCAGAGCAATTAGACAGATTAAAGAAATTAAAGGGATACGAATAGGAAAAGAGGAACTTAAGCTGTCACTATTTACTGATGACATGATTCTATATTTAGAGGATCCAAAAAACTTCTCCAGAAAACTTCTAGACCTCATCAATGAATTCAGCAAAAAAGCAGGCTATAAAATCAACATGCATAAATCTAATGCATTTTTATACGCAAGAGATGAAACATCTGAAAGGGAAATGAGGAAAACAACTCCATTTGCAATAGCCTCAAAAAAAATAAAATACTCGGGAATCAATCTAACCAAAGAGGTAAAAGATCTCTACAATGAAAACTACAAAACATTGAAGAAAGAAATTGAGGAAGACCTTAGAAGATGGAAAGATCTCCCATGTTCTTGGATAGGCAGAATTAATATTGTCAAAATGGCCATACTACCAAAAGTGCTATACAGATTCAATGCAATTCCACTTAAAATTCCAGTGATGTACCTTACAGAAATAAAGAAAGCAATCATGAGATTAATCTGGAAGAATAAGAAACCCAGAATAGCTAAAGCAATCCTTAACAGGAAGAATGAAATAGGGGATATCACAATACCAGAACTTCTACTATACTACAAAGCAGTAGTAACAAAAACGGCATGGTATTGGTACCAAAATAGACAGGTAGATCAATGGTACAGAATAGAGGACATGGACACAAACCCAAATAAATACAATTTTCGCATACTAGACAAAGAGGCCAAAAATATGCAATGAAGAAAAGATAGCCTATTCAATAAATGGTGCTGGGAAAACTGGAAAACCATATGCAACAGAATGAAACTAAACCCATATCTCTCACCATGCACAAAACTCAACTCAAAATGAATCAAGGGCCTTGAAATCAGACCAGAGACCCTGCATCTTATAGAAGAAAAAGTAGGTCCAAATCTTCAACTTGTTAGCTTAGGATCAGACTTCCTCAACAGGATTCCCATAGCACAAGAAATAAAAGCAAGAATCAATAACTGGGACAGATTCAAACTAAATAGATTTCTCTCAGCAAAGGAAACCATCAGCAATGCGAAGAGAGAGCCTACAGAGTGGGAGAATATCTTTGTCACTCATACTTCAGATAGAGCGCTAATTTCCAGAATCTATAAAGAACTCAAAAAACTCTACACCAAGAATACAAATAACCCAATCAACAAATGGGCTAAGGATATGAACACACACTTCATAGAAGAAGATCTACAAGCAACCGACAAACATATGAAAAAATGTTCAACATCTTTAGTAATAAGAGAAATGCAAATCAAAACTACCTAAGATTCCATCTCACCCCAATTAGAATGGTGATTATCAAGAATACAAGCAACAATAAGTGCTGGAGAGGATGTGGGGAAAAAGGTACACTCATACATTGCTTGTGGGGTTGCAAATTAGTGCAGCCACTCTGGAAAGCAGTGTGGAGATTCCTTAGAAAACTTGGAATGGACCCACCATTTGACCCAGCTATCCCACTCCTCAGCCTATACCCAAAGGACTTAAAATCAGCATACTACAGAGATACAGCCACATCAATATTCATAGCTGCTTGATTCACAATAGCCAGATTGTGGAACCAACCTAGATGTCCTTCAATTGATGAATGGATAAACAAACAGTGATATATATATATATATATATATATATATATATATATATATATATACACAATGGAATATTACTCAGCTATAAAGAATAATAAAATTATGGCATTTGCAGGCAAATGGATGAAATTGGAGAATATCATGCTAAGTGAGATAAGCCAATCTCAAAAAAACCAAAGGACGAATGATCTCACTGATAAGCAAAAGATGACACATAATGGGGGGTGGGAGGGGGGCAAGAATGAAGGAAGGAGGGACTGTGTAGAGGGAAAAGAGGGGTGGGAGGGGTGGAGGGGAAGGAAAAAATAACAGAATGAATCAAACATCATTACTCTATGTAAATGTACGATTACGCAAATGGTATGCCATGCTGTTACTCCAGGTACAAACAGAAACGACATGTATCCCATTTGTTTACAATAAAAATAAATTTAAAAAAAAAACTACACTGAGATTCCATCTCAGTCTAGTCAGAATGGCAATTATCAAGAATACAAGTAACAAGGACTGCCGTTGTGACTCAGGGGTAGAGCACTCACCTAGCACGTGCGAGGCACTGGTTCAATCTTCAGTACCACATAAAAATAAATAGATAAAGGTATTGTGTCCACCTACAACCAAAACATTAAAAAAAAAATACAAATAACAATAAATGCTGGCCAGGATGTGGGGGAAAAGATTCATTCATGTTTCTGGTGTGACTACAAATTGGTACAACCACTCTGGAAAGCAGTATGGAGATTCCTCAGAAAACTTGGACTGGAACCACCATTTAACACAGTCATCCCACTCCTGGGTATATACCCAAAGAATTTAATCAGCATACTACAGGGACACAGCCACATCAAATGTTTATAGAAGCTCAGTTCACAATAGATAAACTATGGAATCAACCTAGGTGCCCTTCAACAGATGTATGGATAAAGAAAAGGTGATATGTATTCACAATGGATTATTACTCAGCCATAAAAAAGAATGACTTTATGACTTTTTTGCTAGTAAATGGATGGAAGTAGAGGCTATTAAGCTAAGTGAAATAAGCCAATCCCAAAAAACCAAAGGTTGAATGAATGTTCTCTCTGATATGCAGATTCTAACACATAACAAAGGGGTGGGGAAGAATAGAAGTTCAGAATAGAAATCAGTGGATTAGACAAAGGGAAATGAAGGGAAGGGAGGGAGATGAGAATAGGAAAGAGTGGAATGAATCGCACATAACTTTTCTATGTTCACATATGAACACACTACCAGTGAAACTTCACATCATGTACATCCACAAGAATGGGATCCTAATTAGAATAAGTTATACTCCATGTATGTGTAATATATCAAAATACTCTCTACTGTCATGCATATCTATAAATAACAAATTGAAAAAAATTAAAGTGTGATAGGTTTTTTCCATACTACTTAATAACCACCTGTCTGTGCCCACTTTAAAAGCAAAGATTGTCTGAAAGGGACACCCAACACAATCAGAACCCAAAAGTACATTTGATGTAGGTCAGCGATATTTTTAATGCTTCCTGACAATCAAACTATCTATACAGAAGCACCGATAATTATTTAAAAAGCCCTTGTTCTCTAGAGGAAGAAACTTTTTTGCAAAGCACTCAATCTGTGTCACAAATATTTGCATCTCAATTTAATACTCTGGTTTTATCCTGATATGGCCTTTAAAATTGTATTTCACCCAGTCCCAGTAGAGAAGCTTTCTTAAGCACCTTCTGTCCCCAAATATACCAACACTACTTTTGCACTGATCAAATGATTGACTCTCCACATTCCTTGTCACCATTGTGTTTCCATCCCCAGGGAAAGTCCAAGGGGATTCCCTTGACCTTCTCAGCACTGCTCCTGATAAGGTGCCCTGCTTATGCTAAGGGTAGGACTGGTGTAGTGGAATCGACCTCCTCTGAGGGCTCAGACGCTGCCCTTGGAAGTTCTGGCAATGAGACAAGAGCTAAGGTATTTGGCCTACTTTGTCCTTCATGTTTTCTCATCCGAGACTTGACTCCATCCTTTCACACTCTCAGGTTTGAGGGCTTTGGGTGGTTCTCATGGACCAGCTTCCCCAGGATGACATCTCCCCCAGCCTGCTTCTATTGGTGCTAAAGATGAACCTTGCTCACCCACTGATGCTCAGTCTATCTGGCATTTTCTTGCCAGACTGAGCGTGGAGTAGGCTCTTGGCATGGGCCCAATGTGGTCGGTAGACTACACACACTCTATTCCTTGAACTCCCACATGGAACCAAATTACCCAGATGTGCATTGGGCTTGCAAATTTTTTGATTTCCTCCATTTTACTGAGTGAGGCCCTTCCTTGGTGAGCCTCCAACTGCCTTAGAATTATACAGTAAAAATCGAGGCTGCCTCTGTTGGTGCAGTTTGGGAAGATGCTCAAATTCCAACAAGAGGTTGAAAATTTAGGACTTCTTGAGTCAACAGCCTCTTCCACATGGTCCCTGTCTACAAACCACCTAGTAATCTACCCCCCAGAGTATTGTCAGATTCACTGCACCCTGACAAGGCTTTTAATTGAGTCACAAAAGGGGAAATTGGTTCAGGTTTCATAAACGGAGACAACAGGAAGTCGAATCCATCAGCAGTAACTAGTGAAAATGTAACCGGTGCATTTGTTTCTTCAGTTTGTTTTCTCCAACCATAAAAAAAAAAGAAGAAGAAGAAAAGAAATGTTTTGCTTTCCTCTAACATCAAATGACCTAGAACCGTTCCCTTCAGGGGTTATCACAGTACCTTTTAAAAAGTCCTTTACCTCTCTTTGAATGTAAATTGAAAAGGCTCCAACAGCTTCTCTGGGTATTTTTATTCTCCAATTTAAGCTTGTGTTTTCTCTCCAGTGAAAAGTCTTAACTTTCTGGGACATTAATTAGTGGTGTCAAAAAAACAAGAGCCATCATTCCGATTCATGTGACAAACATCTGCTTCCACCAAGTAGTAACAACATGTGGGAATTCCAATGGCAGCAAGCTAAGTCACAGGATTCCTTGGACAGGGCCTATTGAAGCCTCTTATCCCAAACCCAATGAAAACATGACATCTAAAAGCAAAGGGCCCATGTTCCTTAAGGAGTAGTTTTAGAGTTTAGGAAACATCCTCAGAACAGTTTTGAACCTCTTTTCCCTCCTCTAATTTCTCTACTAATTTCTTGAACCTTTTTTTCTCCTCTAATGTTATTTAAGATCCCCTGAAAGTAAATCAAAATGCACTAAGATCTAACCATCAGAGAAAATTGTATTTGTACCTAAACAAATAGCATTGTTAGAACCTATCATGAGATTTGGAAACACTGTCTGCCTATCAGACATCTCTTTTAATAAAAATAGCTAATGTTTTATATTGCTTTTATCCCCCAAAAAACTATTTAACATAGATACTTAATTCTTAATGATCAATCATGCTTTCCTGAAAATGGCTACATTGGGTGCTAATTACTCATGAACGGATAGAACATTTTGTGCAGGAATATCCCCAAATTAGAAAGATCAGTTTTAGATCTTCATATTGTTTTTAAAATTGCATAAGGTATAATTAGTTTTATTTAAATGATACCAAAAATAGAGGTCACCAAATAAATACCACCTTTCACCTTTACCACTTCCCTCCTCTCACTCCCTTTCATAGATCCTCCTCAAAAGGGAATAAATGTTGACTTTGTCCATGCTCTAGGGTATTCATTTATACACAAACATATGCATGTTTGTAAATAAATAGGATTTCATAGAGAAAATTAGACCATACACATTGTTCTGAAACATTATTTTTCTTCACCTAATGATGACTTATAGATATTTCCTATTTTTTTAACTGTGGCAAAATATCTATTACATAAAGCTGACATTTAACCATTTCATTATTGATTCAAATTTAGGTTAATCTCAGTTATTCTTGATAATAAATTTGACTTCAATAAATATCCCAGTACCTTCTGTGAACAGAAGTAGAAATTTGTTCAAGAATTAAGCTCATTTTAAAAAATTCAATGAATATTTCCTCCAAAGAGTCTTAATGAATTTCTATTTCCATGAACAGCACATTCAGAGTTACTATTTCCTCACAAATTCATCAAACTGTATATTATCAACTTGTTCTACTTTTTCCTAAATTGTGGGAAGAAAAAAGTTTTCATTAATTTTACTTCCTCAATCTTCATATATTGTTTCAAAAATTTATACCTTTATTTGCATTTCATGTTCTTGGCCTTTCTCTTTAATGGTTTGATATTTGTATTGACCTATTGATGGTTTTTATATGTTAAAAATAATCCCTTGTTATACATACATATATACTTACAAATTTTTATTCTAGTCTGCTGCTTAACTTTTTAATTTTTATTTATTTATTTATATTTTTACAGACTGCATTTTGATTTATTGTACACAAATGGGGTACATCATTTCATTTCTATGTTTGTGCACGATGTAGATTCATACCATTCGTGCAATCATACATGTATGTAGGGTAATGATGTCTGTTTCATTTTTTAAATTGATCTTTAATTATACCCAAGGTTTTGTTTGTTTCTTTTTTTGTTTTTGAAAGTCAAATTCTTTGGTTTTCCTTTTAGATTCTAGCTTTTATACCTTGTTTATGAAGACATTCCCCAAATAAACTGAAATGTCACATTTTTCATATATTACCTTCTTATACATGCATGAATCTATTTCTGGATTCCATTAGAGTTCTACCACTCTTTTCAAGTCTTTTCACATAAGTATTATTATATATGCATATTTATATCTATGCCACTTGCATAATATATGACTAAGTAATAGAAAACAAATTATATATTTTATTATGTATATTTAATATAAATAAATTTTATATTTATATTACTTATATTTATATGCATAAAGGAAATATAAAAATTATAATACAAATATGAAAATATTATGGATTGCATATCAATAATATAATTCGTTGTAGCTCCATGGTAGAGTACTTACCTAGAATATGTGAGGCAATCAGTTCGATCCTCAGCACCACATAAAAATAAATAAATAAAATAAAAGTATCCATCTACAACTAAAACAATATTTTTAAAAAATACATATACTTTTTAACATTCATATAACATTTTTAACATATAACATTTTTAACAATCATTTACATAATTTAAGAAATAAATTGACTTGAGCAGAATTTCTCATCCAATGTAGGATACTACCAGTTGTAGCAAATTTTGTTTAGTGTGTGGTCATAATGTGAATATTAAAATATTTTTTCATTAATTCTGTTCCAAGTCAGGTCTGGTGGTGCACACCTGTAATCCCAGTGACTCAGCACGGTAGGCAGGAGAATCATAAGTTCCAGGTCAGCCTCAGCCATTTAGCGAGAACCTCAGCAACTTAGTGAGGTTCCGTCTCAAAATAAAAGACAAAAAGGACTGGGAATGTAGCTCAGTGTAAAATACATCTTGGGTTCAATCCCCAGTATCAAAAAGAAAGAAAGGGAAAAAAAAGATATAATCCAGGTTTACAGTCTTCAAAAATACACTGTATTCATTTAAGAGATTTTTCCCTTTATTTCTATCTTTCTAAGAGATTTTATTGGAAATTGGAATTTTTAAATATCTATTGAACTATTGTCCCCTGGCCCTTTAATTTATTTTTAAAATGTATTGCACTAATAGCTTTCCTGATGTTCAACCCTATTTGCAAACCTAGGGAAAAAAAAAAAAGACTTAGTCCTATAGTATGGTGATTTATACACTGCTGTTTCAACTTGTCATTATTTAGAACTTTTGCATGTGTGCCCGTATCTGAAAATTGCATGTATGTCTATATACATGTCTTTGGTTATTAAGTTTGGGTTATCTTTTTTTGAATCAGTAGCAGGATTTTGCTGATCTGTAGAATGAGTTGGAAAGCTAACCAGTTCCAAACACTGAAATAGCTACATTACATGATAAGTATCCATTCATGAAATATTTGGTAAAACCTTTACATTTTCCTTCTTACTTTCATAAAATTAATCAAAGTTATGGAATTGAGAATTAGATTAATACTTTAGAGCCAGCTTCTCCAGGTTCTCGGAACGGAACTGGCCCGCTAGTGAGAGCCTGTCTGAACAGAGCACGCTCCGAGTCCCGGAGCCGCTGCAGTGCAGTGTACTCCTGCAAAGAACCAGCGGAGAGGCTCGATCTGCAGTCAGTCTCAGGGATAAGGTCAGGGCAGCCGGAGACCTCTTCAGGCGGCTCTGCCCACTCCGGCCGCGGGCTCTCTTCACGGGGCGATCCAAGATGGCGGCCTAGAGGGAGACTGCACCCCCGGTCGCTCCAGAACCCAGGAGTTAAGAAGGGGAGGCATTGAGAGACTCGGACTGAAGTGGAGCCACGGGTGAGTCTGCCCACTGGGTAAAGCTCGGCCCGGGTGGCAGGCCCAGATAGAGGTGGCTTAGCAGAGCCGGGCAGGGCAGCTAGAGTCATCCACAGGCAGTCCTGCGCACTCCGGCCCCGCCCACACAGCCAGCTTCTCCAGGTTCTCGGAACGGAACTGGCCCGCTAGGGAGAGCCTGTCTGAACAGAGCACGCTCCGAGTCCCGGAGCCGCTGCAGTGCAGTGTACTCCTGCAAAGAACCAGCGGAGAGGCTCGATCTGCAGTCAGTCTCAGGGATAAGGTCAGGGCAGCTGGAGACCTCTTCAGGCGGCTCTGCCCACTCCGGCCGCGGGCTCTCTTCACGGGGCGATCCAAGATGGCGGCCTAGAGGGAGACTGCACCCCCGGTCGCTCCAGAACCCAGGAGTTAAGAAGGGGAGGCATTGAGAGACTCGGACTGAAGTGGAGCCACGGGTGAGTCTGCCCACTGGGTAAAGCTCAGCCCGGGTGGCAGGCCCAGATAGAGGTGGCTTAGCAGAGCCGGGCAGGGCAGCTTGAGTCTTCCCAAGGTAGTCTTCCACACTCCGGCAGTGGGCTCTTCCCACACGGCCAGCTGCACGGTGCAGGCCCACAGTGAGAGCATTTCCGCACAGAGCCAGTTCCAAAACGTGGAACCAGTAGGGGGCTAGGGGCAGTATTCTTCGAATGAGCTGCTTTATCAGATTCCTCCAAGACATCAGGCTACTGAAGGCTGGGAGGTGATACACTGGAAATCTAGTGGGACACTATAAGCCAATAGTGGAAAACTGCAATATCTCAAGGTCCCATTGACAACTGACCATTATGAGAAAACAAGGGAAGAAAATGTCCCAAACAAACCTAGATACTACATCAATAAAACCCAATGACAGCAGAGCAGAAGAAATGACAGAAAGGGAGTTCAGAATGTACGTAATTAAAACGATCAGGGAAGCTAATGAGGAGATGAAAGAGCAAATGCATGCATTGAAGGAGGAGATGAAAGAGCAAATGCAGGCATTAAATGATCGCACCAATCAACAGTTAAAAGACCAAATACGGGAAGCAAGAGATCATTTCAATAAAGAGTTAGAGATACTGAAGAAAACCAAACTGAAATCCTTGAAATGAAGGAAACAATAAACCAAGTTAAAAACTCCATAGAAAGCATAACCAATAGGATAGAACACCTGGAAGACAGAACCTCAGACATTGAAGACAAAATATTTAACCTTGAAAACAAAGTGGAACAAACAGAGAAGATGGTAAGAAATCATGAACAGAATCTCCAAGAACTATGGGATATCATGAAAAGGCCAAATTTGAGAATTATTGGGATTGAGGAAGGCTTAGAGAAACAAACCAAAGGAATGAACAATCTATTCAATGAAATAATAACAGAAAATTTCCCAAATCTGAAGAACGAAATGGAGAACCAAGTACAAGAGGCTTATAGAACTCCAAACATACAAAATTACAACAGACCCACACCAAGGCACATTATTATGAAAATACCTAACATACAAAATAAAGACAGAATTTTAAAGGCCGCGAGAGAAAAGAATCAAATTACATTCAGAGGGAAACCAATAAGAATATCAGCAGATTTTTCAATCCAGACCCTAAAAGCTAGAAGGGCCTGGAACAACATATACCAAGCCCTGAAAGAAAATGGATGCCAACCAAGAATCTTATACCCAGCAAAACTTACCTTCAAATTTGACGATGAAATAAGATCCTTCCATAATAAACAAAAGCTAAAGGAATTTACAAAAAGAAAGCCAGCATTACAGAACATTCTCAGCAAAATATTCCATGAGGAAGAGATGAAAAACAACGATGCAAATCAGCAACAGAAGGCGCTAGCCTAAAGGAATAGCCAAATAAAGGAGAAACCAAATCATGTCAAAAACAAATATGAGTCAATTGACTGGGAATACAAATCATATCACAATAATAACCCTGAATGTTAATGGCCTGAATTCATCAATCAAAAGACACAGACTGGCAGATTGGATTAAAAAGAAAAATCCAACAATATGCTGCCTGCAAGAGACACATCTCATAGAAAGAGACACCCATAGACTAAAGGTGAAAGGATGGGGAAAACATACCATGCACACGGACACAGCAAAAAAGCTGGAGTATCCATCCTCATCTCAGATAATGTGGACTTCAAACCAAAACTAGTCAGAAGGGATAAAGAAGGACATTACATGCTGCTTAAGGGAAGCATAAATCAGCAAGACATAACAATCATAAATATCTATGCCCCGAACATTGGCTCACCCACGTACGTCAAACAAATCCTTCTCAATTCCAGAAATCAAATAGACCACAACACAATAATACTAGGTGATTTTAACACACCTCTCTCACCACTGGATAGATCGTCCAAACAAAAATTGAATAAAGAAACTATAGATCTCAACAACACAATCAGCAATTTAGACTTAACGGACATATATAGAATATACCATCCAACAAAGAATGAATACACTTTCTTCTCAGCAGCACATGGATCCTTCTCTAAAATAGACCATATTTTATGCCACAAAGCTACTGTTAGTAAATACAAGAAGATAGAGATACTACCTTGTACTCTATCAGATCATAATGGATTGAAATTAGAAATAAATGACAGAATAAAAAACAGAAACTTCTCCAATACCTGGAGACTAAATAATACACTATTATATGATGAATGGATAACAGAAGACATCAGGAGGGAAATAAAAAAATTCTTAGAAGTAAACGAGAACAAAGACACATCATATCAAAATCTCTGGGACACTATGAAAGCAGTACTTAGAGGAAGATTTATTTCATGGGGTGCATTCAAAAAAAGAAGTAGAAATCAACAAATAAACGAGTTAACACTACAGCTCAAAGCACTAGAAAAAGAAGAGCAGACCAATACCAAAAGTAGTAGAAGACAGGAAATAGTTAAAATCAGAGCCGAAATCAACGAAATCGAAACAAAAGAAACAATCGGAAAAATTAATAAAATAAATAGTTGGTTCTTTGAAAAATAAATAAAATTGATAAACCCTTAGCCACACTAACAAAGAGAAAGAGGGAGAAAACTCAAATTACTAAAATTCGGAATGAACAAGGAAACATCACAACAGACACGAGTGAAATACAAAACATAATTAGAAGCTATTTCGAAAATCTATACTCCAACAAAACAGAAAACCTTGAAGACATCAACAAATTTCTAGAGACATATGAACTACCTAAACTGAACGAGGAGGACATACACAACTTAAATAAACCAATTTCAAGCAATGAAATAGAAGAGGTCATCAAAAGCCTACCAACAAAGAAAAGTCCAGGACCAGATGGGTTCTCAGCCGAGTTCTATAAAACCTTTAAAGAAGAGCTCATTCCAATACTCCTCAAACTATTCCATGAAATAGAAGAGGAGGGAACCCTACCAAACTCGTTCTATGAAGCCAATATCACCCTGATACCTAAACCAGACAGAGACACATCAAGGAAAGAAAATTTCAGACCAATATCCTTAATGAACATCGATGCAAAAATTCTCAACAAAATTTTAGCAAATCGCATACAAATATATATTAAAAAGATAGTGCACCACGATCAAGTGGGTTTTATCCCAGGGATGCAAGGTTGGTTCAACATTCGGAAATCAATAAATGTCATTCACCATATCAACAGACTTAAAGTTAAGAATCACATGATTATTTCAATAGATGCAGAAAAAGCATTTGATAAAATACAGCATCCCTTCATGCTCAAAACACTAGAAAAAATTGGGGTAATGGGAACATTCCTAAACATTATAAAGGCCATCTACGCTAAGCCCATGGCTAATATCATTCTAAATGGTGAAAAACTGAAAGCGTTCCCCCTAAAAACTGGAACAAGGCAGGGATGCCCTCTTTCACCGCTTCTATTCAACATCGTCCTTGAGACTCTAGCCAGAGCAATCAGACAAACCAAAGAAATTAAAGGGATACGAATAGGAAAAGAAGAACTCAAACTATCCCTGTTCGCTGATGACATGATTATATATTTAGAGGAACCTGGAAATTCCACCAGAAAACTTTTAGAACTCATAAGTGAATTCAGTAAAGTAGCAGGTTACAAGATCAATGCTCATAAATCCAATGCATTTTTATACATAAGTGATGAATCTTCAGAAAGAGAAATTAGGAAAACTACCCCATTCACAATAGCATCGAAAAAAATAAAATACTTGGGAATCAATCTCACAAAAGAGGTGAAAGACCTCTACAATGAGAACTACAGAACACTAAAGAAAGAAATTCAAGAAAACCTTAGAAGATGGAAAGATCTCCCATGTTCCTGGATAGGCAGAATTAATATCGTCAAAATGGCTATACTACCTAAAGTTCTATACAGATTCAATGCAATTCCAATTAAAATCCCAATGATGTACCTCGCAGAAATAGAGCAAGCAATTATGAAATTCATCTGGAAGAATAAAAAACCTAGAATAGCTAAAGCAATCCTCAGTAGCAAGAGCGAAGCAGGGGGTATTGCAATACCAGATCTTCAACTCTACTACAAAGCAATAGTAACAAAAACGGCATGGTATTGGTACCAAAATAGACAGGTAGATCAATGGTACAGAATAGAGGACATGGACACAAACCCAAATAAATACAATTTTCTCATACTAGACAAAGGTTCCAACAATATGCAATGGAGAAAAGATAGCCTCTTCAACAAATGGTGCTGGGAAAACTGGAAAACTATATGCAATAGAATGAAACTAAACCCCTATCTCTCACCCTACACAAAACTCAACTCAAAATGGATCAAAGACCTCGGAATCAGACCAGAGACCCTGCATCTTATAGAAGAAAAAGTAGGTCCAAATCTTCAACTTGTTGGCTCAGGATCAGATTTCCTTAACAGGACTCCCATAGCACAAGAAATAAAAGCAAGAATAAACAACTGGGATAGATTCAAACTAAAAAGCTTTCTCTCAGCAAAGGAAACTATCAGAAATGTGAAGAGAGAGCCTACAGAGTGGGAGAATATCTTTGCCAACCACACCTCAGATAGAGCGCTAATTTCCAGAATCTATAAAGAACTCAAAAACTCTACACGAAGAATACAAATAATCCAATCAACAAATGGGCTAAGGAAATGAACAGACACTTCACAGAAGAAGATGTACAAGTAATCACCAGATATATGAAAAAATGTTCAACATCCCTAGTAATAAGGGAAATGCAAATCAAAACCACCCTAAGATTTCATCTCACCCCAATTAGAATGGCGATTATCAAGAATACAAGCAACAATAGGTGTTGGCGAGGATGTGGTGAAAAAGGAACACTCATACATTGCTGGTGGGGTTGCAAATTAGTGCAACCACTCTGGAAAGCAGTGTGGAGATTCCTCAGAAAGCTTGGAATGGAAACACCATTTGACCCAGCTATCCCACTCCTTGGCCTATACCCAAAGGACTTAAAATCAGCATACTACAGAGATACAGCCACATCAATGTTCATTGCTGCTCAATTCACCATAGCCAGATTGTGGAACCAACCTAGATGCCCTTCAGTTGATGAATGGATAAAGAAACTGTGGCATATTTATACAATGGAATATTACTCCGCAATGAAGAATGATAAAATTATGGCATTTGTAGGCAAATGGTCGAAAGTGGAGAATATCATGCTAAGTGAGATAAGCCAATCTCAAAAAACTAAAGGACGAATGATCTCGCTGATAAGCGGATGAGGACATATAATGGGGGGTGGGACGGGCTAGCATTAGGTTTAGGGTTAGGTTTAGAGTTAGGCTAAGGAGAGCAGTAAGAATGAAGGAAAGAAGGACTGTGTAGAGGGAAAAGAGGGGTGGGAGGGGTGGGAGGGGTGGGGGGGAGGGGAAAAAATATAATAAACATCATTACCCTATGTAAACGTAAAAAAAAAAAAAAAAAAAAAAAAAAAAAAAGATTAATACTTTAATGATCTAACAAAACATCAACATCATAGAAAGAGCTCCGATCGGTTTGTTCTGCTTTCAATGGAAAATTTGTATATGTGCAAACACTTAGTCACACCTGATTATGTTGTGCCTACACAAATGTTGCATGGTTCCATAATCACATATTGCATGTGACATGAAGCACAACCAAGACTGATAGCATTTGCTTTGGGGTTTCACCTACTTCACGTAATTATTAATAATAATACAGGGAAGGTATTTAACTTGGACACATTAAAATGGTAACCAAAGAAATTATAGACTAATGGCAGTGAAAACATATACTGAAAATTATAAAGTTTACTCTGCATTTAATTTAAGCATACAAAAACACACTGTACAGTTAATTAATCTCATTTCCCATCTAATCCCACCTCACTAAAGATTGACAAAAATCCTTAATCAGGTGTGACAACTAAGTGTTATGTTGTTGATAAATGTCTAGGATCAATGCCATAATCAGACCTGATTAGACATTTACATACAGACTCCCTGGCTGCATGATTTCTGTAATTTATTGTTAACTCACTAGATTATTAAGGATAACGTTCACATGCAAATTACAGAAATCCAAAATAACAGTGCCTTCAACAAGTTAGAAGTTTGTTTTGCAGGCAAGTTGTTGGAGGTACGGTAGACCAACGAGCCCTGTTCCCCAAAGCCTTCCGGGACCCAGACTCCTTCCAGTTTTCCACTCTGGCCTTCTGTGGGCATGGTCTTCCCCGATAATCTGAGATGGAATTGCAGCCTCCAGAACATGGAGGAAAAGCACAAGAAGGAGCAGTGGACACATGCCAGTTGACACATTGTAGGACCCTGTAAGTTGCCCCACGATATTTCTACTTACATCCCTTTGACCAGAGTACAGTTATATGTCACACTTCACCACAAAGGAGACTGACCAGTATATGTTTATTATTCTAGGAAATTGTGTATTCAGCTAAACTCTCTATTGTAAAGGAAAAAAAGTAGAACAGATATTAGGAGAAAGCATGGCAAGCCATCTCTGCCATGACCATTTCACATGGACTTCCGATTAGCCTGCATATGCATTTCCTAATCTCTGTCTCCTTAACAAGTCCCTGGTGACAAATGCCATCCAGGGATAGAGATAGATCAACAAGGTTGGAAAAAACTACTTCAAGAGAGAGGCTTCCAGACAGTGGGCTGGTGTGGGTGGATTGATAGATAAAAAGCAGAATACTCCTTGAATGAAGAGATTGTACCTTATATATTCAGTCAGACAACATATTCTGGGCAATCATAATGTGAACTTTGTTCGCTGTTCAGGTTCCATGCAGGTCCTAGCCCACTTGTGTAAGGCAGTTTACAATACAGTTGGGATGACAGCGCAGACAAATAAAATGTTATGCAACCCAATAATTATTCATAAAATGAGAGATGTGACAAGTCTCCATAGGATCAAGTGACACACTGCTAGCATAGACAAAAACCGGGATTTCTGTTTCAGATATTATGGTGGCTAGGAATTTGGAGTGTCTGATTATCCTTCTGAAAACAACTAAAAATACTGAATTAAATATAAAACTGTCATGTTAAAAGCATTTATGACATGACAAAATAGTATTGTCAATCAAAAATTAAGTGGAAAAGAGACTATAAATAGCAAGCCGAAGACTAAAGCTGCTTTTGTCATAGACACATTTTTTTGAACCAATAAACTTGAATTTCATTTTCACATTCTCCTGCAATCATATGGACTGAAAACAAAGCACAGCGTTAACTCAAGTTAGGATATCCATGAGACTCTTTTGAACCAATAATTTGGAACTCTGGGTGGCTACACACTTAGTGGAAATGAATCAGAAGTTGTCTCACTCCAACCGCATGTGCAGGGACCACAAGGAAACGTGCCTAAATATTAAGTGGAACAAAAGGAATAAATCTTCCCTGAGAAGTGGTAATCAAAAACAGACTTTGTACAGATTTATAGCTCAAATTCACATCACTTGTGTGGTCAAAAAGACCTTGGACCATAAATTTAGTTTAAAATGGTCCCAAACAACTTCCTCAGGTATTCTCAAGATACAAAGAAAAATCATCTCTAGATTTTTGGAAAAATTAATCTTCATCTTCATTTTTATTCTAGGACTCAAAATATTCCCACAAATAATTTCCCAAGGTAATGAGCAACTCAGAATTAAAACTATGCACACACCAATCAAGACACCATGAGAACAGCAACAATAACAACAAATACCTAAAATACATTGAGACTTCAGATAGTAGAGTCACTGGTTATATAAAATGCTTATTAAGAAGGGAAATCAATTTATCTGTGGGGAGCTAAAAAATTACCAAGCAACTCTGAAAAAGAATAAAATAAATGCTCTGAAGGAAAAATCAGGAACTGGAAGACAAATTAGAAGAAATATGAATAAATAAAGAAATTGGAGGGGGAGTCAACAGAAAGTTAACAGAAATTGAGGATAGAGTTGGCATGCATGACACATTTTTCCTTAGAGCCCGGAAGGAAAGGCAAGGGAGAATGGGCCAGAACATTATTAAGGAAAATAATAGATAAAAATATTCTAACAATACAAGAGACATTAATCCTCAGTTATAAAAAGCCTGACATATTTCCATGAGGAGAAATGTGCATTATTGTTTTAAAAAAAAAAGTACACCACCAAAGATAGAAGGTATTAAAGAAAGCCAGAGAAGAAAGATTACCTTTAAAGGAGCAACAGTTAGATTGACAGCTGATTTCTCAAGCCCATTCATGAAACTAAATGATAATATAATGATAGTTTTCAGTAGCCTGAAGAACAAAACTCTCAATCCAGAATTCCATAGGCTGAGAAAATCTATTTTAAAAGGGGAAATTAATGGCATTTTTCTTACAAATAAAAACTAGGAAAATTTGCCACTAGGAGATCTTTCCTAATAAAATTCTAGAGAATATCCTCCATGTATAATGAAGGTGATTTCAAAGAACATCTGAAATGTAAGAAAGGATAAATAGTAAAGAAATTAGTAAATGTTTTTGGAACTCTCAATGAATTTTTACAATATAAAACTAGTAATATAATATATCGTGGAATATAAGATAGTATTAAATTTTAACAACTGAACTCAAGAGAAGAGTAACAGAACCACACAATTTTAAGAATTGTGTTGTCTAAGAGACAGGCTGTTTATATTAGATTTCCAGGGTTAATTACATAATTTCTAGGAAAAACAAACACTGAAAGAAAGAAAATACAATATATGTTTTTGGAGATATCAGAAAGTAATAATAAGAAAAGCAAAAATAAAATCCTAAAATGCAAGGAAAGGAGAGAAAAGACTAGTCAATTTGAAATGTCAGAAATTTCATTAAATCCAAATGCGGTAAGAGTTGCAAAAGACAGAAAAACTTAAGTTTTAAATTTCCACCTACATATTAGTTTCTACATTATAACAAGAGAAAAATCAGTTGAAAATAAAAGCATAAAAATTTTTATAAAACACTAACCAAAACAATGATGGTATATTTCATTATCTTCCCCAATATTTCCCTGTCTCATAGTCCCTCTCCTCTTCTCTTCTGGCTTTGATAAATATATTATATCACTTATTTATCATATAGATCATAAATATATATCATAAATATACATCACATATCATGATATATATATGATAAATAAGTGAATACAAATATACAAGTATATTTATGTTTATCCATATATGTATGTGGAAAAACAAATAAATAAAACAAAATAAACAAAACGGTAGCAATATATAAAAGACTTGATGAACAAAATATATTTTAAATTTTGGAATTTCTCCTTTTAATCCATTTATTTCTATATTGTCTCAAACTTTAAAATAAGCATATTTTATTCTTGTAACTAGATTTTTTTTATTAAAAGAGTAGTCACCTCTATTCTAGTACTTATTTGTTCAAGTAAATGTTCAGCTTCTTCTCTAAGCACAGAAAATTTGAACTGATTCACTCATTACAGGTGCAGGAGGAGGACCCAAGACTCCTCATGTCAAATACAAAGGCTGCTGTATTTGAAGTCCCCCAAAGTCTCATTTATTAAAGGTTTGGCTCAGAACCAGCTGTTTTCAGAGGAGAAACTTTCAAGAAGTAATTGGATCATGACGGCTCTGACTTCATCAGTGGATTCATCCATTCTTATCTAAAAGGGCTAGCGGGGGATGGTGGAAACTAGAGGTTGGTAGGGCATGACTGGAGGAATTAGGTCACTGGAGATATACCCTTGGGGACTGTATCTTATCCCTGCCTGCTCTCCCCAGCGGCATCCCTCTCTCCCCCAGCTGCCTTGAAACTTTCCACTGCCACACCCTTCCACCATGATGTTCTGCCTCATTTCAGGCCCAAAGCAAAGGAACCAGCCAACCATGGACTAGAACCTCGGAAAATTGTGATTCTAAATAAACCTTTTCTCTTCCAAGTGGTTTGTGTCGAATATTTTGGTCATGGTGACAAAAAACTGACTAACACAGATGCCTGACCTCATCAAAGCCAAGGGAGTGCAAAAATTGGGGAAAACTCTGAGGTTTGTGGAGTTTAGACTGAACTTAATGGAGTAAGACTTACACCAGGCAAATTTCATAAATATGTGCAACATCACTGGGGATTTCTGGAAATTTTGGGGAAAAGGAATTCAGAATGATTAAACTTCCTGGTTTAAGCAAATATAAACTAGGATTTGTCAAGATTTGGCTAACTATGTTAATGAAGTAGCATCTGTGTTCACCAGCTGGTAGTGCCTTTACCAACTTCCCTAGAATGTGTTTGGAGAAATCCCAAATTATAAAACTTAAAACTATGGAATGAGCATGTAGCTCAGGCTGCTTAAGCAATTAAGGTGAAACATGTTTGATTTCACTTTATAGTTGGGATAAAAGGTTTGCAGTAGTAAACACTTGAAGTTTTCTTTTTCTTCAAACATATTACCCTTACATTCTTTCAACTCCAAACTATAGCAACGAGGTTTATCTGTAGAAAGCAAAAGCAGAAGGTTAGGACTATTCAGGCGGAGAAAGTCATATGCACCCTGGTTGTGGGGGGCAAGCAATGACATGGGACATTTAGAACAACACCCAGCTTCGAGTAGTTAAAACATGTAAAAGAAGCACTGCTTTTTAAAGTATTGTTCTAAATTTTAAAGCTACTTGTAAAGAGTAAAGAAGTCTAATAATTGTTTAATTTCTGCACTAGATGTGGAACCTAAGCAAATCGTATTGAACACTTAGCATATATTCTTTGTACTGAACACTTAGCATAAATTCCTTTTCATTGCCTAAAATGTACTCTCCTGTGACCATGACCTCACCAAAATGCTGGGTCTCTCACTATGTGCTTTCAGTCATTGCAAGTGGTTTACATGCACACTTGCAACAAATACAGAAGACTTTGCCTATCAGTAGCATTTTTACAGTCACCTTATAGATAATGAAATTCAGGCTTAGAGTATTTTCCAAATTATCCAAAGTCAAAAATAGTAATGTCTGGACAGCAGTAGAATCCAGTTCCTCTGCCTTGGAGATTCATGCTCCTTCTTAACAAAGTCACAACTCTCTTAAAAGTAATTAGTTGTTAGTTTCTTACATCCAAAGCATCTGGGTTATGTAAAAATTCTATTATCCAGTCTGTCATTTATACCAGATTATGAACATAAATCTCACTGAAAGAACAGCAATATTGTAGGGCAAAACAAAAACACTTGGAGTTTTAAAAAAAAATCTTTATCAAAGTTCTAGATTGCTTACTAGATTTTCTTTTCTTGTTTTAAGATTACTAGGTCATTATGTGCGTAACTATTTTTCTATTTTTTTCTGTTTTCAAACATTCAAAGAAACTAACAACCTGAAAAATTGATCAAAGGAATGGGAATTTTTTTAAAAAAGAAAGAAAACTAAAGAGAACTCCAAATGAAAACCTTGCAGAAAACCTGAACATTATGTCTTATTGTCTTGAGGGGGAAGGGAGGGACTTCCAAAATGCTAATATTGGTACAGCTTTCTGACTCATCCCTTTATCCCCCACAGCACCTGGCATATTGCTTTGCATATGTACATAATCAATATTTAAATGAATGGATGAATGCATATGAAGCTTAGAGTTCCAAAATGCTATATTTCAATTCTCCTCCTCCTGAAATCTAACACCAGACACTCATTATATTTTTTTGAAACATGATCACTTTGAAATATAAACAGGATTCAGGACTATTAAGGAAACAAATTGCTTGATATTTTGAGGTTTAAAATAAAATAAGTATCTGTGAATATGATTAAGTCTTCACATTTTTTTATAATGCTGTTCTATTATATATACAAAACTATCTCAGAGTCTTGTGACTTTGAATAATTTATTGTTATTTCCTATCATTCTGTAGGGTGACTCAGAACGTGGGGTTTCTTATGTGGTTTCAGTCCAATAACCACTGAGTCTGAAGTCATATGAAGCCTTTGGACTGGGCTGGTCATTCAAGATAGCTCATTTTCATAGCCAGTGGTTGATATTGGCTATCAGTTAGGACTCATGTAGGGGTGTCAAAAACATGACTTCTCAATGTGTCTTGAATTTCTCACAGAACAGTACATAGATTCTGAGAGGAAACATTTCAAACACCAGCAAGGAAGCTACAAAACATCTTATAACTTAGCCTTGCAATTTTTAGAGCATCACTTCTGACCCATTTTATAAGTAATACTAATTGTTAAGGTCAACCCAGACTCAGGACATAAAAATGATACTCCATCTCTTGGTGCAAGGAGCAGTATGTGTGTCTATATGGAGAAGGAAAGAATTGATGGTCACCATCCCTGGAGACAACTAAAAATGCCTACTACTTATAGGATTTTTAATAGATTAGATGTGAACTTCCATATCTGAAACCTGTGTTACATTAAAACTCATCATGAAATCTTTTTGGCATAATTGTGAACCGAATATTTTCATGATATGAAGAATATTTGGGTGGTACACAATCTTTAAACAACAACAAATTCAAACTCTGTTCATTGTAATAATTTGTCAAATTATAAGGTAGTTCAATGGTTAACAAAATTTCAAATGAGTATACTTAGCTTACTTCTGAGGAAAACTGGGAAACAATATTATCATTATTTCCTAGGACTAAATATTACTCCTTTTATTGAGAATCTTATACATTATAAAAATTAAAATATGAAAATGAAAATTCAAAGATCCATTTTTCTTGTATCTTCCTGGAAAAAAAGTAAAGAAAGGTTTGCCTTGTCCTGCTAAAGTATTCAACAATTGACAAAGAAGACAAAGAGCCTGACGCTTTTGCATTGCCTACAATTTGTCAAGATGTTTGTTTTACACATCAACTTAATCTTTGTAAAACCCCAAAATGGTAGATATTATTGGCTTCACTTTGCAAATGAAACCAAAGTTCTTGAAGGTTTAGAAACTTACCCAAGATAATGGAGGCAATAGTAGTAGCAGGATACTGATTGTTTTTCCCTTATCCTATCATGACTCATGAGACAAAATGAGTGTATGTATGCATGTGAGTTTATACACACACACACACACACACACACACACACACACAGAGTATTGCATTACATTATTTGCCTTTATGACTAAGGCTTGATCTAAGCTGGTCATTTAATTATTTAAACAACTGAGCAGAAGAATCTGAAGTAAAATTCGTACAAGTATTTCAGCTGAGCAAATTTAAAGGAATATTATCACCTTTCTGGTAAAAAGAAGAATTAATTAAATTTAGAGCTCTCAGTGAAAGCCTAAAACTAAAGACTACCAAAATTCCAAGTCAGAATCTGAAAGATAGATATATTATTTAAACATTAGCACAGATGCGCTCTTGAATGTGAAGCATTAAAATTTAAGTTGTTTATCTCTCAGACAGATTTAATTTAATATCATGCAAGGCAAATAGACCTTTACTTATTCTTGTAAAGTAGTGTTGAATCAATTGTAGCTTCTTCCTATTAAAAGAGAAAAGAAAAATGTAGTAACAATCCTTGTATTTGTCCAGAGAACAAAGACAATTTTAAATGGCTCATGAAGTAGTTTGAAATTTTTTTTGTGATTAATAACCCAAAATCATGCAGGTCTCTTCAGTCTTTGCTGCAAAGGACCAATATTCTGTATCATCTAGAATAGGTGATGAAGGCTGACATGGCAAACAGGGTCAAATAATCCTGTTATATTTTATGCAATCTATCTCAATAGCATCGCTGTATTTAGTAAATTTTTTAAAATTCTTTTTGTAGTACAATTGTTTTTACCCATAACTAATCCTAGTCACATTTGCAATGCCTGATATAAATGAGAACTCAATGGATATCTAGGGAATGAATTGAATATGTCCTTTACTGGTCTACATTAGAGTCCCATGTTAAACTATGTACAGGGCCTCCTGCTAATTTCTAGATGCTTTACATATTGTGTATACCCTTGTAGTTCCTAGACTATATCAAAAAATATGGATAATTTACACAATTTCACTATTATGACTCACTGAATCAATCAAATCCTTCAAATCACTCAAACTGGTTCATTTATGAACAGTACAATCTTCAAGATGATTTTAATGTTGCTATTTCTCTTAACAACTTGCATATAAGTGACATTTTTACTGCAACTGCTGATAAGGTTTTTCCTGGAAAGTTGGGCATATAGATAAAAATCACAAAGTGTGTGGAAGAATATCCTCCACCCTCTTCCTATGTTTAAAACACATAAGCACTATCTGATGGGCATGTTTTATGAGTTCCCAGTGGTTTAAGAAACTAGTCTTGTCTATCAAATAAATCTCTTATCTCAGTCCCTGTTCATGGCTCAGGTCTACTGCAAAGGCTGATGTCATAGTGTCATGATCTCTAAAATTGGATTCATTTAAAGGTTTGCCCACACCCTCTGTGAGATAAGAGGTTGGCAGTGTTAATTTTGTGGGTAACCATTAAGGTAATAATCCCCAAACACTATGTTTCCAGGCAACCAGTACAGTGGCATTTGGTATATTCAAGCAGTCCCCCTAATCAAATGTCCTGCCCCTTGTAAGGATCAACCAAAAGGCTTTCCAGAGGATGGAATATGACTTTTTTTCCTCTTCTTCTTAAAAAAACAAATGTAGTTTAATTTAGGAAAAAACAATTCTCAATCCTAATTCCCATGGGCAATAAGTACACATTCAGATGCATTAAATAACCTTTGTTCCATATCTCCACTGACCAAGCTAGTAGCTAGTGGTGATCACAGCATTATGCAAACCCAGTTATAGTAACTGTCTTACTAGGTCTCACTGAGATAAATAAGAACCTTGCTCTCCAAGAACTTTTCTTTCTCTTAGTGCACTTTTGCGTTCTAAATGATATTCTGGGCTACAAGATATGGCTTCTCAGGCTACTAGGGTGCCAATTTATTCTTCAGTGTGGTCAGGCCTTCTTCACATATGAAGCAAATTGTTAATGACCCTTTCTTGAAGACTGAGGGATCTCACGTTGAAGGGAAATATAAAGTTGATTGGATTGACTATTTGCCATTTCAGTCACTCAAAGGGTATTCCTACTGAAAATGCTGTCCTTTCACAGACTTTTAATACCCCCCATCACATCATATAGGAAACTTCATAATGATGCTTTCATACACTCTAATCCAATTCTGCAAGATTGGCTACTCAGTAAGTTCTTTTCAGTGAACTGAATTGTGTGGCTACTTTAAAAATATCCCAAAGATAGCCCAAACAATAAGGTACCAATCAATCTTTCTGATGATAAACCTAACCAATATTTAGACAATTTGCTTTTCAAAACCAGAATAATCTCCAAAATTATATCATTAAACTTTACCGACTATGGATTTTTTTCTAAACATATTTGTTAGACTAAGAGAAAAATACTTGTGCTATTGTTTGTATGAAATCAGAACATCTATGTATTTATATCCTGTTCTTCATTAGATATAGATATACAAGATACGTTTAAATGGAAAGAATTTAGTGATATTAGGCAAGATTAAAATCCCACCTTCTCAGGCTGGGGTTGCAGCTCAGAGGTAGAGCGCTTGGCGTAGTATATATGAGGCAGTGAGTCCAATTCTCAGCACCACATATAAATGAATAAAATAAAGGTACTGTGTCCATCAATGACTAAAAATATTTTTAAAAAATCCCACCTTCTCCACTGGTAGGAATATTTCCTAGTACTTATTGAAACAAGAGTACTTTGCAACAGAATTATGAGATTAAGTGGGAAAATAGATGAAAAATCCCTAGTTAAAATGCTTAACATGTAGAAAGCCTCAATAAATGTTTATTGATCAGTATGTAACCAAATTCAAAACTGAAAGAAATATTAGCAAGAGATTCCTCACCTGACCCTGTTGAGGATTTTCAAACCCTTAGAAAGTTTGCCTGCGTTTTATAAACCAAAATATTTGCACTGTGTTTTTTTCAAAAGGAATTTCCACCCCAGAATAAGATATAGGGGAGTATAAATCCCACTTGTTCATCCCAAAGAAATGTCTTTTGGTTGATATCACTCTCAGAAAACATATTAAAATTTCATATTTCTTTTTGAAATCATATTCCTACTGAGTTAGTGAACTTGCCATCTGTATATAAAGAAGATTTGCTTTCAAGAAGAATAAAAAAATGGTTCTCTTCTGTAATCAGGGACTCACCTCTGTTTCCTCCTTGGCAACATCGGCCATCATGATTCTGGCACCCTAGCAACCATGACTATCAGACAGCTTTATTTGAAACAAGCTTCAGTGGAGAACAGGTAATAGAAAAAGAGCTCACATAAAAATAAAAGTGAAATATCCATAAGAATAGGTATAATCAATGCTTCCTTGGGATGCTAAGCAATTTTTCCTGGTATCATCTTAATAAAAAATTAAAATTAAAAGCACAGATTTGTCAGAGAGCAGAACAGATAGGTATTTCATCGGTAAGTATTGCATTCCAAATGCTCTCCTAAAAGAACATAATTGATACAATATAATGGAGCAGTAAATAGAAGAAAGAACAATTCTGTTCCATCTAGAAAATTCTAAAAAACAACATGCCAAATATTTCATGAGAGATTTGTGTTACTAAACACAATTTAGATACAACAATCTGTACTTTTAGTGTTTCTGCCCTGCCACTTCTGGGCAAGCTAATTTCTATATTGAGTTGGTTCTTAGCGCCAAAGGTCTGACAGAACACAGGAAAGTTTAAGCAAACAGTTCACTTTATTTGAAACAGATTTATTACTGTCATCAGGAACACTGTGTCCTTCATGGCCACATTTTATGGCCCATGCACCTGATGGGCTAGTTCCTGACAAACTCATTCCTCACTACCTGCTCAGTACCTGCTGCCTTCCACACAGGCTTCCAGAGAACCTCCATCCAATTCCTCTCTTCAAACCCAGAATTTTCTCATCCCAAACACACTATCAGAAATTGCCAGACCTCTTTTTCAGTTTGCCAACAGAGTAACTTAAATTCACATCCAAATGAAGGTAGAAAAAAAAATTACACTTTACAAAAATGATTGATTCTAAACCAGGAAACATTTGCTATGGAAACTAAGCAGATAATACGAACTAAAGTAATAATATACTGTTCCCTTAAAATATTGGTCTACACATAGGAACATGGTATCCTAGGTAAAATATTTAAAAGTAAAAACTCTTTTAGTTTAAATTTATTTTTAACTGATTTATTAAAGAATTTTATATATATATTTAGGATATTTTCTTTGCTTCTTAAATTTATTTTTTAACTGATACATTAAAATGCACATATTTGTAGCTTATTTTTTATTTAAATTTATTTTTAACTGATATATTATGGGGTAAAATATGTAAAATTTTATGGAGTAAAATATGTACTATTCCTATATCAATTAAAAATAAATTTAAATGAAAAAATAAGTAAAAGTGAAATCTCTAAAAATAACGTGTTCACAAATGTGCAGCCTCCTAACCTTCTAAAATTATTTTAATGTGTCTTATGTAGGATTATCTTGAAAAACTTTGTATGCCAAGAAAGGCAAACAATTATCCTCATGTCATTGACAATGAAATTAAGACAGTGATCTGTTCAATATCATATCCTAAATTAGTGACAGACACAGAACTAGAACAAAAGTCTCCTAACATGAGCTAGACACAGAGGGAAATTCTGGGCCTTTTTAATTAGAGTAGAATAAGGTATAAAATTATCTTAATCATGCCTCAGTCTTTCCAGGTCTCCACCAGTCTCATCTAAGGTTATGTTCTTGATCTCCTTTCAGAGCAATACCTGTTTTTTAGCTCCTACCACAGCTGGGAACAAGAGAGGCTATGCTCATTTAAATATCTGACTTTGCAGTCCTACTTGCAAGAAATTGGAGAATGACATATCTGGGTGGGTCAGCTTTCCCTCACTGTAACATATGCCTGAGAAAATCAACTTTATAAAGACAAAAGGTTTCTTTTGGCTACAGTTTCAGAGGTTTTAGTTCATGATTGATTGGTCCCATGGCTTTTGGGTCTGTATCAACATAGCATCATGACAGGAACATGTGGAGGAGCAAAGTTGCTCACCTCATGACAGGAAGTAATAAAGAGAGCAAGGATGGGGGCTGGGGTCTCACAGTCCCTCTCAAGGGTATGTTCCTTACAATCTGAAGACCTCCCAGTAGATTCCATCTCCATTTTCACCACCTCCTGATAGTGCCAAGCTGGGGACTTAGCCTTTACTCCATAGGCATTTGGGGGACACTTAAGATTCAAACTAGAGGGCTGGGGAGATAGCTCAGTTGGTAGAGTTCTTGTCTTGCAAGCACAAGGCCCTGGGTTCAATCCCCAGCACCGCAAAAAAAAAAAAATTCTAAAAAAAAAAAAAAAAAGATTCAAACTAGAACAACAGCCATCAGAAACATTATGCCACTGATGAAGATATTTCACAAGGGACCTGATGATCTTGGCAATGCTTAATCTTTACATCTTAACCTTAGCCACTGTTCTCAGCATCAGGGAAACCAAAACTAAATGAAGAGACGATCTCTCTGCAGACATGGGGCCCTTGTTCTAGGAGGAGATAGAAAATCAACTACACATATAACATGGAGGTGAGTTATGTAGAATAGTAGATCATGATAAATGCCAAGGGGATAAAATAGGGTGTGGTCAGGAACTCAGGAATGCTGGCACGTGTGTGGGGGAAGGAGTGGAGGCACAACTGTAAGTGGAGGGATCACGTAGGCGGAACAACCCACAGGGCACAGTCCCTCCACTATCCAGCAGAATCTCATGAAGGAAAGCGGGACAGAACCGAAGAGGCCACAGAGAGGTTATGAGCAGATCACATGCCAGAATGAACATATCTGAGACTAACTGGACACACTCTCCATAGACACTAAAAAGTGCAGGTGCTATCAACAAGGGCAATTTTTCCTCAGATTTTGTATCAGTTCTAATCTTCTATTTTAAACATATAATTTATTCTACAGGCATTCTGTATACCCAACTTTTGAAGGTCAAACTATGGTAGACAATAAGGTTTATTTGTTTGCACTAGAACATATTCTGTATAGGGAAAATATTACAGATGCCCTCCAATGCTTTAAAATGTTGAATTTCTGTTGCTTCTTGCAAAGAAGTAAAATATCGTATTAAATATTCTGTTCTTTATTCTATATGGGATGTCAAAGAAATACTAATTGAATCATGTATGTGACTGAAGAAGGCAATACAGTGGAATGCAATTCCAAAAATTGTTGAAATTTAGTTTGATTGAGATCAATGTGGAAGAAATAGAAGTTTAACTGTTAGTGTGTAAACATATTTGGGGAGTAATTTGCAAAAATAAATAAATTTTCATGTCCCCCCACACCCCCTCCCCGCAAAAAAAGTGCAGGCAGACCTGACCTAACAGATCCGGGTGACATTCCCCACAACCCCTGAGGCAGACAGACCTACTAGGTCTTAAAGTGTGTTTGCTTTTCTGTTCAAGTAGAACAACTCCCCACATTTTCTCATACTCTATCATATCCTACTCCCTTCTCAAGACTCATTCTGGAAGTGAGAAACTCCTTCTTAAGATGCATCCATGTAGGTAGCACCCGCCATGTCTAGAACCAGGTTGCAGATAAACTGCTGTCTCTCCTCTCCATTATACAGGACTGGTCAACCAGAGCTCCTGCGTTGATAGGTTTTGGTTCCACTTACTCAATTGATCTCCACCTGAGGCTCTTTATACTCACAAGTAACACTCCATTTGAAAAAGAGCCGCTGGTATGTTAGTAGCTTAGTGAATTTGTTCTCTCTCCTACACCTCCAGATATATCTGACTGTCTTATGGTCTTAACATAGAATGTTGCTTCCTTCCTCCTTTGGTCTTTTTTTTTTTTTTTTTTTTTTTTCTCTTTCTTCTAACCAATCTGCAGATTCTACTTCCCATAATAATTTACAAATCTCTGTCTTCTCTTCCAAATTTATCCAGATTGATCAGCATTGCTAAATGCTTCTACTAATGGTATTTGAAACATGATAGTTCTTGGATACAAATTGCTTCCTTGTAGGAATTATTTCCCCATAATCAAGAATACTTTCCTCAGCCAAGCAAAAGCAGAAGGTCAGGTTCAAGGTAGCTGGCTCCTTTAGCTCAAAATTCAAGTTCTGGGAAGTTAAAATGAATACAGTCAGAGCACCTAAATATAGTTTAAGCCTCTACTATCCTTCAGTTCTGCAGTCCAGTGTAACTCTGGATAAAAGGTGAAATTTAACCAGTGGGTTGGGGGAGAAAATCCCACAAGTGGGAAAAAAAATACAATAAACTGTTACATGTCTCTAATTCTTGAAAGGTTTGATTCTGAATACATGAAGAGCAAGAAAATATGTTTAATTAAGGATGCCTTCTTCAAATAGAATCAGAAAAAGAAAAGATAAATATTCACCAAAAAGTGTGTTTTTTTCCCCTAAACATCAAAGGTAACAAATGACATTTTAACCATAACAGAATTTACAGTCCAATGATAATATTGGTAAGAAAATGAAATTGAAATTAAGAAGAAAGAAATATAGAAGGCAAATCACATAATACATTAGGGAAAAATTCTGCCTAGCTGGTCATCACCACTTGGTTCTAACTCTACCATTAACTAGCTGTGTGGTGGGTAATCCTGGGCAAATCATTTTAATGTCTCCTAAAATTCTGTCAAATATAAAATCAGATTCTTGGAATAGAAGATAGCTAAGTTCCTTCCTGTTCTGTTGTATGCATCTCCAGATGGTTTACATCAAATTATAGAAACGTGGCTTACAAATTGTTTTTCTACCCATGTCCCTTTGGTTCTAAAATTCGAATCATTTCCATTATTTCAATTTGAAGCAGATCATCATGTAAATTGAAACACTGGTACTGCAACGTGAAGCACAAAACAATGAACTGATAATATGCAAAATTATGACTCAGATTCAGATTATTTTAATCAAGCACATTATATAAAAATCCAGTGTCCTAGAAAAAAATAAATAACATTTTTTCACTATAAAAATACAACTTTACCTCTCCTGATTTAAAGTTTATCTTACAAACTATAGACTTTCATCTTAATTTTCTGAAGAAAAAATGAAATGTCTTATGACTTTTCCTATTATTAATTTTTCCCCATATTCTAATAAAATTTCTAAAGAAAACAAATTGAATTTATTTTTTGGTGAGGCAGGAGATATAAATACAAAACTGTTTAATGCTAATTTCTACTGTAAGGTTGAGAGAGTTTCAGTAGAGAATTTAGTCATCCAAATTCCCTGAGCTTATTATCAGGATCAGCGCTGAACTCTTTGTATAAGGCAGAACCACTGAATTAAAACTAGAAAAAATTAAACATGTCAACTAGATTTTTCTCAGCCATAGTCAATGTATTTCACCACATGCACCAGTTCTTAAACTGTTTCATATAAAAGATCCATGATAGATTAGATATTGTAAAGCATTCTTCCAGGTTCTTATAACTTATTTTGCTTGCAGTCTATCTCTAGAAATCAAATGAACTGAGCTCTTTCTTATTTTGAAAGCCAAATCATAGCAAATCTGGGACTATTTTAAATCGAGTGGGGGGTTCTTTAATATTGAACTCTTCTGCCTCTTAGGCAATAAAAATAGTGAGCCCAAGGATCTCTCATGGAATCTCTTCAGAGATCACTTCATCATTTATTCACAAATATTTATTGTGGGGTCTCCATAGTGGAATTATTTTTAGGCCTTTGGGTCCAAGATCCTTGCCCTTGTACCTTTGAGAATCTTGCATTCTAATTCAGAATGACACTCAGTAGACAATATGTAAGTCATGCAGTGTGTTAGAAGATGGTAAGTGCTATGGGAAAAAAGATAGAGCAGAATAAGATGGTTAGGGAAGACCAAAATGGAGGACCCACGTGATGTAGGGTTTGCTCCAGGGTTTTTATAGAGTGCATGAAATGATGGTAGGGCCATCAACTGATCCTGGAAAGGTGGAACCAAGAGCAGATTTCCAGAGGAAAAGTTGGTGGGGCATGTGGCCTGGGGCCTGAGGTTCAGGAGCTCAACTTCAGATGCACTGGGATTGATGGGTTTTCTAGAAACAAGTGTCTGATGATACATTTCATTCTACATTATATTGAGATGGAAGAGAAGAATGATTTTTGTCACACACATTCAGAAGTTAGGGGAAATTTGGATATCCCTGAAGAAAACAAAGACACAGATGTCCAAATGAACCTTAGCCTCTAATGAAAAACATTCATAAACATCTTGGGTTTTGATGTGAACTAAGTTAAAATCTTTCCCTCTCATATGGACATGTCCACACTAAGAATAGTTGCACCAGGTTTTACTTTCAAAATTGTAATAGTCTTCATGGGAAACAGATACTTAAATCCTTAAGGAGAGAAAAATAAACTATAAATCACAAAGAGAATTCACAAGGAGATCTTCCCTGGGGGTGCAAACGTCACTGGGGGTGTGGAAATCCACACCAAAATGGTACCAAACTTAAAGCTGTGATTGAAATAACTCATAGGGAAGGGAAAAGGAGTTAAAGGGAGAACAAGTGAGGATAGCAGGCAGTGGGGGTTCCAACAAAGTAAAATACATGCATATATGGAAATGTCATCCAGCCCATTGATTTGTACAGTTAATATGAATTACTGCTAATAATAGTTTTTTAAAAAAGAAGAAAAAAGGGGATAATTATAGCATTTACCTCCTAGGCTTATAGAGAGGATTAGCTCATCAATACTTGTAAAGTACTTTAAAATGTTATAAAATTTTATAATTTCCAATAAATGTTATCGAAAGAAAAAAAAACTCATGTCTGTCTGATTTTAAAAAACCCAGATAATATCTGTAGAGAAAATGACTACATAATATTTTTAAAAATAAATATTGGAAGTTCAATAATAAAATTGACAGGACATTGACATTTAGGGCAAAAAACAAAAAGATCTCCCAGTGAACTGAGTTAAAAACTTCTAAGAAGTCAAGAAGTAAGGAATTACTGCTCCCATCAAATACATGATGCCTCCTCAGAGCTAAAACATCTCTCCCTCTGTATCACTTTCAGAAGTTTCAAACTCAGAGCTCTCTTACCTCCATCTCAGTATGTTCCCCAAATGAAGCATCTGACAGTCACACACACACACACACAAAATTCTCTATCATCCCTGAATTTCATGCTTCTGAAATACTAGTACCATATTAAGCCATATTATAAAGTCACAGTGGGTTGAAAAAACATGGAAAACATATACATACAAGTACATGCATGCATACAATGCATACACACTCTGTACATGTGTGCACACCATATATGTGTACCTATATGTATAGGTACAAAATATATTTATGCACACATAAATTTCTGCTCTTTAATATCTGTTCAGTTCCTTAGCATCCTGACCTGACAAATTAGTAGAGATTCAGCAAATGTTGCTAATCTATTGATTGATCCTAAGTGTTTCTGAAATTCAATTTAACTACTGAGACTATATTTGGGATAACTCATCCTCTATTTCACTTTTCTCCATAGGAAAATTACCAAAATGTTGGAAGTGATGAAAGAGATTAATTTTAAAGCATTTTTCAAAAGATATTTCTAAATCTGTTCTTCAATAACCATAAATGGATTTTTAAAAGATAAAAAAAAGTAATTATAAAAGAAAATTCCATTTGCTTCATAGTTATAGCAGGACTGAATCAGATTACTTGAATTTGGTCAAGATTTCTCCTTGATTAATATTTTATGATTCATTTAAAATATCATATAAATTCCAGAGCATCACTGAATCAAGCTAGATTTTATGTTAGTATCCTATTATATTGGATAAACCATAACTTGGTGTGTTTTCATTTCTGCAGTGTTTAATGTTTTTATTAAAAAAATACCATGTTAGCTATGAGTAAAAACTTGTTATCAAAAGACTTACCATTATGTTGCCTTAAACCTGTTTATTGGAGCATAATCCCATTTTCTAGCTTTTAAGGGAAAGAGGCAACTATCTTAGTTAATTACAGTTTCATTGCTAGTACCCCAGAGCAAGCACAGTTAAGTGTTCAATGTTCCAAAGTAATTGGCAAGGACTTAGAAGAACCAGGACATATAAATTTGCACTAACAACTTAAGCTAATTGGCAAAATGGAAATAAATACAAGAATCTAATGATTACCCCACAATGAAATCAAAGGAAAGGCTGACAGTAAGCACAATCAAGAACGCAGATTCAACTAAACCTGTGCAAATTATGAGACACTTTAATTGAGATTTCCAACGAAATAAAATGCTTAGATAGCTCCTGTTTAATCGATGTGTATTTAAGAGGGAGATATCTGTGTCAACATAGGGTCTCGATAAGTAACATTTTCATATTTTCACTTTTAAAAAATATGTATACACTACCAAAATAGAGGAATCTATTTGGGACTGTATAAAAATGCCTCAAAACATTATATGTCCTACAAATTGGAAAAACAGTCACTGTTGCATTTATATAAAAAGCTTCAATGAACTTATAGTATAGATCAGTGGGAGAGTGTTTGCCTAACTAGCATGCATAAGGCCTTGGGTTCGATTCCAGCATTGCAAAAACAAAAATGATAGAGAGTTCCAACATGCAGCATGTTATCTAAATGATAATGCAATATGGATAGATATTTCTACCTACTGGATAACCAAACATTCATATGTCAACAAAGTGATAAAATACCATAGATCGCTGGCACTACTATAAATATTACCGCAAATATTATTATTATTACTATTATTATGTTTTTAGCTTGGTTGTCTAAAATTATTAAATAGAGCATAGAACATGTACATTCAGAACACAGGTTTTGGAGGGTTTCTTTTTTCTTATAAAGTTCAACCACAGCAAATCATTAATAAAAAGTGGTTGGTTAGAACTTTTAAGGTGGAGTTCAATAATAAACTGAAACAGATGCTTTGCAGTGAGGCAAGGACAGTGCAGTAGGGCAATATGTGTTTGCAGGATAAATACCTCATCAGGATGGTAAACACAGACTGTACATTTGACAGTAGATCAACAAATGGTACATGAAAAATTCACATGAGGCAAAGAGTAGCAAAGAATTCATATGCAAGGTTAATATCTTAATTTTATACTTTCTTTATAAAATAAATGTCAATAGTTTACTCCCAGCCTCAGTCCCATTTCCAACTCCTTTCTTTTCAATCCCAGGGATATGCAGTTGCTAGTCAGTATAAGAGAAAACAGGCTATAGGGAGTTGAGGACCTGATCGCCATTGGACCTTCTCAGCCTCATCCTCCATTCTTTCCCACCTGCCTCCCCTATCCCTATGTCCCTACCCAGCAATCTCTCTTTCACATGTGTGTGTGATATCTCTTTCATGTCTACTCATCCTTGACCAGCCCAGTTGCCATCTTCTCTATGATGTCCCCATTTCTCCTCCTAAAGAATTGGTCATAGTAAAAGATGTGCATGAAAAATCCAATTATATCACAAACTACAGGTATAATTTTTGCCAGATAAACTCTGTTTGCTCAGCACAGTTCCTGGCACCAAGTAAATATCCATAAACCACTACTACAATTATTATCACCTGTTCTCCTAGAACACTTTGCCTTAATTCTAGGACAATGCTTATCAGATTGTAGAATAAGTGCCCATTTTCATTTTCCTCAGCTAGATAAGTTCTGCTTGATTGTGTATCTGCAGTGTCTAGAATGTGATCATACATGAGTGCATCATTAATGTACAGAATAGTAAGGAAATACATCATCTGGACATATGCAAGTCTCTTTATATTGGTGTTTTGAAATATTCTCAGTTGAAGTTTTCAAATATGACTATCTCCTATCCATGACCATCTGGACAAAATGGAAATAGAAGAGCAAGGCTCCATAGTAGAATGTTTCAAAAACCAGTGACATCAAGCACTTCTGGAAATAGAGAGGGAAATGGGTCTGAAAATAGGAAGGTCCAAAAGATCTGTCTTAAGAAAACTGGGTCCCAGCGAATGTTGATCCCCCAACCAGGGCATGTGGTAGAGTTCACAGGTCAGATGAGGTCACAAACAAAAAGGATAAACAGCAAAGAACAAACCACCATAGAAAAGAATCAACTGATGCAACAAACAGCATTATTCACAGCCTAAGAGTTACAGTTAGAATGCAACCAAGATTATTTTAAGTGTTGAATGAAATAAAAGAAATTATACAAGTTGTAAATAAATAACAAGACAGATCTTAAAAGGAATGAAACAGAAATATGCAAGTGAAAACTAAAAACAGTGAAATAAAACATCTTAGTGAATGGATTAAAGAATAGTCGGAGCACAGATAAGTGAAGTGTTTATGAACTGTGGGATAGATATAAGAAAGAAAATGACCTTTAGACTATCTGTAATCCCTGGGTATAGAGATCATTACACAACTTCAGTACTTAGGAAGGTACTCAGCTACACACAGATGCTGAAAATACATTAAATATATAATAAATTATTTAAGCAGATTAACTTTTTTCTGGTGTCATATAATATTATATATCTAATGCCTACCAAGTTATTTACTATATCTTGGATAGAATTGTATAAATTGTTTCTAGTGACTAATATTTCTATAAAACAGTAATCTATACTTTGCCTGATATTAAAAATTATAAATTTCCAAAATGGTATATGAGTATTATAAAACTATTTTGGAATCTAGGGAGGCTACATGATTGAGTTAGAGTCTCAAAAAAAAAATTACACACACATGCATATGCACACTGAACATAACTTAGAAACTTCAGGCGACTATACCAATAATCCCTGACTTTGTGATTTACAGTTTAAATTATGAATAAGGCATGAGTAATCATAAAACGAATTCTTCATGCTGGATAACTTTTCATATATCAGACAAGAAAGAGTCTCTTGTTTGGACGTTTAATTCCCCACAGAGGCCAAGGTAAAGGCTTGATTTCCAGTATAGCTCTACTGAGAGGGGGTGGACCTTTAAAAGATGAGACCTAGTGGGAGGCATTTAGGTCCCTGGATAAATACCGCAAAAGGTCAGTTCCCTTTTTTTCTATTTTCTGGCTAATGATATAAGCAGTTTGCTCTTCCACATGTTCCCACCATGATGTTCTGTGCTCACCAGTGACCGAAAGCAAATGCAGCTGTCCCATCTTCGACTGGAACCTTCAGAACCATAAGCCAAAATAAAATTTTATCCTTATAAGTTCAACACCTTGGGTATGTCAAATGCACAGTTGGCCAACACAACACGCAACTAATAAAATTTTATCATTAAGTGATATCCATAATTCTCTTCTTTATACAGAGGAAGAGAGATGACCTGTTGGAGGTTATTGGTCTTTTGATTTAAGAGGTGGAGGTTCCCCAAGTGATTTTCTGATTGAAAACCAGGGCTGTGTGGACCACCTGGACCACCTGTGGGGTGGTGCTGTCAGATACAATGAAGCCTACTGGAGCAGCTTCAGGAAGAACATAAACTTCAATAGAACTGGTTGAGAATACGGGGTGAACTCAAATGTTAAAATGGCAAAAATATGAGCAGAAAGATTCCATCTCTAAGGGAAAATAAGAGGATCTGATTCTAGTCCTTTTCCCACTGGATATCCAAAACGCCTTTCATATGAATGAGAAGTTGGAAGGATCACAGATATTTTATATATCTAATTTCAGCTGTAAAAGAAACTACTTAGGAATGCTCTCCAGGACGAAATACAATGGAATAGTGACAGGAGTAACTCCTTTTAGTTTTTATCTTGCATTTAGGTAACATGATGAGAATTGAGACTCATTTTATCATCTGTGCTTCCCTGGGGTAGATGACCTTGTTTAATGTTGCCATTTAACAGGCAATGAATCTGAGAAACCTAGTGGTTAAGGGACTTGCCTCATGTTGCCCAATGAATAGACCCAATAGCTTCTTTTAAATTGACCATTAATGGGGTTATTTCAAAATAACCCCTGCTCTTAGGGAGGTCTGGAGTCAGAATAGGAAATGTTACCTTTATAAGAAGAAGGGCTTTCAGTTGGAATTAGGATAGTCTCGTTTTCTCTGTGCCCAGCACCAAATTTGCAGTCTTTCTGCCAGGAGTCTAGCTAGTTAGCTAACTGCTTAACTTTCACCTCTCTTTCTCTCTCACTTCCAATCTAGCACAAAAGTTTGGCAACTACCTCCTCAATGCTTCCCATACTTCACCCTGGTGCACCAACATAGTTAGACATCCATGATCTCTTGGCTGAATTGTAGGCATCCTGGATGCCAGACTTGCCCTCTTCCATAGAGTCCCCACAAGACAGGACCAAAGATTTTTGATGACTTTAGCATAATGCCCAACTTCTGAAATGGCTTATAAAGAAGGCTCAGTTCATCTCTCCATTCTCATCTTCTGTCTCTTGCCTTTACTCACCTTGTTTCCAACATGCCAAATCATTTCAGGGCCTCTGTTCCACCATGCTGTTCCATTCTCCGGAGCCAGGTCTAATCTGTTCCTGCTGACATGCTTTCTCCATCCCTTATACTAGCCAACTCCTATTCACACATCAAAGCTCATCTGAGCTGTCATTTGCTGCAGGAAATCTTGTAATGTTGTGTTTGTTCTACCTTGTTAGTATTCTCTACCTGACTGCATGTATTGTAACGGAAGGGAAGTGACTGACTTATCTACCACTAAATCCCTTGTGTCTTGCAGTACCCAGTAAATATTTCTTCTTTATATATATTCTTAAAACTTTTAATGAAACATTAAATAGTTAGAAAGCATGCACAAATCATGAGTAAACAGGTTAACCACTTTCACAAATTGAATATACTCAGTACCCAGAACTCCAGATTAAGAAACAGGACTTTGCATATACCCAAGAAATCCCCCATTCTTTCCCTTCCCTTCAATTCACCCTCATGAGTAATCACAATGCTAATTTATAACAGCCAAGATTAATGCTTTTACTTTTCATCAATCATATAGCATATTTGTGTTTCTGTTTGGGTTCCTGTCAACATCATGTTAGTAAGATTCATTCCTATTGTTGTATGTGGCTCTAGATTACTCATTTCATTGTGTTAGTAAATAAATATTTATCAGGTGAAGATAATGAATAAAACAAAGACCACTAAACTCCAAAGGAGGAAAGCGTCTACATATCATGAAATGGAGGAAATGGACCAATTCTGATCTTCAACCTGGATCCCCTCAAGTTTCAGGAGATTTAAGAAATGGTTTTAACAATATATGCTCCATGACCCTCATCCATGTCAGAATAGTAAATTGGAACATCAGCGGCAATAGGATCACACCTTTTCTGTTGTTTTACTTTTAAGGTGTGTCCTCTCCATAATCAGAATCACAGAGTCAGGTGCAAAGGGCATCATTTGAATTATAGGACCGTGACTGGAACACAAGCAAGCCATCCAGACGTTAAATGCTGAGTTACTTCCTGCTTTTTGTGCTTTACAGTATCCCTTTTCATAGGCCAAACAGTCTATGAATCCCATCTGTCAGGAATTAGGGATGTATAATACAAGTAAAGGAAGTAGCAAATTAGGAAGTGATAAAAAAAAAAGGTACAGAATACAAGAACAGAGGGACGATGCATTGAGGGCATCAGATAGTGATCCCAGCATTTCGGTGGTGCTCAACTCTGGCTTGGAGTGAAAATCATTTGGAAAGCATACTGGTGGCCTGGGTTCCATCCCAAACCATTTATTTCAGGATGGTTAGGGGTGGTATCAATATTTTTTCAACCTTTCCAGATTATTTTTACATGCCACCTGGTATAAGGGCCACTGGTTTAAAACAAAAACCAGGGAGAGACAATAAACAGACACACCTGAAGTTGTTCCCAAACTTTATTATAGGGAAAAGTCACCTGGAGAACTTGTTTAAATTGTGGATTCTTTGAAAACCCACCCCATACCACCCCCAGGAGGGCAGATTCAGTTAGTCTGCTTGAGCTTTAGGACTCTACCTTGACCACAATCTCCCAGTGATCGTGAGCGAACAGAAGTCCTAGGGAAAGGATGGCTAATAAGACGAAGAAAGAAAAAAGAGGTGGAACTTTAACCATGAGGATAACTCTTCCTAGCCCTGGTCCAGAGCGAGCACACTAAAATTCAGTGCTGAAAGAGGTAACGGATTTTATTGATTCTTTTTCTTAAAATTAAATTTCATACACAATAACAGAAACAATGGATGTTTATTAAAATTTCATTTGCCCTTAAATTTAAGTCTTTCTAAAAACCATGCGAATGGGTCAATGACCTCCTCAGCTTTCCTTACACATAGCAAACCAGTCATGCCGTCTGAAGAGGACACAGTATGGATTATGTTCTATGATGTGTAATTTTCTAAAATGGCAAGCTCTGCAACCATGAGTGTGATTTGATGGGATGATTATCTAATACTTAATAAGAATCTTTTAAAATTAACAGAAGATCGCTTTTAAGAAAGTCAGTGCAAAGTTTTATTTCAATGGCCAAATGGGAGGATATAATAAATGACTTCTGAAGTTCTTTGTACTATAAGAGATGAAGAATTCAACTTGAGACTTTCAGTTCTTTCTCCCCTTAACACCTGTTAGATCATCAGTTATTCACTTCCACATTCCAAGTATAGCACATTTCTGTAGTATAAAAAAATACTACAGAAAGAAACAATTGCAGAAGATATTATTCAATCATATTTAAGTGAAGGGTGCAAACTTAAGCACAGTCAGGGCGTCCCAGACATCTTAACAAGGCAGTGGGGTGGGTGACAGTTTTCGCCTAGCTGACACCTGTCTGAATTTCAGCATTTTGCTCATCCTTTCTTGACCAAAGTTTCCTTGAAAACTGAAGCCACTAACGAGAGCTACCATTTACTGAGCTCCTGTGTACCTGAACTTTTGTACATGACTTTTTTACAATAGCCCCGTTAGATATTACTCTCCCAACTTAAAGATGAGGAAATGGAAACTCTCAGAGGTTCAGTAACTGACGAAAGGTGAAACTCCTAAGTGGCAGAACCCTTGAAGCCAGTGCCTTGCTCACCAGGGCAGTACCTCAGTCTAGCACACAACAGGAGCTCCGTCCATTTAAGTCATTGAATCGACACAGCTCCAAAATCATGTTCTTCGTCCATCCAATTCTTCTCTTATATTTAGATCAAGAAATGGACATTCACTCTACTGTCCTGTATATTTAAAAAGAGAAAATAAAAAAAAGAGAAAAAGAAATGGACATTGGTGTTAATATCCCAAAATGAATTCATAGATTCAAGATTAGAAATTTTTGAAAAGTTCCGAATTTTGTTTCTGGAGAGTGGAGGGGGTAGGTACAATGAGTTGTCGGGTGGCAGCTTGCTACAGATGGAGCAAGAGTCTAGATGAATCCCCCATCTCCTTAGTTCTGTGACTTGCCTGCCAGTTACCTAAGGCTAATATCTTCATCTGGGAGATGATGTGAATCCAGTGATCCCAAGAGTCATGCAAACACTAAACTTCTATTGTATGCATTTCTTTCATATTTTAATAAAAAGACAATCCACATCTCCATTTTAAATATCCCCAAACATTCCCTCACCTAGAGGAAAATCTGTCTAATTGGCAGGAGAGTGACTGTAAACAGAGTTGACTGTTCAGACTCTTTACATATTGTGTTTATCCAAGGATCTACAGTCCTTCTCCACTGTATTTATCTTTAGTCTGTAGATAATCTCTTTTTCAGATGAAGGGAGGGGCAAATCAAATATTCAGAATAAGCAAAATACTTCCATTTCACTCAATAGTCTTTGAGTTCTCTCTTTACCAAAATCTGCCCACAGAGCATTTAGAAAACTATGCAAATAAAAGCTTTGTAAGATAACATGTTTAGGAAATGGGAAGGGCCAGAGTCAAAATTATTACAGATTTTGGTGGTTAAACTTAACAATTATGGTCATAGAGTAGCTATGCAACAATTCTCAGAAGAGTCAAATAAATAGAAATTGGATTCTGGAGATGTCCCCTGACCCTCTAGGGGAGGGAAGAGGAACCAAGCTGAGGTCAGAGGTAACTCCCTCGCAGTCTGACTGGAGGTAGAAATTGCTTCTCTGGCATTCATCCAGTGACCTGTTCTTTCTTGTTCTTTTTCCCTCCTACTCTTTCAATTTACCTGCATCACACAGCTGCTAAATGCACAAGGAGGTCAAAATAAATAACTAAATAAATAGGAAAAGGGACTAAACTTTTTGTGGGGGAAAGTGAAGGAGAGACACATAGGCAAGCGTCAAAATAAACTGATACTAAAAACTCAGACTTTGGAAACAAACCCACCAGGGTTCTCATCCCAGCCGTGTGAACTTGGGCAAGGCACTGAACCTGAGTTTAGTTTCCTCATTTGCAGTAAATAGACACTGATGATATCTACTTCATAAACCTGCTATAATGATTTCACAGATAATATGCATACAGAAGGTTATGGTATCAACGATCTATTTGATCATCCCAACAACAGTAGTCATGCAAGTGAACAGAGATGAAGGGGTAATCCATCCTACCCTGCATGGGGATAAAGCATCCTAGATTTTTACTAGGCTTCACTGCCTTGTCATCGAAGAGCACTCCTTTCCTCTTGAAAGGCACTTTATTGAGCTGCTTTGCAGTGGCTTGCTTCAGTGTTTGTCTCCTGATTTTGTCGCACAGCCTTCGGGTTCTTTGCTGACCCATTTCTCCTTTGTCTCCTCAAGACTCTCCCAAAGTTCTAGTCCTCGAGTCTAGAATTTCCTGTCTTGATACATTCCTTCTTGTGAGTCAACTGCCACATCAGTGTTTCTGACTCTTTCATTTCTACCTCCAGACCTGATTGGACCTCCAAACTGGCAATGCAAAGCACACAAAAATCCAGCTCAGTAAGGGTTGTGATACAGTCTAGATTAGGAGGTGTGGGGATCAAAGGAGAGAAGCTTTGAGTCTGTCTCAAGCACAGGCCCTCTTTGCTAAGTGACCTCTCATGGAAACTTCCCTGCACTGGGGAACATGGCCATGGCAATCTTCTGAAAGCATTGCCTTTATTAGTTTTCTTTTCTTCTTCTGGGTCTCTCCATTACCTATGGTCTCAAACATAAGCTTCCCTGCTGGGACTCATTCTGTTTTCATTCATGTATTAAATACCTGTACCCAAACCTACTCCCAGGGAGGATCTCCTTGCTGGCAAACTGGATATCCTGGTTTTTTATTTTGTTTTTGTTTTTTCAAGGTAATAATACATGTAAAAGTGCGTAGCATTTTGCCAGGGAAATAAAAGTGTTCAATAAGGGCTCCTACATCAATTCCACCTTAATTTTTAGAGACCACGGGAATGGTTTTGCCAGTGTATGATCATGCATAGGCATGTGGGTGAATGTCTGTTTTTGCCATTTCCAAGTGGTGATTCCACATATTCCCTGCTTCCCTCCCACAGAAGCTCCCAGACCTGGAGTTTACTCTTCTTTTCCTTTGAAAAGAAATACTTCTGACTTGCCCCTATACAATCCTGAAAATCTCTAGAATCCTTACAGTCAAATAGAAAAACAACTATTGCTCAACTAGAGGTCAGGAGGCAGGAAATTCATAGCATGTTATATACAACTTTATGGGAAACCAGTGAGAAGAACAAGCAATATTCTAAACAGGGACTTGCTTCTTTCTGTAGAACAGAGGGTGTGTTTTGTGTTGCACAGCTACATCTGGGTCTTTTGATTGGAAGGGTGGTGAGATTTATGCTTCCCAAGAAATTACATCTCCTCAACTACAAATCTCAAGACCTAGCTGGCATTTCTAGAGAGGGGGAACTCATTCTTTCAATTGTTCAACAAATATTTATTGAGATCAAGTTATAATGACAACCCTGTGCCAGATCCTTTATTAGGTGAAGTCTTCAAAATGTCTAATTTGTTAAGGAAGACTAAACAAGGGTGTGAATTATGCACATAATCACGTTCTGGTAAAACAGAAAAGTATACGGCATTATGGGTCTCTGAAAGCAGGATATTGTATGTGTTCAGAGAGAGCCCCATATCTTTATAGATATGCTGTTATTTGAACTACAAGGGTAGGTAAGATTTTTGTTAGATAGAGATCAGGAGAGAGTTTTATAGTCTGAGGGTAGCAGAAGCAGAGAAGGAACTTGCATTTCTACATAGGGGGCAGCAACAGCCTGGTTCAACAGGATATACAATATGTTGGCAGGAATAAAATAAGACAAACTTAAGACAGAGGTGAGAGTAAGGACACGAATGACCTTAATTTCTAAGCTAAAGGCAATTAGTTTTAATTGAGTAGTAAGTGCAAATCCACTGAAGGAATTTGAATAGCCAGGATATGTACTGTGCTTATGAAACTAATTTCCAGATGATCTTCAAAACTTACCTATGAGTTAGTGAAGGACTTCACACTTCAGCGCTGGATATTGGGCATGATAACCAGTCTCTCATCCAAAACTAATTACCAAGGAGGTATTGAATAAAGTATATATCATATACTTTACTGTGCGACTCTATTGATTAACCAACCAAACTGTGCCATGATTATGTCCTTACCAATCTTTTTCTTCCAATTGTATCATAAGTGCCTTCATGGCAGGAGCCATATTTCACTGGTCTATGTACCCCTGCCTTTTAGCACAATGTTGATATGTTATATGTTCTTCGTGATATTTTATTCAGAGAGTGAATGGATGAAATGATTCATGCACGAAGACTGGTGGAGTAAACCCATGAGCTACTACTGCACAAGAAAGATATTGCACAAATTGTTAAGTCCTGGAACACGCTCCAAACTGAGAGTGGAAAAGACACAATTTTGTTTGTCTTTCATGAGTTATAGACCACCATACTAAATAATAACTTGTAGAAAATAGAGGAAACATGCTGTATTCAGCTGCCTATATGTGCACATTTAGGTTCACACTGGACACCCAAGTATATGTACACACACACACACACACACACACACAATCCTGAATTTCGGGTTTCACCACCAATTAAGAAACAAAATAAAAGAATAACAAGGACAAGGAAAAAGCAATGGAACCAAAAGAAGCAAAGGAAGAACAAGTTTGGTCAAAATAGATAAGGCCTTAAGAAATAGTCATAATTAACAAAACATCACTTGAATAGTCATAATATAGCCACTGATCTAATCTTTCCATCATTGGAAAAGAAAAGTTTGAATTATCATTGGCAGATGAAATAAAATGTCTTTAGAACAGCTAAAATACAAAATGAATAAGAAATGCTGGCAAGGATATAGAGCAACAGGAACTCTTGTTCATGGCTAGGGAGAACACCAAATGGTACCGCCACTTGGGAAGACTGTCTGACAGTTCCTTAGAAATCATGCATACTCTTGTCATATGATCCAGTAAATGTATCCTTGGAATTTATTCAAATAAGAATGTATGTCCATACAAAAACCTGCACATAAATGTTTATAGTGGCTTTATTCACAATTGCCAAAACTCAGAAGTAACCTAGATGTCCTCCAATGGGTGAATGTGCCAGAGCAATATGACAAAATACTATTCAGCAATAAAAAGAAATGAGCTATCAAACCACAAAAAGATATGGAGGAAACTTGAATGCATATTGCCAAATGGAAGAAGCCAATTTGAAAAGACTACCTACTATAGGATCACATCTATATAACATGTGAAAAGTAAAATTACAGGGGTGATAAACAGATTAGAATTTTCCAAGAGTTCAGAGAGGAGAGAAGGAAAGAGAGGAAAAAAATAGGTAGAGCACGGGGGTTGGGGGGTGGGGGGGTTGACAGTGAAACTCTTCCCTTTGACACTGCAACAATGGACTCGCGTCATTAAATGACCGTCGATTCACATAGAATTTACAGTACAAAGAGGAACCCTAATATAACCTATGGACTTTAGTTGTTAATAATGATCAACATTAGCTCTTCAACTTCATCAAATGTTCCACACTAATGCCAAGTTTTAGTAGTAGGGGAAACTGTATGTGTGTCTGAGGTAGGGGTGGAAAATGATACATGGGAACTCCCAGTACCTTTTACTGGAGTTTTCTGTAAATCTAAAACTTCCCTAAAAAGTAAATTCCATTAATTTTTAAATACAAGAAACAGGTAATAATTAATACTATGCTATCATGTCATCCTCTGTGTAAGTATTGTCTTGAACTAATAGCAATCTGATCTCTGTACCAATCTTGATCCAACCACTATAAGCATTTAAACCGGAGGGAATTTAATAGCAAGAATTGGTTACATAACTGAGGTGGGAGATAAGAAATCAAAGGGGATACAGACAGTGGGATCAATTTGGTGACCTGGAATAGCAGGAAGCAGCTACTATCCCTAAGCTGAAAAGACTAAGGGAGGAAATCCTTTTAATATCCAGGGTTGGGGACACAGGAAAGGACAGAACTATAATGGCTGGTGGGAGATAACACAGCAGACAAGGTGCTGGCCCCAACCTGGATGATACCTGAGGAGTGAGGAAGAAAGGAAGCCCCCTGCTTATCCCAACCACCCACCCTCTGCCTCTTGTAGGCATCCTTTTTAGCTAACTATGCTCTCCTGGGAAGCTGGCAATACCTCAGCAGAGGTCAACTGCTCCTGTGGTACAGATCAGAGCAAGAGATCAGGACAAGATCTAGGGCAATCTTGCCCAAGACAAGCATACCATCACAGAAATAAAAATAATAATTATAGTAATAGTAAAACACTTGCTAGTAAGGTGAACTAATCTGACTTTATAGGTGCTTTAACCTGGAAAGTCTTTTAGGAAAAGTCGAGAAGAAAGGACAGTGATTAAGACCTACATCCAAAAACAAACAAACAAACAAAAACAGTAGTATTCATTTGCTGAAAAAATACCATTCACTTCTTTCCAGATCCCACGTCATTTCCTTTCTTATGCTACCTAATCCCCACAAACCTGCAGCCCTGGGAAGGGTCAGTTGGTTGCGTGACACCTGAGCTAACCAGTGGCTTTCTTCTGGGAATTGGCAGCTAGAGAGACTAGCTCAAAATATTCCTCTATAATGACAAGAAGAGGGAAAATAGAAAAAAATCAGACTTTCTAGAGCTTCCAATGAGAGATCTTGTGATGCACCTCCTTTATCCTTTAAGTTTGTTTTTGCTAACATTATCCCTAAGATAGTCAGCTAGGTAAAGTACTATTTCAAAATTACAGTTTGAAAAATTCCAGGCTGAAGCCTTTCCTTATAATTCCCGGGGTAACAGACTGTTTATTATCATTTAACTTTTATTATCATTTGACATTGATTATACCCAAAGAAATTATCAGAGTGTTCATAGTATACATTTGTACTGGGTTTAGAATAATGAAGTTTGGACATTGATTGCAATCAAAACAAAGCTCAGAAAAACATAATGAGGTAAAAGTTAAGGCTACCAGCTGTCCCACGAATAACACCAACATTTTAGAGACATTTGTTAAAGACATTCAAAAACACAGAGTGGAAGCTCTCTGACTTCACTTCTCCGTGCAAAATTCAAGTAGCAACCATCCACTGGCCTGAACATCCCAGAACTCATGAGGGAGACTGAGACACCTACTTCGATCACAGAACAAAGGGAAAAAAAACCATGATTGAATATTATGATGAACGAGTCTGACTATTATGGGGCGCAACTTAAGAACAGACCGATCACCACTGAGAAGTCCAAATTTGAGAGTCTTTATTAAGCCGGCCGGCTGACTGTCTCACACAATGCCCCAAAAAATGACTATTGGGAGAACAGCCCCGACCACAGGGTTGTAGGGGTTCTTATACCAAAAATCACATTAATCATAAGTGTCTGTTGCTATGATTCAAAATTACACATTAACATCATGAGATCATCAACAGAGGGGGAAGTGGGTCAAAATGACCCTTACCTAGGTACAAACTAAAGAATGGTTGCTAACATCCACATAATCACTGTTCACATGGTACGTTGTTTAGGAGCAATAGGAATCAAAAGAGAGCAATTCTTTACTACATAGGAGTTGCCATTGTATATTATTAAACATGTCACACCAAGTAACTGATGATGGGCACAGAGGCAGGGTGTTCCCATGGGAGAAGCTTATTTCCTACATAACATGGAGTCTCAGAGCAAAATGGAGTCTGTTTAGTCATTTCTCTTAGAGTCTGGCCTAGAACATTCTCATGGAGTCAGATCTGTCAGCCCATCACATTGACCACACTGTCTCAGACCAGCGTGAGTTGGAGTAGGCCTTTAACATCCCTTTGCAGGAGGCTCACTCCTGTTGCCCCATAAGAAATATTGGGAGTATCTATAAGACAGATCATCTGGGGTCAGTTAGAAACAAAGAACGGAGGTGGGGCCCCCAGGACTGGTGCACAGATCTTCATGGCTGCCCTGTATTCCAGCCAAAGGAGGCACCCCACCAGAGAAACAAGCCAAGAGCATCACACTGAAAGAAACATGGTCTGTGATCCTCCTGGCTTAAATCCTGAGCCAGCTTCCCCACATAGCCCAGGTGTTCTGACTAAGTCTTCACTAGACTGGAAGGAAACTGTAGGTCAGCAATTACCACTGGAGGGACAATCTGACCCCACTCAATCACGGTTGAAAGGTGATGGCTCCCCCAAACCTCAGAGTTCTAGTTAAGGCTACCTAGATGCCAGAGTCGAGCCCATTTCCACACATTATCTATGGAGCATAGATCACTTCCAGCTATGCTCTCTCCCTGTGACTGAGCAGCAAAGTCAGAGACCTCAACCAGTCTCAGAGATTATCACATGAACCTGCCCTTCCACAGATTCCAAATAATACCTTCCACCAGGTGAGACAACCTGCAATCGTGCCTCATCAGAAATACTACAGAGCTCAGTCAGAAGCCATACCTGACAAGAGAATCCAGTCAGTATTCTCACCAGACCACAGAGCACAGTCAGTGATACCACCCATCTTAGAGAACAAAAAGTGGCCCACCCAACTAGAGACCCTGACACCAAGGTACACCTCTCTGGTTTTGTGACCAGTCAGCTCATCCAGATCCCAGGTGAGGTTCAACAGTAATTTTCTATAACTACCAAAGAATATCTGCAAAGTTACAGAGAGGTGGCTGCCTCCTCCAATGTGCTGTTATCAAAGCACGGACACAAGTATCATGAAAACTCAGGAAAATATGCCATTACCCCAGAAACTAGTAAAGTTCTGGTCATGAACCTAGAAGAAATGAAGAGCTATGCGATGACTAACAAGCAAACAAATAGATTAAATGAAATTTGGAAAAAAATTCATGAACAGAAGAAGTTTGATCAAAACAATAGAAACAATAAAAAAAATTCCACAGAGAAAGAATACAATAACCGAAATGAAAAAAAATTAATAGACAGTTTCAACAGCAGGCTTGATCAAGTTGAAGAATCAGTGAGTTCAAAGATAGCCCAGTTTAAATGATCAAATCAGAGGAACAAAAAGAAACAGAATGAAGAGAAACTCCAGGAATTATGAGACACCATCCATGGAACTCAGCTTTACAAAGAAGTTTGTAAAGGAGGAGAGAAAGAAAGACCTAGAAAGCGTGTTTAAGCCAATAATGGCTGAAAGTTTCCAAATCTGAGGAAAAACAAGAATATCCAAGTACAGGAAGCTCAAAGGTGGCCATTCTTGTTGAATCCAAAGAAGAAATCACCAAGATATACATTCAAGATACTTCAATGCAACTTTCAGTGAATCTCTCAGCGAGAATGAACACTGCAGGCCATGAGAAAGTGGGGTGTTGCATCCCAAGTGCTGCAGAGAAAGAACTGCCAACCCATAATACCTCGAAGAACTCCCTCAGAATGAGGGAGAAATAAAAACTCCAACAAGAGCTAAGGTCACATAAGACAAAGGAAACAAATGACAAATAACAGAGTGAATAAAAAACCCACAGAATGGGAGAAAATATCTGTAATTCCTGCATTTAATAAAGAGTTAACATCCAAAATATATTTTAATAAACAACTCAAGGGCTGGGGCTGTGTCTTAGCCATGGAACACTTGCCTTGCACATGCAGGGCACTGGGTTCGATTCTCAGCACCACGTAAAAATAAATATTGGGTCCTTCTACACCTAAAAATATTTTTTAAAAAACTCAATAGCCAGAAAACATATAATTCAATTTAAAAATGGACAAAATATTTAAACATAAATTATCAAAAGACATTATACAGATAGTCAATAAGCACAGGCAAAAATGCCCAACAAAACTAATCACTAGGAAAATGCAAATTAAAACCACATTGTGATATCACCTCATACTTGTTAGAATGGCTGTTATCAAAATAATGAAAGATATGTGTTGGCAAGAATGCAGAGAAAAAGTAAGTATAGTCATTATGGAAAATTATACAGAAGTTCCTCATAAAACTAAATATAGATTCAATAATCCCACTTCTAGGTCTATATTCAGAGGAACTGAAATCAATGTGTCTAGAGGATATCTGAACTACATATTCATTGCATCGTTGTTCAGGATAGTCAGGATAGGGAAGCACCATAAGGTCTATCAACAGAAGAATGCATAAAGAAAATATGGTCTATTTATACAGTGGAATACCATGCAGCCTTAAAAAGGTGAAAATTCTGTCACTGTACCAAAGTGGATGAATCTGGATGACTTTCTGCTAAGTGAAATAAGTCAGGCACAGAAAGACAAATATTGCGTGATCTCACTTACATATGAAACCTAATAAATTTGAGCTCACAGAAGAGGCTAGAATGTTAGTTACCAGAGGCCAAGAGAGTGGGGAAGAAGAGTTTATCAAAGGGTCCAAAGTTTCAGATAGACAGAAGGAATCGGTTTTGAGATCGATTGCAAAACATGGTGACTATAGTCAATAAATATGATTTACATATTTCAAAATACGAGTAAATCTAAAATGTGTCCTTCTAAAAAATGATACGTAACTAAGGTAATGATATGTTAATTAGTTTGAATTAATCATACCACATCGTATACATCACACTGTACCCCTTAAAGTATACAATTACGATCTGTCAATCAGAAACTATATTAATAGTAGTTTTTAAATAAAATAGATTATTTTTTAAACACATGCAGGTACAAGGAAGATGCCCAGGTTATAGAAGGAAATGTATAAGACATAAATGCAGTTTTTAAAAATTATTCACTGAAATTCCTCTCAGTCTTTTTCCAACATGCCAGTGCTTAAAGAGGGCTATTGATTTATAATGTGGTAAATTATTTCATAGCAGTCTTTCATTCTCTACCTTTTTCATGTTCACTTCCCTTAAAATGTTCCCTTTCATCAGATCTAGAACTGACGTGGAAGAACTGAGCCCACATTACCTGTCATCTGGCATCGAAAGAGGGTGGTGTAGAAATGCAGGTTTGCAATGCATAAACCCCTGGAGGTTCAAGAACTTTAGGAATAAAGGATAAGATAAATGTCTTGAAGGAATTTTTATTTGATTCTATCTTGGGAAGGAATATGACCCTACTAATTTGTGTACTTCTATTAACATCAAATATCCCAAAAGCATTTATTTTGTTAAAAATTTTTAATTGAGCTGCTATTAAAATTGATGTGGCTGCTTCACTGTAGTATGCTGATTTTAAGTCCTTTGGGTATAAACTGAGGAGTGGGATAGCTGGGTCAAAAGGTGGGTCCATTCCAAATTTTCTGAGGATTCTCCACACTGCTTTCCAGAGTGGCTGCACCAATTTGCAACTCCAGCAGCAATGTAAAAGTCTGCCTTTTTCCCCACATCCACGCCAACATCTATTATTGTTTGTGTTCTTGATAATAGCCATTCTAATTGGAGTAAGATGAAATCTTAGAGTTGTTTTAATTTGCATTTCTCTAATTACTAGAGATGTTGAACACTTTTTCATATATTTATTAATCACTTGTATGTCTTCTTCTGTAAAGTGTCTGTCCAGTTCCTTGGCCCATTTATTGACTGAGATCTTTGTATTTTTGGTGGAAAGTTTTGTAAGTTCTTTATAAATTTTGGAGATAAGTGCTCTATCTGAAGTGCGGGTGGAAAAGATTTTCTCCCACTCTGTAGGCTCTCTTTTCACATTATTGAAACAATTCTTGGAAAGAGAAACTTGTCATGATATTTGATGAAAATTCAGATTTCTGTAGCAGCCAAGTGATACATTGTATATATTGCAGAAAGGTGCTGTATTTTACTTTTGACAATCCCACATATGAACCATCATTATAAATGTTCAAGACAACGCATGTGCCTTTGACAAACCACACACACACATAGACACAGTGGATGTCACATATGGAGAGGAAAACTCATTCAAAGCTATGGTTGGGAAAGGTAAACTGATTAGTCACATCAGGAAATTTTTAGTTTTTCAAAAAGTGGTTGTTTATGCAATGGTTTACAAACCTAGCTAATTGTGGCAATTGTGTTTTTGGTAGGTCTGAGACAAGCCTGGTTTGGGATGGGTTGCTCAGTATATATCTTTCAGTTATCAGCTAATTAAGAGTAGCCTTGTTGAATCCGGAAATTCTACAGAATTATTAGAAAATGTTGGTGTTGCAAAACTAAAACCTAATGTGAACGTGACTTAGTAATAGCGCCACCATTTTCCTGACTACATGGATGTTTTGAGGTGACATAAGCCCTCTGTACACAAGTTTGTGGTTAGGATGAGAGACGAAAATCATCTGACTGTTCCTTTTATAGCTAAGGAAAAAAAGGTACAGAGAATTGTGAAACTTGCAAGGGTGTCAAGTATCAAACTGAACATAACCTACTCCAGAAGTGAACTTCTTCAAATCTACCTAGGTCTGTCTCTCATCCAAAAGAAGGACTTCTCTTTATATCCAATGAAAATTACCACCTTTTGTCACATTGAAGATCTGTCATTAATGAGTATATGTTTAATAAGGAAAATTGCCCTTTTATTTCCATGATGCATAAAATTCCTAAAAGAACAATTGTTAAAATAATTGCTATCTTTAAGAACTATATTATTTTAAACAGTTAGATTGCACATTTATCTCTTTCCGCTTATGAACAGAAGCAGCATACAGAAATTTGAGTTGTATTTCTAGAACACCTTAACATAAAAGTTTTGGAATTGAAGACATTTTACACTCTCTAGGCTGCATTTTAACATGAAGCTATTTTTAGAATACTACAGCATTCTGTAGTCTGTCAGGTATTTAGATCATCCACTTACAGATGTCATTTTAACAGTCATAATTTTGTATACATTATTTCATTTGATCCTTACAATAAAACTGCTGAAGTGGGATGATATTTTAATCTTTGTGTTTGCAGATGAGCACAATGGATTTCAGAAAGCTAAAGTAGCTTCTACTGAGAGACTCTTGGAAATGATTAAAATATCAAGGCCTACATCAGAATGTGGTGGAGGAGGGAGTGTTTAAAATTCAGACTCCTAGACACTGCCCAGCTCTTCAGAATGAGACCTCTGGGAGGAAAATCCAGGAACCAGTGAGAGAGTCCTATCATTTCCAGACCCTTTTCTCAGCTGCAGGGCTCTGCACTTCAAGGACTGCTGTAGGAGAGAAGAGAAAGCTTAATGGCTTTCTCTTCAGCTTTAAATCTCCTGTTTCTCAGGTTTCTTTTTATGATTTCATTTGAAGGAAAAGTAAAGTAGGTGTTACACTTTTAAAAAAAAAATTTTTAAGTCATCTGCATTTTTTAGATGCCAAAATTAGTGTCATAAAGGCCAAAATTCAAAGAGCTCATCAGAACACATCAGGGTCTGATACTCTGAAGCCTGCTGCAGATTGTTTTGCATGATACCACAGTAAGTCTTCCTGCTCTAGAAATGTGCCCAGCTCAGAGCTTCTGCTATGGCAGCGATTTACACATACTAGTCCTGATTTTAAGAATACAAAATTAGCATTTCACTGTGCTGGTATTAAAGTTTTCTCATGAACCACTTGGTTTATCAGGTAATTGCAGAAACACTAGGACTTGGTGGGTTGCGTCCCTGCTGTCACTAGCTCCCCCGTCTCCCTCTCCTACCAGTTCCTCCCTTACTTCCCCTGCCTTCAAGGCACAGAATGTCAGGGACAGAACTTTCCTTCCCTACTTCCCTTCATTCATTTCCTACAGACTGTTTTGGACAACAGGGTCCATGAGTTCCGGCAAAAGCCAGAAGTGCACCAGGGATAAGCTCAGTGTTCATGTCACCTCTGCCTAGGGATCTAGGGATTCAAATCTAGTGACCTGAAAATGGTCAGGAGGCGAAAATCCCAAGAAACATCTTCTAAGAGTAATAGACAATGGAAGAGCCCCTGACTTCAAAGATTATCTCTAAGACCTGCCACTTATTTCTACCTTTGTATACATGCCTTGATCTAATAGAACAAGCATTTGACCATTGGAGTTCCTTATTTCACCTTTTTATGTTGTAAATGTTTGTACCATGAATTCTCCCTGACATTTCCAATAAAACTATAAATGAAAACTCCTTAGGTTTGGTAGTGTGTAGCAATTGTGTATGTTGAGATCTCTATGATGAATTCGAATTACATTAAACTTGTAATAATTCCCAGCTAAGAAATTCATAACAAATACCTTCAGAAGGTAGTAATGCATATATATCCACTTGTCATCCCTAGTTAAGTACATAAGAAGTTTAGTATATATTTGTACTAGGGACATAGAGTTCTGCATTCCCTCCATCAGCCCTTGAAGACTACACCACATAGCTTGTACCACAGGACCTCACCTGAACACAGGTGCATCAAGGCAGGCATCCTTGCAACCAGTGGGAGGGTGTTTTCTGGTACGTAGGATGAGCTGAAGATGAATAGTTATGGCATATGGAGAGGTGGGAGGAACCATAATGACTGTACACACTGAAGTCAGGAGGGAGAAGTAGTTTCAATTAACACACTGAAACTTCTACAAGGAATAACAGCCAAAACAGAGTTCCAGAGAAAAACTAAGACTCCCTGTGTGACATTAGAAAAGAGAAGAGCAATTCAAAATTCTTCTTCCCAATGGGTTTCCTCTTCCAGTCCCTGATCACTTGTATCCAGCAATTAACATGTTATTAATTGTACATATTAATCGGGTTCAACGTGATATTTTCATAAATGCATACAGTGTGTTCTGATCAAATCCACCTTCCTTTTCCCCCACATATACACCCTTTCCAAACTCCAGTAATCACTTAATTTTGGGTCAACACATTTTAGCTTTCACATATGAGAAAGTATATGAGGTTCTTATCTTTCTGTGTCTCACTTATTTCACTTAACATAATGACTTCCAGTTTGCTGCCAATAACAGACTTTCATTCTTCTTTTTGGCTGAATAATACTTCATTGTGTATGTATACCACACTTTTTTTTAATTCTTCCATCTGTTGACGGGCACCTAGGCTGATTCTGTATCTTAGCAGTTGTTGTAAATAATGCTGCAATAAACAGAGGCAAGCAGGTATCTCGTCAACATTTTTATTCCATTTCCTTTGGATATACACTCAGAAGTGGGATAGCTAGATCATATGGCAGCTCTATTTTAGTTGTTTAGGGACCTCCACACTGTTCTCCTTAACAGATGAGCTAATGTACATTCCCACCAACAGAGTTCCTTTTCCTCTACATCCTCTCCAGACATTCATTTTTTGTCGTTTTGTTTTGATTTATTGTTTTGCTTTTGTTGTTTGTTAAGGGCCATTCTAACTGGAGTTAGATGGTATCTACTAGTTTAGGTTTATATTTCCCTGATGGCTGATAATATTGGACATTTTTCACATATTTGTGGGTCACTTGTATTTTTTATTTTGAGAACTGTCTATTCAGCTCATTTCCCTTATTTTAATTGGATTATCTTTTGTTATTAAGTGTTTTGAGATATTTATATATTCTGAATTTTAACCCTTGTCAGATGAACAATTGGAAAATACTAACTACTGTATTCTGCTGTGTGGAATTTTTAGGTTGACATATTTATATATATTGAGTTGCAGGTGGACACAATACCTTATTTTATTTTCATGTGGTGCTGAGGATCAAACCCAGTGCCTCACCCATGCTAGGTGAATGCTCTACCACTGAGCCACAACCCTGGTCCCAATTTTCATTTGTCAATTTTTTATTTTCCTGTACTTCAAGTATTGCCTGCACCAAGGTCTTCAAGAGTTCCCCTATTTTTTTCTGGCAATTTCATATTTAGGTCTTTCATCCAACTTCAGTTTATTTTTTACAAAGTAAGAGATAGGGGCAAGTTTCAGTCTTTTGCAGGTGGATGTCCAGTTTTCCCAGCACCATTTTATGAACAGGTTCTTCCTTCTCCAATATTTGTGTTTGATGGCAGTTGGCAGAGATGCATGGATCTATTTATGGGATCTTTGTTCTGTTCTACTGGAGGGAGTATGTGTGTGTGTGTGTGTGTGTGCATCTACTTTTATGCCAATATCATACTGCTTGGGCTACTAAATCTCTACAGTATGTTGTAAAATCAGGTATTGTGATGCCTACATCTTTGTTGTTTTTTCATGATTGTTTTGGCTATTTGGAATCTTTTGGGCTTCCATATGAATTTTAGAATTGTATTTCTTGTTCTGTGAAAAATGTTATTAGCATTTTGATGGAGACAACATTGTATCTGTAGATCACTTTGGGTAATAAGGACAAGTTAACAATATTAATTCTTTAATTCCATGAATATGGGAAGTCTTTCCATCTTTTTAAGTCTTCTTTGACTTTTTCCATCAGTGATGTAGTAGTCTTTTACTTTCTCAGTTAATTTTGTTCCTTGGCATTATTATTTGCAGCTATTGTGAATAGATTTGCTCTTATGATTTCTTTCTCAGAAAATCCATTATTGGTGTACAGAAAAGCTACTGATTTTGTACTTTACTGAAATTTTTTTATCAGTCCTAATAGTATTTTAGTGGAAACTTTAGATATTTTATGAAAAAATCATATTATTCTGCAAACAATTATAGTTTGATTTCCTCCCTTTGTATTTATACATATATCATTACTTTCTCCTTCAAATTGCTCAAGCTAAAACTTCTAGTGTTACCTTGAGTAAGAGCAGTGAAAGTAGACCCCCTTGTCATGTTCCCGATCATGGAGGAAATAACCTTCAGTTCTTCCCATTCAGTATGATGTTGTCATATATAGCCTTTATGATATTACGGTATGATTTTTCATAAACAAGCTGTTTAAGAATTTTATCATGAAGGGACATTAAATTAGATCAAATGCTTTGTCCGTATGTAGTGAGATGATCACATGAATTTTATACTTCATTCTCTTGATGCAATATATTACATTTATTGATTTGTGTACATTGACATCCTTGGATCCCTGGGATGAAATCAACTTATTCATGCTGAAAATTCTTTGTAGAGTGCTTTTGAATTGTTTGCTAGTGTTTTTTTAAAAATTTTCACATCTATGTTCATCAGGGATATTGATCTATATTTCCTCTCTCTCTCTCTCTCTCTCTCTCTCTCTCTCTCCTTTTTTTTTTTTTTTTTTTTTTTTTTTTTTTTGGTTATGTTCATTTCTAGTTGGGTTATCAAGGTAATCCGACTGCATGGACTGAATTGGAAAGGGTTCTCTCTCTTAGAATACTTCAGAATAGCTTAAGAAAAAAAATGGTTTTAATCCACACATAAGTTTCATAAAATCCAGAAGTAAATTCATGCAGATCTGGGTTCTTCTTTGTTTATAAACTTTTATTATTGATTCAGTCTCACTGTTTTTTATTGCTCTTTTCAGGTTTTCTATATCTCCATAGTTCAATTTCAGTAGGTTGTATGGATCCAGAAATGTATCCATTTCTTCTTGGTTTTCCAACTTGTTAGTATATTGTTTTTGTCAACTATTTTTGCTGCTGTGATTAAAGGACCCAAACAGCATAATTGTAGAGGAGGAAAAATTTATTTGAGGTTTCATAAGTCTTAGTTCATAGAAGGCCAGCTCCATTCCTCGGGGCTCAAGGTGAGGCAGAACATCACTGTGGGAGAATGTGGCAGAAGGAAGCACCTTACATAGTGATCAGGAAGCAGAGAGGGAGAAAGTCCACTGGCCAGATATAAATATATACCCAAAGCCACACCTCGGTTCCTACCTCCTCCAGCCACACCTCACCACTTCAGTTACCACTCAGTTAATCCTATCAGAATATTAAATCACTGATTGGGTTAAGACTCTTGCCACCCAATCATTTCTCCTCTGAACCTTCTTGCACGGTCTCACCTGTGAGCTTTTTAGGGACCCCACATTTAAACCACGACACGTATTGTTTTTCATAATAATCCCTAAAGACCCTTTCTGTTTCTGTGGTATCAGTTGTAATGTCTCTTTTTTCATCCCTAATTTTATTTATTTGGGTCATCTTTTTGTTTTTTTTTCTTGGTTTGTCTAGTTAAAAGGTTGTCAACTTCCTTTATCCTCTTTCATTAATGTTTTCTATTTTTTAAATCGCTCTTCCATTTATGTATATTGGTAATTTCCTTCCTTCTGCTCATTTTGAATTCTGTTTATTCTTGCATTTCTAAGTCCTTGAGATGACCAAGAGGTTGTTTATTTGAAAAATTTTGATGTAGGCACTTACACTATAAATTTCTCTCAGTGCTACTTTTGCTATGTCTCATAAATTTTGACATATTATGATCTTATTTTCATTTGTTTTGAGACATTTTTAAATTCCCCTTTTGATTTCTTCAGTGACTGCTTGCTGGCTCAAAAATGTGGTGTTCAGACTTCATGTATTTGTATCATTTCTAAAATGTCTTTTGTTGTTGACTTCTGGTCTCATTCCTTGGTTATCAAAATAAGATAGAGGATATGATTTCAATTATTTTTAATTTGTTAAGACTTATTTTGTAACCTAAAATGTGGACTATTTTAAAGAGCATTGCATGGACCAATAAAAAGAATGTAATTCTGCAGCTTTTTGGCATGTAATATTCTGTAAATATCCCTCAAGACCATTTGATCTAACTCTGAGGTTTAACTCCGATGTTTCTTCGTTGACTTTTTATCTGGGTGATCTGTCCCTTGTTGAAAGTGGGGTGTTAAAGTCTCTCATCAATATTGTGTTGGAGTCTAACCTCTTCCATTAGGTCTGTTTATTTTAAAATATTGCATGCCTGGACCTTAGGTAAATATAGATTTACAATTGTTATATCTTTTTTTTTTAATTTATCCGAGAACATTATATAGTGACATTTCTGTCACTTCTCACTATTTTTGTCTTAAAATCGATTTCATCAGACATATGTATAGCTATGCCTGCTTGCTTTAGATTTCCTTTGCTTTTAATATTATTTTCCATCCTTTCACTTTCAAACTAGGTATGTCTTTACTGATGCAATAAGTTTCTTGTAGATAACATATTGTTGGGCCTGTTTTCTTTTTTAAGCCCTTCAGCTGGTCTGCATCTTTTAACTGTAGAATATAATCTGTTTATAATCATGGTTATCACTGAGAGGTAAGAACTTACTCAACTTTTATTCCTTTTTGCTCTGAATATCTTTGCTCTTTTATTCCTCTCTAATTCATCCTTGGGGTTTAATAGTTACTATATTGATAATGCTAGATTCTTTTCCATTTCTCTTTTAGGTGCCCAGTCCTCTAGGGCTTTTCTGATAGGAGGTATCTTTCTTTCGCTTCTGGATGTAACACTCCCATAAGCACCTTTTATAGAACTGAGCTGGTGGCCATCAATTCCCTCAATCTTTATACGTCTTGGAAGGACTTATTTCTACATCATTTCTGAAAGATAGACTTGATGAGTATAGTACTCTCATTTTGGGAACTACTATGTTTCATGATTGGAATACATCATTTCATTCCTTCCTGGACTGAAGTGTTTCTGCTGAAAAATCTTCTGTTAACCTAATGGGAATATTCTTCAATATGACTTGGCACTTTCCTCTTTCAGATTTTAGAGTTTTTTCTTGTATCTTTTCTGGTCATGTCTATTTAAATGTAGTATACATGGACATCCATATCTTTCCCAAGATTATTAGTATTAATATTCCAAGATTATTATTGAATAGGTTTTCTATGCCATTACCTATTTTCTCTTTGCCTTTTGAGTATTTGGAAAATGCAAATGTTTGTTTGTTTAGTGCTATCCCAAAGGTCTTGAATGCTCTCTTTATTCTTATGTTTCTTTGGTTTTTAGTTTTTGTCTGACTGGGATAGTTCATGAGACTTATCTTCAAATTCAGATTTTTTTCTTTGTCTCCATCTTGTCTGTTGTTGCAACTTTTAATGATATTTTGGTATTTGATTTATTGAGCTCTTTTTTCCAAGATTTCTGTTTGGCACTTTTTAAAAATCTCTACCTCTTTGCTGAATTTCTCATGCATATTTTTCCTTGTCTTCCTAATTTTATTCAATTGTTTTTTGTATTCTCTTTGATTTCATTGAACTTTTTAATAATCATTCTTTTAAATTCTTTATCAAGTATTTTACTCATATTGATTTCTTTGGATCTGTCACTACAGTTATTAAGTTCTTTTGGAGAGGTCATATTACCTTGTTATTTCATATTTTTCATGCTCCAATGTTGAGGTTTTCTCATCTGGTTGATCAGATATCTCTACCACTTTTGTGCAGTAACCTTCTTAATAAGTGATTTTGACCTGAAGATGTGTCATGGGGTATCAGTTTGTTATGCCACTTTGAATTCATTTCTCACTGGTCGCCTTAACATAGTCTCCCTATAGTGTTTTTGACTGTGATTAATGATTTAGAGCCCAGTGCCTGCCATAGTACATTCAGAGAGACCTGCCATTTCTGTGGGTCATACAAGAGTGGGGACACTCTAACAGCTCAGGCAGTTGTGCTGCAGACAACAGTGAGTGTGGGGTGCTCACTCTAGCTACCCGTAAAGCGGTGGCCCTTGTCAGGTGATTGGCACTGTTGATACCAAATCTGCTGTTAGCAAGGGCCTCTGGCCCTGGCAACCCCAGCAGTGGTGAAGGGCCTAAAGCACTTCACCTCTGACCAGTCAATGGTACAAGGGACAAGTGGTAGTACCCCCGCTATGAACTCACACACAGACCACGATGTGTGGTAAGACAAGGTGTGGGATAGGGCTGTGGTGGGAGCACCAAAGACGAGGAGGCTTTGGAACTCTGGTGGTCCTCTCAAAGGGTGACAGTACATGCCCAGGAGTGGGACTGTGGAACAGTTATAGTCCCTCTTTGGTCATGTGTATCTAGGGGCAGGGTGATATCTAGAGCACAGGATTTTCTCTTCCCGACCCCTTCACTGTAGCATGCACACAAGAGCAGGGCAACAGCCAGAGCCTTGGAATTCTTAAGGCCCCATCAGCACATCCCTGTGGGTGGAACCACAGTGGAAACAGCCAAAGTCCTCCTCTTGCTCCATCGGTAACAGGTGCCAGTGTAGGAGACAGAGTCAGCAAAAACTGCCTAGATATCTGCCGTTAGTCCTGGCACAAGTGAGTCCACACACAGCAGGTCACATCCTCAGTCTCAATGGTCAAATCCCTTATCTCCCAGTTCTCAAGGGAAATTTACCCTCTACTAACCTCTGTGTGTCAACACACCCATCCTTAAGAGCAGAACAGTCAGTAGGTTTAGGTCACAGTTACCCTGCTGAGCCAAGCTGATTTCACAAGGCAACTATCCCCTAATCCAGTGCAGTAGAATGCCTGTGGGGTTCCAGAGATAGGAATATGCATTACTTTCTGACCCTAGAGCAGCGCAAATTCAGACAATAGCTCAGTTCTCAAGGTGGCTCCTGGCTACAGTGCCCTGGGAGTTCACTGGGAGATATGTAGTTATTTTCCAAATCAAGGCTACTGTGCAGATTTCAGGTTGCTTATCTAAGTGGACTGAAGCCTGTGAGGATTGTGAAACTCTCCTGTAACTAGTGTTTCCATTGTCCTCAGTTACAGAGTTTGCTGGGACTTACTCATTCAAATTTCCCTTCCAAAGGGAAGACTTCCCTCCATCCCCTGTCTGTGGAGCCAATGTGGCAGACATGGTGGGTGATATTTTGTTTCTGTTTTTACGCTCTTGTTCTGAATCTCACCAGCTTCCTGTATCTCTCTTGCTGGTTTCTAATGTTCTCCCACAGTCACTTACCTCCAAATGTAGCCATGAACCTGTCACTTTTATTCAGCCATCTTGGATCCACTCCCAAAGCTTTTAAATTATTCAACTATTTTATAATTTTTTAACAATAAAACAAGACATTTAATTTAAACAAAATTAAGTTTCCAATTCAGCAACTTAATTGGGTTAAATAAAACAAAAAAAATCTATTTTCCACTAATTCTTCTTTTCTCTAACTTCTCACTAATCTGATGTATCTGAAAAGAGTCTACCCAAATTTTCTCAAACTAAAATTACCTTTGGGCTTCAACCATGCATCTTTCAAGCATGGATAATTTAAATATAAAAGAGATTATTTAATAAGACCTTGAACAACTGCAAGAAAAAGCTTATAATGAAAATTACTTTTTCATTCTAACACAACATTGTATTGTAATATGGAAATCTCACATACTTAAACGTAACTATTTTTTCATCTGCTCCCACACAAAACAGAATCTAAGTAGGAGCTATTATGGAACCCAAGTTAGCATCTAGGATGAAGCCCAGGGCCTGCTTCTAATACCCTGTACGACCTGGACCAATGTTATATCCAGTTCTGTTTATTTCTCATAAAAACACTGAATTTGACCAACTCAATGTAAATCAATCTTTCTATTTACATTGAAATGATATTTACCTTTTATCTGAAATTTTCTGGAGCCTCACTTGACTATAGGGGTATGTTAAGCATATTGTATAGAAAAACTAAGTTGTGCAATGAACTATATTCCTTTCCCATATCATAGGAATGGAGAAAGCAATCTGCCTAGTGAACCACAGTTTGTTTTCTGAATAGGGATTATCATGCTACATCATCTCCTAAGGTCACTTCCTGAATAAAAGTTTCATGATTATAATTCCAAATATATCATCATTGTCACTATCAGGTGATCCATGGGATAGAAGTTGTAGTTTCAATGCACAAATGTGAGAACAAAGATTTTCTGAACCTGAAAATGGCAACTAGCATAGTTGGTATCTTTCAAGCTTGAACTTAACCCTCCAGCAATAGCAGCATATAACATGGAAAGGTTGGTGGTAGAAGGATAGTAATATAAACCATAAGCCATTAAAGATGTGAAAAGTTAGTCTTTTACTTCAGGAATAAGACAGGATACAGAAACCTAAACATGAATAAGGGAAAACGAGTTTAGGTATGAGTTCTAATAGGTTTGGTATAACCTCCAGAAGAATAAAAATAACAGTGTAAGTTTAAAGTAAGAATTAAACATAATAAATAGAAGGCAAGAAAGTAAGCAAAAGAAAGGCAAACATAAAAAAATTACAAGAAAGATGAAACAACTTTTCATATTTCAGTGGTAACTACCACAAATATGAAGTATTTAGATCCATGAATCAAAAATAAAACTTTTAGGTTGGACTAAAAAGGACAAGATCAGCAATACATTGAAAATTAGAAGCACATTAAGGGAAAGCAGATATAGAATGGCAGAAAACAATAGAATTGAGAGAAAGATACATCAAAAGATGTGAAGGAAAAGCTGAACTCTAGGTTTCAGCTCCAACACATAAAGAACTTGAAAATAAATCAGTTCTGTTCTTGCAAGAAGAAAAAGCTGAACAAATGGAAAATCAATGACTTTTCTTCAACCCATCAGATAACTGAGCTGACAAGCCAAACTGCCATTCCAAAACTAGAAAGACAGACAAATCCAGAGCCTTGCAGCCAAGATCTACTTACCTGGAGCAAAAGCCACAGGTGCCACAAACTGGCATGAACACTTAAATGCCAATTTTGATGAAGTGCTGAAGTCTTAGGGTGGACTAGCTTGAGACTGAGAAACTCCTGGGATCATACAGTTTACCTCCAGGAACCCCAAGACATGTCATAGATTTTGGAATTGAATTTAATAGCAGAAATGGAATTTAATTTATGTATGATTAATATGTTAAGAGATCTAATGAAAAAAAGCAGACAGAATGCAATGGCAGATGGATAGTATAAGCAAAGAGATGGTATAAATGCTAGAAATCAAATGCACTGTAACAGAAATGAAGAATGCCTTTGGGGGACCCACCAATAGACTGGATAAAGCCAAGGAAAGACTCAAAGAATCAGTGAGCCTGAAGACATGTCCCTAGAAAACTTTACAAACTGAAATGCAAAAACAGATGAAAAACAAAACAGAAAACATCCAATGACAAGTGAACACTTTCAAAAGGAAGTTGAGTGAATTCCTAAAATTGGACATTGCCTGCACGTCCATTTTGAATATAAATTGAGTTTTCTCAATTAAAAGCCAGAAGAAGGACTTTTAGTCACCAGTTTCTCTACATCCTCCCAGTTCTGCAATGTGGTCAATCCAGACCTGAGCCTGATGCAGCTGCCTCAGGGTGCCCTACAGGAAAGCAACATACAGCCTACCTGACTCACCCCATTAACACCCAAGCCCTGTGTGGACTGTGCAGATATACCACAGTGACCACTTCCAGTCACAGTGTGACTTCCTAGAACTCATATGTACTTGGGTTAAGCCCATGAATTAGACTTCCCTTTGGAAATCTTGCTTAGGCAATTCCCTTGATCCCAGTAAAGACCTTAAGTAAAGACTTTAGCCCACAGGTCTCTCTATCTAGTTGCCTACTAACTGGTTGGACGTGTATATCCAGGGTGCCCACCTTCACATTGGCCCTGCAAGGCATGTTACCCTCTTCTCTCAAGGATCCATGAGTCATAAACTCCTTTTGTTTTTCATGTTTTCTGGAGTTGCTTTTTCTCTTCTGACCTGACCAATGCACCTAAACCTAAGTTCCTTTCTAAGGTAAGGGCTCTCCTGGACAGTGGTGATCTTAGTAGGAAAAACTGGACACAGGTCAAACAGGAACTACAAGGGCATCTTTCATTATAAATGAGTTTCCTGTGAGAAAGATACCTGGTCACGGATCAGACTTTTAGGCAATGGGCCATCAGCCAGGATATGGAAGAATACTTTGAAAATTACATTGTAAATATCCATGACCAAAAAAACTATACAACTGAATTAGATTACAGACAGGGATCAAAGAGAAAACAGAATTATTTAAAGTAATAATGACTGAGAACTTTCCAAAATAAGCAGCAGACACCAAGTCCCACAGTTATAGGATTCTCAAACAACACAAAGAATAAATACCAAAGGAAAAAAAAAAAGTATATAAGGGTGAAAAGATTGTTTTCAACTAGAAGAAAACTCAGACATAAATAAATACAAATAAATACTTATATAAAGAGTATCAGAGAAGAAATGAATGTAAAATATCTTTATGTTTCTCATTTGATCTGAGAATAGCTGTTTAAAATAATAATGATAACAATGTGTGAATTTTTACAGTATATGTATAAATAAAGTAATTGACAGAAATAATGAAAATACTTTATAACGATAAAGTACTTACATGGCATGAGAAGCAAAATAATGTTACTTCAGGATAGATTTAGATTAGTTTTAAATATGCATTGTAAAATCTAGGGCAATCACTACTAAATATTTTTAAAGAACCATACTTTATATACTAAGAGAGTAGATAAATGGAATCATATGAAATGTTCAATTAAAACCAGATAAAAACATAAAACATTATAACAGCATAAAGCAGTTATTAATAGGGTTGATATTAACCTAAATATAGTAGTAGTCACTTTAAATGTGTATGGCCTAAACACATCAGTTAAAAAACACACCTTGGGCTGGGGTCATAGTTCAGTGGTAGAATACTTGCCTAGCATGTGTCAGGCACTGGGTTAGATTCTCAGCACCACATATAAATAAATAAACAAATAAATAAATAATTAAAAATAAAGGTCCATTGACAACTAAAAAAATATTTAAAAAAATAATGAGAAAATATATATATACACATATATGTGTGTGTGTGTATTTATATATATATGTAAAAACACAAATCATCAGCATGGATTTTTTTTTTGGTACCAGGAATTGAACCCAGGGTCACTTAACCACTGAACCACATCCCCAGCCCCTTTTTGTATTTTATTAGAGACAGGGTCTCTCTGAGTTGCTTAGGGCCTCATTAAATTGTTGAGACTGGCTTTGAACTCACGATCCTCCTGTCTCAGCCTCCTGGGATTACAGGTCAATATGAATTTTTAAAAAACAATACCTAACTATACATTGTTGAAAATAAATCCACTTGAAATAATAACAACACCAGTAAATGAAAAACAAAGGATGGAAAAATTAATCCAAAGAAAGCTGGGGAAGCTACATTAAATTCAGACAAAGGAGACTTCTAGACAAATTTCAAGTTGAAGAGCAGGATTGAATAATGTGAAAGATTTTTCCAAAGACCTAATCGTAAATGTGTACTACCTAAAAATACAAATGTCAAAATTCACAAGACAAAAACAGAAGAACTAAAAGGAGAAGTAGACAAACACAAACATGGTTAGAGAGTTCAACACCCTCTGCTCAGTAATTGATAGATCAAGCAGGCGGAAAATCAATGATGACAAAGTTGACCCGAGCAGCACTATCTGTAAGTAGATTTAACTGACATTTGCAGATCATTCTATCCAACAACATTCAAATATACATTCTTCTCAATCTCACACAGAACATTTACCAAGATAAACCTCTGGGTCATAAAACATGCTTCACCCAAATTGAAAGACTAGAAATCATTCAAGGTATGTTCTCAGACAACAGTGGACTAAATCACATAAAGAACTTGGTAAATCCCATAATATTTGGAAATTAGGCAAAACAGTCCTTTAAAAAAGCAAATGAATAAAATAAAATAAAATTTAACTATTTTAATTAAATACTGAGTAAAATACAACTTACCAAAATTTGTGGGATGCCGTGAAAGCAGTGCTTAGAAAGAAATTTAGAGCATTAAATGCACATACTATTAAAATGAAGAGAAGTTTAAAATAAGTAACCTAAGTTTCCATGACAGGCAACTGTAGAAAGAGTATTTAAGCCTAAAACTAGCAGAAGAAAAATGATTATTAAAATTGAAGTAGAAGTCTGTGAAATTCGAAGTAAGAAAACAATGAAGAAAATAAATGAAACCAAGAACTGGTTCTTTGAAAAAAATCAATGAAATGAACAAACCCCAGACAGGAGAATTAAGAAAAAGAGGACACAAATTGCCAACATCAGAAGTGAAAGAGGGATCATCACTACTGATTCCATGAATACTATGAATAACTATGCAAATAATTTTGATGACTTAAATGAAATGAACCAATTCCTACAAAGACACAAATGACCAAACCACACACAAGGGGAAATAACCTAAATAGCTCTTTAAACAACAAATACATTTAGTAAGTGATTAATAATTAATACCTTCTCAAAAGAGAAAATACTTGGCTTAGATGATCTCATTGAATTTTACCAAGTATTTATAGAATAAATCATATCAATTCCTCACAGTCACTTCCCAGAAAAATAGAATCCCAAGGAGTGCTCTCTAACTCACTGTGGAAAGTCAGCATCATCCAACTACCAAAACTAGATATAGCCATGATAAGAAAGTAAAAAACAGACCAGACCAGAATTTTTCATAAACACAAATACCTTTAAAAATACTACCAAATGAAATTCAGCAATTCGTACAAAAATTCTACCACAACCAAGTGAGATTTATTCCAATTACACAAGGCTGGTTCAACATTTTATACATCAATCTCTGTAATCTACTACATCAACATATTAAAGAAAACTCATAAGATCATATTGATTGATGCAGAAAAATCCTTTAACAGAATCCCTACCTATTAATAAAAGTCTCAGCAAACTAAATATAAGGATAGACTAGTAACCTAAGTTTCCATGACAGGCAACTGTAAAAAGAGTATTTAAGCCTAAAACTAGCAGAAGAAAAATTATTATTAAAATTGAAGCAGAAGTCTGTGAAATTCAAAGGAAGAAAACAATGAAGAAAATAAATGAAACCAAGAGCTGGTTCTTTGAAAAGAATCAATGAAATGAACAAACCCCAGACAGGAGAATTAAGAAAAAGAGAGAGGACACAAATTGCCAACATAAGAAGTGAAAGAGGGGTCTTCACTACTGATTCCATGAATATTATGAATAACTATGCAAACAATTTTGATGACTTGCATAGACTAGCAATTAAAAAAGAACATCTATAAAAACCTACAGCTAACATTCCTCTCACTGATGAGAAAATGGATACTTTCCACCTAAAATCAGAACACTAGCAAAGATGTCCTCTCTTACCACTCCTATTCAGCATTGTACAGAAAGTCCTAGCTAGTGCAGTAAGACAAGAAAATGATAAAAAAACATTATGTAGATTGGAAAGAAAAAAATAAAACTCTCACAGATAACATGATTATCTATACCAATAATCCCCAAGATTAATGCAAAAAATTCCTCCTGAGCTAATAGCAGTCTAACAAAATCATAGAACACAAAGTTAATACAAATGTCAATTGTTTTTCTATAAAAGCAATGAACAATTGGAACTTGAAATTATATATATATGTGTGTGTATATATATATACATACATAAATATATAAGTATATATACATACATGTATATATATGTATACCACAGTCATAATAGTACCTGACAAATTGAAATACTTAGATCTAAATCCACCTAAATATGTACAGGACCTATATGTTGAAACTACAAAGCACTAATTTTAAAAATAAAAATCTAAATAGAATATTTAATTCAATTTAATGTACATAATGCAAATAAAAATAGATTTAATACAATTCCAATTAAAATCTCAGCAAGCTGTTTTTCAGATAATAAACAAACTGATTCTAAAGTTTATAAGGCAAGGTATCCTAGCTTCTAAGTCTTGATTTCTAACACCATTCTTCAATTAAAGGAACCAGAGCTCCTTAGAGAAAGAGTTTTAGGAAATAAACAGGATAAGCTTGGATATCTTGTAACACTAGAAAATTAGAATGTGCTCAAAAAAAAAAAAAAATACCTTACAATGATGGAATACATCAAAGGGAAAGTTAATTAAAAAGATTCCCAATAACCAAATTAGAACAATTTTAGTAACAAAATAAGTGGTATTGGATTATAATCCAAAATATAAATATCTCCTCATCCATCTTGATATAAACATAATTTAATATATAAATGAGGTGAATAAACAAGTCTTTCATGCAGAATTTTGCATCATTTACGTTGATGCTTCGCCCTTAAGGGAGTGAAACATATTTCCACTCTTTAAGAGTGGATTTGGACATAAGGACTTTTTTCCAAAGAATATTGTGTGCAAAGGGAGAGGAAAAAGAGTGACCTGACAGTAGAGAGATTTGACAAACAAGCCAGGTGATCAAGGTTAACATCAGGTTAACAATGATACTGGCATCAGGGTATATCCACAGGACACTCATTTAAAAAAAAAAAAAAAAGTAAACTGTAAATAGATTAAAGAGAAATCAGTGAAGTAGAGGGAGAGAGAGAGGGGAGAGGGAGGTGGAGGGAGTACTGGGGATTGACTGAATTGGAACCTCTTGAGTTCCATACCTTTGTGATAATGACAGGGCATATCTTCAAGTTGTACATAACTAAAAACAATAAATAAAAAAAATGATAAGTCTTATTGAGAGCAAGTAAAAGATGCTTGACATCACTAATCACAAGTGAAATTTAAGTAAAACTGCAATGAGATACCAACTCACACCCATTAGGATGACTACTATTTAAAAAATACAGAAAACAAGTACTGGGGAGTACGTACAAAAATCCGAACCCTTATGCCCTGGAGGTGTGATGTAGTATGGCAGTCCTCAAAAATTAAAATAGATTTACCTTATGATCCAGTAATTCGACTTCTGGGTATATATCCCAGAATTGAAAACAGAGTCCTGAACAGAATTTGTACATTCATATTCATTGTAATATCATTAACAATAAGTACAGTATGAAAGCAACACAAGTATCTATCTATAGATGAATAAATTTTAAAAATATGGTTATATATATACATATAGAGAGAGACATATATACATGTAATATGGAATATTATTCAGTCTTGAATAGGAATTCTGACAGAAGCTACAATGTGGATGAAACTTGAGGGCACTATGCCAAGTGAACCGAGTCAATTGTACCCAAAGTGTACAGAAAGACAAATGGTGTATGTTTCCATTTATATGAGGAATCTAGAGGAGTCAAATTCATAGAAAGTGTAATGGTGATTGCCATGGACCTGGGGAAAGAGGAAATGGCATGCTATTATTTGGTTTTGCAAGATGAAAAGAATTCTGGAGAATTTGTGGTTATGGTTACAACAAAATTAATCAACTTACTATCCCTGAATTGTATGATTAAAAATGGCTAAGGTGAAAAATTATATGTGGTTACATGTGTTTTGCCAAGATAAAAATGTTTGAAATCACATAAACTAATAAAAAATACAGCAAGGTTACAAAATAAACTTACAAAAATGAAAATGGTTCTTCTGTCTCAAAACTAACTAGGAAATAAATCAGAAAATAAGATAGATATAATTGCAACACAAGTAGTAAAGTACCTAATAAAAGATTAAAGAGATTTCTACGAAGAAAAAAATCTAAACCCTTATGTATAAAAATTAAGTTGAAATAAAAATTTCACAAAATGTAATATATGAAATCTGTAAAGAATTTTACTTAATTCAGTGTGATGTTAATTAAAATTTCAGAAGGATGTTTTGGTAACTTGCCAAACTTCATATAATATTTCTATGGAAGAATAAAGGTTTACAAATAGTTGTCAATTTTTCTTTGATATTTGTTTGATTTTTTAATTGTTCAGAATTTTTAAATATTTATTTCTATTTAAGTATTTATTTCCATATCTTTTTACTCTGGTGAGCATGAAGTTATAGCTGATTGTCACTGTAATCTGAATTTTTCTATCTGTTGAATTTGTTCATTTTTTACATTTGTTGTCTATTTAAATTTGCTTTTTTCTTAGCTATTCATATTCAACTCATTTTAAATTGGGTTTTTGATCCTGGAATAATACAGAATTTAATGCTTTGTCATCTAAGTTACAAATGTATTTTCTTATTCCATCAGGCCTATTGATTTTTTGATGGAATGTTATTTCATATTGGTTTTTACTCTTTATATAGCCAGTTATTTCTGTATCCTAGTAAAACATCTGGATTTCTAGTTTCATTAGGAAGATCTCAAACATTAATAGACTGTATATGTATTCTTAGATTTTTAGCAAAATTTTATTCTTTATAATTTCTAAACCATTATCCATCTGGAATTTATTTATGTATAATAGGATATATTGCAAGTTTGCTCTTAGGTCAATTTTTGAAAAAAAATAATAAAAAGAGCCAGGGACTTCCTTTCTCAGATAGTAGGGTATGCCACAAAGAGGTAGCAATTAAAGCAGTGTGGCTTTAAATTGGTACAAAAACAAACAAATCAATGGGATAGAACAGAAGAGGCTCAGAAGAGGCCAGCATGTACATGTGACTTACTATAGTATAAAGTCGCACCAGTCATAGTGAAAAACCAAGAAAGGAGGCTTATGTAGTAGATGGTCTTGGAGAGATTAGTGTGCGTGGAGAAGTAAAGTGAAGAACAAAGGTGCCCCAGTTTGCAAGTACCCCCAAAGGTCCTTGTGTTAAAGGTTTGGCTGCCTGTGATGCTGTTGAAAACAGCTGGAAGATTTAAGAGGTGTAACCCAGTAGAAGGGGTTAAGTCATTAGGGTGTGCCTTTGCAGGCAATGTTGGGGACCATTGCCCCTTTCTTTCTCTCTCTGTTTCCTGGCTGTCTTGAAGTGAGCAGTTTCTTCCAGCATGTACTCTACAACTTGATTTATTGCTTCATCCCAGGTCCAAAGGCAACTTGACCAACCAGCCCTGGCTGAAACCTCTAAAACCATCAGCCAAAATAAACCTTTTCTCCTTATAAGTTGATTATCTCAGGTAGTTTGTCTCAGTGACAGAAAGTTGACTAACACAAAAACTGTATTTCAATTAAGTAAAAGGTTAGAGTATTGCCAAAGACCCAACAAGAACAATTTTAGAGGCGGGAAAGCTTATTTGTCACTCATGGTTTCAGGTCTTAATCCATAGACAGCCAACTCCATTGCTCTGTGCCCAAAATGAGGCAGAACAGCATGGCAGAAGGTGTGGAGGAGGAAAGCAGCTCAAGACATGGCAAACAGGAAGCAGAGAGAGAGTTCTACTCATCGGGGACAAAACACAAACCCCAAAGACACACCCCCAATGGTCTCTCTCCTCCAGCCACACCCTACCTGCCAGTTACCACCCAGTTAATCCATACAAGTGCACTAATGCATTGACTGATTAGGTTAAGACTCTCATAACCCAATCGTTTCACCCCTAAACTTTCCTGCATTGTGTCACACAAGAGATTTTGGAAGACACCTCATATCTAAATCATAACAAGTATGAAATTAAAACAGTAAAGGAAATGGAAGACAATGCAGGAGAATATCTTGATGATCATAAGACAAAAAAAATATATACATATAAACAAGTATCATATATATGTATATATCACATGTATTTCTCTATCTTTATATATGTATTTCCATATATGTATATGCATATATCCATATCTACATATAACTCTGTATCTGTGTGTGTGTGTGTGTGTGTGTGTGTGTGTGTGTGTATAAAAAGTTGGATGATACCAAGTTTTAAAGAGAATACTGACAAGAGCTTTCAACGTAGAACTGACAGGAGTAGAAAATGGTAAGTTCTTTCTGGAAAGCAATCTGAGTCTACTTATTGAAATTATGCATTTTTATATCTTAATCCTACTGTGGGAATATATCCCAGAAAAACTCTTAAAATTACTTACAAGAAACATGTACAAGCAGGCAATTTGCTAGTGGTTGTGGGATGGGGAACTCCTTTATGTACTTATCACTAGGGGAATTGATAAATGCAACAATAGTGGGTGCATATTATGGAATGTCACAAAGCATTTAGAAACAACATTATACATACATTAGTCAATGTGGATAGTCCTTCAAAATAAGTTGCATGAAAATAATTTCTTTTATAAAAAATTTTGTGATCAGAACATCCTTGCAAACTGTTTCTGTTTGTATATAGGTACACATTTATGTATATGAGTATGTGTGTATGCACTCACATAAGATCATATATGTTGTTACACATATAAGAACATGTGCTGAACATAGCAATGGGCTGCATATGACTTGAAATGAATGGGAAGAGAGATTAATGGGAAATGAAATAAAACAAGAGTGACTTTGCTTGAAATGATGTCATGGTACACTCCACACTGATAGGTATCAATTCATTTCTGTGACTCAAATAAAAAAACCAAAACAAAATAAAATAGGAGATACAGAACTAAATTTTTAAAACTTTTTAAAAGAAATACAGATCTATAAAAACCCTCAGTTTCCAACTCTGAAAATGGAGACCCTGAGAGATTAGCTCCCTGCCAAAGTCATATAGCTAATCAGTGACCACACCAAGACAAAATGCAAATATACAAACCATCCCATTGTCTCCTTTACATTAACTTTAAGCAACCATAAAGTTGTCGAGGAGTCTCGTATATTATAAAATATACCTACCACACATTTTAAATCAATTTAACTAGAGTATGGATTTGAGGTGGTAGGTGTCTTGGGTTGTCTTTGCTCAACCTCTTTACTTTTGGACACTCCTGTCTCCAACTTCCTTATGCTTCTGTGGTAGGAGGGTGTTAGTCCTAGGAAACCCTTGACAATCATCATCACCACCCAGATTGGCACCTGACCCAAGCTAATCCATTTTGCCCTCTCCCAAGGAATTGAATCTTGAGCAAAAACTGATATGGATAACGTACCTCAACCCAGAGAGACAGTCCTGAGATTCTTCTTTTGGATGCCAGAATAGAAGTCCCTAGATCTCTCTAAGTCTGCCAGGTCAGTTCTTTTGTGTGGGATCCCAGCCTCCGCTAACCCAAATATTTTTGTTGATCAATCCTCACTGTTTTATATTAGTCTATCTGAAATAATATGCTAATAAGAGTAAAGTTTAAACATTTAATGAGTAGCCATTTTTTAACAGTGCTTTGGAATGTGACTGGGCCATGGATGAAGCAGATCTGCATGGCCCATGTTTTTAAAAATAGATTTTTCCATGAAACTACGATTGTTTTAAAAAGTCTTTTTATTCTGTAATCAACAGAAATTCAAATCCATTCCACGACCAGTCATTCCAAAAGGGACACTTCAGTATATTAATGCTTGGAGGCACATCCAGCATGCTGAGTGTGAGGAGGTCTGGAATTACTTGAACATGAAAATCTCTAACATCTTTCTTTCTCTGCTTTCTCCCTTCACTATCACCTCTCCCAACTCCCTCCCCAATGAAAGGAGAAATAAATCACAGCAGACAGTGTAGTGGTGTTAGGGAGACAATGGTGCAGAATTTATTGAATGACTGTATTTTCTCAGGGAAAATTTTTAAATGCTTTCTCTTTTTTCCACTACTGAATCACTGCCCATGTGGATCCACTATTGAAATTAATGAAGTGGGAAATATCATACATGTATACACATATATGATATATATACATATATGATCTATAATATAATAAATATACATATATGATATATAATGTGCATACATATATGTATATGTGTACATGTTATATGTATGTATATGTGTATACATATATAAAATGCTGCTACAGTCACAGAAAACATAAATTATAATAGCACAAATATATATCCAATTTGTTTCATGAAACTCAGAGTATTTCACGTATGATCTCGCTTAGTTCATAACATCCCCATGAGATTGGTAGACAAACCCTCAGTACTCAGCACCTTCCCCATGGTGTCTAGAGCATTCAGTGCCCACCTTCTTCTCCTTAAATTCTAAAGAAGCAGAAAGTAGATAAGAACTAAGCTCCTTGCTTTTCACTAATGGAAGTGGGTTCAAGAGGGACCCTGATGTGTCTGCTGTCAAACTGTAATTTGGTCACAGAAGTAGATATGGTGATACCCAAAGTATCTCTCATAAAGTCACTTAAGGAAATGAGATAAGGCATGTAGACCAAGAGGAATGATGAGTGAGACAAAAAAAGGAGGAAAAGCAATGGTCACCTCATGCTCTTTAACGGCCCGCCCGTCACAGCTTCAGAGGACAGGGTGGCCACTGTCCTTTCTACCACCATTTTCACTCCACTATGAAAGTCAAATATTGAAATATGGTAGTCCATTTGTGGAGTGAGGAGGAGATTGTCTGCATCCACTTCCGGTACTCCACTCATCTGATAACTGGTAACATTTTCACTTCTTGACAGTAGTCTCCATTCTTCCCTACCCCAAATATCTTACATTGCACCTATGTCTTTTAGCAATACAAAGGGATGAATTTGGGCATTTTTAAAAAGTCATTTTTACCACAATTTAAAATGAAGAAAAACAGTTATAGATTTTTAAAGTGTGTATTTTATTGCCTCCAGTTATTAAACTGCCTTCACAAAACAAACTAGAAAACTTCTGGTAGCTAAGAGAAGGTCATGGTTCCAAAAGAAGTGGGTCCATTTTGCTCCTTCTCTTCTCTTATACTGTGAGGGATAAGCACAGGAAGGAATGAAGGTGGGAACAGAGAAGAATGTCAGATGCAAAATGCAATTGCCTTGAAAGCTGAATCGGTACTGATTTTAGGTTTACTTTGTGCAATTAAAAGCAGTCGAAGTTCACCATGCTTTTCTCTGATGGAAATGATGTTCAGTCTTCAGTGAGCATTAACCTTAAATTAGAAATGACCAAGCACTGATCGACCAAACTTGACAATACACTACAGTTCTCTTGCCTTATCCAGAATTTCACTTTCCTTAGTTTTAGGTCCCTGAAGTCAACCACAATCAGAAATATTAATGGAAAATTTCAGAAATAAATAATTCATAAATTTTAAATTGTATACCTCTGAGAGTAGCATGATGAATCTCAGGCCATCGCACTCTGTCCCATCTGGGACAGTATTCATCCATTTGTTGCACGTATCCACAAGGTATACACTGCCCACCCATTAGCTACTTAGTAACTGTCTTGGTTATCAGATCAATTACGGAGGCATCACAGTACTTGTGTTACAATGCCTACATCATTTCCTTCATCTCATCACTTAGGCAATGTATCATCTTGCATCATTTCCTGCAGAAGGGTGACTATATGACAATAAGATATCTTGAAAGAAAGACTGGAAGGCTACATTTACATAACATTTATTACAATATATCATAATTGTTCTACTTTAATTAGCTATTGCCATTCACCTCTAACTGCATATCATTTATAAATTTAACTTTATCTTAGGCATATACGTAGAGGAAAAACAAAGTGTACTTATTATTGGTACTGTTAGAATTTCCACTGGGAGTCTTGGAACTTATCCCCCAAAGAAAAGGAGAAACCACTTTGTAAAATATTTGAAATTACAAATTTGACCTTAAAATCCCTAGCATGATATTTTATTCCATTAAAATTTGAATTTTTTTCAGAGGACACCAGAGCTTAGGATATCACCCCTGCCACAAAAGTAATGCTAACACATGTCAACTACTTAATCTTCTTTAGCAGATGACAAAGTAGCTTTTGTTTCAACTCACTTCTCATGGTCTTAATAAAGAGAAATTAGTGATTTAGGTGTTCCAGTGATGTAATTTTGAGCTGAAATATCACCATATGCATTTATATGGTGTCTTTGTCTTTGTACCAACAAATATCTCAGCAAGGAAAGGATAGAAAAAATGGTTTTCCATGAAAAACAAAACAAGCTTTGTGTGGATCTGGAAAAACCATTTTGAATGAGAAAAAATGGCCACTTGTCAAGTGTTATATGGAAGCTATCTTGGTGAATCACATGCCTATTTCTACTACAGAAACACGTCACATGGAATAGTTTGTGCTAGGACAGGAAAGGAGCCTTTCTAAATAAAGATGGAGCAATGAAGAACATTTCCTTCTGGACAATGTGTCTCCAAATATATTTCTACCTGGTTTTGTCTATAGAGAAAGGAGGACGTTTTTTCAAGTCTGCAACTAAGCAATAAGTGTGCTCTGACTAGTTATGATGTAGAGACTCATTTTTGTGGACCAGAGGATCAAAAACTGAACTGAAATTAAAGAAATTTGGAACTTGCAATATTTTCATGGAAATTCTATTTCGACTACATACAGAACCTGAAGCATATTGTTGGAGCTTCACTGTAATCACTTTGGATTCCTTGACACCCATCATCCCACTGCCTTTGCTTCCAGTGACCCCAGGCTATCCACAGAGGCCTGGCTGCAGGTACCAGAAGCACTGCTTTGTCCCTAGAAGAAGTTCCTGGGAAGCCAGTCCCCAGTCCACCCTCCTCCCTTTAACTCACCCCCATTCTCACCAAATGACTAGCTGGTGCTGGGCTATCACAGTCAGGTATTGAATCAAAATGCTCAGATGTGACTGATACTCCAGACCCTCCCTTTGAGATCAGAATGATCCAGAAAAATGATCTGAAATCCCACCTTTGCTTGGCCTACCCCCTTCCCTGCCCAGCGTCCCAACCCCCCTCCCCTCTTCTGGAAATAGTTCCTTAATAAATCACTTCACCAGAAACGCTCCTCTCAGCCTGGGAAAATGAACCCAAGAAACTAAAATGCACTCAAAATCACTAATAAACCATGCCACCTACATTGCCTATTAATCCATAATTATTAGTATATGAATATATGTACTGTTCAAAACCAGAATTTTCTCTGAATTAGCTTATATTAACCAACTGTAATTCTACACAGTGCAGTAAGTACCTTCCTCTTATTAATTACCTCTGCTTCAAAGAGAATATAAAACCAACCATCATTATAAGTGAATATCAAATAGAAAATTAGATGATAAAATTAGTGGAGATTTAAAAACCATATTTAGTTTTGTAGCAGTTTTGGAGGTTCTTTAAAGAAAAAAATTCAAATTCCTTGCAAGTGACATTTTTTTAATGATCCATAAATTATTTCTTTTTGTCCCTTGAAAGAGATTTGGCTACTTGCAAATTAACATAGCAGTGTTCAACTAATGGAATTTAATTTTGAGAAAGGACATGCTATGAAAACATTAGAGAGAAATTCATGATATATCAGGAGCATTTTTTAAAATTAGTAGTAAATGGTTTTTGACCCACTTCCAATTCACTAAAGTTTTTCTAAATACAACCTAAATCCTTGCCTCAGAGCTTTAATAGCTTTTACTGGGAAAATTGAATTAACTTTTGAATTTAACTTGTAAAGGTCAAAAGGAGCATACTTCTGATGACATAGGAAATTAAGTATGTGCTATTTCATCTTCCATTGTTTAATGCATAATACATCATTTATTTGAAAATGATGACGGAAAAAAACCTTTTCATGCAGAAAAAATGCTCATTTTTAATTGGAAAAATGCAATCGTGTTCCTTCTAGATTAATCTTGTTTCTGTTCTTTGGAAACCAGAGAAATATCCATATATAATGTGGGTTACACTTTGAATAATAAGTAAACTTAGATACAAACAAAAGTAAACTGTAAAACAGAAGCAATTGTATCCCTCAAGCCAAATCTATCCATTCATTCCACAGTCATAGAGCACCTAATATATGCCAAACACATACATGGTCCCTTCCTTCATGGAACTTGGTCTAGAAGTCTTCTCAGATTTTTTAAACTTCTTGACTTCCTTGCAGTATTTGACACTGTTGACCCATCCATTCCTTTCAAAATTATCTTGTTTCTAAAGTATAGAGAGAATCTGGATCCCTGAAATATTGATCCCACCTGGTCTCCTCTGGTTTTCTGCTGTCTCTTCCTCAACTTCAAATCTTGATTTTCCAAGATTTGAAGATATGACAAGAGTCAATTCATATCTGGCCAATTGCATGACTTCATCTATCACCTACAAGCTGCTGATACCAGATAAGCATTTCAATCTAGACTAATCTTCTATGTGCTTGAAGCGTATTTCAACTCTCAACTTGGCTGATCTACCTGGATAACTCACACACCCCAAACTCAAGGTGACTTCCTTCCTCTCTCCAAAACACAAACCCCATAAAATATGATACCCACTAATGACAAAACTTAACTTCCTTGGATCTGTAACCCATTGTCTGGACCACTTAATAGTCTACTGATCTTCTGATCTCTGATCTCCCTTCCCAGCTTTCTGCCAAATCACAATTCATGTAACACCACCAAAGTTATCTATTATAAATCAGATACGAACCACATTAATCCTCACTTAAATCCTTATAGTATTTGCTAATTGTAGTATAAAATCCAAATTTCTAAATAAGCTATGTAATGCTCTTCCCATCTAATCTGCCTGCCTTTTAAGATTTAATCTCTGTCCATCCCTATCACACCCAATAGTTCTGGGTTATCATTGTTCCTTAAAATCACAAGCATTTCCTGTGGTTTTGTTTGTATGGTTCTCTCTGTCTGAAATGCACCTCTACACTACCTGACTGCTGACTCATCCACATAATCAGGAGCATCTTGGAAACAGGTAGGTCATTTTACTCTCTTTTGTACCTTCAGAATAGAGCCCTGTGCTTGGATTCTTGTGGATATTCAATTAAAATTGAATTTAAAATCCTTTCTAATGTGACTGTCACTTTCCTTTTCCGTCTCATCTCCAGCTTTTCACCCAATTCAACCCATTTTTTGGTTATTCGAATTATTCATCATGACTGGACATATCATGCTCCTTCGTACTTTGTCCTCTTTGTTGAATCCTCTTCGTCCTTTCAGAGTTGACTTTATCCAAACTAATCTACCCTCGAGCTGCATATTCCCATTCACTCCACGAAGGTTGTCCATCCCTTCTCCTCTGCCACACCCAGGTGGACCTGATCAGCCCTCCTTCTTAATACCTAATAACCATAATATAAAACCAGATTGGCTCATATATGTTCACGCCCTGGCCTCTCCTACTGAATCACAAGATACTGATTTTGCCTATCTCCAACCTCCTGTCAGGGATCCAGTAAGTGCCTAAAATTTTTAACTGAATTAAACTGAAAAATAAAACAGATGGATTAAGGTAGATGATTTCATAGCACAAGGTTCATAATCAATGGCTGGCATTAAAATACTATGGGGAATTTTTAAACAATATGAATGACCCTGCCCTGTCTCCATAGAGCCTCGTTTAATTGGCCCAGGGAGAGTCCAGCCCTAGCACTGTCTGCAACGTTCCTGGGGTGATGAGGTGGGCAGGGAATGGTGGTGGGCAGCACTGGAGGGATGAATGAGGGTCAGACTCAAGAGCTTGAATGCCAGCCCAAGGCAACTAAGGTGCTAACTGGATCTGGGGCCACATTCCTTACCATGGGTTCTTTGGTTGACCAAGGGTCTTGGGATGCTTTTAATGAGTGGAAATTTTCCATAATGAAATTATAGAGTAACCTAAGGGCTGTTTACCCTCTTGAAGTCTCAGCAGCTTCACACTAAAACAAGTCCCCCCATCTGCCTCATGTAGAACTGGCTTTAGTCTCAGTGGAACAAGTAAGCACCAACATGGCTTCTCAGCCCCTTTCTGCATCTTGATTCCTCTGCTGCCATAGCAGTGACAGATAAGTCTCCCTTACACTCAGTCCATCTTCAGCTTTGGGGTGAATTTTTTAAGCAATACACTCTTTTTGTTTATTTGTTTTGTTTTTGTATAGGACATAATACCCTTGTTTTACTTATTATGTTTTATTCTTATGTGGTGCTGAGGATTGTACCAGTGCCTCACATGTGTAGGCAAGCGCCTGACCACTGAGCCACACCTCCAGTCCCTGGGGTAATTTTGACAAGGTCAGCAAAAAGTGCAAGAGCTTCAGCTCAACATTCAGTAGGCTCAGTATTCACAAAACCTCAAGCCTGCATCTGAATTCCAGCTCTGCTTATGGCTCCTGCTTCCACTGGAAGATGGTCATCCTGTTATTCTACCTGGCAGGGCCCCATGTGCCTAAGAAAGTCAGACAGACCTCATGGGACTATTGGAACTACTGATTCTGCACCATTCCTCCACCCATCCACCACATATAAGCCCTATCTGTGCCGGATGTTATCCTGTGGTCTACCAACTTCAAACCCATCCTTCTGGCCTCTGCTTGGCAATGACTAGAACTCTGCACACCACATTTCTGTTCTTCTGATTGGTTCTGTTCGATACTTTTAATAAAAGTGTAAGAGGGGAGTGCAGGGCTGGAGGAGGAAAAGAGCTGCTCATTCCCGTGGGCTTTCCATTCCTGATAGCATCACCCAGCAATGTTTCTTCTTCACCCTGGTCCTGCCAGGTAATCCCACTGTCAATCATAAAATCTAGATTTCAGCATAATTTTTTTTTCAATTTCATCACTCTTCTCAGAGATACCACCTGCAGCCAGAGTCCACTCTTTGTAAATCTGGATCCCAGGCCCACAGGTCCCCTCCTATAATAAGTAAAAACCATCACCAGCCAACCCCACTGCATCTCAGGGATCTGAGGCTCAGTCCTGTTGGTCCCACCTGCACCTATTTAAGTTCTAATAACTCCAACTTTTTCCTCTGTTCTCCCAGCCCTGGGAGGTGATAACCACTTCCATAGTCGTTCACTTGAAGGCACCTTTGTCTTCTCTCTTTTTAAAAAATATTTGTTTAGTTGTTGATGGACCTTTATTTTATTCGTTTCTTTGTAGGTGGTGCTGAGAATCAAACCCAGTGCCTCACACATGCTAGGCAAGTGCTCTACCACTGAGCCACAACCCCAGCCCCTGTATTCTCTTTTTTGTCTTATCAACTCTTGACTAAATAATTTAATAATTCTTTATATTAAATTATCTCTGTTGAAACAACTAATATTATTCCTTCTCTCCACATCACCCTATTATCCTAGGCCTGACTCTCACAGCAATGTTTACTTGAATTAAGTTGCACCTACATCTGTGCCTTAAAACTCTTCACTGTCCTCATTGGAATCAGTCTTTGAAACCACAAACAGAAGTGTCTGAGTATAATATTTAATCTACCACTGATATTGTATAGCCAGAAGTTATGGATTATTTAACATGAATTTTATTATTTTGAAAAATAAGGATGATATTAGCAGTCTATTCATTTAAGTGTAACAAATATAGCCAGGAGACCATTGGTGCTTATAAGGGATTTGAGCACATTTTGGATTAACCAAGCATATCACCTACATAAACACCTGGCTTCCTTTCTATGACTATCAATTGCACATGACAAAAAATGTAAAAGAATAAAAAGTAAGCAGTGAATACTAGGGTGGACTAGTTAAAACAATCATTTTCATAGCATGGTTTCATAGGATCCAAGATAGAAAACTCTTCCTCCAATGTACCTTAACATGACGTTTATTCTTAGTTTTACTCAAAGGCAGTTGATTTTTTTAACAGATGAACTTATAAGGTATTGATACATATAAGACTATCAGAGTGTACATTTAGGGTTTAATGCATGACAATCTGTACTTATGTTTATGTGCATTATTTTGACTAATAATTCTGTAAAATAGGTACATTGATGATTTTTTGTTGCAGATGAGAAAAATGAGAGCCCAAGAAGTAATCTGTTGATATCATACAACTTGGAAGTGTTAGATCAGGATTTCACCTGCAGAGTCCACATCTATTTGCTAATCTACTGTGTTGGTTGCATATCTATTTGCTTATGAATGTGCCTCTTACCTTAAACACTACATAACAGTGTTTTCCACAGTTGGATGAATAATTGGTTAGTTTTATAATAACTTAAGGAATGATTATCTTTTGCTCTAATTCATTCAAAGTAATATAAATTTAGATTTAAATATGCCTTTCTATCTATATATTAAAGATCCCAATTTATGAACTTACAAAAGTTTATCAGCAGATCATGGTTTCTAGATAAAATACATTTCCATGTAGGAATTAAGTTGGACATGGTGGTAAGGATTCTAGACCCATCCGCAACAATTTTGGAGTTGCTTACCATATACCCAAAAAAACTGTAAGTAGTAAAATTATGTCCCAGCTAAGTTGCTCAGGACCTTGCTGAGCTTCTGAGGCTGGCTTTGAATTTGCAATCCTCCTGCCTCAGCCTCCTGAGTTGCTGGGATTATAGGCATGTGCCACCATGCTCAACTTCCTTTTAATATTATAACATAAATTAGTAAAATATTTAGTATTTTTATAACTATTGAACTCAGGGGAGTGTGGGATGGCCAGGTTCTTTGTTGTTGTTGTTTTGTTTTAGCAGGGGTCTTTTTTGAGATATAGAAAGGAAACAGAGAACAGAAGTTACCCTGACTCCAAAGCTCCCCCAATGGGAAAGTATCACTCCATCATTTTCTGTCTGCTTGTCTACATACAAAGCAAGTTCTCCCATAGGAAAACGGGAGAGAAGTTGGGAGTCATGATCCCACCAGACAAATTTAGCCAACAGCCATGCCAGCAACAAACAATGTAGAGGGAAGGGTCCTCAGAATCAGGGTTAAGAGGAAAAATAGGCTCTCCTTCCAAGAGCCAGGAAGGTGACAGATGGGAGGTAGAAAGAAAATCTCTCTGAGTGACAGCTTTCTTACCAGAAGTCAATATGATGGACCCAAATCAAGGAATGAGAAAAAGAGGACATTTTAAGAAAAAAGCAGCTTGGCAGTGATTCTATGAAAGATAAAAACCATGAAATAAATTAACCATAGGTAGATATATTAGAGGGGCCGTTCCTACACAGTGCTTTCAAGAATCACAGTTATCCCTGGCTCCTATTAGTTTGTTGTTTAGGTAAGATTTTAAATAGATTCTGTTTCCAGGGAGAATCGTTTTGCTCATAGACGTTTTTAGCAAAAGGCTACCAAAAAGGAATGAATTGCAACTGTTTAATTTTGAAGAGACTTTACATTTTTAGGCTCATTCATTTATTCATTCAGGCAACAGATATTTATCATATACCGTATGTGAGGCACAGTCCTAGGTGCTGGCAGCAATGAACAAGACAGACAGAAACATCTCCCTTCAAAGAATTTACATTCATCTGCAAATTAATTAATATCAAAAATGCCTGTTTTTGTAAAGTGACAATCTCGAGTATTTATAAGTAGGATTGAGCATGTTATATAGATAACCATGATATTATATAACTTTAAAAATAAAATGTAAATTAACAGTTTTAGCAATAAATTGTCCTCTTATAGGAATGTCAGTCCAATGTGACTCCTAGAACTTTTATTTTGCATTATAGTTGTTGACTTACACATGTTTGAACTACTTAAAGCTGTTGCATGGAACACAAAGAGAAAAGATTCAGTAGATGACAGAAATGAAAAGAATATACCATGAAAAGCAGTGTTCTTCCTGCTACTGTATAAATACACACCTGTTAGAACAGAAAGTTGAAGCTAGTCTTTGACTATCTTTTACAATATGTAAGGAATTTCCACCCATCAAAGAGATTCCAAATATTGTCCATTGAACATATATCAAAAAATTTCTTCAAGTCTGTTGGGGGTTCTTATTCAAGAAATAAAAACATGATGCATAAATTTCTACTGAGGGCTTTGGGAAATTATCCAACAATTAATTAGAAAAATAAGAATACAAAACTCCAGAGTAAGGGAAATGCCAAGATGTGAAAACCTGCCTCCTAAGGAATCCTGTGGATCAACCCCAGCCCTGATAAACACATGAGAAGTGGATTTGGATATGACTTCAACTTCTAATAAATGTTTATCTCTAAAATGGGTAACTCAGGTCTTTGGAAAAAAAAAACAGTAGATAATAAAAATTTAATAATAATAAAATAAACATCATTACCCTATGTAAATGTAAAAAAATAAAAATAAATAAATAAATAAATAAAATAAATAAATAAATAAATAAATTTAATAAAAACTCAAACAATGAAATATATATGTTAAAATGAAATTTAATAAAAGGTGATTCATTTTGACTCCACTAATTCAGAATTTGAGGGACATTTATGAAGCATAAACCAAAGTCCACCTTTGTGGTAATCTGAGTTAAGAAATCTTCTACATCAATGTATCTCAAACTTTACAGTACATAGGGACCACCTGGGGATCCCGTTAAAATGTAGATTTGGGTTTCATGGCCCTGTGATCGGCCCCAAGATTCCACATATCTACCAAGATTCCTGGTGATACTTCTGCTACTGGTTCACAAACATACTTTTAATAGTGAAAATATAAATAAATCACATTTGCTACATTATAAGAGGAAAGATAAACCAAACAAAACATAACTTTTGCAATAACTTTGGTGGGGAGAGGATGACTACTTACAAATGACTCTGTTGTGGTAGGAGTTCCACTTGGCAATATGTTGTAAACAGCTAATTGGAGCTAATTCACATTGTTAATATTGAAAAAAGAAGATTCCTCTTCGAAAATACTCTACCTTGTCAATTTTTTATTCTAGTTTCATATAGTTGTATCACCTTCATTGTAGTTAATGAATGTGTAGGATACAGACAACAGAAAACAAAAGAGAATGACATCATTATCCATCTTTAATTCTTCTGGGGTTCACTTTCCCATCAGTTTTGAGATCCCCCTCTTACTTACTCATTCTACTCATAAAACCAGAAAAATAGTAATGAGAGGAAGTCCTAAGGAGACTAATTCAGAGCAAATCACAAAATGTCCCTCCACAACTTCACCTTATCCCTGATAAAATAAACATATAAGGTTTTTGTAAGGTAAATATTATTGTATAATATTCACCATAAAAAAATAATGCATTAAAATCTCTAAAGTGGTATTTCTATGGGTCACTACCAAGGATGGTATTAGCTGAGGTTATCCAAAAGCACCTGATGTTGATGTTACTTGGTCCCTGCATATTGCTGAAGCAAAGAATATTAAGAAGTAATGGAGACAGCACTCTCCTACATCCAGGAAATGCTAAAATAAAAAAATAAATAGATTCTGAAGGATATGTCTTTATTCATCCATGATGACCTGGTTTCCTATGGAAAACCAATAATATCTCTTCACCATAGGAAAACAGAAGTAGAGGACCCTCAGAGATGGAGGTGCAGTGCCAGGAACTTAAAACAAAACAAAGTGTAGCAAGAGAGAGTTTGGTGGGGGAGTAAGAGCTCAGAAGATGAGGGAGGAAGAAATGAGTGCAGAAATGCATCACTAAAACAACAGAAAAAATAATAATAAAAACAAGGATACATAGGAAAGGTGGAAGAATTTTCAAAACCAAAATTTTAGCCATACAAACTGCCCACATTAAACCTGGAAACAGAGTATCCCCAAGATCTACTGAACACAGGTAACACCAGTCCCATCCAAGATGGCAGAAGGAGTCCAAAGCACAAGCAAATGATCCATGTGGAAAGCACTGTCCTCTTTTAGAGACACAGGCTTATTCACCTTAGTCCCCTGTTATCGCTCAACCAACAATTGACTGTCCTGTATCTAATTTCACATTTACTAAGCAAATTTTTTGTCACCTCCAAGGAGAAAAATTAACCAATCTAACAAAATAAGTACTGTAGTAAAGTCAAATATTCATACTTCACAATCAAAATTAATAAATTGAAACAGATGGAGAAAAAAGGCCAAAGGAGAGTGAGAAGAGGAAGGTGAAGAACTAAGTTCTCCACCAGAGCTGACTATCTATTCCTCTTGGGAATTACTAGGGCATACAAACAGAGTATGTTTCATGGACCCAACTTCACAAAGTGGGAGTTAAGTGGAATACCAGATGAACAAATAAGATTAGAAGTCAAAAGAAATTTATTGGGCACAGTTTAGAAGAATTCGAATAGAGGGGAAAAAAATAGAAAAACTATAAAGATATCAAATTTGAAAAAACAAAGAGAATTGATGCTCTAGAAAAGAAAGCATGATGTATAAAGCAAACTGTCAATATGGATGTACTTCAGATTGTTCTTTTCATGTGAGTTCCAGTGTGACTCCCAAACTCAGAATGGACCTAAAAAGAAACATCTAGGTCTAAGTCACTCCACTGGAGATCTTTTATTCCCAACCTAGGATCTACCAAACATCACAGGATATGGAAACTCACTTCCAGCTGGCTGGTGGTATGGGTGTTTTCTTCCCTGTATGGAGGAAAAAGCAGTGAGTCTTCAGTTTCTCATCACCTGCCATCCCATTCAATCCTTCTGCCATCTTGAATGGTACTGGTGTTTTTCTGTGTGCTGTGGAGCTGACTCCAAACCCAAGCTCTGCTAGGAAGAGCAGGGAACCATGTAAATGTACAACAGACAGAAGATACAATACCTCACTTCAGTTACCTTAACAATTTACCTTGAGCCTGGGACCTTGGTTATACTTGAATGGTAGGGCCAGTCTCAAATAACGGAAAGAGAATATCCAGGGCTATTGACTTTGAGTGAGGTTCTTCTATGAAAGAAGAATAAGAAAAGACTGTGCTGCCCTCAACCTCTGCTTCGATTAAATAAATCACAGTTTATGACTACTCCTATCTTAGTAAGGGGTGTTCTAGACTACTATAGGTAAGGGGGAAAAAAAAAAACTTTTAAGGAATTACTTTAGCAGTTAGCAAGTCAAAGCTGATGGATGTTCCTGAAATTTAGTGGGGCTGTTTTCAGCATTTCTTAGAGGTCAATAGGAATTCACACCTGGAGTCAATAGTTTCTACTCACCTACCCTCTCATTAACAATCATCTGCTTTGACTGATCTTTGTACCTTCTGTGAGTGACTAATGACCTGTTGGTGATTTGAAAATATGAGCCCTGTCTTACCCTGAAAAAGACATTCTCTGGAAATGCTCTAAAATAAAATACTCATGTGTGCACAATGTTCTTAACACATCTCAGTATTTATGTCTTTAATACTTACCAAGATACCTTGTACTAAAAGCAACATTTGATCTTCCGCAGCAGGCACAAATGGCAAAGCCAACAATAAGAACCACACAGAAGTCTCAAGAGAAAAGTTGCAAAAAGAAATGAGAACTCTGTTTCCTATTTTCCTAAGTGAAGGTGTGGAGACTGGGATGTTTTACTTTGGGTTTTGCCCATCTCACTTTTTCTGGGTCCTTCCTCAGCCCTCTCCTGTGATTCCTCATCCTCTCAAACCTCATTCTGCCTCTTGGTGGCTGAGAACACACTCACACCGTTGGAACAGTTCAGTTTGAGACCTTTCTCAAGCAGTGTCCTACCTATAGGCAGGACAGGACAAGAGCAAAGCTAAAATCAACATGATTGTCTAGAAACGAACTTCCGTTAATCACACCACCATGGCCTCTGTGTAACCACGTGATAGATATGGAATAACATTCACCTGTTAGTGGCTGATTGGCAATTGGAAGGGAGCTTGGCAAATGGGGTATTAGTAATTTTCTGTTTCTGGATCCAGTGTTGGTTCCATGGGTATGTTTTGTTTGTGGAAACTCACTAGGTTATATGCTTACAATATGCACACTTTGGTGCATTTATAATACTTCGATAAAATGCTAAAATACAATGGCCTTACTAAGGGCACAAAGAGATTAAAAAGATTCAACATAACTTAAAATTTGATCAACATTATGTGAATATCTTAAGAAAAAAAGTAGACTACCATTTGACAGTACTGTATTTGTGTTAAATGCCTTGACAATATTTTAACTCAGTCCATTCATGCTGGGAAGCTTTTTTTAAGAGGTGTTCATCAGCCCCAAGTGATCTTTCAGTGTTCAAGGTCTGCAAGGTGTCTGTAGAAAAAGAGACTACCTTTAGCACAGGGTTGTGAAGAGGGCAAGCATTACCAAATGCAGACATCAACATTGGAGGCCTCTCATTGATTGGGTTGTCCTCCTGCTCAGTATCCCGTACTCAGCAAGCCATCCATAGAGAGGTAACTGAAACTATGTTCATTGGTCTAAATTAATAATGTTCTAATTTTATATAAGTCTCTGTGGAGTTTCAACTTTTTCTTCCAAGAGAACCCTATCTCATCAAAAAAAGAAAGATTGATCTAACTATTGCACGACAGTAACTGCAGGGTTTTTAATTTATGTTTGCCATGAGTTAGATGTTCCTGTTAGTCTTATATCTGTGACATGGAACAAACTTCGTGATGTTGATTTTTATAATATATGTTGGCTCTGCCATTTGCACAAAGTCAACAATAGAGCCACACAGTGGTCTCAAGTGGAAAGTTGCAAAATGAAATGAGAAATCTGTTTCCAGACTTATCCTAAGCAAAGGTGCGAAGACTGGGATGTTGTTATGGTTTGGAGGTAAGGTGTCCCCCAAAAGCTCACGTGTGAGACAATGCAAGAAAGTTTGGAGGAGAAATGATTGGGTTATGAGAGCCTTAACTCAATCAGTGAATTAATCCCCTGATGGGATTAACTGGGTGGTAACTGAAGGTGGGCAGGGTGTGGCTGGAGGAGGTGGGTCACTGGAGGCCTGCCTTTGGGGTACATATTTTATATCTGGCTAGTGAGTCTCTGAAGCCTGATCATCATGTGAGGGGTTTCCCTCCACCACGCTTGTCCGCCATGATGGTCTGCCTCACCTCAAACCCCAAGGAGTGGAACCACAGTCTATGCATTGAGACCTCTGAAACTGTGAGCCCTCAAATAAACTCTTCCTCCTTTACAATTGTTCTGGTCAGGTCTTTTAGTTGCAGCAGCAAAAAAAGCTGACGAGAACAATTTATTTATTTATTTATTTATTTATTTATTTATTTATTTTCGCCTTTGCCCATCTCACTCACAAAGAATCACAAATTACCAAAGGATAGAAGTACTTGTCAACAACTGTAGAGGGGCAAGGATTGCATGATAATTTTAAGTATTTGTACATATTTAAGTTTTCAAAATCCACCAGTATTCAGGGCTTATGCATTTTCTAAAATTAAAATCTGCTATTTTCTACCAAATAAAATTATTTTTGAGTTATATTATTTAACTCTTTTTTTTTCTTTCCTTCATCTGCTCCAAAATGGAAATATTGTAACTTTTATACTTCATGCAGGCATCTGAAAATGAATTTTTCATTCAGAGAAAATCCTGTCCCTTCCATTCTGAGAGCGTATTTAGGCGTCTAGTTCATGCCATTATTTGAAATGGAAATGCACCTTAAGTGTTCAGCATTATTATCATCAGTTCCTTAGCAATCGTGAGGAAAACATCTGTGGAAACTTAGTGTTCGGTGTTTAGATACCTAAGTTTCTATTTTCTTGTACTTCATTCTATGCCTGACAAGAAGAAAACTATCAACTACTCTCCCAGGACAAGCTTGGAAAAGCATGTGAGATATCAACGTCCATGTTAGATTAATTGCTAAAATCATGCCTCGACATAAGTTAGAGTCATTCACATCTGGAGATGAAAAAAAGCGAGAAAAAGAAGTGTGCAATTTCAACTTCTTGAGGTTTTTTTTTTTTTTTTTTTTTTTTTTTTCTTTCCTGGTCTTTTTACTTAAGTTACTAAAGTAGCCAGAAATGACCTCCACCCAAATATTACTTATTTAGACCACATGATACACCAAAGCCAGGCCAGAGAAGCAGAGGAAAATACACAATCAGAAACATCACATCCATAAGAAAAAGGGAGAGAGAAAGAGAAGAAAAGAAGACAGACAAACTTACGCAGCACTTGGGGGAGAAGCATATGGCGCACCCTCTCCACATGCAGTTACTTAGAGCCTAGTGATCTCTGGCTCTAGGCCCGACGTCTTCTCCCCCAACTCCTGCAGCAGCTTTCATTCTTCTGGCACCGTACTGTAATTGTGAATGACTCTTTAAAATAGCCAGAGATGTTCTGCTAGATAGTATCAGCTAATTTAAATTACGAAAACAAAGGCACAATGGTCCTCAACCAGGGACAACTCTGTTTTCCAGAAGACATTTTGGTGGTCACAGCTTGGGGTAGGGCAGTGCTGCTGCTGGATTGGGGTCAGAGATTCTACTAAATGTCCTGTAATGCACAAAACAGTTGCCACCTTCTCCCTAAACCTACTTTCCAAATAAAGTGTTGGGTCATCATCGTTGGAGTTTATTTGTTTACGTAGAGAAAGCATGGGATGCTTATAGCAGTCCCTGAGATCCAGATTCACATGCTCTGGACAGAGATATGATGGCCAGACCCTCCTTCAAAGGACAAACTGCTGTTGCAGGTGCTAGAAACTATCAGCAAATGACCTTTAGTCACCAACCCCTTCAAGGTTGGTAACTTCATCAAACTTCTTTTAAATTGGTTCTTTTTAGGTATACCTGAGAGTAGAATTCATTTTGATATGATTATATAAGCATGGACTATATCTTATTCTAAACAGGACTCTAGGACCTCTCCTATCCCTTTCCTTTCTCCAGCCACTGTTTCCTTCCCTTTTAGCCATAGTTATTTTTATTTTTTTAATTAATTTCTTGTGAGTGTACACAATGGTGAGATTCACTGCAGTATATTCATACATGTACATTAGGATGTTATGTCCCATTCATTCCACTGTCTTTTCTTTTCCTATATCCCCTCCATCCCCCTCACTCCCCTTTGTCTAATCCACTGAACTTCTATTCTTCCCTTCTCCACTCCCTTATTGTGGGTTAGCATACGCATATCAGAGAGAACATTCAACTTTTGGGTTTTTAGTCGGGGATTGGCTTATTTCACTTAGTGTGATATTCTCCAGGTCCATTCATTTGCTGGCAAATGCCATAATTTCATTCTTCTTTATGACTGAGTAATATTCCATTGTGTATACATATCACATTTTCTTTATCCATTCATCTGTTGAAGGGCACTCGGTTGGCTCCATAGCTTCGCTATGAATGAGTTGCTATGAATATTGATGTGTGGCTATGTCACTGTAGCATGTCGGTTTTAAATTGTTTGGATATATACCAAGGAGTGGGATAACTGGGTCAAATGGTGGTTCCATTCCAAGTTTTCTGAGGAATCTCCGTATTGCTTTCCAGAGTGGTTGTACCAATTTGCATTCCCACCAGAAAAATATGAGTGAACCTTTTTCCCCACATCCTCACCAACATTCACTGTTACTTGTATTACTGATAGTTTCTATTCTGAGTGAGATGAAATCTCAGTATAGTTTTAATTTGCATTTCTCTAACTGCTAGAGATATTGAACATTTTTTATATATTTGTTGAAGTGTCTGTTTAGTTCTTTTGCCCATTTATTGATTGGAGTTTGTTTTGATTTTATTTGTTTGTTTTGGTGTTAAGCTTTTTGAGTTCTTTGTAGAAGTGTCTGTTTAGTTCTTTTGCCCATTTATTGATTGGAGTTTGTTTTGATTTTATTTGTTTGTTTGTTTGTTTGTTTTGGTGTTAAGTTTTTTGAGTTCTTTGTATATCCTGGAAATTGATGTCCTTTCTGAGGTGCAGGTGGCAAACATTTTCACCCATTCTGTAGGTTCTCTCTTCACACTCTTGATTGTTTCCTTTACTGTGAAGGAGTGTTTTAGTTTGACACCTATAGTAGTTAGGGTTCTCTAGAGGAACAGAATCAACAGGAAGTATGATTATAAAAAGGGAATTTATTAGATTGGCTTATATGACCAAAAGTTGGATAGTTCACAATGGCCATTTGCAAGCTGGAGAGCTGGAGGAACCAGTAACTGTGCAGTCCAAGAGGCTGAAGCCCCAGAACAAGAGGGATCAACAGTGCTACCCTAGTCTGAGACCAAGTCTTCTGGAAACTACCTGGAGAATCACTGGCAGAGTCTGCTTTGGAAGAGGGAAGAAGAGAGACTTCAATATCCTCAGAAGATCGAAGCAGCTATCAAGAACCAGTTCAAGAAGAGTCAAGCTTGCATTGGCATCTGCTTCCTTGTTCTTCCAGCTTTTATTCCATCCAAGCCCCCATCCTGCTAGGCAGGGCTGCCCACCCTTAGGGAGGGTCTCCACTTCAGTTCACTATCCCACATTCTGATCATTCCTAGACACACCCTCATTGACACACCCAGAATCCTCTTAATCATCAGCATCTCTTAATCCAATCAAGTTGACAACTGAAGTTAACCATTATAATACCATTTATTGATTTTTTATTTTACTTCTTGTGCTTTAAGAATCTTGTTAAGGAAATCAGTTCCTAAGCCAACATCTTGAAATGTTGGGCCTATACTTTCTTCTAGCAGGTGCAGGGTTTCTGGTCTAATTACTATGTCTTTGATCCACTTCAAGTTGAGTTTGGTGTAGGGCAAGAGATAGGGGTTAAATTTTGTTCTGCTACCCATGAATTTCCAGTTTTCCCAGCACCATTTGTTGAAGAGGCTATCTTTTCTCCAATTTATGTTTATGGTACCTTTTGTCTAGGATCAGATAACTGTATTTCTGTGGGTTTATCTCTGTATCTTCTATTCCATGGGTTTTCATGCCTGTTTTGGTGCCAATACCATGCTGTTTTTGTTACTGTAGCTCAGTAGTATAATTTAAGCATCTGATATTATGATGCTTCCTTCAGAAAACTCTGTTCAGCTTCAGACACCCTTTGGAGCCAAGGCCACCTATTTCCAGGGGTGGACCCAACTGATGACTGATTGCAGCAAGGACATAATGGCCTGGCCACTTCATCCCACCATGGAACAACTCTGATGGACTCTGCACACCTCAGAGCTCCTGCAGGACATTTGGCCAGCACTGCAATTCAGTTTCATGCTTCCTTCCTTGCATACTAACCCATAATCTAGATCCTTCTCACCAATCTCTGATTCAGCATCTGCTTTTGAAGAATCTAGCCTGGGACAAAACTCCTGAGGATGGGAAGCCTCTGAGAAGAAACATCTGATGTAACATTACACTCCACATAAGAAATAAGCACAAAGGTTTTATGGAGCCCCCAGAACCACTTAGGAAAGATGCTGAACAAGAAGAAATCCAGGGGACATGGTCTCCATCTCAAAACCTGAGCAATTTTGCCATAGAAGCAAGTTAAAAATGCCCCTGAGATATTGAAAACAGCTTACTGAAATTAAAGATTGTATCAATTTTAAAAACTCAAAGAACTTTCTGAATACAGGCAAAAGATTTCCTCTCAAGCAAATTGTAAGATTGAAAAGCAAAACCCCCAAAAGTGCAATATTGTGATAATGAAAAAGAACAGACAGGAGATGAGGTATTCAGTTGATAAGATCCCAGCCCCACCCCATCCCGAGGCCTGGAGTGAGACTGAGTCATAACCCACCACATAGATGTATGTACACATCTTCTAAGAGGAGAGTATAACCATAAGTTCCTGCTTTGATTGGTTGTAGGCTCAGAAACTCTGGCAGTGACTCAAGTCAACCAGAGTGATGACCTGGGATGACACCCTTGGGCACCTTACAGGAGGGTGATCCCATGCACCTGCAAGCCATGAACTACAGCTATTTTTAGCACTGAGTCATCCCAATATGACCAAACCATAAAACTTTGAATTTCATAAGTGATTTTCATCTGGCAGAAATTTAAAAAAGAAATGAATGAATTTATCATCAGGAGAGAGTGGGCCACAGGATCCATTTAAAAGTTATCTGAAACTGAATCAAGAGTTTGCATAGGATGGTTTGCAAAGAGCTGTGTTTTATGGGTCATTGTAACTTGTGTTCTTATGTAAATTCGTTTTTCAAACACTGTATTTTTCTATATCTTTGGCTTAGCAAATAGCATTTATTTTGACAGATGATTCCAGCTTTTATAATGCAAAGCATTTCTGAAAATTGTATCTTAAATGAATCTTCATAAAAACGAAACATAAGCTTTTGCATTTGTTGGTTAGAAAATATTTAATGTCAGTGAGAAATTCAGTAAATGAGCAGGTAAAGATGAGAAGAAATACACGTGAATGTTTATTAAGTGGTGTCAAACAAGCAAAGCAGGAAAAAAAAAAAAACATAGAACCCTTCAAAGCGCTGTTCCTTGTATTCAGCTCTGAAGACAATCTAACAAATAAGTATCAGTAGTCTAGAATCCAAATGTCCTAAGTTGCTTAAACCAACAACATCCTAGTTACGGCCATAAACCTAACATCATGGGGTTCAAGGTCCAATCCAGAAGAATTGGCACACGTTTCACAAGTTTCATGCTTTACAATTTCACAAGTACTCAAAGGAAGCCTGTAAAGACCTGTGCTTCTCCAGCCTGAGGCCATGAACGTGAAACCCTTGTTAGAAGTGATACCTGAAGAAGTTTATGAATATGGCACAGTAAGATCTCTACTATATATAGATCTGTATATCTCTACCTCCATCTGTATGTACATGCGTTTGTGAATATATGTGTACATACATAACAGTTGTACTTATATAAACCTATATCTACACATACACACATGCACGCACGTACATATACACCCAAACATAGATTCATACGTAACACATACAGATACTCCTTGACTTATAAAGGGGTTATTACTTTTTGATAAACCCATCATAGTTGAAAATATCATGTTAAAATTTATTGAATACACTTAACCTCCTGAACATCACGGCTCAGCCAACATCCACTGTACAGTATCAGCACACGGTTCTGACTCCAAGCTGCAGCTCACTGTTGCCACCCAGCCTCGCGAGACAGTTCTGTACTGCATGTCGCTAGCCCGGGAAAAGATCAAAATTCGAAACTTGAAGTTCAGTTTGTACTGAATGTGTGTCATTTTTGCACCACTGTAAAATCCAAAATTGCAAGTTTAACCAGTGTAAGTCAGAGACCATCTGTACATTGAACTGCTCAGAATTCAAGTTCACAGGGGAGCTCTTTGAGAATTATGCCTTCAGGTCATGGTCTTACAACAATTGCCTCTAATCATGGTCTCAGCAAAGAGCAATCTGGTTAAGAGTTAAGGACTCTGCCTTGGAGTTTTATATTTTCTACCTGAAATCTTGCAAAGTTTTCCAAGGTTTCTAAGCATGCTTGGTATTCTCTGGGCAAGTGACAAAATAAGCAGAGACTGGCCTATCATTATGTATTTTTACTTTCTATATTTTGTTCTTGGTGGTAAAAGTAGAAAAGGATTTAGGAGATGCCATGTTAACATTTGCATTAATTCACACTTTCTTTGGAAGTTTAATCCTACCAGTCAGGAAATGCAAAATTTAAGGTTCTTCCATTTATGTAAATTTGCATGCCTTTAATTGGAAGCATTTTTAATTACCCAGGAGCAACTATTATTTTATTGTCCCATTTTTACAAAATAGCAAGTGAAGTTTCCTTTGTAGCATCTAATTGTCATGCCATTCATCAACTTTAAGCTCCAACTGGCTACGTTGCCATTGTTCAATGCAGAATGTTGTTTAAAAGACTATGCATTCTGCACATCCAAAATGACATGCATGCACAATGATTTTACAAACTTACAATGCTAAATGAAGTCATAGAGCAATTGGAGAAAGCAGACTGGTAAGCCAAAAACCTAAAACTTTTATAAATGCATGAATATAGCCTCCAATTTATCCACATCCATGGCTACTTCAACTCTCACTGTCTCTCTTTCCTCTGGGAAGCTCAGTGATCATTATCACCTCAACCAAAGAATAGGCAAGTGAAAAAGAAAAGGCATGAAATTCAAATCAGCTTGTTGCTTTTCAATAGACCCTTCGAAAGATTTGTTGGAGAAAAAGTAAAAATTAATGGTTAACATGAGGTTTGGAGAATATGTTAGATTTTATTTATTCATGTTCTTCCATGCTTGCCCACCCCGTTAGCACAGATAATTGAAAGTTTACTTCATTTGTCATAGCACACTGAGCTAATGCTGCCGTGTTAAGTCAAGACCACAAAAAGAAAGCAGAATTTTGGATTGCTGCAGCAGGAAAAGTACAGAAGCAAACTAAATGACTTCAAGGAAGATGGAAAGCACTAGTTACCAAAAGCAGTTGCAGAATCTTCCCCTCTGAAAATGTTTAAGAATCAAGTGAACACCTCATTCAGTGAGGACACACTTAGACACAGAGAAATTTACCTGTAATTTCTTAAGGTCCTATACGCTATAGTTTTATATTAGCTTACCATTTAAATGTGAGAACTGTAGATTATTTGGAAAAACAAGGAGAAATGTGTTATGGCTTCATGAACAATATTCAACCCAGAAGTCCCCAGTCCTCTGCAAACCATGAAAGAAGAATTTGGTTGTGTTTCTGTTAAAATCCAATATACAATGACCCTGATCTCCACATTCCTAGAAGGTGCCCCTTCTCCATACGCATGCACAAGTTATGAAAGAAACACGGGTTTGTTTGTTCTGGTTTGTGAATCAGACATATTCTATGCAAAACACCACAACTGGTCACTTCCAGAAAGGCTTGGCTCCATTGGGTTCCTTTAACAGAAACTACTAAAACCTGAATATCCTGCAGAAATGACCTAATCCCCCAGGCCACGATCACTGTTTGCACAGTCACAAAAAGTGTTCTGTGAATTAACCTAGAGTGTAGTGGTTTCTTGAACTATAAAGAAAGGTATCCACTCTCAAGCACAAACTAAATCAAAAAAGCACTGCTTGGGTCCTAAGCATTAATTAGTGATGTAGCCCTTAATGATTTGTCTCTTTGAAAGCATACTTGTGGTTATAGACAGAGAACTGTAATTCTTACCCCAGGAAAACCATGCTTCAAATCAAATTGCATGAGAAAATTGAGGCTATGCATATTGGGGGTAGGAATATTGAACTTCATTACTCACCTACTTCTCTCCAGTTCCCACATGCTATTTGACCACATGGTAAACCATTACTGTGAAGAGTCAGCTTTACATTTCCTGAGGGAAATTGGGGTGCCTCAACTCAATATTCCTAACTAAACAAACATTTCTTGAATATCCATGGCTGGTACCCATCACTTGAGAACATAGGAAGGTACCTGCTGTGTCTGGCTGGGGGAATGCAATACACTAGGGACACAGAAAGAAGACACCAGATTCAATCTCAGCAAATGGGGAAGGTTTCCTAGGGAAATTAACATCAGAATTGAAACCTGTAAGATCAGGAGGTTAGCAGGTAGAATAGTGAAATGGGTATATTTCTAGAAAAGAAAACAGCCTTTGCAAAGAATTGCTCCCGTGGGAGAACGTGTCATGCTCAAGCAATTTCACATAATTCGCGATAGACTGGGAAAGAAGGGTACCAAGATACCACCAGGCAAGCAAGCAGGAGCCAACTCTTACAGGACCTTGAATGCCTTGCTAAAGAATTGACACTTCATCTTAAAGGCTATCGAAAGTCACTAACTGCTTTTAAATAGAGGAGTGTTAAGATCCCTTTTGTGCTTTAAAAAGATAATCCTGAAAATTGGTTGTAGAACTGACACTGGAGCCTCGCATAGAGGTAAAATAAAGATACAAAAACAAAGAAGGTTTGGAATAATTGCTGCTATGCACCCTGGAAGTCCCCGATCCTTCTCAAACTGTGATGACAAAATTTGGTTGCATTTTCACTAAAATACAATGTACAATGACCCACATCTCCACATTTCAGAGTGGTAATGGTGTCCCTTACCCATACACACACACACAAACACAAATATATATATATAAAAGAAACCCAGGTTATTGTTGGTTTATAAAAAATTCTACTTCCCTGAAGGAAGTAGAATTTGAGGTGAACCGTGGAATTAAAGAAAGGCTGTTCAGGACTACTGGACAACATGAATAAGGCTGAGGAAACAGAAAATTTCTAAGACCAAATGTATAAGGAGCACAAAGCACTATAAATGACTGGGTTAAAGTGTGGGCCTTGCCAAGAAATTTGGTGCACAGTGAGGCTATAAGAACAATTGAGATGAAATCAGATATTTCACGTTGCATACAGATTACTTTTTTCTGATAGCCATGCAGACTCCTTGAAGGGTCTTGACATAATCAAGATTTAGAAAGAATGAAATAAATGTTATTATGCATGTCTAGATGGAGCCATGAGATTTTCAATGGCAGAGACCATCTCTCATATTTAAATTTTTAGGACTCTACGCTGCATACGTTTGGTAGGTACCTAATAAATATTAATTGTTTAGATAGAAGATGATTGGATGGACAGGTAATTGGAAGGATGAGTGAATAAAATAATGAATAAACAGAGGAATCGTTGCATATGAAGATAAATGAGCTTTGGTGAAATTATTTATCTGAACAAGTAATACCTAGGAAGTCTATAATATAGGCAATGGGACTCTTGGTATCATGGCAGGAGTTAACAGAAAATGGGAGGGAAAAATCCCTTATCCTCTCTAGAGCTCTGTATCTTGGCGCTCAGTAACTGTTTTATGTGTGTCTCCCAAAAATCTGCCACGTGAACTCTCCATTGAGACCTTGTTTGCTTCAAGGCTGTCTTCAAAATCTGAATTTTTACATTTGTGGATTCCCATTTACCCTGAGGAAAAAGACAAGGGACTCCCCTTCCTTGGAATCAAATACGAAACCTTAAGAGACAGACTTGAAAGTACAGAATATTAACCACGTACTTTTCCCCCCAGAAATCAACATCCCTTCTCACACCTAAAATAAAACCCTTAGAAGCAGCTCTTTAATTAGAAAGAATAAGTTGTTTCCCTGATTAATTGCACTCTGCAGGAAAAAAAAAAAAAGATTATGGAGGAGGTAATAATTTATGGTAGCAATTCGAGGTGATTTTGTCATAAACTTTCCATGGTTTCATATTGTAGATTTTGGCAAACATAATACTTTGTCAAAAAGGGAGGGGGCTGGAGGAAGTAAAATAAATATTTAAGCCCAGAGAGATCATTCCAACAAATGTTCATTCTTAGATCATCTGTTCTTCATTTCGTGATATACGTTATAAACAAACGGCCCTACTCCAGCTCTCACATTGCCGCATACTTTAAAATTCAACAAATATGTTACAGCATATATATAATGCATTGTAGTTTGCAGGCACAGATAGCACTACTAATGGAGTTGTTCGCCATATACATGGTAAGGTTAAAAATCTCAGAGGGAGACTAACTGTCTTTTTACATGGGCAGATGCACAAGAGGACTACCCTATTTTTGTAGCTGTAGAAACTATTTTAGAACAAATCATTTCTTATGACTGTCTCTTTGCTCAATGGGTTACTGATGTCTTTGCTCTAAAAGAGCTACATGGATTTAGTCACTGCCAAGTGGGTCTTTTGGCTGCTGCTAGACCCAGAATATCTCAACAATATAGCAAGACTTTAAATTGTACTTCAGGATGTCAAATTAACATTTCTTCTTCTGGAACCTGCAGTCATCTCCTGTTTCAGCTCTCCACACAGCTGCTGAAAGTTTTTCTATCTCTTGCTAGGGAGCAAACAGTTCCAGGCAAGGTTAGCAAATACTGGTCCATGGTTAAGTTTAACTATTTACAGAAAAGACAACGAATAAATAAAAAATGCATACACACAGTATTTTAAGTTTTCCAAAATGCTACTGAACTTACTTTTGATTGTGGTAAGATCATGAGATTCCCCCCTTTAAAAATTTTTAAGCATACAATACAGTATTGTTAACCATAGGCACAATGTTGGGCTCCTTTCCATTACTGGAACTTTATATATGTTGAGTAGCAACATTTCTCCCATCTCCAGGCAAAGACCATAATACTCTTTGCTTCCATGAATTAAACCACTTTAGATATTTTATGTAAGTAGAATTATGCAGCATTTGTCCTTCCAAAGTGGTCTTATCTCACTAAGCATCATGTCTTCAAGGTTCACATACATAGGATGTCCTTCTTTTTTAAGTTTGAATAATATTCCATTGTACCACATTTTATTCACTCATGCTTGATCATAAACATCTACAAACAGGTTGTTTCCAGGGCTGCCCTATTGTGGATAATATTGCAATGAACATGGGGGGTGTTATTATCTCCTCAAGATCTTGATTTCACTTCTTTTGGAGAAATATCCAGAAGTTGGATTGCTGGAACATATGGTATTTCTATTTTTAATTTTTTTGAAGAATCTCCATGCCTTGCAGTTGCAACACTTTATATTCCTTCCAACAATGTATGAGAGTTCCAATCAGTCTACACCCTTGCCAACACTTGTTATCTTTGACTTTTTGAAATAGCCATTCTGTAATGGGTGAGGTGACATTTCCATGTGGATTTAATTTGCATTTCCCTGATAATGATTTTGAACATCTTTTCATAAATGGAATAATCACTTGTATGTCTTTTTGGAGAAATATCTATTCAATTCTTTTGCCCATTTTTAACCAGGTTACTTGTTCTTTTGCTATTAAGTGTGGGAATTTCTTATTTATTATGGGTATTACCTGTTATCAGATGTAGATTTTACCTATTTTTCTCCAGTTCTGTAGGTTGTCTTTTCACTTTCTTGATATTTTCCTTTGCTATGCAGAAGCTCTTTAGTTTGATGTAGTCACATTGTCTGTTTTGCTTTTGTTGCCTGGGATTTGGGTGTTACATCCAAGAAATGTTTTCCAAGACCATTATCATGAAATTTTCCCATTTTCTTTCAGAAGATTTATAGTTTCAGGTCTTATGTTCAAGTCTTTAATTCATTTTTAGCTGATTTTTGTAAATGGTATAAGATAAGGGTCATCCTTTATTCTTGTGAGGTGAATATCCAGTTTTTCTAATATTGAAGAGACTTAGGAAATTGTATATTCTTGGCATCTTTGTCAAAGATCAATGGACTGATTTATTTCTAGGTTCTTTGTTCTGTTCTATTAGTCAATATATTTGTCTTTTTGCTAATGCTATATGGTATTAATTACTATAGCTTCATCATTTATCCTGAAATTAGAAAATGTAATACCTATAGCCTTGTTCTTTTTTCATCAAGATTGTTTTACTTATTTTGAGTCTTTGTGGTTCCCTATGAATTTTGATTATTTTTCTATTTCTGTGGGGGAAAAATGCCACTGGGATTCAGGTAGGAACCGCATTGAATTTACAGGTTGCTTTGGATATTATAGACACTTTAACAACATGACATTCCAATCCGTAACATGGAATATCTTTCCAATTATCTGTATCTTTTTCAATTTCTTTCATCAATCTATTCTCAGTGTACACATCTTTCTCTCACCTCCTTAGATAAGTTACTCCTTTAGTTACGTTTGCTAATATTGTAATTTTTTTTCATTTTGATGCTATTACAAGTGGTATAGGTTCTTAATTTCCTTTTCAGGGAATCTGTTAATAATGTATAGAAATGCAATAGATTTTTGTATACTGGTTTTGTATCCTATAACTTTACTGAATTTTATTAGTTCTAACTTATTTTGTCTTTTTTTAAAATAAGTTGGTTGGTTTTTGTGAAGTCTTTAAGTATTTCTACACATAAGAGCATGTAATCTCAAAACAAAAATAATTTCACTAGTTCCTGTTCTATTTGGGTTTCTACTCCTTTAACTTGCCTAATTACTATAACCAGAAATTCCAAAAGTATATCTCAGAAAAGTGGACATCTTGTCTTGCTCCTGATTTTAGAGGAAAAGCTTTGTGGTTTTACACATTGAGTATTATGTAAGTTGTGGGTTTTTCATATGGGCATAAATAATATGGAAATAATTTTCCTGGTTGAGTTTTTATCATAAAAGATCATTGAATTTTTGTCCAATGTTTTTTCTTCATGTATTAAGGTGATCGTGATTTTTATTCTTTTTGATTTTTGTGTATTGAACTATTCTTACATCCCAGGGATATATCCCACTTAGTGGTGGTTTATGATCCTTTCAATTTTCTGTTGAATTCATTTTGCTAGTACTTTACTGAGAATTTTTGCATCTATGTTCATAAGGCATATTGGTCCATAAGTTTCTTCTCTTATTGTCTTTGACTTTGATATAAGCGTAGTGCTGAATTTATTTCATGTGTTTATAAGTAGTTATTCTTCTTCAACTTTTTGGAAGAACTTGAGAAAAATTGGTATATATTCTTCTTTAAATGTTTAATATAATTCACAAGTAAAACCATCAGGTCCTGACCTTATTTTCTGGTTGAGAGGTTTTTGGCTGCTGATTCAAATTCCTTACTAGTTACATGTGTGTTCAGATGTTTATTCCTCCCTTTTTCAGTCTTAGTAAGTTGCATGTTCCTAGGAATTTATATATTTATTTACTTATTTATTTTTCTTTTGTTTATTTGTTTACTTTTGGTATCCAGGATTGAACCCAGGGGTGCTTACCCACTAAGCCACATCCCCAACCCCTTTTTAATGTTTTTTTATTTTGAGACAGGGTTTTTCTGAGTTGCTTAGGGCCTCACCAAGTTGCTGAGGCTGGTTTTGAACTTTGGATCCTCCTACCTCAACCTCCTGAGCCCTGGAATTACAGGCATATGCCACTGCACCCAGCTAGGAATTTATTTATAAATTATACATTTATTTATTTATAAATTATATTATAAATTATATATATTATAAATTTATTTATTTATAAATTATACATTTCTTGGCAATGTAATTTTTCATGGTCGTCTGTTATTCTTTTTATTTCTGTGGTATCTCTTGCAATATCTCCTTTTTCATTTCTGATTTTATTTATTTGAATATTCTTTCACATTTTGTTAGTCTAGCTAAACATTTGTCATTTTTTTATCATCTTTTCAAAAACCAACTCTTAATTTCATTGATTTTTTCCTATTGTTTTCATATTCTCTGTTCACTCACTTATGCTATAGTCTTTTTTTAAATGTTTTTTAAATATTGATAGATCTTTATTTTACTCTTCTATTTATATGTGGTGCTAAGAATCGAACCAAGTGCCTCACACATGCTAGGCAAGCATTCTACCACTGAGCCACAACCCCAGTCCCAGGTTACGGTCTTTACTCTTTTCTTCTCCCTTTGGACTTGGTTTGCACTTCTATTTCTAGTTCTTGAGGAATGAAGTTAGGTTGTTGATTTGAGATCTCTTCATTTTTTAATGTTTATCACTATAAATTTCCTTTTTAGTAATTTTTTTTGCTACACTCAAAAGACTTTTTATATGATGCTATGTTCTCATTTTTATTTGTCTCAGGATATTTTCTAATTTTTCTTTTGATTTCTTCTTGTTGCATTGATTGCTCAGGATTGTGCTTGTTCATTTCCACGTATTTACGAATTTTCCAATTATCCTTCTGTCATTAATTTCTCATTTAATTCTGTCATGGTCACAAAAGATATTTGGCTATATCAATCTTATTGAATTTGCTAAAACTTGTTTTGTGACCCAACATTCCATATATCCTGGAGAGTGTTCCTGGAGAGTGTACACTCTGCTGCTGTTGGGTGACATGGTCTGTGTATATTTCTTGGTCCACATTTTTTTTATTTGTTCTAGTTAGTTATACATGACAGTAGGATGCATTTTGACACATCATATGTAAATGGAGTAAACCTCTCATTCTTCTGGTTGTACATGATGTAGAGTTACACAGGTCATGTTATCATATATGCACATAGGGTAACAATGTCCAATTCATTCTAATATCATTCCTACCCCCAAACTTCCTCCCCTCCCTTCACATCCCTCTGCTTAATCCCAATACCTTTATTTTTCCCTTGTTACCCACCTATTGTGAATTAACATCTGCATATCAGAGAAAACATTTGGCCTTTGGTTTTGAGGGATTGGCTTATTTCGCTTAGCCTGAAATTCTCCAGTTCCATCCACAGTCCATTTTTTACCTAGCCTTGTCTGCTATTTCCTTGATGATTTTGTGTCTGGATATTCTAGACACTATTGAAAGTACCATTTTGAAGTCTTTTACTATTATCATATTTCTATCAACTTTTCCTTCCTATTTTGTCACTGTTTGCTTTATATATTTAGGTACCATGATCTTAGGAACATCTTTATCTGTAATTATTAGATCTTCCTTATAGAATTGGTACTATCATTATATAATGTCTGTCTGTCTCTTGCTATATTTTTGACTTATATTTTTCTGATATAAACATAATCACTAATATCCTGCTTTCTTTTGGTTATCATCTTTTTCAATCTTTTCAGTTTCAGCTTAGGTATGTCTTCAAAGCTAAAGTGAATGCCTTATTGATAGCATACACTTGGACCTTGTTTTTTTGTTGTTGATATTGATGTTTGTTTTTATCCATTCAGCCACTCCATGTTGCATTTATACTTAAAGTAATTATTGATAGGAAAGACCTACTATTGCTATTAGGTTAATCTTTTTGCCTCTCTAGTAACTTTTATTCCTTTCCTCTCTGGTTTTCCTCCTTTGCATTTTGCTATTTTATTATTTGGTATAGTTTGATTCCTTTCTCTTTTTCTTTTGGCATGCTCTATATGTATTTTATTTATGGTTATGATAGGATTTATATGGAACATCTTAAAGTAATAAAAGTCTATTTTAAACTGATAACAATTTAACTTCATAGTCAACTTATCTTCCAGATTACATATTTTGTCTTCATTGCCCAAAACTCTGTCTTCTAAGTGTATACTGTGCTGGTGTGCTTTCCATTGCATTTTTAATTTGGTTTAGTGACTCCTTCATTTTGAGGATTTCCATTTGATGTTTTTTTTTTCAAAATCTCTATCTCTTTATTGATCTTTCACTTTTTGTATTTTCTCCCTGATTTCACTCCTTACATTATCCTTTACCTCACTGATTAGTTAAGCTATAGACTTTCTAAATTCCTTCTCTGACATTTCTTCCTTACAGAGTTGGTGGTTTCTGTGACTGAGGTATTTTGGTTTGTTTGGGATGGTTTGTTCCCTTGCTTTTTCATGTTGTTTGTGTGTCTGCCTATCTAACACTATGGATCTGAGGCAGGAGAGTTTCTATCCTGTGGACTTAGAGTGTCCCTGAGGTCTCCAGGGCCTCACAGTTTAAGTGGAGGCAAATAATAACAACAACCAATGCAGATGATATGCAGCATTAAACCAAACAGTTCCAACGATGACATTTACAATGTCAGTTGTCACAATAAACAGAAATGATGTGATTAGCTATTGCCCACAGTAAAAACAGTAAGTTTGCAAAAAGTTTTGCAATTTCAAAAGATGAACAGTTAAAGAACAGAAGAGATGTAGTATGTGAAGATTATGAAGAATAGAGAAAGGAAGTAAAAAAATTAAAGGAAGAGTAAAAGAAAGAACAATAGGGTTTGACTGATAGCAGAAGAAAAGAGAGAAGGAGAATCAAGGGGAAATAGCTGAGTGAGAAAGAGAAAAAAAGAAAAAATACAAAACAAAACCAAAATATACTAATAAAACATCTTAACCCTAAAAAGACTGAGCCATGAAAAATAATTGCCTTCAAAAAAAAAAAAAATGCTAGAAATCTTTACCACACACACCTCAGACAGAGCAACTAATCTCCAGGATATATAAAGAACCATAAAACCAAATAACCCAATCAATAAATGGGCTAAGGAACTGGACAGACACTTCACAGAAAAATAAATATGAATGGTCGACAAATAAATGAAAAAATGTTCAACACCTCTAGCAAGTGGAGAACAGCAAATGGAAACTACACTGAAATTCTCTCACTCCAGTCAGAATGGCAATTATCAAGAAAACAAGCAACAATAAATGTCAACAAGGATGTGAGGAAAAAGGCACACTCATACATTGCTGGTGGGACTGCAACATGGTGCAACCACTACGGAAAACAGTATGGAGATTCCTCAGAAAACTTGGAATGAAGCCACTGTTTGACCCAGTTATCCCACTCCTTAGCATATACCCAAAGACTTAAAATTAGCATACTGCAGTGATGCAACTATATCAATGTTTGTAGCTGAGTTCAATTCACAAGTGCTCAGCTATGGAACCAACCTAGGTGCCCTTCAACAGATGAATGGATTAAGACAATGTGGTACATATACACAATGGAATATTACTCAGCCATAAAGAAGAATGAGATTATGGTATTTGCTGGTAAATAGATGGAATTGGAGACTATCACACTAAGTGAAGTAAGTTGATCTCAAAAATTCAAAGGAGGGGTGGGGCAGTGGGGATGGGAAGGACAAGTAGAATGAGATAGACATTATTACTCTATATACATGTATGATTACACTACTGGTGTGACTCAGCACCATAAAAAGTCAGAGGAATAAGAAGATATGCTCCATTTGTGTACAATGTCTCAAAATGCATTCTACTATCATAACCATTAGAACAAATTTAAAAATTAATTTTAAATACTAGCAAGGAGAAAAAAGAAATATGTATAAGTGTTCATGAACTATTTAGCTCGCAATTAAACAGAAAGAAAAAAAAGTTCTCAGTGAAAAGTTAAGGAATTATTTCCATTGCAGTGGTCAAAAATTGTCATCGTCTATTCCCCAATGCCTTTCCCGTTTCTTCTTGCGGTCTGTAATGTGTACAAAAGTATTGGCCACAGGCTGTCAAATCCTTCCTCTTCTTGAGTCGCTCATCACGTTGCCAGTGGGCACTCAGAAATTCTCAGCTTCCCTTCTGGGCGTGTTAGGTGGAGGGGGTTGGAGCCTGACGTCTGCTCCGCCCTCAGGGTGCGGGGCACTGAAGTATGACAGGATCTCCTGTAGGTAGAGCTCCTGGAGGCGAGGTTCAGGCCTAGGTAGGCTCCAGGTTCTTCATTGAATGGTGATGGGTCTGAAGATTTTAAATCGGCCACCCGTGCCCAGCAGTTTCCAGTCCTTGCTGGAAGTGCACTCCAGGAATCTCCCCTGGGTGATGGTGGAGCCAATCCTTCACCCCCTCCATCACACGTGGGCCCCACCTTTCCTGGACTCTCAGGTTCAGTCCCCAAACTCGGTCACTCCCGCCCCTGCCCTTTTGAATTCTGGACCTGGTGCTGCCTTCCCCGCTGGTCCTGAAAGGCCCGGAACTCAAGAGGGGTGGGCAGCCAGGTGGATTTCCTGGACCCCTAATCCCCTGTGTAAAACCATGGGAACATTCTCCACATCTGATTTTCTCCTGGCCTCTTGGCACGCTCTATGACGTGCAGTGTGCATTTGTCAGAACTGTTTTTTGGGCCCAGCTTGGGTTGGCACCCAAAGCCACTAGGCCCCTGCCCTGTGGCTGCAAAAGGGCTCCCTCCTCTGTTCTCCATGGGCAGCCAGGACAGCTGTGGCATCTTACCCACGTGAGAGTTTTGTGCAGCACACCTTCCAGGTCATGGGGCAGCGTCTGTGATCTCTGACCTCTCCCTGCCAAGACACACTGGGGCCTCCTCAAAATGCAGGTCCCTTTATTCCACTCTCCCTCCACTTTGCCCACAAAGGAACTGCTCCTCAGGCAGCAGGATGGAGGATGCCTTCCTTATTCTATTATATCCGACTTCCCGAGTTCCCGATCTGCTTTGAATGTCCTATATTAATTCCCAGTAAAGTCCCTTTTTTACTTTTAGCACACCTTAATGAGAAACTGCCTAACGGCTCTCTGGGTTTCACGCCACGTAGCAGCCTGGAAAGCCACCTCCTCTACTGCTCCATCTTCAACAATTTCACTTCAATAGCATACAAAACTATAGATTTTACTGCACACTCACAAAGAGGTACATTATGGTATTGTGTCAAAAATTTATATCATTTATAAGTGTATCAATTAACCCATTTATAATTATGATTATTTTAATACCTTTGTCTCCTTTTATACTAGAATATGACATCCACCATTGTTGTAGTATTATATATTTGTATTTCTATATTTTTAATTTTACCAATAAATTTGATGCTTTCGCAAGCTTTAATATCACCATTTAGCATCTTTTCATTCAAACTTGAAGAACTCCCTTTGGATTAGCTGGTGGAGATGACCATAGCTTTTGTTCTCTAGAAAAGTCACATCTCCTTCACTTTTGAAGTTTGGGGTCAGCATTTATTTTCTTTCAATAGTTGAACACATGATCATCCTTCCTTCTAGAACTCAAATTTCCCACTGTAAAATCCACTAATTATATTAATGGGATGCTCTTAACATAAAAATCTCTTTTCTCTTGCTGCCTCAAAATTTTGTCTTTGGTGCTTGACAATGTGCTTATACTCTGTCTCCATTTGATTTCTTTGGCTTTATCTAATTTAAAATCTGAATCTTCATGACCCTGTCTTTCCCCAGATTTGGGAATTTGGAGCCAGTATTTCTTTGAATAAGTTTCCTGCCCTTTATCTCTCCCCTTCTTCTGGGTCTTCATTACTACTTGATGGTCAAGTCTACATTCGTTAAAAATTCTTCACTACCCTTTTCCTTCCCTGTGGATTTCCAATGCTCTGTTTTTGTGTTCTGTGATTCTTTCTTCATCTTGAACTAGTTGAACTAGTCTCCTGGTTGAACTTGAACTCTCTAGTGAATTTTTCTCTTTAGTTATTGTGTATTGTACTTCCAGTTAGTCCTTTGTTGTATTTCCTATCTCTTTGTAGAAGTTTTCACTTTGCTTGTGCATTGTTCTTCCGACCTTGTTGAGTGTCTCTATGACTATAGTTCAAGAATTCTTCGTCAGATAAATCATTTATCTTCATTGAATTAGGGTCAGTGTCTGGAGCCATCTCCATCGGTCCTTGTGGAAAGAACTTGTAGAGGAAAAACCCTCACCCATCAACCTGACCAAAGATTCTGCAAGCCTTTCAAAAATTCATGCTTGTCCAAACCCCACCATCTGTGTTCCCAGTGGCATCTAGAAAGCACCAAGTCCTGTCAATACGCTTAGGCAAAGGAGAGGCCAGTCCTTCAAGCGTCTCTCTCAAAACTGGACATGGTCCCACTTTTCTCCTTCCTAAAGAAGGGCTGGAATTGGAGGGAGGAGTGCCCTGAGCCAGGTAGGGGACTTTTGGTGAGTGTCTCTATGTTGGTTCAAATTGCTGGCTTCCAACCTAGTGGTCTGCAAGCATCTAGAGTATGCCAGATCCTGTCGGCTCTCCAGAGAGGAGAAACAGAAGCCCCAGAATAGTTGGACACACAATCCAAACTTTTCCTCCCCAGGAAACACCTAGGAGCTTTTGAGTTAATATGACCTCATAGCAGGAGTAGGGTTATGATGAGAGGGTCTCTCAGAATTTCCCACCAGCTTCAATGTGTCTGGTTTTGAGCTCACCTAGAGCATAGAGATCTTTCAATTAGTTCTGAATTTTCCGTAAGAGGGATTTATTATTCATATACTGTGGTCAAATCAATGTGTTTGTAGTAGAAATGAGAGTCCAGGGATTCCTATTCTGCCAACTTGCTAACATCATCCTAAAAAACTGCACTTTATTCTGAAGTTATATCCTTTCCATTTTTTACTTAAGATATGCTTTTGAAAAATATTAATGGAAAATGGAAGGTACTTAATTCATGAAATTGTGTGAACATTAATCAGGAAAATCTTTGTAAGAGTTAACACTGTGCCTGGTTAATAGCAAATGAATAATCAATGATAGGTATTATTATTTTTGCTGTTATTGTTAATTTTTGGTGGTCTTGCTTTATTTTTTCTTATTGCTATTACTATTTCCCATGTAAAGATATTGCTTTTTAATATCCTTGCTTAGCATTAAAAAAAAAAAAAGATTTGCCATGTTACATTAGCTCTTTCTTTCTGTTTCATTTCCACAGGTCCGTAAAATCTAAATATCTGGAAATGACTAACGGAAAGAAAAGAGACCTGGAGGATGCTCAGGAAATCTGTGACAAAGCACTGGCCCTCCTGTTATGCTGGCTATGTGACTGTAATCATTCAGATTCCATGTGACTGAATTTATTCATTGAACTAGGTTTACATAAGTCTCTTGGGTTGCCAGCATGTAGTAATTATAACATCTCATGGGATTTTTGTGAAAATTAAAGATAAAGGATGAAGAGCAATGACCAGTGTATACCAAATATACACAATGTGTCAGCTCATACTGTTGTTTTTGCTACAGATTATATATTTGAGTGACTTATATCCCTTCTTTGATTATAAATCAATATGTTCTAGGGCCTATCTCCTGATGATGATATTTCATTCATGATTTTTTTCCATGGCCTAAGATGTCATATAGATAGCCAGGTAGATAAAAAACAACTGAAAACTACTAAAATATGGAAAGCAAAAACTAGTTGGTGGCACATACCATTTTATGAAATAATAAATTTCTTAATTTTTATAATTTTTCCATAGGTCAATTGTGACAGACTTTTTTTTTACAAAACACTCATAATTTCTTGCTGCCTATACATTGGAGTATATTATTATAGTCACAGAAATTTCTTCATTGAAGAATAATACATTATTATCTGTGTACATGAATGTTTGCTTAAGATCCCTCCCAAATTTCTAATTTTCTTAATGATAAATGAACAAGAATGTCCATTGCTTCTAATAATTGCCATCATGATTATTATTACCTTAGTTACCAATAAGACTAAATAAGACAGTTACTTCTTACTTGAGATTAATTGCTTCAGGCATTAATTAATGACTACCTACTATGTGCTAACCTCTCTATCATGTGATGGTGTTAGTCTCTATAGCACTTAAATACAATGAGAAGAAAAATAAGTAACCAAAACATTGTGAAATAGGATGTTAAAGGATAAGGACAATCCTTCCCTGCCCCCACCCCAGAGCTGGGGATTGAACCCAGGGCCTCTGAATGCTAAGCCTCTGAACTACATCCCTTGCTACTGGGAGAACATTCCTGAGAGCCACGTAATCCGGAAGAGTAAGTGTGAAAGTTATCAGAATGACTGTCCTGGAGAAATAACATCTAAACTGAGACCTAAAGGATGAGTAAACAGAAGATAGCCATTTAAATCCACTTCTCTTGCAGGTTTTCCTTCTCCCTCTAGCTGCCTGATGTCCTAATTCTGTCTGAAACTGTGAGTGTCCACGAAGGACTTCATCTACACAAATACAAACTCCTTTATTCCACAAAAAAATTCCCACACACTCTCAAAACATAAATAATTAAAATATATTTTAAATATCAGTTTATTTAAAAAAAAACACAAGGTCAAAGCAAACTGGGAAATGAAGTTAAGGGCATCAACAGAAATGGAATGAAAATATTATCTCAATATTGGGGGAAAAAAACAATCTCTATTTCTAAAGCAACAAAGGAAGTCATTCACATCAGTCGAATTAACAAAAGTAAAAAGATAGAATTTCATAAATCAGAAATATCTATTTCTAACATTAATACATGTCATGTCCTTCTTTGGGGATTAAATCTGGCAATAAGTTCTAGCAGTCATAAAAATAATCAAACCTTTGACACAATAACTGCATTTACAGGAATTTAAACTAATGAAATGATTTTTTTAAAAACAACAAACTGAAGAACGTTATCTGGGCAAACAGTTATGGCAAGAATATTAATATAATTCTGACTTTAAAATATGATTCAGCATTCAAAAAAAGAGTAAATCATGGTATTATCTAGAATGAAATATCAAGTCATTTAAATGAGATAAAATAAAGTGCCTATAAATAAAATAATAGAAAAATATAAAATTAACTGACATAAAATAACAGAATTTATAAATAAATTAAGAATATTTGGTGTGGACAGTGAAATAATAACACATTGAATTTTTGGCACTTCTTGTAAACAAACGACAGTTTTCAATGTCATGTGTCATTTGATATGAATGCCTAAATTTAGTAGTATCACATACTGTGGCAATTTCCTTTGTGATCTTTCCTCTGTTCTACTTAGCACTCCCCTTACCACTCATAGTGTTGTCCATATTTAAAACCCTAGTACATGGGGATGTAGTTCTGAACCTTATTACAATACTGCCTACTTCATCATTTAATTTGATTTTGTTTACGATTCTTTTTGTGTGTATTGCTTTGTTGGCTAGATTCTTGGGGAATGTTCGTAGGCTATTACAAATATAGATGAACTACTTTTAACCATAGAGAAAACATGATCCTGTTTGGGGATTTTAGTTAAAATTTAACTTTTGTACATTGTTGTTCTATTAAATGTTTCTAGTTTTCTTTTGAGTGAGAAAAACTAATTTGGTATTACATATCATTGACAGTATTAGTTTTATTTATTTGTGTTTGTGGTGCTGGAGATCTAACCAAGGGCCTCAGGCACACTGGATGAGTAAATGCTCTACCACTAAGCCACATCCTCAGCTCCTAGAGTATCAGTTTTTAATTTGATTGCATAAATATTCTGAAAACAATGTGCAATATGGTTTTAAGAACTTCCCATTAAACTTTTTTAGAAAATATTGTTTCTTGGTTTGAATTGATAAAATGAATGAATGGGAGCTAGGGATATAGCTAAGTTGGTAGAATGTTTGTTTTGCATGCACAAGGCCCTGGGTTTAATTCCCAGCAACACACACACACACACACACACACACACACAAGAAAAAATAAAGAATGAATGGTAGCTATTTTTCATGTGTCAAATGGAAGTTTTTTATACAAAAGTTATCTTTAAAGCATTGTATATTTCCTAAAATATTATTTTAAAATATTTTTTGAAATCAGTAGATGGAAAGTGATGTCAATTTGTCACCTGTTGAAACTATATTAATAAATTATTGAAATTAAAATTAAAAATAAAATAAAATAAAATAAAACCCTAGTACATTGTTCCTTATTTTCCACCATGTTCTTACATACTCACAGAGACATGTGTAATCATGCACACACACACACACACACACACACACACACATTCACTATACAAACCCATGTATTTAGAATGTTTTATTCTTTTACCAAAATATGACTTTAAAAATCTCCATATCTCTATATCTTCCATTTCTCAAATCGCTCCAAATAATTTCTATAACTCCAATTCACCCTCGTGGTCTTTTACTATACATGGCAGAAATGCATCTAATTTTTTATAACAACAACCCTATTTGTGCCTTAACCCTGTTGTCCATTTTAGCCTGTACAAGTAATGCTGCTATAAACAACTTCTAGATATATCATTAAGCAGTAGAGCTTATATATATATATATATATATAAGTGAGATTCTCAGATATAATATCCTTGGCCAAAACTGTATGTGTTTTTAGCTTTAAAAGATCTTGCTATGTTGCCTTCCAAGTTGTTCTAATAACTCATATTCCTACAGTGTGTTGTTTTTTTAAAAAAAATAAATTTTGGCAGTCTCATATACATAAAGTGATTTCATTCTTATCTTAATATATAACTATTTGAATGCAAATTGGAGCATATTTTCCTATGTTTATTGGTCATTTATTAAGAATTGCCTTCTCTGTAAATTTCCTTGTTTAGGTTTTTAACATTTACATTGACATATATACACAAATATATATTACATTGACTTATATATCACAAATTATTGTGTACAATTGGATGAATTTTTGCATAAGGATACACTTCACAAATCAAAATTTAGAATACCAAAAACATCCCAAATGCTCCTTTGTGCCCCTTTGCCAACAAGACACATTGCCACCCCACCACACTTGAAGGATTCACTACTCTGACTTCTATCACCTCAAATTAACTTGGATTATTTTCTTACTTCATGAGACTATTTTACATAGTGAGATCATTATTATCTACTTTTTTCACCCAACCATGTAGGTATGAGTCAATTTCTCCTAGTAGAGGGAAGTAATACAATCTTTTCATTGCTTACAGTATAAGAATATTGTACAATTTATTATAAAATTTCATTTTTTATTTGCACCTACAGTGAACAAAATTAAAATTATGATTTAGTACATCTTTTAGCAGGTATATACAGTCATCTTGCAGATATACCAAAAGTGCTGAGTCATAGAATAGATATAGAATGAGTTTGAAATCTCATAGAATGAGTTTGACTCTTTACCTTTCAAATTTTTAGAATACTTTGAGAGAATTGGCATTAGTTATTATTTTAAAAACTTGGAATTCAGTTGTAAAGCCCATTCAGTTGTAAAGCCAACTGTATGAGAACTGAAAACAGACAGATAAAAAGGTAAATTAAAGTAAGGATAAAAGTTCAGTCACCTCCTTGCAAGTAGTGGAAGATTTGATGAGAGGCCATGAATGAAAGCAAAAATAATTCAAAGAAAGCCTCAATTTACTAGAATTACTGGAATTACTGGAATCAAGCACAATTAATGACATATATGATATATATATATATAGACTATATATATATATATATATATATATATATATATATATAGTTGCAGTGAGATTCTTGAAACTAGAATTTTGTAGTTGATAGTTACAGAAGCTCAAATCATCTTAAAGTGGAGTTAAATAAAGCATTTAAATGAAATCTTTTGATCTATTTTTTAAATTATTTTTTAATTTTTTACAGACTGCATTTTGATTCATTGTACACAAACGTGGTATATCATTTCGTTTCTATGGTTGTATACGATGAAGATTCATACCTTTCATGTAATCATACATGTACACAAGGTAATGATGTCTGTCTCATTCCACCATTTTTCATACTCCCCCATTTCCTTTTACATAATCCAAAGTTCTTCCATTCTTCTCTCACTCCCCCCACCCCCCCACCCCCATTCTCCACTTATCAGCAAAATCATTTGGACTTTGGTTCTTTGGGATTGACTTGTTTCATTTAGCATGAAATTCTCCAATTCCATTCATTTATTTGCAAATGCCATAATATTATTATTCTTTATGGCTGAATAATATTCCATTTATTCTTTTGTGTAGGCATTTATTGTTATAAGTTTCCTAGTACTGCTTTTATTGTAGCCTATAAGTTTGGTGTGTGGTGTTTCCTTTTTTCCTTTTACATTTCTTTCTTTTTTTTTTTTTTTTCTGGTGCTACTCAGGGCCCTGTGCATGCTAGGCAAGCACTCCACCACTGAGCTATAACTCCAGCTCCTATTTTTACATTTCTTTCAAGAAATTTACTTTTAGTTTCCTTTTTGATTTCTTCAGTCACTCAATGTTCATTCTGAACGTGGCATCAAATCTCCATGAATGCATACAGTTTCTGACACTCTTTTGTTGTTAATTTCTGGTTTTATTTCATTGTGGTCAGAAAAGAGACATGGTAAGATTTCCTTGTTTTAGAACGTGCTGGGACTTCTTTTGTGGCCTAACAAGTCATCCATTCTAGAGAAAGTTCCATGTGATGAAGAAAACATTATATAAATTATATATTCTGTAATTGTAGGATAAATGTTCAGTAAATGTCTGTTAAATCCATTGTTACATCTTCTTGTAAAATTGATCACTTCATCATTATACTTTGACCTTCTGTCTCTCTTTTTACAGTTTTGACTTTAAGGCTATTTTGTCTTATAAAAATAACTTCTCCTACTCACTGTCGTTTTGCATTTGCATGGAATACAGTTTTTCCCCTTTTCACTTTCAGTCTGTGTTTGTCTTTACTAGTGAGATGAGTTTCCCACAGCATATCATTGGGTTTTGTTTTGTATCCATTCAGTTAGTCTGGATCTTTTAATTTTGGAATTTAGTTCATTTATATTCAAGACAATTTTAGATATGTAAGGAATTTTGTCATTTTGTTCAATTTCTTCTATTTCGTTTAATATCATTTGTTCTATTCTTCCCTTCTTGTTCCTCTTTCTGGTTTGGGAGTGTATCATTCATAAAGAAGGGGAGGATAAAGCACCATGTCCCTGAATGTCCCTTTCTGTTCATAAAACCTACTCAAGTTATGGGGACAGTGAGAGTGAGTCTGGGACAGAAGGCCCAGATAAACATTATCTTGAAGAACACTGGTTTTCTCTCATGTATGCTGAGAATTAGAACAAGTTAGTATTATCTGTAGAAAGTGAATTTCTTGTGTGCACAGTAAGACAGCTGCTCTCTGGGATGCTGGCCATACAGTGCAAGTGAGAGCACTATCAAGAGGTAAGTGCTCATCCAACAACCAGACCAGCACAAAGCTTCATGAGGAACAGGAGGTGCTACTTTCTGACAAGGCACTGGGGGCACTACACGGAGCAAAGGTACACCTGTCCAGGCTTTCACATCTAGACCTCCCACAAGATTTCTTAGTAAACTTTATACCTCAGATCCCATCTCCTGGTGTCTCCCTGGTCTCTTGACAAGCCATCACACTGCCTATCATAACTGGACTATATCCATTATAGGTGGCCTATTGTGTCAAAAAGATTTGATTTCTCTTTTATGTACATACTTTGCCAGTGTGTTTTGTGTTTTCTTAAAAAAATGTTTGGTTGATGGACCTTTATTTTAATCATTTTTTGTTCTTTTTTTTTTTTTTTTGATTCATTGTACACAAGTAGGTATCGTTTCTCTGGTTGTACATGAAGTAGAGTCACACCATTTGCAGATACCCTTCAATAGATGAATGGATAAAGAAACTGTGGTATATATACACAATGGGATATTATTCAGCCATAAAGAATAATAAAATAAATCATTTTTATATGTGGTGCTGAGAATCAAACCCAGTGCCTCACACATGCAAGGTAAGTGCTCTACCACTGAGCCGCCACCCCAGCCCAGGTTTTGTATTTTTGTGTCGTCATGATGGTTCTTATCTTTCCTTTGTTTTTGGGTGAAGAGTTTCCTTAAGAATCTTTTGTAAAGTTGGTTTACTGGTAATGAATTTCCTCCATGTTTTCCTGTCTTGAAAATTATTTCTCCTTTTAGAAGGGCAGATTTGCTGGGTATAGTAGTGTCATTTGATAGCTATTTTCTTTCAGAACTTGTAATATGTCATTTTTTCCCTCCTCTCCTCTAAGGTTTCTTCTCAGAAATCTGCTGTTAGTCTAAGGGGATTACCTTAAATATGATCACACTTAGAGTTTTTAAAATTCTCTCTTTGTTTTCTAATTTTGATACTTTGACTGTAATATGTTGGTGTAAGGATATTTACTGGCAATGTCTGTTTGTCCTATGGGCCTCTTGTACTGGGATGTCTATATCTTTCCCAAGATTAGGGAGGGTTGCAACCATAATGTCATTAAATAGTTTTTTTTAAATGCCTTTTGTTTTAATTTCTCCTTCAAATACTTCCACATGTGTGTTCAAAAGGTCTTGAAATTGTTCTTTATTCTTTCTTTCTTTTACTTTCTTTTTCTTATCCTCTTTGATTTTTAAATTTTTGTTTGGAATATTTCAAAAGACCTATCTCCAAGTTCAGATATTCTTTCTTCCAGTGGATCTAGTCCTTTGTTGGGGTTTTTTTCAGTGTTATTTCTTGTTTGACTTTTATGCTCTTCATTTCATTTCCAAGATTTCTTTGTTGGACTTTAAATTTGTATTGTTCATTATTTTCCTAATTTTATTCAATTGTGTAATTCTCTTGCATCACGCTGAGCTTCATTAAAAAGTATTCTTGTGATTCTTTATCAGGCATTTTATCAATATCATTTTCTTTGGGATTTGTTGCCAGAGGATTATTGTATCCTTCTGGAGGCGTTCTTTTTAATGATCTTTCATTGATATTTGTGTATCTGGTGAATCAGTTATGACTTACCTTGTAGAAAGTTTTCTCTTTGTGTCTTGGGTATTTATTTGGCATGCAGTGCTCAATCTGGTTTCAGATGGGCACCATAATGTAGTGTCCCTATAGCTCTAAAGCTGTCATTGATGACTGTGGGCACAGTGTGCCTCATGGCAGAGTCAGAGAGACCCACTATCTCTAGGGTGGCACAGGAGTGGGGACACCCTTACAGTTCTGGCAGGGATGGTGCACACAGCAGTGAAGTGTGACTATAGTGTGGCTGCTCTGAAAAAGGGGTGAATGACATCAGCTGAGCAAGGGAGATTTGCTCAGACACTGCTTAAGTGAGCTCTCTGCTGGCGAGGGCCTCTCCTGCTGCTGTGATTTGAATCCCAAATATTCTCCAAAAGCTCATATGCTGAATTTTTGGTCCCCAGGACAGCAATATTCAGAGGTGGAATTTTCAGAAATGATTGGACGATGAGAGTTCTAACCTCGTCAGTGGATGAATCCATTGATGGCTTCATAATTTGATGACGTGATTGGGAGGTGGGGTCTGGCTAGAAGAAGTAGCCCTGGGAACATACCCTGGAAGGGGACATCTTGTTCCCAGCATCCTCAGGTTCTCCCCTGGCCCCTCGTGTGCTGTCTCCTCTCCCAGCTGTTAGGAGGTGAGCAGCTTTGCTAGGCCAGGCTTTCTGCCATGATGTGCTGCCTCACTGCAGGTCAGAAACAATGAAGCCAGGTGGTCATGGACTGAAACCTCTGAAACTATGAACCAAAATAAATCTTTCCTTCTCTGATTTGTTTATCTTAGGTTTGTTTTTTTTTTTAATGATAAAGAGTTAACTAACACAACCACTGTAAGCCTCAGCAGTGGCAGAGCGACTGATGTGCCTGCCATCAGGCAATAACACAGGTGCCCACTCACTGAACAGTGGAGGCACTGGGGATCCTCCCTGCTTTTAATACTCCTTTCAGGCTTTGGTGTTAAGATTAAGTTGATTTCATAAAACAAGAGGCATTCCCTTTTTCTCTAATCTCAGAAAGAATTTGTGTAATATTGTTATATTTTTCTTCTTTAAAGTTTGGAAGAAATCGTCAGTAAGGCCATCTCTGTAGTTTGTGGGATTTATTTGAGGATTCAATTATATCTTTATCACATAAAATATGTTCAGTTTTTTTTATTCCTTGATTATTTCCTCTGACAGTTTTGATAAGGTCTGCTTTTCAAGATTTTCTTTTTGTAAAGAAGATTTTAGATATAAAGATTTTAGATGTAAATTTTAGATGTAAAATTTATTTTTAATTATTTTAGGGTATATGGTGGTACTAGAAATGTTTGATCCCAATGGTAAATCTTTTTCTTTCTCTCTTTTTTTGATTGATCTTTCTTGACATTGATGAAGTTTTGTTGAAATATTCAAAGATGTAACTTGTATTAATCAGGATTTTCCAAAGAAACAGAACTTTTATAGGAGATATATACATATGTGTGTGTGTGTGTGTGTGTATGTGTGTGTGTGTATATATAAAGTTTGTATATATATATAAAGTTTACCAACTGCAGATCTTAGTACTCCTCATCATTCATAATTATGTGAGCTCACATTTACCTTCCTAATTCTCTTCATTCTGCCATATGCTTCTTTGCTTCCCTCAGGGTTTACTTTTATTTGACATGAATGATCCCATTTACTATTTTTAAATCTGCACTGTAAAAAAAATTCCTCAGCTCTTTGTTTGACAATGTTTTAATTTTCCTTAATTTTTGAAAGGTATTTTCATTACATATAGAATTCTCAGTGGGCAGATTTTTTTCCTTTACCACTTTAATAGAATTTAATTTTATTGTTATGTGCCTTCTACTTTCTGCTTAAACCCCAGATATAAGCTCTATTTTCTTCTTTTATAAGAAAATTTTCAGGGTTGGAGGTGTAGCTCAGAGCACTTGCCTAGCATGAACAAGGCCTTAAGTGCAATCCCAGCAACACACAGTTTTTCCCTCTCTAGCTGATTATAAGACTATTTTGCCCCCTTATCTTTAGATATTTAGCAGTGTAAATAAATGTAGTGTACTTGTGATATATTTTGGATTTATTCTGCTTTGGGTTGATTTAGCTCCTTTAATCTGTGGGTTGATATCTTTCATCAAGTCTGAAAAGTTCTTCACTGTTCAGTCCCAAATATTGGTTCTGAATCCTGAATCATTCTCTTCTCTCTCTCTCTCTCTCTCTCTCTCTCTCTCTCTCTCTCTCTCTCTCTCTCTCTCTCTTTCTCTCTGGCAATAATTACATGAATATTAGGCCATTTGAATGAATTCCACATTTCTTATTCTAGGTTCTGTTTCATTCCATTTATTTTTCTTTATTTCATTTTGACCTGTCTCTAAGTTTTATGTATCCAACCTGTGGTTAACACAATCAAATGACTCCTTAATTTTACATATTATATTTTTCAGTTCTTGAATGTCAACTTCATTCTTTTTATCATCTCCATTTTACTTGTGAAATTTCTACCTCTCATTCTTTTCTGTATATCTATTTTTTTAAAGTACTCAAAATAGGATTTTTTTCTTTGCCTGATGAGTCCAGTGTCTGAATTACCTATTTCCCACCAACTTTCACTACCATTTTGTCATATATTAAACACACATATAAAATTTAATCTGGATTCTATCATCCATTCTTCTTATGCACATGTCTATTCATATACCAGTGCATATTGCTTTGATTAAAATGACTTAATGATATGTTCTTGTCATCTCATAAAGTCAATATGTATCAGTACTGTTCTTATTTGTATGTCCTGAAAAATGCAAGGTATTTATTTTTCCATAAAATTATATTTTTAATCTATTTATCAATCTTTCAGGGTCACATTGTTTATAATGTTTCATGAAAATAGCATAAACTAAATGAACTCAGTATATACCCAGTATATTATTATTGTGTATTCTATTCATTTTACATTTATGTTTTATTTATTTTTTTACATTTTTATCTACTTTCTATTCTTTTCATTTCCCCCTTACTAACCTCAATTTTTTTCAGACTCTTGTATTCTATCAATTATGAAATTTCCTTTCCTGTGCTCATTATCAGATCTATATTCTCTAATATTATTAGAAAATTAGATACTGTTTCTTGTTAAATTAATTCCCCCTCTACTTCTTGTTAAGCTGAGACTCCTTCCTCAATTTCCAGTCTTGCAAAAATAATTGCATATTTTGGGTTTCACATTATTATTTAAATTTCCTTTCAGAGTGCCAATGAATGGATCATTATCTGTTTAACTATACAGAGGTATTTGTCCACTTTCTTTCACTGTAGCGAAATACCTGAGAAAAGAGGAAATGGGGGAGTTTTTTTGTCTCTCAGTTTCAGAGATGTCAGCCCATAGTCCCTTGGCTTTATTGTATCCGGGTTTGTGGCAAAGAAGAACATCATGGAGGAAGGCATGTGCTGGAGTAAAGATGTTTACTTCCTGCTGGCTAGGAAGCAGGCCTGAGTGGAGAGAGGAAGGGAACAGGGACAAAATGTACATTCCAAGACATGCCCCCAAAGGCCTGCTTCTTCCAATGAGGCCCTAACTCCTAAAGTTGCCACCACCTCCCAATAATCCATTAAGTTCATCAGTGGAATAATGCATTTAGAAGGTTACAGCCCTCTTGACACAATCACCTCCCCAAGACCCTATCTCTGAAAATTTCTGCACTGGGGACAAAACCTTCAATAGATGAGCTTTGGAGGAATACTTAAGAGCCAAACCATAGCACTATATGTTTATATAACATTGTTCAATGCTCACCACTATTTCCTTTTGTCATCATCATTCCGCATTTGAGTGTTTTAAAAAGATTTTTCTTACGTGTTTAGATTCCTTATATAGGGTATATATGTGGGAAACTTCATGATTGGAGAGCTTCAAGTATTTTTCTTCTTCTCTAACAGGTGAATGATACCTAAGTTGGATAGAGGACTTGGGGTTACAACTTTTTCTTTGTGTAATTCATATATTTTATTTCACTCTCTTCTGCCTTCTAGTGTCTCAGACAAATCACTAATAATATTCTAATTTATTTTCTCTTGTAGAAACTTCATGCTTTTGTTTGAGAATTTGTGACATTGTTTTAGTTAACCTTGCATTACTATAATGAAGTACCTCAGGCCGTTTACTTATAAAGAAAAATTATCTATTTAGTTCATGGTTCTGGAGGTTCCAGTCCAAAATCAGGTACTACCATTGATTTGGTCCTCTGGTTAGGGTACCAGAAGACAATGACAGGGGTGCATGGTTGGAAAATCCACTCACGTTATGAACCAGTAAGCAGAGAGAGAGGACAGGTTGGAGTCCCAAGTCCCTTCCAGGGCACACACCAGAGACCTATCTTTTAAAGGCCCATAGCAGTTTGCAATACTGCCACCCAAGGCACAATCCTCTAACACATAAACCTTTGGGGAAGACGATCCATATTCAAACCATAGCCATTATGATTTAGGTACGAGGTGTCTCCCAACAGTTCACGTGTGAGAATGCAAGAAGGTTTAGAGGTGAAATGATTGGGTTATGAGAACCTTGACCCCATCTCTGCCTTATTCCCCTGATAGGTATTCACTGGCTGGTAATGACAGGTAGGGTGTGACTGGAGGAGATGGGTCACTGTGGGTGTGCCTTTGGGGTTTATGCTTTGTCTATGATGAATACGCTCTCTCTCTGTTTCCTGGTGCCATGTCCTAAGCTGCTTTAATCCACTGTACCTGCCCACCATGATGTTCTGCCTCTCCTCCAGCCCAGAGCAATGGAGTTGCTCATCTATGGTCTGAGACCTCTGAAACTGTAAGCCCCAAAATAAACTTTTCCTCCTCTAATTGTTCTTGTCAGGACTTTTGTTCACAGAAGAAAAAAAAAAAATTACTAAAACAATACCACGTGTTTACAATTAGGTTTCAGGAAGTTTATAACAAATATGCCTACATGTGTGTCTTTTTTCCTTACAACTGCATGAATACCACATTAAATTTTTTCTTCAACTTAAGAAAAAAATCTTGTATTATTTAATTATTGTTTGTTCATATATGTTCCATACCACTCTGAAATGCTTATTTTTAATTAAGTCTTTTGAAGTTATTTTAGAATTCTTCTGAAGTTTCATAATTTTCAATTCCCATATTTTTAAGATATTTCATACAATTAGTCTTCTACACCATTGATTTGCATCCTACCAGTGATCTTCATTCATAAAGGCTCTTTATTCAGTTGAGTAAGTTACCTTATTTTTTTTTCATGAATGGGTGTCAGACTTTTGTCAATTTTTTCATTTGTTGATATGATCATATGACCTTTCCTTTTTTTACTCTTTTAATATTAGAAAATACATTGACTTTCAAAGGTTAGATCAACTTTACATTTCTAAGAATAAACATTTAATAATGATACATTATCTAGTTTTATATTACTGGCTGTATTTCTTAATATTTTTAAAGACTTTTGCATCTCTTTTCAAGAGGGATATTTGTCTATACTTTCTCTCTTTATAATATCTCATCTACTTTTGGTATCAGGATAATACTGTCCTATTAAAACAAGTTGGGAATTATTCCCTACTCTCTAACTTATGAAAGAGTTTTTTTAGCATTGTTATTATTTCTTCCTGAAGTGTTTCATCAAATTAATCAGTGAAACCACATAAATGTAGATTGGAGGAGTGGACTGGTAATTAAGTCAATTATCAAATGAATTCAATTTTTAAAAGATATAAAAATACTCAGATTTTCCATTTTGTTGACTAAAATTAGCCTAAATTTTATCATAATAATCTCACATTATCCTTTTAATGTCTACAGAATCTGTGATTTTTTTCCTCTTTCATTCAAAATGTTTGTTATACTGTGTCTTCTGCCTCTTTTACTTGATCTGTTTAGCTATGGTTTTTCAATTTTGTTGATTGTACATATTGAGAGCTGATGTCATTCTTTTATTTATGGTTTGTCCATTCTTTCATGGTCTCCTAGTCTCTTTTCTGTCTCTGCTCTGTCTTGTTTCTATTGCCATACGTTCCAGTTCACTGAACTTTTCTTCTACAGAAGTAGAAGTTTCCTTTAAATTATATACATGTTTTAATATCTGCAACTGATATTTCCATCCTCATCATTGGCAAGTCTGTTCGTATTGACTTTTCTGCTTGTTGTAAGTGCATTTTTCTGCCTTTGCATAACGAATAATTTTATTTGATGCTGACTATGTAAAAATTACATAGTCAAATGCTGAATTGTATTTTCTTCCTTGAAATAGTGGTGGACTAAGGCCATACCACCTTGACTGAAAGAGTAGTGGACTTTGTTCTGACATACACTTAAATTACTACACCATTGACATATGTGAGTCTATGAAAGGTTGTTTTTAAACTTTTTTAGGATGGATTTAGAGGAGTCTGTGTATTGGAACTAGATTGTATGAATACTAAGACATTACTACTCTGGGACTTCCACAGAGTGCCCTGAGTTTTCAGCAAGGACACTCTTGTCTAACTATTCAAATATCTTCCCAATCTATGTGAGCGCTCAGAATAACCATGGAGTTTCATTTTAGTAATGCAGCAGTTTCACGGAGATTTCTTGTGAATGTCTGGAGCTCTTTTCTACATATGTCTCTCTTCCATGGTATTCTGGAAAAATATTTAGCAACCTTGATTACTTCGAATAGTGATTTCTATTTTCTCTATACAATGAAATGACTGAGTAGTGCTTGGAAGGTCCTTCTTGCACTGTGATCTGGAATACCTGGAGGCAATAAACCAACATGACCCAGAGCAATTAGACAGACTGAAGAAATTAAAGGGATACGAATAGGAAAAGAGGAACTCAAGCTGTCACTATTTGCTAATGACAACAATTCTCTATTTAGAGGATCCAAAAAACTCCTCCAGAAACCTTCTAGACCTCATAAATGAATTCAGCAAAATAGCAGGATATAAAATCAATATGCATAAATCTAAAGCATTTTTATGCATCTTTCAGAAACATCTGAAAGGGAAATGAGGAAAACAACTCCAATCTCCCATGTTCTTGGATAGGCAGAATTAATATCATCAAAATGGCCATGCTTCCAAAGGTGCTATACAGATTTAATGCAATTTCAATTAAAATCCCAATAACATTTCTCGTAGAAACAGAAAAAGCAATCATGAAATTCATCTGGAAGAACAAAAGACCCAGAATAGCCAAAGCGATCCTGGGCAGGAAGAGTGAAGCAGGAGGTATCACAATACCAGACCTTAAACTCTACTATAGAGCAAAAGTAACAAAAGCAGCATGGTACTGGCACCAAAATAGACAGGTAGATCAATGTACAGGATAGAAGACACAGAGACATACCCACATAAGTACAGTTATCTCATACTAGACAAAGGTGCCAAAAGCTTACAATGGAGAAAAGATAGCCTCTTCAATAAATGGTGCTGGCAAAACTGGAAATCCATATGCAGTAAAATGAAATTAAACCCTTATCTCTCAACCTGTACAACACTCAACTCAAAATGGATCAAGGATCTAGGATTAGACCTGAGCCCCTTCACCAAATAAAAGAAAAAGTAGGCCCGAATCTCCATCACATTGGCTTAGGACCAGACTTCCTTAACAAGACCCCCATAGCACAAGAAATAAAAGCAAGAATCAATAAATGGAGCAGATTCAAACTAAAAAGTTTTTTCTTAGCACAGGAAACAATCAATAATGTGAAAAGAGAGCCTACAGAGTGGGAGAAAATCTTTTCCACACACACTTCAGACAGAGCACTCATCTACAAAGTTTATAAAGAACTTAAAAAACTTTACATTAAAAATACAAAGAACCCAATCAATAAATGGGCTAAGGAAATGGGCAGACAATTCACAGAAGAAAATATACAGGTGATCAACAAATATATGAAAAAGTGCTCATCATCCCTGGTAATTAGAGAAATGCAAATTAAGACCACCCTAAGAGGTCATCTAACTCCAATTAGAATTACCAAGAACGCAAGCAATAATAAGTGTTGATGTGGATATGGGGGAAAAGGCACACTCATACATTGCTTGTGGAGTTGCAAATTGGTGCAGCCATTCTGGAAAGCAGTGTGGAGATTCCTCAGAAAGCTTGGAATGGACCCACTATTTGACCCAGCTATCCCACTCCTCGGTTTATACCCAAAGGACTTAAAATCAGCATACTACAGAGATACAGCCACATTACTGTTCATAGCAGCTCAATTCACAATAGCTAGATTGTGGAACCAACCTAGATGCCCTTCAGTTGACTAATGGATAAAGAAACTGTGGTATATATATACACGATGGAATATTACTCAGGCATAAGAAGAATAAAATTATGACATTTGCTGGTAAATGGATGAAGTTGGAAAATATCATGCTAAGTGAAATAGGCCAAACCCATAAAACCAAAGGCCAATGTTTTCTCTGATAAGTGCATGACAATATATAACGACGGGGGATGGCGGGGGGAAGAGAAGAATGAAGGAACTTTGGAAGGTGTAGAGGAAAATGGGGTGGAAGGGGGTGACAGACAGAAAAATAGTAGAATGAAACAGACAGTATTACCCTATGTATATGTATGATTACATGAATGGTGTGAAGCTACATTGTGTACAACCATAGAAATGAAAAGCTGTACCCCACGTGTGTACAATGAATCAAAATGCACTCTGTAAAAACAAAAGAGATTTTAATTAAAAAAAAAAAAAAAAAAAAAAACGAAAAAAACATGACCATAGGGCTCATCTCATTCATTTGCTTCTCTCTCCTGGGGTCATTGTCTTCCACTGCCTGTTGTCCACTGTCAAAATTACTAAATTATTCCTGGCAGCAAACTTTTTATTTACTGATTGACTTAGAAATTTATGTTTGGGGTTTATGTACTATGTCTAGACCTCTTTGGGGGTATGCAGCTCAATTCTAATTTCTTCAAGTTTGATTATTATTTTCTGTTCACATTGCCGGCTGTTTATTTCAATAGTTCTAGTACACTGGGCATGTGGTCTACTTTTTACACAGTTTTCCACAGGTTTCGAGGCCCACTAAGATGGTGGTGATAGTGGTGGTGATTTTGTGTGCTTTGGGATTTGGTTTTGTTTTTGACTGCTCTCTGAGGCTCATAGCTATTGAATTACACTAAGAGAAAGCATTCCCCAACAGGATGCAAGTGAAGCAGCATCCCTTGATGTGGCCTTTAGACCTCTGCTGAGAAACCTAAAGAAGCCTCCTTTTTTGTCATACTCACCCAAACTCAGGGTTGGGATGACTCACCACTTCTCCTTCGGAGCCCAGAGAGACCAGTCATATTCATGATATAGAGCCAATAAATGTTACCTACCTCCCATAACCCTCATAGCACAACTCAAAATCCTTACCCTGGTGTTCCCAGACAGATCCTCAAGCGCTCAATGAACTCCGGGGGGAAAAGATCCCAGAGTGGTGTTCTCTACTAGTGCTCCAACAAAACCAAAGGCCTCACTGACCTGGAAACCTCTCAATAGAGGTACAACTGAGAAGATGCAGCTACCTCAAACTTGGATAAGGAAGAAAAGGTAATACTGTGATAGCAGCTAGGCAACATAATCTTTAACTTTTTAGACCTTACCTTTGGTGCTTCCCATGTATCTCCCACTCAGAATTCTTGTCTAAGAGAGAAAAGCTAAGTTGATAAAGTAATCCACGTCCTAGGTTAATCATCTATTACTCACTGAAAGATTTTTGCATTTCAACCACAACCTTTATAACAGGGATTAATCTAAATCCATTTATATATGTGTAGGACTTTTAAATATCATGACAAGCTAGGGAATACAACATTTTCTTTATGAATCTAATTATAATCCTCCTAGTAGGGAATGACCGCATCAAAGAATATGAACACACTCAGCCTTAACAGATATCACCAGTAATTTCACCAATAGCAATGTCCAAAACAATCATTACTTCTCACCCTCTCTAACTCTTGGCTGTATAAGGCATTTAAAATTATGAAAGTCTGGTAAGCATAAAGTATTAATTCACTTTGACTCTAGTTTATCATTATTATTTTTGGGTTCATGGTAGTTACACATCGTAGTGGGGTTCATTTTGACATGTTCATAAATGCTTATAACATAGTTTTCTCCATTTCCATCCCCAGTACTACTCCTTTCTCTCCCTTCCTCCCTCCCCAATCCTTTTTCCCTACTCTATTAGTCTCCCTTCTATTTGTTTATTTATTTTTATTTGGTACATTATAGCCATACATAAAATTGGAATGCATGGTTATATACTCAAACATGCTCATGTGTAATCTGGTCAACTTGATTTCACAGACCTTCCCTTTGGTCTCCCCTCTTCCCTCACCCTTTTCCCACTCCTCTACTCTTCCATTCTCCCTCCTATTTCCATGAGATCTACCTTTTTAATATTCATTATTATTTACCTTCTCGATGACAACTTCTGTAAATTGATTACTTATATTTTTATATCATACCAGATTTTTTTTTCTTACCTACTGATAAAATGTCCTCTGAATAGTCTGGATATGGAACTTCTTCTAAAAGAATGGAAATACCTTCTTCCAGGCCTGCCACTTGACTTTTAGATTATAGTTTTTAAAGTCAGAATTGTCAGGTTTGTCACTCTTTCCCTTAAAGTTGGTGCCTTTTGTTCTATTTTCCCTCTTTAAAAGTCTTTTCCTAGTCTGAAATCATGATGTAATTATCCTATGTTTCCTTAGAAAACGTTTTTAGTTTTGTCCTTCACATTTAAGATCTTTCCATCTGGAATTTGTTTTTGTATGATGAGAGACAAAAATATAACCTAGGGAAATTATTATTTTCCCTGAGGCAAGCCAATTTTTACAGTTCCATTTATTAAACATTTTCCTCACTGATTCTCCACTAACCAATAATGTCACCACTGTTTTATACCAAATCTTTATTTCTGGGTTCTTTTGTCTATCTGTTCATCCAGGAGGCAACCCCAGAGATCAATGTGTTGTTGTAAGGGGAGTTTTGAGAAGCTCACTGATGACTGTCCTTTACTATGGAACAACACTCCATGGTTTGGTCAGCTTTTTTGTAGCTGTGACCAAAGACCTGACAAGAACAATTACAGAAGGAAAGGTTTATTTTGGCTCACGGTTTCAGAGGCCTTGTCCATAGATGGCTGAGTCTCTTGCTCTGGGCCCAAGTGAGGGCAGAACATCATGGTGGAAGGGTGTGGAGGAGGAAAGCAGCTCAGGACATAGCAAATAGGAAACAGAGAGAGCTCCCCTCACCAAGGACAAACCATAAAACCCAAAGGCATGCTTCCAGTACCCTACCTCCTCCAGCCATACCCTACCTGGCTACAGTTAACACCAAGTTAATCCCTCTCATAATCCAAGGATTTCACCTCTAAACATTCTAGCATTGTCTCACACATGAGATTTTGAGGGACATCTCATATCTAATGGCAAAAGCATGTTGGAAATGCCTAAACATCAGAGTCAAGGTGGATATAATTGACATCATGAAACAAGACCATAGAAGGATTTAGTATGCTTGACACAGGCGTCTCCAGGATGGTAAATAGATCATGATGTCTGTAAAGATGTAAGAACAGCTGACTAAGGCATTGTTGATGAAAGAAGAAAGGAAGGAAGGAAAGAGGAAGGAGGAAGGAGGAGGGAAGGAAGGAAAAAAGGAAGGGAGGAAGGAAGAAAGGAAAGAAGGAAGGAAGGAAGGAGGGAGGGAAGGGCGAGCAGAAGGTTGATGTCAGGTAATGTAAAGGAAAATCAGCACTTTGATCCAGCTTCCAGATCGACATCTATCAACATTGTTGGTTAGATCCCTTTGCAGAATGACCCCGCAATGCCTCCATAGGAATACCTAGAAAACATTCTTTCTTGCTCCAAAGACACCTGAAGTCATTCCCAGGATAAAGGGCCTCTGGGGAGCAAGTAATATCCACACTTTCCAAAGTGACACAAAATAACTCCTATCTCATACTCCAGTCTGAGTGGAGGGCTTAGCGAAGCCAGGTAATCAACAGAGCCATGGCCCAAGATCATCTGATTACAAAAAGGCAGGAGGGTGGTCTTCTAGATCTTGGAACTCAGCCTGATTATTTCCTCAGATTCTAAATGTAAGTGATGCAGATATAAGCATTAGTTTGCATTAGCTGGACTGAACCATAAAATGTATTTAATAATAATTTTCCATTCCATTTCCTAGGAGTCCATTTTTCTATACATGAGTAGACAACTTGTATCTAGAACTTTGTAATAAATTGTTCAAATGTTTTCTTTTTTCCTCTCATTTTTGTGGATGTTAAAGCACATGGAGCTCAGATGTGAATTTTCCTTCCTTCCAATCATCTTTAAACATTTTGATCAGAACAAAAATGTTTTTATGTTTTCATTTCTTAACATGAGGGCATTATAAACTCTTCAACTCTTTGAGGATCTTCTGCACAATGAAATGCTGTAGGTTTAAAGATTGCTAGTTGATTTCAACATGCAATTGAAGCTATCATGACTACTTTATTCAGACTTTGATATTTCTGCTACTGCATTTTACAATCTTTTCAAATCTTGGTGCTGAAAGATAATGAAAACCTTTTAGCAAAATATTCTTAAACTTGTCTGTGCCTAATTTCATAACAATAACCTGCTTGTTCAATTCTACAAAACTCAGGCTTCCTGTACATCCCCTGATCTACCATTTCACTTTCAGCAGCAATTTCATTAACCTGTCAGGAGTGATGAAACAGATACCATAGAACATTTGAGCATTAATAATACACTTTTGCAAGTATTCTTCTCTCTTACCCATAAGCAGATCTGGTCCTATATAACATCCTATGGAATGGCCTGAAAAGCTTCCCCTCAGTAAATTGATCACCAATACTAACATTATCTTGGAAAAAAATATGCTCATGTTTTCCACAATGTATTCATCTAGTTATTTTCCATTTTCACATTTATAAGGATTAATTTATCTTACGATCTAGGTGACACCTTTGGGTTTGAGAAAATTCGAGTGGCCCATAATGAAAATGCATCCTTATAGGCTAAGCACTATTAGCTAGTTATGTACAGGTTGTTTGAGATGATAGCTAAGAAACCAAGAGTGGATTCCACCTACTTTACAAGTTTTCTTAGACTAGTCATGTTTATTAATAGTTATTAGTGTAGCAAAATAATGTCCCAAAGAAAGAACAGAAACATCATCCCCTGGGAACTCAGAGTAATATGTTAAAATGAGCACACACTTTTTTATTATTTTTGACTTCAGACTTCAACTGCTCACTTGCTAGCTGTGACTGAGAGCAAGTCATTGAGCCTGAGGGTAATTGTGTGTAAACTGTGGATAGTTTATACATGACTCAGAAACTTGTTCTGAAAATAAAGTAATGAAATATATCTAGCACAGTAGTACATCATAAGAGTTTACTGAATGTTAGTTTTGGGGAAAAGGTTTTGTTTTTGTTTGTTGATTTGTTTGCCTTTGGTACAGGGGATTGAACCCAGGCACGCTACCACAGAGCTACATCTCCAACCTTCTTATTTTTTATTTTGAGACAGGGCCTCACTAAGTAACTGAGGCTGGCCTCAAACTTGGGATCCTCCTGTTCAGGCTCTGGAGTCACTAGGATTGCAGGCAGGCACCACCACACCTGGCAAGACAGTTTAATAGGTGAAAATAATCCCCCAAATTTGAATGCTAGCCAAGATGATTTCTCAAATTCCCTCCAGTTTTGTTTCTGATTGTCCAATTCCAACTGAGGGCAGAAGAGTTGAAGAAATAATTCCCAGGTGGCTCTCGTGCAGAAGTTCCGAGGACACCAGACATCCCAGCTGTAGCATGGTGCCTTCACATGCTGTCAGCTTCAGCTTCACAAAGTCGTGTCCCGCAGAGAGTACTCACTGTGTCGCTGGGACAAAAATAAGTTTTAAGTGAAAAAGACAGATTTTCCTGGGGTGGAATTACAGCGCCTTTTCTAGCATGCCTAAGAACACAGACTCATCAAGTCCATGTATCTCCTACCCTAGGGAAGACTCTGCTAACAACTTTGAAGTCCCACTTTTAATAAATCTTCAAAGTCAAGATTAACAATAAAATTCAGCCAGACTCAGTGGCCCATGCTGGTAATCCTAGCTACTCAGGAGGCTGAGGCAGGAGAATCACATATTTGAGTTCAGCTTAGAAAACAGACCTGTCTCAAAATAGAAAATAATTTTAAATTAAATAAATGCACATCCATGGGAGATGCTGATGGTAAAGATGATAATGAGATCATATGTAGGCTTTCTTCTCATGGAAAGATTTTAATGTTTCTCTTTGAAATTATAAATATTTTGTTAAAGCCTATTCTGTTTTCCTTATATCGTGTGTCTATGTGTTTGAAGATAGGGCATTAAAAAATAAGGTCAGTTATAACCATTATGTACTTACTTCATGAGATTACTTGATGTTTTATTATGTAACCTCTTAGTGATACTAGGATATATATTTATAAGATCATTGCTTTTAGTACCTAATTAAGTTGGTTTAATTCTAATCCCAACAGTACCAACTTTTTGACCCTCACAAATGCTTACCTTGGTCAGGTGCAATAGTGAAATCATCCTAGCAACGTGGGAGGCTGAGGCAGAAGGATCCAACCTCATCCACTTAGCAAAGCCCTGTTTCAAAATAAAAAAATAAAAAAGACTGGGGACATAGTTCATTGGTACAGCATCCCTGGGTCCAATCCCCAGTACCAAAATAAAAAAAAAGAAAATACTTAACTTGTCTAACTCTCAATGTCCCTTGAGAATTTGTCACATGAAATTCATTCCAAAAGAATGAAATGAGGCTGCAAAATGTTACTTCTTGTTACTTCTTGCTTCCCAATGCTACTTTGCCTCTATATTACTTCATCATGAAATTCCAACAATATTTAATAAATAATATTCTCTCGTCCCCTTCATTTATAGTTTTATAATTTTCTCCTCATTACTTCCATCCTTGGTACAAGCAAAAAGCAGTATCAGTGAAAGGTTAATGAAGACTACAAACTGCTGCTGCAGATCATGAGAACGGTTGAAGAGACGCGAGAACTAAATTCTGAATTGCATCCTGAAATTTAATAACCGTTAGTGAAATAATTGGTGAAATGTAAATAAAAGCTGTAGCTACAATAACGGTATCAAGGTTAATTTCTTGGTTGTGGTTGTAATATGGTTATATAAGATAATGTATTTGTTTCTAGCAAATGCACATTAAAATATTTAGAACTAAAGCATCATACGTGCAGCTTCCTCTCAAATGGCTCCAAGAATGCGTGTGTACAGGTGCTTACCTCTATGTGTGTTTGTGCGTTTGGGTATATGCACACTCACAGAAAGAAAGCCCAACTCACAAAGGTTCAACTTAAAACTTTCCTATTTAATGATGGTGCAAAAGCTATACGCATTCAGTAATAAAACGCACTTCAAATTTCTAATTTTGATCTTTCCTCAGTCTAGCAATATGTGGTCCAATCCTCTGTCACGAAACTGGGCAGTAGCAGCTCCCAGCCCATCACACCACCACGGGGGACGACCACACTCCGCAGTACACCATGCTGCTGGCAGATTTTGGATACAGGTATTCCATAAATTAGATGAGATACTCAACATTTTATTGTAAAATAGGCTTTATGTTAGGTGAGTTTGCCCAACTACAGCCTAATGTGTGCATTCTGAGCATATTTAAGGTAGGCTAGACTAAGCTAGGATGTTTGGTGGGTTACGTATATTAAATGTATTTTTGACTGAAGATTCGTTCTACTTATGATGGGTTTACTGGCACTAGTCCATCGCAAGTCGAAGAACGTCTTATAAATGCATATGTGTGACCAATCCTTATTCATGGAGTCCTATATTCAAATTCACTTTCTCACTAAAATTAATTTGCAACACAAAACCAATACTTTGTGGAGCTTTTGCTGTCATTTGTAGAAATGCACAAGTTGGTGAAAATGTTCCGAATATGCACATTCCCCACTGAGGGCTTACAAGCCACTCCTCTGCCTTCTTGTAATTCTCCTGATGCAAACAAGTGTCCTTATCATGTTATTTAGTGCCACATTTTCATATTTTGTGCTTTTTAATGATGATTTTACTATTTAAAAGTTTCCTCAAACACAGTGCTAATGTGCTGCTCTAGCATTACTAAGTACAGGACAGTAATGTGACTTAGGGAGAAAATATATGTATTAGAGAGTCTTTGTCCAGGCATGAGCTACAAGTGCTGTTGGCCATGAGTTCCAAGTTAATGCATCAAGAATCTATTTTAGCCAGGCATGGTGGCACACACCATGGTCCCAGTGGCTGAGGCAGGAGGATCTTGAGTTCAAAGCCAGCTTCAGCAACTTAGTAAGGCGCCAAGCAACTCAGTGAGAACTTCTTTCTAAATAAAACATAAAGAAGGGCTAGGGCCGGGCTAGGGTTGTAGCTCAGTGGTAGACCTCTTGCCTAGCATGTGTGAAGCACATAAATGAATAAATGAATAACATAAATGTCCATCAACATCTAAAAAATTATAATAAATAAAAGGACTGAGGATGTGACTCAGTGGTTGAGTGCCCCAGGTTCAATCGCGGGTACCAGAAAAAAAAAAAGAAATCTATTTTGAATAAGTGCCTTTGAACAGAGAAACACAATCAACAAAATTATGTATGGATCAAGTGAGGGAAAGATTATAACCAGAGGCTCATTGGAACCCAACCCATTAGTTCTGTTAGGCACAATGACTCCATATTTACTTTCATTGTTCAGGGTGACTTTGTGGATCAAAAACTACCTATCACAAATAATAATAATGCAGAATGAGAAAGGAGAGAGAGTGAAAGGAATAGCTAAAGAAATGTAGTAAAATGTAAATTTGGAGAGTCTGAAATAAAGTATGTAGGAGTTCTTTTATACTATCATGGAAGATTTTCTCTAAGTCTATATTTTAAAATAAAATTTGAAGATTAAAACAAAACAAAAGACAGCATCCTTGGTTCAGAACCTTGTTTCATGGCTGAGAACAATCTAGCAGCACTGGATTAGGGTAGAAGACGCGAACGGCTCCAGGTGTGGAATGCTCAGGGCAGACACCCATTTACTCTGGGCAGCCATGGGCAGTGTGACTAGACTACAGTCATGGTCCAAAGAGAAGCACCAGGTGCCCAAGTGTGAAGAGCCCCGGGCGGGGAAGAACCATCATCAGAAGCCTCTCAGAAGCAAGTTGTGATATGAGTTTGAACAACACTAAAGAGTGAAACGGGAGGCAACTGCAAACTGTCCTACGGACACTGTTTATGTGGCACAGGATCACCTGGTAACTTTCAAAGAAGTGGGCAGAACCAGATACTTCCTCCTCTGCATTAATGTTCACCTTTTCTGTGTTGGTATTCTTCCAGAGCCATTTGCCAAAACTTCTTTCCATCATACAAAGAATGTGGTTTTAAAACAAAATGACGAGTAACAACAAAAACCTTATGTTTCATCTGTGGAAAAAAATGTTTGTTTACTGAAATTGATATATGTATTTCTTTGAGTGTGTGAGTTCAGGAGTCTGTTTTGGCTTGCTTGTTTAGGAAATAAGTACATTTAACAATATATCTCAGACACATGCATACAAGGACATGTATAAATCACAAAACTTTGCTATATTTTCACAAAGTTACCAAAAAAGAGAACATCAGGAGTTCTGCAGTAGTCTTTACTTCCTCCCAGTCCCTATTCCTCCATTTCCTCATAACTTTCAGATAAATTTTACCTAATTTTAGTATATGATATTATACAGTTTGTACTTTCTTATCTGATTTTTTTATTTGATATTATGAAAGTCACCTATGTTTTTTTTCCCCACAATAACAGTTAGTTCTTTCTCATTTCAGTATGGTATTCTCTAATTTGAATATGCTAAAATGTATTTATTCATTTGACTATCAAAGACTATTTGGGTTGCTTCCCATTGCAAGCTATTACAAATAGTACTACTATGAACACTTCTCATTCTGGTACATATCTGTATACAAGGTTTATGCCTAGTTGTGAGATCACTGGTTGTGTTAATTAGCTTTTTGTTGCTGCAACAAAATACCTGATATAAACAACTTATAAGGAGTAAAGGTTTATTTTAGCTCATGGTTTCAGAGATTTCAGTTCATGGCCAGCTACCTCTGTTGCTTTTGGGTCTGTGGTGAGTCACCATATCCTGGTGGGAGTGCCTGGCAAAGAAAATTGCTCATCGTAAGGCAAGCAAGAGGCAAAGAGAAAAGGGAAGGGTCTGGAGTTCCCCCTGACCTAACTTCCTCCTGTTACTCTGACCTCCTAAAAGGTCCCCCACTCCCAATACCTCCAGGGAATGGTGACCAAGTCATCAATGCATGGACCTTTGGGGAACACTTACCCAAACCATATTTCGGGTTATTAAGTATCTATGTGTATGTTCAGTGTTCACTGTTAATCTATCAAAGAGTTATTAGAGATGTTATATCCATTTAAACCTTCATTAATAGTATATGAAAATTATTCTAGATTAATTTTATTATCGTTTTCTACTTTTATTTCTTTATACTCAGAGAACATACTCTGCAAAACCTCTACTTTTTTGAAGGTAAAATTTTAATTGTGACAAAGAATATGAACAACATTTATAAATATTTCATGGAAAGAAGAGAAAACGTCTGTTTGTTTATACATACGTACAATTACCACATTGAGACTAGAATAATTTTGGAGTGGTAGCACATTTCTGAATGCAAAGTCAATATGATACAAATGTCAGTCTTTCTCAAACTAAAATACAAGTATAATGCATTTCCAATGAAATTGCAATATTCTTGTAAGGTAAAAATCATGTTATAAAATTTAGACAAAAAGACAATCTCAAAAATGTGATAGCAACTGAAAATTGAAAATAAAATAGGAAATGAATGTTTATTTTACATATAATGAATTATCATCAAGTTACTTAAATATTATGGGATGTGTTGTTACAGGAATACTCAAACAGAAGAATATAAACTCTACAAACCAATCTAAGTATGTAAGAATTTTACATGTAGGTAAGGTTTGATAATATATATTGGGTAAAATGGATTTGATTCAATGACTATCCAGAAAATAAAGTAAAAATATTTTATTTGATACTACACAAATAACATATTAATTTAAAAACTTTCACAAAAAGTTTATTGATAAAGTATATAAAAGAATATTTATGTAACTTTGGGGAACGGAGAATGATTAACATTTTAGAACTCAGAAACCATACAGAAAATCATCACCATACTTGACTACATAAAAAATAAAACTTCATTTCAAAAGTCCAAGACAGACTGGGAGAAAGTATTTGCAAGATCTATGATAAAGGTTATCATTAAAGAAAGTGACTAACTGAAATGAAATTACTCAGTTGTGTTTTAAACTTAAATGTTACTCAGCTTGTAAAAAGAATGAGACCTATTTTCACTAACCTGGAAAATGTCCATATTTTTTTAAGAAAGAAAACATGTGCATTCTGGGAAGATAAGAGCAAAATAAAAACCAGTTTTTTAATGTTCCTCAGGCCGCACACAAAAATAGTTAGCAAAAGAGTCAACAACAACATATTTGCAACAAAAATTCCTAACAAGGTAACGTCATGAATTCCAAAATGCAGGCTGATAGAGACAAACTACCCACAGTCATGCTATTGACATTTGCATGAAAGAAGTAGAGGGAAGCGCGACCTGGCTGACCTAAGACAGGGTAACACAAAAAGTCACCTTAAACCTCGGCAGCCAATTGGAGAAGAGCAGCTGCATCTGGGCAGGGCTTGCACCCTACAGTGGTGTGTAAGAGCAAAGCGCCATGGTGAGGCCAAGAGTCTGGAGCAGTCCAGCCTGTGAGCTCTTGAAATGAATCCCAGGACTCCCTGCGCAATGGGATCACATGCAGACAAAACTCCTGGAAGTAAAGTGAAAACTGAGCAAGGTTGATGTAAGAGGGACAAAGGAAAGAGAGGACCGCCCGCCAAGGAAAAAACTGGGCAAAGTGAATAAAGCCCATAAATCTTAAAAGTTATAGGCCATGTTTTTAATATGAGAGAGAGGAGAGAGAGAGAGAGAGAGAGAGAGAGAGAGAGAGAGAGAGAGAGAGAAAGGAAGAGGAAGGAAGGAAGGAAGGAAGGAAGGAAGGAAGGAAGGAAGGAAGGGAGGGAGGGAGGGAGGGAGGGAGGAAGGAGAAAAAAATGAGCAGCAAGAAAAGGAAAGGGAAATTTGTTAAGACAGGAAGTTATCTGAACCAAGGTCCTTACAATAATTGAGAACAAAAATAACATTCAAATCAGCAACATGAAAGTACGAAGGTCAAATCCCATACCAAATTGCTACAGGAAAAAGAATAAGAACAAGAACGATACCTCTATAGACAATAAAAACATACCAGAAAGATATATGCAAAATACAGATAACAAGTGTAAAGTACTATTTCAAAATAAGCTTAAAGGCATTAAGAAAATGTTCAAAAGTTGAAAAACAATGAAATTAAAAATTATAAAAATCTAAAACTCAGGTGACAGAACTCAAAACTTAGAAATAAAATAATATTAGGAATTAAGACTAACAGAAGACACACAGGAGTAAATAAACGCACCAAATAAAAGATAATTAACGGAAAGATAGAAAATTCATTATTAATTAAATTAATTAAATAAAATTTAATTAAATAAATAAAAATTAATTAAAATAAATTAATTAAATAAAAAAATGAAAAAATCAAATGATTTGAGGGACATAATTAAAGATAAGGAAGAAGATCTAATAACAGATAATAGGAGTCCTAAAAAGGGAGAAAATAAAACTAAAATTTTATGAAAACTTTCCCCAAAATGATTTTTTAAAACTTTTTAGAACTACCTATTGAAAGAATATGTTTACTTGAAACTACAGATTCAGAATAACCATCACCAACACATTCTAATAAAATTGATAGCCATAAAAAATTTATTGTTTAAGGAAGATAACACATGGTTTATAAAGCAGTATAAAAGTACATTATAATCAGTCTTTTATGTCAGAAGAAAATAAAGCAATTTATTTAATACACTCAAGGATAGAAAGTGTGAATTAAGTATTTTCTACCCAGTGAAACAGCTCTTTAAGAATAAAGAACATTAGCAGTTATCAACATGTTAAAGCACTAGTCCTAGAGCTTTTTAATTGGGTAGTGCTGGATTTGGATTTGGTCTAAGAAAGTTCCTGAAGAGTTCATGTGTTGGAAGCTTGGTCTTCAGCATGATGATGTTAAGAGGTTGTGGGACCTTGAAGAAATAGGGCCTCGTGAGAAGTTCTGGGGTCATTAAGTGTGCTGTCTAGGAAGGAATTGATGAAGTTCTCATGGGAACCAAGGTAATTTCCTGTGACACTGAGTTGTTACAAAAGAGCAAGACTTGTCCCCCTCAGCCCCACTAGTCTCTGAATTCCTGTCTCACTATGTGATCTCTCCTTTTAAGTGTCCCTGCCATTTTACCATCCACCATGTTGTGATGCAACCAAGAGGGCCCTCACCAGAGTCTGAACACAGAGACTCTCACTCCAAAACTGTGAGCTACATAAACTTCTTTTTTTCAAACACTTTCCAGTCTCACATATTTTGTTGTAGCAATGGAAAATGAAGTAACACAGGAAGGTTGTTCATTATTGGTCAGAATTACAACTTTTAAAAAACTATTTTGTCACCCTCTGAGGATGTCTAGAAACCAATTTATTATATTGAAAATTAGGTAAATATAAATAATGAAACATTATCTTGCCTTTTCAATAACTGTACCTCTGGGCAATTAAATAGTAAACATGGGAGCTGTCCTCTTATCAAAGAATATAAAATTATATAAAAATAATTTTAAAATTAAAACCTAAATAAAATATCACTACTATGAAGCCAAATGCTTTAGGCATGACAAACATCTCAACAGACCGGAAAACCAATACAAACTCTGGATATAATAACACGTAGCTGGTCAGGCATATGGCACATACCTTATAATTAGCATTTGGGAAGCTGTGGCAAGAGGATCACTTGAATCCAGGAATTTAAGAACAGCCTAGAAAACATAGTAAGATCTTATCCCTCAAAAAGAGTGAAGGGAGAGAGAGAAAGAAAAAGAAATAGCTACTTGAAAGGTCTACTGAGCAAATGAAAGCTGGCAGTGTCTTATGGGAAATCCATGGCAGAAGGAGCCAAACAGATCAACTAGGTGCCTTTTTTCATAAATTGACCTGGGAACCAGACATATCTGCATAGTCTTATTCAGAATGGCAAAAACCTGGAAACAACCCAAATATGCATAAGTGAATTAATAAATTGTGTTGAATCCACACAATGAATACCAGTAACAAAAAAGGAACTACTGGTTCACACAGAAACAGAGGTGGATCTCAAAAGCATTGTGCAATGTGAAAAAAGCTAAACACAAAAGACTATACACTACAAGATGTCACTTACTGGAAATTCTAGAAAGGGCAAGACTAATGATAAAAAAGAAATTGGTCATTTTCATGAGGCAGTAGATACACAGAGAAATCGGAATGCAAAGAAGCCTATGAGAACTTTTTGCACTAGTGGAAATGCTCTACATCATTGTGACAGTCTCTTCACTGCATGTATTTATCAAAATTCATACAATACCACATTTAAATGGGTGAATTTCATTGTGCATAAATTATACTTCAATAAGGCTAATTTTAAACAGCAGAATCCAGATTGGATGCCTCTTGCTGAAGAAATGAAAAATCACCTGTGCTTTTGCCAAAGTTATTGGATATGAGTCTAATCAAGCCTTGGATCCAGTGGCCAGTTTGAAGGGAAAATGGAGGACAAATGACTGTTACATTGCACAGGGGTATGAATGGACAAAATTCAGATTATAGAAACTCTGGAAGTCAGAAGGCCAGAATTGTGCAACATAAACTTAAAAAATGGAAAAATAAAAATAGGAAAGCTTCCTCCATGATGTCTATGGATTTCTACTTGAGTGGTAAAAACACAAAAGAATGCAAGTGATTAAAAAGGCAATGAAAAAACCATATTATATATACATAATATACACCATATATGTAATATGTAGCTCTTATATGTATTGTATATTATGTGTACATAATATAGTTTCCACATTGCCTTTAAAATGCAATATATATAATATACACATATATTTGTTTATACGATAAAAGTGTGACATGACATGTATCAGAACATTAGCATTGATTAACTCAGAACGGTGGAATTAAAAGGGAGAATTTAACTTCTTTCAATTCCTTTGTATCACCAATATTACTTTTGGTTGACTATCATTCCTACAACTTAAAACAATCACAAAGTTAAAAAAAATGAAGAACATCAAAACGAACACTTTGACATAAGCCTTTTCTAAATTGTTTCCTGGAACACTAGTATCCCACAAGATGTTAATAGGTATTCCAGCTAAAATGTTCAGTAGTCAAATAAATGAATAAAGAACATTTTGGAATTTCAAAATGCAAATTAGTATTTTAAGGGTTATAAGAATTCTCACATTTAACTCACTCAGCTTTTTTTTTTTTCTTCACCCAACTTTTTTAAAACTATGATGCTTTCTTCACAAAATTCCTAGTAACATCTAGCAGCTATGGTGTGTTGGAGGCAGTTTTGTACAGCTTGTGAGATCCAACTGTGCATGTTTCTTCCCAACTTTGCATTCAGCCACATCAGGTTGGTAGCTTAAAATCGACCATGGTGGGAATAGTACACCATGGAAATCTGCAATCATTACCAATCAGGCCTCCACCTACACCTAAGCCAGTGATTAAATGTTTTCCAGCACACCGTAGCTTAATATACTCAACATTTACCTAGGACACTGGGAAATTTTGCTTTATATTACTTCTTTAACAGGAATCTGGTAGTCCTTACTAACTTTAAATTTGTTATATTTCTAATTTGGAATGCATCAGCAAAAGAAATTTTATTACTCCCACCATATTAAAATGTATTCACAAAGATTTTTTTTTGAAAAACACTTAAATGAAGGTTAGGGAAGAGTGGAAGTGGAGAGAATAAAAGAAGTTCAAGGTACCTCCTACTAATATTGCTGTACACACATAGAAATCTGAGGGCTGAGAACATTCAGGGTACTTTCAAAGCAGAAAGTACCCTGAATGTGTATCATTTTTGTGATACTGGTTTTCTTAGGTACTATAAAGTTCTTTTTTTTTTTTTCTCTAGCGACAACTTCCCCTGATCCCACATGTCAAAGTAGCTCAATTCCCAGAGGCTAGTCTATGAAAAGAGTTCAAGTTTTGTGTATTTTTGGCTGAGATGACCAGTGTCCTAAAGAATGTTGCCACATCCACGTTGAACCAGCAAGCAACTTCCTCTGTCAGGCTAGTTGGAAATGTGCTTCCAGTAAACGCCATCCCTACTGACACCTACGTCATCCCTTTATCCTCTCAGCTACTTGTGCAGACTCCTCGGAGATTAAAACTTGGTACAGCAGCAGAATAGTGGGACAGGGGCCAGTGGTTAGAGATTTTTGAACAGGTGGCAGACAGCAAGAGTGAGACCATAGCATAAAACTCAACCTTAACATGGAAAATTTGTATTATCCCATAACCTTTTAAGAGACAGGTGTTATATAACCCGAGTCCCACCTTGCCAGGCCTGGCAGCCTACCTTCAACCGAATTAGAACACACCACACAGATCAACTATGTAACATGCGTCTGGGAAAGCTGAGCGGGAATCTCAGCAACAGGAAAACAAACCCTGTTGCTCAGTAACGCCATGGCCCTGCGCCCTACAGTAACACTGAGGCCAGCCTTAAAGCAAGACTCCAATTCCTCATTCATGGAGTCATGCATACCAGATCGCAGGCTGGCATGCCATAGGCGTGGAGTGAAAGAGGAAACGCCGATCATGAATCGTGCTGTGGGCTTTCCTCACACGCAGGGGTGGAAACGTCGCGAGCTCAGTAGAATTGCCACTGCAGTGTGGCCGCCCCGGGGCTGGCGAGGGCCAGGCCACATAGGAACCCGGGGTAAATCACAGCGAAACGAGGTACCAGGCGTTCCAACACCTCGATCACACACATTCGCAGAGTCGTACTGATACAATATTAATTTATAAGAAATGATAGCACAGACACATTTAATTTAGGGGGGAAATTAAATAAGCAGTTGAGTCGTTGTAATTCAGTCTCCCAGCGCGCGCATGTGACCAAGATGAGGCTGCGGGCTGCCCAGTCATGTCTCCTCCCGTCGAAACATCTCCCACTTGTAAAAGCGCCCACCTTTGTTTCTGGAAATGATTCTGGATGTCTCCATGCTGACGGGTGGGCTTCAAACATCTTTAGAGACCTACATGAGAAGCATACATCAGTCTTGGCTCCTAACGAAACCCTTGGGAGTGGAAGATTCTCTACGGAGCTCTAAGGACCTATACTATGGCAGCTTCCAAAGTTTAACTCTTTTTTATTATTATTATTTTTTTGAAGGTGAAACAATTTTATTTCACAGTTGTCTTTAAAATCACAAAGACACTATTTTTTTTTCATATAAAAACACTGGTAAACCGGGCGCAGAGGTGCTCTCCTGTAATCACAGTAGCTCAAGAGGCTGAGGCAGGAGGATTGCAAGTTCAAAGTCAGCCTCAGCAAAAACAAGGCCCTAAGCAACTCAGTGAGACCCTGTCTCTAAATAAAATACAAAATAGGGCTGGGGATGTGGCTTCGTGGTTGAGTGCCCCTGAGTTCAATCCCTGGTACAAAAAAAAATAATAATAATAATAATAATAATAATAATAAATAGAAAAATAAAAACCCCACTAGTATACCAACACTTTCTAGAAAATGATTATAGAGACCCTTTGAAGAAAAATGTACCCCATTATATGGTTCAGGGAGGTTTCTTGGAAAAAACACATTTGGACTGATACCTAAAATCAATACTTTGAACTCAAAGTTATTCACACCAAAATTCCAAATCAAAGGGAATATTCTAATCTTGATGAGCTATATATACATATACATACACATACATATATATTTATATATACATATATATTTTATATATATAAAAATAATGTATGGTATACATATAAATACATTATATAATATTATATAAATATAATCATATATATACATATATGTATACACATATACATATATAATCTTGGTGAGACATATGTACACATTTTTTTTCCAGTACTGGGGATTGAACCCAGTACTTTACCACTGAGCTGATATAGCACTTTTTAATTTTTACTTTCAGATAGTGTCTCACTAAGTTGCAGAGGCTGGCCCCAAACTTGAGATCCTCCTATCTCAGTCCCAAGAGTTGGTGGGATTATAGGCATGTGCCACGACACTCGACTAATCATGGTGCTAACTTGACTTCATCATAATAGCTAGTCCTTATGCACTATTTATTTTCATTTACTTTATACTTTGGTTCTGGAGTGTCCCACAAAGGCCCATGTGTGAAAGGCTTGGTCACTCACCTCTGGCATTATTGGGAAATAGTGGAAACATTAGGAGAAGGGAGACTAGTGGAAGGAAGTTGCATTATTGAGGGTGTGCCCTTGAAGGGTATACCGGGAGACCACCTGTTCCCCTCTCTCTCCTTTTGCTTCCTGGACATGACAGGTGAGCAGCTTTGCTCACATGTACTCCCTGTCACGACACACCACCTTGCCACAGGCTGAAAGGCATTAGAATCAACTGACCATGGTCTAAAACATCCAAAATCATGAGCCAAAGTATACCTTTCCTCCTTTAAGTTGTTTATCTCAGGTATTTCCTTACAGTGATGGAAAGCTGAATGACATACCTGATTTACTTGATTTTATGTATTTTTACAAAAACGCTATGGGATAGTTTAGAGATAGGATATTAAAACAGAAAAAAATAAAAACCTTGCCTAGAAATGCTTAGCAAGGCATAGAGTTAAGAATGTGACACCAAATATTCACTGCTTTTATTTCTTTTTTTTTTTAATATAGATATATTTTAGTTGTAGGTGAACACAATACTTTTATTTTATTTTTATGTGGAGGATTGAACCCAGGGCCTCACGCATGCTAGGCGAGCGCTCTACCACTGAGTCACAACCCCAGCCCCACTGTCTTTATTTCTTGCTTCTTTGATTTCTTGAGTTAGCACAACTTGAGCACTGTATTTCAAATATTCTGATGGAAGTAAAGAGAAGAAAAATAAGTACCCTAGTTTGTTTCCTACAGGGTATTCTTGTTGAGCAGGATCCCAATGAAAAACCTCTAAACTGCCTCTCAGATTCCCTTCCCTGACTGTAGTTCAGAGGAAGAAGGCCACTGCCGAGTTGTAATTGAGATGAGCTGACTTTTGTGCTGCCTCTGTGAGATCTGCCCCTGGCACTCACTTTCCTGGCCCTTAGCTTGATGAATGTTGGCACAGCACAGTGGCTATTGCTTGCAGGAGTCTTCATGAATGATTGCATTCTGATTGACTTCTAGCCCAGACAAAGTGCTGAATATACTCAGTCTCAATACCCAGTGGTTCTTCCATTAATGACCAGATGAGTTTTATAATAGGCCAAAGTCGCTAATAAATGTAAAGTTTGATTCAGTCACAAAGGTAGAGACCATTCTATGTGACTTATGGCATCTGAATAGAAATTGAGGTAATAGGTACTAATTTGTAAGATTCTATGGGTCTCAAAATAGGTAGCCCAATAAAAACAAAATGACAATGAATTTTTCTTGGTGATCACAATTTGTTTCATTAATTTAGCATTTAATGACTGCTAGGAATAAAATGTTTACCCATGTATCTTAGGTTGGGTTGACAGAAAGCAATACCATGTGATAACAAGATCCTAATAAAAACTCAAAGGGAGGAGGTACTAAGAGCAGCAGGTTGTACTTTCAAATATCATTATGCATAAATAGTGAAGATAGAGTCTGCAAAGTGCTGGGGATTTTTTTTTTTTTTTTAAGAGCTGGAGATTTTTTTCTGAGCTTCCTTAGGCAAGAAACTATTGTCTCTCTGAATCTCAATTTCTTCATATGAAGATTAGAGTTTCGCAGACCTGTAATCCCAGCAGTTCAGGAGGTCTGAGGAAGGAGGATCACAAGTTCAAAGCCAGCCTCAGCAACTTAGGCCCTAAGCAACTCAGCAAAACCCTGTCTCTAAATAAAATATAAAAAAGGGCTGGTGATGTGGCTCAGTGTTTAAGGCCCCTAGGTTCAATTCCCAGTACAAGAAAGAGGAAGGAAAGAAGGAAGGAAGGAAGGAAGGAAGGAAGGAAGGAAGGAAGGAAAGAAGGAAGGAAGGAAGGAAGGAAGGAAGGGAGGGAGGGAGGGAGGGAGGGAGGGAGGGAAAGAGAGAGGAAGGAAGGAAGGAAGGGAGGAAGGAAGGAAGGAAGGAAGGAAGGAAGGAAGGAAGGAAGGAAGGGAAAGAGAGAGAGGAAGGAAAGAAGGAAGGAAGAAAGGAAGGAAGAAAGGAAGGAAGGAAGGAAGGAAGGAAGGAAGGAAGGAAGGAAAGAAGGAAGGAAGAAAAGATTGGAGATAATCTTTTCCAGAGCATTTTTGTGAAAGTAAAATGAGGTAAGATTGTGAAAATATTTCCTAATTTATAAAGTTCTATAAAAATACTAATATTTCTCAGTATGATACAGGAACTTGAAATTACTTGACTGATGTTTCAATTTTTCAGTCATACTCAGTTTTGGGGGGAAGGAATAAAATACAATAATGTGTTTGCTTATAATTATTAATTATTTCATAGCAAAAAAAACACACAGTTTTCATAGCATTCTGTTCTACACATTTGAATGCAGTTACCTCCTTGCTCTTTTCTAAATATTTTTTCCTTTATGGATAATATGCCATTAATGAAAAGTTAGAAATTAGAAAAAGGACATGAAAAATTATAATACCACTCAGACATAAACAGTTAACCACATTGATTTACTTTTATTCATTCTTTTTAGTTATATATGAAAGTAAAATCCATTTTGACATAATTATGAATTCTATTTTTGACCACAAAATTGGACTGTGCTATTTATTGAATTATGTTTAAACATTTTTATTTAATAATAATAAATATTATTTTTCTTCTTCCTGTCTTTCAGTATTTTTCAAAAAATTATGTATTCTCAAACATGCCATTTTAATATGTAACAAAATAATGAATGTAACCATTATTAATGAATATTTTATTTACTTCTTAAAAATTCAAATAATTCTGCAATCAATAAGCACAAATCCTTTTTTTTTTTTCCAATCTGTCTCCAAAGATGAAAATACTAAGGTTAATATTAAGGCTCTTAAAAATCTGACCAGGCTAATTTTATCATGAATTTTATCTATTCACACATCTAACAGCCTTGAGAGGGTCTATCCCAACACATACTTGTTAACATTGGTTATTATGGTTTCAAAAATCTTTCGCTTACTTGACAGAAAAAGGTGCCTCATTTTAATTTTATTTTCTTTTATTTCTAATGATGTTGAAATTAAGTAATCATATTCTTATAATCCATACCTAATGGATCTGTCATAGTAGTTAAAATCTCTCACATTAAATTTTTCTAAAATGTCTTTGGATTGCAAACACTTTCACCTCTAACAGTGATACTATATTATTCTGTAAATGAGGGATTTAAAATATTTTTATCTTCACTGCTGATTTTACCATCTTTTGATCAAAATGACCCACTTTGTAGCATTTGTTTTTGCCTTAAATTCTGCTCTATCTAATGCTAAAATTACTCTCTCGATTTTTTATTTGCCTTACATTTATTTGCCAATATTTCCAAATTTTTTTTATTTTAGGTGGAGAAATTACAAGTAACACAGTACGAATGCCCATTCATTGGAGCATGTAACTCATATACATTTTTCAATCCAGCAAATATTTGGTCATGTTTCTCTATGCATTTTCTTTTTGTTCTTTTCAAATATTTGCTTACTGGCTTCACTTCTCTCTTTTTCCTGATTTAAGTTTGTTTTCTGTTTGTTTGTTTATTTACCTGTTTTTGTTCAGAGGGTCTGGGAGGGTTTTTGATTTGTTTACTAACTTTAGTTGGAAAGAAAAAAATTCTATATTTATTCCTTAAGTAACTGCTGTAAGGTTTTCCAAAGATGATCTTGAAACTCTTTTAAACAAACCAGAAGAGTTAAAGGCAAATTAGTAATTTGTTAATTGACCTTGATGAAAAATAAAATGTTTGTGCCTTTGCTTTCAAACTCAGTAATTATTGTATTTTAATTTAATTTGGGAGTCTTAACCCTTTGTTTTTCCTTGCTGAATATTTCATACATTAAAATAAAGGGAAATCAAATTTTATTATTCATGTGCTACTAATAATTCAGGTTAATGGCCTTTTGCAACCACTATTTCCTTTGTCAATAATTTCAGTCTTTGAAGCAACTTCTGTTTGGAAACTCGAGTTTCCAAATATTTTATGTAAGGTTCCTGGAGAGCACATTTGGAATATTTTATTTAAGTTGCCAGAGAGCACATTTGGAATACACAGCTATCAAAGTACACCCTTCCGTTGCCTTCACATGTTGATAACTTAGCTAGATATAGAATTCTTTCAAAGTTCTGTAGTAAAATAACAACAACAGGAAGAAGGAGAAGAGGAGGAGGAAAAGGGGATAAGAAAGAGGAGTAAGAGAAGAAAACAAAGAGAAGAGGGAGACGAAGCAGAGGGAAAATAACTCACATTTTGCTTACTGTGCTTTAGATACTCTTCTAAGCACTTTAAATATATTCATTGATTTAATCCTAATGATAACTATATGAAGGTGCATTTATTATCTGCATTAAACTATTGATGAGAATGAAACATAAACCAGATAAGGAGTTTGGCCATGCTTAAACAACTGATCCTTAGCAGGGCTAAGGTTTGAAACCAGGCAGACTAACTCCAGTCTCTCCATGACCTTGACTCTTAACCTCTTCCTTTACATTTTAGCATTTAATAGTGAGGAAATGAAGACAATTGATGTCCTTTGTCAGGAACTCGAAGAACCTGTGTTCAATTTTGGGAGGTTCTTTGTAATTTTCTTGATGTTTATGTGATGCTTGATTTTTTTGAATACCTGGGGAACCTGTCCTGGTGTGGCTCTGTTTTCATGAGGTTCACCGGATGTTACTTTGATGCACTCTTGCTTCGAGGCTAAAATCATCTAAAAGGTGTTTTCTTTTTTGCTTCGACCATCACTTTGGAGTCATCCTTTCTGTTTTCTATTTATATCAGTACTATTTTAAACAGACTAATCTCTTGGATAGGTCATTCAGGTCTTTTATGTTTTTCTCCTCTTCATTTCTGAATTCTGGATGAATCTATTTAATTCACTTTTTACTTCATCATTTTGGTTTTCATCTTATTTCCTGCTAATGTTTAACTCTTACCTTTACTGATTACACAATTAGGTTTTCGTCTGGATGCAACACTTTCACATCATAGATTATCTTATTCTCCTTTTGCATAATATAACCTCTTTCTTGCTCTTTCAATGACTTTTTTCTGTTACTCATCCTATGGAAAAGAATGAGTGCTCACTTAGTAGAGGTTTAGACACAACCAGAATGATAGAAATTATATTGTTTCTTGTTTAAGGCTTTCACATTTCAAAGACCCTCATTATTTAGTCAGCTTTTCATCCTGTTACCTCCCATCTTTATATAGCCCTCTGTCTCAAAAGCACATCCAAAACATTGCATCCACTGAAGGTAGAAGTCCAGATACAGAGCAATCCCTTGTTCCATCTCACACGTCAGTAAATCAGTTTGCACAGTGAAATAATCGTGACCATCAAGTCTAAGCCCACACACCATCTCCTTACAGTTTTGGATGGACTATTATAATTCACCTTGAGCAAATTATTTGATAAATCAAACATGAGCTAAGAAAGGAAAAGAATTCTCTGATTTTTATAAACACACACACACACACATGTACACACTCCACACCAGATATGTTATTAAATATGATAGATTCAATGTATAATATATATTAAATATACATATTTAAATATAAAATATTGCATGCAACTACAGATATAGATATAGATTAGATGTAGATATAGCTATCGGTGTCAGTTTGAAATTTGACAGTGTACTGCCGGGAACATGTAGTTTAAGCATTTGAAATTCATTCATTATGGAAGCCATTATCCTTCTATGACAAATAGGCAAACAGCAGAAAACAAATCAGAAAGGAAGAGAGAGGATGAAAACTCAAAAGCTTGACAAATCACTGAAACAAGAGATTCTTTTCTCAATTTGCTGATGGTCTGTTCTACAGATTAATCGTAATCCGATACCATATGTTTAGTTCAACCCCTTACAGCTTTCAGTGCAGTGAGTCTCTTTCAGACTCAGGCTGCTAGGTCAGCGGCTTCAGCTGCTTTCGGCAGTGTTTTGACTTTTCACAAGAATTGTTACAGTAATTCCAAATCTAACTGGGTTTCTCAGATAAACTTTTAAGCTAAGAGCTTTTATATCTTCACTGGAATATCAGACTGCCAGGGAAGCCAATAATGTTCATGCATATTTATTAAGATGTGTGATTAGGATATGTAAATATTCTGACAGTTAATAGAGAAGTTTGAATAATTGTCAATCTAGGATATTTATAATTATGTGTCAAATTTAAGTTTTAAAATATTTTTTTAACCAACAATATTATTTGGATGTTTGGATCATAGTTCAATAAAAGAGAGATATTAAATGCTTATAAAACTAGTGTTCTCTGTATATTTTATGATAAATTGAAGGCTTTTCACAGAAATGTTATTTTTTACTTTTGGGGAAAATTGAGATATCATACAGAAGGACATGAAAGAAAAAAAGTGAAAAAACTGAAGGCCCCAATTATAACATCTGTGACCAGTTCATTCTTAGTAAACAAAACAGTCTATAAAAATGAGTGAACAAGTGAACATCTAGAAGGTCCACCATTTAGAGTTCCCTAAAAGCCCTTGGTGTTCCCAATTTAGAAGGAAATATGATTTCCAAATCTATTTTGATTTTTCTAATCATTTATTTCATTTTGATTTTCTGATCATTTATTTCATTTTGATTTTTCTGATTATTTATTTCATTTTGATTTTTCTAATCATTTATTTCCACGTGAGGAAACATCACTCCTTATCATTCTCTGAAGTGCTTTGAACTTTGTACTTGAAATCTTGGGAAACAACAGGTGTATGCAATGACTTCAATGTTTTCAGGGAATATTTCCCTCAACCTTAGGTGAGTGGACTAACTGGGAGAGACAGATATTCTCTGGGATAGTTGTTGCCAACTCCTGGGGCTTAAAAATACTGCCTGGAGAAGACTATTCCTTATATTATCTCTAATAATTCATTTAGGGAAAATGACCTTGTTGTGCAACTCTGTTTGGAACGGTTAATTAAAATTAATGAGGATCTTGCTGTTTTGCACTGGCTTGTTTCTTAGATCAAGCTAGTTTAATCTGGACTGATCTGACGTCCAGCTTGGACAGGTTTGACATTCTGCCAAGAAGCTAGCAATAGGCCGTGGAAGGTTAAATTCTGAGCTGGCAAGTAGCAGAGTTTTAAAAGTTGAATTTGGGACATGAACAACAGAAAGGGGACCAAAGACCACAGGTAAAGATAGAAAACTTCTAAATTCCTAATGAAGAAAGCCACCCCCTCTGCATCAGAAAGATGTTTTATGCTTTTTTTCAGTTATCAATTAAGAACTATGCATAGACATTCAGGAAAGTTTCAGCAATTAGCTAGACTTGGCATTTAAAAACATGCAGATGCAAGAAATACTAAAATTCTCAATGTCAGAGACCTATAATAAATCTGTTCTCTGTTTGCCTATTCTACATCTTAAAATAAAAATAATAAACTAGACTTGTTTAGTATGAAAGCCCCAATATGGGGGTTTAGGAGTAGGGAATATTTCACTTTTAAAACATATTTTAAGAAGTGATGATTGTTTAATGACTCTCTCTGATTCCCTGAAGACCCATAAATGAAATGTAAATTATACTTGGCAGACATACATATGTCAGTCACACAGGAGGGGAAACTAGGGAAAAGAGAGGGGCTACAACAGATCAACACACGATTCCCTTCTCCTAACCAACTGCACAAAGTAGCATTGTTCCGTTAAAATTTATATTATATGAAAAATAGCAGTAACCACAATTTGCAAACTATTTAGGGGTCGCATTTCAATAAACATGTCTTGCTTCCATTATATTGCTTTGGTTTAGTCTCTCTGACGCTACTTAATGATAAAATAAGGGGAATAACATTAAGATGTCAATTTTCCCAAAAACAATATAGAGATTCGACAAAATCCAATCTAAATCCAGCGGCACTGTATTTTGGAAATCATCAGGCGGACTCTAAACAGGCAAAAGGCCTTAAAGTAGAAAAAAATAATTTTGAAAAATGAGGCACAAATTTGGAGAACTGATACTACCTAATTTCCAAATTTTCTGCAAAGCTACAGTAGCCAAGACAGTGTGGTATTTGAGAAACAATAGACATACAGATCAACAGAACAGAAGAGAATCCATAATAGACCCACATACATATGGGCAACTGAATAAAAGTGTGAAAACAATTCAATGGCAAAAGTATAGACTGTTCAAAAGATAATGCTGCAACAATTATCTATCCAGTTGAAAATAAAAAGAGAATCTTGATCTTTACTTTGTATCCCACATAAAAGTAACTCAAAATGGATCCTTTGCCTACTGTAAAACCATAAAACTTTTAGGAGAAAATTTTTGTGACCTTGAATTAGTCAAAGATTTCTAAGGCATGACACCAAAATCACAAACCCTGAAAGTAAAAAAAAAAAACAAACCAAAGGGGGAAAAAAAAAAAAAAAAAAACAGGTTGAGACAGGGGAATGGCTGGTTCAGGGCCAGCCTGGACAACTTGGTGATTCCCTGTCTCAACAAAATACACAATTTTTTTAAAGGGCTGAGGATGTAGCTCAGTGGTGGAGTGCCCCTGGGTTCAATCCCCAGTACTGCAAAAATAAATAAGTGTCAGGTGCAGTGGCTGACACCTATAACCCCAGTGACTCAGGAGGCTGAGGCAGGAGGATCACAAATTCAAAGCCAGCCTCAGTAACTTAGTGAGACCCTAAGCAACTCAGGGAGACCCTGTCACAACATAAAATATAAAAAAGGACTGAGGATGTGGCTCACTGGTTAAGCACCCCTGGGTTCAATCCCTGGTACCAAAAATAGATAGATAGAAAGATAGATAGATAGATAGATAGATAGATAGATAGATAGATAGATAGATAGATTTTATAAAAATTAAGAACTGCTTTAAAAAGATACTATTAAGAGAACAAAAAGACTAACCGCATGTTATGAGAAAGTATTTGCAGTGCACATGTAGGATTTTTATGAAATCTATACATAATATCAAAATATCTCTCAAAAATGTATTAATAAGAAATGAAACAATCCAGTGAAACAAGTGGGCAGATGCTTCATCATGGATGATATACACATTGCAAGCACTTGCACAAAGAGATGTTCAAAACAGTTTATCATTATGGAAACACATTTAAGCTACAATGAATTACCACTAAACACCTATTAGAATGACTAAAATTAAAAAAAAAACCAGTGCTGGTAAGACTGTGCAGCAGTTGAACTCTTACATTAATGGTGAGGATGCAAAACGGTAAATTTCACAAACGTCGGGCAATTTCTTAGAAAGGTAAATCTACACTCATAATACATCAGTAATCTGACTCCCAGGCATTTACCCAGGTAACATGACAACTTATATTTAGATAAAACCTTTGTGCAAATGCTTACAGCAGCTTTCCTTATAATAGCCAAGAACTGGAAACAACCCAAATGTCCCTCGACTAGGGAATAGCCAAAGTATGGGGTAGCCACACCATGAAATATTACTCATTAAATGAAAGGAACAAACTATTTATACACATAACAACTTAGATGATTTTCAAATACATTCTGTGACAAAAGGAAGCTGGACTCAAATGGCTATATATGGTATGATTTTATTTACATGACTTTCTTGCAAATGCAAAATGACAGAAAAGCAAAACAAATCTAGTGGTTGTGAGAGGCTGGGAATGGGAAAAGGGGTTTACTGCAAAGGATTGTGGTACCTTGGGGGACTACTAGAACCGTTCTAAAGATTGGGGAGGTGGCAGTAATTAGATGGCCCTATGTGTTTGCCAAAACCAGTAGAATGCTCCATTCCAAAAAGTAAATGGGGAAAAAATGAAGTGTTAGGGGCAATGTTATGGTTTGGATGTGAGGCGTCCCCCCAAAGCTCACATGAGACAATGCAGGAGGGTTCAGAGGAGAAATGATTGGGGTGTGAGAGTCTTAACCCAAACAGTGAATTAATCCCAGATGGGATTAATTAAAGTGTTAGGGTGTGGCTGGAGGAGGTGGGAATTGGGGTGTGGCTTTGGGGTATATATTTTGTATCTGGGGAGTGGAGTCTCCCTCTCTTTGCTTCCTGATGATGTGAGCTGCTTCCCTCTGCCACACTCTTCCGACATGTTGTTCTGCCTCCCCTCGAGCCCTGAGGAATGGAGCTGCCTTCTACGGACTAGGACCTCTGAAACCGTGAGCCCTCAAATAAACCTTTCCTCCTCTATAATCATGCCGGTTAGATCATTTAGTCACAGCAGCGAAATAGTTGACTAAAATGGGCAATATTACAAAAAGAAAGAGAAGACAGAGGACAAAGTTTAGAGCCACTGAGGAAGAAAGAGCAAAGTGGAGTTGAGCTAGGGATGTGGGTGGACGGGGCTGAGGTGAGAATCCAATGTCAGCCCCTTATGATCTTTGGCATTTGATATATTTGGGTTCTTGAGCAAGTTGTTTAACTTCTCCAAGCTTCTATGTTTTCTATGAAATCTGGATGCATGACATCTACTGCCCCGGTGGCTGTGTGGCTAAATGAGGAAAAGCATGTGCTTTATCTCTGCTCGGAGAATGACACATAATGAGTGTCCTCAGTAAATCCTAACTGTAGTAGATGTCTCTGGTACCCTGTGTCACATCCCTTGGCTCACCTCTGATTTCAATCACAGATGGGATGTACCAGATTTGTGTGTCTCTGACTCAGGATGCAATGACAGCCTGCCATCTCAAGCATGTGCCTCCTTTTCTGCACTCTGTCCCAGGTCCTCAGAACACTGCTGGACCAGCTGGAAGCACAACTGAAATGTTGGGAAGGTAAAAGATCAAGACAGTTCTCAACAAATAGTAGATAGCAACCAGCTTCAGGTGAAGATCCATGGGGATTTTAACCATATAGAGGCCCATTGGTCATAGCAGCAACTGTGAGAATGCACCTCATATTACCTCCTCTTCCCCAGTATCACACTTCCTAGTCCTCTTTAGCTTCCTTCCATGTTCAGAGGGAGCTTGGGGAACATGCAGGTAGAAAGGGCTGTAAGGGTTGCCTCATCCCAAGAGATGAATGCTTTGAGGTCCTCTAAATATCTCCTATTGCTGTTTCCTTTTGCCCTGACACCCATTCATAATTGTTTGGAAAATAGCTTGCAACTATTTGCAAAAACTACTTATACTATCAAAGAAAACTTAACCCTAGACTGTGTAGCAAATAAGCTCCAATGTAACAAGATTTAACAAACACAAAGGCAGTCTTGAAATATTGTTGTATCCTTTAAAATGAAATTATTATCTATATATGGCACTCCACATCTGGTTATGATACCAGACTGTGCTTCTGATGGTTTTATAGCTTATACCTGTGCTGTCTAATAGAACTTTTTGTGGTGATGGAAAGGTTCTATATCTGTGATGGCCACTGAACACTAGAAATGTAGCCAGTTCAACTGAGGAACTGAACTTTTAACTTCCTTTCATTTTTAATTCATTTAAATAACTACACTTGGCTGCTCTCTGTAATTGTATTGAACAGGTCTGGAGTCTCATCACCAATTATCACAGAAATTAAACCTTCATCTCCTGAGAACATTCTTTTTTATTGCTTTCTGTTTTGTTATTTTATTGGGACTGACAGAGTAGGATTTTCCTGAGAAACACAAGGAATCATACTATTAAAATCCCTTTGAGTGTAATTATTAGTATATAAAAATAGTTTCATGCCTTAAAGTTTATCAATACCCGAAGAGTAATAAACAAGACGTATTTCCTTTTCAAATGTTGTAAGAGCATAAAAGCTAAGACTTCTTAAACAGGAAGGTTTCCCTTAAAAACTGAATATGTAATTCCATATCAGCCTTCATACCTCTCTGGATCCTCTAGGAAGAACAGTTTTAAGCAGGTTATTAAATAAATCTAGGCCTCTGATATTATTTCACTTCTCTCATTTGGGACCATAAAGCAAACCCAAGGTGTCCCATGGTCCACTCCTTTATCTACTGCTCATGTCATTGTTGAAAGCCTGAAGACATAAACGATATTTTCCCTAGATAATCTAACCTACTCGGAAACTATCTGTATGCAGGCAATGGACAATGTCAAGTAACTTAAGATAAGCAAAACATGTAACCTAAAATAAAGTTTTCCCAACCCTCCTTCAATTATTTTTTTCCCCAACAAATTTTAATTTCTAAAAAAGTAAATATCAGTCTCCATAACCCACTGATGCAAAACGTTTCAGAAGTTCCTTCTTATTCTTAGTATTAAGTGGAAATAAGTCCTGAGGCCAAAAAGCAAGACCACCAAATGGGTTTTGCCCAACAATGACTGGGCCATTTCTTGCTCAGACCTTACAAGAAGCCATTGTGAGGGAATTTCAAACACCAGCTATACAAGGTCCAGACTGTGCTTGATAAGCACAGGGAGTCTTGATGGTGACCTTTTGAATTTACAGATGGTTAGATCATTTAGTAGTTTGGTGGTTTTAATCTTTTGATTTGGGATTTGGATTTGGGGTTTCCTTCTTTTTATTTTATTTATTTATTTATTTACTTATTTATTGGTCTTTGATTTTTTTTGTTTGTTTCATTGCTGTTGTTTTCTTTTTGTTTTTTGTTTGTTTTGTGGTTTCTTAGCATCTTAGTTGGTGTAGCTGCTTAGGATGTATCATGAGAGTTATCAGAATATTGGGGTTATGACAGTGTAATAGGGCCTCCTGGCCAGCTTCTCCTAGGAAGAGACCCTCATGACCCATTATAGGGTCCTGAGGGATAACTAGCCAGCCATACCTCACCAGCACAGAAGTCACTGTGAAGGTCTGACAAAAGTAGAGCAGAATTTCCCCTGCATTGTATCTAAACTGAATATAATTATATCCAAACAGGATATAATGGAGCCTATGGAACACCCAAGGAGATTGAGCTATTTCAAATGATTGAAACTGTTGAAAATATCTACCTCGTGATGGAGCATGCAGGTGGGGGACAGCTACAGCACCACATCCTGAAGGTCAGGGGCATGCAGGAGGAGGCCTGGAGAGGGTTGAGGCAGGTCCTCTGTGCCTGTCTTTCATGAGAAGGGTATCATTCACAGAGCTCTAAATGGTGAACATCCTCGCAGATGCCAGAGGAAACATCACGTTCTGCAACTTTGGCCTTTGGTAGATTCATGACTGCGAGAAGCTGAACACAATCTGCATCACTCTCCCATTCTGTGCCCAGAAATCTCCTGGTGGGAAGAATATGATGGCCTTGCAGTGGATGTCTGGAACCTGGTTGTCATTTTGTACTTCATGGTCACTGGGTGCCTGCCATTGGATGGGAGCATCATTTTGCAGCCGAAGAAGCAGGTCCTTCATGCAAGGGACAGCATTCCCATTCATGTTTGCACCAAAGCACAAAGCCTCCTCGGACACTGACTGTGGGCCCCATGCAGAAGCCCATGGTAGACCAAATCATGGGCACCCATGACTGAGCTGGAGTAAGGAATGTTCACTGAGTCCTCCTAGTGAGCTCCTCCCTACCACGCAGACCCCAGGATAACAACAATCTTATTTGACATGGGTTAAAACCCACATGATACTTGGGTATCTTTGGTAACCAGAAACTTCGATGAGGCCATGGTAACACATCTAATACTCCAGCATCAGACAACTCACGGGGCGGGCTGCGGGTTCCAAGTGAGGCCTGTGTATCCAGAGGTTGGGTCTTGCCATGCCCTGCAGATGTTCCCACTCTCCTTCCATACCCACAGAGGACTGCCAGGGAGCCCTTTGTACCTTCCCCTTCTTGGCCCCTGAGCATCAGCTGAAAGGCCAAGAAGTCAGGGAAGAAAGGAGACAGAAGAGTCAGCCTGCCTGCCATTGCTCTCTGCAGCCTGAATCGAAGAACCCCACTCCCAGCACAGCCCCCCAGCATGTTCCCGTGTCTTCACACCCAGTTCTGGGACAATCATCAATGGGTGGGACACAGAGAGCAGCAAGCCCTCCCAGGGCACATCAGAAGAAGAAAACTCCCTCTCCCCTGGGCTATCCACGTGGGCTTGCAGCCTGTCCCTGTGACAAGAGCAAGAGCTTCGAGGAATGGCTGGAGGACAACCACAGTGCTAGGAATACATCCTGCCCAGCCCAAAACACAAACCCTTCGTTCAATAACACAGTGGCAATGGTGAGAGGAGGGCTGAAGGGCCCTGGATTCAGAAACCCAATGGCTCCATGGCAGTGGATAGCCAAGACACACAAAGTCAACGGGCAGCCAGCGGACCCTGGATTCCATGGATCCTGACACCCTGGCATGGGTGTCAGCCAGGTGTGGATCACCCGCTGCTTCTTCCCACTGAGTGCAGTCAGGAGGGCATCTGGAGCCACCTGGAGACAAGAGGGTCTCTCCACCCCCACCTGGGGGAGACATCAGAGACTATTTTTTCTTGGAACACTTTCCCCTTCCCTGTTCTTCTCTGCCCTTTTTCCAGTGCTTCTGAGAGAGTAGTGGTGGTTCTTAATAAATTTGTTTCTCACAAATCTCATAATAAAATTGTTGCTCCAAAAAATCAAGAGAGAGAGACAGGCCTCAGGGTAATGGCAAGAGCCCAGAAGCCACCATATCCAGGGGACTGGTCCACTGTGCCTCCCTTTCCTACTCAGTGTAGGTAAGACTTGGTCACCTTGAGCTAGTGCAGACAGGGACTCTCATAGAGCTAGGGTAGATGAACACTTGCTCACCTTGACCTAGTGTAGACAAGGCTCACTTTGAGACAGTAGCTTTAGCCAGAAGAAATCCCTCTCCCAGTCTACAAGCCCCCTCTTGACTTCCTTCAATTTTTATATTGGTCAAAGTATACAAAATTTCAGCGAGGAGGAAAAAACTCCAGGCATCTATTGTACAACTAGGTGACCATAGTTAATAAAGACGTATTATATTCTTGAAAATTGCTTAGCTGTAGATTTTAAATGTTCTCAAAAATGATGAGCATGCATAAATGCATGTTAATTAGTTCAAATTCCACTATGTATATGTCTCAAAACACATAAATATATAAAATATACACAATAAATATATAAAATTTTTATTTGTTAATTAGAACAATTTTTTCATAAAAATAGGTAAGTAAACCTAAAAAATTAATTATTAAACTCCATGATCCACTAAAACTGTAATCTCAGATGTCAAGCGTCTTTGTTGCTATCATTGAGTCATCTTTGCTCAGCCCCCTTTCTCTGCACTTTCGGCAACATCAGATGTAATGGAGGACTTGTTCCTTCTTGAACCTCTCTCCCTCCTGCTGTCCCACGTTCTTGGTTATCTTTGCTTCTTCTTCCCTCCCTGACCCTTCCACTTCAGTTCTTCCTGTGCCTCTCTGTTCCTCAGGTTTTCTCCTTAGCCTTCCCTCCCTCTACATCTTTTAAAAACAGAAAACAGAATCAGTCCACTTCTTTGTTTTAACCCTCAGCTAAAGGATGGTGACTCCGAAAACCTAGCCCCTTCCATACATTTCTGATCAAGTTCTAGAAGAAATAGTCTACTTCCATCTCCATGTAACATCTCTGGGTCCTAAGTTACCATCTGCCTCCCATAAACAGGTCCTATCCCACCATCCTCTGGACAAAGAAAATCAGGGTCATCTTTGATTCCTCCTCAGATGGTAAATGGAGTAACCAAATCTTTAGAGCAAATAAAATAAGCAAATCTTCTTTCTCTTCCTACCATCACCACTTCATCTCAAATCCCAGACAAATGCAAAGCCTCCTGGTTAGTCTCTCTAGCTCCACTTTTCTTCCATGTACTATTACCATAAATTTCTTCCAAAGTTATTTCTTTTGGGTTTTGTTTTGTTTTATTCCAGGACTGGGGATTAAAACCAGGGTCTTCAAGAATATGAGGGAAAAGGTACACTCATACATTGCTGGTGGGACTGCAAATTGGTGCAACCACTCTGGAAAGCAGTATGGCGGTTCCTCAAAACAGTAGGAATGGAAACACCATTTGACTCAGTTATACCACTCCTCGGTATATATCCAAAATATTTAAAATCAACAACACAGTGATGCAACATTTTAGAGCAACACAATTCACAATAGCTAAGGTATGGATCCAACCTATGTGCTCTTCAACCAATGATTGGATAAAGAAAATGTGATATATATACACAATGGAGCTATAAAGAATGAGTTTATGACATTTGCCAGTAAATGGATGGAACTGGAGACTATCGTGGTAAGTGAAATAAGCCTATTCCCCCAAAAGAAAGGCCAAATATTCTTTCTGATAAGTATATACTAACACACAATGCAGTGGGGGAGGAAAGAATAGAAGTTCATTGGCTTAGACAAAGGGGAATCACGGGAAAGGAGAGGGAATGGGAATAGGAAAGACAGTAGAATGCAAAGTCGGACATGACTTTCCTATGTTCATACATGAATACACAACCAGTGTTACTCCACATCATGTACAACCACAAGAATAGGATCCTGATTGAAGTTATAATCCATGTATTTATAATATGTCAAAATATACTCTACTGTCAAATAGATCTAAAATGAACAAATATTTTTAAAAACTGGCAAAAAAAAAAAAAAAAAAAAAAACAGGGAGGGCCTTAAGCATGTGAGATAGATGCTGTACCACTGAGCTACATCCAGGCTTTGTTTTTTAATTTGGAGACAGCGACTCGCCAAGTTGCCCAAGCTGCCCTCAAACTTGTGATTCTATTGCCTCAGACTCCCAAGTTGCTGGGATTATAGGCATGTACCACTGCACCCAGCCAAAATTATTACTTTTAAATAACTCCCCTTTTCCAAAATCTTCCATGGATCTCTGTGACTTACGTAGTATTGTATCCAGACTCCACCGTTTTTCTCTCGAGGGACTTATTCTAACATCACCACACCTTCTCTCCAACTCCCTGCCAAAGAATGCCCTCCCCTCCCCATGCTGTCTGTCCATCTCTTGCCTATTTCAAGTCCTCTCTCTTCAGCCTTTACCATGTGGCCCTGCAGCTGCTAATCCTCTTCTCATCATCAAGAGCAAACATTGCTTCATCACAGACTTGTCACTTACTGTTAGATGACTCTTGTGATGTGCGTGTGTGTAGCTGTGAGTGAGACAGGGTCAGAATACACAGAAAATACTTGAAGGATGCCTCACCCAGGGTAAGAGATCAATCACTGTTAGCTATTAGTATTCTTATTATTGTTACTGTTAGTACTATACTAATATCCTAGCATCGTTTCTTGAAATTAACACATTCTCAATAAATACAAACCCTGCAAAAGAATTTTTATGCATGGATGCTTTGCAAGGCAATTCATAAAGCCATAGAATGAAGTGAGTTATTGTGGGCTTAACTATTATGTTTGAAAAATAGATTTTTGCATTGAAAGTTCTCTTATGAAAATCTTTATCCAGTTTGTGTATATATCCAAATTATAATATATTTAGGCTCTTCCCAGGGATAACAGCCCTCCTCCTACCCATCTGTCATGTCAGGTTGCACTGAGCACATGCTAATTTACCTTTTTGATATACCATTTGACAATTTCTGGTTTCAGATATCATACGCAAGGTTGCACATCAGTGAATTAAATTTGAGTCCATATTGTCAAGTGCATATTTAAAATAAAATTATGCTGCATCTTTCACAAAAAAAATCTTAAAAGTAAAGTTGTATATCAAATGAGTATATGCATGTAACTTGAATGCAGAAGATAAAAGCTAGGCACAAGGAGTCATTATTATCTTATTGGCTATGAAATTACTGAATCAACTCTGTTGATTTATAGAAGAAGATCTAAGCAGCTCTGGGTGAACTTTTGTAGTGCCGCTTCTGCTTGCCCATTCCATTAATTCATTAAATAAAAAAGAGCATTCTTTCCATTCTAATCATCTCAGCTACCCATGCTAAATATGCTAAAAGCTAAACACAAGCAATAATATTCCTGTCATCTTTTTTTATCTGCCAACTCCTCAGAAATAATTAACCTATATTGAGAGAAGTAATTCTTCACTCAAAATGATTTTTACCAATGCAGAGGAAGCAGCATGCATTAAAAATTCCTATAACCTGGCATTCGGTATAAAAATAGAAATGAACAAGCTCTAACAGCAATTTAGCTCAATACAAAAGCGAAAATGGCTTGTGTTTAATTTCATAGAATAAATATATTTTTTAGGTTTCATAGATTTTTTAAAGATTTTTTTAATTTTAGAGACTAATTTAATGTTATCTGGAGCATTTAGATATTTTCCATTTTTTCAATTGAGACTATTGATTTTTAAATATGTATGTATATATATATATATACAATATGTATTTTTATTTGGTACTGGGAATTGAACCCAGGACCTTCATCATGCTAAGTAAAGTGCTCTACCACTGAGCTACACCCCCAACCCTTTTGCTGATTTTATATTGATACAGTCTTGCTAAATTGCTCAGGTTGCCCTGCAATTGGCAATCCTCCTGCTTCAGCCCCCTGAGTAACAGGGATTACAGGTGTGTGCTAACGTGCCTGACCAATTTTTAATATTTTTAAATGCAAAAAAGTATGTCACAATCCCTGCCCTTTAAACTAAAGTGAAAATTAGAGGCAGGGAATCAGTTAGGAGGAACAAATTCAACTGGGAAAAAACCCAAATGGGAATTTTTTAAAGTGCTGCAGTGAGAGGAGAGATTCAGTTTTCTGGGCACTGGGAGGAAAAACCAACAACATCCTCAGTCCTCCATTTATAGATTGATTGATAGTTGATTGACAGGCAGACTGATGGACAGAAATGGAGATAAAAACAAACATGATGAATATGAGTCCCTGGGGGCTGGGTCTGTGGCTCAGTGTTAGAGCGCATGCCTAGCACATGTGAGGCACTGGGTTTGATCCTCAGCACCACATAAAACAAATAAAATAGAGTTATTGTGTCCATTTACAACTAAAAAATATTTTTTAAAAATATGAGACCCTACAGTGTGGCAGCTCATATATAAGTCACGTTGGTTCATACTTTCATTTTTCCCAGCTCCTTTAGCATTTCATGCTCAGGTAGAAGCAACTGAACATGACAATAACACAGGTCACTGCTCAGTCCCCCAGCGCTGACGATAAGGTGCTTAATAGGAAGTTTTCCTCCTTCAGTGCACCTTGTACAAAGTTTAACGCTGCTCCTCCACCTGCTATTGAACTCTCTTCCCTTGCTTCCTAACTGTGAAGTTTCAACCCTCACTAACACTTCCTCCCATATAGCTATACCACATTCTCTTTTTCCCCACAAGTAGAGTCCAAAAGTTGTTGTAGCCTTGTTTTTCTAAGAGGATTGCATTCATGTCTGAATTAGGATTAATAATTTGCACTATTATTTTCTGTTAGGCAGTGATTATGATGTTGTATGGGTTCAAATGGCCTTCCTCAATTCTGTTTTTCCATTAAGTCATATTTTAGATACAAGTTAGCAGAAGAAATATTTGTATTATAATCTAGAGTTTCTCATTAAAGTACTTCATCCTTACCCTAAAAAACAAATTACTTATGTTCAAATTTTGTTAAAGCATCATACATATTTTTTCCTAGATTCTTCACCATGCATTTACAAATCTTCCCTCTTCCCCGCAGACTGATCTGGCCCTGAACTATGAAAACAATCTTCAATATATACAGCTAGGTTATTCATAAATCTACTCAGGTGCTGCAGAGTGTTCATCAACAAGGCACTCGGCCAAAGTCACTAATATCCAACATTATTTGACTTTAATTGGTGAAGTCACTGAAACTTTTTATTCTACCAATAATCTGTGATTGATAGCATTCTACCCATCTAATTACAGCACTGTGACTCATCTCTTCTATGTCGTTGCACAAGACTTCTCGTAAAAAAGGTTTTGTTCACCTGTCGTCTCTCCTTTCTGTGCCTGCTCTTCATTTCCCATGTTGGTCTCCATCATGTGGACTTTGGAATACTTGTCACCTGCCTGCCTGCTACTTGGTGACATATTTTTGCAAGTATTTCTGGCATATCACTGTACACCAAGCTTGCCCTTCCTTTCACGAAGGCTGCATACTTCACCACTTTCCCTCCTCAACCGACCTCATCCATCTGTCTAATATGCAATTAATTTTCTTTACTCACACGCAAAAAATTAGGCATCAGTAGTAGTTTTTAATGCATCAAGAGAGTGCCTGGGTCCTAAAGCTGTTTTGTTCTTTTTATTTAATTTGTTTCATTTTATTCAGAGCAGATCCTTTTTTTCCACATCCAAGGTGTAGAGTGTGTGAAGGTAAGACTGGAAATCTAAAGCTTAGCTTAGAGTTCCAACCAGATTCATCAGGTTGTTTAACCTTCCTGGACCTGTTTCCTCATAGCATAATGGGTATGTTTAAATAAGTAAATATATACGAAGTGCTCATCGCATCATTAGCACATAAGAATATATCATTGTGCAATGCTGTCACATTGTCATCTCATAGCTCTCTTTTTTATGACCATCCATTCCTTGACATTATTACATTTGACACTATTTGTGGGTATTGAGACATAAATGCCATGCACCTTGGAGTTTCACACCCCAGGACACAGCAAATCCAAGCAGACATGTCCAACTTGTGCACACACACAAGTACACACATGTGCACACACACACATGCACATGAATCAAGTAAGACTGTTTTAAAGTTCTTCCAGCCACTCTAGCACACTGAAATATTGAGTCAGAACTCAATGCAGTAGACCCAGGACCCTGGGATCACACCCTGTTGGCTTACTCTTCCAGAACAACTATATAATTGTCTGTAATATGAGGCAGTGTGAATTTGATATACTCTGTGACTGATGTGTGAAAAGAAGACATTCCTTAAGTCATTAAACTACTGAGAAAATAAATAAATGCTTCTTTTCCATTCATGGTGTAAGGAGCCAAGGGCACAAAGACAACAAAAAAGTCATGATTCTGACCCTCTCAGAGTTTTTAAACAGAGGAAACATACGAAGAAAACAATGTAGCATAAGAGCTAAAAAATAAATAATACTCAAGCTGGAGTGTATTTGGTGCCCACCTGAAATCCCAGCAACTCAGGAGGCTGAGGCGGGAGGATCACAAGTTTGAGGCCAGCGTTGGAGCCCCTCAGCAACTTAGCAAGACTCTATCTTAGAACACAAAGGATAGAAAGGGCTGGGGAGGTGGCTCAGTGGCAAAGTGCTCCTGGGTTCAAACCCTGGTACCAAAGAAATAAATACTACAATTTTTAAAATATTTTTTATTTGTTCTTATTAGATATACATGACAGTAGAGAGTGTTTTGACATATTACACATACATGGGGTATAACTTCTTCTAATTTGATCCCATTCTTGTGGTTGAACATGATGTGGAGTTTCACTAGTCATGAATTCATATATGAACACAGAAAGATTATGTCCGATTCATTCTTCAAGGATGTCTGTATTGAACTGGAGAGTCAAAGAAGGTACCCACAGGAAGAACAACTGTCTCAACTGGACAGTTAAGGGGTTGATAGGAATTAGTGCATGCTAGGTGAGAAGGTTTCTAAGCAATGTGAATAACTACACGAAGGCTACTGTGTCTATAATAAACCACAGGGATTTTTTTTTTTTTTTTGTACCAGGGATTGAACCCAGGGATGCTTGACCGCTGAGCCACATCCCACATCCACAGCCCCCCACACCCTTTTTCTTTTCTTTTTCTTTTTCTTTTTTTTTTTTTTTTTGTCAGGATCTCACTAAATTGCTGAGCCTGGCTTTGAACTTGTGATCCTCCTACCTCAGCCTCCTGAGCTGCTGGGATTACAAGCATGCACCACCAGGCCCAGTGACAACAGGAATTTCATTGTTTTCATGGTACTCATCAATCCCTCAGAGCAGATTTGTCTGTTCAGTGCACTATATATATCCATGCTCTAGTATAGTGAGTACACAGTGTTATATCACAGGAACTCTATAAATATTTGTACAATGAATGGATAAATTTCAGCAGTTCTGTTATTTTCCATATACAGCTTCCAACCAGGATCTCTGGTTGGATTAATCTGGCAATTAAACTTGAAGATTTGCTGTGGTGTCAGTTATGCATGTCAAGGATCTACAGCAGAAATAATAGTACATGTCATCCTTGCATTTATCTCAAAAGTTATGGCTTGCTCTGCAGTGTCATTAAGGGGCAAAGAGATAGTGCATATTATCTATGTTAAGAAAAAAAAAGATATTCATGTTTCTTGTCTCTTTATGAGCTTTATGTACCCCACTAAGATTCGGCTCCAGGTGCAAATGTGGGTGGGGAAGTAGGTGTAACTAAATGCTTGGACACTAGTATTCAGGGCCCTGTCTCAACCGCCATCCCACCCTACTCATAGAAAAAGTAATTAAAGGGTTCCCTACACTCCTGAATACTGATCAAAAAAAAATTGCACTGAGTATTGGGTTAAATAATGCAACAATTTCAGCTTTATGTTCAAGACAGAAATTTTGTCTGAATGATACAAGCTCAGGGGAAAATTTGAACCAACGAATTTATTTCTGTCATTTTTTAAAATTTCCCCTTTCAGAAACCTTCCCTCTCTGCCCAGAAAACCACCACCCTCCAAAAGATCCCCACTTATGTTATATCCCCTCAGGCAATACCTTGGGCCCTCCCTGTCTTCTTATCTTCCTATCTTCCAAAAGCTTCGCTAAATTGAAGACTTCATTTCTATGTATTTGATATAAGCCTGATAGGCAATCTGACCGAGTAAATATCACAGAGTTGAAAACCCAGTTCAACCAGTTATGTGCTGGGTAGTCTTGGGCAGGTTACATAAGCTCTCTGATCCTCATCTGTTATAACTGTGATTTTTTTAGGAAAGAAAAAAGAGAATAAAAAAAGAAAAGAAAAGACCTCAGCTGTGTCACACTGGGAAATGTAATCAACAAATCTAAGTTGGAGAGTTAGTGATTAAAATACCCCCCCAAAAAAAATCTTTCTAAAAATATCCACACTTTCAAAGGACCTGAGTCCAAAGGAAGAAAACACAGATTTCCTGCCATTGATAAAAGAATACTAAGGCTAACAACTTTTCCAGAGAACAACTTTAATCCACATTTTATGGACAGCTACCTACTTCACTTGGTATATGTTGGTGCATACAGAAGTTAATTAACAAATAGAAACTGCTAGATAATCAAATAGTTTCAAATAAATAATAGGACCAGGATTTAGTCAAGATTTAGGCATGTATTAAGTGCTTTAATTTTTGACTAAATGAAATTGACCACGAACTTACCTATTTTAGCACGCAGTGGCCTTGTGAGTACCTTTGGATACTTCCAATAGTGCCACTACTCTTCACTTATGCTAAAATGCACATTTTCCTCTCCAAAATCAGGATGCATCCTACAATACATTGCAATCAATTAACTTCTTTCTCCTTTCTTCATGGTAACATGATCGATGCAATCTTAGATTCACTAAAATATACAGAATTCCAAACCGTGAATATTCAGTAATTCCTTACAAAAAGTCAGACAGCAAGTATACAATTTAATGGCCCAGAGTGATTTACTTTGCTTCTTAGATGTTTAGGCCCTGGGCATTGACTTTAAAAATATCTTAAAAGACACATGAACAAGGTACATCTGTTAAAAAGGGTTTGCTTCAAGCTACTCAAAGCACAATATTTAAATCTATGCTAGTAGATGAAGGCAACATTCAAGCTTCAGAAAGAGTTGATATTCTTTAGAGATGATTTTCCTTTTGGTATTTTTAAGTGACTATTAATGCATATAATTTTTAATATATGTTTATCTTATTTCAAAATTTATGTATACTCCCTGAAGTTGGTATATATTCCCTAGGTCATCAAAAAAAAAAAAAAAAAAAACACCTGAATTTGAAAACCACTATCCAGTACTCACAATATTTATGCAAAATTCCTGAAGTATTATGGCTCCTTTAAGCAATATCTCTACTTGTTCATTCTATCCAAGTTACTTTGGAAAAATTATTTAGAAAAAAAAGGAAAAAAAAATCATCATTGACAATACAGGTACAGTACGTTTATACTTAATTTCACAAGTAGTCTATTATTGGGGGTTAATATAAGCACAGCCACATGGCTTACCACAGCACCATGATCAGTACTGACTTTCTTGTGCTCACCTTCTCTAACAGATTATTTGTTTTCTAAATGATATTTCAGTGTCTGTGAAAACTCAAACATCCTTATTGCTTAGATATGTGTTGGTTTTGTATTTTTGATTTGCCACTCTGGACGAATCTGGTCATTGCAGGCCAGATCAGAATATACATAAAAAACGTTATATAGCATCAAAACCCCAGCTTTCCACCACAACTTCACACATCTGTGCCAAACAGTGTAATCAATTCCAGATGCTCAATTCCATCATATGCTCTGTCTTCATAAGGACATCACACTGATACTCCCTTTGTCCATCTATTCTTAAATTTGATGTTTCTGAGGCACCTCACAATGGTACAGTCAAATCAGATCTTCAGGTGCTTATCACAGCACTCAATGTACATGTCAAATGCAAAATAAAATCCTACAACTATTAAAACTAGGAGAAGTTGGGTGCAGTAGCACATGCCTGCAGTTCCAGCAATTTAATTTTGAGGCGAGATGATTGCTTGAGCCCAGGTTAGTATCAGCCTGGCACCATACTAAGACCCAGCTCTGTCCCCACCCCACAAACAAACCCAAAACAAAACCCTAAGAGTATTTTCTTTCCTTCATTTTTCCTTATACATATACGACAAACATAAAATTGATTGAAATCAACTTTAGAATGTTCATATTGTAAAAAGCAATGCAAACAACCCAAATATCCTAGACCTGTGATTATTTATTAGAGATATATAGTTCTTACTCACAAAGAGTTTAGAGTAGTAAAAAACAAAACCAGGGCAGTTCTAGATGGGAATGGGAGGAACTGCCACCAGCCCTAAGTCGCCCCTTCACTGATTCAGTGCTTTCTGGGCTCAGCATAGTATTAGGCGCTGGAGACTCTATAGGAGGGAAGGTGGACTCCCAGCTAGAGTCTGGAAAAGATGGACAAGTGAAACTGCAATAGCAAGGAGGTGTGATAAACAACAGAGGATGAGAAGATAATGAGGGACAAGGAAAAGTTCGAGGACCGGAGCGGGGGTGGTGGACAAAGACCAAGGGACAATCAAGAACATGGCAAGTTCAAAGGAACAACAAAGTTTCCTACAAAGAAAATATACAGTAAGTGCAGAATGAAGAAGTATTTTCAAGAATAGAGAAGCTAGAGAATGAATTTTTTTTTATAAATAGACTTCACATTTTAGAACATTTGTAGATTTGCAGCAAAATTGAACAGAAATGCAGAGTTTCCATGTATCCCCTGCATGCACAGCCTCCCCTACTATCAACATCCCACACCAGGGGGACACCCTTGCTACAATTCATGAACCAACATTGACACATCATAAGCACCAAAATCCATAGGACACATTAGACTTTCCGCTTGGTATTAGACATTCTATGGGTTTGGACAAATGTCATGTACCCATTATTAGAGTAGTTTGCAGAGTATATTCACTGCCCCCAATTCCTCCATGCTGCACCTATTCATTCCTGCCTCCACCAAACTCTGGCAACCACTGATCTTCTTACTGTCTCCGAAGTTTTGCTTTTTCTGGAATGATCCTATAACTGGAGTTATACACTCTGTAGCTTTTTCAGGTTGACTCTTTCACATAGTAATATGTGAAAACTTTAAGGTTCATGCTTTCATGCTTAACATGTCTTTTCTTATTGTCTGGATGTAGTCAAGGAAAGCTTTTCCTTGATTTCATAAGAGGCTCAACTCGCTGTTTGATCTACCTGTTGGATAATCTTGATCTACCAGACAGAGTGGTTAGCACTGCTGAGTGTTCAAGAAGACAATCAAATAAAAAATGAGCATGTACTCTGAATTGAGAGACAAAGATAATTATAAATTTGACAAGTTTAAGTAGAGAGAAGGGTCTCAATGCAGATTAAATGGGAAATGGGCCAGGGACGGAGAAATGGAAACAGTGAATATACAAAACCCATTTGAAAAATTTGCCTCCAAAATGAAGGATAGGGGCGTGTAAAGGTTGGACTGTAATGTGAATTTATAAGAGTTTTTACTTTTGTCTTTTTTATGCCTTTATTCTTATTTAGCTCTTCCTCTTTTTAGTTCTTATTTTACAGATTTACTGAAGTATAAATGACATAAAAATTGCCTATATTTAAGGTGTACAACACATTTTGATATACATACACTTTGTGAAACAATTGCCACCATCTAATTAACATACCACCTCATGTAGTTTTTATTATGAGAACATTGCAGATCTACTGTCTTATCAAATTTCAAGTACATAAACAGTATTATTAACTATAGTCACCATTCTGCACACTAGACCTCCATAACTTATTCATCCTGCATAACTGATAACTTGTACCCTTTGTACCCCATTCCCAGATGCTGGCAGCCGCCATTTTTCTCTCTGCTCCCATGTGTTCAACTTTTTTAGAGCAGACATAAGTGTGATTGTGTGATGTGTGTCTTTCTGTGCCTGGCATACTTCATTTAGCGTGATGTCCTCCATGTTTTTCTATGCTATCACAAGTGACAGGATTTCCTTCTTTTTAAGGCTGAATAATATTCCATTTAGCATGTGTGTGTGTGTGTGTGTGTGTGTGTGTGTACCACATTTTCATTATTCGTTCATCTGTTGAGATGCTCAGGTAGATTCCATATTTTGACTCTTGTGAATAATGCGGCAGAGAAGAAGGGAGTACAGATATCGCTCCAAGATATCAGTTTCATTTTCTTTGGATATATACCCAGAAGTGGGATTACTGGATCATATGGTAGTTCTATTTTTAATATTTTGAGAAGCATCCATACTGTTTTCCATAATGCCATGCTAATTTACATTTCCACCAACAGTGTGCAAGGGTTCTCTTTTCCCCCCATCCTTACCAACATTTTTTTTTCTTTTTGATAACACTCATTCTAAGAGGTATGAGGTGGTATGTCACTGTAGTTTTGATTTGCATTTTCCTGATGAATAGTGATGTTGAGCATCTTTTTCATGTAATGGTTGGCCATTTGTATTGTTTGTCTTCTTTTGAGCAATGTCTACTCAGACCCTTTCCCCTTTTTAAAATCAGGTTCTTTGGGTATTTCTGCTATTGATGTGTTTGAATTCCTAAGACAGTTTTTAATGGAACAGTTTAGTGTGTCTAAATGAGGATGGGAAGGTACTGAGATCTGTAGAGAGTAAGAATGGTCCAGAGAAAGGCAGCTCTGAGGGAGGTCAGACTCCTCTTACTTTTTAGAATGAGTAAAGAAGACAGGAAGGGGTGTGATTTCTGACAAGACTGTCCATTCCATGGCAAGAAGTCAAAAGTAGTCGAATCACCTCTCTTTCTTGTGAAGCTGAAGAAAAAATAATTGAACATAGAAAGGAAAATGGAGCAGGTAGAAGTCCAAGGTGAACAGTGAGAAAAGGGCTGCTGGAAAGAATTGAAAAGTTAACTGGGAGCTCACTGTGGCTGGAAAAAAAAAAAAAGACAGTAGAACATAACTGTTCACTGAGTAGATATTCTTAGAGTTATACAAGATCACTTTCATACATATATATATATATATACACATATACATATATATGACATATACATATACCAATGACAGAAATATCTTAACAACATGTTTGTTGTTTTATAAAGTTGCAAATATAAAGAACTCCACCTATAGAAGAATAATCTGTCTTTCAAAATAGAATCCTTCTGAAAAGAAAAATCAATTGGTATCTCCCAACCACTTATAAATACAGAGAATCAAATTCAATTTACTAAACATCTATGATCCCATTGTCTATGGTTAGATACCAGAAGCATTAGTCTGAATAATCTAAAACAGCAGATATTCCAAAATGATTTATATGGGAATTTTAAAACAGAATTATTTACATTAAATTTACATTCCTAATTTGCCTCACTTGGGCAAATATTAAAACTGGTTTTTCCTGAGAGAATAACTAACTGCACAGGGATTAGAAGATCAGTAGACTTTACAGCAAATCCAGAGATTAACAATTAACAACAAATGATAAAGAAAACGAATCCCCTCAATTGCATTGAGGCAAACTTCTAACCAAGCTTTTTTTTTTTCAATTCTGAAATAATTGATAAATAAATGATTCCTAACTTTTCAGAACCAGAGCTTTCCAATTCTCAACCTGATCCCACTCTTTTTTTTTTGTTTTGTTTTAAATTATGATCCCACTCTTAACCTGAGCCAAGTCTTGACTTCAACTCCAAGTGAATTCCTTCCAGCTCTAAAGCTTACCTAAAATGCTTCTCAGTGATAAATAGTTCCACCATGTGTGTTGGATGGAGATGCAGCCAGGACCTGTGTCCAGCTGCAGTGCAATTACACCCCTTCACATTCATCATCCACCCACTCATTCATTTAATCAATTCATTCAATCTTCGTAATCATTCAAGTACTGAGAGCTTACTGTGATCAGGAGCTAAGCTAACTGCTAACATCATACAGATCAATGACAGATGAACTATATAAATCACCAAGGGAAAACTGTGGAGTGAGTCCTAATCGTCCTGTCCTACACACCCAAGTCCAGTGTTAACTTATGAATAATTCCCAAGAAGATGCCCTTTAAGTTAAGTCCTTAAGAATGAGTAAGAGTCTACCAGATGGAGAGGGAGGTGCATCAGGAAGGAAATAAGGACCCGGAATCAATTTAGACAGAGGTAAGATATGTCAAGAAAGTAGTTTCCTCTGGCTAGAGGACAGGGGTCGGCTCTTGGAGAGACGTGTAGCCGAGTTAAAAGCACACCCTTAGGTCATATCCTGGATGTTTGGGGATTTACTGATGGAAACTTTGGAATGACATGATGAGACTCAAGTTTTAGAACAACCATTCTAAATAGGAAGAAGGGTGTTAGGAAAAGCTTGAAGCAGGGAGAGGAGCTAAGAAGTCTGACTGAGACAGATGCAGTAGAACAAGAAGAGTTGAAATCCAGAAATATTAAGAGAACAAAAACCATGCCTTGGTGATGAATGAGAACAGCAAATGGTGAAGGAGAAGAGCGAGTCCAAGCTAATTCTAAAGTCTGCAGCTTAGACATGGAATGAATGTTGGCATAATCTCTCACTGAGTTAAAGATTATAGCAAGAAAAATAGGTTTGAACAGAAGGCAATGGATTCAGATTTGCACAGGTTGAGTTTGGGATATCAATGGGGATACCCTTGTCTGGATAATCAAGAAATGAATTAATCAAATAGGTCTGCCACTCAGAAGATAAATCGAAGCTGGAATATGCATTGGGAATAACACACATAAGTATGGATGAAGGCGTAGCCCCCCATGAATAGAACAAAGGGGACTAATCAATGAATGGGAGGCACCCACAAAGGCCTGTGCACTTTATACCAACCTAAATATAGCGGGTATCCTTATTCAGCGGGTCAGAAAGTGTTAAGGTTGAGCTAGATTTCAGCCTTTATTTGTCTCCATCCACTTACCCTGGTTATTCCACTCAAAATATTTTTTTGAATTTTTAAATTATTTTTGATGAAATATGTATCTTAATCTTTAATTGTAAGTAAATATTACTTTTCTAAGTTTCTGGCTTAAGGCAACTAGGTTGGTGATATATGCTCTTTTTTACATCAAGAACCTTAATCATTATGTTCCTTGACACTCTTTAACATGACATTAACCTTAATCATTATGTGCATGACATTATGTTTCTTGATACTCTTTAACAGAGGTGAATGAACATTATAGAACACTTTACATTAGATTGCAAGTAAATGATTACAAATTCACCCTGTTTCTGTTAGCACATCCCTGTGCAATGTGTCTTTTCTGTTCCTCCCTAGTAGAGAGAGAGACTATTTCATTTCTGAAATTTGTTTGTTTGTTTGTTTATAATTTGGTTCCTTCAAAGAGCCATTAGCCAACCGTAGGCAGGCCATCTTAGCAGGGCTTGTACTCTGGGGCTTGCCCTCTCTTGCTTCCAGGAAACATTCCATTACCATTTGCAGAAACCCAATTTAGCCCATTGGAGAACAAGAGACCATGTGAGACAAAATCAAAATCAGGCCATCCCAGCTGGAGTGTGCTAGACTGAACCAGACTTCCCATCTGACAAACACCTGACCCTCCCACCTCACCTGAGCTGCCAACTGACTACAGAGATGAATAAAACTGACTCAGAATAGAAGACCCCAGAAACTGGAATCACTTTAAACAATTATCGTTTGTCACAAAGTTGTGGGATGATTTGGTATGCAGCAAGGAATAACTAACATTACCACCTTCTAGAATTGTATTAAGAAATCACTTGATTTGTTTTAAATCGTTTCCAAATTATAATCTCTGCTATTTGAAGAAAACCTCAAAACAGGCAAACTTTACCTCCTCTGTGACTTGAACCAGAAAATACATACTTCGCGTAAGCATGTATTAGAGTACACAGAAGACCTAAAGTCATGACAATTAAGTATCTTGAATTTTAATCATAGTTAATAGCCCGGATTAAATCTGAGTCGAGAGAAAAGCAGTTCTAACAAGTTTTCACCCTGTAGCTACATATTTTTAAACATAATTATAATGAAGGCATATAACAGGTTTTTTTCAGTCCAAACAACATACCAATACTTTTTACTGAACTTTTTTATTTGTTTAAAATTCAAAAGATGTTCTAAAAATGATATAGAGGATACCCCAGAATTTTCCACACCAAAAAAAAAAAAAAAAAAAATCCTAGACTAAAATTCTTTCATAAGAGATATTAACAATTGGCACAAAAATCCAATGGGTTTCTTTTGGAATATAACATCAAAGATAAATCCAATTTTCTTAGAATGATTGTAGACAAAGGTTTTGAATTATTCATCCTTGTATCGCCCATAATCCCTCTAGTTTAGGAAGCACTTGGTATTTGTCGAATGGGTGAATGAATGAGTGACTGAGTGGGTGAATGATTAATAGGCCAATCGCATTGTTTCAGGCTTTCCTGTATGTGGTGGTTGTACTTCAGGGGATGTGATTTGACCCGTGATATAACTGACTTGATATAATTAATGAGTCATTCCACAACAAGGTTCTGGTATCGCGCTCATAAATGAAACCATGCTAATGACTCAGACTCATCTCAACTAGGACATCCATCTAGGCAAGTATGAGTTCCCAGTTTCTCGCCCAATTTGTAATCTTCCAAAAGAATGAAATCAGCCCACCTAATTTCCACCTAATTTTAAAATTGGGTGTGTAGTTGTAGACGTAGCTTTATTAAAGAAAAAAAATTTATCTTTATATTTAGAGATAATACTGGTGGCGATTGTTATCTGGGTGAACAGGTGTGGCTGAAAAAACCTTTGCCTGGCCAACTGTTCTTTCCACATTGTACACACATAAAGACTATTCTATGGTTGGCAGCTGTAGCCCTATTTGCAGAGCCTGTAGCTATTTGTGACTGCACCATTTAAGCTCAGGCTCTGTCCATTACCATTATTCACAGACAGCTATACTTCTAACCCATGCAAGTTAAACTGTTCTGTCTATTATCACTTGGAATTCCACAATTATACTGAATCATAGGAAGTTTTCCTTTGGGGGATCTTTATGGTTCTTCTGCTCACTCTCTTTTTGCCTGCCCTCTTTCAGCTCAGCAAACAGCATCTATGCAGGTCTCCTATTATCACACACTCTTCCCACCTGCCCCGTCTCAAAGCTTCATGCTTTGGTAGTATCACACACCAGCTAGTTCAGTTTCTTTTTGCCTGTCCTGTTTAAATATCACTCATGAAGGGAACTGATTAGCTATTTTAAAAATCATTTGTTCATTTACTTCCTGCATATTTATTGAAGCACGAGGCACCGTTCTAGATTTTGGAATACAGCCATCTACAGTCACTGCCACAATTGAGCTTCTGTTGTAGTGATACTTGGTTATCTTTCCACTGCAGAGCACAGAGAGCATCTCTGCTTTTACACCACTTAGACTACAGTTTGCACCAAATAAGTACTTAATAAGTGCTGATATTCAGGTCAGAGTTCTGAAAAACCTCATTTTATGCTGGACTTCTTGCTGATTTCATCTCCGCTCCTGTTTGCCAGGTCCACCTCCTGGATCTCCATATTGCCCCACAGAACAAAAATCATCATAGCTCTTGGTTCTCTGTTGAGAGCTAAATCAAAATAATTATAGCTGGTTACCTCCCTTCCTTTCTGCAAGCTGGGATAGGACTTTGTTCTTCCTAGTCTTCTAACAGGCCCGTGGTCCTGTATTTACTCTGTCGAGCTTTTCGTTTGCTTTATTCACATTTATCCTGAGTATCCCCCACCCGGTGTTCTGAGAGTAGTTATGGGATCATGGCATGGATTTCCAGAGAGTCTTAGTGGCTTGATACGCTGCCTCACCCTGTCCCCATGTATTTTTTTTCAAACATCGGTATTCATCTGCACACCCACATCAACCAGAGGCAAAACACAAAAGAAGGTAAATGGTCAACCTAGACCCAGGATGGCCATTCATTTCCTACTTTCTGTGCTCTCTCAAGCATCTTAGAGGTTTCTTGGTCAGTTAGTTATTCCCAAGACTATATTTTTAGGAATCCCCAAAAGAGTCATTTATGCATCCTTACTACAAAAGTTCTTTGACAGATCCTACCTACCCAACTTCATATTTCTTACTTTGTATAAATTCTCCCAAATAAGGTCCTATTAGTTAAATTTCCTAAATTGAGATTCAAAAAGGTTAAATATTTCATTACCCAAGTTTAATTTCCCTTTGAATTTTATAAGTACCATGTAATTTCCAGCTATTACCTTCTGTATAATCTAAGACAAAGTTGGAAAGGAAAGAGAAGAAAACTCTGAAACTCATTAATGCATAATAAATTTGTTCCTGGAGAACTAGGAACTGGAGACTGTGTGTATTGCTTTGTATTATGGTCTGGACAGCAGATTGTATGTGCAAGTATTTGTTAAAAATTATTTGAGTATGCTCTCTATTGCTCAAGGCTGAAACCATGGAACAATCGAAAAGAAGTGTTTATTGTGTACCCCTTGTGATCATAGCAAACTGCTAGTTCCTATGAAAAGAAAAATATTATCGTTCCCTCTCCCAAGGATTCCTAAAATTTTAATTAATAAAATAAAAATATGAAATGGTCAAGAATAAGATGGTATTTCATTGTATATCAGCAAAATCAAAAATATCATTTAAAAAGCCAAAGTCAATGGCTAAGTGAATGGTACCTCTAATTAGCAAAGAACACAAAGAGAAGTACCCTGAGTAGTCTGGGTGCTTTGCTTAAAAGGTGAGCCCTTTTGAAAAAGAAGCCAAATTCACATGGTTGGACCTGGGCTTGAAGTCCTGTGGTTGGGTGCAACAATATGAGTCACCAAGACAGAAACTAATGTGAAAAGTACAACCTGTAGGGGTCGAGTAGTGCTGTGTTTAGGCATGGTTTGTCCTCCCGAAGGTTCACATGCTGGAAGCTTGGTCCTCAGTATGGGGTGTTAGGATAGTGGAACCTTTAAGAGGCAGGGCCTAGTGGAAGGTGATTAGGTCACAGGGTGTCCACCATCATGAATATATATATATATATATACATATATATATATATATATATATATATACATATATACTTATGTATACATATGTATAAATATACATATTTATTCTTAGGTTGGGTCATGGAAACATAAATATTTCCTTTATCATACTTTTTTTTTTTTTTTTGTGGTACTGGGGATCGAATTCAGGGCCTTGTGCTTACGAGGCAAGCACTCTACCAGCTGAGCTATCTCCCCAACCCTCCTTTATCATTCTTTATGATTTTTATGTTACAGTCCATAACAATTTTTCACTTTCCTAAGGATATCTTTTAGTTAATAAAAGTCTTAATTTTATTTATTGATCTTTTGTGATAACAGTTTTTAATGTCCTATTTAAGAAATATTTGCCTGTGTAAGAATATCTTAGTTTTTAAAATATTCTCCATGTTAATTTCTTTTTTTAGTATTAACTTTTTTATTGATGCATATTATTTATTCAGAATGATTGGTTTCAGTGTGGCACATTCATATATACATAATAAATAAATTAACTCAAAGTTTCAAGTTTAGGACTTTGGCCTTCATGTTCAAGAGTGAGATCCTATGGAGCCTTTTTATAACTGATTGTTGGTACTATTTCTTAAGTATCTGGAGTATTATTTCTTTCCAAGAGTGTTTTAACTGAGGGGCTCTATTTCTTAAAAAATCTATACAGACCTTGTTTTCTTGCATCAGTTTTTATAAGTGGTGATTTTAATGATACTTATTATATCTGAATTTTCAAATTTATTGTTATAAAATTTTTCTTGTAGCATTCATACAGATGGAAGAGAATCTTTTCATCTTAAATGAACACTTTGACATCCTGTGGTAGATAACCTGCTATCTGCTGTCATGTGAATATGATTCATGTCCCCCAAGTATTATTGTGATTGAAGACTTGGTCCCAGTGTGGCATCATTTGGGAGTTGGGACCACATATAGGGGGATCCTTAGGTCATTGAGAGCAAAAGGTAGCTTGTATGTAATCTGCTGGTAGTTCCTATGAGTTTTTAAGAGAAAGTTGTTATAAAAGGAACAAGTCTGACCCCTTCCTTCCTCTCTCTGCTGCCTCACTTGAGATGTGACTGCCCCATTTAACACATGTTCCTGCCATTGGCATCTGCCTTTCCTCATTCACCACGAGGTCCTCACTGAAACTACACCAAGGCAAGCCCCATATCCTTGAACCTTCAGAACTGTTAGCTAAATAACCTTTTCTTTTTATAAAGTTAGCTGCCTCAGGTATTTCATTATGGTGATGAAAATTTAACGAATACACTATCATTCAGAACCACCTGAAATTCAGTATCACTCTTCTACTCGTATAACCTAAGAAAGCAAAGATCTATCCCACAGGGGATGTCTGCTTCCATAGCTAAGAGTCACTAATCACTTTTCAGTGAACTTTACTCATTTCCACCTCACTTAGTACTAATTATACATGCTATGAACACACGAAAAGCAACTAGAAACTCAAGAGTGCAACTCTAATATTCTTCTTAGACTGAGTTGTAGAATCACAAATGCTTTTGTATCAAAAAGGGTATAAGAAAGAGAGACTAGAAATAGTAGATGAAGTTAACAGAAAGAGCTAACACTCCAGAAAAAGATGGAGATAAGAAAGTGTCAAGGTTAAAGAAACTTGCAACAAAGATAAAGTAGGAGCACCAGAATTGTAGCTGAGTGGTTGAGTGCTTGCCTTGTACATGTGAGCAAGGCCCTGGACTCAACCCCCAGCACTGCAAAAAAACAAGTAAAATAATTAAAGTAAATTAGAGGAAAGGACAATAGAAATGGTGTCGGGCATGTCAAAAAAGGAAACTTTTAGAAGAAAAAGTTGACATTTGAATATTGGTTTTAGAAATCAAGAACTGGGTGCTGGGGTTGGGGCTCAGTGGTAGGGTGCTTGCCTACCACTGGGTTCGATCCTCAGCACTGCATATAAATAAAAAATAAAGGTTAAAAAAAAAGAAAAGAAAACAAGAATAGACTAAGGCTGCTGACTTTAGACTAACATTTAAGAGAATAGTTCTAGGAAAACAGTAGATGCTAGAAAGGTGACTGAAAATGTGGGTAATGGATTTGTCTTCTCATGTCAAAGAAATGCCCATGGTGAATAGCTTTAGTACCAAGTAGTTACAAGATTTTGAAATATTTGTGTAAAAAGAGAATATTTTATACTGCAGCCTCACCAACCAAGAGAGGAGAAAAGATAAATAATGTAAGTAGGTGCTGGTGACACAGGCCTGATACCTCAAGGTCAAGGACATCCAATTATACGTCCAAGCCACAATCTCTTCTACTGTAAAGCTGATAATTAAAGTCCACAAAATATTTTATTAAAATACCACTTTACTTCTGGCCCCATGTATTACTGGAAGTGTTTCACCAGTCTTTATTATGAAAGAAAAAAAAAAGACAACTGTAAGCGGAGTCATCACACTGTCATTTTAGCTGTGTTTACATGAAACAAAGAAGGAATGTGTGCCCTGGGAAGTCAAGCAGAGTGAACTCCTGGTACCCTCGCTCTGTCTTTAAGGACAGCACAAACTTAAGGATTTCTGGATGTATCAAAGATGTAGGACCATCCTAATTAGCTCTCAGGTAGCACTTGGGTAAGCCTAAAGCACTTTGGGCAAGGAAATTATTGCCCTTCCTGTTTCAAAAAGAAGAGTTTTCCAAAAGAAGATTCCTACCTTCCAGGAAAAGTCCTACATCATTAAAAAAAAAAAAAAAAAAAAAAAAAAAAAACTGTGCAATATCTTCAAAAACGTGGGTTTTTTGGAATAAACAGTCTGGCACATGGAGACCAGAGCAAGCTATCTCTTCCCTAAAGGTTTCCTCAGGTTATTAAAGAGGAACCTCAGTGCTTCGAAAGACTCATTGAGCTGCCTGAATGCTTTCTCTTCTGCAGCAGAAATGGGCAACTCTTCTTCTCAGGACTGAAGCTGTTGGGGATGAGGAGCCAGAAGGAAAAGACGTGGGGAATCTTCAGGACTCCCCCTGGGCACAGGTGGTGATTCCAGGTGACCCCTCCCCTTCTTAGCTGAAATAGTGGAAAGATCTAAATAGTAGGACCTTTTTTTCCACTAATACCTCAGTCTTGCTGAAAACAGTTTCCTACAACTGAATATATGCATTAAAATGAAATAATAATCTACGGAATTGTTCCCTGTTTTCTTAACAACACAAACCAACAGCCTTGGGCCACTTGAGTTACATCATCAATGTTGTAACATTGGAGAGCTGGAAGAGTCCTTTTAAAGGTTTTCGTCCAAGCCCTTCATTTTACCGGTGAGGAAATGTAGGCCCAGAGATGTGTAATTACTTGCCCAAGGTCACACAGTTATTGGAAGATTAAACACTAAAACTCTAGTTATGTTCCACAACATTTTCTTGCCATAAAAAAAGTTCTCTTTTTTTCTTCTTTCTTTCATTATTTTTCTTTCCTTTTTTTTTTCTTCTTCTTGTATTTCTCTCTTCTTTTAGTCTGTCTTCCTTGCTTCCTTCCAGATATTTCTGTGAGAAGATTTCTGGAAAAGACTAGCATTGAAATCAGTAGACTGAGTCAAGAACCGCCTTCACGTTGGAGGGCATCTTCTAATCTTTCAAGGGTCCAGACAGAACAGCAAGGTAGAGAAAGTACAAATTTGTTATTTCTTCTGCAGTAGGGCATCTGTCTTTCCTACTGCCAAACATCAGAACCGCTGGTTTTGTGGCCTTTAGGCAATAGGTCGGACACAACGGTTGGTTCCCCTGATTCACCCACCTTCAGACTTAGATTGAAAATTAAACCACCAGGGGCCTCTAACTTCTGTTAGTTTGCTAACAGCACATCCTGGGACTTCTGGCCTCCATAATCACATGCCAATTTCTATAATAAATCCCCACTTGTGTGTGTCTGTGTCTGTGTATATGTGTGTGTGTGTGTGTGTATGTGTGCATGTCTACGTGTGTGTGTCTGTGTCTGTGTATGTGTGTGTGTGTGTGTGTGTGTGTGTGTACCTCCCACTGGTTCTGATTCTCTGGAGAACCCTAACACTCTTACTTCCTTTCTTCCATCCCTCTTTCCTTCCTTCCTCCCCTCCTTTCTTCCCCGTTTCCTTTCTTTTCTTTATTTCCTCCCTTAAATAGCAATTGAAACCAAAGATTGGGATTACTGCATGCTTACCCATCGCGACAACCAACCCTCCAGGTACCATTCAGATCCTTTACCATTTCTTGGAGCTGAAGCTTGTCACACAGGTCCTCAGCCTGTAGACACAAACTCATTACTTGGGGGACAGGGGGTTTCTTTGTAATTTGAAAATAACAACTCATGTATTTTACATTTTTTCATAACTCAGTTTATCTTTGTGCTATTTGAATGCAGGCTTCCTGTATGGCGATTTCAGCCACTGAAAATCATTGAAAACGCACCCATTGAAACAGTGAGTAAAATTTCATTAGGCAGGTTACCCAAATTATTTATGGGTTTCATGCATCCAGATTTCAATTAGCCTGTTAAATATGATTTTAACTAGGCCTTGACACTAACAGAATTTTAAAGTTGAAAAACAGAAACTTGAACACTCATCTAGGGTTCCAAGCAGCTGTGGCAGAAGAGTTAAGTGGCATGCATGCTGAGGTCACGCAGCTAACTGACACTAGAACCCAAGCTCACTGGATGGGATACCTAGTCAAGTTTTTCCCACCCTGCGGTGTTAACACCCCAGAAGCAAAGTTTACAGAAGAATCCAGCATTTGCATCCTTCAGCCCTAAATGTGCTCAACTTTCATCTGTGAGTTTTGCTTCAGTAATTATTCTTTTTGTTTGGGAATGAGAAGGGCAGAGGATGTTTGGCTTCTGTTTTCCTGTCTTGGGTTCCATCTTTCTTTCATCTTGGCCCTGTACTGCAGTCGCCCCACTGAACTGGAAGACAGACCCCAGGTTCCTGTCTGATATCATCATCGGAGGGGGGAAAAAAAAAGCATTTCCTTGGACTTGTGAAATAGGTTTCCTTCCTGACTGGCATAAGCATTGATTTTTGTAAAAGTAGCTACATCAAGAAGCTGGCTGTGCCAATTCCTTAAGGATTTGGGCACAGTAGTGGGGAACAAGATATAACTTTGCCTTTTTATTTACAACATATCCTCTCAGCACTGAATACCACCCAAGTATTTCCTTTCTTCTATAATCTCATTTCAATCTTCCCCAAATGTCTTCATCTTATTTGATGAAGTACTTACAGAATAAACTCTTTAATCACTGTTAATCACTCCCTTCTTGACAGCCTCATTCTATTTAGTTACTAAATCAACTCAGTCTCCTGGGTACCCCACCGTCCTTTGACTAGTCCTTCATCTTCTTTTGCAAACTTCTCTTCCTCTGATCACCCCTTAAACAGGGGACACTCCTCTCTTCTTTAGGCACAAGTTCTGCTGGCCAGAGTTCTAGGAAACCAGCATCTTAGTGATCCCTCACAGAACCAGATGACCAGCCCAGATCTCTCACATGCTACACAGCACCGCACTGTCCTATACAAATTCACCGTAACATGTGGCTATTCAGATTTAAAACTTAAGTTAACAAAATTTTAACATAATTTAAAACTCAATTTTAAGTTCTCATTGCCACATGTGTCTACTAGTTACCATGTTAGACATCACAAATAGAACATTTTCGTCAATGAAAGGAAGTTCCATTTGACAGTTTTCTCTAGAGCCTTCGACAGATGGTATCAAAATAACTCATCGATACCTTAAAAATGTCTACAACTCCTCTTACATGAGTATCTAAATTTTCCCATATGAGTTTTGTCTCCTGTCTCTACCTCTCTTGCTACTGCCCTAGCTTCCACACACTTTGCAACAGTATCCTAACTGATCCTCCTGACAATATCCCTGTTCCCCCAATTCAGTTTTCACACTGCAGCCAAAAATCTCTTTGCAAAATGTCAGTCTGGTTGGTTAATTTCCTGCTAAAGGAACCCTCCAGTGGTTTTCCAGTGGTTAAACAAGGTGACCACATAATTTATCATCTGAACCTAAGCAATTTTGATAATTTGGTGTTATTAATAATTATACTGCTATAATAGGACTAAATTGGAACTCTCACAGGGCAACCAATATATGCAGTCATCTTGTTTGGAATCTAAATTCCTGAGTATACTTTATAAGCTCTCAGCCAATCCAGCCCTTACTATGTCTTCAATGCTGTAAATTTAGTTGCCAATCACCAAAGTGACGTGTTTCACTTCTGTGTGAATTTGCTTGTTCCAATCCCTATGCTGGGAGCACCTGCATCCTCCTTGTCATGCCTGCTAAAAATATAGAATTCTAAAAGACGTATATAAGCACTACTTGCAATTTTATTTAACATACATAGAGAGACAGATAAATAGTATATAATATATAAATTTGCAAAATGTAGAAAAGTTCTAAAGAGAACAAAATTTTTACATCCCTACCATTCAGAGAAAAACAGTGAATATTTCATTGTGCATTGCTCTCTATTCATATGTACATACACAATTTTCTTTCCAAAATCTGTTTTTTCTATTTTGCAACAAGCTTTTATTATGCAATATATAATTTGCATTTTCTGTGACAAAAAAGTGTTTCATAATATAAGTTTTAATGCTAGATATTAATTCATTGTATGAAGATACAATCATTAATTAACTAATCTTGTGTTAGATATTTAGATTGCTTGAAATTTATAAAATAAAATATAAAATATTATAAAATATTTTATAAGTTTTATTATAAATACTATAAAACTTATAAAAGAGTTAAATATGTTTTCTTATCACAAAAGCCATTCATATTCACTGTAGACTTTTGGAAGAGAAATGTACAAAAGATTTGAAAGAGATTTACCATATTCTGATTTCTATGATGTTTGAAAGATAATTCTGTACAAAAGCATGTTTCTGAAATGTTATGAAGTTCATAAAAAATATTGCACTTCTAGAAACAAACAGGCAAAATTTCAAGAACGCAAGTATTATATGAAAGCAGGGTTTTTTTGCAGCCATGAATATTTTTCCTATTAATGTTTAAAACTGCCATTAAGCTAAATTCCTCTAAATGTATACCTGTTAAATATGTTTGCAAAGAAATACTAAGATATTTAGCAGCTTTCCAGAAATGCTACTTATGAACATTAAGGTGGAATGTAACCTTTCTGAAATTTTCCACTGCATTTTATTCACCAATGAAATAGAGATTCATTTTTCAAATGTTATGAAAAATTCTGACCTGGAAATTTTTGAAAATATAAATTATTTATGCCAAAGGTGTTAAGACTTAAGCAAGTGTAATTGGACCTGAATTTGTGGTTCTAGGAAACACAAACATGATTAATAGATCACAGGTATAGTCACTATTTGTCTTCTCAGCAAGTGAAAGGTAGACTTGTGAATAAATGAATACCAGAATATGTGCCAAAACACCTCCATGATTTTATTACTTGCTGCTGTTCTGTTAATTTTAAAATGACTTCATTCAATCTCAACTGAACTTTTAATATGCCACATCTTGGCAGGAGAGTGTCACAAATTTATTCCAATGGTCTCCACATACTTACCTATGGCAGTAAACATTTTAACTACCACCTTTCAAAAAAAAAGAAAAAGAGAGATATCAAAATATTTAGAAGAAAGAATTCCACAGCTAGGACACACAGTATCTGAACTACATTAATATGCAACTGAATTTTGGAGAGGGTGGTTGAGGTCTATAAAAATACCAATAATCCTACTCTGCTCCAATCTGAAACACACATGTAGTAATGTGAAATCACGGTTGAGGAAACACAACCTCCAGAGGTTGGGCAGAATTTCAAGACTCACCCAGGTATGGAATAGCACCCACAAGCTGTCACAGAGAAACGAAGAGGCGTAGAGGCTAAAGTGTGTTCTAAGGAAGCATGCATGTCAAGCCTTTGTGGGTGGCATTTGGGTGTTCCTGGGAAACATCAGGTGTAAGAGTACAGCCCATAGGCTGTGCACAGCAAAGATACCTGGGCTCTTTGGGAAAGAAAGCAAGTAGAGGTGAATGACTCTAGAACAAAGCTGAGCATACTTGGTGTGCTGATTATTTCAGGAGATGTCGCCTTAGGACCTTTATAAGTGCATCAAGTGTGGCCTGTATGAACACAGGCATGAAAGCCGGCACTGATCCTGATGTCTAAGAGATGAGCCCAAATCAGTTCTGATAAGTGACTCTGTCTCAACGTTGGATATCACTGGTGTCATTTCAAATGGCCAATGTTCTGGTTGGAGAAGATCCGAACTACAGTTTGCTATGGTAAACGTGGTGAGGTTCTCTGGCTCCCACAGGGGCAGGAGCAGTGATCACTAAGAGCAGATGCACAGACAGTTAGCAGGGCGGGGACATCAGTCACAGCTGCCCTGCACCGGTGAACAGGGCTCTCCTGCAACACACTTTCCACCCTGAAGGTAGCGCGTACTACTAACATTTTTTTTAACTTCACTTATAAACATTTTTTTCTGTGCATCATTATGCACCCAAATGCATTTTTGCACTTACCATCATAAATGTTATAGATAAAACAAATATTCATATGTTTCAAACCACATTTTCCTTTGGCTTTCAATATGATTTTCTAGAAGAGATTCTGTGAAGGCACATGAGCTATGTTGGTGACCACGAAAGGCAAGTAAAAGAAGGCATCATATTTAATAACTATACTTACTGTAGGTTTTAAAACATCTTCATATATATATTTATTCCATGATCATAATAACCTAGTAAGCAGGACAGGAGTTATTATCATTATTGCAGCAATTAGTAAGCTGATCTGGGTTTCAAGATGTTTCTTGTGTTGTTCAAGAACCCACGACTACGGGCTCAGTAGCACACACCTGCAATCCAGGGACTCATGAGGCTGAAACAGGAGGATCCCAAGTTCAAGGTCAGCCTTAGCAACTTAATGAGGCCCTAAGCAAGTTGGTGAGACCCAGTCTCAAAATACAAAAGTAAAAATAAAAAGGGTTGGGGATGTGACTCGGTGGTTAAGCACATCTTAGGTTCAATGCCCAGCACCAAAAAAAAAAAAAAAGATTTGTACTCAGGTTATCTAACCTGCAGTTCTTTGTTCTTTCCTCTAGAATAAAAACTGGATTACTCACATTTTTTATTTCAATAGAAATATCAATAGATAGATACACAGATGGATAGACAGATGTCTCTAGATATATTTCTTACGTAAGTTTCTATATAGAGGAATCTAGATAAGATTTATATAGAAATCTAGATATTTATATCTAAGATATCTATATGTATATAACTGTATATCTAATCTAAGATATATATGTATATAATTATTTATTTGTTTTGTAAGTATTTATACACACACATATTTCTGGAAAGGAGAGACCTGTCTGCCTAACCTCCCTATCTCCACCCCAGTCCTGACCCTAGGAGGAAACAGGAATATAACATTTCCTTTGAAATCAGGGAGGAGCTGAATGAGGACCCCTCTGCCCTGCCTTTGTGGGAAGCAACACAGAAGGAAGTAATTCTCTCTCCAGGAAACACAAGCATGAGTCATCCATTGTAATGCAACGGCAATGGTCTCTGCCATCTAAAATCACTTGTACTTGGAGAAAGCCCGCAGAGCGACTTGCAACCTACCAGTCAGGAACTTGGGCTATTCAATGTTTTATTTAAATGACCTTTCACTTCAGGAAAGTCTGAACGTGAGACTTCCCTCCAAGCCTGCAGATGTGAGGCTGTAAGTAAAATTGGGTAAAAGAGGAAGAAAAACGTCAGGGAGAGCTGAGTGAAGTATGGGAAAGCTGATAATACCACAGCTGATGCTTCCAAGACGGTTAACACACATACCACGAAAACATCAAGTGAAATGAAGACAAGATTGGTGATTCAAATTTCCAAATCCTTTAGCAATAATTTTTATAAGCTGCTAAATCTTACAAAATATTGAATTGTGTTTATCAAAGCAACATCAACTGGGGCTTCCATTTTGTTTTACTTGGCTCTTCAAGAAGGCACTTTTGCACAATTATGTCAACACAGAGTTAACCTTTGTCAAGAAGGGCAAGTACTTCAATCCTTTGTCAGTCATTTCATTTGAGAGAAGGATCTGAGAGTCAAGTACAATAGGCAACTACTCTTGGCTTCCTTAGTACCTTTATTTTGATTGCTTCCTTTTGACACTCCTTCAGGCACTTCTGAACAAGTCTAGTTAAACCAGGCCCAGTTTAAAAGACACTGAAAATTGCATAGTGATGTTCCCCACTCACCTGAAAAAAGTATTTACTCTCCATAAGAATGGAAATTAATTACTATTATCTTTCATTCTGAGATTCATTTAGATTCGTTTATAATAGGAACAGGAGCAACAAAGCCAGGTTGGGGTTAATAATGAATGAGAAGAAATTATGAATACTGGGTTCAAGATGTGACCGAATTTAACATGAGTAAGGCCCAGAGGTTGACAGAGAGATGAGCTCAAGATTAGATTAAATACCATAAATGTCATTAGTTGATAGAAAGGACAATAAATAGTAAAGTCTATTGAATCACATTTTCAATAAAAAAAGAAAGAGGATATATTGGGGAGGGACCATAAATTTTCATTGTTAATTAGATGCATAAATATTACTCTCATTCAGTTCACATTTCCCAAAGTAAATAAACACTCAGAGGTAATGTTTAAATTTCTGTTGACTAATAACCATATTAGAAATATTAATCATAAAAAGTCAATTCCTGGAAATAGCATAACTGTGCCTGTCATGCTGTCAATATTTTACACATCTTCATTGCAAAGATGGAAATATTCTTAATTATTTTTCACTCTCAGTTTAATTAGTTCCTTTATGTAATCAGAAATCCTAACTCTCTGGGAAGGGCATTAAGGAGCCTAACTATGGAAGCGGTCATCATAAGGAGTCTTCATTAAATTAGTTCACCTGAAGAGGAATGACCTTACAGCACTGTTTCCAGAATATGTGGTGTATCAATCAGTGTAGTGTTACTATGACCAAATACCTGAGATAATTAACTTAGAAAAGATAAACTCAGCTCAAGGCTTGAGAAATTCCAGTCCATGATCAAGTGGCCCCATAGTTTTGGGGTTCTGGTGGGGATGTCAGATGACAAGGGTAAGAAACGCATGAGGCAGCAAAAGTGCTTACATCATGAGCCAGGAAGCAAAGAGAAGAAAAGGAGGCCAGGATCCCACAATGCCTGAGGGATATACTCCCAATGACCTAAGGATCTCTCATCAGGCTCCACCTCCTAAAGACTGCACCACCTCCCATCAGCACCACCCTGGGGGTCAAGTCCTTATCACATGGGCCTCTGGGGACACTGACTATGCAAACTGTAGCAAGTTGAAAGAATTTCTCCATAAGAAATATCTCTGCAACCCTGAGAGACCCAATAGGAGAATGAAAATATCTGCTTTTTCTTCTGATTTTTCTTTTCTTAAAAAAAGTTTCCAAGGACTTAGCACATATCAATAACAGGCATTTATTTTTCTCCTTCCTACAATAGTTAACTACCAAACTCCCCCATAAGATAGTAAGATTCCATGAAAGCAGAGGTCCTTTTTGGTTTTGTTCATCAACATAGATACAAAATGGAACATAATGGGGGTTTCAAATGGCAGACTAGAGGGCAGCTGCATTCCATGTTCTCCAGGACTCAGGATTCAAGAAGAGGAGATATTGAGAGACTTGGGACCAACTCAAAGTCTCTGGGTGAGTCTCTCCCGTTGGGGAGGCGTCCCCGTTGGGGCGGTAGTCCCGGAGCGCAGGGAACTTTGTGAAGTAGAGTTGCCCAACGAGACACCTCTCCCCCTGCTGGAGCAGTGAACTCGGACAACTGGGAGCATCATAGAGAAGGCCGCTCAGCACAACACTGGGACTCGGAGCAACCCACCGGGGCTCTGGGTGGCTGCCCAGAGGAGGAGCTGCACAGCGAGCTCTTTGGACTCAGAGTGACCACTCTGAACACCGGGGGGCTGCCCGGAGGAGGAGGAGGAGTGCGGCGGGTAGCTTGGTCTCGGATCAGCCGCACCAGAGCTCCGGGCAGCTTCCCGGAGGAGGAGGCATGCAGCGGGTCACTTGGACTCAGAGCGACCACTCCTGAATACCTGGGGGGCTGCCCGGAGGAGGAGGAGGAGCGCGGCGGGTCACTTGGACTCGGAGTGACTGCACCAGGGCTACAGGCGGTTCTTGGGAGGAGGAGGTGTGTAGTGAGTTGCTTGGATTACTAGCGACCACACCGGAACACTGGGTGGCTGCCCAGAGGAAGAGGCATGCGGCAGGTCACTGGAATTCAGAGCGACTGTATGGGGCTCCAGGTGGCGGCTCAGAGGAGGGGCTGCATACACAGGCGATTAGGTAGAGAGCAGGGTCCCAGGACCTACGCAGCTTCTTGGTGGAGGAGCCGCACAGAGACAAGCTGAGGGGCGAAGCGAAGGTTCCAGGACTGCGGGCAGCTTCTCTGAGGAGGGGCTACCTAAGGAGACTCGTCTGCGAAGGGCAGGGCTCCCAGGCCCAGGGGGTAGGTCCAGGCCCCTGTGAATGTTGCAGAGGAAGGCTGCCCAGCCCAGGCGGTAGTAGTGGATTGAGGGGAACCTCAAGGAGGGGAACTGACCAGCGAGACCTCCCCACCGGGTGAGTCTTCCCCGCCGGGTGAGGTTTTCCCACAAGGACGGTAAAACCAGAGACACAGGCCCAAACAGGCCTTGCCGCAGCCCGCAGCCTAGTTCCCCATTGGATGACCATTGGTCAACAAGTGGAGGCACCTCTGCCCACTATCAGGGAATATACCCCACCTGAAGGCCACCACCCCTAGAGAGACAGCTTCCTTGGGGAGCACCGCATTATCAACTTCCTCCAAGACTTCAGGCTACTGAAGAATAAGAGGGGATATACTAGAAATCTTCAGGGACATTATAAGTCAATAGAGGAAATCTGCAATATCTCAGCGGTCCACTGATACCTGAACGATATGAGAAAACAAGGGAAGAAAATGCCCCAAACAAATCTAGATGTTACATCAATAAAATCCAATGACAGCATGGCAGAAGAAATGACAGAAATGGAGTTCAGAATGTACATAATAAAAATGATCAGGGAAGCAAACGATGAGATGAAAGAGCAAATGCAGGTATTGAATGATCCCACCGATCGACAGTTAAAAGAGCAAATACAGGAAGCAAAAGATCATTTCAATATCTCTAAAGAGTTAGAGATATTGAAAAAAAAACAAACAGAAATCCTTGAAATGAAGGAAACAATAAACCAAATTAAACACTCCATAGAAAGCACAACCAATAGGATAGAACACCTGGAAGACAGAACCTCAGATATTGAAGACAAAATATTTAACCTTGAAAACAAAGTTGAACAAACAGAGAAGATGGTAAGAAATCATGAACAGAATCTCCAAGAACTATGGGATATCATGAAAAGGCCAAATTCAAGAATTATTGGGATTGAGAAAGGCTTAGAGAAACAAACCAAAGGAATGAACAATCTGTTCAATGAAATAATATCAGAAACTTCCCAAATCTGAAGAATGAAATGGAAAACCAAGTACAAGAGGCTTATAGGACTCCAAATATACAAAATTACAACAGACCCACACCAAGGCACATTATTATGAAAATACCTAACATACAAAATAAAGACAGAATTTTAAAGGCTGTGAGAGAAAAGAACCAAATTACATTCAGGGGGAAACCAATACGGATATCAGCAGATTTTTCAATTCAGACTCTAAAAGCTAGAAGAGCCTGGAACAACATTTTTCAAGCCCTGAAGGAAAATGGATGCCAACCAAGAATCTTATTCCCAGCAAAACTTACCTTCACATTTGACGATGAAATAAAATTCTTCCATGATAAACAAAAGCTAAAAGAATTTACAAAAAGAAAGCCAGCATTACAGAACATTCTCAGCAAAATATTCCAGGAGGAAGAGATGAAAAACAAAGAAGCAAATCAGCAAAGGGAGGAATTATCCTAAAGGAATTGTCAAATAAAGGAGGAATCAAGTCATGTCAAAAAAATTAATTAATTAATTAAATTAAAAAAATGAACCAAATGACCGGGAATACAAATCATATCTCAATAATAACCCTGAATGTTAATGGTCTGAATTCATCAATCAAAAGACATAGACTGGCAGATTGGATTAAAAAGAAAGATCCCACATTATGTTGCCCGCAAGAGACTCACCTCATAGAAAGAGATACCCATAGACTAAAGGTGAAAGGATGGGGAAAAACATACCATGCACATGGACTCAGCAAAAAAGCTGGAGTATCCATCCTCATTTCAGATAATGTGGACTTCAAGCCAAAGTTAGTCAGAAGGGATAAAGAAGAACATTTCATACTGCTTAAGGGAATCATAAATCAGGAAGACATAACAATCATAAACATCTATGCCCCAAACAGTGGTTCATCCATGTATGTCAAACAAATCCTTCTCAATTTCAGAAACCAAATAGACCATAACACAATAATACTAGGTGATTTTAAAATGCCTCTCTCAACACTGGACATATCTTCCAAACAAAAATTGAACAAAGAAACCATAGAACTCAATAAAACAATCAATAATTTAGACTTAACAGACATTTATAGAATATACCATCCAACCAAGAGCGAATACACTTTCTTCCCAGCAGCACATGGATCCTTCTCTAAAATAGACCATATATTATGCCACAAAGCTAATGTTAGCAAATACAAGAAGATAGAGACACTACCTTGTATTCTATCACATCATAATAGATTGAAATTAGAAATAAATGAAAGAGTAAAAAACAGAAACTACTCCAACACCTGGAGATTAAACAATATGCTATTATATGATGAATGGATAACAGAAGATATTAGGAAGGTAATTAAAAAATTCTTAGAGGTAAACGAGAACAAAGAAACATCATATCAAAATCTCTGGGACACTATGAAAGCAGTACTTAGAGGAAAATTTATTTCATGGAGCGCATTCAATAAAAGAAGTAAAACTCAACAAATAAACAACCTAACACTACAGCTCAAAGCCCTAGAAAAAGAAGAACAGATCAACACCAAAAGCAGTAGAAGACAGGAAATAGTTAAACTCAGAGTGGAAATCAATGAAATTGAAACAAAAGATACAATACAAAAAATTGACAAAATAAATAGTTGATTCTTCGAAAAAATAAACAAAATTGATTAACCTTTAGCCACACTAACAAAGAGAAAACGAGAGAAAATCCAAATCACTAAAATTCGGAATGAACAAGGAAATATCACAACAGACACGATTGAAATACAAAACATAATTAGAAGCTATTTCGAAAATCTATACTCCAAGAAAATAGAAAATTTCGAAGACATCAACAGGTTTCTAGAGACCTATGAATTGCCTAAACTGAACGAGGAGGACATACACAATTTAAATAGACCAATTTCAAGTAATGAAATAGAAGAAGTCATCAAAAGTCTACCAACAAAGAAAAGTCCAGGACCAGATGGATTCTCAGCCGAGTTCTACAAAACCTTAAAAGAAGAGCTCATTCCAATACTTCTCAAAGTATTCCATGAAATAGAAGAGGAGGGAACCCTCCCAAACTCATTCTATGAAGCCAATATCACCCTGATACCTAAACTAGACAGAGACACATCGAGGAAAGAAAATTTCAGACCAATATCCTTAATGAACATCGACGCAAAAATTCTCAACAAAATTTTAGCAAATCGCATACAAAAACATATTAAAAAGATAGTGCACCATGATCAAGTGGGTTTCATCCCAGGGATGCAAGGTTGGTTCAACATCAGGAAATCAATAAATGTCATTCACCATATCAATAGACTTAAAGTCAAGAATCACATGATTATTTTAATAAATGCAGAAAAAACATTTGATAAAATACAGCAGCCCTTCATGCTCAAAACACTAGAAAAAAAAGGGATAGTGGGAACGTTCCTTAACATTATAAAGGCCATCTATGCTAAGCCCATGGCTAATATCATTCTAAATGGTGAAAAACTGAAAGCATTCCCCCTAAAAACGGGAACAAGGCAGGGATGCCCTCTTTCACCACTTCTATTCAATATCGTCCTTGAAACTCTAGCCAGAGCAATTAGACAGACCAACGAAATTAAAGGGATACGAATAGGAAAAGAAGAATTCAAACTATCCCTATTTGCTGATGATATGATTACATACTTAAAGGAACCAGGAAATTCCACCAAAAAACTTTTAGAACTCATAAGTGAATTCAGTAAAGTAGCAGGATATAAGATCAAAGCACATAAATCTAATGCATTTTTATACATAAGTGATGAATCTTTGGAAAGAATAATTAGGAAAACTACCCCATTCACAATAGCTTCGAAAAAAATAAAATACTTGGGAATCAATCTCACAAAAGAGGTGAAAGACCTCTACAATGAGAACTACAGAACACTAACGAAAGAAATTAAAGAAAACCTTAGAAGATGGAAAGATCTCCCATGTTCTTGGATAGGAAGAATTAATATTGTCAAAATGGCCATACTACCTAAAGTGCTATACAGATTCAATGCAATTCCAATTAAAATCCCAATGACGTAACTTACAGAAATAGAGCAAGCAATTATGAAACTCACCTGGAAGAATAAGAAACCCAGAATAGCTAAAGCAATCCTTAGCAGAAAGAGTGAAGCAGGGGGTATCCCAATACCAGATCTTCAAATCTACTACAAAGCAATAATAACAAAAACAGCATGGTATTGGTACCAAAATAGACAGGTAGATCAATGGTACAGAATAGAGGACACGGACACAAACCCAAATAAATACAATTTTCTCATACTAGACAAAGGGGCCAAAAATATGCAATGGAGAAAAGATAGTCTCTTCAACAAATGGTGCTGGGACAATTGGAAATCCATACGCAACAGAATGAAACTAAACCCATATCTCTCACCGTGCACAAAACTAAACTCAAAGTGGATTAAGGACCTCGGAATCAGACCAGAGACCCTGCAGATTATAGAAGAAAAAGTAAGTCCAGAGCTTCAACATGTCGGCTTAGGACCAGACTTCCTCAACAGGACTCCCATAGCACAAGAAATAAAAGCAAGAATCAATAACTGGGATAGATTCAAACTAAAAAGCTTTCTCTCAGCAAAGGAAACTATCAGCAATGCGAAGAAAGAGCCTACAGAGTGGGAGAAAATCTTTGCCAATCATACTTCAGATAGAGCACTAATCTCCAGAATCTATAAAGAACTCAAAAAACTCCACACCAAGAATGCAAATAACCCAATCGACAAATAGGCTAAGGAAATGAACAGACACTTCACAGAAGATGTACAAGTAATCAACAAACATATGGAAAAATGTTCAACATCTCTAGTAATAAGAGAAATGCAAATCAAAACCATCCTAAGATTCCATCTCACCCCAATTAGAATGGCGATTATCAAGAATACAAGCAACAATAGGTTTTGGCGAGGACGTGGGGAGAAAGGTACACTCATATATTGCTGGTGGGGTTGCAAATTAGTGCAGTCACTCTGGAAAGCAGTGTGGAGATTCCTTAGAAAACTTGGAGGAACCACCATTTGACCCAGCTATCCCACTCCTTGGCCTATACCCACAGGACTTAAAATCAGCATACTACAGAGATATAGCCACATCAATGTTCATAGCTGCTCAATTCACAATAGCCAGATTGTGGAACCAACCTAGATGTCCTTCAATTGATGAATGGATAAAGAAACTGTGGCATATATATACAATGGAATATTACTCCGCCATAAAGAATGATAAAATTATGGCATTTGCAGGCAAATGGATGAAATTGGAGAATATCATGCTAAGTGAGATAAGCCAATCTCAAAAAACCAAAGGACGAATGATCTCGCTGATAAGTGAATGATGACACATATTGGGGGGTGGGAGGGGTTAGTGTTAGGGTTAGAGTTAGGGTTAGGGAGGGGGTCAAGAATGGAGGAAGGAAGGACTGTATAGAGGGAAAAGAGGGGTGGGAGGGGTGGGGGGAAGGGAAAAAATAACAGAATGAATCAAACAACATTACCCTATGTAAATTTATGATTACACAAAAGGTACACTTTTACTCCATGTACAAACAGAGAAACAACATGTATCCCATTTGTTTACAATTTTAAAAAAATGGAACATAATGAAATCTCAGCAAATATTTATGGAATTCATGAGAGAATTGTGCCGTGTACTTAAACTCACCTCCTCTGAATGACATCTCTACATTCCTTCAGAATATTTGTGCTGAAAGAAGATGCCCAGTGTAGGTGCAAGCCAGGCTGAGTTCTAATCTAGGCCAACCAAGGTGAACTGAGCCTCAGATTTCTCTTATATAAAATGAGACTTGTAACACTTACTTTGCCTGACTATAATAGACTGGAGATAGTGTGTGCACATTGTAGACATACAGACACAAGGTCTAGTAGAATATTTGATATATATTGTGTGTCCAATCGATTAAGATTATTTTTTATCTTTTATTATCCATATCATTCCACCAAGTAAGTTTAATAGAGAATGTTAAGCCAAAGGTTAAGGCAAGCTCTCATAAGTGGGAAAAAATAGCCTACAAAACAACAAATTATTTGTCGAAGGATCAAAAACTAGTGCTCTCCGGGACAGTAAGGTCTGTACCAACTCCTGCTGAAAGATTTGAGGGAAGGTTTTACTGGGTCAATCCTCTGTCTTCATGCACATCAATTATGGTACAATTCAGCATAGCTTTCTTAGGCCCCACAAAGCTAGCAGAATCTCTTGTTAATATTAATCTTAGCTTGTTATTCTTTTTTTAGCTCCTCTGTTTTCAAAACAAGATAAAGAAACTTGGAAACCACATGGTAAATCTATTCTCCAAATGATTGTAGCATATATTAATTTAGATTGTCATGCACATTGGTTGAACTGGATCATTTCAATGTTTTCTATGTATCACTTCAACATTTAGACTTTAATTAAGAGCTAAACAATGCTTGGTACACTACTTCCTCACCTTATCAACGCACTCACAAAAAATTTAGTCGGTGCCTGAGGCAAGGTGTGATATTGTTAGATGGCATCCTGCCACTTTGCAGAGGCCTCAGATCACACTGTTCTTTTTTAGCAAATTAAAATTATCCCGGGTGGGTAGAAAACATCTGGAAAGCTTTCTTCACTCCCAGCCCTACGGTGTCTTCCTGAGTCTGCTTCCACCACACCTCTTCACTACCTTCTCCACCATCATTTCATGCCTCCTTCCTGCCTCTCTGATCATCTACATCCGGAGCCAATCTGTGTGGCTGGAGGTCTGAACCAACAGCATATTCGCCTGCCATCAGCTGCAGCACCCAGCAGTGAGACATCTAGAGCTCTGAAAACAAAGGGACTGGGGACAGCAGAGTTCTGAGTCATGTCACACAGAGGCAGTGACCTTGGCCTGACAGTTAGAAGTTGCTTCGTCAACATGGTGATGAAAACAGTGATCCCTGCAATTCCTCTGTATGCAGTGGTCCAACTCCGCAAAAGTGCCCTAAAACTACAAGTGCTCTAGATCCATCAGTTGCTGTTAGCAGTGTCGCAGAAGCCTCTCTTTTCTTACTTGGGATAATAAAGTTGCCAGGGAATTGATAACTACTCAAGAGTTGAGCTACATTAGTGGGCTCAAGTACTTAGAAGTAAGGGGTCAAAATCTTTTCAATTATGAGAAAGATCCCAATAGATGAATAATGCACTGAACTGAGAGTTGCATATAGTTTTTTTTTTTTCCAAGTTCTACATGTTGCCCTACAAACAGGAAAAGTTAGCAAATTAGCAGTTAATTATGTGTCATGTACTATGCTAGGTATACAATTCATGCACATTATCTTTCATCTTAAAATATTACAAGGTAGCTATAATTATCCTTGTTTTACTGGGGAGGACATCAACCCTCTGGATGGCTTAGTAGCAGGCCAAAAGTTACAGATGTTCTTAACAGTAGCCCCAAGATTTGGACCTAGTTATTTTCCCAAAGTCCTTTCTATCCCCAATCTATCATGGTACTGCTTCTCCTGTCATTATCTCATTTGTGAACTGAATGGTCATCCAGTAGTTTATCTTAGGTCCCCTTCAGCTCAAAAACATGCCAATTGACTTTAGGCCATGAGTACTTAGTCAATTAATAAACAACTCAGATGACTGATTAAAGTGGCTTGAAATAAGTCAACCTATGTGCCTGTGAATAGATCATAAGAAAACTAAATGTCAATGCTTTTATCCTCCCTCAGGATAATGGGGAGAAGATGAGGGAAACCGAAGTTCTGGGTCCTATCACTGTGAGTACCCTTCTGCTTACTCCAGTTGGTTATGCAAGTGAGACAATTTGCAGGGTGTCATGACCAAAAGTGTTGGGGAAACTTGGTAATAAATGAACCACATGGTGAAGTACAAAGTAGAAAAAAAAATGTGCTTTGTAGCTTCTAACTAGAAATCTATATCATTTAGCTATGTTCTAAATCTAGAAATGACTTGGTTTCCCCAGAAGAAAAAAATAGCATAACTTATACATCTTGCAGCTTGTACAATTGGAACAGCAAATAAATTCTTGAAGCAGACAGACTGATTGAGCCAAGAAAACTAAACACCAGTTTTGGAACAGTCTTGATATCTGTATCTATGTGAAAGTTTATTTCAGTTCATAGTCTTGCTACATGCTAAGGCTTTATTCAGTAAACCAAGACATATGTTCCAGGTCACCCTTCTATTGCTGACCAAAATGAGTTTTAAATTCTGAAGTACAGTATAAATTTCACCTAAAAGACACTAAGCTTGGAGTTAGGGTTGGGGCTCAGTGGTAGAGTGCTTGCTTAGCACATGTGAGGCACTGGGTTCAATCTTCAGCACCACATATAAATAAATAAATAGATAAATAAATAAATAAATAAATTTATTGTGTTCATCTACAACTAAAAAATATTTTAAAAAATAAAAAATCACTAAGCTTTTCTTTCAACCATTCAAAAAATTTTAAAGTATAATACACTGTACAAACATGCAAAGTAGTTACCACAAAACACACATCATTGACCCAGTTGATACTTAAAAGATTATGAAGCCTGCACATCTTTGAAATATTAAGTTGCCTAGACAAATTATAAAGCTGGCACTCCCTTTGGTTTGGAGGTCAATTTCTACACGTTATAGCTACAAACCGGCCTTAAAATAGGACTATGGAAATACAGATCGCTATGGTACTACCACACCCTTCTTTCCAGGTAGAGTCTTCCAGGAATGAGCAAGATGCTAAGGGACAATGATGCATAAACACAGTATCCTCTGGGAAAAAACCTGCCAGTGAAATTAAATGAACCTGCATCCCCTTAAAGGGACATGTGCCCTGAAAACCCATTCCTCCAAGAATCCAGAGACTGCAAAGTGTCTGCACCCCTTTGCTTCTGTCTAGGACGAGTAGATAGTCTCACACTGCTTGCATAAGAAACGAGTCTCCACTGCTTCCCTCTTCAGCCTTTTGCCAATCAATCAGTGCCTAGTAAGACTTCACATAAAAATTTAGGTCCACATTTGTTCACAAAGAAAGATGGACTTTTCTCCTACAGAGAATAATAAAATTATTGGTTTCAACTATGATTCATAAAAAAAACTATGATTCATAGAATATATTCTTCAATAAATGCACATCATTATTTTTGCTGTACCAATATGATTAAAGAATTTGTGGCTGGATGCTACTATCTCTGTTGGATTTAGAAAAGGAAACCAGTAACTTTTAGATAAACAAGATTTCCTCTCTTCTTAAGTCAAGCTCTCATCTAATTTTGCAAGCTGTCTTAAAAAGTAAGAAAGTCGATGGAAGACCAAAGTTTACTCTCCCTTAGAATGTGTGCAAAATTACAGAATGGAAATAAATTAGTTATGTACAAATATAAAAGATATCTCTAATTCAGTTTATTTTTAAGAATCAATATTGACTTTTTTTCCAGTGCTCAGGATCTAGCCCAGGACCTTGAGCATTCTAAGCAAGTACTCTAGCACTGAGACACACCCCCAGAATCCCCTGGTTTTTTTAAATGAAAAATATAATTAAATTTAAAACAATATTTACAAAAAAAAACTTAACTGGGATTTTCCAGGACAGTTCAGAAAAGCTATTTCCACAAACAGTCCCCAAACTAGAATACTTGATAAGGACTCTTGCAAAGATTATACCAACTCAAATGACAAATACAGTTCCATACAACAACAACCCTTAGCAGGGTGATGCTGGCCTCAAAGAATGAGTTTTGAAGGACTCCCTCCTCTACAATTTTTTGAAGGGTTTGAAAAGAATTGGTAATAGTTCTGTTAATGTCTGATAGATTTCTGCACTGACGCCATCAGATGGAAGGCTTTTCTTTGATGGAAGGATTTTTATTACTGGTTAATCTCACTGTTCATTATTGACCTACTCATGTTTTCTATTTCTTTTTATTAACACATATTAATTGCAGGTTGAATATAATGCAGTGTGAAATTTCCATACATATAAACAGTATCCATTGGTTAAATCCAACCCTTGTTCTGCACACCCTAAGGTTTTGCATACCTTTCCTCATCCCTTAATCAACAATTACTCACAGGCCAATTTTATTTAGCTTTGACATGAGAAACAGCATGGTTCTGGATTATTTCACTTAATCTGATGTCCTCCAGTTCTTCAGTATGATTGTATAATTCTCCATTGGGCATACATACCACATTTTCATTATCCGTTCATCTGTCAATGGGCACCTAGGCTGATTCCCTATCTCAGCTCTTATGTGTACTACTAAAATATGCATGGGCATACAGGTTTTTATTTAGTGTGTTGATATCATTTCCTTTGTATATATATATCCATAGGTGGGATTGCTGGGTCATATGGTAGATCTATTTTTTGTTTTTTGAGGAATCTCCATCCTGTTTTCCATGTTGACTATACTACTTTACATTCCTATCCACATTATATAACATCATCACCAACATTTGTTATTTTTTGTCTTTTTTAAAATATTAACCATTCTAACTGGGTGAGGTGGTACCTCATTATAATTTTCTTTTATGTTTTCCTGGTGGCTAATGATATTATTTTTCCTATGTTTATTGACCATTTCTATTTATTCTTGTCTATTCAGATAATCTCCCCACTTTTAATTGGATGAATTGTTTTTTAAAGTTTCTTGAGTTTTTTAGATATTCTGGATGTTAACCTTCTGTCAAATGAATAGTTGGCAAATATTTTTCCCATTCTGTGGGTGGTCTTTTTACTCTGTCGATTATTTCCTTTTGTGTACAGCTTTTTTTATTGAATGTAAATCCATCTGTCAATTTTTGCTTTTGTTTCCTGTGCTTTTAGGGTCCTATCCAGAAAAACAATTGCCTGCACCAATGTCTTGAAATGTTTCCCCTGTTTCCTTCTGATGGTCCTGTGGTTTCAGATCTTACATATAGGAACTTACATTTGATCCGCCATGAATTGATTTTTGCCCATTCAGTCTTCTGTGTGTGGATATCCAGTCTTCTCTAGCACCATTTGTTCCACAAAGTTGTTTTTGAGAAACAGTTGACTGTGGTGCATGGGTTTACTTCTCTGATCCATGATCTGTTTTTATGTCAATAACCCTGCATTTTTAGTTACTAAGGCTCTGTAGTATGTCTTGAAATAAGGTATTGAATGCCTCCAGTTTTTTCTTTCTGCTTAAGATTACATTGGCTATTCAGGGTCTTTGTATTTCTATATGAATTTTAGGATTTTTTTTTTCTAGTTCTGTGCAGATGGTCATTGGTTTTCTGATGGGGATAGTATGAACATTTTTACAACATTCTTCCAATCCATGAACACCAGGGATCTTCCATTACTTCATCTGTTCTTCAATTTCCTTCACCAGTGTTTTCTAACTTTCAATGTAGAAATGTTTAGTTTCCTTAGTTACATTTATTCCTAGGGTTTCTGTGTCTTTGTGTGTGTGTGTGTGTGTGTGTGTGTGTGTGTTCATTCTTTTTCTTTCTTTTTTTCAATAACTTTTGTGAATGGAATTTCTTTCACATTTTCTTTCTCAACAAATTTGTTATTCATATATAGAAAAATCTACTGATTTTTATATGTTGATTCAGTAACCGTATTTTACTACATTCATTTATCAGTTCTAATAGGACTTTGATGGAGCCATTGGGTTTTGTATGTATAGAATCATATAATATGTAAATGGGGATAATTTTACTTTCTCACTTTCTATTTTTATGTCTTTTATCTATGTCTCTTGCCCTAACTGCTCTGCTAAAACTTCTAGTACTATAAGGAGTAACAGTGCTGAGGGTGGACACCTGTATCTTGTCCATGATCTTAGAGGAAGTGTTTTCAGATTTTCCCTGTTCACTATGAGGGCTATGGATTTGTTATATTTATTTATTTATTTATTTATTTATTTATTTATTTATTTATTTATTTATTTTTCTGTGGTGCTGAGGATCAAACCCAGGGCCTCATGCATGCTAAGTGAGCATTCTGCCACTGAATCACAACCCCAACCCTATACATAGCCTTTTAAATGTTCAGGTATGATCCTTCTAACCCTAACTTGTTCAGGACTTTTCTACTGAAGAGGGTTGAACATTATTAAATATTTTTTATGTGTTTTTTTCTACACATTTTTGACATAATCATATAATTTTTCCATCCTTCATTCTATCAATGTGATGTAATTTGTTTATTAATTTGCACAGGTTGAACCATCCTTGCATTGATGTGCTGGAAACAATCATGGTGTATGATCTTTTGATCTACTTTGAATTGATTTGCTAGTATTTTGTTGAGAATTTTTGCCATTTGTGTTCATCAGGGATATTGGTTTATAGTTTCCTTTTTTTTGTTGTGTCCTCATCAAGTTTTAGTTACAGAGCAATACAGGTCTCATAAGATGAATTTAGAAGGGTTCCCTCCGTCTCAATTCTAAGGAATAGTTTGAGAGAATTGGCATTAGTTCTTTAACAGTTTGGCAAAATTCAGTAGTGAAGTCATCTGGTCCTGGGCTTTTCTTTGGTAGGAGACTTATGGTTTGATTTCATTGCTTGCTATTGATCTAGTCAAGTTTTTTATGTCTTCTTAGTTCAATTTTAGCAGGTAATATGTGACCAGAAATTGTTCCATTTCTTTTAGATTTTCCTATTTGTTAAAGTATAATTTTTCAAAATAATCTGCAATTATTTTGGAAATCTTTGCATTTCTTTGGTTTTAATATAAAGTCTTCCTTTTCATTTCTAATTTCATTTATTTGGCTCTTCCCTCTTTTTTCCTTGATTAGTCTAGATTATGGTTTATTAATTTTATTTACCTTTTCAAAGGCCCAGCTCTTCGTTTCATTGGCCTTTTGTTTGTTCATTTGTTTGATTTGCTGTACTAGAGATTGAACCTGGGGCTGCTTTACCATTGAGCTACATCCCTGGCCCTTTGTTTATTTTTTATTTTAAGACAGGTTCTCGCTAAATTGCTGACTGGCCTCAAATCTGCAATCTTCTTGCCTTAATCTCCTAAATCACTGGGATTACAGGCATACTCCACTCTCCCTGACCTAGACTCTACTTCTTTTATTTATTCTCTGATTTTTATTATTTATTTCCTTCAATTATTTGTGGGTTTGGCTTGTTTTTGCTTCCCTCAGTCCTTGAGATGCATCGTTAGATTGTTTAAGATCTTTTATATATAAATAAACAAATATTTTTAAATGTATTTTATATTTTTTGTGAAGACATACATTGCTATAAAATTCCTTAGTACTCCTTTTGAGGTTTTGGTATGTTGTATTTCTATTTTCATTTGTTTTAAAGCTTTTTAATTTTTCTCTGACTTCCTTAAGGACCCACTATTCATTCAAAAGAATGTTGTTCATTCTCCATGTATTTTTATACTTTACAAACTTTCTTTTCCTAATTGTGGTAATTGCTACATCCCTCAGCATTTTATCTTCAGATCACAGTCTGTACCACAAAATCTTTCAATTATTACAATACACATTTATAGTCTGCCTAACACATAGTGGGTCCTCAATTGATATTGATTGGACAAATGCATAACATAAGCATATTCTACTAATATAAAATTGTGTTCCATAGACATTTTTATAAAATGATGTTATTTTCAATCTAATAGTCTACTTGTTTCCAAATTCTACCTTTCCATGGAATTATTTGAAGGACCATGTATGCTAAAGATGTCACCATTAGCTTCTAGGTGCTCAGAAATTTTGATATGAGATTTTAAAATACTAACCTAATTTTTAAAATAATAACATTTCTTTTCTTATCAAATTCTAGTTTTATTCTTTTGTGATAAAAAAAAGAGGATAAGATCTCAATTTTTTAAATTTGTTAAACTTTGGATTGTGGTATAATATAGGCTGTATACTAGGGAATGTCCCATACACGGATGAAAAGAATGCATATCCTGCAACTTTTGGGTGGAATATTTTGTAAATATTTGTTAAGTCAACTTGATCTATAGTATTGTTTACCTCTGAGGTTTATTTGTTTATTATTTGTAGGATGAACTGTTTTTGAAATCCCCCACTATTATTGTTTTGGAGCCTATTTCTCCCTATTTGTCTATTAGTGTTTGTTTTGTAAAATTGGGTGTTCCAATATTAGAAACAAATAGATATATTATCTTCTTTGTTGAATTGATCCCTTGGTAAATATATAGTGATCATCTTGTCTCTTCTTAAAGTTTGTATATTAAAGTTTGTTTTGTTAGAAATAAGAATAGCTACTCCTGCTTACACTAGGTTTCCATTTGCTTGTTATATAATTTTTTACCCTTTCCCTTTCAGTCTGTGTCTGTATGTGTGTGTGTCTTTACTAATGAAGTAAATTTCTTGTAGTCAGCATATTGTTGGGTCTTCTTCCCTTTTTCTTTTTTCATCCAGTCAACTAGTCTGTATCCTTTATTTGGAAAATGTAGTCTGTTTACATTCAAGGTTATTGTTGATAGGTGAGAGCATTTTGCTGACTTTTTTTCTAATTGTTTCAAATATTCTTTATTCTTTTCTTTCTCTCTTGTTCATGTTCATGATTTAATGGTCTACTATATTGACAATGTTTCATTCTTTTCTATAATGAGACAAGGAAATAATAGGAATTGCTATAGTTGTATGTTATGTAGTAATAATAAGCTGTATTTGGTATTTGCCTGGACTTGTTAAACTAAAATCATAAAAGGCGCCTGGTGACAAACTTGCCGTGTGGCAGGATGACACTCCCGAACAATGCCGATATGAACCTTTATCTATGATTTGAGTGGTGGCTCCTAGTATAGTCATGTTCTGGTCTTTATCAATGAAGAACAGAGCCTGACTGGGCTGAAAATCACCACTTAAACCTGGACTTTTGGAGCAAACTGTCAGCAGCACTGTGACCAGAGGACTCTATGTCACTCTGTCTCTTGACTGCCCTGGCTGCTGTCCACTCTATCACTGATTGCTGATCAACCATAGTCACTGAGTCTAGACAACTGACCACCTCTCCCACAGCGATGACTGCCACCCAGCCTCTGGCTTATCGGACACCTGAGGACATCCAAAGACATCCGAGGATCTGCAAGAGGCTATGGAAGAATCCTTTCAGTCTTGCTGACTGACTTCTTGGCTAAGAGACATTGCATTGAGACTCTAGGTGAACAAGGGAGTGAATCTTCAATGTATTTGTGACTTGCTATTATTAGGAATGTTGAGTGTGCACTGCATGAATAAAATCCACTTGTTGGAACCAAACTTGATTCCTTCTCTTACTCACTGCTTGTGACATTTTCTAATTCTCTTTTGTGTGCCCACTCTTTTAGTGGCATTTATACTTCCGCATGTTTTTATGATGGTATATATCTTTCTTTTATGTCTGGATATAGGATTCCTTTAAACATCTTTTTTAAGGTTAGTCTGGTGGCTACAAATCCCCTCAGTTTTTGCCTAGTTTGAAAATATTTTATTTCTACTTCATTTCTGAAGGACAGCCTTGCTGGTATAGCATTTTTCTTTTAATTTTTTTAATTATTTTATTGTATTTATACATACTTTAGGGATTCAGTTTCACATAATTATACAAGCATGATATATAATTTGTTCCAATTTGGACCCCAGAACTTCCCTTCCTTTCTCCTCTCTCCCCACATCCCCATTCCTCTATCCTATTGATCTTTCTTCTATTTATATAGTTTTTTAAAATAAGTGCATTATAGGAATACATAAAGGTGAAATTCACCATAGCATATTCATATAATACCTAGGATAGCTTGACCAGGTTTATAACACACTTTCTCTGTTTTCTGTCCCCCTGTTCTCCCCCTCAATTCCCTTACTCTACTGAGTTCTTTTTTAGTTTCATTGGATTCCCTCTCTCCATTAGTATGCTTTTGGGGAAGTTATTTTTGTTTCAGGACTTGGAATACATCATTTCCATTCCTCTTGGCCTATAGGTTTTCTGCTGAGAAATCTGTTATTAGTCAAAAGGTACTGCTCCTAAATGTAACTTGGCACTTTTATCATGCCTATTTTAAAATTCTTGTTTTGTCTTTTCTTTTAACAGTTTGACTATAATATGTTGTGGTAAAGATCTGTTCTAGTCATGTCTACTTGGAGTTCCACATGACTCCTGTACATAGACATATCCATGTTTTCCCAAGATTAGGGAAATATGTGGGGTGTACCTATATGTACATGGATGCACATACAATGGGAATAGTGGTCCCTATTGGTTGATGGGGGTTTCCTTGGGTACTCTTGATATTGGCTCTGTTACACGGAAGAGTCTCTGGCACAGGATGCACCAGTGGTGCTTCAGGGCTTGAAACACTTTTTCTCTGACTAAACAGTGGTAACTGTCCCAGATGCTTCACAGGGACAGTGGTTGTGGTACTCACCTAACAGCAATGACTAGTCAGACAGGGAGTCGGGCAGGTGTGATTTATCTCTCTGAGGTGTGCCCACCCAGGAGCAGGACCTTGGCTCCCCTACCCTGCGTGCCAGTGAGTGGGCCAATAGCCAGGGCTTTCCTTCTACAAACTCTTTCAGTTAAAGTGCTGGCCTGGAAGTGATTGGGAGTGGAACTGGCCAGAGCTGGGCAAAGCCTCTCTCCAGGGTTCTTTTGCCCTATCATCCCAGCAGGGGAGAGACACCTGTGCTGAGATGTTGCTCATGACACACCCACAGACAGGGCAGCATCCTAACTGCAGTGTTCCTTCCACCCCCTGTCAGCAGCAGGCCCCCATGCATGGCACGGGGAGGAAGGGTAGCAGGAGCCATGTGGACACCTGCCTCCAATCCTGGCACTGATGCCAATCTACACATGGCTGTCCAGATCTTTGACCTCAAAAGGCCAGTTCCACAACCTCCTGACTCTTAAAGGTAGTGTCCTCCACTTGCGTCTGTGTCACAACAACCATCCCCCACAGTGCAGAACACATGGCAGACTTAGGTGACAGTCACCCTGCGGGCCAAGTTGTACTCCCAAAGCAGCTACTCCTTTCTAAGCCAGTGCAATGGAATGTCTGTGAGGTGCCAGAGATGGGAATGTGCAATGGTTTCTGATCCCTAGAGCAGACCTACCTCAGACGATAGCTCAGTTCTCAAGATGGCTCCTCAATACAGCACACTGAGGGGTTGGCTGGGAGATGATGAGATCCTTTTCCAAATAGGGCTACTGTGAAGATATCAGGTTTTTGATTTTGTTTTTGTTTTGTCTTGTTTTGTTCTGTTCTGTTTTGTTTATTTTTGGTACCAGGGATTGAACCCAGAGGCATTTAAGCACTGAGTCACATCCCCAGTCTTTTTTTTTTTTTTTTATTGTTGGTAGGGTTGGGAGGAACAGGGTCTCCCTAAGTTGCTTAGGACATTGCTAAGTTCCTGAAGATGACCTGGAACCTTCAATCCTCCTGCCTCAGCCTCCTGAGTCACTGGAATTATAGAGAGGCACACCATGCCCGCCCGGCAGATTTCGGGTTACTTGTGAAGTGGGCTACAAGCCCATGAGGATTGTGAGACTTTCTGACAGCTAGGATTGCTGATAGTTTGCTGAGACTCTCTTTTACCCTTATTGCTCCAAGGCAGAGGCTCACCCTACTACCACTATGGAGCCAGAGTAGCAGATGCTGGGATATTTTGTTTCTCTTTCTATGCTATTATCTCAAGTGTCTGAATCTTATAGGATTCCAGTCTCTCTCTCTCTCTCTCTCTCTCTCTCTCTCTCGATGATTTCCAGGGTTCTTCATAGTCAATCACTTCAAAATGCAGTTATGCACCTATTACTTTGGTCCTCTGTGCAGGAGTTAAACACTGGCAGCTCCATTCAGCCAGCTTAAACTTCCTCTATTTCTCTATGATTCAGTTTTGGTAGTTTCCATATGCCCAGTAATTTTTTTATTATTATTATTATTATTATTATTATTATTATTATTATTATTTTACAATGCTGTGAATGGAACACAGGGCCTTACACATTTGAGGAAAGTATTCTACTACTGAGTAGAGTACTCCCTATGCCCAGTAATTTAATTCATTTCTTCTAGCTTTTCCAATTTGTTGCGTATAATTGTTCATAATAATTTCTAATGATCCTTTGTATTTCTTTAGTATCAGTTAAAATGCCCACTATTTTCATTGCTGATTTTATATCCTTGAGACTTCTCTTTTTCCTAAGGACACAACAACAAAAAGAAAGCTACAGGCCAGTATTCCTGATAAACAAAATCCTGAAAAAATATCCGTAAATCAAATTCAACAGCACATTGCAAATCATTCACTATGATCAATTGGGTCACCCCCAGTTGCAAGATTTGTTCAACATACATGTATCAATAAATGGTTATGCCATTAACACAATCAAGGGCAGAAATCACATTATCATTTCAATAGAAAAATCCTTTGATAAAATTCAACATCCTTTTATGATAAAAATGCTCAACAAATTAGGAAGATAAGGATGATACCTTAACACAATAAAGGCTGTATATCACAAACCCACAGCTGATACATACTGAATATGAAAAATATGAAAGTTTTCCACTCAAGGTCTGGAAGGAGACAAGGATTCTGACTTTTATTTAATACAGTACCAGAAGTCCTGGCCACAGTAATCAGACAAGAGAAATAAATAAAACTCATCCATTTGGAAAGGAGCAAGTCAAAGAATCCTTGTTTGCAGATGACATGACCTTGTATATAGAAAATCTTAAAGACTCCACTAATAAACCACTGGAGCCAATATAAAAAAAAAAAATCAATGACATTTCGGGATAGAAGATCAACACACAAAAATTACTATTATTTCTATATACTAATAGTGATCTGAAAAAAATATCAAGAGAATATCATTTATAATTCCTACAAAAATAAAATACCTAGAAATAAATTTTACCAAAGAGGTAAAGTAAAATAATATGAATGCCATAAAGCAAATAATAAAAACCATCAAACCTCAATGAAAAAAATTGAAGAGGATACGTGTATGTGAGTTAAAAAATACAGTATTGTTAAAATGCCCACATGATCCAAAGTAATCCACAGATTTAATGCAAGCCCTATCAAAAAAATCAATGTAGTTCTTCACAGAATTAGAAAAAAAAAATTTTAAATTTGTATTGACCCACAAAAAAATGCATACAGCCAAACAATCCTGGTGGTATCATACCATCAGACCTCAAAATATACTACAAAGCTATAATAAAAAGCATTGTATGAGTATAAAAATAGACACACAGGCAAGTGGAACAGAATAGAGAGCCCAGAAACACCCACACACATTACAGCCAAGGAGACGAAATGGGGAAAGGACAGTCTCTTCAATAAAAGGTGCTGGGAAAACCAGATAACCACATGCAGAAGGTAAAACAAGATGCTCATCTCTCACCAGGTACGAATATCAACTCAGAATGGATTAAAGATTTAAATGTAAGGCCCAACACTATGGAAATACTAAAAAAAAGAAAAAATATGTAGGTGAAATGCTTCAGAACATTGGATTGGGCAATGCTTATGTGGATATGACCCAATAGGCACAGGTGACAAAAATTGACAAATAGGACTATTTGTCAAACTTCAAAGCTTCTGTATAGGAAAGGAAACAACCAACAGAGCAAAGAGAAACCTATAGAATGGGAGGGAAAAAACTGCAAACTATGTATCTGACATGGGGTTATTAGCCAGAAGATAAAGGTACTCAAGTAAATAGCAGAAAGTCAAACCACCCAATTTCAAAATGGGCTAAAGATCTGAAAAATGCAATTGGTCAGCAAACATATGAAATAATGCTCCATTTCATTAATCATTAGGGAAATGCAAATCAAAACCATAATGGGATGCCATCTCACTCAGAAAATGTGGCATTTATATATATATACAATGGAATACTATCCAACTTTAAAGAAAAATAAAACTATGGCATTTGCTGGTAAATGGATGGAGTTGGAGAATATCATGCTAAACAAAATGAGCCAAACCCAAAAAACCAAAGGCAAAATGTTTTCTCTGATTTGCGGATGCTCATTCCCAATAAGGGGAGCGGGGCACTAGGGAAAAACAGTTACTTTATATTAGGTAGAGGGGAGTGAAAGGAGGAGAAGGGGTATGGGGGTAGGAAGGACAGTAGAGTAAAACAGACATTTTACCTCATGTACATATATATGACTGCATGACCAATGTGATCCTACAATATGTACAATCAGAAAAATGAGAAATTACACTTCTTTTATGTATGATTTACCAAAATGTATAAATGCATTCTACTGTCATGTACAACTAATTAGAACAAATTTAAAAATTAAAAAAAAAAAAAGATAAGATGTAAGACATACTGGCCAGGATGTGGAGAAAGAAGAACACTTATGTAGTATTGGTGGAAATGTAACTTAGTACATCATTATAGGGAATAGTGTAGAGGTTCCTCAAAATACTGAAAATAGAACAACCATCTGATCCAGCAGACTCATGTCTGTGTATACACCCAAAGGAAATGAAATCAGTCTGTCAAAAAGACATCTGCACCCCCATGTTCATTGCAGTAATACTTACAATAGCCAGGATATGGAATCAACTTAAATGTCCATAAATGATCAGTGGATAAAGAAAATGGAGTCTATATACACAATGGAATATTACTCAACCATATAAAAGCATTAATTCCTGTCATTGCTGACAATGTAGATGAACCTGGAGGATGTTTTCATAAATGAAGTAAGCCAAGCACAAAAAGAAAAACACCTCATGATCTCATTCATAAGTGGGATCTAAAAAGTTGCTCCCTCAGAAGTCAAGAGCAGAATAATAGGAGACATTAGATAAAATAGGGGAGGGGCCCAAGGGGAAAGGCCTGTCAATGAGTACAATCATTTGATAGAACAAACAAGTTCTGGAGTTCTATGGCATAGTATGAATATAATTAACAACATGCATTATATATCTCAAAATAGAAGAGATGATTGTAATCCCAGCGGCTCAGGAGGCTGAGACAGGAGGATGGTGATTTCAAAGCCAACTTCAGCAATGGTGAGGCACTAAACAACTCAGTGAGACCTTGTCTCTAAATAAAATACAAAATAGGGCTGGGGATGTGACTCAGTGGTCAAGTGCCCCTGAGTTCAATCCCCAGTACCAAAAGAAAAAAAGAGAGAGAGAGAGACGAATTTGAATCCACTCACCATAAAATAATGATAAAAGTTTAAGATGGTGGACTTATTAATTACCCTTAGTTGCCACAAACTGGTGGCACACAAATGTAGTCACAGCTACTCAGCTACTCAGGAGGCTGAGGCAGGAGGACCACAAGTTTGAGGTCAGCACTGGTAACTTAGTGAGACTCTGTCTCAAAACAAAAATACAAAAGACTAGAAATATAGCTCAGTAGTAGAGTGCCCCTGGGTTCAATCCCCTGTTTCAGAAGAAAAAGAAAAATTACCCTACATTGATCACTATCAAACATACACATGAATCAAATCATCACAATGTGCCTCATAAATTTGTACACATATTATGTAAATCAAAAAATTATTTAATTAATTAATTTAAAAGCCCTTAATCCATAGGGCATTTGGGGGTTTTGTTTGTTTGTTTGATTGATTTGTTTTATGATATGTCCTCTTTTTTGCAGAGAGATGTTCTGGAGCTATGGTGAACTCTGAAGCTTGTTGGAATTATCCCCTGCATACTTCATGCCATCTCGTGCCTCCCTTCTTTGGGAAGCCTGTCCCCTCTGTCCTGAGGGCTCAGCACTTTCTCCTAATGAGAAGGTCTAATGTGACCACCTGAAGGAAATCATCTTAAGCACTGGTTAAATTCACCCATGACATTGGCAATGATCCAATCCACCACAAGAGAAGGCTAAATTGGTCCATGACATTAGGTACTAGTTAAGTTGATCCATGACATTGATCCATAGACAGGTCTAGTCTAGCCCTTCTCTAGTTGTTTGATTTAAGAAAGTCCCTGTTGCTAGGCTTTTCCTTCTGAGCAGAAACCAGGTTAGACTTAGCCTGTTATGTCTATTAGCATTAAACATAACAAATCCAACCATCTAGCATAAGATCACATATATTGTCCATGAAAAATAAATGCTTTCTGACGTTGTTGTTGTTGTTGTTGTTTGTTGCTGTAATTAAGTCACAAAACCCGTAGGGAGCAAGGCTGAAACTGAGCCAGCACAGTCACACTGGGCTTGTGGGGATCACTGGCCAGGCACTCCTGTGGGTGGTCACCCAAGTCCTTTGCTCCCTGCCTGTGGTGGGTGTCAGAGAGCCGAGGTTGCAGACCAATGCCGGGAACTTTTCCATGCACTGTCCTGCAAAGCACCACAGACTTTTATCTAATTCTCACTGACATGTGGTAGAATCCCATGTTTATCTGGAATGTAGAACTGATGTTTCCTTTTTTTAATTACTAATATATAATAAATTATCAATCAATTTGTTACCAGGTTGATATATTTAGGAAACCTAGACACTGTTAATGGTTCTATTATTTGTTCTGAGACAAGGAGAAAGCTTTTGGTATCAAAAATTTCTACAAAAATTGAATCAAGTAATAAATCATCGGTTGCAACAATTGACTTGTTCATTATTCACAATATGCGGCACCATAAATATTTGGAAATGTCTAGATATTTGGAAATCTAGATAGTTTTTGGCATGTCAGTACAGTTATAAATTCAAATCAACTTGCGTATTTCATTCATATTTAGTGTATAACTGTAAGGTGGTAGAACTGGTTTCTCTTGTTATAGGCAAAATTTAGTCTATGGTCACGTTGTGTGGTTTTCTGTGTCTGAGTTGCAGTGCAGTAAACCAATAATAAATGCTAGTCAATGTGCAGACAGTGTGATTGATGACCTCAAGATACAATGATAGATCCCTGAATCCTAGGAATTTATAGTTTAATAATTACATATATATATAAAATATACGTATAAATTCCTGTCTTGCATTTTTCCTGTGTCTCTCTCTCTCTCTCTCTCTCTCTCTCTCTCTCTCTCTCTCTCCCTTTCACAGCACAGCATATGAAATTTAACTGGCATTTTAGAGGCCTATATAATCTAAAGCAGATTGACTCTCCATCTTTAAGGATTTCAAGCAGAATAATAATGTCAGCATCCAGAAAAATATGAGAGAAAGAAAGAAAGTCATTTTTATAGTTAAACGTCAGCTCCCTGGTGAACACGTACTCAGCACTTTCATGTTAACAGAGCTGGACATGATGCCTGCATTTACCACTGTGTCTGAGGGAAGTACTTGCTTCCCTCAGAGACCCCCACCCCACCCAGACCCTCCTCCCTTTTTATTTTTGTTTGAGCAGCATTGGTTTTCTGCCTGTTTGGCCAATGCTGTTCCAGGATGTTCTGTGGCCCTTTGCAACACCCTCTCCAGAAAGTAAATCAACTACAGCAAAGTATAAATACATTCCACAGGGCAGGACAGATTTCACTAGACTGCATATAGTATCATAGATTTTCTGAGAATGAAGATCTGTACATGAAAGTATTAAATGCCTCTTATTAGTCTGTTAGGGCTGCCTTAACAAAAAGCCACAGACAGGGGGACTTAATCAGAGAAACTTCTCTCTCACAGTTCTGGAAGCTGGAAGTCCAAGGTTAGGGTTGTTTCCTCTGAGGCCTCTCTCCTGACCAACTGCTGCCTTCTCTTTGTGTCCTCAAGTGGCCTTTTCTCTGTGCCTGTGATCTCTGGTATCTCTTCCTCTTCTTATAATGACACCAGCCATATGGTATTAGGGCCCCACCCTTGTAACTATCTGTAACCCTGATTACCTCTTTCAAGATTCCATCTCCAATTACAGTCACATGAATCTGGGTGAGGAGGGGGAACAAAATTGAGTCCATAATGTACAGGGAAAAAAAGATCTTCAAATCAAGAATACAATTAATCCAGCCACACGCAGTGCCACAGGTTTATAATCCCAGTGACTGGGGAAGACAGAGCAGACCAAGCACAAGTTCCAGGTCAGCCTCAGCAATTTAGTGAGACCCTGTCTTAAAATAAACTTTTAAAAGGACTGGGGATGTAACTCAGAGGTAGAATGCTTCAGGGTTCAATCCCCAGCAACAATCAAAAAGAATGCCAGTAATCCCAATGAAAGAAACTTGCTAATGTTTATTCATTGATTTTAAAACTTTGATAACATGAAAGCATGATTTAACAATGAAAGATTTCACAAACCTACACAGATAGAGTCAACTAAATCTTGACAAATGTACCAAAAACATTCACTGGAGAAAAGACAGCCTTTTTAAAAAATGGTCCTGGAAAAACTGATTATCCACATATAGAAGAATACAACTAAACCCTTATCCTGCACAAAAGTCAACTCAATATGGATCAAAGACCTAGGAATTAGACCAGAAACTATACAACTCCTGGAAGAAAACATAGGATCAACACTCCAACATATAGGCACAGGCAATGAATTTCTCAATAGGACCTCTAAAGTTCTAGAAATAATGCCAAGAGCTAGTAAATTGGATAGCATCAAATTAAGAAGTTTCTGCACAGCAAAGGAAACAATTTAAAACGTGAAGAGAGAAACTACAGAATGAGAGAAAATCTTGGTTAGCTACTCTTCTGACAGAGGATTAATAATATCCAGAATATACTCAAAAAACTTAATACAAAAAAACAAATACCTCCAATTAATAAATGAGTAAGTGAACTAAATAGATAGTTCTCAAAAGAAGAAATACAAATGACCAACAAATAGATGAAAAATGTTCAACATCATTAGTAATTGGGGAAATGCAAATCAAAACTACACTAAGATTTTATCTTAGTCCTGTTAGAATGTCAGTCATCAAGGAGACAATAATAAATACTGGAAAGGATGTAGAGAAAAAGGAATACTTTTACTTTTACAGTATTAGTAGGATTGTAAATTAGTACAACCATTATAGAAATCAGCATGGAGCTTCCAAAAGACTTGCAATGGAACCACCATAGGACAAAGTTATACCACTTTTTGGCATTCATCCTAAGGCATTAAAGTCATCTGACACAGTGACACATGCACACCCATGATTATAGCAGCACAACTCAACAGCCAAACTGTGGAACCAGCCTGGGTTCATAAATGGACGAATGGATAAAGAAAATGTGGTATGGATATACACTGGAGTTTTATTTAGCCATAAAGAAGAATGAAATCATATCTCTTGCAGAAAAAAATGGATGGAACTGGAGAACATTAAGTTAAACAAAATAAGTCAAACTCAGAAGGTCAAGGGTCATAGGTTTTTTTTTCAAGTAGAAGCTAGAGAGGAAAAAGGAAAAGAAAGGTGGAGGGGATTTCATGAAAATTGAAGGGAGAGCAGCAGAGTAGAAGAAGACCAGGGGGAGGGAGGAGAGAAGGGTAAGGAAAAATACTGGGGAATGAAATTGGCCAAACTGTATTGTTCCATTGTGTGCATGTACAAATATGTAACAATAAATCCCACCATTAAGTACAGCTATAACACACTAATATAAAATATGGGGGAAAAAAATCAATATAAGGCCTCAAAGCATTAGTTTCTTTTCTAACCCCTAACATCAGTTTTTGTCATAATATTAAAATTGATACATTTTCCTTAATACTTATGAGGATTCTTTCAAAACCTGTGAGAAAATAAATTAGGCAAAGTATATGACACAATAGCTATTGTGATTTTTACTCCACACCTGAGGTGTAAGAATGGCCACATTTGTCAGTTTTCTAAATTTTATTTAATCTGGTCAGTGGGCTATGGGAAAATCAATTTGGTTTATCACTGGGAGTCCATTAATTCACTGTATCTAGGTCCAGTATGGATCCTCAAAGTCTTTCATGGCCCACTTTGCTCATGGTGGTTTCTGGAAAGTTCTTCCAATCCAAACAGCAGAATGGCTCCAACTAAAGGGAAAGCTGGAATTCTGCTGGGGCTGGGAGCCCTGCATCTTGAGTTCCCCCTCCTCAGGGCATGAGAAGGAGGACACAGAGCAGAATGGGGTCCCCAAACCACCCACTTGCCCCCTTTTCTGACTCAGAAGAGCTCTCCATCTTCCCCAGCCTTCCTACTTGTTGTTGTTGTTATTTGGTGGTAGGGACGGAACCCCAGGCCTCATGCATGCTGGGCAAGTGGTCTGCTGAGCTACACCCAGCCCCTGCTTACTTCTACGCTTCTATTTCTGCTGCATTTACATCTGCAGAAAATTTCCCCTCGGTGGGCTCTGGAAATGCTACCCTCCCAGTGATGTAGCTCAGTAATAGAGCACTTGCCTAGCAGACCCAAAGCCATGGGTTCAATCCCCAGCACCAAAAAAATAAAATAAAATAAAATGCTCCCTCTTCTAATATGTCTTCCTTTTATTACTTTTATTACAAAAATAAAAATAATTAAAGGCCAGCACTGAGCTGTCTTGTGGGCTGACTTACCCGATACACATGACAGCTGAGGTCTACACAATCTGTGAAAATGAAAAGTTTCACATCTGTCTCATCATAGCAACCAGGAGGAGAGCATGAATTCCTTCTAAGAAACGATGAGAGACGTCATAAACTAAAGGGATTAAGAAATTGGGTGCATTTCATGACAGTCTCTTTAAGTGTCTTTTAAGATGTCTGTGTAGTACATTTCTCATCTGCCCCACATTCCAGGTTCCTTAGAAGTGTCATAGTGAACCCCAGGCTCTTTCCTGGCAGAAAAAAGACTGACATCAAGAGAGATGTGGTGGGGAGAAATAGGACCTTTGTCACCAACATGATCTTCCCCATTTCACATGACTCTTTGGTCCTAATTTTATCCAAAGTTGTACAAAGTTACTCTTGGGAATCTCAACAATCCAGTGACCATTCTAGAGTCAAGAAACATTATGAGCATGTCATAGAAAATTGGCTTGTCCAGGCTGCTGGTTTTGTTCAATGGTGAGCACTTGCCTACCATGTACAAGGCCCTGGGTTTGGTCCTCAGCACCACCACCAAAAAAAAAAAAAAAAAAAAAAAAAAAAAAAAAAAAAAAAAAGCAACTAGATTGTCAGAATATGAATTAGGTAAGCAGAGTTGAAAAGTTTTTCTAGCTAAGAAACCTGGTCAACATTCATACCAGTTAACATTTTAATTACTGTTTTGAATAAGATGGATGAGATTACTTTCTGTCTTCTCTGGTATTACTCAGGATTTCTACATTCAGGATTTTTTATATTAAAGAGATACTTTGCATAACTGCTTTTTGTAAAATTAAATAAAATATAAATCAAATGTCATAATTTTTTAAAATTGTCATGTTAAAATGATTATCACAAAATTTCCCCCACATTAATCTTTTGTCATATTTTTAAAAGAAATAAAGGGTAAAATAACACAATTTGGAGGATTTGCTTCAGGATCATCCAGGACTCATTTGGGGAAGGGATGCTGATTGTCCATGGGATGTTAATTGTAAAAAACTTCACCTTCATGAGGGCTCATTATATTATCCTCCCTACGTTTGTATATGTCTCAGTTATTCTTCCATGAAAAAGTTGAAAATAAGAAGCAAAACTTCAAAATTGTATTTAAGACTCCTTACAAAAAGCAGAGACCAACAGTAAATACGATAGGAAGGTAGACTTATCACTTTACTAAAGAACACTGGGCAAATGTCAGAGTGATTCGGAAATTTCCAGCTATTCCTCCAGCTAAAGTGTTCTGAACCCCCAGGGAATCCAGCTCTTTTGTCCTCTCCTGTCATGATTGTGAAGGCTGATGGGTGTGTCAGTCACCCCTGAGAGTGGCACTTTGGGGAATAACATCACTGTGTCAGCCGGTGCCAACTGGTGCTCATGCTGTTTTAGTATTCTCCAAGGTCTTGTCAATCAGCAGCTGTACTTCTGAGAAGAATTTAAAACCAAACCCCAGTGGCAACTCTCCTTGCCCTGATAATCTAATAATGGGGTAGAGAAATAGCAAGAAGCAAAGAAGCAGGCTGTTCCCCTTCTGTTGACCTTAATGTTCTGGGTCTGAGGCTGGCCACTTGCCTCTTTTAACTTTAATCTTTCAGGGCTGCTGAATGAATATATTCATTCTAGAATTATCTATCAAATGGTGTAGGGAACTCTGCCAGGTGTTCCCAGGGATACACAGAAGCATCAGCATTCCCTCTTCTTCTAAAGAGCCACAATCAAGTTAGAATTAGATACAAAACTGTGAAATAAGTGTAAAAGGCAAGGCAGTGTGGGATATGTGTCCACTGATTAATACAGATATCCAATATTGTAAAAATTCAGAGAAGGGCCCATAGTTGAGGGAGTCATTTGAAAAGCCTCACTGAGAAGATGTTTTAATGGCAGCTTTAACCTTCTCCAAATTCAAGGATTGAGCCACAGGCACACACTGCAGTAGAAAGAGCAGGAGAACTGAGTTAGACACATCTGCCTTCCAAGTCCAGTTCTTATCTCTGAGCCCCAACCCCCAATGTATAAAACATGCAAGGCCATAATAAGTATTTAAAATACATATTAACCCTGGGGGAAATGCCTATGACTAAATAGGTCACAAGATAAAAATTAGTAAACAAAAATTACAGCCAGATTATAGAGACTTTGAGTAACAGACTAAGGGATTTAGACTTAATTCTATGGATGTCCAATGCTTTAAACAGAGATAGTCATTGCAAAAGCCGTATTTGGGGAAATTATTGCAGCAATTATGCAACCTGATTGAGAGGGTAGATTGATAAAGAGAAATTCATTAGGAGGCTAATACAATAGTCTGAGAACATGGAATCAAAGGATAAATCTAGAATTGTGACTGAAGATAAGTTTACCATGAGCTAATGAAAGGTCTCATGAAGACTCCCCCAAAACCCTAACACAGTCATGTGATTTCATCAAATTTGCAAAAATAAGTTATCAATTGGTTAAAAGCTATGCATCTTCCTGCCCCTACTTTCCTTCCATATTGCTTTCTTGTGTTCCATAATGGCAGTGCACACTGTGTGAATCAGACCTAGGGGAATTTGAGTTGGAGAGAGATCTGGTTTATGGTTAGTGAGGTATACTTATGTGGTTTCCAGTCACTTTCCTGGATAGGTAAGCTATTGCTATCTTTATCTATGCAGAAATAGCTTTAGAAGGACTCCTTTGCCCCTGGACCAGCTCACTTGTAAATGCAAGCCCACCAGTTGTGCTGAAAGGTAAGATGCCCAAGGCCTCCCGGCCCCAAAGGGGGTGGGCAGTAGAGGAGAGACAGTGAAATGAATGGAGTCAAAAGCAAAGCCAGAGAAAAAAATTCCTATTATTAGATGTATAAAATTGGCAATAGATGATTTGATTCTCATTGATAGTTAATCAAAATAGATGTTCTCTCCTGTCAAGAATATATTTCACAATGCAACAGATACAATAAAACTGTATACCTGCATTGTAATAATAAACACACCATACTTTGTTTCTTTTTAGGTCAGAATTGTAAAAAATAAAATTTATCCAAATTCCTAGGTTTATAGAACACAAACCTTTTGTCCCATGTCTAAAGGAGCTTATTTGTAAAAGGAGAGATTTTTTCACAGATTTAAGAACAATTTACATGACATTACCAGTAATAAAATGTAATGCTGAAAGAAACTTTTCTAAACTATTAATATTTTTTAAATGTCATTTCACCAAGTGAGAGAAAAGACTGAGTTGTCTTTCTGTTCTTTTTACAGAAAAATATTACACAAGTTTATAAAGAGATAATCAACAATGATATAGTCAAAAAAGTCAGAAAAAATGTGTTGAGGCAGATTGGGTAGTGAATTAATGAAAATGTGGTACTTTTAGGGATTTTTCAGTATTTGTGGTGGTCTTTGTCTGCTATGATTCCTTTTTAACCCACTTTAGGGAATCAGAGTAGTTATACAGGAGCTATGAAGAAGGAAGAGGCCTGACAGGGGAAACTGAGGAAAAAAGCATTTTTCAGACACGTCTGTTGACTTGATGGAGTTCAGCAGAAATGTCCAGTATGGTGCTGGAGCTGGAGGAAGAGTTCAAGTTGAAGACGGCATCCTCCCTGGGATGATATTGAATCGGGGTTGGAAAAATTAACATAGCCCTGATAGTATTTCCTTTCCCCTCCAGATCTCTGCATGTGCTAAGATTTGAAAATGAGTAGTGTCCGCCAGATGTCCCTATGTAAAGGGCTTGGTCCTTCAAGGGGCACTGTTGAGACATGCCTTATGAGATGTCCTTAGTTCATTGGTGCAGGTTGCTCCCAGAAAGGGACTGTGGACCCCTGGCCCAGCTTCTTTCTCTCTCTCTCTCTCTCTCTCTCTCTCTCTCTCTCTCTCTATCTCTATCTCTATCTCTATCTCTATCTCTCTATCTCTCTATCTCTCTTCTCCTCTAGTTCAAAATATGAGCATTTTCCTTGGCGATGGGCTCCCTGACATTGCCATCTGTACCATGAGGTGATGCTTTCTACAGGTCTCTTGCCAAGCTTGTGCTATGCTCTTTGAACTTGAACTCCAAAACTGAACTAAACAAACCTTTCCTCTTTGTAAAGCTAGTTACCTCAGGTGTTTCATTGTAATAACATGAAATTGTCTAATACAGTGTGGTATTTTCAAACCACAAAGCCATAATTCTGTGGACTGTTCAAAAGTATTATCAGGAAAATCTTCCCTACCAACTATATGTGGGAAATTCAGGGTCAAAGAAAATTGGATTTGTTTTCTTAACAAAATTTCTCAGATGCTTTGATATGCCATTTTGCATTATTAATCTCCCTGAGAAAGAGAACTTTGTTGACCACAAATGCACTTTTCACTCCTCTTTGGGTATAAGTCTTTTGGAAAAGTGTTCTAGTAACAGATTTGGAACAGTAAAGTCCAGTGGAAAAACAGAAATTAATACCCTGGGACCTCAGTATCCCATTTCTACCACCAGCACTTTCTTCCTTACCTGCAACAAGGTCCCAACTTCGCTTCTTCTCTTTGACCTTATCACTACATCACTTTACCCCAAGCCATTCCCCAAACTCTGGACAAAGTCATCTCTCTAATAAGCAAATCGGACTCCATTACCATCTTATTAAGACTTCATCACTTGTAGGAAAAGTACCCAACCTTAACATAGAGATATGGACATTAAAGTGTCTCTTTTCACACTGTTGTTCCCATTAATCTATATAGCTTCCATGGGAGCTGCATTATTCCTAAGGTCTCAACTGTTTTCTCTCTCCCTGGATTTTAAAACTTGGGACTGAGGGAGCCAGTGGCTATATAACTCTTAAAAGCAGAGATGTCTGAAGAGAGAAAGAAGACAGATGCACAAGTTTGAACCCAGACAAGAGTATGCCTATGGTATTACAGTTCAGATGCCTCTGTGATCCAGTCCCACCCCCATCTTTGACCTCTATAGAGGTGCCACAAATCATAAAAATCACCTTCTCACTTGAACTGGCTGAGATGGGCTTCTGGCTCTTGTTAATAAGAGTCCCCACGAATGCAGAGAGTTTGCAACTCCTTTTATGATTCAGACCCTCTTACACCATCCAGACTCACATTTGACTACTTTCCACCTCAACTTTCATGTTCATGCAATACCACAAACAGGGTAGGCCCCTCTCACTGTGCTTCTCTCTCTGTTCATCCTCTGGGTCTCTTTTAAGGTGTGTTTTGTGACTTCCATATCTGGGCCATGTGCTTCTCTCAGCTCAGGTCCTCCTCTGAGTGGGTTTATCTCACTGGGTGTCACTCCTTGTTTGTCTCCTCCACTGTGCATTTCTTTACCACAACCCCTTCTGCAAAGAAGGATCAATGACTAGAGACCATCAAGGCAAGCGAAATAAGTCAAACTCAGAAGGTCAAGGGTCGTACGTGTTCTCTCATTTGCAGAAGCTAGAGAAGAAAAAGAAAAAGAAAACTGGGGGTAGACACCCCATCATTATGGACAACTATCATACACCAATAAAAATGGGGGGGAAGAGAAAGAAGGATCAATGACCATCTTATTTATTTTTCAGTGTTCTCTGCCTAACACATCAGGCACTGTCTAGACTCTCAATACATATTTGTTGAATGAATAAGTGAAATAATCACTAGGTCAACATGCACAAAATAGCAGAAAATGAATAATGATGTGAACACTCATGGACTCAGCCCATCTTACTAGTGAGCACTGTTGGAACCTAGAAACTCTGTCCTGTTCTATTCCTTCATCCGGTCACCCATAACCCCCAAAGGTGACCACTATTCCAGAGTTTTCATTCTCATTGGTTTGCTTTTTTTTTAAGTCATAGCACACATGCAAGTATCCCTAAACAATAAAAACGTGTTGCTTATTTTGAAGTTCATAAAGATGGCAGCATGCTGTAAGTATACTGTGACTTCAGTTTTCAATACCACAGAGCATTTTGAAGCTTCATCCATGTTGATGTGTGTCATGGTGGTTCACTCATTTTCATTGCCGTAGGGTATGTTGAAGAAACTTACAATTGGTTTATCCATCCCACCCTCATCCTTTAGTCACCCAGCTCTCTAGACTCCATAATCTCTATGACAAATGTTATTTTCCAAAAATGGCACAATTTTCCTCATGCCACAGGCTTTCCCCCTATTTGACTATGACACTGTCTCAGCAGGAAGTGGAATTTAATTGCCCTCTTCTTCAATCCAGATGAGTCTGTGACTGCTTCAACCAACAGAGCATGGCAGAAGTGACACTGTAATGGCCTCTGAGTTGGGCTATAAATGTGCCAATGATGTGATTTCCATGTTGTTCACTGGAACACTCATGGTCGGAGCTCTGAGCCACCATGTAAAAAGAACGCTTACCCTAAGGCCACAGCTACATGGAAAGACCACCCATGGGTACTCCAGTTGGCAACCTAGTCTTCAAATCAGTGCAGCTTAGATGTCAGGCACAAGTGAGGTATCCTACTGATGACTGTAGACCCTATCCATTGAGTCACTCCCAGCCTTTGACTCTCCCTAGTTGAGGTCCCAGACATTTTAGAGCACAGACTAGCTAGCCCCCATATGCCCAATCCAAGTTCCTAATCCATGGTGCAATAAAATTGGTATTGTTTTAAACAACTAAGTTTTGGGGTACAGCTATAGTAACCAGAACAATCTAGCAATTATCCTTCTTCTGGGCCCCATATCTACCTGGGAAGGGCTTTGCCTTCAATATTCTTCTAACTCAATCAATGTCCTTTTTTTCTGATACCCCCCCATAGCTCCTTCTACCCAAATCAATAAAATGTTATAAAAATTCTTTATTAAAACCCTTTCTCTGTCCCCACCATCATAGAACTTCAGGCCTCTGCTCTAGCAGAACCACCTGTTAACCATTTGTCACTCATTACAACATTCAACTTCTCCAAAGACTAGAGTAAATCTGTCCAAACAGTGTTTCTCACAGTGTGGTCCACAGACCGCCTGCCTCAGAAGCATCAGGGTCCTTATTTAAAATACAGATTCTGGGCGTCACCCAGACATACTGAATTAGGTCTCCACAACTGAAGCAAGCACCCTAGGTGTATGCTAAGCATTCTGGAGTTCGACAATTATAAGTTTCCTGGGAATGAGGAGGAAGACAGGTGGCAGGGAGGATGTAGCACTTGGTGTAAACTTGAGAAAAGAGACCTGGGAGAACTTAGACAGAAATCCTTTTCTTTTGCCAACTAAAACAATTAAAGCCCCAGTGTTCTATGTGTCTAGGCCTGCTTTTTTTCCCAGGCACCATAAAACCATGACTCCAAAGTTATACAGCAGATGCTCAAAAAGCATAGCAAATTTTTAACTTAAAATGCTAAATAAATGAATAAATGAAAGAATTAGAACTTCCAGAGATCAATACAAAAGAAATTTTGTTTTTTAGACCATGGTATAGGTTAGTGTCTAGGATGGGGATTATATTTATAACTTTTAAGGATATCTGAACTACATCATGGCTACACATACAAATGGACATGACTGAATATTCTGGAACTTGCCTCCAGGAATAGGAATTTCACTAGTGCTAAATGACACCTGTGTGATACCGCTCTCTTTGTGTACTTTTGTGATCATTCTTTCAATTCTGTTTTTCTATTTCCAAAGTTAGTTGTTATATGTTTGTATTGACCCTGCATCACTTCACAAAGGATTTTGAATATCTGTTCCCCATGTATGAATAGAAACAAAACAAAGTAAGTGTTTCTGTACTCAAGGCAACTGTTCCCCAATATTAGGAGTACAGAAGCCAAGATTCATGTTCTCGCCACCCCTGTTTATCTAAGAAAAGTATAAAGTTTGACTACGCCTTGACTTGTCAGTGAAACTATATACTAGTGTTTGAATTTCACCCTAAGAAACTCATTTTAGGCCCGGTATGGTGGCGCACGCCTGTAATCCCAATAGCTCAGGAGGCTGAGGCAGGAGGATTGCGAGTTCAAAGCCAGCCTCAGTAACTTAGCAAGACCCTCAGCAAATCAGTGAGATCCTGTCTCTAAATAAAATACAAAAGGAGTAGGGGGTTGGGAATGTGGCTCAATGGTTAAGTGCCCCTGAGTTCAATCCCTGGTACAAAAAAACAACAACAACAAAAAATGCATAGCCATGTTCTTGTGAATGTTAAAGTTCCTCTTTCTCAACCACTGTTTATTGTTTGAATTCTTCTCAGCCATCATATAATCTGCATGCAAAAGACAGAAAAACAAAAAAGTGAAGGGAAGGAGAGAGGGAGATGGAAAACCAAGTCAAGAGAACCATTGCCTAAGTAGAGAAATCTGTCTCATGTCGCAAGAGTCACGGAATTCTCGAACCTCAGAGAAGATTCACTGGACTGACGTGCCACTTTGAAGTTTGCCCAGTGTTATTTTCTCTTGCACACTCCCTCTTTATGCAGACAACTTCCAGCAATGTAAAAATTCTTCGAAGGTGCAGATAAAGTATGTTTTCACCAGGGAACCCTGAGATTAGGGTTCCTCCAAGTCAAGTTCTTTGTCAGAGAATTTCTCTCTTTTAATGAGACATGAAATAGTTCACTTTGCAACCGTGAGCTATAAAAATAGTAACTACAAAAGCAGCAGAAATGAATTCAATACCTAACAATAAATCATTCTAAATTACTTCATTCGATCCTCACAGCAATCCTACAATATAGGTGAAAAATGAAATAATTAAAATTTTTCCAGGCTTTTTACATGTGCCCTCCCTTTTTCCCACGACATACTTTCCTCTGATATCTTGTACCTTTCTCTTCTTTCAAATGCTGACTTATGTGTCACTGGTTCAGAATCCTTCCTTAACTACCCATTAAAATAGGACCTCAGCTGCATCCCCCTAACTCAACTTTAGTTTTCTCCATAGTTTTGTCAACTGAAAAAAGTATACTTTTTCTTTGCTTTCTCTACTTGAAGGTAAGGTCCACACAGGTGGGAATTTATTCATTTTGCTACCATTTCCCCAATCTAAACAGTACTTGGCATACAGTAGGTATTCAATAAATAAATTAATACATTGTTCCTATTCGATTAAAAAAAAAAAACAAGCCAGGAAAAACAGACTTAAGAGATTTGACTCATGTGGCACATCTAATGAATGGCAGATTAGGGACTGGATCACAGGTGTTTGTTCCAAGTTCCCCTGTACTTTCAGGACCATCACGAAGAAATTGTGCTAATTTGATGTACACTACTGACTTCACTGGAATTAATTTCTGGAGCAATGTGAGATCTGGGACCCTCTGTTACCATTTCATGAGTGTTACCTGAAGCAAAACAAGATAAAAATTCAAGCAGGTTACATTTATTGATACTGGATGGGACAGTAGGAAAACATCTATACTCTAGCCTAGGCAGAGAAATTAGCAATCTACACCACATTGAGAACTGATGTGCATTTCCTTGGGTGTAACTGATTTCCATAGCCTCTAAACAAGCTCTTTGCAAACCATTCCCACATACTCTTTGCCAATGAGCAAATGGTTATTTCTGCTACAATAATAGCATCTTGAGAGATGATGCTATTAAGATAACAAAATCCATTGGCTACTCTCAGTGGTGGACCATTTAGTAACATGACAGGTATGTGATATCACATGAGCACTGGAGAGGGGAATAGTCTTTGCAAATGGGCCCATAATTGCTGTGCTTCAGTCTGATTATAAGTACAGCAATAAAGAGGATCTCATGTAACTTTAGATTGTCCTCTCCTTTGACTTTAAAAGATGATTAACATACATCTGATAATAAATACAATTTAATTTAATGCACTCAGAAATAGCATTGACTGCTATTAGCCTATTAACCAAAATGTATCCCCTATTAACCAATGCTTTCAAACAGATCCTAGAAGCGAATACTAAAATTTTAAGACTAACAGATGATTCATTGAAAGACCATCGTTTTAAAGGTGAAAATGTTTCAATGAAAATGTCTTATCTGTTATACCTAGCCAGGAAATAAGGCAGTCAGGACTAGCACCCCAAATGCTTTCTACTACACACAGTAGGGTTGAATTTTTCACAGGATCTGCATTTTCCCCAATAAGCCATTAACTGGATGGATTTTTGAAATTAATGGCCTTAAGGTCTGGCCACATGATGAAGAAATATTGAATGATTTGAGAGATCATTGTGAGGAACATACATTGAATGATGCTTATTAGTGTTCTTTGGATAGTGGTAGATTTCTGAAAATATATAATGTCAGTAAGGGTTATAAATAAAAAACATTATTAATGAAAATATTTTGTTAAGCAGTACAATCAATTTCCTGAACAAGTCTACAGGTACAAGTTCATTTTTTTTAACTTACGATGTTGGAAGCCAGTGAAGAATCTGAAAGACTGGAACATGGATACAAAACTATGTCAGCTAGTGCCCTTTCCATAGTGATTCATTCATTCTCTTTGCAAGAGACTAACAATTTCTCCTGTGTTGGTGTGAGAAACTTTCACTAGTCATTCCCCAACCATTTCCCTTTTTCTCGGGGGCACAGCCCGACTACTGTTTTCAAGACTCCATTGCTACTAGCTGCAACCATGTGACTGAGTTCCCAGCAGTGGGTGGCCAGCATCAGTGACATGTGCCAGGAAGTCTTCTCCTGTGCGATCCTCCTTTGACCTCCTTCACTTTCCAACTAAATGCAGAAGATCTAAGGAAAAGTTCTGAGCTTCAGGAGATGTCAGAGTCACAAGACAGAAAGAGCCTGGGTCCCTGAGTCACATCTGGAGGAGAGAGAGAGAAGTGCTATGGGAACCCACCCGAAACACTGAGGAAAGACTTTTCACAAGTCGTGGTATCAGAGACAGACACTGAACTAAGGTTTACATTGGAAGAAAAGAAAGTAAATTTGCCGTAAACAGAGGAGGAAGCCCACACAGAGCTTCAGATGTGTAATGCTTAGATGAAGTTCCAGAAACAAGATGTCAAATGTAGCTGGAGTACACAGTAAACATGGGCAAAGTTTTGAGTCTTAAGACAAAAATTGAGATGCAGTGAAATTATGAAGCTTCTCATGTCCCAAGCTAAAGACTTTAGACTTTAATCTATGGGCTGTAAAGTCCAGGAAAGTTTCCATAGCTGGATAGTGACATAAACAATACTATCCATTAGAAGGTGAACTCTGGTATCATGTGGAAAATAATTTGAAAAGGGAAGCAAATATCAGAGGAGACCAGAAACTAGACTATTAGGAAAGCTAGACAAGTAACAATGCAAGTTGTTCTAGGATATATCAGAAAAAAACTGATGAAAAACAGGTATAAGAAATCATCCAGAGACCATAAAATGTTCAAGTAGCTGTTAGGTGTGAGAAATTATAGGTAACACTAATGGGGAAGAGAAACACAAGTCAAGATACAAGTTGGAAGTAAAGGATGATAAATTTGATTTTAAATATGTTGAATGTGAGGTCCAAACTAGAGCAGCTATCCAGTGGGCAGTTTGCATTACATATGTAGAATGTAGAAAAAAATTCAAAATTGGAGTTATAAATTTGGGAGTTGGCAACATAAAGTTGATGTTTAAGCCAATGGAGTGGATGAGATCTGCCAAGAAAAGGGTATGGAGTGAAAAGAGGAGAAAGAGGAGATTTCACAGGATATTTGAGAGAGTGGTTAGAGCTGTATAAAAAGCATCAGGAGAAGAAACTATCATGACAACCAAGAAAGGAGGGACTTTAAGACTCCTGCCTATACTGAGGTCAGACCAGACCCAGCTGGGAAACCAAATATGCTGACCAGCCACAGAGTAGGGTTACAGAGCCTGGAACTACGTCACACACTGTGGGCATGTTCCAAAGATTTGCCAGAGAATGCAAATCTGTCACGAGATGGAAGTGGTAAGTTCTGGTTGGCACTTGGAGAGGGAGCAAGAAGTCAAACATCAAGTAAATGCAGAACCAAGAAGTCAGAGGATTAAGACTGGAAAAAGGCAGGAAAAAAAAAAAAAAAGGTCCAGGATTTTGGCAAAGCTCCTACTTACCAAATTCTGGCCAATGGTAGACTGAGTCAGAATAAACACAAGAGGTCGCCAATTGTTTCCAGTAAGAGGAAACCTAAAGGGCCACTGGGGGGTGACAGTTAGATGTTCAAGCAATCTTGATTATTTTAGGAGAAGATGCCACCTTACAATGGCTGAAAAAGAGGTTAGTTCATGAAGACAGTGAATAAAAATATCTTCAACAAGACTACTGAATGTTAATGAAATATCCTGTGGAAGCTGGGGCAGTAGAGTAAAAAGAAAACTTTTTTTGGACGTTTGTAGGTTAAGGGTAATAAGCCTATTGAAGAAGGAGAAAAGAAAAGAAAGAACACATGATTTAAGAAATCAAGGTGGAAGTCAGATGATATGGGACCTCAAGAAGCTAATGGTGGAAACAATTCCTTAATCTGCTTTATTATCTTAGTTGGTGCTGCTGAATCAAAATACCTGAGATGAATAATTTATAAATAATAGAAATTTATTTCTCACAGTTTTGGAAGCTGGGACATTCAAGATTAAGGCACCAGCAGATTGAATGCCTGGTGAGGGCTGTTCTCTGCTTCCAACATGGTACCTGGTTTCTGCGCCCTCACATGGTAGAAGGCAGAAGGGCAAAAGCCCTTCAGCCCTTTTCTAAGGTCACTAATCCCATTCAAAAGGACTCTGCCCTCATGGTTTAATCACCTAATAAAGGCCCCACCTTTTAATGCTCTCATATTGCTTATTAAGTTTCAACATATGAATTCTGGAGATTGTATTCAGACCATAGCATTTGTCTCACCTCATTTATTTTTGAAATAGGAGAGAAATTGAAAGAGCTCAGAAGTGATGACTTATTTTCTTAGTGAAGATTGGGTCATCCATTGAATGAGTAGAATGTGGAAAATGCACAGGTTTAAAGAGATAGGGAAGTTTTGAAATGGTGGTTGCAGAGAAGGAGGACCGTCCTGGGTGTATGAGTAATTAGATGTACACTGAAGACCCAGGGCAAGTAGTGTGTCCCAAGGAGACAGGTGTTTTCCAGAGGTGATTAGAGCCACAAGGTTAAGAACAGGGAAACAAATAAACAAAGTAAGTATTTCACCTGTTGAGAACAAAGGAAAGAAAATGGGCGAGAAATCCAAAAGTGTCAAGAGAGCGTGTTGAAAGGATGAACTGACCAATCTACCCTGAGCTGTAAGGTCATGTCTAGTATTGCTCCAGTCACAGTGCCTGACACATGAAAGGTGCTCAATAAATGTGGAATGGATGAACAAATACATGCTTGACATTTGGGTTTGTCATAGGGGAAATGAAATGGGAGGTTATTAATAGACTGGAAGAGTAGGAAAGATTAGAGAAGCAGGAGTAAAGAGTTTAAGAAGAAAAGGAACACAAAGTTGTTAGCAGAGAGTCATTTGAAAATTCAGATTTTCGGAGGGACAGTTCCAAGTGATTCAAAGGTCCAAAATGTGCTCCTGCAAATGGGATTAGTTAAGTGGAATAGAGGCCAATGTCAGTGTGAGGACAGGCCATTAGATGGCTCATTAGCATATACCATGACCTCACTTAAGATGCCAGCAGATGCTGGAGTAAAGACCGAAATCATAAGCCAAGATCCAACGTCCTTAAGGATTAAGAAGAAACTCCCAGAGGTAACAAGAACAAGAACCTGAAGATCTCACTGGGAGACTAATACCGCCCCACCTGGAATTCTCATGAGGATCAAGGTAAAGGCTCATTGTTTTTTGTTTGGAAGAAAGGGGTGCCAGTGTCCTTCAAACGAAGAGATTGTGAAGTGACAACTATCTAAAATTGTCAGGGAGAAGTTGTAGGGAACTAGAATAGTGTGGGTCCTCTTTAAGAAGCCAAAATATAGGAACAATAAACACCCAGAGTATCGTGGGGAAAATAGTGCCCCCTGGAGTAAAAGTGGGTTTCAGTAAAAGGGGACAGCAGGGAAAATCATTGTAGCTACTCATGTTATGCTAAATCCAGAGAACTTTATCTGCTTCATCTTGAATTCCCACAGCAACCTTGTGAGGTCGACCTTATTACCTCTAGATTCCAAATGAGGAAACAGGAACTCTGGGTAAGTAACTTCCTTTAAATTGCAGAGTTATTAAACAGAACAGGCAGGACTTGAACCCAGCTCTGGCATTTTGGCTTGCATTCCCTTGTGCTGTATGATGATACATTAAACCTTGGTGTGTTTAGGACTTTATAGGGGAAAAGAAGGGACAAACATTATAGTGATATGCAAACAACTGGCCAAGGACAGAGACAAAAGGTGAAGAAAAGTCAGCTGGAGGAGATCTGCATATGTAAGGCCTCAGGAACTCACAGGAGGGATCAGCCACGATGAGGGATGGGATTGGAGGTGAACAAGAAGAAAGCCATTGCAACTAACCAGCTTTGAGCCTAAACCAGTGCTTTAGTGCTCACTAGTGTGGAGGTTAACTGCTATTTTTTTACTTTTTTTTTTTTTTTTTTTTAATTTACATGAACAGTCAAACAGCAGTCTTCCATTTTAACAAACACCCTTGAGGAATCAATTAAAAATTCCCATCTCAGAGGACTTACATATGTATTGTAACAGCTTGTGTTAATTTACTAATTCATCTAATCAGCCTGCCATATTATTAGCCAATTTCCCTAACTCTTGTTATAATTCACACATTAAAAAGGAAATGTCTTCGAATTATCTTTCTGCAATATTAGAGAAAACATATAGACACATTTCTTTAAATGACTGGTCAAGACTTTAATGTATTTTATGGAAGACGACTGATTAAATCGTGTTGCTAAAGTATCCAGGGTGTTTGAAAACTGCTCTTCCAAGCATTTCGAGGGTTGTTTTTAAGGTTTTATTTGTGCCCTTTTTTTTTTTTTTTTTTTTTTTTGACAAATCCTTTCTTTATATATAGCACTGATATGTGTCGGTCAGGTTCGAAATGACTCATCAAAAATTCTGAGTTAGAGAATTTAGAATAAAGCAAGTTATTACTTAGGATAAATGCTGTGAAGCAGGGGCAGCTTTCACAGCCAGAGATTTGGAGACTTGCAAGGACTTTTCTGTAACCTGCATAAGAGGGGCAGTTTTGCTTCTCACTAAAGGGCGGTTGATGGGAAAACATGCAGCCTACCAAAGAAAAATCCTCCAATCTTCGCACTAGACTTCTTTTGCTATAACACTCCCTCAACCCTTTCTTTCCTCACTTGGACGCTCAGAAACCCTGTCTATTGTCCTCTGTAATTCAGCACTTCTCACCATCCTTTAGAATGCAGGGAGGAATTAATTTTTTAGAATTGCCCTATAACACAAAGAAGTCACTTATACCAAACTCTCATTTTATTGACAAAAACCTGTGGACTAAAAAGGTACAGCTAGGTAGAGAATAAACTTCTTTACATACTACTGCTCTTTTCCTTACCACATACCTGCCATACTGTTTTCCATAATGTAACTTCTGAAGTTCCTTCCAGCTCTAAGTTTCAATAATTTAGCTACTCTGTGGCTCATGATGAATTTGGGCATTGATATAGAATGACCTAAATAAAATCATAATAATGAGAATGATTTGGGGTGGGGGCATATCATATCTCTACTTTTGTTTTTGTTTAGTTTTAATTAACAAATTATGTATGATATGCAGCATGATGTTTTGACATGTGCATATGTTATAGAATGGCTAAATGGGGCTAATTAACATATTTGTTACATCATAGACATATCACTTTTTGTGTGTGGTGAAATCATTTAAATCTACTCTTAGCAATTTTCAAGTATACCATACATTGTTATTAATAATAGTTGCCATATTGTACAATAGATCTTGTGAATTTCTTCCTCTATCTTGCTGAAATTTTGAATCTTTTGACCAACATCTTCCAAATCCTCCCTCCGACTGCCAGCCCTTCACAATGACTTTCTATTCTGCTACCATGAGTTCAGCTTTTCCAGATTCCAGATATGAGAGCACATGGTATTTGTCTCTTTGTGCCTGACTTATTTCACTCAACATAATGTCCCCCAGATCCATGCATGCTGTCAAAAATAACAGGACTTCCTTCGTTTTAAAGGCTGAGTAATATTCTATTGAGCATATGTATACCACATTTACTTAATTCATCTCTCTGTTGATGATATTTAGATGGATTCCATATCTCGGATATCATGACTAATCTAATGCTGCATTAAATGTGGGCATGCAGATATCTCTTTGAGATATACCGACTATATTTCCTTTGGATATATACTCAGAAGTAGGGTTTATGGATCATGCTGTAATTATACTTTTAACCTTTGAGGCTATACCAATATCTATTTCTACCAACAGTGCAGAATAGTTCCTTTTTCTCCACATCCTTACCAACACCTGTTATCTTTTTACTTCTTGATAATAACCATTTTTATAGGTGTAAGATACATTTAATTTGTGTCTACCTAATGATGAGTGATGTTGAGTATTTTTCCATATATTTGTTCTCCATTTGTATGCCTTCTTTTGAGAAAGGACTGTTTTGGTCTTTTGCTTATTTTTAATTAGGTTATTTGTTTTCATGATATTGAGTTGTTTTGAGTTCCATATATATTTCATAATATAATATTTATTATTATTATATTATAGATGATATTTGTAAACCAAATATTCAAATGTTTTATACCCCTCTGTAGCTTTTTCTCTTTGTTGTTTCCCTTCCTGTGCAGAAGTTTTGTATATTGCTGTAGGCCATTTGTGGTTTTCCTGTTTTGTTTTTGTTTGTTTTGTTGGGTTTTTTTTATTTTGATGACTTTGTTTTGGGGATCATATCCAAAAATAATATTTTATCAGACCGATGTCATGAACATTTCCCCCTATGTTTTCTTCTAGTAATTTTATAGTTTCAATTCTTGCATTTAAGTCTTTAGTACTTAGTGAGTCAATTTTTCATATGGTGTGAGATAAGGGTCTAATTTCATTCTATATATGAATAACAAGTCTCCCCAACACCATTTATTGAATAGACTGTCTTTTCCTTGTTGGGTAATTGTCAAATATTGTTCAACAAGTGCATGGATTTGTTTCTGATCTCAACTCTGTGTCACTGGATACATATCTGTTTTATGCCAATTCCATACTGTTTTACTGTAGCTTTGTAATATGTTTTGACATTATGTGGTATAATGCCTCCAGCTTTGCTCCCTTTGCTCAAGATTGCTTTGGCTATTCAGGGCCTTTTGTGGTTCCCTACAGATATAAGAATTGCTTTTCCTATTTCTGTGAAAATTTTCATTAGGATTGGATTGGGATTGCATTGAATCTGTTTATTGCTTTGGGTAGAATGAGCACGTTAATAAAATTAATTCTTCCAATTCATGAACACAAGTTATCTTTCTATTTAATTGTGTTTTCTTCAATTCATCAGTGTTTTATAGTTTGTAGAATGCTTATATTTTACCTCTATAAATTTATTTCTAAGTATTTTTGTAGTTATTGTGAATAAGATTATTTTCTCGATTTTTTGATAGATTTTTGTTAGCATATAGAAAAGTTACTTATTTTTCTATGTCAATTTTGTATCTGACAACCTTACTAAATTCATCTACTAGTTCTAACAGCTTTTGGGTGGATTCCATATATATATATATAAAGATTCTTTATACATATATAAAGAATATATATATATATAAACATATATATATATGAACATGATACATATATCATGTAAATGATCATGTAATCTATGGACAGATTACATTTGAACTTCTCCCTTTCAGATTAAATGCTTTAATTTTTTTCTCTTGCCTAATGATTTGCCTAAGTATAAGACTTCCAATACTATTTTGAGTGGAAATGGTGAGTGGATATCCTTCCCTTGTTGATGATCTTAGAAAAGATTTCAGCTTCTCACCTTTGAGTATAATGATAGCTTGGGCTTGTCCTATATGGCCTTTCTTGAATACAGGTACATTCCTTCTACCTGTAACTTTTGGACAGTCTTTATCATGAAATGGCCTTGGATTTTATCATATGCTTTTTCTGCATCTCTTGAGATGATCATATGTGTTGTGTCTGTTCTGCAAAGTACTGCATCATGTTTATTGATTCGTGTATGTTGGACCATCTTTGTAACCCAGGAATAATCTCCCCCTTTGGTGTTGGGCTTTGGTTTGGGGGTGATGCTAATCTCATAAAATGAGCTTGGAAGTATTCCTACCTCTTCAATTTTTTGAAGAGTTTGAAAAAGATTTTTATTAGTTCTTTAAATGTTTGTTCTACAGAATTCAGCAGTGAAGCCATTAAGTTCTGGGTTTTTCTTAAATGAGATTTTTTTTTTCTGATTAAATATCCTTGTTCCTTATTAGTCATATCTCTATCTTGATGGAGTGAAACTTGACTAATCTGAAGTGCCCAGATATAAGAGAGACTTGATGACTATTTATAGTATCATGGACACATACATGGCCAATTGTGCAAACACCTGCTTATTGTTTGGCTTTAGTGAATATGTGGAACTGGTGAGGCTCATATCTCTTTGGTTTTCAACTTTCAATTGTTTAATATATGAAACATGAGAATCAAGCATAAAGCCACTTTTATAAGGTTGTACCCAGAAATGTGAATGTTTTTTACACTATAAATAATTCTAAAGAGTTACCAAAAGGTAGTGACTATCAATTTGATTTATACAGGGCCTTGAAAAGTGTTCAACATATAGTTTAAAAATGATAGTACTGGGCTGGGGAGATAGCTCAGTCAGTAGAGTGCTTGCCTTGCAAGCACAAGGCCCTGGGTTCGATTTCCCCAGCACCAAAAAAAAGGAAGATAGTACCTACAGAGGTGTGGTGTAATGAGTTTATGTCTTCAAGTCCTAAGTTTCTTGATTTATACATCAGGTGTCACAGAGCTAATTGAGGACAACAGACTACTATCAAGTTACAATATATTTGTATCTGTTAGTTACTGATTTAGGTCATGGCAATGTAGTCTAAGCTCAACTGGACATTTTTTTCACATCTCAGTTGGGCCTCTTCATGCATCTGTGGTCAGATGCAAATCTGCTTCAGGTCAGCTCCCTTGACCTTAGCTGGGTTGTATACATGTAAGGAATAACTGGGCTTACCTGGTCATCGTGGTCACATAGATGGTCACTTATGTGACTGAGGAATAATAAATTCAAAGAGAAAAGTCTGCAAAGTTTCTAAAGTGCCAGGCTGGGTAGCACGCCATCACTTTGGCCATATTCTGTTGGTGTAAATGTATCACAAAGTGAGCTCCAATTAAAGGGGTAAGGAGTAAGACCCCGTCCACCTCTGGATGAGCAGATCTGTAAAATCACATTGCTAAGAGCATGTATACAGGAAGATGTGAAGTGTAGCTATTATATTTGTCTAGTCAGTGCTTGGCTTCACTGAAAAAGTGTTTGATTAGCTAATGAATTCAGTAAGTGCAAATGACCTTCCACCCTAGGATTATGTAATTAATCAGGGAGAGCAAACTAAGTAAATTCTTCACTCCTATTAAATTCTATTTTACAAAAACAACACAGAGTTGAAATCTTAGAAAAAATGTACCCAGTCCTTCCTGTCCTTATACTCTGAACAGGTGGGCATTTCACTGTAGGCTGTGGGTTTCCTTATGCTTTCCTGAAGGCAATGAGGAGAAAGTATCAGCAGTGTTGGATTTGGTACGAACTGGCTCTAGAAATCTCTAAGTGAACAATCTCAAAGCAACTTATTCAGCTTCCTGGAAGGAGGTCTGTGCACTTTTATCAAACACATTTTAAAAAATACAGTACACCTTAAAACACTTCCTTGTAACAGATAATGGGATCCCTGGTTCTTCAGTCTATAATTTATCTTAAATACTGTTTGAAAACAGTGTTTCATTAAGTGCCCCATGATAAGTAATTTGTTCATATTAAGTTTTGAAATTGTTTTCATTCTCATTCCTATGATCAGCAAGCTAAAACTTGAAATCAATTTTTAAAAATCCATTTCTATACCACACAGTTTTATTCATCCTATTTGTGCCTGACAGCAGTGTTGAACTGGTAATGCAACACCACAAATGTCTATTTACCTACTTTCTGAAGAGTGCATTGCTATCACTTTTGCACACACAAAAAATGTGAAATGCACTTTCTAAGTAGCTTGTCTTATATGTTTGTCATTTTTGAAATCTCACTCTCTGGAATTCTTCATGTCTCTGGTTATTTTATATGCGTGTTTTGTTTTTGTTTTTGTTTTAACATTGAGATTTAGCTCTAATGATGCTGAATTCAACAGACAGATTTCTTTACTCAGTGTTCAGATGTGAGGAGATACAGTGACATTTGTTGGATTTTTTGATGGACACTGAATTATATAGGAATGGAGGATAACTGTTTAGTAGAGCTTTAATTAGGATCTCACTCATTTATCTAGTTGTCTTAATAATTAAATGCCATTTAATTTAATATAATAAGTTTGCCAGACTGGCTGCTGACTTGTGAATTTATGAATATATTAAACTCTTTCACCTTTAACAAAGACAGCAACAAACTGTATTTATTACATAAATAGATGTTGATTATTCTTACTTTACTTGAAAATAGTTGGATCCCCATCAGATATATCACATAAGAAAGAACTAAAAAATCAAGCATAAAACAAAACCTGGACTCATGATTTAAATACTTTTATATATATAGATACCTAAAATTCAGCTTTAGAAAATTTAATTTTCTTTATCTGCTTATATACAGTATATTTTAAGTGAAAAAGAAATTTATTTCAAAGAAATATTTTTCAATTAAATATTGCACTTAAAATTAGTTTACTATAAGAAGCTATTTTTCCTCATTACAAATTATTTTAGGATGAAGCATCTCAATCAAAATGAGAACATCCTAAGTTGTTATCTCAAAATAAAATGATATAGAAAACTTTTGAGGTCAGCATAAACCACTTTTTCTTTTTTCAGACTAGATAAGTGGGTCTACACAGCAGACCAAAAACTTTTAAAAGTCTGAGGCTGAGGTGGGGTTTGTAGAAATAATGAAGGTTGGAAGAATAGAGGTCTTAGAAATGGTAATTAATTAAATAGATGTTCCAACAAAGAAAGTAATTACTTCAATTTAAAAATAATGGGGTTTGCACTTTGAACTCTGGAGAGCTTTTTATACTGACAGGGCAATAGACCTAATTAAGTATACTGATAAAATAATGCCCCGCTCCAAATCTCTGCATCCATTCCTTATAATTTAATTAAAATTTCTTATTGTCAGGATATCATTCTTCGATATGTAACTTAAAAGTAATTAATACATTAATGATGATACTATGAATTGTATTCTTTAATAGAAACTTCTTATTTTATGACATGACAATCTCTTAAAAAACACGACTTCAGGTGCACATAAAATATGCAGATTTCTATATGCAAGAGATAAGCCAACTAAACAATCACAATGACTTTGAACTCTTCATCTCCAAGATGCATAGGGTGCATTTTTTATAAGTTGAAATAATAAATAATAGATTGGGTCTAAAAGTAATTTGTGTTTTTGCTGAGCCATCTACTCCCAAAATATCTGGATTCTGAGTCTCTAATACATTACGCTATGAATCGTAGTCCTAACTCTAACTCCTGTGTGTGGGCAAAGGCAAACCTCTGTAGTTTGTGTTTCCCTTAAAGTGTTTGTCTTTTCTTCCTGTCAACTAAAATAGTTCTCTCCATTCAGAACACAGAAAAAAAGATGGCTTTAGAGATTATGCAACATTCTGCTCCAACCATTCCTGGTTGCCAACCACCTTCTGATTTATTAAAATATGGAGTTTCATTCAAAACAACTAATCCCTTAACTCTTATCTAAATTTTGTAAGAAAAAAAAATTATAAAGATTTATGCAACTGTCTGCCCTGCCTCCTCATTCTGAGTGGGGCGTTTTCTCAGCCAGCAAGCTGAGCTATAATTTGCTACAATGATAAGGCAGGCAGGCAGGCTTGCTTTTTTCTTTTTTCTTTCTCTTTTTCATTTTTGAGTTTGCTTGATTGGAAATCTGGCAAATTTCCTTGTTTCCTGTTACCATGATGGAAATTTACAGAGATGCTGATCACCCTAATTATTTGTACTGAAGATTTAAGTTCTTATCCATCCCACTTCAAGGAAGAATTTCAAAATAATATAAAAAATTGTTTGGAGGCTCAGTGAATCCTTGATTCTGGGAGCCAATACATGGAATGTAGTCACCAGCTTAAGCCTAAACCCACTGTTTGATGGTAGACAACCTCAACCACCCATTTGGCAGTGATGGTATACTAACTTTAATTTTTTTTTATTTCATTTTACAGTTATCTTTGCAAACATATTGCCAGCCTTAGGACCCCACATCCAATACACATTAGTGTTTGCTATTCTTTTTATTCTGCATGAGTATCTGTAGCTTTTAAAGTCAATAGAGTATATTTTTTTCAAGTCAATTCTATTGAAGTTGTATGCTTATAGAAAGGCTCTGGGTTCTTAAACCCACTGTAAATAAGCTCCAGTTCCATTCTCTTCACTCCCAAGCAGACCTGCTGGATGTGTTTAGTTGCAATGGAAAGAGGAAAACTGCTCAGGGCATAGTTTCCAAAAAGGTGTTCCTTTGTCAGATGTTAATGAATGTTATTTTTAGGATTCCAGAGTCCACCAAGTTTGTGAAATGGAAGATTAACATTAATTAAAACAGGGTTTTTTATGGAAAGTCTTCTTAGGAAATTTAATATGCTAATGAGCAATTATAAATCCCTGAGAGAGTGTTAATGTATGTGGTTTCCTACCTAGCTGACCATAAAAACAATGATTTCAGAGAGTGACTCACATGACTAGTGTTCTATAGAACAATCTATGTGAAATCCTGATCTTGAACAAGAGAAGAAGGAATATTAAGTACATACATTGGGTAAGACATAGGAGAGGAAAGATGGTAAAAGTGATGTTTGGATGGTATTCATCAAAATACCGAGATTATCCTGCAGTGACAATTCCAACATATTAGTAATTTGCAACTGAAATCATTTCCTTTTTGTTCATGCTTCATGGTGATCACGGGATGTCTGAGTACACTGGTGCACATTATTTTCATTCAAAGATGCAGCTGGAAGAGCCACCACCCACCATCTAGAATGTCACAGATTACCATGGGAGTTGGAAGAGAATTTGGAGAAATACTTTCGGACTATTAAAAGCTTCTGCCCAGAAGTGACCCATGCTAATTTAAAGGATGTGAGAAAGTATGATGCTACCATATTTCCAGGGGAAGAAGAGCAAATATTTGCATGAATCTTCCTTATTGATACACAAGGGCTGAGGAGAGCTGCCTCCACAAACTCAGGCATCTTCCCATTAGCCGTCACTCATCATTGCAGGTGTAGAAAGACCAGGACCCTCAGCCCAACTCAGGACAACTCCAATGGGCAATCCCAGCATTAGAGGTCTTCAGAAGGACTGACTGAGGCTTTTATTAAGACTGGTCATGCTCCAAAGTCTGTCCCCACACATTCTTCCTACTTTTACTTCCTTTCTAGGATAGGTTCCTAAAAGCACTCACCAAGGAACCTCTCCCACTGGGTAATCTCTGTCTCAGAACCTGCTTTGGGGGACCCCAGCCTGATATGCTATATAGCATATGTCTTTGAATAATATAAAAGCAATGTGCTATATATATCTACAGTTTGCTTTTTTTTCCCTTCAGATGATGTTTGAGGTTTATTTATATTGATTCATGTAGCTCTAATTAGTTTATGTTAGCTGATTTTTGGAAAATACCACAAGTTACTTAGTTACTTATCTATTCTTCTGTTAATGAGAATTTGGATTTATCCCAAATTTTTACAATTATAATTCTGTTGAGATTCTTTCTATATAGTACTTGTTTATACATGCAAGAGCTTCTGTGATATATATATGTATATGTATATATATATATATATATATACACACATACAATAAATGTATATATGTGTGACAAAATAAAGTATTGCATGCTCAATTTTTTAAAAATAGTTTATTAGTTGTTGATGAACCTTTATTTATTTATTTATATGTGGTGCTGAGAATGGAACCCAGTGCCTCACACATACTAGGCGAGCGTTTTACCACTGAGCCATAATCCCAACCCTTCAATTTTGTTAGATGTTATAATTTTCTGAATACTTGTAGAGTCATCCATGAATGTTCATTCATTTTTTCTTCTCCTGTGAATTGCCTATTCATATCTTTGCCCACTTTTTCTATTGAATTCTTGATCTTTTTCTTGTTGGGTTTAAAATGTATGCTTCTACTGCCACTTTTTGTAAGGTACATATCAGAAATATCTTCTCCCAGTCTGTGACTTGCCTTTTAACTTTCTTTATGATTTCTTTTTATAAATAAGTTTTACATTTTAATGCAAATTCATCCATCTTTTTCCTTTATGGCTTATGCATTGTCTGTGTTGTTTAGGAAAAAATTCCCTACTCCAAGCTTTGAAAATATTCTGTATTTTTCTTGGAGGAATCACAGTTTTTGTTTTTTACATTGGAGTTATTAGTCCACCTGGAATTTATTTCATTTTTTGTATATGACATAGTGGATATACATTTTTTATCATATGGCAGTCAATTGATTCAGCACCGTTTTTTCCAACCTGATATCCCACACTAATTTATACTGTCACATTCATAGATATATACATTTATATCAGGCATTCTGTTATGTTCAGTTAGTCTATTTGTCTATTCTTGCACTACCATCACTCTGAATTAATAAATATGGTTCTACAATAAGTCTTGACATCTAGAAAACCAAGTCTCTTCCCTTTATTCTCCTTTAAAATGACTTTGCCTGTCCTCAAACTTTGATTCCAAGTAAATATTAGAATCAACCTGTGAGCTTCCATCAAATAAAATACTCTCTTTGAATTTTGATTAGAACTGCATCCCATTTTTACAGATTAACTTCAAGGTAATTGATATCTTTATGATTTCAAACATTTCCATTTATGAAAATGGTACGTCTCTCGGGAGATTCTTTTTGACCATACACACGCCCACGTCTCACTTTGCAGTGTCATGATTTACCCAAGGGAGCATGGAGGTAAAGGAGCAGGCTATGCATATGTATTGCTCCCCTGTTTTCACTTTCAGCATAAATAGATTAAATTTGGCACAAATGTGATTTGAAATAGGTGCAGTGCTTTAAGAATGACTGATTCCAAACTGAAAGAGCAAAATAGTAGCATTTGAACTGAACAGGAAGGCTGAAAAACTGAACAAAGTAGGTTCAGTTATTAGATTCCAGAGAGTTATGAAAAGGTCTTAAACATTACACGGTTAAAAACAAAGGGAAAAAAAGAGATCATCCTTCACTATTGGGAGTAATGAAGGCTGGCAGACTGATATTTATTCATTCATTCAATAAATATTCATTGAGTACCCATTATTTTCCTGGCAATGTTCTGGCACTGGGGGAAGAGTAGGAAACAAAATAAAGCTCCTGACCTTCGTGAATCCAGGTAGGGAAGGAACTTATTAAAAAATAAGTACTGAACATCTATATGAAAACTACCAATCACACCTTTGGTCTCAAGCTGCTTCTGAGATTACCCATCATAAAATCACCAAGAAGACAATAATCAATGTCATGTGGTATAGTACAAACTATAAATGCAACTAAAGTTCTGAGAAAAAAAAATAATTGGCGATTGATTGAGACTCAGAATAGGTTCCTGGAGGGAATTTACTATATGATGGAGTTTAAGGACAGGCAAGATTTGTAGGTAGAGAACAGAGTAGAGTGTTGGGGGTGAGAACAACAGTATCAAAAAAGACACTGAGATGAGGCTGTCTACTCACATAGACAGAGAGGGACTCACCATTCCTGGAAGAGAGTCATGTTGGGTAAAAGGGACTGAGTTTGGATAAATCAAATGAAGCTCTGTAATGCAGTAGTCTGATCACCAGCAGAAGAATTTAAATGGCTGCAGAGAGCCATTATAGGGCTCTCTTCTTCCCTTCTCCTTTTTATCCTTCTTCTTCCACAAAGCTGGGAACTGGCCTGATTAAAGCAAAATTGTAAGAGTTACTACCCTACAGTGATAGGAGAAGGCACTGGAAAGTGAAGACACAAGAGATAGAAACAGGTACCTTGAACCTGACATAGTGTCAAAGCATCCAGGTATAGACAACATGGTCCTGCTTCACAGAACACATGATCAATCTGGGAAGGCAAGTCTAATCTGTTTAAGACTAAACTAATAAACACGTGTGACCCAGACGTTCACTGAAACATCCTGCTCCTTGGCTTAAACCCCCAAATGCAGACCTGGTTAAATCTCAGCCTCTTTCTCTTGCTTTCTGCAAATCACCAGGGGCTTGTATCTTTCATGGTAGCTCTGTGTTTGGCATCTGCATTTCTGCGTGTTGCCTCAGTCTTTCCCCTTGACAATCTACACCCAAAACTCAATCCCTTCATCAGTTTCCATAAAATATGCATGGCCTCCAAGCATTTTAAGAGTTTGTTTTAATTTCCTGAGGAACTGGGAACATGGAGAATGATCGAAACCTCACCCATTCTCCTCTCCTCCCTCCTCCCCAACTCCCTTCTCATTTCTGAATTGCTTGCAAGAGTTTCATATTCTGCTTTATTTTGTATGCGGATCCCTTCAATTCTCCCCCACTTCTTGCCCCAAACCATCATACCCACATTAAGTTGCTATTAAATAAAAGGGAAGCTTCAGTTTCTTAATGGCAGTTAAGTTTATAGGTGAACAATTCTCTCAGTTGGAAAACTGAGAGAGGAACAAACCGCGGCAGCAAGAATCTATTTCAGACAGTGTGGTGAAAGCTGGGGATATAAGTATACAATAGTTAAGAGAAGGAAAAGATCAATCAAGAAGGATTTTAATGGAAGAGAGAAATTTTGAACTAGACCCTGAAGAAAGGCTAGAATTAGTATTACAGGGAGAGGAAGCAAAGGGTCATTCAAGGTAAGGAAACAACTTTAATAAAACCACAGAGGAAAAAAATGATTCTGGCAACTGGGAGAAGGCAACTGAGAATTTAGAAAGCAAGATAAGGCTGACTGGGTGCTGGAAATGCCAGACTGTCAGACTCAAGCGTTTGGACTTAATCCAATAAGAATCAAAAGCAGGGAACAAGAGTATCTTTGGGGGTGAGCATGGGGGGGTCTCAGAAACAAGAACCAGAGACCAAATACCATCAGAATGTTCTCTCTTTTTCTGATTTCTGCTTGTCTGTGTAGGTTGGCTTCAATTTCTTCTCCTGGAAATCTGCTTTCTCCACCAAGGAGCTGGGGTGATTTAGCAGATTCCTGGCTCGTGATCCATTGGGTAAAAGCTCTTATCTCTTGTTTTAACTCCAAAGATCTAAGAGATAATATAGCTTGACTTGAATCAAGTCCCATGCCTAGAATCGTCACTGTGGTAAAGAAGGTAAGGTCATGAAAGAAGAAGGCAACTCCTAATGGACCTCACAATAAATCATGGCCATATTTGCGTAAGGGAGAAAACATGAGATTAAGAAGGAGGGTGGCAGGCACTGAGGCATAGACAGGACCACTGGGGAAGGATTGTGAGGAAACAACCAGAGTTTGTGTCTAAGATCAGACCCACTAGTCATTCTTTTTTTGGTACTGGCAATTGAACCCAGGGGTGCTCTACCACCGAGCCACATCACCAGCCCTTTTTATTTTTATTTTGAGACAGGGTCTTGCTAAGTTGCTGAGGCTAGCCTCAAACCTGGAATTTTCCTGCCTCAACCTCCCAAGCAGCTGGGATTATAGGTGTGCACCACCATGCCCCACCCCACTAGTAATTCTCTTGTGAGGAAAGTGCATCTCATTTTTTCAGCAAGCATTGATTGATATCCTTACTCTTCAGTGTCTATTTATCTATTATATCTTCTTACTTTTCTGACTTTCTTTTATTTAAGTCATTAACCATTTTTTGTGTGTGCTTTTAAGTGGTGACTTAAATTCTTTTTAGGAAAAATTTAAATCAACTACTTAATAGCTATTATGAGTCACTTAATTTAAGACCTGGTTCCCATTTTCAAGATGCTCTGAGTTTAGAAGTAAAGATATTATGTAGGCAAATAGCTCTTAAAACAGGGAGAAAATGCTAATGCCATTAAAAAGATAAGAGATAAAATCCTATTTTTTTATCATAGCATAAATAAATAAATAAAATAGTAAAATAGTTTATTTTACTATGAGAAATAGTATTATTGAAGTGATATTTGAAAGTGGAGGGGGAATAGTTTAAGTTTAGACCTGAAGCTGTGACAATGAAAGACTGTCTAAAAGAAGAAGCAAGTTGACACAGTAACATAGAAGTTACACTGTAGAATGTGTTCAGGAAACCATTGACATCCGACATTATAAATCTGCGATTAAACACAGAGAAATGGAACCTTTTCCAATCAAGGCCCAGGAATTGAGGTGGCCTTAAAGATACCTCTAAATGATTATAGGAAAAATGGGATATTGTCACAGGGTAAGGGAGGAACAGCAGAGATGGAGACATAAAAGAGACTCCAATATTTAGAGGTTGAGGGAAATGGGGAATTAGCAGGATCCTGTGGCAGATGTACACTACATAGCAGGTGTCACCTTCACACTGAGAAGTAGTGAACCCAAGGGTAGTTCACTCCATTCCCAAACCTAATTCCATGAGAAATGTGGGGGGAGGAGGAAGTTTCTTTATCTCCTCAGGTTGGTGGTGACTCTGTGATTCCTAGAATCACAAGTCACAAAACCTTAATGGTGCCACTGAGATGCTCCCAGCCCTCAAAGATCCAGATAAGAATTGTTTAAACCCCTAACCACTCACTGTGGAAATCTAAAGATTTTCTCAATCCATGTTGGTTGCTGCTGGTTCCAAGATGCCATTTCCTCTGAATTAAGCAAACTGCCCTTATGGGCCAGGGTTGTACATGGTGTCAACCCAGACTAGCAACTCCTTCCCTTTCTTGAGGGCCACAGGTCAGCTGCTTACACATGGTATTGGTGTTTATGGTAGAGTTATGAAGGCTTAGGAAATGGAAGGGGGCTTCCATAACAGAAAATAGCTTAAATTGGGTTTTAGACATATCTGTTTTTCAAGAGTTGTACAATTCCATGACTAAGGATTTTTCAGAGGCTTTTTATCTGATATGGTTCCCAGCCTTGTTACAATCCCCTCTCCATATTTCCTTTTCAGTTCTTCCATTAAGCATGTTCCCCACAAACTTTCAAAATCTTTACACTCTATCGTAAAGAGTAGTGTTTCTCATTAACGGTTGGCTTTTCCTCCCTCTCCCCGGGCAGGAGGTAATTTGGCAATATCTGGGAACATTTTTGGTTTTCATCCCCTTGGGAATGATTTCTACAGATATCTAGGGAGTCGAATCCAGAGATGAAGTTGAACACCCCACAATACATACACAGGGCAACTCCACACAAAGAACTATCAGATTCAAAATGGTGGAGAGAGAGCAAAGGTTGAGAAGCCATGATGTGGGGAAACCAGCGTTCCATGCTCCTCCATCTTTGTATGTTCTCAACCATGAGGTGTTCGCTCCCTTAATCAAAGAGAAACCATGTTGTGGCACACAAGAGCAGCTAAGACCCCAGCATTTCCTTTAAGAGCTGCCCTTCTTAGGGAAAGTTGTAGTTTTAAATAGCATATTTCCTCAACACATGCAGAATAAAGTTCTCATCCATACTCAATTATACTTACTCTGCCAGGAAGAGAAAGAAAGAGAAGAATGTAAATAATGTGGGTGATTCTGTCCCACGTTCCACTAGAGCATATGCCCCAGAGGAGCGTGAGAAGGGAGATGTGAATCCAATGTTCCTTCAGTTGGTCTCAGTTCCTGAATTGCTCTCATAGTATGAGCATCTCACCATGCTGAGTGTGATTCAAGTGTTTAAAGATACATTTTTTTTTTTTTGTACAACATGGCCCCTAAATGCAAGCCAACTACTTCATCAGGTGTTTAGCTGAGAAAACAGCAATCTGTTCCAACGCTGGAGGAAAAACTGGCTGAGTTGGAGGGTTTAGCAGCCTTAAACATGATGCATAAAAATGGCCATGCATATTGTACATTAAGGGTGAATAAAGGGATATTTTTTCTAACATATTTCTGACTTCATGTGATTTTTTTACATCGCTCAATAATTTTAGAGCCAAACTCTATGTTAAATGCAATTCCATGTGACAGTGGTTAGAGGGTGGGAGAGAGGAACAAGTCTTGGAATAGAACCTTGAGGGTATGACAGGTTGGGATTCTGAGAAGAAGGACAAAAAGAAGTGGTGGGTGAAAGAAAACAAAGAGGACCCAATGAGCATGTTGCTTAATTTTCAGCAACATCTATTGGATAATTGAAAGAAAAGGTTTACTAATCTTTTAAAGGGAAGCTGTTCCACAGAGAGCTTAGTAGGTTGCAATATCGACTTTTCAAAGATACTACTATTGATGTAGGATCAAGGATGGTAAACTTACAATGTAATAATACCTGTTGACTTGTTAATTTTCTTTCCTCATGTGCCTACTATAGAATTTTTGCAGCTAACCATATTTGATTGCTGCAGGCTAGTAATAGGCTAGCTTTTTTTTTTTCATTTAAAAAACCAGCGAGTATATGCCATAATTCTAAACGATTTGTTTAAATATTAAACAGCAAGTGACAATGGTAGATCTTGCAGGTGTGCCTTTGAAGTCTGTGTTTATATTGTATGTGCTCTGTGTGCGTGTGAGCAGAGTGATTGAAAAATGAATGGTCGCTGGGTATCTCTAAAATTGCTGGTGCACATTCAGCCAGTGGCCCACCTTCAATAATTTGAAATTGAGACTGTCCTTCTGATTGCTAAGATGAGATGGGAAAAGGAAAATTAACTCATAAATATTGCATGGGTCAAAAGTTTTATGTGAGGTTCTGAAAGATAAATGCTATATAGCAATCATTCCAGAAATTCCCACTTTAATTAAATACAATATTTTCAAAATTGTGCTATGGTGCATAGCATAGGTTTGCTAACTTGGGAACTTTCTGAATAATGCACTAAATAAAGGGGAAATTGTTCTCTACTCAGTACCATTTCCAACACATAAAATTTTATAATTTTTTTTTCATTTGGGCACATATTAAGGAGATGAATACTTTCTCTGGGCTAAATTGCTAACTTTTGTTGTTTAGTCCAAAGCTTTTATAAAGTCAATTTTTGAAAAGCAGTTAAGAATGTAGAAATTTAATACTGGATTAGAACTACTGGAATATTAGAAAAGACATAGGAATGGAAGAGTCTTACCTAATAGGTTTTAGTTGACATATCCTCTGACACTATTAAGAAGAAGATATTATTTGGAAACCAGAGACAGACAATATTAAAGTCAAAGCTTATAAATATTTAGGACAGAATTTGAATCTGCTGCTATGGGATTCTATAGTCCACATCTTTTTCTGTACAGCATGTTGCTCAGCTACTTAAAACTCTATAGTGAGTTTTGTAATCTTGTTTCCTCATCTAAATACACTCAAACTTTATACTATTGGCTTCTAGTATTCCTGTTCTATGCTATCCAAATCGATCAGGTCAATGCAGCAACATAAATCCCCAAACCTCATGAGTTGCACACAGTACAGATTTCTTACTCTTTCACAGTCCAATGCAATTCAAGCCACTATCCTTGGTGGCTTTCTTCTAGAAGTGACTCAGGAATGCAATCTCTTTCCATATTCTAAGGTTACCATCCTAAACTCTAGGACTTCCAGACATACGAGACAAGGGAGAAGAGTTTGGATATTCCCTTAGCGGGGTTTGTGACCAGTATCTCATCTGGATAGAACATAAATCCAAGGGGGCTAGATATGTAGCCATTCTTTGTGCCCCAAAAGAGGAAAATGAGATCAAATAATATGGTAAACCCATCGCATTGTGTGTTCCACAACATGTGAGAAAATTTACTTCTTCAGGGCTGGGGAGATAGCTCAACTGGTAGAGTGCTTGCCTCGCAAGCACAAGGCCCTGAGTTCGATCCCCAGTATCGCAAAAAAAAAAAAAAAAAAAAAAAAAAAAAAAATTTACTTCTTCAAATAGCAAAGAGTCCTATAGAGATTATCTCAAAGTCGAAATCAAGTGTAACACTGTGCTACAAGGGAAACCCATTTTATAATGGGTGTCTTGAAACATCAGAAGAGAACATGTCTGAATGTTAGTGGATGGAATCCAGGTAGACACCCCTGAAGGTCGAATAGCCCATTGTGGAAAATACAGAAGAGGAGAAATTATCCACAAGGTGAGATACCAAGCACACGGAGAACAGGAAGGAATATGGGTAGGGAAATGTGCAGGCATAGATGGTTTAAGGGTACAAAAATATCATAGCTAACATTTATTATTTACTAGAAGTCAGCTATTATATAGGTTGTTAATCTCCTAAACAACCCTTTGAGGAGAGTTGTATTGCCTCATTTTACAGATGATGACACGGAGGCAGAAGGTTTAATAACTTTCCCATAGTCACACAGGTACTCAGTGTGGCTGGGCTGGGACCCAAACCTAGGCTAGTCTAGCTCTAGATTCCATGCATTTAAGCTTCACACCTAACTTACACTCAAAAAGTCAAACACTGCTGGATTTCCTCTTTTATTTGATTCCTGGTATATGGCATGGAGACAGCTTTCCAAAAATAAATATGAATCGCCAGATGTCAAAGTTCCAATATTCTTCACCACTGACTTATTTAGCAGGTTATATTGGGCCTTTGTTTCTTTTTCCTGATTTTATCTCCTCTATGCAAAGTAATTATTTAAAAGAATAAACTAGCTGGGGAGATGGCTCAGCTGGTAGAGTGCTTGCCTCACAAGCACAAGGTCCTGAGTTCGATCCCCAGTACCGCAAAAAAAAAAAAAAAAAGAAAAAAGAAAAGAATAAACTAAATTGATAGATACCTTCCTCTATTACCCCCAAATACAGAGCCCAGCCTTTGTCACCCCAGGTCAGAAGAAATCCTGCTTCTAATTTCCTCCAGAATAGGAAGTTCATAACTTCCTTTGTAATCTATCTCAATGTTGAACAATCAGTAAGTCAAGTAGATATCTGCATCTGGAATATATGGGGCATCTGGAATTCTTTTTCAGAACTCCAAGAGAGCTAAGTCCTGGAGAGCATGTGAACCCAAAATGGCAGAACTGGACATTTTCTGCACACCCTCTGCACTTATCTCAAAGAGTGGAGTGACTCATGAACCTGGATGTGGCTCTTTCTCCTCTTTATCCACAGGTAGAGATTTTGCAGACTAGAGGAAAGGAAGCTACAGTTTTTCTTAGGAATCCTTTTTCCTTGGTCATTGTGTCGTTTGAACACCTCTCAAAAATATTCTGAATAGCCTCAAAGCAGAGGTAGAGTTGATAATGTTTCAAGACAAGTATGGCAGCATTGACCAATCAGATATCAGCCACCAATCAAATATGGGTATCAGCCAATCAGGATGCACACTGGCTGGAAGCAAGGAGTCCAGTTATTCTCGCATGACCAACTGACCATCAGTCCACACACCCCTAACTTTGTGTTACAGCAAAAGTGACAGGAACATAAGGGGGCTTGTGACTTCCTGCACATTCCCTCAGGTTCTAACATACACGCAGAGGCTGACATACTGGCTCTCCATGACAGGCAAAGATTAAGATCTGCACTTCTTGGCTTTCTATGGAATGCTATTACTTGCATTTCAAGTAATGAGAATGCTGATTTATCTCACATAGCTGAAATTCTTGTTATATTTCAATGATTATTTTTTGAGATTGGTTTGTATCTGGTATATTTCTTCTCACTGAAAAAAAATCATTAATTGAATCTAACCTGTTCTGCAAACTTACCATGTGGCTCAGTGAAAGATTAGCTCATTCTCAGTAGAATATTTAACTATCTGATTCTACTATCTATATTTATTACAAAAGATGGACTCCTTGATGTTGAGAATGTAAATTATGATCCAGGCTTCTGCAGTCTAGTCCCTGAACACATCCTGCCTTCCACCTGTCATTTCTTACACCTGTCCTTAGTTATAACCTAGACCTTTGAGCCATAGTTCAAGCCTATCTCTTCAGTGGAGCTGGTCAATACTTAAGGCAAAGACCACTTATTGTCCTGTATTAATTCTCTTCTTCCTTTCAGTAATAGAATTCCAGTTTTACCAGGGCACACAGTCATTCAACTTTACCTCAAGATTGCTCTGGATAATGCGATGTGTGCGCATTTCCTGGTCAAGGTTTTTGTTTGTTACTGGAAAGTCTTCACCATGATTCTGGTGCCTGAGCCACCACCATACTGATAAGGATAATATTCCATGGAATGGCAGAACAGCAGGATCCTGGGTTTCTGAAGCCCTCATGCAGCAGAACCACTGAGCCACCCTGGACCATTCATTTTTCTCACCTATATGTGAAATAGAATTAAATTTCTTTCCTATGTGAGCCTCTGTATTGGGAGGGGAGTCTCTTTGTCTGGGAGTTACATATATACCTATTATGGGTCTAAAATATCCACCAAAGGCAATGCACTAAAGGCTTGGTCTCCAACTTCTTGCATGCCTGGGAGGTGGTGCAAACTTTAGGAGGTAAAGCCTGGTTTAAGGAATTGAGGTCACTGGGTTATGTCCTTGAAGGCAGTATTGGGATCCCAGCCCTTCCTCTCTGCATTGGCTTCCTTACCACCATGAGGTTCTATCATGTACTCACCACCATGATGTTCTGACTCACCACAGGCCCAGAGCAATGGGGCCAAGCAACCATGGACTGAAACCTCTGAAACCATGAGTCAAAATAAACCTTTCCTCCTTTTTAAGTTGATTTTCTCAGGCATTTTGTCACAGCAACAGAAATCTGACAAATGTAATATCTGACTAATACATTGGTATATATGAAATACTTGAAGATTTTGTTAAAAGTCAACATATTGCCAAATAAAGTGAGTGGTTAAACTTGTTAAATTACCAAGCTCTGTCCAATTTGGACTGAACACTTTTTTTTTTTTTTTTTAGGATGAGAATCAAAATAATTTGCAATTCATACAACTTATGCTGACCAATCACAATAGTTCTAGTATTGACTTAAGATTAGCACATAATGAATTATATCATCTCTGCATTCGGTTGAACAAAAGATGATTAGAATTAATTAGGCTAAGAAGAAATAAGTTTAGAAAAGGACCCATTAAGAAGTACCTCTGGAATGAATTGAATTTGAATGGCTCTGTCCCAAGAATCTGTAGTCTCCTATTGGACGGTTCTCATTGCTCTGTGATTATCTTCATTTCTGAGAATCTCACAGAGTACAGGTGATTTAAAAATCCCTGTCCTAAACTGAAACTATGAGCTGGATTATCCACCAGCTCTAGTTATGGTTTTGTTTTTGAAACTGGATGCCTGGAGACCATCCCAAGTTTTAGATATGGAACTGTCCCTCTCTGTACCCATGGGTTCTATATCTACAGATCTATTAACTACAGCTCAAAAATATTTGGGGCCAAGATCTTCCATCCATATAGAACATATACAGGGTTTTTTTCTTGTTATTATTCCTTAAATGATACAGTATAGCATTGTTTATAAAGCGTTTACATTGTATTAGGTATTATAAGTAATTTAAAAGTTATGTAAAATAAGAGGCTGTGTGTTAGATTATATGTAAATACTATGTCATTTTATCTAAGGGACTTGAACAGTCAAGAATTTTGGTATCAAAGGGGGTTCCTGGAACCAATGCCCCAATTGGATACCAACAGACAACTATCTTAATAACTGATTCACTTTATTCAATGTCTAGGTGATGGTAATATGCAGGACTTCTAAAACTGAGCAAACTCCACAAGTGAAAAAAACTCTATCCCCTATAGTTTATAGGCTCCCTTCCTCTCCAACAGTAATCTCTGCCATGACACAGGAATGTATCCCTCCATGCAAATGTGCTTCTATAGCAAATATGATAAAATATTCAACCAGGTAACATGAGGGTGATGACTACCCTGGAGACTGTGGGGTTTTTTTTTTTATGTTCAAAGTATTTTTAAAAACATTTTATAATGTATAAAATATTTTATGCTTAATAGTATTTATAATTAAATTTAATATAACAATATTTTAAAAGATGCAGTCAAAAAATAAAAATAAACTCATTGATCTGTTATGATTAGTTTTTATGTGATGTCACCATCTACTAAGTTAGGGAAACTTAACTTCTTTATAGAAGACTCCTTTCAAAGACTATCGATGACATTTATTTTTCTTTCTGAATGAGTTCCACAATCTATGGAGGAGAAATGTTCCAAAGTCTGCTAAGAAATCACATCTAGTCTCCTCCCACTCCTCTAAGTATTTTGCTTACTCCAGGTCACATGGAGTTTTAAGTAATACTGGGAATGTAGCATTGTTTAATTTCTATTAAATTCACTTGATTATTTATCAGTTCTGTCTCTAAAAATACAGGAATTTTATCTATCTTGATTGAATTTCATTATTCAACTTATTACAGAAGTAGAACCCTACAATGCCAATATCATTTCTTAATGAGGGGCTAAAATCATGGTCTAAACAGGAAGTCTGGGCCCATGAGAAAAATAATGGAAAACCTCTCTTAAATAATAGGTCATAAATTAGGAATGTTCAACTTCTGCACACTTAAAAAAAGTTCAGATTGTAAATAATTTTATGTTACATGTATTTTACCATAATAAAAATGTTATTAAATTTTTAAAAATACTAGGTATAGCCACTAGTGTTTTGTCAAAAGCTTATCACATATAATTGATCTAATGTTCCCTTTTGATTGGATGACAATTGAAAAAGAAGCATCAATTAAAGACTACCTCAAAAGCAATGAGCCCATCTTTATGACACAGTCAAGGCAGAGAAGAATAGTGATCTGAGCTTGATATTAAGCAGAGTTTTGTAGTTGTTGTTGTTGTTGTTTTCAAATAATTGACCAGGTTAAAAGGAAACATGTCTATTTGATTTGAAAAAATAGTAAGATCCAGCTATAGTTAGCACTAAGTACTTCAAAATAGATTGTGGTTTAATATCAATAATTAACATAGCATATGTATGTGTATATATATGCTTTTCATATAGAAAGTGTTTAGACATATTTCATTTTAAAACCTAGATATTTAACATCAGAGATGTTCACATTAATAAAGTCATATAATACTGTCTGAAAAACTATCAACACCTAGAGATTTGCACCTGGCAGGAGGTTTGTGTTGGAAAAATGGAAAGGATATCTAACTTCAATTCTTATTAAAACTGTATGCCCTTTGAAAAAGAAAGTTCTACCATGCAACTCAGAGTGTTTTATATTGAAAGAGCTAATGGGCTGGCAACCCCAAAAGGATTAGCAAACACAAATACAATATAATAAAAATATCATTTGATAAGAATGCATAAATTCTCTACTGTGCCAGCTAGATGAAGTTGGAAATACTCAGCTGCCTTCTTTGGGACAGACTCAAAACTTGGATTAGGTCCTCGAAATGAGCAGATGACCTCTGAATAAGATGACTCAGTAAGCTTCTTTAATAATATACCATTACCTCTACTTCTTTTGGAACAACAACAACAAAAAATCACTCAATTTGGGTAGACTACAGGTGAAAGAGAAATTTGACACTTGTAGAGATTTAGTTTTAGTTTGCTTTGTAACACATTACCCATAGCAAATTTACCTCTATCTTTAGGAATAATAAGACATCTGTCATGAAGCTTCTTACATTTTTCTGTCTGCTGTTTCCAGTGTCATATATCTGACATGTGATAACCTCCCTTTATAAACTCTAATGTTGGAGAAAAGATTTTGTTCACTTTGGCTGCCCACATGACTATTCTTGACCTATTTGCAAATATATGACAAGGCACACTGTGCACCCTTTTATTCTGACTTTTGTGTGTCTGATACTGACCACATCTTTTAAGAACAAAATCATCTTGAGTACGTGTACAAAGGCATCAGAAGACTAAAATTAAAAAATCCATGGGAGGCTGGAGTTGTAGCTGGGTGGTAGAGTACTTGCCTAGCAAGTATGAGGCACTGGGTTCAATCCTCAGTACCAGATTAAATAAATAAATAAATAAATAAATAAATAAATAAATAAATGTATTGTGTCCATCTACAACTACAAAACAAAAATTAAAAAAAAATTCATGGGACTTCATTTTACCTGGTAACCTTATTGCCTGTCTCCAATGCATTAGTAATGTTTCATATCACAATAGAGTATTTCCTTTTTTTTTTTAATGGCTAAACATTTAAATCCTGAAGCATTTTGGTTTTTTGCAATCATCTTTGCTAGAATAAAAAAAAAATAGTGTTGATCAAAATGTTGTCTTACTTGTTACTGACAGCTGTTAAAATGCTGCTAAAAATATAGCACCAACTACTGAAACTAACTGCTCCTGTGAAGTCGTAATAAGAAATTCTAAATGAGTTTTTCATCAAGTTCAACAAAATTTACGATTGTTTCCCACACTTGACCCAATGGATTGTTTCACTTTTTTTTTTTTTTTTAGTAGTTGTTACTGCACATAATACCAGAGAAACAGCCTTGATGCATAATCCTAATGAGTACATAAACCAAGCAGTTACTTAAGATTAGCATGTTTATTTAAAGGTGATGAATTTCCTCCACTAAACCAAGAATACATGGAAAAAGGAGGGGAAATTGAAAATGTCTTTATTTTTATTAAAACATACTGCTGTAAGATCCTCCCGCCTTTTCAACTACTGTACATTATTTCTAAATTTAGAACATCAGTGTAGGCACACTGAAATCTGATTTGCTTCTAATAATATGGCATACTAATTGAGATGCATGTACTGTTTGGTGCTTTGTCATCTCAAAATCTGGCCATAGAAATGTATTAAGTTTGTGCATTTTCTATTTAAATTGACTATAAATGGAATTAAGGTAGACAGATGAATATATAGGTGAACAAATACAGAAATTAATGTACAATAAAAATTAATAAAAATGTTCCTAATAGTCTAGAAAATTGAGTTTGGGCCATTTTGAATATTAACAAAAACCCTGATGATTTGTGTTTATCTTCTGGTCCACAATTTCTTATTTGCTTGCAGTGTTTATAAACTGTAACATGTGTGTTTTGCAATAAACAAAGAAGTTCTATCTTACATTATTCTCCTATTCATCTTCTCTGACACCCCCCTCCTTTCTTTCTCTGACTCTCCCTGTCTTTCTCAACTCTTTCCAACAGCTGGTAAGAGACGGGGAAAAATCTAAGCGTTTTAGAAAGAAAAAGAAAATGCCAGCATGGCTAGGCTTATTAATGAAGTTAACTATGACTAAATGCTTTAGCCTTTAACTTTTAAAAATATTTAATATGGTTAAATTATGTGATACCTAATGGTCTTTACTTTCTTGTCAGCAAACACATAAAGGAGAGGTACATGATGCATTTCAGAATATGTTTAACAATTTTTTGGGCTTATAATTTTACAACCTAAAATCTGTGCCTCTCTCCCCTCCCCCAATGTCAGCTGTTGAAGAAATGGGATGAGGAACTGGAAAGGGGTGGCTCTGCTAAAGCTGAAAAAAGAGATCTAGGGAGGATTTTTACCAACACAAACTTAGATATTAGGCTTTGTATCTGAAGTTACATAATAGAGGATGTGATGTCACACATGTAAATTGCAAACGCTGAGTCGTGCACTTTGCTGTGGCAAACCTCAGGGAGTTTGACACTAATGGGATGGGGGAGGGAGGTGTCCCCAGGTTCAGTGACTGTGAACGGAGGGTGAACAATTGTCAAAAGGAAGATGTCTGATGCTTCTCTAAGCTCGAAGCTATTTGGCAGCTACACAGGAGATGGAGTTAAGGTCCTTTTCTGTGCTTGTTCTTTCTTAATTTTTAATTTTTTTTTCAAAAAAAATTTCCATCCTTTTGCAAAGAACAAATATGCTTATCTAAAAGGTCAAAAAGAACAAACACAGTTAAGAGGGGATTAAAAACATGCAAGTAATGACATTGCTAGGAACACACTTTTTAAGTTGATGGAACTCTTCATTAATGGGCATCAGAATGAAGAGGATTCCTAACAACCTAACACCCTGGTTCTCTTCTTTGTTGGGGTCTCTCAGTGGCATTACTTGTGGGGTGATTCTAGGTAAAACCAGCAACACCTTCTCTTTAAAAGAAGGCACCTGGGATCTTACTCTCAAGCTGTCCTCAGGGGGCCGGAAGGAACACACAGAGGAATGTGGTATACCTGAAGGAAACTTAATCATTCAAATGTATGGGCATATGTTTACATCTAAATATTCAGATATTAAAAAAACAAAACTTTGCTTATTAATAATTGCAAGATCCCCTAATATCTCTCCCATAGGATAAGAGAAGCTGACATATCTGGCATTTGGAGTCTCCCTCCCCACACTTAATCGATCTTAGCCTATGAAGACCAAACTATTTTAAAGGCAGGGAAAATAAAAATGTGTGCAATGACCAAGAAAAATCATATGACTCTATCTTCTAAATTTCTAAAATTTTGCTGTTCTAATAACCCCACTTTGTGCCATAGTTTGATCAAATTGTCTGTAACTGAGACAACTGTAACTCAGACTATTGATTAAAATAGTAGATGCTATTCCTAGGTAAAGAATTTTTATGGTTCATTATTTTGTAAAGGGGAAAGGAATTGTCGAGGCCATTGATCAGTTTTATAAATTGGAATTTACAAATTCCAGATTACCTTGAATGGCAGGTTCTTTTCATCTAATGTTTTTATTATGAAAAATTTCAAGTTTACAAAGAAGTTGAAGTGTATACCCAGTACCTAGATTCTTCCACTAATACTGTACTACATACATGCTTTATTGTATATCTATCCATCCTTCTGTTATCAATTCATCCATGTCAATCCATCTTATTTTTGATGCATTTCCAAACTCACCTCGTAGACAAGTACACGTCTAAATGATTCTTTTAAAAGTTCACTGAACATAGATCATGTTAATATTGAAAAATATATCGTTTAAATATTTTCTCGATCTCATCTAGATACAGCTTCACAAATATTAACGTGGAAGCCATTCTCACGAATAAGAAGCAGGCAAGAGGTTATTTTGTTGGAAGCCAAAATGCCACCTTGAGCCCTCTAAGAACCAAGTAGTGTAACAGTATGTGGGTGATAGAAGCAATGGGAAGCTCCGACTGTGGTTGAAGGAGGAGAGTGACTGTTTTAACTGGGCAGCTCCGCGTTTAACACGTACTATTTGGTAAGGGATTAGCAACTTTCACAGCTATTTAGAAACAAAACGCTAAAGAACCTAGAGAAGAGGGGCCAACAGAGGCTATATAAAACTGTAGGAAAAGGAGTGTTTAAGCTAGAAAAGGGATGTGTGTGAGGTCGGTTCCTGGGATTTAACTGAGTGATAGAGGAGGAGCAGGTGGACCTGGTTTTAAACGACGCTCGCTAGTCTTCCCCGCGCCCTGCAATTTCCCACCCAAGGGTATGTGCAACGGCGCGGTAGAAGTCTGGGGCAGAAGCGTATCTCGCACGCCCGCGAGGGCCCGTGAATACGCGCGTACACACACACACACACACACACACACACACGCACACGTCTCTTCTGTTGAGGGGGACTGGTGTGCTTGGGGATTGGGGGTGTGGGACTTTGGAGAGGCTCAAGTGTGAGGAGGCTGTAGAGAGCCCCGCAGCGCAGCGGGCGCGGGAGAATCCCGGGATCGCAGCTCCTGGGTCCATCCTCCGCCCCCCGCCGCGTGTCCGCGCGCCGCCGGCCGCCACCCCGCCAGGCTCCATCGCCCCCCTTTCACTTTCGCATCTGCGTAGGTGTCTGCCTGGGCGGGCGCGAGGGCGCGGGGGCGCGCGGGGCGACGCGGGGGCGCGCGGCGCGCGGCGCGGGAGGGGTCCTGGCGCTCGGCCCCTTCCTGGGCTTCCTCAGCCCGGCTGCCGCCGCCGGCGTCTGTGCCGCCGTCAGAGCCAGGGGACCGGCGGCGGCCGCCGCTGCTCACCACTCTCCCTACACGCCCCCGCGCGCAGACACCCGGTTGTTCCTCGGCGCCCCCCCACGGTGGGGGTGGGGCAGAGGCACGGCGAGCCCGGGAGAGGCGGGGAGAGGAGCAGCCTCCCCGGGTGGGCAGCGGGGGAGCAGGAAAAGAAACTTTTCCCTCCTGCCCCTGGCTCGTGGTCCTCAACCCCGGCTTAGCCCCTCGGGTGGGAACTGCACCTGAGGCCGGGCTAGAGGTCAGGGCCGGACTTTGGGGGACCGCGGAGAGGGGCGGAAGGGGTACGTGCATTTGGGTTCCCTTTTCCCTCGGCCTCCTGGCTGTCAGTGGCTGGGGTTGGGAGGGCGGCCACTGGTGCCCCCAGCCCTCTTTCCCACCAGCTGGTGGCCGGACACTGCTACCTCCTCCCGCTAGTGAGGGTGTGACCCGGGAGGGGGCCGTGGCGCCGCGGGCTCCCCCTGCGGCCACCCCTCTCTCTCTCTCTCTCTCCCTCTCCCTCGCTCGCTCGCTCTCACACACACGCTCACGCTCGGCCGCCCGAGCTGTCACCGGCCACCCCAGGCCCTGGGAGGGGGCGCGGAGAGCCGCGCTGCGGGGCGGCCGGCGCGGGATCATCCCGCCGGACTGGCTGACTCCCAGGGCCGCCACCGTCAACGCCGGGCGGACGAGCAGCCCCAGGAGAGGGGACCGCCTGAGGCCCGACCGCCACTGCTGGGGGCGGGCGAGTGCCCGCGGCCCCCTCTAACGCGACTTGGCGCCGCTGACTCGCCACCTCCTGCAGGGTAACAACACTATCGCTCTATTGCTCTACCCACCGTCAATAGGGTGACTGCCGGGATTATCATCCTCTCCATCCTCACCGGCGAGCAGCTAATATTGGACTTGCTGGTGGCGGCAGCAGCGGCGGCGGCGGGAGTCTCGCTGCCCCTCTCCCTCCGCCCCAGCCTCCCCACCATGTCCTAGAAAAGGTGAGTGCAGCGACAGTCACTTTGCGCTGACGGCGGCAGAAGGGGGCCCACAGAGTACGGAAGCGGCCCCGGGGAAGGCAGGGTCCGCGCAGAGGGCAGAGGGCACGGGTTGGCGAACCGAGGTGGGCTGCGGGCTGGAGGCGAGGTGCTTGCTGGGCCGCCTCGGGGCAAGGGTGCTGGGAGGCGGGCGAGCGTGAGCCGCGGCTGCCCCTGCACGGTTCTAACCTAGATTTTGCAAGAAGCTGAGATCCAGGGCAAGATCAGCCCTCCCCAAAGGAGGTGAAAACTTAGTAAAAGAAACACGTCCATTCCTTTAATAATGAATAATTCGGCAACGCTGGCTGAGCCGCCGCTGCCGCTTCGTGTGCCCTGGCGCTGGGTCCGGGACTCCCCTTGCTCCTGCCCGCCGCCCGCGCGCGGCCAGGGCACGATCGATGCCCTACTGCCCGCCGGGCCGGGAGAGCGCGCGTGACGGCGGGCCCCGCGGGAAAGTTGGAACAATCGGCGGAGACTCCTGGTTGCAGGGGCGCCAGGGGCACTGCGCGCCGGGGACTGTGGAATACTGGAGTCAGGGGTTGGGACCAGCTCGCCGGCGCCGCTGCTGTCGCCTGGAGTTCCCGATTGGCGCGGCTGAGAGTTCGAGTCTCCCTGGGTTTGGGGTCTGGAATCCCGAAGCTTAACTAACTGTAAGGAGAGGAGGGGCCTTTGGACACAGGGTGTCCTCCTCCCCCCTCTGCTTTGGCCAGCGCGGAGCAAGGGTGAGGCGGGAGCTGTACAGCTGCCGCCGCCGCCGGCCTTCGGGTCGCCAAGGGCCCGGGGACCAGATTTAGGTGTGTACGTCACTGATGCTGACTCTGGGCCAACCGGGAGCCTAAAAGGGAGCCTCGTACGAGGAGCCTAAAAGTCCTTAGAAATTAAAGTTAAGAAGCCCATCCTTCTGCTTAGTAACGGCAGCGTTTGGGTGGGCGGGAGGAGAATCCAGGTGGGGGCGGTTGGAGGGAAACCGAAAATTCTTCGTGCAGACTCTCGATCCTTAGAAAACAGTTTGATACCTTTACCTCCTCCTGTATGTTTGTCCCAATTATGTGCACCCCTTCCACCCAACATAAAGTGAATATCCTCACAGTAAGCTCTCTTTCGTATTGCACTAGTGGAAAAATCCAATACTAAAGTAGTAAGTACAGCAACAAAATTATAAGGAAGGAGAGCGGCAGCTCTTGACCCTGGCACTTTTTTTTTTTTTTTTTTTTGGGTGGGGGTGGGGTAGGGTGGGAGGAAAGCTGTGTTTAAAGGGCTTTGGCTGCACTGAAATCACCCGCTTTCCTGCACGGTTAAAACAAGGAAATTCAAATCGAGTGGGAACGTGATCCTCCTGCTCGCTAGCAGTGGAGACTGCGGCTGCTCTGCTGAGAGGTAACTCCGGAGACCGAGGAAGGGGGCGGGGAGAGGAACCTCGGGGGTCTAGTGAAGCCCACGCGGAGTTTCCTCCTGTGCGCAGACGCTGTGGGCGGCACTGGGGTCACGGCTGCCGCTCACCTGGCGCTGCAGGTGGAAAGCGTGAGGGGATAACACTTTGACTGCTCGCGGAAAAAACCGACTTCTTCCGCGTCACTACACTTTTCACATCTCTCCAGGTATCCTGGGATCGGCCAGGAGGAGAGCTGGTTAGTCGAGAGTAGGTTTGGAGCGGTCGAGCGAGGGGGGCAGAGGGCGGAGCGGGGATAGGTGCCTGGTGTCATAATCACCGCCCGGCCCCCCAAGCTCCCGCCGCCGCTGCGGCTTTAAGGAAGCTGCGGAGTCCAGGCTGTGTCGCAGCAACTTTGTATCAGTCATGTCGCCCGCCCGGTGACTGACAGCTAAGATTGTCCAATGGGAAGCCCGCCTGACCCGTGCCGCGAGGAGCCTTGCTTCCCTTCGGGCCAATGGGAAGGACTCAGGGGGGCGGGATAGCAACCTGAACTTTATCTGGACATGTGACCCGCTTTTTAAAAGGGCCGGCCCTCCAGCTGGCCAACTCCACCTCCGGGCTTTTGCCCGCGCGCCCTCCCTCCTTCCCTCCCCCTTTTGCCCGCTCTGGCCCTGCCCCTGCCCCCCTCCTCTCAGCTTCTCCGCCCGGGGTGTCATTGGGCTGGGAGACGCAAGCCAACTTCAGGCTGCTCTGAGGAAACCCGTGCAGTCACCTGGGTGCAAGAACCTTACTGCCTCGGGCTCTCCCGCTGCAGGGAGGGCGACACTCGCTGGCCTGGATGTGGTTGGATTTAGGGGGGCTCCGCAGCAGGGGTGTCGTGGCGGTGGCAAGCGCTGCAACAGGTAGACGGCGAGAGACGGACCCTGGCCGAGGCAGGTGTGTAGGGGTGCGCAGCGGGCCGCCTCTTGCCTTGCTCGGCGTGCGGCCGCGGCGCGGGAGCGTGCACTTTGCAGGGAGAAGTGGCTGCGTAATCCGGAGGCACAGTCAGTATGGTGCTGTGTGCTTGTTGTTTTGTTTTGGTTTTCCACTTTTTCCCCCCTTTGGCCGCCAGAGGACTATTTTGGGAAAGTTTGGCCACTTTGGATAAATGCCCTCTAACGAGCAGCTTTTAACCGCCTTTGGCTGTGGGAGGTCTACCACCCTTCTGTTTCCCCAAAGGTGAATTTCAGATCGTTTTCCTTGTACGAATTCTAAAGGATGTTGAAATAATATTTCTTTCCTCTTGCAATTGCGGAAGCTTCCAAATCTCAGCCGGAGGTGTAGCGGAAAAAGGGCAGTTGAAGGAGATATAGATCCTGTTTGAAAGGGACTCTGGAAATATGTGCATTTCCCGTTCCCTAGTATTCGCAAAACTCTTGAGATTGGCTATGCTTTCTGTCATCCTTAGGAATTCTAAGGGCAGGGGAGAAGGTATGAATCTTCTTTTGGTGGCTTCCTTGACGCGCTGAATTTTAGGTGCGTGTTTTTTTTTTATTGATTTTTAAAAGACCAGGTTTAAATCGTAGTGGTTGTGGCACCATCAGTTTTAATTATTTATTATTACATAGGAGTTAGGAAAACTTTTACTAGCAGACGAGTTTTTTGAAACCGCCGACTTTCAAAGGCAACAAATTGCTTCTTAACATTTTGTAATGCCATTTCTCTAGGTGCTGTTATTGATGATATTTACAAAGTAATGATAACAGCATTCCCCATCTGTGAAGTTCTACTGTGAAGTTTAATTTCATGTTTAACATGGCACTATCGTGGAAAGGCTTGAGAGGTTCTGGGGAAAAAATCTAAACGTGGAGCTTTTTATTTTAAGGGAGGCATAGTTTTGTTTGGGGATTTTGGAAAGATCAGGTGGCCCAATGAATTAGGTGAGTGAATAGAAATCAGTTGTGCTCAATTCTAACTGCTTCTGCTTTCTTGGGTGACCTTGGACAGATGTCTTTCTTTTACCTTATGTGTAAAGGAGGGGAAAGTAATAGTGCTGAAGAGTGAATGACAAAAGATGGTTAATATACATTGAACTTCTACAACTGTATAACTTAGTGGTGATTATGGATTTCTTAAGGCTTAGTTATTGTTATTAAGTGGCATCTGATAGTGAAGTAACGATAGAAAATGATGTTATTAAGATGGGACTGTGGGGGATATGAAAAGTGAAACTTTTGAGATAAAATACAAATTTTCAAGGATCTTTCATAATATTCTGGGGGGCTGTTAACCTACTTCCTTATGGAAAAGGGCAATTTCACGTGGTCTATAAAACGTGAAAATTTGAAGTCAGGTTTTCCTGTATAAAAATAGTATTTGAGAGCTTTTATATGCCTTAAAATAGAACATCCATCAGTCTTTTCCTTACAATGTAAATTTTCTTTATGTTCTGGGGGGGGCATTTACATGAAAATTGAAAGTGCAAAAGGATTTTTGCCTGTGTCCCAAGAGTCTTTGGTATAATATGCATAGAAGGCATACAAGGTTGATTTTACTCATATTTATATAAATACATATGTATCTATGTATGTATATATGTATGTGTATATGTACATATCTGCTTGATGTTATGCTTTAGTATCAAAAACTTTCTTTTGACTTTCTGGATATTAAGTTCTGTGAGGATCGTAGTCATCAACTACTTTTTTCAGTATTCACTAGTATGTTCAGGTTGACTCAAATTATGTGCAAGCCGTGCTAATTCCAAATATGCTAATTCCAAAAAGACAACCTAGGTTTCCCAGACAACATAGGAACTAAATTTCTAACTTGATCCATGTGTTTGTAGAAAGAACTAGTTAAAATAATAGGGAGAATTCAGCATGAAATATTTCAATAATTCCATTTTTAAAAAATCTGACCTTAACTGTTTGCAGTAGAAGCCACACAGATGCTAGATGTCCTCCATTCTGGTGTGTTTATTGTCAACCTTTATTCTATTTCCTTTATTGAGAGGTATGTGGGGTTGGTAGATGAGAATATCTTAAACAAATCTAATTTAGATTTCAGCAAAGCCTTTGGCAAATTCTTAAATGATAGTCTTGTCAATAACATGGTGAAGTACAGACTGCTTTATGATATTGTTCAGAGAGTTCAGTGCTAGTGAAGCAGGACTAGGAAAGTTGTGATCAGCTGTCTGATGTTAGCTGATAAGCTGCTTCCTTGTAGAGTCTGCTTTAAGATAGTCCTTGACTCAGAGTCTCATAGCGATTCTCTTTGAATCTTCATAATAGCCTTATAGAGCTGGCATATGGCTCATGCTTTAGAGCAGAGTGATAAAAAGCGCCCTTCAGAGTATTAGTAGGTGTTCTGTGAAAAAAGGGTATCAGTAGCCAAATTATTTAGGGAATGCTGGATTAAAAAGTTAAGCGACTTCTGCATCGTAGAATGTCCCAGAGGTTCTAGCAAAACTTATTTATGCTATGAGACCTCAGAAAACAATGAGTGATCGACTTTCCCAAAAGACAGTTGGGAGAATGGACTTTTTGGAGCATCATGTGAGTGGGGATCCTCCTTCAGACTCAGGGTAGGACCAAGAGAGAGAATAAGACTGAGGCCCTCATAGTAGAGTGCACCAGTGGAAGCCCTTTGGTAAGGGTGCAGAGGCGAGGATAACTTCCAGGTCTTTGGCTAGATGGTGGAGCAGTGAACCAGGCAAGGGAGTGTGACTTTGGGGGGTGTAGGGAATGAGATATACACAAGGTGTTTTGTTTTAAACACAAATAGGCATGTAATGAATTTGGACCTGAAACATCTTTACCTCCATTCACCTTTAGTGTGGGGAAGACAGAATATTCTTAGGTAGAAAAATCACATAATATTTACTGTTTTTCAACCTGTAGCTATCGCTAGTTTTTCCAGGAAGTAGAAAAGTCCAGTATTACCCATTTGGGTTCCTATACACTATTTTTAATTTTCAACTTTTAGTTGACTTTTATCCACACGACTTTTTTAACTGCAATTATCTGATAACTATCTCAACCTTTGTAATTTGATTTATTTTCTCACTGTTTTGTAATTGATTTTTGATTAGAAATTCATAGAATAATGTTCTTTAAGTGAAAGCATGTTACATAATTGGTGGATTTTAATGTTCTCAAATTAAGTATTGATTATAGTATAATAGTTCAACATTTTTTATTTGTGCTTTACTATCCATCTGGGACACAGTAGTGAAATTGATAGTTTGTCGTCTCAGAACTTAACTTCTAGCAGTGAATACAGAAAAGTAAGAGGTAATTATAATACTCAGTTTGAACCTTAAATTTCATTATTGAGACTTGTGATATCTAATGTTAACTTATTTAGTAGGGTTATTTTTCAATATCATGAGTTCTATAGAAGGACTTCCTAGTCCCTTATTTTTTAGTAGGAAGGATGGAAGGTAAAAGAGGTGGAGCTAAAGGAATGCTCTTGTACAAAACTGCAGAAATGGCAGGATCCGTGGGTCATAGATTATTTAAAGACTTAAAAGGATTTGAAAAATGTCTCCAGAAGTTTTTTATAATTCTAAAATACACAAATAAAATTTTATGGTTCATGAGTTAATTTTCTGTAAAATGTTTTTTTCTAGTGGTGAGTCTCAACCAGGGGCGATTTTGCCCCCTAGGGATATTTGGTATTGTTTGGAGATTTTTTGGTTGTCGGGAATGGGGAGAGTTAATGCTCCTGGCATCTAGTGGGTAGGGGTCAGGGATACTGCTAAGGGTCTCACAATTCATACAACAGACCTCCACACGAATCATCTGGTCCAAAATGTCCACAGTGCTAAGGCTGAGAAACCAGCTCTGCCACTTAACTGTGTGGTCAGTGCCTCAGTTTCTGTACTTGTATTATTTAGATAGTATTTTCACCAGTCATATAGGGTTGTTTGTAAGGACAAAAGAGTTACTTAATATAAAAAACTTGTAATATCACATTGAATTATATAGTACACAAGAATTATATAAACATAGCCCATCATCCACTCAGGAACTGATATCTATTAGAGCCAATGAAGATCTAAAACCATTGGTCTCCTTGGGCACAGGGACTATGCCTGTCTGTTTATCACCTCAGATTCAGTGGCTGGTCTTAGGCTTAGGATGTAGCAAGCACTTGGTAAATGTTGCTGAATGAATGAATGCCTTAAAATTTTTAGGACCCCTTTAGATCTCCCTCCATTCACTGTTGAGTAATAGAAGCCTCTGGCCTTGGGGAGACTTTTTAGCAGAGATACTACTAGGCGCAGGTGCACGCCAGAGTCCTGGCCAATACTGAAATATAACGAAGAACCCTGGCATTCCTGAGCTGTAATACAGCCTCTCTGATCTGTGGACAAACTCAATTGGGATATATAAGCCTTTGTTTCAGAATTGACATTAAATCATCCTCACCACTAATTATCTTAAGAAAGTCTTAAAAAATAAAAATTATTTTCCTTTGATAATTAACTTGGTAAGTTTATACTTGTTAAAGTTTGTTTACAGTAAGACTGAAATAATAGAATTCAGGATAAAATATGTCAATAATCCCATTTTTAGAAAAATCCAACCCTGTCTGCTGTGCAAGCCATACAGATGCTAGATGTCCTTCATTCTTGTTTATTGCCACCTTCACTCTGTTTCCTTTGTTGTACATTTATTTGCATTTCCGGATTGTTTTTAACAAGGCCATGTATTAGATAGGGGAGGCAACTTCATATGATCAAAAGACTCCAAAAGCACTGGAGTCAGAAGATTGAGTTTCAAGCTCAACTTTGTTCACTATGTCTCTGAGTTCAGGCAAGTCACCCTACCTTGGTAAATTCTGTTTCTCCTTTGACGCCTCATCAATTCCCAGGGTTATTTTAATATTATTTAATATTCAAGTAGGTTAAATATTCATTGCAAACTCTAAAGGCAAATATTAAATTTAGATGCAAAGTAGTTTTAAGTGATTAGTTTCTTATTTTGGCTTCTGGAGAAGTTATAGTCAATATTCTGTTATGTCAGCACCCAAGAAGGTAAGTTTTAATATAATGAGAACTATTGCCTATAATAAGTAGAACATGCATTTGTGGTATACGTAATGCAATTTTAGAATGATTTTTTTAGCATAATAATATTATAACTGACTGACTTTTTGCTGTAAATTTGTTTGTTAGCTATGGAGACCAAAGGCTACCACAGTCTCCCTGAAGGTCTAGATATGGAAAGACGGTGGAGTCAAGTTTCTCAGGCTGTGGAGCGTTCTTCCCTGGGACCCACAGAGAGGACCGATGAGAATAACTACATGGAGATTGTCAACGTAAGCTGTGTTTCCGGTGCTATTCCAAACAGCAGTAATCAAGGAAGCAGCAAAGAAAAACACGAACTACTCCCTTGCCTTCAGCAAGACAATAATCGATCTGGGATTTTAACATCTGATATTAAAACGGAGCTGGAATCTAAGGAGCTTTCAGCCACGGTAGCCGAGTCCATGGGTTTATACATGGATTCCGTAAGAGATGCTGACTATGCCTTTGATCAGCAGAACCAACAAGGCAGCGTGAGTCCAGCAAAGATTTATCAAAATGTGGAGCAGCTGGTGAAATTTTACAAAGAGAATGGCCATCGTCCTTCCACTCTGAGTAGTGTGAGCAGGCCCTTGAGGTCATTTATGTCTGACTCGGGGAGCTCCGTGAATGGTGGGGTCATGCGTGCCATTGTTAAAAGCCCTATCATGTGTCATGACAAGAGCCCCTCTGTTTGCAGCCCTCTGAACATGACATCTTCAGTTTGCAGCCCTGCTGGAATCAACTCCGTGTCCTCCACCACAACCAGCTTTGGCAGTTTCCCAGTGCACAGCCCCATCACCCAAGGAACTCCTCTGACATGCTCCCCTAATGTTGAAAACCGGGGCTCCCGGTCACACAGCCCCGCACATGCTAGCAACGTGGGCTCTCCTCTCTCAAGTCCGTTGAGTAGCATGAAATCCCCAATTTCCAGCCCTCCCAGTCACTGCAGCGTAAAATCTCCAGTCTCCAGTCCTAATAACGCCACTCTGCGCTCCTCTATGTCCAGCCCTGCAAATCTCAATAACTCAAGGTGCTCCGTTTCCAGCCCTTCCAACACCAATAACAGATCCACGCTCTCTAGCCCGACAGCCAGTACTGTGGGATCCATCTGCAGCCCTATAAACAATGCCTTCAGCTACCCTGCTTCTGGCACCTCTGCTGGAGCCGCTGCAACCCAGGATGTGGTTCCCAGTCCAGACACACACGAGAAAGGTGCTCACGAGGTCCCTTTTCCTAAGACTGAGGAAGTCGAGAATGCCATCTCAAATGGTGTGACTGGCCAGCTCAACATTGTCCAGTACATAAAGCCAGAACCAGATGGAGCTTTTAGCAGCTCATGTCTAGGAGGAAATAGCAAAATAAATTCTGAGTCTCCATTCTCAGTTCCAATAAAGCAAGAGTCAGCCAAGCACTCATGTTCAGGCACCTCTTTTAAAGGAAATCCAACAGTCAACCCATTTCCATTTATGGATGGCTCATATTTTTCCTTTATGGATGATAAAGATTATTACTCTCTATCAGGAATTTTAGGACCACCTGTGCCCGGCTTTGATGGTAACTGTGAAGGCAGTGGATTCCCAATGGGGATTAAACAGGAACCAGATGATGGGAGTTATTACCCAGAGGCCAGCATCCCTTCATCTGCCATCGTTGGTGTGAATTCCAGCGGACAGTCCTTCCACTACAGGATTGGTGCTCAAGGTACAATATCTTTATCACGATCGGCTAGAGACCAATCTTTCCAACACCTGAGTTCCTTTCCTCCCGTCAGTACTTTAGTGGAGTCATGGAAATCACACGGTGACCTGTCATCTAGAAGAAGTGATGGATATCCGGTCCTAGAATACATTCCAGAAAATGTGTCAAGGTAAGTTGTTGTTGTTTTCATTTTTTCAAATTCATGCCTCTATATAAAATGTTGAAGGTTAGCTTTATCACATTTGAATTTATTTTTGTGTTTAGAAGGGTCATCTAGTACTCTGTATTGGTTACAGTACTCCCCTTTGCTTTTTGATATAATGGTATAACTTTTTTGATGTAGAGGAATGGAACATTCTTAAAATCTCCTAGAAAATGTGTGTTGACTTTGTAGGAGCATGTGTAGGTGTCCTGCCATTGTCTGTTTTAGGTGTTTGGAAAGCGTTTATTTTCTACTGCCAGTTACTATATTCGCTTTAGAAGACAAGTGTTAGATATATATTTTTTCCCCCTTTAGCTGTTTTCTGGTTCGCTGAAACTGCTTTAAATTACTTTCTTCATGGTCTTAGTCTTTTTAAAAATTTTATGTATCACTTCATTGGTTGTGAAAAATTAAAATGAAACTCCGTTTGTTACCCACAGACTTCTCTACGTCCCACCCTTTTCTAGGTAGGTTAATCATATGAAATTTGTGGTTTTCAATGCAAATAAATCATTTCCTTAACTCTTGAGGGCTTTTTAAAGATTCAACACATCTAAAATTACTAGGTGGACAATCTTGCTCTCTTACTCATATTGGAAGTGAAATATGTCACTGTAGTTTTGAATTGATGTATTTATAAGTCTTCAGAGCTGCAAGACGACATCATTTACTGTAAAAGATCTCTTGGCTCTCTTTGTTGCAGATAGCATGTTGCATATATTTAGAAAAAACAAGGAAGAAGTTTTAGATATGACTGTAAAGGGTGGTTCTGAGTTAGGCAATGAATACTCGTGTTGGACTTTGCTTCAGTACTGTTTTTATTATATGATTGTGATAAATGATCCCTTTGTGGAATATATAAAGAATCGGTTTTCTAGATATAGTTCATTCCTTTGGCAGTGTGGACTGTGTGAATATTTTCCTTTACAAATCTATTTTGTGAAAAGTACGTCCAGCCCATTAATAAGATAGAGTTACCCTGTATTCTTCCATCTTTCTCCTTTATTGTATTTCTTTTTTCCAATCCAAAATCTTTAATTTGTGCATTCTTTTCTCATCATTGACTCAAACTTTGCTCCTCTTACTTTTATGGAAGCAAGCATTCCATAAAGGGTACATTTTTATAGCCCTCCATTGCATGAGCTCTTTAATCAGGGTCTAATTCTGTCTCTTGTATTCCAAACTTTACAGTAAGACCTAAGATAGTTTGATATCAGAATCAAACTCAGCATCTGTTTTGCTACTCATGTTTTGTTTAATATTCAGAGAAGAATATTTTTGCCCACAGTGTGGATATTTTTGTTTAAGTGATGGTTTCATCGAGTTAGTGTGGGGTAGGATATCCTGGTGGCTGAGGGCATCATTTCCCTGGTTGAAATTCCAGTTCTGCCACTCAGTTGCTTGTGTCCCTGTGTATATGTCTTCACTTCTCAGTGATTTAGTTTTCTTACTTGGAATTAAATAGGACTGTCTCACAGGGAGTAAGACAATTTAAATGAGTTAATTTATGGGAAGTTCTTTGACATCTGGTATGTTAGTACACATTATATACATTTTAGCTGTTATTTTAAATAGTTTCATTATCTTTCCATTTCTTTTAGTTTTCATAAAAGGAAGAAAAAGGAAATCACAAAAATCTTTTAAGAAATATTTAAAATATTCAAGTACCGGTTAAAAGAAATGTTTGATAATTTATAAATTAGCTCTGCTATTTTTCTTCAGTGGTTCGGCACCACACATTTATTAATGCACTTCTGCTTGTGCTTTTTTAGTTTCAAAGATCGCTGATTTGCTTAATATTATTTCTCTAATAAATTTTTAGAAGAGAGATACGGTAGCTAAAATTGTTATTTCTTAAGATTGTTGTTTATCCTTTTTTTCCTGTTTTAATTGTAGTTTTCACACTTCACTCATGAAGCCCCTTCTAGGTCCAGTGACCCTAGCTCTAGACAGGAAGATGAGAATCGGTGCCTGGAGGTGTGGTCTGTCTCCTCTAGATGTTCCAGAATTCTTTATTTATTTGCTAATATGGTCCAAGGCTTCATGCTGCTTGCATACATACTGGTTTTGTGCCAGTTAAGATGAATTTTCTAGAACCTTTAATGACCAAGTTTTAAATGTTATTTGAAATCTCTTATAAATTCTTTGCAACCCTTCTGGGTAATACTGTCCAAACCTATTTGTTTTGATCATTTCCAGAATATAGTATCAAGGGTCAGAGGATACATAGATCTTTTTCAGGATTTCTGTCTACGATAGAATCATCAGTTTAACCTCATTCAAACTTCATCATTTGTTCTTTTTTTTTGTATCTTTTAAAATAAAATCCAGCCTTTTGCCTCTACTTGATTTACAATGATGCCATTCCATTTCAGGTAATGTTAAATACATTAGTGTTAAAGGTCATAAAGATCAAGGTAGTGTGTGAATGCTTCTAGGTTTAATGGTATTCTCTATCTTTAGGTTGAACTCTAAACAGTTTTATAATAGATCTCAAGGTGTGTTTTGGTGGCTTCCAGAAAACTCTTCAAGGAAGTTCATGAGGTCAGAAATCAGGCACTGGTAAAGACCCACTCAAAACGGAAGTAAACCAGTGGATTTTCATCTAATAACATATGAAAAACTTGTTGATTTTGTTTCAGATTCTGCATTGCAACTAACCTTTAACTCACAGTCAGTTTTCAATGTAGCATCAAAGACTTCTGTCTACAATGATCCGAAAAGACCATTAAAACATTTTTGTCCTTTTCCAACAACATATGTGCATAAGGCCAGATTTTCTCCTTGTACTTAAAGCAACACATATCACCACACAGTGGATTCAGAAGTAGATTAGGATTCAGCCATGTTCTATTAAGTGAGACAACAGACTTGCAAAAAAGTATAAAATACAAAAGGAAGACTTTGTCACTGAAGTTTGTCATTTGGGGAAATAGCGTAATTTTTCATAAACTTCTGTTTATGTTGAATGACTTATTTTTAAATGAGTTAAAATACTAGTTTTAATTTCTCATTTAATTGGAACTAATTAAATGTTAGTTTTAATTTCTAATGTGGAAGAGTGTCAGTTACTGTAACTATCAGCATAAGCTCTTTGGAATCCTCAGTGCTTAAGAGTAGAAAGGCTTCTGAGACCAGAAGTTGAGACCTACTCCTCTGTTCAGTGCCAGGGGGCCTTTTGGAGGTTAATTGAGAAAGAGGTTGTGACATTATTTGTATTAGCCTTACTGAATATTCTTCTGAGGAAGGAGTGTCCTCTTCAAATGAGAGAAATGACTGTCACCTAGATTAACTTTTCAGGCTGACAGAAATGAGTAATGGCTTTGAGGGTGTGTTGTCTGTATTTCAGTCTTGGGGCATTCTGTGAGAGCAGTGACAAAAGTCATCTGTCTATTAATAATTCCCAGCAAAGGGATCTTCTGAGTGCCAAATTGTAAAGTAAATTATGACAAGACTAAATGTAAAGCCCGGAGGGTGGATACTGGTCCGGGCTGTGTCATGCAGATGGGAGTTCCTTTGTCAGCTCAGCACAAACGAAACTGTGACCCCATGACCTCCCGTGAGTCACAGCTTCTCCCACAGCCTCAGTTTCTTCATTATAAACTTACTTGAACTTGATGCCCTGTACGGTCTTCCAGTAAAAGTAGAGTGTGGCCGAGGAGTTTCCTTTGAAAAATCAAAAGAGAGTATCCCTTAACATGTTGGCTGATCTGGTTTCAGGTGAGATTCCCACGTCTCACCTGGTTGTTTTCAGGTTACCCTGGATAGAAAAATGTCATTGCCATGTGCCATTTTAAAGGGAGAGTGAGGAAGAGTTGACTTGTTATTTTCCTTGAAATACTGAATAATTGTCAGTTATTTTTCTTTTCTTTTTTAATATCAGAACTTTCCTTTTATAAAACCTGACACTTACTATGAATTCTCATTCTTTTTACTTACACAATCCCTCATGGAAACGGGCTATTTCTGTTGACATAATGCTGGCTGTTTATGGCGATAATCAGAGTCACCTTGATAGCATCATAACACAGTGCTAACATTGACTTAGACTTTTGAATATAAAGTTCACTATTTCAAAGGGCATCTTCTGACAGACTTCAAGACAACTACGTTTGTATCTTAATTTGTGCTGAAATTTTTTTTTTAGTTTTTATTAAACAGTGTACAGTTCAGTGAATAGTTATTTTTTTTCAGTTGTCCCTGACAATTTTTTTTTTAAAATCACTTTTTATGATAAACCAAAAGTTCTAAAACTCAAGGAGTTTGTGACAAACTTTGCCCTTTTAATAAACTTTCTGAATAAACCATTGAGATATAAATATCTTTATGTAACGCGAACTGTGGTAAAATGGTAGGTTTTGTGGGAGTGTGCATGTGTGTTTGAGTATTGGTGCTTACTAGGATATATAAAACCATTACAGCATTGCTAGATCATTTGGGAATGAAGACACATAACTTTCTTTTTCTTATTATTTGTCTCAGAATATTTTGATTTTTGAAATTGCTAATGTGTCTAAAATTTCTCCCAGTTAGCACTTTAAATAATATTTTTGAAATGGTTTTCAAATGAGACTTGCTTCTCCTGATAATTCAGGTACTTTCATTCACTGGTGGTTTTTCTGGGAAGAATGGTGATAATTTTATTCAAAAAGAAAAAACCCTTGAGTGTTATAATAGACAAATCATTTTGCTCATGGTTCTGAGTTTCGCTTTTAACATCACAGTATCTTAGGCTTAAATGTCAGTATGTCCACCTTTTATCTTTAAAAATCTTAGTTTATTTAGAGCTATTTACTTCATTCTTAAGAAGGAAGAGTTGAGATAAAAGCCATAGTTTCATTTAGATATAGTCGAATTATTCACCTGGTGGCAGTTTCCATATGAAGGACATGTTGAAACCAGGACCTGGAGATTTATCATTTATATATTTGACGTCTTCTGCAATATTGAAATTCTAGGTGTTAACCTTTTCTGTCCTAAGTGTCACAGTGATAGCAGATGCTGTATTGATCACTGTAATTTCACAGCAACACTCAACTTGGTGTTTGATGTTATTTTTTCCCCCTCCAAACTACTTTTTTCCTGGCTGAAGACTACTGGCTTTAGTTTCATGCTACTCATTTGCTGATAAAATTTCAGGCTGCTTTTAAGTGAATTAGACTTTTCTTTCCTTTGCTAAATTCAAAGAGAAAAATAATTGGCTTCTTGATAATATTTAAATATAGCTGTTAACTTGGATCTCTATGGTGGCATTTCACAATTTATTAGTGATAGCTGAGAAAAAAACGTGTTAAATGGATGTGTCTTCATTTTAAGTTTTAGGGTTTCTGGTTTCAAACTTGTGAGGGTATAGTCTTTGTTTACGGTTTTAAGCAGTTTATTTTTTTCTTTAGTAAAGTAATGGTTAAGTTAAAATATAATTACATATGTACTTGTTACTTAACTGATGCTCTAGAAACCTTGCGATTTATGATTGTGTATATTATGGGCAACACCAAATTTCTATGTTGAAAAGAGGTAGACATTCATTGCTCGTATTTTATACTAGAAATAGAAAAGTTTAAGGAAGGAAACAGGATAAAGAGAAAGTAACTTAAATAAAAAGCTCCTTAGGGAGAGAATGTAAGATAGTAACTGATCATCTGGATTCATAACTTTGGCTATGACATCGTTGGTATGTAACATCACTGTACGTATTAGGGGTTGTTAAGACAAATAGACAAAAAAATCGCAATGTTGGACAGAATGAAATGTAGTTTGCAAAGGGTGAAGTGAACTTGGGAAACAAGTCCACTTGTTCTGACAAGGAGAGATTAGACGGGCAAGTCTTGGAAGATGGAGGGGGAGTGGTCAGAGTTGATGTTTAAATGTGCCAGGGAGTGGGCCCTCCCTGGTGGAGGGAGCTAGGTGAGCAAAATCCTGGAGATGTGCACGAAGTGTGGGTTGTGACCCAGTTGTGTGACTGGCTGTGAGATGGTGGTTGGGGAGAAGGAAGCTAGAACTAGAAAGGAGTTGAACTTGAAAGTGACACCAAGAGATTTTTACTTAATTTGATAGGTGGTGAGGCGCTCTTTGAATGTTGGGGTGGGAAAGTGGCATGAGCGGCGGTGCCCTGGAGCCCTTAACTGGGCACAGGCTCTCATGGTTTGGAGCACACGGAGCCTTGCTAAGAAATGATCCCAGCTGTGCAGGAGGGTGGGGAACTAGGCTCTTGGGAACAAGAATGCCAGGGGTAATGGAAAGAATGGGACAGATTTGAGGAATTACAGAAGAAACTTTTGTAGAAGTTATTTTTGTCTAAAAATTTTACAAGTTCTCACAAAAAGCAACTGGAAGTCCATTACAAAGAACTCCTAAAATAAGGACACTCTTATGTAACCACAAAACAACCATCAAAACCAAGAAATTGTTTCTTATAAGTTACTGACGTCTATTCTTTACATCCCATCGTGGTTTTGCTGCGTGTCCTAATATTTTTTACAGAATCAGAATCCAATTCAGAATTGTGTGTTGTGCCTAGTTGTCCTGTCTCTTTAGTCTGTTTCACTCTCTGGGACGGTTCCTCAGTGTTTTCTAGTTTTCATGACTAGTTTTTTTTTTTTTTTTTTTCATCAAAGTCTGCATATTAATGGCATGCCATGTAATATTTTGACACATTAATTGAGTTATCAGTTCAGACATTACTAACATGTATCACTTGTTTATAGCAAAATTATTCAAAATTCTTTCAGTTAGCTTTTTGAGGTATGTAGTTGCTGTTTATAGTCATCTGACTATGCAGTAGCACACTCGAACTTCTTACTCAGATAATCTATCTGCAGTGTAGTACCCATCGCTATCCTTAGCTTCTGGTAACCTCCACTCTAATCTCAGCTTCTGTGAGATTCATTCTTTTAGATTCCACATATGAGTGAGATCATGTGATAGTTGCTCTTCTGTGCCTGGCTTATTTCACTTAACACAGTGATCTCTGGTTCCCTCCATGGTGTCTCAGATGACAGAATTTCATGCTTTTTACAGTTGAATAGTATTCCATTGGGCCTGTTTCCATTGTGCACATTTTCTTTATCCATTCAACAGTTCAAAGACACTTAGGCTGTGTCTAAAGACACTTGGCTTTTGCAAACAGTGCTATAGTAAACCCAGAGTATAGTTGTCTCTTGGACATCCTGATTTCATTTCCTTTGAATATATATACCTAGGAGTGGAATTGCTGGATCATATGGCAGTTCTTTATTTTTTTTTCGGTACCAGGGATTGAACTCAGGGGCGCTCAACCATGGAGCCACATCCCAACCCTCCACCCCGCTTTTTCTGTATTTTCTTTAGAGACAGGGTCTCACTGAGTTGCTTAGGGCCTCTCTAAGTTACTGAGGCTGGCTTTGAACTCATGATCCTCCTGCCTTAGCCTCCTGAACCACTGTGATTACAGGTGTGTGCCACTGCTCCCAGCTCCATTTTTAATTTTTTGAGAGAGCTGTGTACTACTTTATGTAGTAGATGTACTAATTTACTGTCTCAGCAGCAGTATGCAAGAGTTCCCTCTTCTCCACGTCCTCACCAGCACTTGTTCATATTCGTCTTTTCAATAATAGACATTCTTACTATGAAGTGACACCTCTTTTTGGTTTTGATTTGCATATCTCTGATTGGTGATGTTGAATATTCTTTCATATATTGGTCATTTGTATTTCTTGTTTCAACAAGTGTCTATTCAGATCTATTGCCAATTTTGTAATCAGGTGGGTTTTTTTTTTTTTTTTTTTTTTTTTTCAAACTCTTGAGCTTTTGGAGTGCCTTCTGTGTTGTGGATTTTAACCCCTTAATAGATGTGTAGCCTGCAATATTTTCTCCCATAGTAGTTTGTCTCTTCACTCTGAGGATTATTTCCTTTGCTGGACATAAAACCCTTATTTATTTGCTTTTGTTCTTGTGCTTTTGAAAAAAAAAATTCCTTTCTCATTCCAGTGTCCTGAATGAAGCATTTCTCTCATGTATTCTTCTCATAGTTTTATTATATCAGGTCTTACACTTAAGTCTTTAGTCCATTTTGACTTGATTTGTGTCACTGGGAGGAGATTGGGTCTAGTCTTATTCTCCCGCCCTATCCTTTTGAAGATTAAAAGCCAGTTATTTTGTAGAAGGTCCCTCCGTTGGGCTTATGGTCTGCTTCCCCGTGGTTCCATTCAGTGGTGCCCCTGTGGCCTGTCACAGGAGCAGTGCTCCATTCTTCTTGAATCCTCAGGTACCTGAGATTTCCATTTGTGCCATTTCTGTCCACTCCAACCACCCTGTTGAGGTGCCGTTTGTCACAGTTCTCCAGGCGAAAGTTACTCTTCTCCTTTTCCAATTAGAAGACATTGGGTGGAGATATACTGTGAAACTGTATAAACACCCCATGCTTCATCAGACTTGGCTCTTCTGTTGATTTCCACCTGCATCATTGTTTCTTGTTTTATGCATGGGGTTATAGCCTGTTCCTGCCCTTTATTTTCCATGTTCAGGCTGTTCCTGATTAAGCCAAGGGGAGCACATTCAAGCTGGTTTCTGTGTCCTTTTGCCTTGATTTCGTTGTTCTTTGGCCACTTCCTTGTTATCTTGCTTTGGGCTCGTCTTGCACTTTTCCTGACCTAGTCCTGGAGTCCAGCGTTTATTCAGGGAGTGCCTCTCCTCTGCAGATGCTGTCCTCTGGTCACAGTCCTACGCCACACTCTGATTCATGGAGCCACACACACCAGATGTCCAGTCCCCCCACCTTTTTTCTCTCCCTGTGCCGGACTGTCTTTGCCCTGCTTGGGTTCTGACGCCTTGCATGAGACCACATCAACGCCTGCCTGTCTCTCCCCATGGGATGTCAGAGCCACTCTGGGGCTTGATACTTCACTGTAGGCCACCATAGCTGCCCGCTCTCACTCCCCCATCTTAAGAAATAACTTTAGGACCAACTCGTTAAGGAAGGGGAAGGGGAAAGCATGTGGAAACTCAGCATCAACTTCACGTCATAGATAATGGTGAGCAGTTAGGTCTCTATTTCTAGAGACCTCAAGAATAGTTTTGCAGAGGAAGTGATGGTGTCTTGGTTGCGAGAGTTTGAAGTACCAGAGCTACTTCTGATTGATTGGAAGCATTATGTGTATGGGAGGCAGTGTTGGTCTGGAGGTGTGGGACGCCTCCTCTTGGCAGTAGCAATTCAGGGGATTGGTATGGACGCGTTTAGCTAGGAACTTGGAGGAGTGGAAGGAACCCCATTAAGAAGACGAGGCACACATCCCAATAAAGGAGATGGAGAATTGTTTAGAGAATCAAGATAGCACTGAGTCATGGAGGCCTAAGTGAAGAATCATGTAATCTTAGGATTTCCAAAGTAGAAGGGCTCTGAGGCCATTTACAAATTCAACTCGCTGTGGGCACTGATCCTGAAATTAAAGCCCAGAGAAATTACATGCTTTTTCCAGTATCATACAAAGTAGTAACGACAGAGTAGAATCTTTCCATTTTGTCTTTCTGTTACATTATCCTTCCGGTAGCATGTGGTGGTACACAACCTGATGACAGGGTTGGGATGACCAGGAATAAGATGTAAGGGGTGCTGGTGATTTTCAAGGGGACTTCTTGTTTTGACAATAAAGAGAAAGGGTTGGAGGGAAGAAATGCTAGCACATAGACACAGCAGGATCAGAGTCAGGATTTGGTTCAAAACGTAACACATGAAGAGGGCAATGGACTTGTGCTGACATTGAGGTTGTAAACGTGGGAAGGAAGAGAGAATTGATGGGGACAGTGTCCTGGGAAAGTGGGAACAGGAAGGAGATTGCAGTGGCCTCAGTCAGGTGTGTAAACGCGATTGAACCTGTGGATTTGGGCCGTTGCTGGCAGCTGTATCACCCTCTTAGAGATATGGCAACTGAGACGGAGATCCTATTCGTGATTGACCTAAGGCCACACAACTAAGGTGAATTAAGAACAGATCTTTGAGGCAGAGAAGAAAGCCAAATGTCCTGAAAAAATAGCCTGATAAATCTTTTAAAAACATAAATCAGATTATGTGGCTGATATAAAGCCCTCTGGTGGATTCTCATTGCGAGCAGCATAAAGTAATTTAGGGTCTGTAAGACTCTAAATTTTCAGGCCCCTGACGACTGTATTTAGTATGTTTCCGGTGCTCATTCTCCTCACTGACCTTGCTGTGGCTCTGAGGAGCCACTCTCCCTGGTTTCTGTTGGCGTCTGTACTGACTGGCCCCTCTGCAGAGGAATTTCTTCCTCCAGGTTTGGTTTCTGCCCCTTTCCGTCCTGTAGGATTGGCTCAGGTGTCATCCACGCAGCGAGGCCTTCCCTGACTGTCTTAGGTGAAGTGCTGACTTCTAATGCACCGTCCTCTGTTTATGTTCATGGGGTGTGTGCCCATCGAATGCCCTGCGTTTACTTGATTTCCTCCAGGTAGCATGTAACCCTTATGGGAGCAGGACCCTGTCTAGCTGATTTTCCAGAACATTTGCCGGACCTGAAAGTGCATCTGGTACGTTGTGAACGTTCATATTCACTGATGAATGAAGGGATGAGTCAGATAGCAGAGGGACTTGGTCTGGGTTTGTGTCTAGCAAGACCAGATGAGTACTGGTGATTACATAATACTACCAAAACTATCATGAAATAACAGCAGGTTCTGCTGAGCTCAGCAAAAATTTGCTGTGACCTCTAACAGCAGTTTTGAGATTTTCATAAAATAATCAAAAGTACTGTTCTTTTTTGCATCTCAGCATGATAAAGTAAATTGGTAATGTGTATTCTAAGCTAATTAGGAACCTCTATTCCTAATCTTTATTTTGGGGTTATTTGATTTTAATTCATAAGCAGTAAAATTTACACTTTATTATACGTTTCTGCATGTTTTGCCAAATGCATGATCTTGTCAGCATCACCCAACCAAGATTCCCTATGTGGCAGCTTCTTCTCCAGCCCTCCCTCACCCCAAGACTTAGTGACTACTATATGTGCCCCATCATCTCTATGATTTTGTATTTTCCAGATTGTTTTGTAAATGGAACAATATTTTATGTAGCTTTTTGATTCCAACCTCTTTCATTTCACATAATGCACTTGAGATCTATCTGCGTTGCTGTATCAGAGGATCGTTTCCTTGTATCGCTGAGTAGCATTCTGTTTGTGGCTCTGCCACCTGTGTTCTTCTGTTTACCTGTGGTTGATGGACATTTAGGTTGTTTCCAGTTTTGGCAATCACAAATCCGCTGTCCAGGTTCGCTCTGCATGAACATGTGCTTTAACTTCTTCTGCAGTAGATAGAGGAAGTAGAATCCGATCATTTGGTAGGTGAACTACCAGATTGTTTTCCAAAGTAATGGAAATATTTTACATTTCAACAGGGCATGTGTGAAAGTTTGTCTGTTAAATCCTCCCCTAGTACTTCATAGAATCAGTCTTTTTAAAAAAAAATTTTTTAGATGTTGATAGACCTTTATTTTATTCATTTATTTATATGTGGTGCTGAGAAGTGAACCCAGTGCCTCACACATGCTAGGCAAGTGCTCTACCACTGAACCACAACCCCAGCCTGTCAATCTTTTTATACTAGATGATATTGTAGTTGTATAGTGAATCTCATTGTGGGTTAAGCTGGCATTTCCCTGATGCCTAAATGGTACTGAACATCTTTTTGACATGCTTGTTTGCCATCCTATGCCTTCTTTATATGCTTGTTAACTCTTTTGGACCTTTTTATTAGGTTGCTTTCTCCTTTTCATGTTTGTTTGTTTTAATTTTTTATTTTTTGGTACCAGGGATTGAACCCAGGGTTGCTAACTGCTGAGCAACACCCCAACCTTCTTTTACATTTTATTCAGAGAGGGGGTCTCACTGAGTTGCTAAGTGCCTCACTAAGTTCCTGAGGCTGACTTTGAACTTGCTGGCCTCCTGCCTCAACCTCCTGGGATTATGGGTGTGCACCACTGCCCCTGACTTATTAGTATATTTTAATGTGAACTTTTAGATAGAAAAATTAGAACTAAGAGAAAGATAGCTATTTAAAATTTGTATATACAGGAAAAAATGGAGTTTTCAAATTCTTCGCTCAGTGTTGTGTGCTGTGTGTGGGTGAACAAACCCAGCTCTATGCAGACCCCCTGTCCTGCTCCAGTTGAGGAAGGTGACTCCCATGAGCTCGCCCAGCACTCTCCTGTGTGTTAGGTAAGAACTGTTACTAGAGGCGAGAGTAGGAAGGGTTCTCCATGGGCTGGAATATGCAAGAGAGCTTCAAATAGAAGCTGCCAGGAATTCAGCCAACATCTGAGGACTGGTGAATTTGATGTGCAGTGGGGAGGGGGTGTGGGGGTCCATGACAGCACAAGGCAAGGTGTAGATGGGTCACAGGAGGCCTGCTTAGAGGGGTTCTGTGGTGACTGGGAAAGTTAGATTATTGGAATCTGTGCATGCTGAAACCAGGTGTTGGGCACTTCCAACATGGCAATGTGTAGCACTTTTTAAAAAATATTTTTTAATTGTCATCAGATATTTATTTATTTATTTATTCACTTATTTACTTATTTATTTATTTAATGTGATGCCGAGGATCAAACGCAGTGCGTCACACACGCCAGGCAAGTGCTCTACCACTGAGCCACAACCCCAGCCCATTATGTAGACCTTTTCAAAACCTAGAAGGGCATAAAAGGGTAGAGTGGGTTACCTGGTAAGGGAGATGGGAAACACAGTCGAGAGGCCATCAGTATTGATGATTCAGGCAGAGTAAGGACCCGTGTTGCATGGTGGGCAAGGATCAATAGGGGAGGTGATTAGTGTAGAGGAAGGAATCCCTAAATGCCCGACCTACTTCTTTCCCACTGCTCTGCAAAGAGTAGGTGACCAAGGATCACAGGAAGAGAAACCAGAGGTGTACAGGGACAGGGAGTATTATGACACCAATGTATAAAGAGCTAAATAGATCTGTTGTTCAGATGAAGGGAAAATTTGATCATTTCAATATCAAAACAGAAGACTTTTTAAAAATTAGACAACAGAAAAAATAATACCCCCAGGAAATGGAAACAGGAAGAGACAGCTACTGGTTCGGCCAAGATGGAAAACAGAGTCGTGGAAGTTTATGTCAGTGAATTGGGAATGGCGGCCTGTGGAGTTCTGGTGTGCGCACCGGGATAGGAAGTAACGAAGTCTCGGCCTCTGGGAGTCTCTTGGTTGTGTCCTCGCAGCACTGGGTTTGGACCCACAGTGCTCTGTCCAAAAGGGAAGTCCTGCTTACTTTCCTCCGTCAGGTGGTGGAGGTTGTATTTACCTTAAAAAAAAAAAAAAAAAAAATTACTTTTCTGATACGTTTGAGGAGAGATGCCAGGTGCAGAGTCTGGGAGGGCGGAACTGGAATGGAGCAGGTTTTCTGGATGCTCACTGAGTCTGAATGCACGTTTCTATTTAGAGAGGAAACTGAGGTAGGACTGAAGAATTTATGCTCATGTGATACAGAATATTTTTCCTCCTTAATTACTGTCCTTTTCATACCCAGTGGAGATAAGTGTACATATGAGTTTTTTTTCCCTTTGAGACTTAAAGAAGTATTTTGAGTTTTCTGTGTAGGGTAAAAATATAATTTTGTTGACACAGACCCTACATTTTGGTATTCAGGTGAAATAGCATTTTTTCCCCCTCCTACATACTGTTTCCTGGGTAAGTGAAAAGATTGACAGATGCCAGGGTGGGGAATGGGGGAGTTGTAAACACAGCAGCCTTTCATTGTGAAAACCTAAGGCTGATAGCTCCTTCATTTTATGACATCTGAAGCATTCAGACCCATGAGTCCCCCCTGCTTTTGAGCTAATGTTCATTTAAATAGCAAGAGGATATGTATAAGAGTTTTTGAAGGATGGATTTGTTGCAGATTCCTGAGAGTAGAAATAAAGAAGAATAATCTGACTGTGAACAAGGCCTAGCGTCCATGATTTCATAACACTGAAATATGCCTTCTTAAAAATTTAATTCTTGCCAAATTTATTCAAGCAGGAATAAGCAAATTCTAGTTTTCTGAGGGTCTTAAGGGAGGTAGACATAAAACAAGTGTAAAAAAATTAATAGGGAACAATGACTAGATTTCTATGACTGTCAGAGTCACTCACAGTCTTCCAGAGATAAAACTGATCCTGAGCATGCCAACCCAGAGTTATTTCAAGACTACAAATTAATGAAGAATGATAAAAGTTTTCTTGTTATTCTATTCTTAGTATGTTGTGATGCTTTTAATATTTCAGTTGCTTGACTTTAAACGGGAGGTGCCCTTTCCTGGGCTTTGCCCAAGAGAAGAGACTATTTTCAGACTGAAAACCTGGAGATTTTAAAAAGAAGAATGCATAGCTACATTTGACTAACTATATGAAATACCAATTATATATACGTACATACACACACACACACACACAAACATACAAATATATACTTGTTTTTTTTTTTTTGTATTGGAGATTGAACCCAGGGGTGCTTAACCACTGAGCCATACCCCCAGCCCTTTTTATTTTTTGTTTGGAGACAGGGTCTTGCTAAGCTGCTTGGGGCCTAAATGACTAAGGCTGGCCTCGGACTTATAATCCTCCTGCCTTGGCCTCCTGAACTGCTGGGGTTATAAGCATGCGCCACCAAACCTGGCTGAAATACCAATTCTGTTTACTAAATTTCCAAAATCTGTGATAGAGAACAATAAAGAGCATTTAAAAGCACTCCAGACAGCTATGGAGATAGTTGGTGGTGATGCTTATACAGCAACATTAAGTGTACTTGCTGCCATTTCAAAAGAGTTAAAATGGGCTGGGGAGATAGCTCAGTCGGTAGAGTGCTTGCCTTGCAAGCACAAGGCTCTGGGTTCGATCCCCAATACTGCAAAAAAAAAAAAAAAAAAAAAAAAAAAATCAAAAGAGTTAAAATGGTATTTTTAATGCGTTTTTATCATAATAAAAACTAGCACTTAATTAAAAAAATTGGGATGAAATTTGCACAGTAAAAGACAGCAAGGTGCCCTGCAAGTCAGTGTGTGAGCACATCTACAAAGAGACGAGGCTGGGACTTACCTCTAAGTGCAGTGTTACACATGTGCTCTACTTGTTAAACACTTGGACTAAGTTCAAGCTTAGTCCTAGGTGGGTGTTTACAGCAAAGAACCAGTTTCCTCATCCTTTAGGAACTCTCACTCTAGGTACATTCAAGATCCCACAACAGAGTAGATCATGGTATGTATTATTCAGGAGGTAGCAAATAGTGTCTTGAGCACATGGAGGGGGCACACTTGGAAATGAAGTATTAATTTCATTAGTAAAATTATAAGGTCACAAGCAAAATTAATGTGATTAGTCAGACCCCTTGGTGTGCAAATAGCAGAGGAGCCATCTCTTACTAGCTTACACAGGACAGTCTGTAGGCGCACGATATGGGAGGAGTTCAAGGGGTAAACCTCAGGCTTGGCTAGATCCCAGGTTTCAAAAGGACTTCTTGTAGATTTGTTTGTCTCTCTGTTGGAACTTTTCCCTTTGCATTCAGCTTGACTGTGGAGGACTATGGTCACTAGTACTCTTTGCTTACATTTCCCTTCATTTCTGGTCCTGGTAAAAGGAACACCTCTCTCCTGCTAGATTCCGATTCCTTGGACTCGCTCACGTGTCTGCCTTTGAGCAGAGATGGTGTGTGTGTGCATGCACCTGTGTGTACACACATGCGTGGGGGTGCTTGTTCTCACTCAGCCCCGTGACTGAGGAGCACAGTCGGATGGTTCTCCAGAGAGTCTGGGGAAACCCGCAGTGCCCTCTGCATCCGTAATTTAACAACCAATCCTGCAGTCAGCTACTTGTTGTTCCTTGTCTAGTCATCTCTTTTCTGTTGCTAATACCACAGACAAAATTATAAAGAAAAGAGGTTTATTTTGGCTCATGGTTCTGGAGGTGCATGGTCATATTGCCACACCTGGTGGTGATCTTGCTGGCAGAGTCCTGAGGAAGCACAGGACAACACACGGCAAGAGATAAGGTGCGCTCGTGTCTGTGTCTCTTCTAATCTCTCCACCTCCTCTTATAAAGCCACCAGCATTCAGTCTGGGAGCTCCACCCTAATGACCTTATACAGGCCCAGTCACCTCCAAAGGCCCCACCTCTGCAAACCCTTGTCACATTGTTGTTCCCCCCCATAAGAGCTCAAAGGGTCATTAACTTCTAATACATGACCCTCTGGAGGATACACTCTCTAACAACTTATTTAAACAGAAAACCTAACGGCTTATTTAAGTAGAAAAGTTAACCACGTTGCTTAATTCTGTACGTATTACTATGAATAAAACTTTACTATTATCGAAGTGAAATAACTAGTAATATTGCAGTCTTAGGAGAACAAAAAAATCAATGATTAGAAAAGGCCATTGAAACATTTTTTTTTTTTTTTTTTTTGGTACCAGGGATTGAACTCAGGGGCACTTGACCACTGAGCCACATCCCCATCCCTATTTAAATTTTATTTAGAGACAGGGTCTCACTGAGTTCCTGAGGCTGGCTTTGAACTTGCGATCCTCCTGCCTCAGCCTCCTGAGCTGCTGGGAGGTGCACCACTGCACCTACCTGCAACGTCTGTTTTTATAGGGAGCGATCATTTGATAATCTTCCATGGAATACATGTACAGGTGCTTTAATGATGAGAAAATTTGGTACTGACCAGAATGTGCTCCAGAAAGAGTACGCTGTAGATTTATCCTCATTCTCCTGACACACAGAGGATGTCGGCATTAACGTAACTGTAAGGCCCTTGAATGGGTCCCGTGAACACACCAGCCATCCAGAGCTCATTTTCCTGCTCTGCCTAGGAGTGCCTGTCAAGTCTCTTGCATCACATTCTCCTTGGCCTGTTCATGGAGCACCTGTGTCATTCTTGCTACCAGTGAGCTTATTCGAGTATGGGTGCATTATTAACCAGATGAGCTGATACCTGCTCACCCATACTTACATTTACAATTTTGCATATGGCTTCAGAAGATGCATGGGCCACTTCCTCCACCAAATACCTCATTACTCCATGAACTCCAGGCTCAGATCTACTCCCAGTCGTTGTTAAAATGTAACTGCACAGCAGGAAGAGGACCGCAGTGATCAGCTGCCAACAAAGCGTTTATCCTTGAGAATGCACTTTGCATTGTTTGTCCAGCAGCAGGGCCGGGTTATACATCTGTTCACAGCTTCGCTTGTGTGGTCGATATTTATGCAGGATGACTCTCTGGGCAAAAGAATCTCATGAACTAGTGAAGATTGAGAGGCCTGTGTGAACACATTGTTTGAAAGAGATGAGTTCCCAGAAGCTGGTCGATGTTGGCAGGTGGTGAGGTGGGCTCCCTGGGGTGGACAAGGACGTGTGTGGTCAGGAGGAAGGGTGCTGGCATGGTGGACACGCGTGAGAAGTGAACACCCGGGAAGCTGGAGGGAGGTGGGAAGGCCACCGTTGCCTTCACACTTCCACTGGCTTGCGACATGACCTTGAGCATATTACTTGACCTAAAAACTAATTTCCATGTCTGCAAAATAGTGACAGCAATAGTTCTTAGCTACTGAGATATGGGAAAATTTTCCAAGGTAATTGATGTAAAGAGCTGGAGAGTGCTCCATAAAAATCAGAGTTCTTATTACTGATTGCTATTATTAATTTCAGTTAGAATTGAAATACAGGAAGAACAGATAATTACAGTGGAGCCTGATGCAGTGGTGCATGCCTATAATCCCAACAGCTCAGGAGGCCGAGGCAGGAGGATCGTGAGTTCAAAGCCAACCTCAGCAACTTAGCGAGGCCCTAAGCAGTTTAGTGAGATCCTGCCTCAAAACTTGAAAAAAGGACTGGGGATGTGATTCAGTGGTAAAGCACCCCTAGGTTCAATCCTGGTACCCCCCAAAAAACAAAATAAAATACCCATATGAGAATATGACCTAAAAGATTCATGGTGAAAAGAATCAGCAGTGTAGTTTTAATAAATCCAACCACCCTTGCTAGGTAATCTAGAGTCTATTCTTTGAATTCCAAAAAATAGAGATTTTCGTGAAGATGGCTTAGATTAGTGATTTCTCAACTCTTTTTTTAGAGCAACACAGAGGAAGATTAATATTCACGTATGGTGCCTACTTGGCGGCAGGTCTGATTTTGCAGCGTGGTGTGGGCATGGATGTGTAGGCAGGCGAGCAGATAGAACCATAAGCTTTCTGTTTTTGTAATATTCACAAAAATCAATCTCGGCATAAACATGACTCAGTAAGAATCGCTTATTATAGGCTATTGCATAGATAAGACCGGCAGCACGGTAATGTCCCACGATGATTTTAACATCCACCTCTTCTCCCACTGGGGAAGGGCTTCGAACTGCAAACATGAGTGGCCTTATCATAGGAGGGACCATTAGCCTGTTCCGTGTTCCTGTATTAAAAGTCAGTCATCCATAAACATCAGTCTTATTGTTAACAAATTATGTGGCACACAACTTATAACTGCTCTGTAACTCTGATTGTAAGGACCTCTGGGCTTAGAGGAGAGTCTGAGAAGTCAATAAAAATCAACATCCCTCTCTCTCCTCCTCAGTTAAAATCACTGAAGGTGTGATGCTGCCCCAGTGTATGAACTGGTAAGCAGATGATAGCAAAACACGTTCTATGAAATGTTCTATGAAAAAGGGAAAAGAAATAGGGATTTGGATCAGCTATGAAAAATCTGCTGACTTAGTATTATTGTTCAACACTGGGCTGGAATTCCTGTTGGGAAGGCCCGTGAGAGCTTTTACCATGTGGGTTTTTAAAGGGAAGAATAATTTTCACGTTGGAGATGCTCTCGATGTGGCTGTAACCAGAATAGAAGTGTCTTAGATTATGACTTTTTCTGAAATTGAGTAATTTTGTTGTAATAAGTCAGCATATGTTGGTGTCTAGTCTAAAAGCGACACCAAGATAAAAACATGTTATGTAAAACCATCTATAGTATCAAGTCTTTACAATTCTACTATGCTTAAGATGGGATGCCAGCTTCATACCCCGGATCATTTCCAGATGGTTTAAAGAGAACCTCAGTGGAGAGAGACTTTGGGTTGAACACATACCTTGCTGCTAACCGGGAGAAGTACTTTGCAAGAGTGAAGCGGTGGAGGAAAGCAGACTCACTCCAAACATTTTGATAGAAAGATCTAGAATGCCTACATGCCAGACACAATTAAGACAGAGGGTGGGAAGTGGTGAATAGGTTAATATCTTTGTACTAAGAGCTAATACAAATCAGTAAGAAGACTTGCAGTAGAGGGGAAGAGGCAAGCAAAGGGCAGTTGATGGAAAAGTGAAAGCTTATGAAATTCTAAACTGTTTAGTCATGCTAGTAAATACAGAAATAGAAATGAAATTGACAATTAGATACCATTTTTAATCCATCCGGTTTTCAGAAAGAGCAAATGGTGGGTAGGGAGCATTAAAATCATCATTCTTGGATATGTGGGGAGTATAGAAACACAAATAATTTGGCAGCTGGCTTGTTTGAATCCCATCTTTACTGCTTACAAAGCTGTGTGACCTCGGGCAAGTTATTTAACCTTTCTGTCCCTTGATTTTCTCATCTGTAAAAAGGGAATAATGATACTCTGTACCAAACAATTGTGATGATTTTATTGAGTTAATGACTCTAAAGTGCTTAGAAAAGTACTTATCTATACCCTACACAAGTATGTTTATATATTATAATTATCATTGTCTTTATGTACCTTGGAAGGTCCAGTTTCTAGAACTATATTATTAGGGAATTATTTTACATGTGGACAAAGACTCACGTATAATGGTGTTCATTTATGGCTTATTAAAATTTAAGTAAATTTTCTCCCCCAATGAATTGGAGATTAGTCAAACCTGGTGATTTTTGTTTTTATTATCATATAAATGCAGCTATTTCTGTGGAAAAAAAATTATGGGTATTCATTAAAGCCTAAGTTTTCTTCTACTTAATGTTATGATGTACAACTCTGTATTCAGAATTTGTGCACATTTATGCGTGTGTATATTTCATTCTTAGTGGAGAAGTGTGTACGTTTCCATTCTTAAGAAGGAACTATCTCCTATTTCTCTCTGAGTAATAGGATTGCTGCTTTGTTAATTTTTTTTCTTGCATTTATCAAATTTTCTGTAATGAGAATGCATTATTTCTACAGCAAAACGTTTTTAGGAGGACCAGTATGATTTCATTTGAGGGCATGATAAACGTCTCCCTTAGGAGACCAGGGTCCCTCTGCCTCAGATGGCACCACCATTATCACAGAGGAGTCAGGATCCTGGCTGATGAGTGCTGTGCCCTTGAACTTGACTTGATGGACATGTTTTTCTGGCCTTCCAGACCCCCCAGAAGACCCAGGCATGCCCACCTCACAACGCAGCTCTGTTTCTTGCAGGTTTTCCCCGTTTCTAGGTTCCTTAAGGTTGTTGTACCAATTATTGGAGCATCTATTAAAACTGCTCGAGAGTAGATTAAATTGTTTTGTTTATAATTATCTGAATAAGCAAGCCTGATGATTAAGCAGGTTTTTTATACTACAGTTTATTTCCTAAGCCAATAAAGTAACTTTGAGGTATTAGGAAGAATAAAAAGATTGTTTTAAAAAACAAACAAACAAACATATTCTCATTTATTCCTCCCTTGCCTGATGATTTTTCATCCTGTTTCACCATTTTTCACCATTTTATCAACCCTGAAATTTAACCTCTTCATTTCCTGTAAGAATAGTTCTTTCAGGTACTTACAGTAGATGGACAGTTCTGTGGCTTTTTTTTTTTTCTTTCCATTTTTTGTAAAGTTACATTCTCTCACAAGCTCATCTGTTAGCTTAATGATGTGAAGGAAAGTTAACTGAGTAAATAGGAATGCTTTTATTGATTAATTGGTATTAGGTGAGTCATTGGGAATTTTGTGAACCTAAGAGATTCCCCCCCCATGGGCTAATCAGTTGCACAATATTTTAATGATTTGCTTTTATGCATATGATGAAGTACTTGTTTTTAAACCAGTTTCGTTAATAACCCTAATGTTGTTAATAACTTCATGGTTTGCTATTATTCTGCTGACTGAATAGTATATGCATTGAGATTCTGATGACCAGGGACAGTGACTTGACTAGATTTATAAATTGTCCAGCTGTTATGGGCTAACTAACATTTTGAATAGTAAAAAATAAAGTTTTCATAAGGAAGATTAAATGGAAAATAATTTACCCATAAATTTCCTTTCAAAGTTCTCATGTTTAGTAATCAGTATATGTGACAAATTATTTTCTAGAAGATCTTAATGAATTTGTTTGGCCAGTATATTTCCAAAAGTAGCATGAAATTCAGAAATGAATTGTTTAAAATAAAGATCATGGTAGATTACAGTGCTCTAACTGGACACCAGATCACTTAAACTAAAGGATCACCAAGTTGTATGAGTCAGGGGTTAAAAGCTTTTAAAGGATGCCCTATTTGTCTCTTTACTAAATATTTTTAAATTAAATTACCAGTGCAAATAATAATATCCATATTTTGCCACCTGGAGTTAACAAATATTTTCATTTAGTTCATCTCTTAAAATCAGAGAATATTACAGATGAAGTCTCAGTCTCTTGGAATCCCTTGCCCTTTCACTTCCTGTCTTTACTGAGACAGTGCAAGTCAAGAAAGTCATGTGTATTCTTTGTACGTATTTTTATTGTATACACATAGATATATGTATATGTTTAACAATTTTGTAGAAATGGATTCTTACTCTTGAAAAAACACCTTAACAATTTTTGAGCCCTTTGCATAATGATCCATTTAGATCTAGTTCGTCCTAATTTAATTGCATCATGGTATTTTATTGCTTATCTAGTTCCCTGTTAATGGACATGTGGGTTGTTTCCAGTTTTATTGCTGATAAACATAGGGCTATGAAGACCAATTTTGTAAATTTGTCCTCATACACATGAGCAAAGATTCCTCTAGGATATGTAGTTAGAAGTAGAATTTGAGGATAATTAAGAAATGTTCATATCTGGAATTTTGAAGGTTCTGTGTAGTGTCTTGAGTATTTGTGTACCAGTTTATACTTTCAATAGCACATATGATTTCTCACAGCCTTGCTGACACTGTGCATTGTTGGAAGGAAATAGTATATCATTCATAGTTTAAAAATGAATCTCCTTGTTGTTTGCAAGGTTGGGTTTATTTTCATAGGCCTATCAGACTGGGCTTCCTCTTCTGAAAACTGCTATTCATACCTGTTTATCCACATTTCTTGTGTTCTGTTTATTGATCCGAAGATGTTATTACAGGTTGAGTGTCCCTTATCTGAAATGCTTGGGACCAGAAGTGTTTCAGATTTCTGATTTTGTCAGATTTTGGAATATTTTCATATACATAATGAGATATTTTGAGGATGGGACCCAAGTCTATACACCAGATTTACTTATGTCTCAAATATGCTTCATAACATAGTCTGGAAGTAGTTTTATACAATATTTTAAATAATTTTATGCATGAAAGTAAGTTTCACAGTGTGGAATTTTCCATTCCTGGTGTGTCAGCACTCAAAAAGTTCTGGATTTCGGAGCATTTTGGGGTTTTGGATTTTTGGATTAGGGATTCTCAACCTGTAATCTGTACTTTTAACTTTTGGTTTTGTGAGTTAAAAAGGACCTCCCAGGTAATGGCCTGTTCTTGAATCTTACGTGCTCTTTTTCATACAGATAAGAAAAATTACACTTTTTCTTTTTTAGTGCTATATGTATGTGCCTGGTCCAAGAAATCTGCTCCTACCAAGTTCATAAAGATATTTTTTCAATATATTCCTCCAGTGGTATTCCTGTCTTTCTGTAAGTCTCAAAGCTTGCCATGGAGGAGTTGATAAAATAATTTATTTCTCAGAAATGTGATTACTTTAGGAAATGATGCATTGCTACCACCGTTCTCGAAAATAATCTCTGCAGCAATGGGTATAATTTCCTGTGATATTTAAGGGACTGAGAACAGAAAACAGTCACACACTGTCTTACCAAGAGTGAGCTGCTACCTACCTCTGTAGAAGCATTGAATAAACACAAGCTAAAATACAGAAGTTGAGGTTGTGTTTATTTCTTGTTCGGTTTTGAGGTTCAAATATTTGTAAAGATATTTTGCCGGTGTGGGAAGCTGAAATAGAAAGAACTTGTAGTTTTGATGATCACAGTTACTCAGTGAAGATATTATCTCTTTCTTTGGCAAATAAATAGACATCCACACAGGCTGGGAAAGCTCAAATGAGATACATTTAGGTCTGTACTCAACACGTTTTGTCCCTGAAGTGTGATAAGGAGGCTTGGTAGTTCTTTGGGGATGATCCCTAAGTAAGACACAATGGTGTGGTCTGGGGTCAGAGAAGGGCAAACATGATACACATTTAGAAAATGGAAGGGAAAGAAGTTGAGTAATTCTAGAAGGTGCTGGAGGTTGAGTTTTTCAGGACACGATGCTGCCATTATAAAGTGCTCAGATGATCCCGTTTTCTTTGTTGTTGTTCCCAAACAAGGATAGAACATTTGGGGGCATCTTTCCCCACTTGTCTTGCTGCCCTGTCTCTTCAGTTTAAATTACCAGTAGACACTGCCTGCATTTCTCACTGAAGGGCTAAACCCAAGTCCCCAAACTGTGAAAGACTTGGCCAAAAAAAACTAGTGAACCAGTTGTAGCTTGATCTTTTTTTACTTCACTTACATATCCTAACACAATTTCAGTCTTCTGAAATTTAACCAGTTTGAACTACACATTTAGGAATAAGTCAGGAAATAAGAGATGGCAGAGAAGGGATTCTTTACGCTCTTGACCTTGAAAGGCACTACTCCACCCACTGCCCTGGCAAGGAGGAAGGAAGTTCTCCCTTTGGTGTCTGCAGGGGATGTGAACACTGCAGCCCCCAACCTGGCCTTGAGTGTTAACCTTGTTCCAGTCTTAGGATGTGCTTTCCGTGCATTAGTGTCTTTGGTGACTTTAGGGTATAGGTGTGACAATTCAGCTTTGCTCATGAGAAACTGATGCTTTTAAGAGGCTGTGCAGCTTGTCCAAGATCACACAGCCAGTAAACACCATGACTAGGATTACAGCCCAGTTTTGACCAACTCTAAGACCTCTTATTGATACTGTCTTCCTAATTAAAAGGCACAGCATACATTTTGTGGTGTGATGTTGTGCTTTGATGTGAGTGGATTTTCTTATTCTTTAAATGCAAAGAGGCCAGGCAAGAGGAAGAAGAGTCCTGGGTTCATTGCTCTTGGTATGTGCCTGCAACAAAAGCAAAGCAAAGCAAAGGGAATATTTTTCCAGGCAGCACTGTAGACTAAAGTTCACAAGCTCAGTAGTTAATCTTAGAACTTGTTCTGGATGTGGATGCAGATGGTGGTCTACATTAGTGTCTTGTGGTGCAGCAGTGAGGACCACACTATCCAGAAGGCTTGAGGATGGACTTGGTAGCATCGTGTTGAGTTGATAACAAGGAAGGAGAGAAGGAAAGAGGAGTTTAGAGAACAGTATATAGCATGTGCTGTCATTTTTATAAAATCTAAAAAGCACATGAAATATGTCCCTTTATTTATATCTCTGCACATAATGGAAGTATGCAACTCTGAAACAAAGATGTCGAGCAGAATTTAATTAGTGTTTGCCTCTGGGAAAGAAGCAGCAGCGGGGACAAAGGCGACATCAGCTTGTCTGTCTTATTTTAATTTAACATTTGAAAAAGATCTGAAATGGATTGAGTTTTATAAAATGTTAACATCTTTCACATCCAGGTAGAAAGTATATGGGTATTTTGTTACATGTCATGTTCTTGCCTCTCCTTTTCTGTATTCAAAAAATTTCCCCAACTAACAGCCACATCAAAAAGTGGTCCTTGCTGGGAGGATTTGCTACTAATCACTGGGCCCCCAGACACAAATATTTTGGAATCTAAAACCAAATAGTTTTTTGGATTCTTTGGGCCATGAGAAATAGTCAGCTCTGTGCAACCAGCCAAACGAGAGGCCCTGAGCTCTTCTTGCCATCCATAGAACTGTGTGGAGGAGACTTAGCAAGAAACTGTGATTTAGGTCTCCCAGGCTGTGTAGGGTGACATTGAGTTGAGAGTCGGCATCCTGAAGATTATCTGAGGTTTCCTGGTGTGGGTTGGCTTGGTTTATGTCTCTGGTGGCTTCATGTGTTCCGAGTATCCATGAATTCTGCAGTGAACTATAAAGCACACCTTTGTCACTTCTCTGGGCCAAATGGTGTGTGACACTATTGTGCTCTGGGGGGACACATGAATTATAGCAGTACAACTGCAATTATTTAGGTGAGAAAGAATCCGGATTGCCAACTACAAGTACTCATGGCTTGGAGCGATCTTCCCCCGACCTCATGGTTATCATGCCGAGTTAACTTGCTCACAGGTAAGAGAAATAAATTCTTTGAGAGACCCTGGTGCTTTATAGTCAAAGGCCTCTAGCCAGGTAGGTAGGTCACAAGAGACTGGCTTGTATTTTAACTTTATTTCTGTATCTTACACTTTGATTTAAGCTTCTGCAATTAAACTAGGATGTAGTGTTAACTGTTCCCTGAATTAAGTCTCTATAAATTTGGAGCCTATAAACTATGGTTATTGCTCAATTAAAAGGGAATATGCCGTCGACTGAAGATTTGAGAGAATCTGGATTTGTTATCTTTGGAAGATGATGTCGTTTCTTGGAGCCTTTCTGTCCATTGCCTCACTATAGGAATAGATTTATACTCAAAATGTTCTTAGGTGACTTAGTACTATTTCCTTATTGGAAATACAGGTGACCTGATTGGAGTGGTGTGGGGGAGATGCAGCCAGTTGGTGTGAGAAGAGCCAGGTTTAGAGAGCATTCGATTACAACTTATGTTTCATAACAGTGGGACATTCACATCTAAAGGACCTGTGTTTTCTAAAACTTTTGGCATCATTTTTGAATTTGATGATTCAAACAGTAAAAAATAAACATCGATCCTTAAAAAGTTTTATATTAAAAAGTGAAGTAGTCCTTAGGTGTGCCCGATGTTTTAATGTGATGTGTACTTAATGGTTTTTATAAAAAACATCATGTTTATTCATAGTTATGGGAATTTATGTAGTTTTTTTAAAAAAAGTAGCTTAAAGAACTTTATAGACATTATTTACACTTGTAACATCCCTCTCATGTCTGTGGGGAAATTTTCAAACACTGTGATGTATAGTGGAATTTTTAATAAAGAGAAATAAAGTGTAGTTTACTTAAAGTCCTGAGGAAAACTACAGATTAAAAATAATTTAGGACTAAGTCACTAAATGATCTTCCTTGGGATCATGAACTTAAGATATGATAGTTAAAAGGAACACCCGGACAAAAACTATTTCATGTGAAATTTAAATATATATGAATATTTTAATTTTAATAATTAAACATTTTTAACATTATATAACCAGTTTTCAAAATTCTAATCTAGAAATGGACTTCTTAATAGTTAGGGACAATTCAGGGGGCAACTAATTCTTTGGAAAATAAAAGTACATTTAAAATATACTTATTGTAACCTATGAAAATATACTTATTGTAACCTATGAAAAGCACCATCAGAAATGATGAAACCTAGGTTTAAAAGCTTGACAAAGATAAAATTGTGGTCAGACCATTAAGCCTAAGTCTAGGGAGGAAGATGGGCCTGTGTGCCTGTCCTTCAAATGGCAAGTCATGGGCTATTGAAATTAGGTTCTACCTAGTTCAAGGCTCCATTGAATTTTTGCAGAGAAAATACAAATGGCTGATAAACATGATAAAATGTTTTATCTAATTTAATATCAAAGAAAAATAAGAGTGAAAATCTCTTTCTGCATTGATGAAATTTTAGAAATAGGTTATGTCTTTTTAAATGAGTATATGGGTATTTAGAAGCACATACGCTTTTAATGACAGCGGGAACTGGGATATCCTTTCTGGAAAGCAGTTTGGCAGTATGTTCACAGCCTTGTTTTTTTACCCTTTGACCTAGTATCCCCACTTCTAGGAAACTATCCTAAGGGAAAAATGAGAAATGTGGACAAACATTCACACAAATTCATTGCAGTATTAGAAAGACAGTGTAAACAACAACTGATAGGGAAATTATTCAATGAAACTTGGTACATTACTATTCTTTTGGACTCTACAGCTACTTTAGCTATTTTCCAATAAATTTCAAGACAAGATAAAATGCTGCATCTTACAATATGGAGTGAAAAAAGTGGGCTTGAAACAATATCTATAGCACCACCTCCACACTTCACACCCATATGTGCAAAAAATAGCATTCTTAGTTGTTTGCATGGGTGAAATAAATGAAATAGATTTATAGATGAAATACAGTAAATATTAATTTCCCCAGGTGATGATAGTATGGATGACTTCATTTTTCTTAATTCTTAAATTATTTTCTATGTTCTGATGTCTCTTTTTATAAACATAATTAAATAGTTAAAGCAGTTGCCTGTGGATAGTAAAGATCGCCTGTTATTAATTTAAAAAAAAAGCTGTCTGGCATCTTTTTGTATAGAAGAAAATATCCTTTGAATTATAAAGATTTTTATGGATGACTTGATTATTTCAGTGAATTTAAATCACTGAGTTTGGTACAGCATGACCTCTTGTCTTCCAGGACTATGAAACTCGGTGGGAAAGGCAAGATAAAACTACTGAAAACCCTGGCAAAAATGATTTCTTGAGTTTCAGAACCTACTTTTATAGGTACATTGTAATGGAGGATGGAGCTGGGCATGGATGGCCGGGTGCACGCCTGTAATCCCTGCTGCTTGGGAGACTGAGGCAGGAGGACCTCGAGTTCAGAACCAGCCCGGCAACTTATGAAACCCTGTCTGGAATAAAAAAATAAAAAGGGTTGGGGACGTGACTCAGTGGTTAAGAACCCCTGGATTCAACCCCTGGTACCAAAAAAAAAAAGAGGATGGAAATATTATGTTCTCATCCTATGTATTATGTCTTTGTGTTGTTTATCAACTAGCTGATAACTGGCAACTGGCAGTGATTAATGGAATTAATAATTTTGATCATTTGGTTTGGCCCATTTGTGCCCTCTTCTTTGAATCATATTTACTTGAAGGTATTGGGTCCTTGCAAGTTCAAACGTGACAGCTGATAACCTTTTCACTTTTTATGCCAGGATATTAATTTGGGCACATGTTGGGCTGCCTCCAGCTTTCGCACAGGGACCGGAGGAGGTAGGTGCAGAGGACTCTTTCAGGGGTGCCAACCATACTGTAGTTTTTGGTGTGCCTTGTAAATTTAATCTCAAAATTGGCGCCTTTTTACTTTGAGAAAGGTTTTGCTGAGGACCCCTTAGTAGGTCATCAGGGTTCTCTTTATATTAACTTGCTGTTATAGTTAGGAGAGAGTACTCCAGCATTCAGATTAAGATTCAAGATTGGACACCACTCCAGTAGTAAATAATGAGACACGGGTATTGATCTTTTCTAGGAATGTGTGACATGTCATAGTACTGCAGTATGACTAAAATAGTTAGGAGTTTCTAACTGATATAAAAATGGAATGGTGAAATAATTTCTTTAGAAGGATGTATTCCTAATGAAGTGGGACCTCTGATAGATTTGAGTGATTTACATTCATTTAGATTCATTATGTGCATATGCTTGCAAATCATATTCTAGAACTATGAGGAAAGCTATTTGGCATACTTGGAAGTCTAGTGAAATCCTGTCTGTCAGTGGTAATTTATGCAGACTTTAATACTGTTTTATTTGAAGAATAAGCTGTTTAATGAATGGATCAATAAAATCTTACAAAAGTAAACCATTCAATCAAAACTAATTATATGTTTGGGAGGCATGATAAAATCATTTTAATGTGGGAAACTATGTGAAAAGGGATACAATTTTACGACCTGGTAAGCTGCTATGACCACAGAATTCTGATTTAGTTGAATGAAATACAGTCAAGTGAACTCTGTATGTAACAGGACTTTTCGTTGCTGTTACTGGACCATATTTCTCCTGTGTTATGGATGCCATCTTCTAAACAGACCTCTGGCTCTGAGTCCTGTGCAGCAACTGAACTCAAAATTATAACAGTTGGCATTTGAATTCTGGCTCTTGACATCTGTTAATATTGTGACCTTGGGAATGTTGTTATTGCTCTGTGCCTCAGTTTCTCCATTCATAAGAACCTACTTATTTTATTGGGTAGTTGTCAAGATTAAATGCCAGGATTGTAGCTCAGTGGTAGAGCACTTGCCTAGCACGTGTGAGACACTGGGTTTGATCCTCAGCACCACATAAAAATAAGTATATGAATAAAATAAAGGTTAAAAAGAAAAGATTAAATGGATAATATCCACACAGCCCTCAGCATAACAGCTGGTACTTAGGTACATGTTAATTCTATGCAAATAGGGCTGGGGATATAACTCAGTTGGTAGAGTGCTTGCCTCATAAGCACAAGGCCTGGGGTTCAGTCCCCAGCAACACACACACACACACACACACACAAATTCTATGTAAATAGTTGATATTTAATTTGGACATACTTTTTAATTTTTATTACATATTCTCAGACTAAAACATTAGCCTAATAAACCTACAACTTGATTTCATGTCTCCCTGAACCTCCCTGACATCTATGCCTATTTCATAGTTTCTAGACTACAAATTCTGTCCTTAATTATTTTGTATAACAAAGAATTGTTTTAATCTTCTTAGAATTTAATATTTGAAAAATCCCAATGTAAAAAATTTAGGATCCTGTCAGTCAGGATAACAGTTAAACCTGTAGATAGTTTCCCATGCCCTTAGGATAAAAACTCTAGCTGGGGTTGTAGCTCTGTGGTAGAGCTCTTGCCTGGCATGTGTGAGGCACTGGGTTCAATCCTCAGCACTGCAAATAAACAAATAAATAAATGTTGACAATTCAAAGAAAAAAAAATCTATATGAACCTTGAAAAAGAAAGAACTCCAAACTCTTTAATATGGTCTTGGTCTGGTCCTAATGAGCTCTGTCTCATCTCTTACCTTCTCACGACTTAGCCCTCTATCTGTGCTGAATTTCTTCTACGTTTTCCAAGAGCACGTGCACCCTCATCAGTGGGCATTTCTCTTTCCATCCCCCCAAGCACCATGTCTGTGTCCTACCTGATGGCCCTGTGACTCTGGCCTCTTCCTAAACTTTCTCCTTCAAGAAGGCATTTCAAACTCTGTCACCTCAAATTTTCCTTCTCTTTGTTCTTACCACTCTTCATAATTCTTATCAAAGCTTGTATGTTATTAAATTGTTAATGCCATTTTAGTATTTTGTATTGTTGACCCCTTCTCCCTTGTAGAATGCCTGCCTCCAGGAGGACAGTGCTGTGACTGATTCACTCTTCCCTTCTTATGGAGTTAGCGTTCAAGACTTGAGACATCTCCAACTTGGAGAATAGGGACATGCCAGCAGGAGCTGCTCTGGAAGGCAGAGCCTGTCTGACCCACAGGTGCTACACTGCCTGCCCTTGGTGTCTGAAACAGGGACTTCCCTTCAGAGATCTTCCCCTACTTCCCCTAGAGACCTTGCCTGTGTAGAGGGCTTTGAAATTCCAAGGTTCTCTCAATGTTTTTTTTTTTTTTTTTTTATCATTACAAAGCATTCAGACTTGGCTGCCAATAGGCCATCTACTCAGTATAACGAGTTCAAGAGCTTGTCAGTATTTTGTTGCTTTAGAATTTTGGTGAATTTGGTGACTTCCAAAAGGGAAATCCATCACCCAGGGAGAAGTGGAGTTTTAGTGCCTTTCCCATGAGTGTGATGGAACAAGAGGTGAGGTGGCCCCAGAAGTGGACAGGTGTACCTTGAACCTACTTCTCCCTTTCCTAATCCACTTAGGCAGGATTCAAGAAAGGCATGTGTGTTTGCACATGTGTGTGTGTGTGTGTGTGTGCACATGTGCTGCACACAGATAGAAGTGGTGAGAGCTCTGTAGGATACGTTCACCCTGGGGAGTTGAAGAGAGAAGGACAATGGTATTTCTGATGCTCTTTGTATAGCTTCATGGTGAGAAGAGTGTATCTTCCTATAAAAAGGCATGTCCGATTGTCATGCCATCATATTGATAGATCTGTTATTTCCATCTCCTGGGTTTCCTTTAAGCAAAAAAAAAAAAAAAAAAAAATCTATTTTGGAATTTGGGGTGTTATTATAAACAGAAGACAGTTTTAAAAGCACGACTATCTTATTAGAAACTCAAGAATATAAAATATTTGCAGTGTAACAGTTTAGGGACTTTGTATGCTGATATAATTTGCAAAAAAAAAAAAGAAAATTCAGTACATGAGTTTGGAACCAACATCCTAAGCTTAGAAGAGTCTAAGTTCAATGTTTTAAGTTCATAAGCTTAGAAGAGTCTGCTAAATATATGCTTTTATTTCTGGTTATTTTAAGTCAGTTAAATTTGATTATAATTTTTTCCTTCAGGTAACATTCTCAAAAGCAAATATTACAAATAAATTGTGAATGTAAATGAAAAACATTACATAGACTTTCATCATTGCTGAAAGTATGCCCCTAAGTGCATTTCTTCCTTTTTTAAATTGTTTTCTTATACTTTGATATTATGTCTTAAAATCATTTTATCATTTTCATTCTATAAAAATTCATCAAGGTTCATGTATATTAGTATGAATTTTAATTTCTAGATGGGATGGTATATCATAAGTGTTAGAAAATGATGGCTTGGATTTATGGGCAGGAGACCTGACATGTTCTGTTTGTATTTTTTTGCATAGATACTCTTCCTATTTCCATGTGCCCCCCAAAATAGCACAACAATAGAGGCTCCTGGAGTCTTGGAATGGTGATAGGCCAATAACAAAAGTTTTGCCTATTAAATATTAGTATGCCTCAATTAATAAATATGTTCTTATTCCTTCTTCATCACCTAAGTCTATTTCATAATTAAAGCTTATACAGAAGAACTTCTCTTTTAAGTAAATGCTGTTCTAAAGAAACTGTTATCTAATGTAATAATCAGTGAATAATTTGTTTTGAAATATGATTCTTTACAAGCTGAAGCTTTCAGTGATCTTAAAACAATGTAATTATCAGACTATCAAAAACTGCTCATAATTTTTAGAATCTTGAAGTTCTTACACATATGCTTATTTTCCTTTCCACAGTATTTTAGACATTTAAATTTGCAAATTACTGTGATCACATCTAATACAGCAAAAAGTTTGTCTTTATAATTTTATGGCCTCATTTTTCAATCAGTATCTGACTGTTTAAAAATGTATTTCTAAACCATAAGAGTAATTTGTAAAGCATTTTCAGAAATAAAGTTGAGTAATATTGTGTAGAGAGGTTAGGCTTTGAAATCTGCTAGAAGTAGATATTTTTCTCCTTGTCATTAGAAAATAGGAAATCTCCTTAAACTTCTTTTTTTCTATGGGCTTGATCACCTTCCTTTCAACACTTGACTACTTTTTAATGGAAGATTTCCTTTTGAAGCCAGCAGGGATTTAGTCTGTAATAAACATATTATTACTTAGTAAATGGAAAGTAGACCATAACAAAGTATAAAAATTAGGGTCTGGTGCAAGAGAGAAAAATTTTTCTTTTCCCTTTTTAGCATCTGATATGTGATTTGAATCTCAAATAGTAATTTATTGAAATATGCAATTGAAGCTTTGCAGGAAGGAGAGTGGAAATGTAAGGATTTTATACTGCAGACTTTTTCTGATTTCAGTTTTTTTAAACTAAACTATTTAAGTGTTATTCTTTTATCAGGTAATTAAAAAATAATTATGTTTATTAGTACAGAATGTACTTAAAATATGTTGATATACACTCATTTGTGTTTATATTATGTTTATGTTTATATTATGTGCATACATATATATACACATGTGAATTTTGTAAAGTACTGTTTATGAAATAATACAGAATTTTGTGTTGAATCAAAAGTTCCCCACCCCCACTCCTGTCCCCCCAAAATCCCAAAAAACAAAACTAAAACAAAACAAAAAAGACACATTCAAAACCAAGGAAGCTACTATATAGTATTTATCTTTTTGAAGATTTTTCTGTATTTACCCATTGTTGGCAATTTGCCATTTTTAAATTAATACTACATTTTGGGCTTATTTCCATGTCAGGAATGCCTTTTAAATCTGTTTTGTTTTCCATTGTATGTGTATATTTTAATCTTAAAATGTTTAAAGAAACAAATTTGTGGCATTTCTTCTCCCACATAAGAAATATTTATTGAATGCCTATCATTTGCTACATAGTAGAGACAGCGACATGAAATATAACTGGTTGACCTTCAGGACTTATATTGTGATTTTGTGCCTCATATGTCTATTGAAAACATGCTGTAGCAACAAAGTTAGAAATTCTTACTGGAGAGGAGCTCAGTGTCCATAGGGTCTCTACATACCTCTCTGAGGTACTTTATATCAAGATTCTTTGTGTGAATTTATGTCTTGTAGCAAAACCTGAAAGTTCATAAATACCAGTTTATGGACTTGAACATAACAAGAAATATTCTGTCCAGATAGTTAATGTTCATACATTCTCTGCTGCACTATAGATAATGTCACAGATGTTTCCTTTATTAACTGTTGGGTGGAGGTTCTTAAGTGTTTCACCTTGATTAGCTCCTCCTCCTTCCCCCACCTCCAGTTCAATAGATTGTTCTATTTCAGAACAATCACTGAAATTCAGTTGAGCCTGGAAGTTCATTGTTAATAACTGAAAGCCCATAGGTAATTGCTATGCTGTCTGCTGTTCCTAAGGCTCATTGCAGTACATGTAATCGATCATTCCACTGGTCTAAGATTAAAACTGGAACAGAGGCTAACACCAGTGCCTTGTTTTGGAACCTACAGTCTGTGTAATTTCATACTTAGGATCATGCATTACATTTATTCAGCTTAATTTAGTTCTTTCAAGTGTTTGCAATTGCCCAGTACCATTTTGGACCTACCTTAAACTATAACCAAGACCTAAAAGAGTGACTTAAAATTGATATTTTTTTTTCCTGGCTTTTGCCTAATAAAAAAACTCATGGAAATCTGGTTGCTGGCATTAGTTTAGAAGCTCAATAGTATCAGGACTGCATCTTTGTGATCCTCTTGGTTCTGAAGTTAGAAATGAGGAAGAAGTGTAAAGAAGAAATAGAACTTACCAGAAGTCCTTAGTAGGCTTCTACTTGCAGCATAAACTGTGTCACATGACCACTTCTGGCACCAAGGGAAGCTGGGAAATGTAATTTTTTAGCACGCTGGCAGCTGAACAAAATTGAGCTTCTACTAGTTAGGAAGGCAGGAGAATGGATATTTTAATAGTTTTTGCTATTCTTTGCCATCAGATAGTGAACTCCATGTGGGAGTGAGTTCAGTAGAGGCTATGAAGGAAAAAATCTCTCTCTCTCCACCTTGCTGGTTCACTTAGTCCGTATGCCATTAGTCCCACCAGCACATGGCCACCATTACAGTTGTGGTGCCTACTTTGTGAGGTAATTATGAGAATTAAATGAAGCAATATATAAAACACCTGGCCAGTACCTGGCACATAGCAAGCACTTGTGGTGTTAAATGTTGTTGGTAGTTAAGTGTTGGGATTTGGATATGGAATGAGTGCGCCCCCAAAGGTTGGAGTGTTAGAAGCTTGGTCCTCAGTGTGGTGATGTTGAGAAGTGATGGAACCTTTAAAAGGTGGGACCCATTGCATAATAATTAGGATCTTGGGGTCACTGGCCTTAGAAGGGACTAATGCTGGTCCCCAAGAATGATTTAGTTCTCATTAAAGCAAGGAGTTATAGAAAGATTAAGACTGGCCCAGAATTTCTCTGGTGTCCCGTATCACTATGTGACTTCTTTCGTATTCCTCTGCTTCCCTTCCTGTTTCTTCTTCACTTTGTGATGCAGCTGAGGGATCCCTCCTCAGTGGCCAGATGGGCCCACATAATCTTAGAAGTTCAGTCTCTAAAATATGAGCTAAATAAACCTCTTTTCATTACAGGTACCCAAGCTTCAGGTATTTTGTTGTAACAACGTGTTGAGATTAGGCTAATACTTGAACAATGCTTGGTGAACAATAAATTCACATTAAATATGTAAAATACAGTTACATATGTTTAAGTCACACAACATGTTATTAAAATACTGAGAGACTTCAAATCACAGAGTAAAAGAACCAGAAATTATTCTGGACAGTTGCAGAAACAATGTTATCTTATATTTCTATACCCAAACTCTCTTTAAAATAAAAATAAATAATAATGGTAATATATTAAAGTTACATTATAAATAAATATAGGATTGAATCTTTTTTATTCTCTCATGGATTAGGAAATTCTCAGAAGCCCTTAATTTTTTTGGTTAGGTTTCAGATGGAATGAGAGTCTACTTCCCAGGCTACAGAAGGTCTTAGCATATGTTACCAAAAGCTGAAGACTGTCCAGAAAATAGTATAATTGCATTTCTGACTCAACTTCACACTTTGCATATGTACACAGTAGGCCAGCTCTTGAAGGCAGTTGGGTTTTGGATATTTGTCTTAAGAATGTGAAAAAAGTAGACTTGATCTTTTAATCAAATTCCAGACTGTTAGTATACAGATAATTACGTGTGATACTTAAAAGGGTCAACTTCTGATAAATGCCAATGTGATTTTTTTTTTATAGAACTTTTTAAGTAATATGGCTTAAAATACAAATAGTTTCTTAAATTCAGATAAATTGAGAGTAGTTATATCTTCCATCATTGTTAAATCTCTAATGGATGTTTTTGGAAGACAGGAGAATAGAAGACTTTATGGTTTATATTTTTATAGCTACACTGAGCTATATCACATTTAGTTCCTACCTGCTCTGTGTTGGCTTTCACACCTGGGTTGATTGTCTACTGGTTTGAATAAAGTAAACCAAGCAGGATTATCAGTCAGGAATAAAATGTATAAAGGAATTTCTGAAAATATTAATATATCTAATATGATGATCTGTAACTGGTGAGTTTATGTATGTGTGTGTTTTGAAACTCAGAGATGTGAAACATTATTTCCAAAAGGCATGTAAACAAACAATTGTGAAATTTTATGTTAACCTTGATAATGATTTTCAAAACTCAGATTAAATTTTTTTCTCAGAATTCCATCTTGAAAATATGATATGGATAGCCCTTCCAGGAATTAAAAGCTTGCCATAATGAAGATGTTTGTTTCATTATTATTTATAGTTCTGAAAAATTATGGTGTTACTAATTATATGTAATACACAATATATTGCATATAATTATAAAATGTGTCATATTATTACATATAATATATAATTTTGAGAAAACAATGTTAGTATTAAAAAGTAAATGAGCGTTAATATAGTAAACCATGACATAGTGTTCTGTGGATTATGATGTTGTCATTTTAATGCAATCATGAAGCTCATACAAGTATGGGGAATGTTTAATATATAATATAAAAAGATAATCTTGTAAGTACTCTTACTTACTCTGTAAGTAAGCAGGTATTCTAAGGTGGTTACACAGAGGCAAGAGGGGCCAGATAGTTGTAAGCAGTGTATGTGGTGTGTAACAGATGAGTGGGGTGTACAGTCGAATCTGAACTGGGCAGAGTGGCAAGAAATGACCCTGGAGGAATAACCAGGAGTGGTTCATACAGTCTTGTCCTTATCTGTGCGTGTAACATTTTCTAGAATGTTCTTTTTGTCTCTTATGATTGTATAGCTCTTTCTCAGGCTATGACTCAAAAGGTACCCCTACCCCAGACATGTTCACTGAGTTATACACTCTCTCTCTCTCTCTCTCTCTCTCTCTCTCTCTCTCTCTCTCTCTGTATCTCTCTATCTATCTTTCTCTCCCTCCCTCTTCCCTCTCTATTCCATCACCCTGTACATTTCTTTCTTGTCATATCATGATCAGTAGTAGTTGCAAATTTCTTAACTTTTTATATTCCCATCAGAATATAAGCTCCATGAGGCTTGGTATATTTGTAGGTTTTTGTCTCTCTTGTACAGAACAGTGAGCAAACATTTTTAAATGAATGAATCATGAATTTAAATTCTCTCCCCAGCATCTTTCCTTGTTAATTGTGTGGACTTGGGCAAATTATTTAACTTTTTAAGATTCTTTTTTTCATTTATGAATTTGAAGTACTTATACCTTAAAATTTTGTCTTGGCTTATTATAATGTAAATTAAGGTGATATTTTATGCGTTTGGGATCATCCGATAGAAGAAAACACTACAAATGAAGTGATACCTCAATGGTTTTAAAGAAGTGGTATTTTTATATACCTACTTGGTTAAAGTTACACTGATGGAAAGAATATCTTTTAGTTTTCAACACTTATTTGATTTGCAAGAAATTGATCTAGAGTAAAAACATTCTAGTTTGACTTGTATTTGTTAGAGAATCAATTTTGCAGCTTTTGTGATCAACACTTATAAGGTTCCCTAAAAAGATATAACCAAGTCCTGATCCCTGGATTCTGTGACTGACCATATATGGAAATTGGGTCTTTGAAACATGAAATTAAGTTAAGGGATTTAGGATGAGATCATCCTGGATTTGGGGTGAACTCTGATTCCAGTGACTGGTGTCCTTATAAAAGAAAGGAGAGGAAAATTTGAGAAGCTATGTGACAAATAGGTAGAGGTCAGAGCTATCTGCCCTGAGCCCAGGGAAGCCAGGAGCCAGTGGGTCCTGGAAGAGGCAAGGAGGGATCCTCCCTCAGACTCTGGAGGGAGTGTGGCTCTTGCTGATACTTTTATTGTACTCTGGTCTCCAGAACTATGAGAGAAAAAATTTCTGTTGTGTTAAGCCACTACAGAAGTTGGTGCTAATTTATTTATGTCAGCTCTAGGAAACTGATGCAGAATCCCCGATATATTAGATTTAATGAAAACCAGAGAAAAGTTTAGGTGATCATTTTCATTGTTTTTGCAAGCTCTAGCTGTCCCTATCATGACCTAGTTATTCTTAATTTAGAGTAGAAGGATATACTCATATTAGTAAGAAACTTAAAATAAGGTGCTTAACGGGGCTAGAAAAGGGAAGGGAATTTTTGTGAGAATTCTCAGTGAAGTATGACAATGCTGTAAAATAAAATGAAGAATGACATCGATAAGGAAAGGAGTTCTTTTCTTTTTCTGTTAGAGATGTGATAATGCATTTTGGTCGGATCCTTGGCGAGCATTCTAATCACTGCACACAGTTTACCTGGCTGACCCAGGGCCACAGAAGAGTCTTAGGTAGTGGAACCAGACTTAGAACTCAGGACTCTGGCTGCAAAGCTGTCCTATTATTCTTGTGCAGAACTTCCTGAAATAAAACCATGATAAAAGACTGAGGCTCACCAAGGTGTGTGGGACACTGAGGTTGGTGTCCTGAGGGAGGTCACCCCAACTCTCAGGGATGTCCAGACAGAAGTCACACAGAAAGGGGAGGGCTGAAGGCTGATCCTAACTGGCTCCAGTCCCCAGTGGACCCCTGGAGGGGTGATAAGTGAAGTACCTGTTTTGTGACATGGTTGATATAATCATGTGGTATAATGCCAAGGTAGCTGTTCAGACTTTAAATCTCAGTCAGGTTCGTGTGGCAGATTTTGATATTGGAACCCACATAGAACATTGTAAAAAGTTATTTTATACTTAATGCTTCAAGTTTTAGCCTCCCTCAAAAATGTGGGTTCAGGCTGGGGTCGTAGCTCAGTGGTAGAGCACTTGCGTAGCACCTGTGAGGCACTGGGTTCTATCCTCAGCACCACATATAGATAAATAAAATAAAGGTCCATCAACAACTAAAAAAATATCAAAAAAAGGGTTCTTTGATTTTTCAAAAGGAAGAAATGAGGAAAACATCAACTTCTACAAATCAGATTGTCTATCTATCAGAGAAGCAGGGATTAGAGGGAATCATGTTCCTTTTGTCATGTACTTACCTTGTAAAGGAAAGTTTAGAAAATTAATGAAAAGGTTCAAGATTGCTTTAGAATTATTCAACACTTATTAGAGTATATTAAGTTTTTAGCTAATCAAGAATAAATTTTACTTTAAGGAATACACTAAAATAGGCTGTTGTGTGATTTCTCTATGAATTTAAAATATGTTTTAGTGCCTACAGTATTTTCTAAGGAGATAGTTTTATGGGAACTTGTTCCTAGGGACTCATACTTTTTTGTCCCTCTATTATCATTTTGACTGAAAAACATCAAATCATACTATAAAAATTGTACATGCTTTTCATGGTTTAATGAAATTGTTTTTCTCAACTTATTTAGTCACTATGGAAGGAAGAAAAATTTTTTTGCAATTAAAAACATTCAAGTTAGACTTCAATTTTCTAAAGTCTTTGCTAGTGAGCAGTGCTCAGTTATATAATGTTGAGGGTCATTTAGATGTATACAGAATGATTGGATATAAATTTTTCTCAAATTGCCTTGAACTTTTAATGGGTAAAATGCATAAACTTTGCTCCAGGGAAAACATAAAGCATTTCAAGTTTTATTACTTGTAAGTACTAACATATGAATTTTTAGCCTCTGTTTATATATGTAATTTATTTTATGTGCTGCTTTATATTTATGTGATGTGTCGTGAAATATTGCATATGATTGGTACAACTTTGGCATTGGGATTGAGAAGTTGCTTAAAATTCAAGACTGATTTGTTTTGGACATTTGGAATAGAAATCTGTCTAAAATAAATTGCCCATATTCCTTTTTTTTTTTTTTTTTTTTTTTTTTTAATCACACTGACTAAAACCTTCCCTTGATGAATGAGTGAACTGTTGTCTATTTTAAGCTCTCTGGGAGCTTTGACGTTTTGCAAGTGTAGTAGAATGGCTTGTCCAAGTGTCACTACTGCCTCTCTCCACTTGTAAGTGTGCAGAGGGAAGGATTGACGTTTTTAATTCCTGGCACACCTACCATTGACACGTGATCAATCAGTTTACTGGAATGGATGAAGCTCTTCTACCACAGGATGCCCTTAGGATCAGCTGATGTTTAGTGATCCTGATAACCTCAGGCTGCTGCTGCTGCTTACCATCTGGGAGTTTTACTCATGCCTGGTGCATGTAGCTCAACCTGAATACCTTCTTCCTCTGTCATGAGTTTGGAATGTTTAACGGAGTACGGTCCAGAATTATGTGCAGTGAGCACACACATGCTGGAGAGCCCAGCAATCCATGCATGAGCACATTTCCCACGTCAATTCCATATCATCTCTTGTATCCCAGGGATCTGATTTTACTTCATTTTTCTGCCATTTGCTTCTGCCCTTTTACTTTGAAAAACAGATCCATGAAGGTTGGGAATCATCCTTGTAGCACCCTTGTAGTGATAGAGAATAAATGCCTGTCCCAGAGGATTCAGGAGCAGAGCCCAAAGCATCAGACTTGAGAACAGAGTTTTTTGAATCATATTTTCCTCTTAAAATTAATGCCAATTTAGAATTTATACACGGTAAGTTCTTATGTACTTATTTATTTACTTACTTTGCGGTCCTGGGGATTGAACCCAGGGCCTTGTGCTTGCAAGGCAAGCACTCTACCAACTGAGCTATATCCCCAGCCCTCATATTTATTTTAATAACAATATCTAGTTAACATTGTGTTTCTTTACACACACACACACACACACACAAACACACACACACTGGGATTTTTCCAAGAATTACCCTACCCGCTAAACACACACATCAATTGGTTACCTGTCACTTTCAAAACTTTGAGGATGAAAGAGAGGCTTATTTCTTTTTCTTTTTTTAATTTTTAATTTTTTAGTTATACATGACAGTAGAGTGTATTTTTACCTATCATACATACATGGAACATAATTTCCCATTCTTGTCGTTGTACATGATGTGAATTTCACTGGTTGTATATTCATATGTGAATATAGGAAAGTTATGTCTGATTCTTTCAATTGTCTTTCCTATATCCATCTCCCTCCCTTCCCTCCCTTTCCCTTTGTCTTATCCAGTAAACTTCTGTCCTCCCCGAGCCTATTGTGAATTAGCATCTGCATATCAGAGATAACATTAAACTTTTGGTTTTTGGGGATTGGCTTATTTCACTTAGCATGATAGCCTCCAGTTCCATCCATTTACTGGAAAATGCTGTAATTTCATTCCTCTTTATGGCTGAATAGTATTCCATAGTGTATATACACCACATTTTCTTTATCCATTCATTTGAGGAGCACCTCAACAGATAGCTCAGTTATTGTGAGTTGAACTGCTGTAAACATTGATGTGGCCATGAAAGACAGGCTTATTTCTAAACCACCAGATCTTGGGCTTTTTGCTACATTTTGCTTGTAACCTGAACAATTCCTAATTGAGCTCCTCCCCATCCTTTATCATAGGCAGAAACCAAACCAAATTTTATTTTCATCATTCTATCTAGAAATTTTTTTTTTTCTTTTGTACCAGGAATTGAACCCAGGGGCGCTTAACCCCTGAGCTGCCATCCCCACCCCTTTTGTATTTTATTTAGAGACAAGGTCTCCCTGAGTTGCTTAGGGCCTCGCTAAATGGCTGAGGCTGGCTTTGAACTTGCAATTCTCCTGCCTCAGCCTTCTGAGCCGCTGGGATTATGGGTACGGGCCACTGTGCCTGGCTCTACCTAGATATCTTTTTAGCTAGATTTCTGAGTTCTTTACATACATTTTCTGCCTTACAGATCTTGCCAGATAAAAAACGTCAATTATTTCTCCACACCAAGCCGCTGTTGGTCCAGTCCTTAATCATCCCTTTATCAGTTCCCCAACTTCTGTCCACCAACTGCCAAACAGATGCTGGGGGTTTTGAGTTTTAATTATGGCAGGACTCTGCCTGCTATCAGTTTCTGTATTTCTTTTTTATTTCTTCTTAATAAACCTTTCCAAACTCAATGACTCAAGCCATAGCTCTTCATTTGCTGAGAATTCTGCAGTTTTGGTTGCCTGGACTGGGCAATTTTCTGGTCTTAGCTGGGCCACTGAGGCAGCTATAGTCCTCTGATGGTCTCACTGGGATTGGAGGGTTTAAGATGACCTCACTCCTATGTCAGGGTGGGGGGCTTGGTGCTGGGTGCTCACTGGGTAGGTCCTTCCCTCTAGATGTCTTTCATTATTTAGTAACCTACCGCAGTGCAGTTTTAGCATTTTGTTTTGCTGAAATACTTGTACTTTTACAGTGATCAAAGTTCCATAGTTTAGATAGGGTCAGCTCTTATTGGAGATCTGTTCCACGGACCTTGTTTGAAGGCCAGTTTGTTTTCCCTGACCCGCCTTTCAAGTTGGATAGCCCACTCACCTCTGTCTGTGGTCGTCCATGTTCCTGCAGCAGTAAGCACCTGCTGGGCTGGGGCCTGGGGATACCAGGAGAACATGCCCACCTCGGGTGCACACGAGCACAGGGTGAGCACACGGCAGAGAGGAAAGTTATGGCGCATCTGCTGTGGTGGGGTATGTGTCCCTCACAGGTCTGTGTTAAGGCTTGGTCCCCAGGGGAGGGGGCTGTTGGGGTTGGTGGCGCTGCAGAGAGGTGGGGCTTAGTGGGATGTGTGTAGGCCACTGGGGACGTCCCCTGGAAGGGGCTGTAGAACCCTGGCCTCAGCCTTGAGGTGAGCAGTGCCGCCCTGCCATGTATTCCAGGTGGACAGCGGGATGTGCCACCTCACCACAGGGACAGCTGCCTGCAGCTGGAACCCCCAGAGCAGTGGCCCAGATGGGCCTTTTCTCTCTCTCCGTGGATTATCTCCAGCATTTGTTACTGTGATGGAAACTGACTAATCGCAGTTTTGTAAATGCCCCGCGGGAGAACTCCCCTTAGCTGCTCCAGAAGATGGGAAATTGGGAAAAGCAAACATTTCAGAAAACACTAGTTCCCTATAGTGTAGTGAATTTGGAAGTCTGAACCTTAAAAAGCTGTGTGTGGGGGCAGAGTAGGCACATTAGCAACTTTCCCGGTTCATAGTTGAAGGTAGTCGTAGGGCATCCCAGCTGATAATATAACCTGAAGAGAGTCCTGAAATGATTTTTTAAAATTTCTACTCAAGGCCTACCTCTTCTGAATCGAGTGTCTGTCAGTGTTCGGTAGATGCATCTTGTTTGTCCTGTCAGATCTTAAGTATATTTTGGAAATACACTTAATATATTTGGCTGAGCAGATTCTTTCTATATCTTTGAAATGATTACCCCACATTTCCAGTCTAGTGCTCCTTTTTAAACCATGGTGCACCTGATGTTAGTTTTGTATTTAGGAAATTAATTATCATATCATGTGCAAATTATTCTTTTCCCAAATCATTTTCTACTATTCATTATAAGACCTTGTCATATAAAAATTCTCAAGGTCTCCAGTGACATTTGACCTTTTATTTAAGTACTTTAATTTTATTTATTAATATGTATTTTGTCAACGTCCTGCTAAATTTGGATCAGGGCCATAGACTTTTCTCATCTCTGGCAAGCAGTATTCTCTTGCTTTGCTTGCATTGACTATTCAATGGATGGACAAGGTTAAACAAAATATTATGGCCAAAGACAATACTTGTAGGAATTTTACAATCTGCTATTAAAAGATTTTCTAAAATTAAGAAAACCTTGATTTTTTTCCTCTTATGCATTAGAATAGCTTGCTTTATAGACCTCTCAGTTGTGAGCCAAATAAGAAATAGAAAACTATTTGTGTTAGTTATTTCATGCATTGTTACATGTCATGGTTTTCTGAAATAGATTTTATAATCCTTGGGATCTAATAAGAGGCTGAGACCCTGTGTGGTTTATAAATAAGTGTGGGATATTATTTAGGTCTTCAGAAATAAAAGAGGAGAATCATTTCCTTATGTTATCAATTCCTCTATGGGAAAGCATATTAAAATGTAGAAAATGTAATAGTATATAATTTAGCAACATAATATACAATGTGGGTTGAGAGACAATTACAGTGTTTTATTTCCCTATATTTTCCATTTTAACTGACTACATTTTAGCAACAATTGGTTTCTGGCTGTAACATTATTTTAGCTGTTTCATAAAGCTTTATAGCAAATTACTGTGGTGTACCAGATAAAATAAATTCCTGACTTCAGTCTTAAAAATCATATTATGAGCAGCATAATTTTTACCCTTATTGGTAAGCATGTATTACACACACACACATATATATATATATATATATATATATATATTTGTGTGTGTGTGTGTATGCACGTGTGTGTGTATGCACGCGTGCGCGTGCACATGCACGCATACTCACTCTCAAAATCTTAGTTCAGGATTGTTCCTAACATTATTTTAGTGGCTTCCTCTGTATTTAAGATGAAGCGATTGTTTATGCAGCCAATCAGCCATGTTAGGCTTGGTTCATAGTAAGCTGATATATAGAACACTGAATTTTGGGGTCACACATCACTCAGTAAACAGCAGCTGTTTGAATAGGACCTTGTTGTGTTTTCCATCCACACAGTGCGGGTAGTGTCCTGTCTCCCCGGGCACTCCTACCTTGTCCTCCTTTCAGGTGATCCTGACTCTACTCATTGGCCCTTGTGAATGCTCACCCTGCCTGCTCGCTCCTGAGACTCACCAGTTCTTGCCTACAGTCGACACTTCCTGCCTAACCTTAGATCCCACTTGGGCATGGTTTACCTGAGAATGTTTTAATTCCACCCCAATACTTTTTTATTTTCTGTATAGAAAATACTAGAGAAAGATAAAACAAACATCCATGCCTCATTTTTATCTCTGAGCTGTCACTGCCAACATTTTGCATATCATTGCGGATTTTCAAAAGGAATATGTACTTGAAGGGTCGCTGCTTTTCTGGAGTCCCTTTCCAGCCCTTGCTTTTTCTTTCTAGTGCATTCCTGTGTACCCACAAAAGATATGAACTCTGTGGTATAGTGATGTTCTTAAATCTGTGTATGTAAAAGGAATGATTTTAAAAACCGAGGCAGCGTGTCACAGGTGACATTTTTGTCAACAATCTGATGTTCTTTAGGTTAAATTTTGTAATTCATTTTTCCTCTTGTTGCTTTAGTGTTTTTGTACTTAATGCCCTGTTATAGTCACCAGAAGAGTGCATGTGTGCATTTGCAAGAAGTAATGTATATAAGACTTGATCTCAGTTTAATCACCTATGAAGTGATAGAGTATGCAAGGTGTATTTCTGTTAGTGCAAAGGAAGTACTTTTGGGGTACCGCTTAGTTTTTAATTCTCTTCTGTACGCATTCTATTATTGAGAGTTAAACTGGGACATATCTAAATGAGGACTTTTTCTTTAATTATAACAAGACAAAAGCCCCATTATCACTTTATGAAAGTAATCCTAGGATATAAATGGGGAAATATAGGAGCAAAGGTCAGAAGACTTCTAAAACTACAGAAATCAGTACATCTTTTTTATTTAATATTTTTAGTTGTTGCTGGACCTTCATTTTATCTATCTATCTATCTATCTATCTGAGGTGCTGAGACACATACCAGTGCCTTACACACGCTAAGCAAGCACTCTACCCCTGAGCTACAGCCCCAGCCCTAGAATTCAGTCTATCTTTAAAGTAGATTAAAAAGAACAGGGATGGGTAAATTTACCAAATTACTATCCTGAAAATAGTGTGTTTACATTGGAAGCTCGTACCTGGCAAATCCTGCCGCTGAACACCTTCTCTCTCTACTCTGTAGAATCGGAGCTAGGCACCTGCCATCCTTCTGTTGATGTACAGGTAACTACTCTCTGCCGTGAGTCCCCTACCCCTTTATTTTAACCTGGAGCTCTGCTTTTTCTTCACAGTCTGCCTTGGCTCCTCACTGCTGTTAATTGCGAGTTGGATTGCTTCAGAAGCCAGAAGGACTGGGAGTTGCTTTCCTTTCCTCTTAGGAAGAGCCATCTGAATTGCTTTGGTAGATGAAAGTGGAAACCTGAGATAGAAGATGGTCCTCTAAATTTAACATTGTGTCAACTGAGGCATAACATATGCCTTAAAAAAAAATAGACCTGTTGCACACATGTCTATTTGCACAAGTTGCAAAGCTTCCTGCCTGGCTAAAAAAGCCAGCATGCTGGGGGTGTCCCACTCAGGCCATGTGTGTGAGAGTTTGTGTCCTTTCCCATCCTGCTCACTGCGGAGATGTGTCCCTCAGTTCCAGTAAGTGAGGTTGGCTGTTTGTTAAGCAGCCAGGAGAACTCTGCTTTCTCTTCTGGGATTTCTGCAAGTCCTGTGACTGATTTGTCTGCCATCCCTACTGGTTCTTCTCAAATGTTATCCCTTTATGAGAATTTGGGCAATACACTGGATATATGATAACCAATTTTAAGAAATGAGGTGCTTTAGTTCCCCCCAAATGACTGTCTGTTCTCCCTGACTTCTATCTAAGCATTTTTTTTTTTCCATTTTCTTTCTGGTTTTATTTGTTGGAATTGGTAGTGATGGTTGATAGTTTATACAAGGTAGTGATGTGATGTAAATATAGTTTCAGAAGAGGAAAATTTGTGCAATTTAAAATTCAAGAGAGTGGCTATTCCAAATCCAATTCATTCTTTCAATACTTCATTATTTTCCCAACATGGTGAATTTTGTTTCTTGGCCTAATACTCAGAGAAAAAGTAAGGAAAACTACCGTAGCATGTGAGTCATTTTCTGAAGGTATTTTTCTTATTTTAACTCCTTAGAATTTCCAGGTGAGACAAGGATAAAAGGGACTGTGTCAAGCAGAAGAAAAAATTCAGAATTCTGAGTAGTCTCAGGAATGACGGTGGATGTAGAAAATGTTTGGGGGTGCAGTGTAGGTGGCTGGATCTCCAATGACATGGTCATATTCCAACTGTACTTCTGACCACAAAGTGTTTGATAGTAAATGGGTCTCAGTTTGCCAAGATGTGCCATCCATAAAGTACTGCTTGTGCTAAGTTTCAGAATCAGCTGTTTAGAATAAAAACGCATCCTTCTGAGAAAATAACATACCCAGTTCCTGTGGGGAGTGTGGCTATCACTCTTAAGGACAGTTACTGACAAAATTCACCTCATCTTTTTCTCAGCATACAATCATTTTTAGCACTTTGTGCATTGATATGACTGTAGTTTTATAGTGGGACATGTCGTTATTGTCTCCAAGGGTGGTTTCCCAGCCCACTTCCAGCAATATCTCCTGTAACTTCAGATAAACATTCAGCCAGCAGTTGGTCTGAACAAGCTGCCATAAAAATTTGAAGTTTGCAATTGTGATTTTCTTGTTCGTAACAATACCCTGGTATTGTCATTGAGGAACAGTTTCAACTGTGTATCATAGAAAATCTCAAGTTCGTGCAGCTTATTAAAATAGGGCTCTTTTTTCTCTAGTCCAGTTGAACAGCCCAGGACAGGCAGGTCACCTCACAGCATGGTTGGGTCTGAGATATTTCTAACTTTCTGCACAGCCCTCCTTTTGGTTGTGTAGCTACTGTCCATCTTCATACTTGTTGCCTCCTGGTGACAATGTGGCTGCTGCACCAGCAGGATCCTTGAAAAAGGCAAAAGTCCTCTTAATGAAGAGCAGAAGACGAAAAGCTGTTCAAATCTGCTTTAATCTCTGTATAGGAAAGAAAAGTAAAATCTACTGGAAGAACCCTTTTGGAAGTTCCAACTGGTAACTTCTGTTTATATCTCATTAACCAGAACTTGGCTCCGTTGCCACAGAGGTTGAGATATGCGGTTTCTTAGCGGATAACCGCTGCTCTACCAAAATAGGAGCTGTGGCACTGGGGGATGGAAGGCGGTCTGGACTAGGTAGTAGAAGGATCCTCCACTTGGTGCTTGTGCCCCAGAGGTTGCCATGGTGAGGAGCTGATGGTGGCCCAGGAAAAGGGCTTGTATGGGAGAACTACATATTTTATGGTTGATTTAAGAGCAAGACAGAATTCTACTATTAGGAACAATAGAGTTCAAAGGAAGCCAGCATTCTATAGTCCTTTCTGTTTAACTTGACCACAGGGAGTTCATGAATCGCAGCAATTTGTAGCATAATAGAAATTCTCCAGCCCCTGGCTTAGAGGACCACAGGACCTGGCCCTGGATCTGCCAGTATCTGACCTTGTTTTGCTCAACAAATCGCTTCCTTTTTCTTGGCATCCTTGGTCCCTCCCTTAATCTCTAAAATGAGGGAGTTGAACTAGTCACCGTGATCCCCCAAGTAGAAGGCGCTTTGATTATCTGAGTTTGTTGCCTAATGATTTACTCAGTTTGACTCCAAGTCCAGCTCTTTTCCGATAGCGCCACATGCACACTTGGCTAAGCTTAGTATTTGCGGTCATTTTTATGAAAAATGACCATCAGGTTACTTATTTGCTTAGCTGTTTGTGTGGAGAGCCAAGGCATGCTCTTTTTCAGGAATGTCACCCCTGTGGGACTTGCCTATGGCTTGGACATGTGGCCACACAAGGGAGTAGCCGTGTTAATTTTGGTTTTTAACTCAGATTTTCTTTTTTTGGACTCTTAACTGTGGGGAGGCGGGAGGGAAACCTTGAAGTTCATTGAAATGAAAGGAGCTTATTCTCAGCATTGGTGTCCAGGAGGCTGGGGAGGGGAGGGATGCAGAGTGGATGGAGGCTCATGAACACCAGTAGCATTCCTTGGTGTGCCTTGGCATTCTGGTACAGAACTGCCCCGCCCCACCCTCCTGTGTGCATCTTCAGCAGAGAGCACTCTGCACACCTGTGTATCAGCCACAGACAGATGATTAAACCGATGGCAGTGACTGTCTAGGGGCGACCTGTACCAGCGAGCAACTCAAGGAGAGTGATGAATTGTCTCAGATCCTAAGTGATGGTGGGCAGTAGGGTTTTTGGAAAGTGCCCAGCCATGCTTCATGCAGCCTTTGAGGTGGCTGGACAGCTCAGGGTGTCTACACTGCAGGTGGCATGGGAGGGGTGCATATAGCCAGGTGCAGGAGGAGGAGTCCTGTGGAATGTCTCATCAGGGATTTCCTTTATTGAGGCTGATGAAATAACAGGTCTGTCTCTCCCTCTCCTCCTCTCCTCACTCCCTCTCTGACTCTTTCTGGTTTTAACATTTTACACTAAGAAAATCTATCTTTGTGTTCAGTAGAAAATGGTGGATAGAAAATTGGTCTACGGCATTTGCCCTTGAATAAGATAAGAGTGTGGGGGGGATTTCAGATAGGAATCTGAGCAACCTGAGGTTTCTTTATGGAATATAGAAGAGTTGCAATGAATAATTAAACAAGTTATAGCTAATAAAATATACAGCACATTGCTTCAAACCGAAGCATTCTAATTCTGCCTTAGGGATGAGTGCTTTTCATTATTTTTTAATTGTTGCCAGGGTTGACCTTGAAGATCTTTTCTGCCAGATAATTTGTTATGGTAAGAATGAGATCGCTGTGCATTTTAGCACAAGCCACGTGAGGTGTAGAGTTTCTTCCTGTTCTGTGATGGCCATGTCATGAGCCTGTTTTCCTGGGAATTTGCTCCTTAGTTTGGGTGGTGACTTCTCTCTCAAACTCATGGTGGTTGTCCTGCGGGAACATCTCATCTCTCTGGTCGCGATGCTGATTTCTGAGCCCAAGTCTTGCTTAAGTGACTGATGCTCCTCATGGCCCAAGGACAGTAGAGAAGTGATGGTCTTTTGGGTAAAATGGACATGGAAGGATCTAGGACCTTCTTTCTCCTTTCAGGAAAGTGGCATTGTGGAAGATGATTTTTCTGTGAGTATAGTTGCACAGATTTTGTACCGAGGGCCAGTTATATAGCTTTTATTACTGTTTACTCGTCTTTTGGAGTTAAAACAGAACCTGTCCTTGCAGAATGGTTACCTGTATGCCTGCTTACTGGTACATTTGCAGTTGATGTTGAAGAGAAGCAGGAAAATGCAATGAAATATTTTATTAAATCACATTTCTCCACTTACATTGCATCTTGCGAAAGGCAGATAATAGAACATTGTGGTTACAGAAGGCTAAAAAGCAAGCATAGGAAAAATCTAGTTTTCACCAAAAGAACAAAAAAAAACCCTGTTGTATTCAATTGGGGAATTCAATTTAGCAAATATAGTTTCTTGTTTGCTTAGAATGTGTACTGAATCTTGACTTGAGTATTAAGTTCAAGACCAGGTGGTGTTGAAATGCATAATGATAGTGGATTTTATATATACAATTTGAAAAAAAAATCTTATTTTGTTGATTATGCCATATGGTATGTCTTTTTCTCTCAGCAACATCAAGAAAAAAACATAGTAATACAATTCTCATGATACTTTCTTCCTTGCAAAGAAAATCCAGTGTGCTTTGAAATAAATATAAAGATTAATACTGTGTGTGAGACATATATAAGAATAAATAAAATTGCTACCAAGTATTCACATATGCATATGAAAATTTAAGGTATTATTTGTAAATTTTAAATATTTTTTCTAATAGAAAATATGAATTATTTATATGTAATAGTTTGAATTGTGTTGACTGTGTAGAAAAATTGATGCCTAGCAGAGTTTACATAAAATGTATTGTCTTTCCCCTCTGAGAAATTGCCAGTGAATCTTGGTTTTTAAGAACCATCAGCTCTCCCCTCCACTGGATTATTTTCCTAAATGTGTAGTTCCTTATTGCTGTCATTCAGTTTTAAAAGGTGTTTATTTATAGACCATATGAAGTCATACTGTGTCCTTGGGTTATACTGTTAAAGTTGTAAACTTAGACCCTTTGCACTGGTAATGTTAGTTTACACTGTGGCATGGTAAATCCCTAGTCAAACAGCTGTTGTTTAACATTTATGAAACTTCATAAAATTGTAGCAAAGGCGTCATGTTCCATCTCAGATACATTCAAAATATAGAAAACCCATAATTGTTAACCAAGGGCAACAGGATGACCTCTTTCCAAAAGAAGCAAAGGTCTGCTGGATTTCTAGGATGCTACAGACTGGAACATAAGGAAAAAATACATGAAGGTAAAATAGCTCTTAATACAGTTGGTTTATCTCCTCCTTAATTCCCAAAGCATGATTGATTTTCTTAGCTCAGAAAACAGAATGCTAGAAAATCATTCAAAATTGCTGCTTTAATTCCTGTTCCAGCCATTTTTTTTTGTACAGTAAATGAAACATGTGGTGTGATGTTTCATGTTATCCTACATTTTATCAGACATTAAAACATCAAGTTGTGAATAATTTATCTTTTATCAGGTTAATTTTGAGATTATTCTGAGTGTTTTTACTTATTGTCTCGTGTATCAGTCATTTTCTTGGTACTTTAGGTAAATTATATTTGTGGTTGCAAACTGTATTTGAGAAAATATTTTCTCAGATTAAAATGAGACTTTAGCCATTATATATTTATATTTCTTAAGGATATTGGTGGGCAGATTTTAGTTTTTTTTTTTTTTTTGGAAAGAAGTATTTTACCTGTTTTATTGCTTCACATGCAGTCCCACTTTATTTCTAAGATCCCAGTTATTTCCTTTTTTGAATATTACTTGGCAACTTTTGCATGAATAGACAATAGGAAGTTAGTAATGTACAAATGAGTTGTTTTAAAACTCATTCTTAAATTGATCACTGGTATTTTTATGGCATTTTAAAAAATAATGTTATAAATTGAAAATGCCCAGACTAGCCCATTTAATATGTGATGGCATGGAAATTAGACATTCGTTCTATGTGCTACATGTACATAATTATTGCACCTATGTAATATGTAGCGTGTACCTCTCATATACGCCTCCTGTGCTATTTGAGGCACTGTGGTTGGATGACTTTAGAGTTGGACAGATTGACGTTTTGATTTGGGCTTCCCTAGGTATTCATTTTGCCTAGGGGTTCATTTCGTGAGCTTGGACAAGCCACTTAACTTCTGAGACTGTATTCTCTAGGCAACAAGTGCAGTGTTAGGACCTTACTGTGAGGATTAAAAGTGATAATGTGGATGTGGAACAGTTGTTCCACAGTAAGTGCTTGATTAATATTAGATATTTATTAAGTGCATGGACATCTTCTTATTTTTATCCTTAGCACCTAGTTCAGGATCTGGCACTTAGGAAATATAATAAATGTTGAATGATGAATGAATGAATAAATAATAACTAACTCATTTAGAGATCCTAGAATGGACTGCAACCACTTTTGTGCCTTCTAATTTGGAGATTGTGCTCTGTGACTTGACTGGTACCTTCCTAAAGGCTTATTTACAAGGGATGTGGCCTTCTGTACAACCAAACGAGAAACCTGGATGTCATCCTTTAGTCTTCATGATCAAGTTGCTGTTACCTACCTGTGAATTTAATTGCCTGTACGGATTGATGTATGGGGTTCAGTGGACAGAATGGTCAGAAACAGGTTTATGTAAAAAGAAATCGTATTGAATCTAGGTAGATGGCAGCGGTGAGGGCAGACTGGATGAAAAAAAATCTAGATAGGGCCTTGTGTGTCCAAATGTGTAGAGGCTGGAAGTACACAGTGTGATTTGGAGGGTTCGTCTTTACAATATAACACCTAAAAAGCTCATGCCAATGTTAATAGAGCTCACTAAACAGGCTTGGTACTTCCAGTGGAAAAATTCTGGTTTCATTTACTAATGGATAAAGTGAGCATACCCTGAGTGAGTTAGTGTCATAGTCTGAATGTGTTCAATGTTGCCATAAACAGTACTTCAGATTTTTTTTTTTTTTTTTTTTTTTTTTCGTTGCTAGGGATTGAACCCAGGGCCTTGTGCTTGCAGGGCAAGCACTCTACCAACTGAGCTATATCCCCAGCCCCAGTACTTCAGATTTTTCTTTTATCTTTTGTCTTTAAAAAACAGGAACATTTCAGTTGCATTTTTCAAACTTTAAATGCCACTCTTTACGCTAACTTTCCTTATTCACGGCCTTTTGTGTTGTGACTGTGGTATTTGGTCATATGGGAAGGTATACTTTCTAACACTTAATAATGAGGTGTTCCTGAATATAATTTAGTTAATGTTTTGTTTGAGTTTGGAAAATTGAAAGGTCAGAGAAGTTAGTTAAAACTTAGAAACTATAACAAATAATGAAACTTAGTGATTATTTAGGACCCGTCATTTTTCTAAAGAAATAATTAATAAATGGCATTTGAATAATTGGGCCAGCTCGCTTACCTCCATGTGCACTTTGTTATAAGATATTGAACTGCTTTTTCCAATTTTTATTCTTATCCTAAGTTTCTTGGACCACTTATTTTGGTAAAGCAGGTGAGTGTGTAGTATAAGTACATACATGTTTAAAGTTTTGTGTACTTGGTATGTTAATGTATACAATTTTATACCAGCATATGTAATTTTTAAAAATTTACTTTTTGATTATCTTCTGATAGTATTATTAATCATAAGAAAAAATATGTATTGCATGTAAATCTCTAGTAAGGTCTAAATATGTAAGAAAAGTTACACAAGATTTTTAAAAATTAATATTATGGCACTGATTAGATCAACTAAACTGTATGGAAAGCTGTCATTCTGAAAGTTCTTGCTCTGAGAAGATGCATAACGTCATTAGTCACTAGGGAAATGCACATCAAAAACAGAGTGAGGTACCACTTTGTGCCTGCAGTGATGCCTGTAATCAAACAAATTATTGTTTGGATGTGGTGCAGTTGGACCTCTCAGGCCTTGCTGGTGGGAATGTAAAATGAGCAACTGCTTTGGATAACAGGACAGTTCCTTGAATTGTTGAACATAACCTTACCGTATGACTCAGCAATTCCAAGAGAACTAAAAATATATGCTCACACAAAAGCTTGTATGTGAATGTTCACAGCAGCTTTATACAAAATAGGCTAAAATATGGCAACAATCCAAAGTCTATCATTGGTGAGTGGATACACAAGAGCTGGTGTATCCATACAGCAGAATATTATTGATCCATAAAAGGTAAAGAACTGATACATACTGCAGCCTGCATCAGCCTTGAAAATAGGGTGCCAAGTGAAGGAAGCCACACACAGAAGGCCACAGATTGTCTGATTTCCTTTATCACAAAGTCTCCCACATCTTTATATAAAATGTCTGCATGGCTTTGTGGTCTGCATGACCACAAACCTCTGAAGTGCATGCGCTAAGTGTGAGTTGCATAGTATCTAAAATATATCTCAATAAAAAGGAAAAGGAAAAAGGTCTGTGTGTATACATAGTACCATTGCCACTATATTTACACTAAATTACTACATTTTAAGAAGATGCTTAATGTTCCTTTATGCCGTTATGAATACCATTAAGAATTATGTAAATCTATTTCAAATAATCCATAATTCTAGCTTTCAAGATTAGGTGATTAGAGAGATTTGTCAATGTTAAAGATCGATCAGGTGAGGCATGGGCTTGACTTACGCACGTGTGAGGAGCCAGGCCAGGGGCTGGACCTACTTCATCCTGCTGCTATTTCTCCTTAAGGCTTGAAAAGATATTTTCTAACCGTGGCTTGAACCCTGTGCATCTAGTCTTTGTCTTTACCTCTGACATCATTAGAAATTGGAAGTTGCTTACTTAGTAGCTAATGTGGGAGAACTCTACAATTTTTTTCTTTCTTTCCAAATAGGCCTGTTATCTCTTACCAGCTCTTGTTTCTGAATAGAAGCTTAATTGTTAACAGAATGATGATTTTTAGACTCCTTTGAAAATTCGGCTAGGCAGATCTCCCGAGCCCTTGGTGGGGGGTACTCTATGACCCCTGGCTCATCAAGGTGGGACTCAGGGGAGAGAGGATGAGCTTGCCGTCCACAGTGCCCTTACACTGTACAGTTCCATTCTGCCTGTTTGCAGACTTGGGGTTTGAATCCTTTCCTTTCTTCCTGCATGGATTCATTGATGATTTCCTAACCGTCTCAATTTGAAGATTGCTGGTACAGAAACAAATTCTTCATTTACATTCCTAAATAGAATCATTTAAGAACAATTATTTTACAATAATAGTATGCATACTCTGAGATAGCTAGATTTTCTAAAGAGGTACATTTAGGTGCCCAGTTAAATGAGATAAATTTTAATTCTCAATGTGTTTTAAATTAGGTGCTTAATCTCCAGTACTGTCTTCCAGCTTTTGAATTTCACAGATCATATTGTGTACTCTTTTGTTACTGGTTTTGTTTGCTCATCTTTTCTTTTTTGTTTTTGAGATGTTTGCTTTTTTTTTTTTTTTTTTTTTTTTTAAAATAAGGTTGATATTTTGTAGTTCATAACCAGTGTTCCCTTGTACAAAGATACAATTCCTCTAGGGTCTATTCCTGTAAATGAGATTGACATTGACAGGACAGGGGTGTGTTTATCTTCATTGCTTTGTAGTTATTGCCAAGTTCTTCTACCCAGTGTGCATGAGTCTTCCTCGTTTCACGTTTTTGCTAAGACTGCTGTTAATGACTTTAAATTTTTTACTCATCTGATGGGTATGAATGTTTTCTTATTGCTGTTAATTTTTTTTTTTCTTAAAAGCCCTGTGGCAAACAGATTGTAGGGAAATTGAACCTTCATGGTTCATATTAATTCATTATTATTCCTCTAACCACCTCTGCAGTTCACATGAAGGATCAGGGGCTTACCCAGACTGGAACGTTTGAGGATGTCCCTCTGGCTGGGCTGTCACCCAAGTCCCAGTAACCTCTTGAAACAGTGCTGACCTCTGGGCAGTGCTGAGCAGTGGTCTTCATTTGCCCTACATTTCCATTCCTTTCTCAGGTCCTGCTCTCTCCTGGGCACTGGGAGGCCCTGCTGCCTGCCTCCCAGTAAGCCCCACCCCATTTGCCATTCAAAAACAAGAGAGGAAAAAACAAAACAAAACAAAACAAAAAAAACACAACAGTGAAACAGAAAAAAAAGTCTCAATAAGCCACCACACTGTTGAAGTGTCTGGCATTGTTAGCTACTTCCTTTCCTTAGCTGCCCAGACTCTCCTGAGATGCCTTCTCCAAGGCAGCAAGAATGTAAGCTCTCTTCAGATGTCCTCTACCCTGTAATGATAAGCATGATGAGTACTCTGTAGGCACCCCCCTTAAACCACTTCTGTCCTCCATTGCCTCCTATCCTTTGCTTACCTTTTCTCTTTGACAGTTTTGCCAGCTTCTGGTGCCCCTTCTACCAATGAGCCAGTTCCTGTTTGTACACAGCATCTGGGTTTAAATAAAACTTGCTCTTTGCTGACACGCACCTTCGGGAAGAACTTCACAGCAGTTGAGCATACTTGCTTATTCCACAGGAAACCCCATCACTTGCTGGTTGGAACAGCTAATGTTCTCATTGCCCTGTCCCCCGTCCCAGGCTACTCAGCGCCCTCCCAGTTTGCAAGTGGGAACCCCAAATTCACCTTCCAAAGAGACCTTCCCTGAATTCCCTATCCAAAATGCTGTCCTCCTCTTCCAGGACGCATCTTCTCAGTCCTTCATTTATTTTCTCTTCAGCAGCAATCACTATCTCATAGTCTATACGGTAACTGCCTTTCTTGGTCTTCCTGCCTCACTAGAAGGAAAAGTCAATGAGAACGCTAAAGGTTAAGTCAGAAATGTGGTGTTGTCTTTCACATTGGTAGTTAAAATTAAGAAAAAAAAAAATCAACCCAAGTTAATATATAATCTTGAGTATATATGTATAAAGAAATAGACACATCAGTATACTTAATTTTAATTTTAATTTTATTGTGCATAGTTTCAAAAGAATTATACTTCTGAGGGAAAAGACTTGTTGATTTAATATGTTGGTCATAAAACTATAACACTGCCTTTTTATTTAGTTCTGGGAATAAAGTAGGATTGTACTATATTAAAATAGCAATTGAGTCTCTAATTTTCCTGGTGTTATTAAGTCTGTTTATTTATTAAGAATCCTAATAATGTGATGGCAGGGGATGTTTGAAACCTCACCCAGAAACTTGTAGCTAAGGCTCTCAGTGTCAGGTTTAGCTGTTTTCAGAAGGCAACCTAGGTTGCCAAACATCCTAGAGAAGCATTTGAAATTCCAGAGTTAAACTAAATCAATGGATAGGTTGCATTTTCCAAGGTGAAATAAATGGTTATTTAAAGTGCATGCTTCAGCTCAGAGCAAGAAGCTCTCTGGCCCTTCCACAGACCCATTTGCCCATATTTTGAGAGCCATTGAGGAGAGAGAGCTGTAAGAGGGAAAGGGTCCATTGCATGTGGGGCCACATTCCTCCTTTGTACAATATTTGAAACACACAAAACCGGCAGCACTACACTGAGCCCTTTGTTCTTGCTGTTGGGCAAAACACTAGATAGCTTACTGTAAATATGGCCGCCTGCCAAGCTGTGGCGCAGCTTCTTTTTTTTAAATACTGTAAACTGGCACAGGCTCAAGAATTACAGTTCTTCCTTTTATTTACTTTCTCCTCTACACTGAAGAGTTTCTTCTCTCCGAAGAGAGAAAAACAGTTGTTGTGACCTGGGGGCAAATGCCCAAACTGCCCTGTCTTTGGGGCCCATCCTCCTAACCTTGGGTCCATTTCTCATGAAATGAGCCTGCAAACTTCCTTTCCTCTCCAGTTTTAAAAGTCGTAATCCCTCTCCCGACAAATGAAGAGGACTTAAGTCGAAACACAATACTTGCTAATTCCATGCCACTTTAAAGCGGATTCTTTTCAGGCATTTTCCTGTTTCTCATTTCGGAGACACTCTCACGGTCCTACTTCTGGTTGTCCTGAAGCACTTTTGCTTTTAGATTCCATTTTTAGTGCGCCTGCCTTATTTCTGACGTTCCTGAGTTGCCTCCCTTGTGTCAGAATGTGTGTGGCTGCAACTGAATTAAAAAAGATGACTAGGGAAGGGCCCAGGGTTCTGCCTTTCAACTACAGGGTGTGTCTCTTCCGAATAATTTTTTTTTTTTTTTTTAATTTAAGAAAGAGCTTGGGAATTTTGGTATTTTTCAAAGGATTACTTGCTGAATAGAGATGCCAGAAAACAGCTGCTACTTTCTTGATATTTAAGATTAAATTCTATGATTATTTTGCCTTTAAAATGTTGTCAGAATTTTAAAGTTTTGCCATTTGGTTAATTTTGTAGAGAAACAGATTCCAAGCCCTAAGTAGAAATTAAATGTATATTGTAATTATTTTTTCAAAAAAAAATCCAGTTAAGATCATGTGTATTGTCTTTTCCTGCTTCACTGACATTAAAATTATTTTATATGCGATAGACACCTGTCAACATATTTACTTTTTCATTTCGCTCATTAATTTGTTTTCTTACAAAAGGAAATGTCACTAGGCTGTAAATAAAGGATATTTGTCTTATTTCACAGATGCAATTAAAAGTGGAGAGTACTATTTTTATCCTCGGATAGATTTGATGTCAGTCTTTCAGGCTATGTGGGGAGATTTAAGAAAGCATAAATAATTAACAGAAAATAAGAAGCCTTCTTAAACTTCTCTACTGCTTGCTTTATAGCCTAATATATTTTCAATTTGAGGGAGATTTTCATTACGTCAATTGAAAATAATTTTAAAACTTGGGTAAAATACATTGGGTATTTATGTCTTGGTAAAAATTGAGGTTAAAAAAGACTAGTATCCCATGTATTCCATGAATATGTACAGGTATTATGTGTCACTAAATAAAGAATGCAGGTGGAGAATTTTGTAATGTTGTATAACTTAAGAAAGAAACAAGTTATTCTTGCACAGGTTAAGTATTTCTTATCCAAAATCCTTGGGACCAGAAGTGTTTCTAAGATTCTGGATTCTGGAATATTTGACAGACTTCACCAGTGAAATATTGCTAATTCAAAAACCCAGAATACTACAAAATCTGAAGTTTTGGAGCATTTCCGATTTTGAATTTTTCAGTTAGGGATGTTCAACCTGTATCTTTTGTTCCCACAGATTTTAGGATCCTTTTCATGAAAGTCTCATCATTTGATGTCACTCATAGAATGTAGTTACAGAGTGCATGAAAATGACTTACAGATTAGACTTACTTTAAAATGACTTACTTGGTCATTTTAAAGATGTCATGGTATAGATAAAACCTTGGTGGGGGATATCATTATATATCCTGAGAGGCAGCTGGAGGACTCTGGACTGCAGGATTGGTGCCTAGACCCTCCTTTTGAATCCTAGTTCTTTTGCCCCAGAATTTTGATCCTAGAATAACTAGTGCAAATGTTGTAATCCTGAATTATCTGAAATGAAGAGACTTTCTGTATCATAGGTGTATTGTAAGCATTAACTCAACTTAGATTGTGTGATTCCATGTAACTTCAGCTTTAATGTTTAAAAAATGTCATCTTTCAGTTCAAGTTGGCAAACCTTTGTTGAATGTGTAAGGTGCTGTGCTCAGAAGAATATCCTTGCCTGGACAACAAGAATTTAAGGCATGCTATGCAACAGTTAGCTGTAAACCAAGGGAATGAGAATATAATGCATGTGTAACAAAGGAATTGCACCTGGTGAGATTGTGCAAGGATCTGGGCTTGTAAAATGGGTAGGATTTTACCAGTGTCAGAAGGAGCCCAGAGAGAGCCCAGAGGCTTCCAAGCAGGAGGAGGGTGCCACCAGCCATGAATGGTTTAATATGCTGATGGAACTTGGCTTCCCTTGGAAAGAAAGACTGGCAAATAGAATTTTTTTCAGAAGGAAATCAAAGTAGAACTTTGCTTCACACCCGTAGGAGTAATGTTTAATCCTGTTAGAAATTGGTTCTACTTGCATAAAGTGCTGGTTTATTCTAGTGTCTAATCAAAGATGGCTACTTTCTTGGAATACTTTGCCAGATCATAAGATAAGCAGATATATAATCAGATATTAATTAAAAAAAAAAGTTTTTCCATTTCAAGTAGTACATAAATCCCTCTAGTGGTAGGAAAGTGTTGCACTACTGATTTTTTAACTAATTAAGAGGAAAAAGTTCTTTCAAGGACTCAACTATTGAAAGAATAGACAGAAATGAGTGGAAGATTGGTGTATTTAATTAGCCCCTTAAATTCATACCATAACTTAATAACTTTTCTTTGGAATTGATCCAGTGAATATCTGAGTTTGTTAATGACTTTGAAGAATAAAGAAGTGATCAACATTTTCCTTTCTGAATGTTTGTATTTGGTAAGAAGCCATTTTTGAGAGTATTTCATAATGTGTTATTTAAAATAAGTTGTTATGAATTAGTTTGTTTATAAACAAACTATTGTATTTCTGACTACCAGTAAGAAATATTTTTCTTGTGACTCAAGTCATGATTTGAATGACTCATCATTTTATTATTATTATTATTTACAGGTTTTGAAAGCTTTTTTAGTGTTTGGCATCATCTGTTCATTTTAGGAAATGCTGAAATTATGGGTCACATCACATTCAAGGATTTGAATGAAATCATTGATGATTAGTAGTCAGTACCAGGGCTTTTGTTTGAAGAAAGGCTGAACAAGGCTTGTAAATGAGAGGAGGTATAAAATATTTTTAAAACAGAAGGAGATCAGAGAGTCTAGAATTCCATTTCTGCCATTGTCATTAAGTCATGAGGACATTTGCAGAAAGTAAGACATCTTTCTTATCTGGTTTGTTTATTGATGGGAACTTTTTTTATAAGAAAAGACAAGGTGGTATTTCACGTTGTGTCTGATCAGAGAATAGATCTCAGTTCAGACTTATGGTTGAAAGATCACATTTGGTAAAACATTACGGCGGTATATTTTACTTCTGCTTTTAGGCATATTCTGCTAAAATTGTGATCAAGAGTTTTTGCCGTATGACCAATATTAATCATTATTTCTTTTATGTCAAGGTGGTCAACTGTAATTGGTATAGATGTTTGTGTAATAAGTCAAGGGAGAAAAATCAAGAGTGTAGGGATAATCATTATTGTGTTTTAAAACTGTAATGTGCCCCACATGGTTCTTATGTTGGAGGCTCAGTCTACCATGCAGAAATATTCAGAGGTGGGGCCTTGGGGAAGTGATTGGATTATGAGAACTCTGACCTCATCAATGGATCAGTCCATTGATAAATTCATAGCAGAATGGACTATTAGGAGGTGGTGGAAACAGTAGGAGGTGGGACCTAATTGAAGGGGGTGGATCTTGGCGTGTGCCCTTAGAGACCCTGTCTTGTCCCTAGCCCCTTGCTCATTCTCTCTCTCCTTGGCTGCCAGTAGGTGAGCAGCTTTGTTCTGCCACACCCTCCTTGCCGTGGTACTTCATCCCAGGCCCAGTGGAGCCAGCCAACCATTGACTAGAACCTCTGAAACCATGAAGCAAAATAAATCTTTTCTCCTCTAAGTTGATTTTCTCCAGAGTTAGCAATGGAAAGCTAATATAACCATTTTCATGGGAAACTGGTGAAAAGTTGTGTTTCTTCCCCTCCTTTTAATTTTGTGCCGTTACATATTAACTTATAACCTTAAACAATGCCCCTTTTAATTTATCTGATCTTTAGTTTCTCTAGCTGTAAAATCTCTGTCATAATGCACATCTTTCAGGTTAGTGAGGATTAAGTTAGATATGTTTTCATTTTAACTTAAGTTTAAAGAAAACATGCCATTTAAATTTATTTATCTCTTCAAAATTCCTGGTGCTTTTGAATATACCTTTCAGTTACTGTAACAGAATTCATGGGTAATCAACTTAAAAAGAAGAAAAGTTTATTTTGGTTAGCAGTTTAGGAGATTTCAGTTCGTGATTGGTTGGCCCCATTGCTTTTGGGCCTGTGGCAAAGTAACACATTGAGATGGGAGCACGTGGCAGAGAAAGTTCACGTTATAACTGGGAAAAGAGAAGGAGGAAGGAGCAGGGTGTCATAGTCCGCTTCTAGGGCACATCCCTGGTGACTTGACAACCTACTAGGTCCCACCTCTTCGAGTTTCCAGAAGCTCCCAATAGTGCCATATAGGAGACCAAACCTTTAACACATAGGCCTTTGGGAGACATTCTAGACACAAAGCACAGAAAATATCTTCTCCTCCAGTTGTGTGTGTGTGTGTATGTGTGTTTTCTCTGATGAATTACATATGACTTTTAAAGGAACTGCTTATGTACAGCATTACATTTTTCTCTTTTCTAAGGCAGGATATGGGCCTGGGGTTGTGACTCACTGTACCCAGGGGTAGAGTGCCTGCCTAGCACGTGTGAGGCCCTGGGTTTGATCCTCAGCACCACATAAAAATAAAATAAAAGTATTGTGTCCACCTTTAAAAAACAAAACAAAACAAAACAAAAAAACACCAGATATGCTTTTAAATCTCTGAGGCAAAACAGTGTTCGGGGGCACCTCCTCTATTTGTATATTGACAGAATGAAATTTTTATAACATCAAACTAAAGGGACTTGAGCATTTTTTTTGGTTCTTTTTGCAAAAAGGTCTAGAAAAAATTTTATCAAATACTTCTGAAAATTTAAAATAATAAAAGGAACTTTACATTCATAATTCTCTAAGTGAATACTGACTAGGAAGATTGATTCATTTTTGTCTTGAAGTTAACCAGACTATGGGAATGTCTACTGTTTTTTCCCCAATATCTAAGTTTGAGCTCTCCTGATAGTCATTTACTTTGATTCCTATACTTCATCGTTGGGCAAACTCCTGCCAGAACCCCTTGATTTTGAGAGCATTCCATGTACTAACTTTACCCCAAACAATACACATCGGTTTGTTTCACATGTAGACATACTGACACACACACATACAGTATTTGAAAAAAATAGTTATGTAGGAAAGTTAATTACATGTTTCTTTTAACCATACCACTTTCATGATTACATTCACAGGAAAAACTTCTGGAAAAAAAAATAGCAAACTTTTCATTGCTTCAAAGCTTTTTTTAAAATTTTAACCATTGAATTAGTTTAGTTGGTTTGCACTGAAGTTGTTCAGATGCTGATCTGTAGGAAAATACGTAGTCAGTGGACAGAAAAGCTGCCTTCTGGACCCTTGCATTGGTTTCTATGCCCTCCTTGGCCTGTTTGACCTGGTCAGTCAGGGGCTCATGGGGCCCCGAGAACCAGCTTATTCCCCTGAGAAGCTGGAGCTCTGCTTTGTTCTGTGGTCAGATTGCACGGCTGACTCTGGCCAGTTGTCTTGCACCTGTTACTGGTCATCTATTCCCTTGGGACAAATCTTACCATTCATCACCACTACTAGGAAAACACATCAAAGCATGGGCGTTCCCATGGATGGGCTGGCTGCAGCATCTCACATCTCGGGGTGTAAGAAGCGTGTTGTTACTGGTTTAGAAAGCTACTGCTTCTAAAACACTGGTGCTTGGTTCCAAACCCTCAGTGCCCATCAGTTGTGCCCGATTCTTTGTGGTCTATGCAGAAACAGTGACAGCTAGCATGGCTGTCCGTGAGCTCAGTGGCATGTCCTGTTGCTCTGTGGTCATCTCTGCTGCCTTTCCTTCTAGAAAGCTGTTGGACTGTTTTGTCTTGTTCTCATTAAAATCCTGCCAAGGGGGCAGATAAGTGTCTCTGGATACAGATTTATTTAGTGATACCAAGTGGGCACAATCCATCTGCTATAGAGAAATAGGAGAGAAATAGGAGATTAGGGTTTAAAATGAAGAGAAAGAGTGAAGGATTTAAGAGAAATGATGAGAAAAATTATTATACTTGCAGTGTTGAGGTATTTAAATGCCACTTTTCAGATCTCTCAGGTAAGTTTTGTCAGCATTTTTTTTTAAGTCCAGCTCTAATTTTTCATGCTTCAATGTGAAGTCTAGCCAGGCATGGTGATACATTACCTGTAATCCCAGTGACTCAGGAGGCCGAGGCAGGAGGATTGCAAGTTCCAGGCCAGCCTCAGCAACTTTGTGAGGCTCTAGGCAACTTGGTGAGACTTAGTCTCAAAATAAAAAGAACTGGGGGTATATCTCAGTGGTTAAGTGCCCCTGGGTTCAAACCTTGGTATAAAAAGTAAATAAGTAAAGAAAGTAAAATAAAAAGTGCAGTCTATGTTTCTGATAATGCTATAGTTTGGGCCATATTCGTTTTCATAGGCAAATGTCATAAAATGTGGGGGCGAGGGAGTGCAAAGGAAGCAGATTAGAACGTGGCCTATATAGTTCAGTGTATTCTGATTTCTTTAAAATTTATATTATGGCTACTTTAAGAATCAGATTTTCTAAGGCACTCTTCACTTTATCCATTTATGGCAAACATTCCAAATCTACAAAAAATCACAAATACAGTGCCAGGTGGAATCACAATTTAGATCCTTGTCCTTGTAATCCATTGTGGGTTATTTTTGCATAAACTCTTAAGGGGAATGCTTTTTTTTTTCTCTGCTGACAGGTAACTGCCAGGTGTGACCAGTCTCACTTCTTTCTAAGAATTCTAATGTGCAGACTCTATTTTTACAGAAAGTAGTTAATGGCAACAAACTGAGTTTTGGGGAGTTAGGGAGAAGCTGAATCTAAGACATGCATCAGAGGTCAAATAGGGAAGTTAGTGGGATTCAGGGAAGGTACCCCATGAGGGTGTAAAGAAGATAGGTCTCCAAGTGGCTGTCTTTTGTTAACTAAAACTGGACAAAGCAGGACAGGAAACTTATGAATTGAGTTCATCACCATGTGAATCTCATTCATTTCTGCCTCTCCTGTCTTCCCATCTTCTCTTTTACTCCCTCTCTCCTTTCCATTGCCAGTTCACACATCAGGTCAGTCTTCAGGTATCTTCCTGTTGCTCCCTTTCTCACCTACATTTAGAATTCAATAAGTCATTTCTGCACTGATAGACTATATAGGACTCCTAATGCACTTGGTGTAGCCAAGGCCAGGGAAGGATTGGGTATGTGATTCCCTTTGTGAAAGTACTGTGTTATTTTTGTTAATAATAAAAATATACCATTAGTTGAATGGATAAAGAAAATGGAGTATTACTCAGCCAAAAAGAAGAATGACTTTATGACATTTGCCAGCAAATGAATGGCTCTGGAGAGTATCATGCTAAGTAAAGTAAGCCAGTCCCCCAAAACTAAAGGTTGAATGTTTCCTCTGATAGGTGGATGCTAACCCACAGTAAAGGGGGTGGTGAGGGGAAGAATAGAAGTGCAGTAGATTAGACAATGGGGAATGGAGGGAAGGGGGGAATGAGTAAAGGAAAGATGGTGGAATGAATCTGACATAATTTCCCATGTACATATATGAGAACAACACAGTGAATCCCACCACCATGTATGTCCATAAGAATGGGACTCTAACTAGAAGATATGTTCCCTGCTTATATAATTATATCAGAATAGATTCTGCTGTCATATATAACTAAAAGAACATATATATATATATATATATATATATATATATATATACACACACACACACACACACACACATATATATACCACCGTTGTTATTGCTAATATTAACCATGATGATGTGTTAACAATAACAATAGCAGACGGGGGAGAAGAGCGCTGCTCACAGCTTGGTGTTCTGCTCCCCTCCCTTGGCTCTCTTCTTAGAAGAGCTATGGATTCAGCTGCACATACTTCCCCACTCTAAGAGCTGAGTGTTATTGGGCTGTGTCCCAGCACTGTAAGCAGCTGTCAGCTGAGGCTGAAGGTAAGCAAAGGCTCCAAGGTTAGAGACCCAGTGAGAGGTTCAGCAAGGGAAGCCGTGTTTGGCTGTGGAGTAGAGGGGACCGGGAAGGTTGGTTCACCTCCCCAGACAAGGACATCCAGAAACGTGACGACTTTGGGAGATGCTTGGATAGAATCAAGGAGACTTGGTGACTGATGGGTGGAGAGACAGTGGGAGAGTTGAAGAGGGTACCCTGGCTTCTGATCGGGGCAGGTAGCAGAGGGGTTTGTGGAGGAAGACTGCTTTGAAGCCTCTCTGGGTGAAGGACCCTGGGTGATTTGTAGAATTTCTGTTTTTTAGAAGGGAGACGTTTTCTTTTTCAAGATGTTTATAAGGAACCTGAAACACACAGGTTTTTAAATGTTCTTTAAGAAGTTAAGTTTAAGAAGTTAACTTTGTCCTCAAATTCTGTTCTAGTTCTCTCTTCACTGACACTAAAGTAATGCTGAACATAAATCCTTCATGAGGTGAAGAATGAAAGATTTGTGTAGTTCCCTACACTTAGGAGGTATATTACATTTGCCTTTGTGACTTTATGGATATTAGGTTGGGATTGTGGTTAAGCTAATGAACTGAGAACTCAAGCTGATGGTCTCATCATTCAATTCAGCAGCCTGTCTTAAATTTCAGGCTACTATCTATGTTTATACATGATTGCTTAGCTAGGATTCTTTTGGTACGTTAACATTTTTCATATTAAACCCAAGCTGAATTTTAATACTTAAGTTTCAGAATACCTTTAAATGTTCAAATATTTTATAGTTTTCACATAATTATAGGCAGTGTTGACTTAACATGGGGTCTATGTGATATAACATAGACTAGTAGAACAGTTATAATATGGTAAAAGCATATCAACTTGATTATGTTAATTGAAACCACCTCTTAATTTTTATGCAGCTTTGGAAATGCATCAAAACACAAGCTATGAAAAGTCCATTTTATTATTATTTTTTGACAGTGACTCCAGTGTAAGGGTACGGGAATCTTTTTGTGTTTTTTGGGTGACATGAATACTTGTTTAATCGAGTAACCATAGAAATGACAAAACATGATTCAGGGTTCATAGTGTGTAACATGCATCATTGTCTTTATAAAGTATTTTTTACTTATTAAAATATTCACAGTATTTGTATACCCCATTGAAAAAACAAGTAATTATATAAATCATCAGAGTGAAGTAGTTTTTTTTATAAGTGGGTATTATTGAGGTCACATTGCCAGTATAATTTAGGTGTTGTTTTACTAACAAAATCTAAATATAACTAATAGACGGTCATTTGACTATTTGATGAAATGATATTCTAGAAAATTTCTTTTATGGTTGTGCAGAGACTTTTCATTGTTTGTAATTTTAACTTTTGATATTCAGTGTAGAATGCATTGACTCTGAATTTAAGAGAAAGGAAATAAAGCAGAATTTTTTGATTAAAGCAGAATTTTTTGATCTGATGGGACTTTTTGCCTCTTGTGTGAGGAGGCTTGTGAACTGATGAGAAAGAATAAAGACCTTAGTTTCATACAAAAATCCCAACTTTGATTTCATTGAGTCTAGTACTTATTTTGAAATTTATAAATTATAGAGCCAATGATTTTTTTTCCTTCTGGTATACCTTCTGGAATATCTTAATATTCCCCAAAGAACAGTATATGAGAAATTAAGCAGCTGAAATTGCCTCAGATTACCAGTCACTTCCATCACATAATTGGCAGAGAAGTCCTGACTTCCCTTCAGTGTGTTGCATGTAGAAGTGGGTGTGTGCATATACCAGTGGTAAAGTGAGCTTTGTGGTAAGATCACGAACTCACCCACATGTCCTTTATGGTCCCTAATGGGTATCCCAGGAGCTTTTGGCTGGCATGCAATTTTTTCTGATTTTCATCACAAGTGCTCCAATATTTATCACCAGTATCCAACCACAACCGGTTCCTCCCTTGGTGACCATGACCAGAAAATATGACTTGCAGCAGGCCAGAAGAGCACTGAGGCTCCATCCCAAAGTAGGGTGTGCTGGGACACAGGGAACAAAGGGATTTCATCCGGAGCACTCATGTATATGCCTATCAGAAAGACTTGTCATCGCATGTAGAAGCAGGCTCATTCCTAAGCCTGCTCAGTTGGAGGTCCAGCCTCTTCATCCTTGGCATGTTCAGAGATGCCATAGGACTACCTCTGGGGCGGAGAATTTAGCATTACAATGAGATTAAAATGAACAAAGTTTACGCAGAAGAGTGGCTCAGAGACTCTGGATAGTTCAGAGTGATTCCATGTGGCTTTCTCTGGAGGGGCCTTATCAAAAAAAAAAAAAAAAAAAAACACAACTGGAAGGAGTATTAGTCACGTCAAGAGGCCGCAGCTTCTCATCTTGCAAGCACAGGTACTTGCCTCACAGTTACTGCCTAGCAGTGAACAGAACCGTGTCTCTGCAATTTGGGTTCAGAAACCAGTCTGTGTGTCCAGGAATGACTTGAGGTTGTGTTGAGGTCTCCCTCTTGGAGCATGGTGCTGTGCTTTGTGGAGTTGAGCAGGATCATACTGAAGCTGGGGAGCCAACCATGAGCTCTGGGTTCGTGAAATCTGTTCAGGAAGGGCACAGGGAGGGAATCTGGGGAAAACCATGAGCAGGCACATCCTTCTTCATGGCGTTATGCTCTCCCTATGTGTGGGTGTACCAGTATGTTGTTGTTTTCTTGGATTTGGAAACCAAAGTAAATTTATCCAAAATTTATATATTTTCAGTGGACTAAGTTTTTAAAATTCCATATTTCCTCAAACCTTTTTAGTCATTTTAAATAAAGACTGGGGATATTAAGATTGGAGATTGGGAAATAAAAGCTTTGAATTTATTCAACAGATATTTCTGTGGTTTCTTTTGTTTGGTTGACTTTTAGAGTTTATTTTTGACATTAAGGACATCTATTGTCACATGTTGAAATACTTACAACTTCCTGTGGCCACCTTATAATTGGTGAACTTTGTTGGGAGAATTGGCAGGACTCCCAGTGTGGTCAGTGCCTAGAATTTCCAGGAGGTGAAGAACTTAGGTGGGAAAAACAATTACACTTTTATTTTCACCAACATCTGACTGCAGTTTATCATCTCCCTTGATTACGAACATGGGCAGTAAGCCACAGTAGTACTGAGAGAACCTATAACTTTTCCACTGAGGGAAATCACATACGTTTTCCTATCATGTTATAGGAGTTATACAGATCTCAAAATATTAAAACCTAATCACTACTTTGAAACTATGGCATTTATTAATTACGGTCGTTATTTAATACATTAAGAAAGCAGGACATTGCTCTATCACACTTAAAATGATTAGATAAATAACCATCAATGTTAGCGATTTCTACATAATTTCTAGTTATGACATATTTTTAAAAACATTCTGAAATTGGGACTGTAGACTCCAGTAGGCTGTCAGAAAGATGCATGACCCAAATTAAAAGGTTAAAAATCCTGGGTTCAGGAATAGAGACATGGGTATTCCAGAGCTGGTTCTGCCAGAACCTCACTGCGTGAACTTGGGCAGTTAGACCATATGGCACGCTGCGGCAGATGATGATGACACTCATCAATTTATGAGATGGTTGTAAAGATAAAATGAGGGAAGTAGCTTTGAGAATTTTTAGTCGTGACATACAGAAGATGTTATTAAGTGGAAATTTTTTTCCCTCTGTGAGGACATGGCAGGTACTATGAAGGACCGTGAAGACTACAAATGAGGCATCTAATATAAATTCTGCTTTCACTCTCCAGCTTCAGAGTGTGGCTCAGTATCATTACTCTTTACAGGGCACTGCTATGGAACATGCCAGTTCCAATATAGCTTCAGAAACATTACCATTCATGGAAGCAAAGAGGATTACTTTTCCCTAAATATTTCTTGTAAAATTGATTTCTGTATTTGCCAATCCTCTAATTCAAACGGATGGGCTTCGGTCTTCCCAGAACGGTGTGTCAGTCATACAAAGCAAGGGAGAAAAGTGTGTTTCATTTTCAACAAACCTAGTGTAGTAATGTGGCGAAGTGCCTCCATTCATTAAATATTTGTAATAAGAAAGGGGAGAGGAAGACCATACCAAGCATCGTATTTGGTGTTTTTATGACAGTCTTCTGTAGCTCACAAATATGGTGCCATTGGATGGATGGTAAACTGAAATCGATAGGCAATTTGCTAAGTGGTCCCATTTCTCAGAAGTTAACAAAACAGATTCAAATTCAAGATGAATTGTAAGACCATGTGATTGAATTAAGTTATAATGACGTAAACTAAATTTTGAAATGTGAGGCCTTGTTTAAAATTTTCTGTCTCATGCACAAACCTTTTTTCACTGGTATTTGAGACTGTATGCAGTTTGGGCAGAAGAGTATGGTTATCCCATTTGGTAAGGGGTGAGTCTTGATGTAGGGAAATCTGTGAAAAGCCTAGACTTTAGTTATTATGGGTAGTGCCCATTTTCATTTTCATTTTAAAAATTGTCTTGGCTAATGCCAGTGACTTTAATACATATTTTGAGTCTCTTAAGTGAAACAAGGGACTCAAAAATGGAAGGAAAGTGTGTGGTGACGGGTCAAATTCCTGGCTCCGGAAGGCAGGACTTGACTTGGGATAAATGTCTCTTCTTTTCAGAGAATACTTAATAGTGGTGAAGAGACCACTGAAAGCAGAAAAAGACAAAAGAAAAATGTCATGGGGAAAATAAGTTCACACTTTCAACCAGCCTCTTGTCACCAGGAGCCATGGCATCATTTCAGGATTGTCTTCATTGACAGGCGCTGTGGGGCCAGGGGTTAGGCAGTGTCTTCCCTGTTGGATGCATTGAGCATGGAAGGCCAGCAGCCTGATCACCTTTACAGATGAGATTCAGTGATGGTGTTCTGATATAAAATGTGGCGTCCTTTTGACCGTGCCCCATTGTTTGCATGTGGAGAGAGAGAGAAAAAAAAAGTCATGGAGAATTAGAAAGCTATCATGAAAGAGGTGCTGGGCTGGCCTTGGAGGTCCCTGGATGCTCTTCCTCCACTCCTCAGAGACACTTCTCCATCTTCCCTCACTCCTCTGCCTGGCCAGGCTCCTGTATATATGAGACTTCCTCACAACTTAGGATTTCTTTTATTTATTCCTAACTTACTAATAGTTATTTGGGTAAATTTTGTTAAATGGCATTTCATCCTTCCATCCGAGATGGTCCTTCCATTGCAGTGGGGCCTATGTCCATTTTCTAACTGCTGTGGTCTCAGTACATGGTGCCTGCCACTCTGATATTTTACGCAGATGAAAACGGTAATGAACATATATAATTCTGTAAATGAGTGAAATTATGGAACAACCAACGTGGAGGTAAAGCTTCAGAATTTTTATAAAAGGAAATTAGTACAAACAGCCTGCAGTCTTTTTTTTTAATTTTTACCAGTGCATCATAATTATACATCATTAGTGGGATTCGTTGTTACATATTCATATTCATACAACACATAATTTGGTCAATTTCATTCCCGAGAACCTCCTCTGGCCCTTTGCTCTACTTACTCTTGGGATATGGCACATGTCCTGAGTTTTCTAGGGAATCCGTATGTTGATTTTAAGCTAATTGTTTTTGTCCTTCAGTTTTTGGTTCAGAAAATTCAGGTACCTGTACCTCACTAACCGTGAAAGGTAAGGTACACCTTGTGAGAATAGAAGGAAGGACCCTGAAGGTGGTAAGTGTGCCTTCTACAGTAGTCCTCAAATAGGTGTGTGAAATCCAGGCTAAGGTTTAACTTGTCCACGATTCACATGATAAGGTATCAGAGCTGAGATAAAATTGGAGCCCATGATTTTTCATTAATTATGTCGTGTTTGAGGAAAATGGAAAAGGACAATCTGGACGCCTCTCAGGGCATCAGCTTGTGGAGCCTCTGCTGGGACAGAGGTCAATCTGGGTTCACATTCTCTGGCTTATGCCATCTATAGTTATAGCTACCCCCAGAGTCCTGTATAATAATGATGTTCACATGATTACTGGGTCATTGACAGATTGTGGAATTATATTCCATTTTAAAAAGAAAAGAATATCACAGGATATTTTTATTCAAAGAGATTAAAGGTTTAACACTTCAATTCTGTTGTTGTGGATTCTCATATCTAAATTGATCCTGGGTAACTCATATGGCTTATCAATTTAGAGATCTTTATTTTAAAGTTTTTCTTGATTTATATTATCTTTGCATTTTTAAAAATCTCCAACTTCTGCTGGGAAGTCATTTGTAAATAAGTACTTTCATTATTTTTATTCAGCCGATTTATTATCGGGTGTTGGAATGCACCATGATACAATTATACACCAAACAACAACATTTTGGTTAACGAGACCAATCACATACACAATGGTGGTCCCGTGAGACTAGACTTCTTTGTGACATTGTGATAGTCATCTTAGGCTGTGTCAGTGCACTCTGTGATGCTCATGTCACGTGGAAATCATCTAGTGACACATCTCACAGAACAGATCTCCATCCTTAACTGTTAAACATGACTGTGTGATAATATACTCTACTGAAAGTTATGTGACTGTAGGCTCCTTCTCTCTCACTATGATGTGAGTTTGAAGAATGTAGCTCTCAGAACATATGAGTAATTTGATTATTTCAGGAAGAAATGAGATTTTTGTATTAGCCAGTAATCCAGTGAAACGGTGAGGAGTTGATGGGCAGTCCTGTGTTGCTTAACCACAAGGGTGCACCCTGAGAATTGCATCATTAGGCGGTTTGGTCACCGTGCATCACAGAGCGTATCTACACAAGCTAAGGTGGCTGCAACATGCTGATGTAAACCTACGGGGCCACTGTCACATATGCGATCTGTCTCATTAACCAAAACATCAATATGTGAAACTTGACCGTGATTTCTGTCTTGCAGGCGCTTGTAGTCTAGTGAGGGAGAAAGACATAAAGAGATCATTACAGCTCAGAGTGCTCATGCTGCAGAGGGCTCTTGTGGCTTTCTGAGGACACTGTCTATGAGGGTGACATCTGGAGCGAGGGTCAGGCTCCAGTCTGTTTTGGAGCCCCAGACTTCATAAGCCTCAAATAAAATTCACCATGGTTATTTCTTGCCTTGCCTATATTTAATATCAGGTTATAGGTGATATTAACATTATATAATTATTTAAAGGAGAAAACTTTTGTGAGAGCTCCTATTAAAATTCCTAGCACATAGCACTTAGAGTTTTTTAAAAATTCTTTTATAAACCCTGTTAAGTACTCTGGGAAATGGCATGTTCCAGAATTGAAGAAATTGTTTCAAACAAAGATTCAGAAGTATGATTCTGTTTATAACTCAAACCTACCCTACATTCAGACAGGAATGATGTAAAATTTTTTATAAGTCTGAAACTTATAAAATTTTTAAAAAAGATTCTTTAGCAGGGAAATGGGTTCATTTGTGAAGACTGTATCATTCTAATTATAATACAGTTGCCACGATGCTATTGACTTATGTAAGAACCTTTAATACACCCAATAGAGTAGGAGTTTCACAAGCAGTGAATCTTACAGTGCATGAATCTTGGACCATGTCACTATGATCCAGTTTCAGTTGAAGCTTATTTTTGCTTTTGATTAAAGAAGAAAGAACAGACTATTATGGAGGATAAAGTGTGTATATGCAGTATTCTTATGTGTATGTATATATGTTTACATAAATTAATAGTGGCAGTTAGATTATTAGTTTTATTTTTTCTGAGGTTCTTTTTTTATAATGATTGGTGCTAAATAAACAAAATAATAGTGAAGTGCAAGGAGGGGGGAGATGAAAAATGCCTTCGCATTGCCGAGGTCTTACTAAGTGGCTCAGGGTATCATTTGTGTATCTTTGCATTTGAACAGATGCCTTAGAGAAACTCCATTTCTTCCCAGCCACTATTGCTAAGGAATTCCATTCACTTTATTGTGCTATCATTTCTTCCCAGTTTTAAGTGAACAGAGCCAACGCCAGGAGCCTCCTGTGCCACTGCGCCCCAGTTCCCATTCACACTTTCCTGCCACAATTTCTCTTCGTGAACTCTCACCTGCCCCCAGCCTCTGTCATTAACACAGAACCATCTGATTGTATCACACAAAACTCCCTGTGCACATTGCCAGTCTTAAAGTTTATGCATTCTTAACTTGTGGGTTTCTGTGAGCTTCTTGAGACCATGTGTGACATTTCGTATGGATGTGTGAATGGGAGGGGATGGGTACACATCCTTTCATGTGTACCATGAATAAGGAAAAAGTTGGAGCCGACTCTTATATTTCCACCAATACTGCCATATCTTCTAATTTAAAAACAACTCCTTAACTGTGATCCATGAACAGCAATGGAAGATATAGTGATGCCTAATTTATATGGGCACATATAAAATTTATTGGTGTTCATTTGTTTAGCCTATGGTTTTGCTAGATATATCTGCCAATTTCAAATGGGAAAACCAATGGTCACTAGAGTCCGTGGAAGTGTATAGATCCTGTGTGAAATCCAAGTGGATGTTTAAATCCTAACCTCTGTCAAGAACATGTAATAAATATGTGGTCCAGTGCATTCTAAAAGTGTTATCCCAGTTTCAAAGAACCCAAATTATGTTTTTTTTTTTTTTTATCTAAATACCTCTGCAAAGTGGACAAACTAAACACATTAGATCAAATGTTGTGTGTAGTTGCTCTAACAGAACTGGCTTATGATCGTTACAGATGATATCCAGTTTAAATGGTCCAGAAAATAAAATTGATAGAGAACTGCATAAAGAAGTTGGACCAAAATTATAGATTAGCAGAAGCAATTCATTTATCAATGCGTTCCAGCATATGTTCTTTCTTTTTACAGCTCTCTTGTGGTAAAATGATCCAAGAGAGTGAAGCTTGAAAAGTGCCTGTCTCCTGTGACATAGCAAGTGAAATATACATGGAGCACTGCAGAAGTATTTTTTCAGTCTTTCTCATTTTTTGTGAGTGAATTCTGGTTTCGTTTATTTTCATAAGACATCTACCTGGTGATTTTGTAGATAACTTTGCTTCCGCAAGTCCAAGTTGGCTTATAGAAGTACTATTAGCATGCTAGTATGGTGCTTTAAGGAAACTGCAAATTAAATATTAACTTATTAGCCAGGTACTCTGGTGGATTAGTCATAAGCACGGCGATAAGTGTCTTGCAGAAGGAGGCATTTTTTCTTTTTTCTTGTGATTCTAGGACCTACTGCTTTTAGAGAACCTCAGTGATTAAACAGTTTCATATAATTTAAATTTAGCAAACAAAGAACTGAGGCATGGCATTTTAATAAGGGGTTTGTCTTATACTGGGAACACATAGTTGAATAAATATGGTCCTTTGAAAGAGGACGCTTTCAGTGCATTTTTATTATTTAAAGATATTTGTTTGTTGTTTTCTTTGTGGACTGTACTCTGTAAGTTGAGAAGTAAAACTGTTCTCAGCATGTTTATCCCATTTTTGACCATCCTCTGTATAGTTTTTGTCCTTTTCCATTTTAACACACCAGGAGCTGAAGCAGCTTACACCTTTGTAGCATTTTCCTTACAAATGATAATTAAAAGGGAAACGTTATAATGGGAATTGATGAACAGAGAAAAATCAATGTAATAAAGATGCTATAATTTAGCAGAAATAATAAAGAAGAGCCTCTCAGGGTAGTTTTCTTATATTTAACATAAACCCTGTTCTGTTGGTATTTTCCTAGATTCTTCTTTACTATCACAAAAATATTCTGTATTTAGAGGAAATGTGTGTGCGTGTTTTAGTTACTTCACTCTGACTTAGAGGGGACTTGGATGTTGTTATCTGCCAGATAAAAAGATACATATAGTCTAGTCATCTAATAGGATGCTAAATATATATGGGGAAATATAGTTATGTAAAGGAATTTGATCCTCTACAGAGGAGGTAGATGATTATGACATTAAAAAGCATGGGTGGTTTTTCAATAGAATAAATGGGCTGGTCTTGGATTATACTGACATTTTCAATACAGAAATGAATGGAGCCAAATTTTAAAGGTTTGCAAATGAAGATTTAACAATCATTTTTGTAAGCTTATTTTAAAGTAAGTGTTTTTTGATTCAGAAGTGTTTGCTAAGGATTTATTTCCTCATGTGCCAGATCAGCCTTGGAAAACACACACACACACACAGAGACACGATGTGCACACACACACCCTCCATTATCTACTATAGGGTTATAGATTTTAGAGTATTTTTGAGTGTATAATATTTTGACTCAAGAGTGTTAAAACTGCATTAAATTGTCATTTAGTGTTTCAGGTTTTTCCCGAGAATAATTGTTCCTTTGAGGAACCTAATGCACCTTCCGGGTCACAAACCAAAAACTCCTCCCCTATCCATGCACACAACCTTGCTTATTGTATGCTTTTGTTCCTTGAAAATATCTGCATATGTGAGAAGGAGACCTTAACTACAGATTGATACACCGCATTATTTTCTCTGTGAACATACTAATAACCTAGGGTTTCTTGCATTAGAGAATTGTCAGAATGTGAAGTTTTTATTCTGGTGACAAGACTGTTTTTACATACACACACGTAAACTGTGGGGACAGTGTTTTTGTAAATCAGACTGTCCTTGGGATATGTGCCATATACACAAGACTATTTGAAGAAGCCATTTCCCTGACCATTAAATATGTCATAGTTATGTGTCTCTTCAGCAAGTTTAAATTTATACAGGATAACTTTATATTAGCCAAGTTGCTAATATATTTACACGTAGAAAATTATAGCTTAATAAGCTTCAGCACAGGTATTCCACCTTTATGAATGAAACTACTGAAATACACTCCTTTTCCCTCCCTCGGATGTCTGTTTCACAAATGTCTAGCTTCAAATGAGAAGCTGCTGTTTTTGTACAAAGTTGTCTTCCAAATTATATAATATGCATATTACGTAGAGAGGCACACACATAATCTAACAGAATTAGCAAAACCATTTGTACGTTTACAACAGATTTTCTCATCAGTAGTTTAAGTCCATCATATTACTTTACATTACTTTGAGTGAAATTTTGGCAAATAATAATAATACCTGATTAGTACAGTGATGATGGTTTCCTTTGTTTCAGAAGCATAATGCAGAAAATGTTTTCCAATTTGTCTCTTTTCATGCTCTCAACTTGCCTAATGAGTTTTAGTTTGTGTCTGAAGTTCACCTGTGAAAAATCTAGATCTTGATTGATAGTGGTGCTCAGCAAGCAGCAGAGAATTTCATGCTCATGGCTCATTTAATGCTCACTAGCCCAAGGTAGTGAGTGGGTCCTTGCTCTGTTCCCATTTTGAAAACAAGGAAATAACAGGCTAAGAAAAGTTAAATCACTTGGCTGGGGTCAGGTCCCAAGCCCGGAATGTGATCTCCAAAACAGAAACTTTGCTTTTCCTCTTTAGATTTCGAAAAAGAAACCTCTCTATTCGAAGTGTTATGCTTGATGATGTTTTTGAGCTTTGCTAGCGGAGAGCTTGCCAGTATTCACCCAGTGATCAGGGTGGACCTTCCCCCTGGAGACCAGTTTGGAGGGCATTTGTCCTTTGCTGCTGCTGATGTGCTAATGAGGGGACATCTGACCAGGAACGCTGCCCTTCCCCCCAGATGCAGGCTCCTCAGGTACCCCAGAGAGCAGGTAGCCCAGCTTAGGAAGTTCAGGACATCTTTCTTTTTGATCTTATACTTGGATTAAATGAAACAGTCATGGATCTGGAAAAGGATCAGACTGGGAGCAGGCTAGGGTCTCCTGGTGAAAAGATACAGAATATGCAAAGATCCAGAGATGTGATATATAAAGATGCATTTTAGGATAAATGCCGGGCGTACATGTATGTTGGTGCTTTATATCAGATGCTTTTTCTCTGAAACATTTACTTCTCTAACGTAAACAAGACATGTGCCATGGTGCTTTCCCTGAGAGGTCACCCCTGGCACGTCATTTTCTCCCCAGGAGCCCTGTAGCCTTCACCTTGAGAATCCTTGTAGAGGTAGCCTGTCTGTGGATGGGGAGGGCTGAGAGCAAGGGGAGAATCTTTACTAGAGACCCGTTTCCATTAAAGAGCACAACTCCTTTTAAACTTTGGAATGTTATAGAAGTAAGTGGTAATTTAATTTTGCTCAGTTCCATTAAAAACTCTTATTTTGTGCCCTGCCCCCATTCAAATGATTCCATGATACTAGTGATGTGGTAGAAATATTTATTTTGAAAACGATAAAATAAACTTGGCCTAAAACCATCAAGTTACTTCATAATTTCCATTGCTAATTCGGAGGGTGATGTTTTTGTTCTCATTCATGTCTGTCCTAGCTGCAAGATGTTTAATTTTATAACTCTGAAAGAAAAAAATATTACATTTTTTATTAAGATGAGTTTTGATCACTCACAACTGAATGCAGAGCAGTTGCATGATACTGTTCATAAAAATCATTACATGAGATTTGTTGCTTTTGGAGATACTTTGTGCACTGATGCCTTTGGAAACAATCTGTTTTTATTGTAATTATTAGCTTTCTGTCATTTTCTTGTGTCAGGGTCTTGTTTATGTTGTTTTTAGTACTAGGGATTAAACCCAGAGGTACTTAGCCACTTAACCACATCCCTAGCCCTTTTTATGTGTTTGATTTTTTTTTTGTTTTTTTGTTTTTTTGAGACAGGGTCTTGCTAAGTTGCTTACAGTCTTGCTAAGTTTGCTGACACTGGCTCCTGCCTCAACCACTGAGATCACAGGCCTGTACCACCACGCCTGACTTGTTTTATTTGTTTTTATGTTTTTTTTAGATGTTGATGGACCTTTATTTTATTCATTTATTTATATGTGGTGCTGAGAATCAAACCCAGTGCCTCACATGCTAAGCAAGCACTCTACCACTGAGCTGCAACTCCAGTCCCTGACTTGTTTTTTAGAAAACCTTGCACAGGTCTGGGAAAAAACAAACAAACAAACAAACAAAAAAAAAACTTTGAAAAAAATTTATTTATCTTACAGAATTATATACTTCATTTAGAAAATGTATTTCTTTTTTTCCCCCTATTGTTTCTTCTTATTTGATGAGTGACCATTTACAAGTTTTTAAAGTTTTCAAATACATTTTACAGTTTTAGATGTATGATATCTTAGAATTTGTGATTCATATAGTAATTTTTCAAGCTCTGTAAATACTATTTTTAAGGGACAGTAATAGATTTATTCATTAACCTAAATGAAAGATGCTATTAGGTAGAATCAATTGATATGCAAAGAAATATCAGTAGGATGTGGTTCTTTATTTACAGTACATGGGTTGACCTAGGGTGAAACACTGTCCTATAAAACAATAAAATCTTGATAAAACATGTGAGGTCAGTAAGAGAATGATATTAAATTCTCTGACTCATCTACAGGGAGTTTATTCTTTTAAATAGCAATGGTGGTCTTTTCACACAAGGACATAATTATAAGGACAATACGCATGTGTCTTGAAAGGAGTTTCCAACTTTATGAAAGTAAGCAGGGTTGTAGAAAACTTGAAATTCCAAATTTTCTTTCCATTCTTCTCTGTATATCTATAATATTTTTTAAAAGGGAAAATGGATTAATTTTGTACAAATTATCTTTCTATAACAATCTATAGTTATTATATTTTTGAACATTTTCCATTACATATTTTAGAAAATATATGTATACATACATATGTGGAACATGTATATGTGGTTATCTGAGTTGGTGCATAGACTTTTGGATTTCTGAAATTAAAAATTAAAATGAATTTGTTAATGAAAATATATTAGAGTTTCAGTAGTATATCAAGGTTTTAGGATTACTATAAGGAGGTTTTTATTCTAAGTTTCCTTACATTGTTTTGTAATAAAAGACATAAATATTAATACATATTTGATTAATCATAACTTTGGACTGCTTGAGATTGTGTCAAAAAATAAGGGTGAAAAAATAAGATTCTTCTAGTTTTGTAAGATTGGATACATTACCCTAAAGTAGTAGTATACCTTTTTATTATCTGTAATCTATACTAAGAGTATTAGAAGAGATTATTAAAATATTAAGATCTACTTTGTCACCTATGGGTGTTCTTATTTTTTATTCATTAATGGTTTGACTTTATATTTTATGTTATTTTAAATGTGTTAAGTAACTTGTTAACTACTTTACATTTTTAAATCACATTATATAAGAATCTTTATTGTTTAGGGATTTCCTTTGTGAGTTTAGTATTGAGATTATTTACATCTCTATACTTAACAAGTCAGATGAACATGGTTGTTCAGCATTTCTAAAACATATTAAAATATGATGTTATAAGAAATCTGTAATTCTGTCTCTGATGGCAATCTTTGTGGAGGGAACTTTTTGGTGTTTAATCTTGAACATGATTGATTTTTGGAATAAAAGAAATAGCAGTAAGTGACAGTATATACAGTTTCTCATCATTCTTCTGCAAGCTGTTCCCAGTCCGAGAAAATAGTGTGAACTTTGGGTTGGGCCCTGCAGTTCCCTCTACCGGCAGCCCACAGTGATTTACCGTGTTCTTCCCATCTCCTGACCAACAGACTCTCCAAGACTCCAAGCACTAACCTGGCTAAAAGGACAGGGTATAGATTGTCATAGTTCCATATAAAGATTTATTATTTTAATTAATACAGAAAAAAATATTCTGACCTTAAAAAATGAAAATAAAACACCCCTAATTTCACCATACAAATCACTTTTTCTAAAGATAACTTCCAAAAACTAGGGAAGAAATCCAGAAAAATATTGGCACAAGTTTCACAGCTGGAAAGTGGGTAGGACTCTGCTCCTGCAGGGCTCAAGTTGGGAAAATACATCCTCATTGTTTAAGGAAGTCTACAGAGGATTTCTGGTTCCTCAGTCAGTCCTGCTCCCTCTAGCAAATCAGGAAACCTGTCTTTCCATTGGTTATTTTAAAGACTTCTGAAGTTGTTGTTTTTAAGAATTTTAAATACTTTAATATTTCTTTGTTTTATTAACCACATATTTCATTCATTCACTCTTTTTTTTTTTTTTTTCATACCAGGGATTGAATCTAGGGGTGCTTTACCACTGAGCCACATCCCCAACCCTTTTATATATTTTCATTAGAGTTAGGGTCTCGCTGAGTTGCTTAGGTCCTCACTGAATTGCAGAGGCTGACTTTAAACTTGTTATCCTCCTGCTTCAGCCTTCCAGGCTGCTGAGATGATAGGCATGTGCCACTGTGCCCGTCCATTCTTTCACCCTAAGTATCTTGAGTTTAGGATGCCAAGGAAACACATCTCATGGTAGTTGGATTAGCCAAGATTGGAGAACAGAATGGAGTCTGAACATTGAGAATGCCCCTTGTGAGGTTTTACTATCATTTGCAATTACCTGATGCCACTTTTTAGGTAGGTTTTTCTCACCCTTTTTTCATTAAGGAAACAGATCCACAGGCTAGCACCATTAGTCAGTTGACTCTTATTCACTCATTTGCTCAGTCAGCATTTGCTGATCACCTGCCAGTTATCCTGGGAAGATGTTAAGGATACAAAGGGAACAACAGCCACCCTTGCCCTATTCTCAGGTGGCTCACAGCCTTGCCAACAATGCTGTTAAGCTGTAGGGCCAGCGACCTGGGTAGAGGTCAGTGCTGCTAGAAGTAGCTGGTAGGGCCTCCACCAAAATGTGAAGTAATAAAGATGTTCCTCCCCAGGAGTAAGAGGCAGAAGTTGCATATAGGAAAAGAGAACTCAACCTCGAGTGCGAGACTGATGTTAGAACAGAAGATTGGATTGCATAGGTAACACCTTTTAAGGGTTAACAACAACAAAATAAAAAACAAATACTTGGGAAACATAAAAACATAAATATTTTGGAATCCATCATATTTTATTGAATACCATCTATAGCACATTAGATACTTTGGCATTCATTTCTTTTATCCCAAGAAAAAAATGAATACAATGCAAGGCAAAACAATAGAAGGATAGAAGGATATTTCATGCCACCTTTAAGGCTATTGATTTAATTCATCTCAATAAACATTTATTGAACTAATAAAACTTGTTTCTTGCCCTTGAGCTCATACTACGTAGGACTCCTGTGACAGGTGCTAATCGCTCAGGTTTTTTCTCTCTCCCTGTTGAGCCTGGAGTGTGTTCTGGAGGGATGGGGACAATTGCAACCTTCTCAAAGCAGAGGAAGAGCACATTTACATTTGAATTTTAGGTATTTTACTTGGTGTATTTGTAAAAAAGGATTCTAGGAGACTGGTTAGGAGACCAATGCAATATGGTCTGAACCAGAGTATAATTTAGACATTGAGTTAAGAAATTAAAAACAAAACGGCATTTTGGAGATGTCTTTAGACCTTTGAGCTTTTTTCCATCAATGTATGAGTACCAGTTCTTTGAAAAATTATGTAAAGAGTATATAGTTGATCTTTTCTATCCAGATATATTACTAATTAAAAATCTTATTCATTAGTTCCAATTCCAGCACCTGAAATTTCTTAGAAATTACATCTTTCAGCAATAGGTCAAATATACAGGTAATTTCAAAAGGGTCAGTATGCAAGGGAACTAACTAAAGTATCAGACTTTCTTCTGTACTTTGATTTCATAGCTTGGCTTGGGTGATGGAATCTTTTTCAACCTCAATATTTTTTAGAATGGGGATAATGTTTGATTCCCTGGCTGCAGAGTAAGTGAGGATAAATGAGATCACATAAAGCTTCCAGCATGAAACTAATTCACATTCTAAGCAATAAGTAAATATTTCGTGTTATTTATATTAAGGCACATATTTCAGGAAGGAAAACTATTGTAATTTGGGGATGCTTGGCTTATTTTGCCATTTGTATAATAGGACCCTTGTTTGCATATTTCCTTAATCTTATATTTATCTGTCTTCTTCTTCCAAATGTTTTCCCTCAGCTCCACAATATTATCTTGGGAGCAGTATACTGTAGCGTTATTTGATGCCAACAATATAGACCATAAACCTTTCTTTTACACTTTTCTGGGGACTTGAAGAAATTTAGCAAATAATGAAATATTGTCTAATGGGAAATGGAAGTCATGAAATTAACTAAGATATTGCTTATCATACATTAACATCAACAACAAAAAATCAATGTGTTATAAACACTGAAGAAAGTGGTCATTATGAAGATTTTTGTTTTTCCAGAAGCAACCAACAGAGCCTTTGTAGAAGGGAGATGCTTTTCACTAAAAAGGTTTCTTTGGCTATCAGATGAGGTCTCCTCATAGGAACCCTTATAGAGTCACCCTGAAGATGACTGCCATTCCACGTATGTCCAATCTTCTCTGAGTACAACTTCTACTCTTCAAAGCCTGTTTTCTAGCTAACCTTGACCTCATGGTTAAATCTGGAGCTGTCCCTGGATAGGTGCGTGATCCCGGACACAAGTTCTAATAACAGGAGAGACATAATGAAATCCAGAAAAGATAGAGACAGCCAAACAAAAAGATCATTGACCAGGAGGGACCCTTGTGAGACAGAATTCTTTAAATATTGGACAAGAAGACTTATTTGGCATACTAGTGGTGGAGTTTTTGACACTAGAAGAACACGCAGGCTGAACTGCTGTTTTATTCATGTCAGGTTGTGGGTTAATGGTGAGGACAGATCCCCTCCAGGCCTTTGGAGGTTGTTACCACTTCTGTGAACAAATGGGTGAATTAATTTAGTGCATGTTTAGCTATTCTGCCTTCTTCCTAGGGTTATTTTCCTTGTTCTTAGTAATCTACTTTGCAGCAAAAATAGAGTAACATTTAAGTTAACCTTAAGACTTGTAAATGGTTGAAAACTCAGAAGGAAGAAAGGAGGAAAGACTTTTTCAAGCAGCTAAAATAGACGTAACAATGTCTGCAAACCCGTGCCCTTTTGATAAGGCCAATAAACAAGTATCGGGTTCCTTGGATTGTTGTATATTAGATGCAGCAAATTAGGGGATGAGAACAGACATATTGAAAGTAGCAGGAGGGGGCATTAAACCCCTTACAACTAGGCACAAACATGAGCATAGCAATTAGGGAGCTATCCATTATCCAGACAAAGGACCCTATAAACCAAACCTCATTAGCTCCTGATGGCATCTCTACATTTACAACCCAGCACAAAAATTAGAGTTCATAATGCTGACCCTGGGAAGGTCTAATTACATTTGTTCCATGCTACACAGAATGGCAGAGAAGAATAAGAGATTTGTATTTGAATAGTAAAAATAGAAGTTTGGGCATATACATGTATAATTTCCTAAATTTGGAAGGTTTACGCTTAGGCATTTAACTCATATTTCCTGAGCATCTCTTGTGCCTCAGATATTTTTTTCTAGGGTCCAGAGATACGAAACCAGGTAGAATCCCTGCCTCCGTGGGGTGTGCAGGTGGATCAGACTTAAGGCGGAGCGTAAATCCCTTCCCTGGTAGTCGCTGCTCTGGAAAGGACAAAACACATCATAAGGCCAGGTTTATGGCTGATAATGCTGGTCGGCAGATGTACCGAACAGTGGCTGAAGGACCAACTCCCCTGAGATGAGCTCTGCATGCCCCATTCTCTCTGAAATTCTTCAGAAGGAAGAAGAGAGAGAGACGCCAACTCAGAGTGCTCCATTCTTCTCTTTAGAAACATCAAGAATGGGAAATAATGTAAAGGAGAGATGCAAGGTGCTGGGAGAATTTAGAATCCTGATCAAGGCACTTGGAAATTTTGTAGCCTCTTGGGAGACATTACTTTTTCTTTGTCTTGCTTTTTTTTTTTTGGTCTGTAAAAAGGCTTAATGCATGATCTATCTCATCAGTATGTTGTGAGAATCAAATGCAGTCATCAGTGTAAAGCACTTAAGGATACAGTGATTGACAGTGGTGAGCCATAGAAACCACTGCTGCTGTGGAGGTGTCAGTATGAAACCATGGTATTTACTCTGTGCCCTGGATTGTAAGTTCATTGAGGGGTGGGGACTTCGGTTCATTCACTGCTAATTCCAACTGGGGCACACAGTAGGCTCTCAGTAAGCATTTGTTGAATAAATAGGGAAGTTAGGAAAACTATGTGCAAATGTTTGGTTCATAGTGGGTGCGTTATGGTAGCCACCACATCTTGGAAAAACACGATTTTATCGAAGGTGGAATAGAGAATTATAGAAAAATTAACAATGAATGCATGTGTTTAAAAACTTGAAGCATTTTGGAGATTATCTAAATCAGCAATTGTATAATGGAAAGTAAGCTGGACCCAATAGAGGTGGTATGTGAAGTAGGGATGAAAAAAGAGATGTCATTTGAAAATGGCATTGTCTTTTCCCCCTCTTTGACTTGCTTTCAGTCATGACCTCCCAGGGAACTCCAGCGATTCTGGAGGAGCACTCCAGGGGTGGTGGTAAGAAGTGTGCATTAGTAGAAAGTGAAGAAACTGGGTATAAGTGGAAGGCAATGCAATAACAATTTGGAAATTTGAGTAAAATGCAAGAAAAATTAAATTGCAGTAGTATAATTATGGCATTACTATTTTATAAGTCGTTCATTCTTCTACCTGTGGTCTACTTTTAAAATGCTTTGCCGTCCTTTTCTTACATCATTCCCAGCAGACTCTGGCCCCATTGTTCCTTTCCTGGCTGTTGGAGGCCGTCTTTCTCTTGTTCTGTGTCCTCTGGCTTGGTCAGTTTCTCTTCATCACACCCACTACAGACAGGTGCTGAACCCTGCAGCTCCATTAGAGACCAGACCCTCATTATTGCTGTTTGTTCTTCATGCTTCTGTTAGCCTGTATCATGCTGGTCTGTAAAAATACAATGTGAGTCAGTGTGAACCTTATGTATAATTTTTAATTTTCTGGTAGCCATATTACAAAAGTAAAAAGAGGGGGCTGGGGAGATAGCTTAGTCGGTAGAGTGCTTGCCTTGTAAGCACAAGACCTTGGGTTCGATCCCCAGCACCCAAAAAAAAAAAAAAAAACAAAAAAGTAAAAAGAAAGAACAAATGAATTTTTATTATATATTTTGTTTAACCTGATCTATCAAAAACATTACCATTTATTATAAAATAAAAGTGACTGATCCTACATTCCTTTTTCATATCATCTTTGAAATCTAGCTTTCTCATATATAGCTCATCTCAATTTTCACTACCATATCTCAGTTGCTGCAATATGGTAGCTAACGTCTACCATATTGGATCCTGGAACTGAGTGAGCTCGCAAAGACCCAATCTGTGTCTTTAGCCCATAACTTTCCCAGGGCTCTAGACTCAGTATCCACTTACCTAGGAGGCAGTTCACACTTAGCCTGTCCAAAACTAGGCCTATCATCTTCCCTTCCCTCCTCCAGCCTGCTCTGCCTCCAGTGTCACATCCCATGGAAATACAGTCATCCACCAAGTTTTCTACTCCAGGATCCTGTGCATTTGCTTTGACACTGATTTCTTCCTCAACTACACACCATGTGTAGCAACCCAGTGTCTTTGGATCTTTGTTCACTGTCTACCTTCATTGCCGTTTCCTTGGGCCATGTCAGCATCACTTCCTGTCTGGGCTATGGCAATCACCTCTTACCTGGTATTTCTGCCTTTTTTCTTGCCATGATACAAGTTGCCTGTATTCCTGCAGGATTCTAACGGTGGTTCCCATCTTTCATTAGTTTCCATTGCCCTTAGGATAAGCTCCACCCATGCCTTATTGTGTCCATGGAGGTCACTTCTCTGCCTTCTTTCTAGGCATCCCCCTTCTCTGAGTTTCAGCCATCCTGGCTTTCCTTTGCCTATCATCCACACTTTGTCTTGCCTCCCCTCTCTTCTGTGTAGCTAAATTCATTTTTTCCCAAAGATGGATTTGGTAGAAAGTCTCTCAGTCTTTCTCCTCACACACACACATACCTGGAGCTACCACCATGTTTGTAAATCTTTGTATTGGGTCTTCTCTACTGGGCTGTCAGCTCTAGGAAGACAGGACCCGAGTCTGTCCTTGCTATATGTGTGGAGTACCTGCCCATTGGTCAGCATTTTGTGTACATCCAAAAACATGAATGAATGAACAAATTGAGGATGAACATAGTGTTGAGGTCTCCAGGTTTAATCAACCTTTACTTAGTACATGAATTACCTTTAGAACATCCCAGCCTCTGCTTGAGTACCAAGTGATGGAAACCTTACTAATTAGATGAGTATTTCTTCTTTTGAACACATTATTATTTTAAATTTATTTCATTATATATAAAAATTATGTTTTTGGTAAGGAAGTAGTTTCTACTCTTTAAAACATTACCCCTCAAAAAAAAAAAAAAAATTCCCAAGAGATAAAGTTTGTATTATTCCTACTACTGTTTTGACTTACTGTTGAATTTGGCTATTTGTTGCATCATGACTTTTATTTTCTGTTAAAAAATAATTTCATATATGTGTGTATGTGTGTGCTTTGTTCTTTCAAATTATTGTCTAGAATATGAATAAAACGTGCTAATTCATTTTTCATTTTCTTTCTTTCTTACAAGGGTCCGTATATATATGTTCATAAGCATATACATGTGTATATGTATTGTTCATTTCTCCCTGAAAAAAGAAGTGATCTAACTATAAAAGAAAAGTGATCTCCATTAGGTCTCATTTCTTACACATTTCTACTTTTAAATTACTTCTGAACCACAGAATCTGGCAAACCACATTGGAAGGCATTTGAGGATAACTATTCTATCTGGAATCCAGCCATTTACAGTATTTGAAAGCAAAGAACAACCAAAGAAAATTGAGATTATTTTATTGGATGTCTAAAAGTTTTGGAAAGAACAATCAAAATGAAAAAAAAAATCCTTCATTGGAGCATACTTTGAAAATACTCAGCCTTCTCAACCTTTAATTTTGTGCATCTGAAAACTGCCTTGAATTTATTTGTCTTTAATCCTTTGCCAGTCCGTGAAAAGTGAACAGGCAGATTTACTAATCCTATATGGCCTTGGAATAATGTTAAAAGGAACAGGGTAGTTCTGTGGGTTAATCACTCTTCTTTACCTTCTGAGGGTCACACTCAAATCCCTCAGAGAAGCCAGTCTTGATCATGTGTACTGTTCGAGTTCTTTCTCGAGAGAATTCATATTTAATCATCTAGATTTTAGAACTTGTAAAACCTCTTACTAATGTTAAGCATGTTGAGCAATAGCAGTAATGTTGACCTCACACTAATAACAGAGAAGCAGTGGGGAAATCACGGGCTTTGGAGGTGGACAGATGTGGCCGCCAGTCCCAGGTGGCTGTGGGCAGTACTCTACAACTCCTAATGGCCGCTAACGCGTATTGAGTGCTGACAAGGTGCCAAGCCCTGCACTAGGTGATTTAGGTGTGTGATCTCATTTAGCTTTGAGGAAAATGGTGGTATCTCCACTTTATAAATTACAGAGCTTGCGTGACTTGCCAAGTTTGCGTAGCGCCCTTTGGAGTTTGAGTTGTGATCCTGGTGTCTGTCTGGCTTTGCAGCACAGGTTTTTCCTGCCATCCGGACTCTATGGTGTTTGAATTTCTTGAGTCAGTAGCTTTGTTATTACTTAAAATTTCAGGATTTCACATTGTTAGATGCAATTCTAATAATGTTTTAACTACGTTAAATATAAAGAATGATTCGAATATTTTCACAAAGTTAAAAAACTATAGCCATGAATATTTCTAAAAATGTGAACCTGTAAAGAGCCGATTGTGTTAATTTTTTAAAAATTCTTTTGCATTGCTGGGGATAGAACCCAGGGGCTAGTGCATGTGCACCTGCACTCCCAACCCCCGTTTGTGTTACCTCAAAAGATTTTCCTGGTTGTAAAGTCAATCCTAGAAAAAAAAAAAAAAAAAAGAATAGGGACTCTAGAACTATTCTTTGTGAAGTTTTGAATAAAACATGGGTCTCTTGTCCTTTCCCTAGATATAGCTGGTGCCTAAGTTGGCATTTTGCAGTTCATTTAAAGCTGTATCAGGAATTGCCAACAATTTTAGTACTGCTTATAATCCTTGAGACTCAGCAAATGTAATGCAACTAGACTCAAGATTTTTTTTTTTTTTTTTTTTTTTTTTTTTTGCAGGTGCCCCTCTACCACAATTTAACCGCCCTATTTTAAATATCTAGAACTCAAAAGAGTACTTCATATTTGTGTGTGGGTTTTTTCTTTATGTGGGCTTTTTAAAGTATGTGTATGTCACAGAGGAGTTTTTGCTCCCTAATCTGACTTTAATTTTTCTCATCTTTCTTTAAAGTGATTTGCTGGGGGGATTTTATTTCTCATTTATAGGAAGATTTAGTCCTAATTTCTAAAAGGGCAGTTGGAAATTGTCTACAACACAATGAGAAATTCAGGCTTCATATCAACCAGTGCCCCCTCAGACATCGAGGATTAAGAACAACAAACCTAATAAAATCCTGGGGACCAGACTAAAAGCCCACCTGTGAAGGTGGGTGTCCTAGGGAGCAGAGTGAACAGTAGTATCACCTCTTTCCTCTGGAAGGCCAGGAAGGTTAGAAAAGAAAATGGAGATACCTCTTGCCTCTCCTCCCTTGGTGCTTGAACCAGTGACCTGGCAGAGAGCTGAGCTTAGGTGGAAGAAAGGGTTAAGCCCTTTCTTCCTCTGCAGGTCTCTTTCAATGGCACAAAAACTGAGGGAGGTCAAGGATTAGAATAACAAGGACCAAAGGCAATGGAGGCAAGGAAGGTGCAGGGCCATCAGTTTTTGCCTGTGCGCCAGAGTAGTGAGCACGTGCCTTCGTAGCTTTCAGACTTGGGGTGGCTAAGTTATCTTCCTAAGCTTCATTAAGGAAAAGATGCCAAGATATTTGATATAATAATTACAAGTCAGGTGAATTCCATTCTGTATTCAGCTACCATATTTATCTCCAGAATGGGTTTTATTTTTCTTTCAAGGAATGAGCTGAAAATCTGCCCTTGTCTGTAATGAACTAAAGAAAGATTACTTTATATCTGAAATAGTTGCATTAGGAATAGATCCATTCCAGGAACTTTGAAGTTTCTCACACTGTAAGAGATGCCAATTAACCTTAGAGCGGAAGGAGTTTACAGCAAAAATGCAGACAAAATGACAAAAGGGTATTTCTGATAAAATTTTACTGTTGTTGTAAAAAGTTGGTGAGATTTAGAAATAAGATCGAGTTTTTCACAGTGCTTTAATGTACAGCATGATAATTGTATGTGTTAATAATAAAGGCATAGCAGGGGATTAGAAGTTTTAGTCACTGCTAATAGCAGTTTAAAAAAATCCCCACAGCAGGTTCAGATATGTGGGGAGGGATTACTGTGAAAGCTCAGCTCAGCTCCTAAGGGGCTTATTATGGATCAGCAAACCTGGGCCTCATCAGATACAAAATACAGGTGTATTCTCAGAGTTGTTTTACTCTGGGCCCCTTGATCCCTATCACAGTACCTGGAGAGCCCTAAGAGAGAAATTTCTACTCTGCTTTCAAAAGTGTTCATTCTCCTGCTAGATGATGCTTTTAGGGAGTGGCGACTCTAAAGAAATGATATGCATGTCCTTGTAAACCCCCCACCACCCCTGCCTCCCACTTGCTCAGCGGGTTTCTTGGTTTCCTATGAATTGCCTGGATTCCTCACTGGAACTCTTGATGGCTCCTCCCGTTGGTCACAATGCCAACTCTTAAGGAAAAGTTTTATTTGGTATACGCTGTAATCTTTGCTCTTGGGCTTCTAAGAGCTGAACTTGGAGTTGTTTCAAAATGACAAAGGATTTTCGCAGGTTTTCCTCACCTTAATATTGAATTCATTTAGAATTTCAATCTTTGGAGTTAAAAGTGAGGAAAAAAACAAGTGTTTTAAAGTGCAACAGAGATAGATTCAAACTAAAAAGCTTTCTCTCAGCAAAGGGAACTCTCAGTAATGTGAAGAGAGAGCCTACAGAGTGGGAGAAAATCTTTGTCACTCATACTTCAGATAGAGCGCTAATTTCCAGAATATATAAAGAACTCAAAAAACTCTACACCAAGAATACAAATAATCCAATCAACAAATGGGCTAAGGAAATGAACAGACACTTCACAGAAGAAGATGTACAAGCAATCAACAGATATATGAAAAAATGTTCAACATCTTTAGTAATAAGAGAAATGCAAATCAAAACTACCCTAAGATTCCATCTCACCCCAATTAGAATGGTGATTATCAAGAATACAAGCAACAATAGGTGTTGGAGAGGATGTGGGGAGAAAGGTACACTCATACATTGCTGGTGGGGTTGCAAATTAGTGCAGCCACTCTGGAAAGCAGTATGGAGATTCCTCAGAAAGCTTGGAATGGAAACACCATTTGACCCAGCTATCCCACTCTTTGGCCTATACCCAAAGGACTTAAAATCAGCATACTACAGAGATACAGTCACATCACTGTTCATAGCTGCTCAGTTCACAATAGCCAGATTGTGGAACCAACCTAGATGTCCTTCAATTGATGAATGGATAAAGAAACTGTGGTATATATATACAATGGAATATTACTTCATAAAGAATGATAAAATTATGGCATTTGCAGGCAAATGGATGAAATTAGAGAATATCATGCTAAGTGAGATAAGCTAATCTCAAAAAACCAAAGGACGAATAATCTTAGGATAAGCGGATGATGACACATAATGGAGGGTGGGAGGGTTTAGCGTTAGGGTTAGGTTTAGGGTTAGGGTTAAGGAGGGTGGCAAGAATGGAGGAAGGAAGGACTGTATAGAGGGAAAAGAGGGGTGGGAGGGGTGGGGGGAAGGGAAAAAATAACAGAATGAATCAAACAACATTACCCTATGTAAATTTATGATTACACAAAAGGTACGCCTTTACTCCATGTACAGAGAAACAACATGTATCCCATTTGTTTACAATAAAAAAAAAGTGCAACAGAATTTACATGATATTAAGTAAGTGGATGCTTAGAAATAATTAACCTAAAAAGTTACACAATAAAATGTTTTAACTAGAAATTTTTAATAGCTCATTGTCTGCAGTCTTGGAAATTGTCTATGTAGTAAATGCTTAGAAATAATTTTAACAGTTATGCATGAAATGTTTATTGGAAATATCTATCTTACAAAAACAAGTAAACATGACCTAATAGCTAATCAAATGTACAGCGTCGGTTTTTCCTTTTACAGTACTGGGATCTACCCATGCTGGGCAAGTGCTCCACGCAGTAGAGCGCTGGTTCACGCTAACTCACTACAAATTCATTGGCTGGAAGCTGAGCATGTATGTGCTGCAGGCCTTTCTGTGCACTGAGCAGAAGGTTAAGTGCTGCTTCCTACTTCCTAAATGCTACCAGGGCGGGGAGAGCTTCTGCTGCTTTTATCAGAATGTGCCATCAGGGATAGCAGAGTTGGTATTAAAATGTAGCCCATCCACAGAAACGTTCCAATCATAATCACCGAGCAAACAGAGTGACTGATTATTGGAGCAAATTTGTTTTGATCAATTCGTTTAGACTTAAAAATTTTAAACAAAAGCAGCTGTGTCTATGTTTTCCATACTCCCAATTCTGAGTTCAGACCCTCCTAACCCTACCCATAAGACCTCTTATTTAGGTGTTTAAATCCAGTTTTCTGGATTTAACCCCTTAGCTGGAGTGTTTTACTCCTTAGGGGAAAAGCACAGACTGATTTCCATGTTGCAAGGCACTTCAGAGACACAGGCTCACCTACAAGAACGCAACGGCTCTCAAAGTCATTCTTACCAGGTATTTGCAATGGCCTAGGCCCTGGCACATGATCGGTTCCCTATAAACATTTGTTGGATTAAACAAATATCTTTCAGAAACGTAAGAATGACATTTGCCTTTGTCCCAAGAACCTAGGGCCACGATTCTTTGGTGCATATTGTGTGTTTCTTATGGTCCTTATTTCACTATGGAGCTGTATAGGAAAGCCACCAGAGCCCTTAAGTACCTCTCAACACACTGAGCTCTGGGGATTGTGACCCTTCACCACAGAGCTCAGGCTCTGACATTTGACTCCTTCTGCCTGTCACTCAGCCTTCCTCTTCTCTTCTCTTGAACCACTAAGTCTACTGTCAGAGGGACTATCTTCAGACCCACTCTTCCCCCAGGCTGATTGCAAAACGTGTAAAACCAGAGTAAGACAAGTTGGAAGGGGCAACAGAGGCAGCCCTGTCAATCCAGTGTGTGACCCTGTGACCACAGCGTTTTCCACTCAGATGTTGTCTTGCTCATCTGTTGGCTTCAACCATGTTGCAGAGAGACAAGGCTTGAGAAGATCTCAATGACACATGAGGGTTACTATTCTAGTTTCCAGATACTTTTTCCTGACTTAATAAATAAGTGGCCATGTTAAATCAGATGTGTACATATATGTAATATAAGATTTTTTAATTAAAGCTTTTTTTTTTCTTTTTTACCATTTCATACACTCCAAAAGGGATGTTGTTTCTGAATGTTTGAGGTGATAGGAAACATTTACATTATAGCTTACAAACTGGCACCTGTGCCACAGTTGGCCCAGAGATGTTTTCTTTGGCTCCGGCATTTTTTTTTTTTTAATTTAATTAGTGCCTGACACTTAAAATAGAGTTGTTTCTGATTCTTTGGGGAGGTGGACGTCCAACATCACTGGATTCCAATTCCTGCTTGCTAGAGAGATGCCAATTTCAGTGTGCACCTGTCTCTGGACCACCACATTGCCACCATACCCTGGCTGCTTCTCGAGGAGACCAGGGTCTGCTGCTTTTGGACAACAGGCTTTCCCTGATTCGTTCTGATGCTTGGCTCCTACATCTTGGCTACTTGCTCATAACCGTTTGAGTTTGACTCCTCACCAGATGCTTTCATTTACAGAGCATTAGAGAGGCTGAATTTGTCATTTAATCCTTCTTCGTTAGTTGTATATTAAATACTGTAGTCCAGTAAAGAGGAATAAGTTCATAGCGAATTGTATTTTCCTCTAAGGTAGTTATTAAAACCCCAGGGACAATTTCTGAAGGAAAAGTGACTTGTGTGGGTTATGTTAGAGTTTTGCTGTTCCCCATAATGAAGGGAAGCCTTCCATTTGGAGAACAGATCCTGTTCCTGATAATAACAGTCATATAAGCACCGTGTGTTTCTCTCATTCTGTGCCTAGGTACTTTGCAGTGAGAATTTGATCCTCACAGTCCCTCAGTGAGTCAGTTTTGATATAATCCCAGTGCTACTGACGGGGGAAAAGGAGACAGGGACATTTCAGGAAACTTATACTGAAGGCAAAGCTGAAGAGAAATCCAAGATGCAAAGCTAGGTTTTCTGTCTTTGTAAGCACTTAGCTACCATGCAATGCCACTTTTCCAAAATGACAAGGAGAACCCTGCCCCCAGCAAATGAAAACAGAAAGTAAGCTCTCATTTTGTTTGTGTACTAGAATCATTTCATTGTAAATGTTAGCAAGAATACTGATTTTTTTTGTTGTTGCTGAAATGTTAGTTTAATTATGGAAATATATATTTCGGCTTATCCAAAGGAACATTTTAAACATGAATTTTCCTTTTAGTTGCTAAAAGAAAAAGTCAAATCTAAATATTTAACCAATACTGAAACCACAGCTTTTCAGACAAAATAGACAAATTATGTTCAAATTTACCAGCCGTATATCCTGACTTAAATTTTAAGACCATAATAAAAAGACCTTTTCTTTCTATATGTTTCTGCTTTGTGCACCTGCTTACAATGTGGTAAATAGTCACTAAGTTATAACTTCTGTTATCAGATGAATTCCAGGAAAATGATTTAAAAAAACTCAGAAGGTCAGATGATCCAAAAATGCATTTGACTGGTTGGAATGGAAAGAATATTCTAATTACGTCTCCATTTGGAATTGTTTTTCCATTTTAAAAGTGATGTGACCATAGTGTAGAGAAAAGAAGGGGCCAATGTTCTCTCCTCCCAGGCTATGGAGAAAGGAGAAGCTGCAACTGTTGGCCTTCTGATGTTATCTCCTCAAGGACTTTTTCCCTATGTGCTTTAAAACAACAATAAGCAGGTCATCAGACCTTTCATATATTTTTGTATTTCCACCATGGGTATTTCCCCCATGATGTTGTATTTTAAAAACTTCTTAGCATAATTACGTTTTAATACCATTTTAATTGATTGCATAACAACATGATTCTTCACTGGCCAATTAGAGATATTTGTACCTTTTTCTTCTGAATCTCAGAGGCCCTGCTCTGTCAGATTAAGGAGAAGGATGCTGCACTTCTCCACTGTAGCTTCCGCCTCCCAAGACCTTGCAGAAATCCCAGGGTGTTTGTGGAGAGGGAGGAGGGCACCCCGGATGTCCACCAGCGATGTGTCCTCATACACTCTAACTAGCATGCCATTTTCCAAGCCCCCGTGGTCCTTCAGAGTTGGATGGCTCTGTAACTTGAGTGTCCTATTAGTCTGGGGAATTCCATCAGGCCCTCCACAGTGGGGGCTCTGCCTGTGTAGACCTATTATGTGGTGGCTCCTCTGGGCTTCCAGATCTCTCATGGGCCTGCCCTGTTCTTGGCTTGGATAGATGCCTTTAATGCTGCCATCAGCTCTCAGATGCACGCCTCTCTTACCCTCGCACCTCAGGAACACTTGGTCTAACCCCCTCAGGAGCACAGGCGTCCAGAAGTTGTGAGCAAGTCAGACTGTCCATAAGTGACATTTCCCTGTGGCTCTCTGAGACAACATCACCTGAGGAAGAGCCAGCGCTTCACACACACACGCATACACACACACGCATGCACACACATGCACGCACGCACGCCAGTGACCCCATGTGTCATTCCATTGTATAATATTGCCTTGAGCATAGGAGAGCATGCCCGCCGTTCCCCTTCCTCAGACCACGGATGTTCGCTATCTTTCCAGTGTTACGAATATCACCGCAGCAAACACTTTCCTACATAAACCTTTTTCTGTACTTGAAGTTTCCTTAGGGTAGATTCTCAGAAGCATCATTGCAGGCTATGAAACCATTTAATGACATTTTAGACGAGACGCATCAAAAATGTTTTCTAATACAGAATTTGAAAATGGACTAGAACATTCTACAGAGTATAGCTGTGTAGGGAGTAAGGGAGGCTCTCAGAGTCATTCCTCTTTTCAAGTTTTTCTTTTTAAACAATGAGTATTCAAGTAGTTCTAATGCCTCCTTTAAAAAATCTTCCCAATTTTCCCAACCTTGCTGCACACACTGAGCTGCTTGAGAGGAGACAGTGTTCCCATTGGAGGATGAAGTGGCTGCTCTTGTCCTCACACTGAATAGTGGCACTTCTGTGGGCGACCACTCCCATGGGCCTCGCCTGTTTGGGACATAGTCCTTCGCTGGGGACAGACTGCTGGAGAAGCAGCGAGCACACTGGGAGGGAAGAACTCCACACTCTATTTCCTGCCAGCAGGTCCAGAGGAAAACAAAAACTCCAAATTCTGGGCCCGGATGCACAGTTTCTCACAATATTTATAGGCTATTTGCCATCATCTTAGACCCATCCTATCATTGGGGCTTTTTCCTCTTTTAAAAATACTTCCTAGTCCGTGTGGCTGAAGGCCTCGTGCAGGGTCTCTAACATAAAGCACGCTTATGGAAACACAGAAGAAAGGGCTCTTTTCACAGGCATCTGTTACATTTCAGGAGGGAGTAGTCAGACTCTTAGGGCGGTTATTGACAATCCAGAAGGTAGGGACCCGTGGTGAATGAGGCCTGGAGAAGGGCTGGGAGGAGTGAAACCGACCCCTTCCCGGGCATTGGTCTTGTACCCTAATGTCTTTGCAATTCATTTCACAACCAGGTCTGGTTTTGCTATCACAGCCCCGACTGTGCGAACGTCCATACCTTTTCCTCTAGTCGTTGCCTCAGAAAGCTTTTATTCTTTTAAACATCATTTTATAAGGTGTTTCAGTTGTTTTTGATCAAATTCTTTGTAAGTTGACATTTCTCTTAAACCTGTACTGGATGCTACAGTTATTAGGATCCACTTGCTTTCATCCAGCCACTGAATCAGAATTGCTTGGTCTGTCATCAGTCATCACGGGTTGAGCATCTCACACCCCATTCATGTGTGTGTCCTAACCTCTAGTACCTCAGAATGTGACCTTATTTGGAAATGGGGTTCCCGCAGATGCCAAGGCACTAATGAAATCAAGAGGGCCCCAAATCCAGTGTCTGATGTGCTTATAAAAAGAGACACCCACACAGGGAGATGGACAGGTACATAAGGAAAGATCAAGGGATGCAGCAGAAGCCAAAGAATGCCACAGATTGCTGGCCAGCAGTAGAAGCTTGGAGCAGGGCAAGGAACAGATCTGCCCTCATAGCCTCAGGGGGAACCAGCTCTGCAGTATCTTGATCCCAAACCTCCAGCCTTTAGGACTGGTGGGGCAGTCTAACTTGATCCACCTGGATTATGAGACTTTGTTTTTATAATCCTAGAATACGAATACACCATTTGAAGAATCAGTGCTTCTTTCATTTTATCAATAAAAGTTTCTAGTGCTCTTCATAATTTTCCTGAAGGCCTGTACAATTTTTTGTACTCATATCAATTATGGTATTTCAAAGCTTCTGGTTGTTGCAGATCCATCTTTTATGCTTTGCATATTTTCTCTTGTTTGAACCTCACGATTTCTGTTTCTGGTTATCATGCCATATTCTCAGTTGAAAATACATTTAAAATTATTTTGCTTTTTAAATTATTAAAGTAGAAAGAAAGTGATTTTTTTTTTTTTTTTTTATCCAGTTGTACAAAGCTAGTGTCAGCTAGGACCAGTGTGGCAGTGACTCATTCCAACTTTTTGGTTCCTGAAAACAAAGACTGGTCCAGTGGGCAAGGTTTTGGGCAGTCTCTTCTTACAGCAAAAATGTATCTGGTTCGCTCTGAAGCAACTCTCACACTAATACTGCTTTGCTTTCCCTGATTGTATATCAGCTTGGATTAGGTTTAGCTATACATGCAGAAAAAATAGGATTTAAAATAGATATCTCTCTCATGTAAAAGAGAACATAGAAAATAGCTGCCTGGGGCAACCACGTGGCTCTACGGAGCCCTTAAAAAGTCTTCCACTTTTTGTTTTCCCGTCACTGGGCAGGTTTTAAGGAGGCCTTTTGGAAGTTTCATGAGAGTTCTGTTTATATCTCTTTGGTTGGAACTTAGTCACATGGTCATCTCTAGCTGCAAAGGAGACTGGGAAGTGTAGTCCTTTGGCAGGCAGCAGTGTGCCCAGTTTAAAAATCAGAGTTCTTTGACCGAGAATGGAGACTATAAAAAAATCAACCATTCCCGGTCCTTTATGAGGAAATCAGTTTTACTAGGTTCATTTTGTTTGTTTTAATGAGAACTACACAAAGTTAGTAAAGTAACTTTCACTTGATTTTAGTTATTCTCAACACACACATCCCTTTGGAACAAAAATGAAGACCTTCTGTAAAACGGACTAAAATGGGTGTTCTGTAAGGATGTACCACCTGTTATCCGTGGCTGTCTCTAACATCCTGCCTCACTCATGCCTTTAGGACTCCAGTGTCCCAGTGTGAGGAGCAGACCTCTGATTTCGGATGGCAGTAGTCTTTTTTATATGTGTGTTGCATTGACAAAGATGTTTTGCTGTAGACATTAGCAGAGTAAGGACCGCTGAAAGCCACTTTGGTACCTGGAACTTTGGCACTGATCAAAAACAAGCCAGCCAACCTCTTAGAGAAAAATATTTCTAACAAATGTTTGTGTATATTCTTCTAAACTTGATAAGTGGGAATGTATGTGTGTTCATATGAATGCCACCCTGATTTTAGGACACAAAGGGATTCCCAATGAAATTCTCCATCAAAAGTTATAATGGTTTAAATTTTAAAACATTTTAAAATTGTGGCCTCCTTAATGATTGGATCCATTTACCAGTGGTAGTGATCTTTATAAATATTATAATCTTGAGCAAAAAAGTGAGATTGTTATCTTCATTTTCAGTTTTTTGTTGTCATGATTATCTACTTGCATTGATTTTATTGAATACATCTTTCATTTTCTGAGTTTTATTTAGATACAGTTCCCTTGCATACAATTAAAGTGTGTAACTCAGTGATTTTTAGGATGTTCATTATCTTTAACATTTATTTCTTTGTATATTTTTGTGAAGGTAGATTGCATTTATACTCTTTTCAAGGTTGTATATTTTCCTAATATTTTCAAATTGCTTTCATACCCAAGCAATGAACTTTGTCTTTATGATTTCTTGTTTCACTGACAGACTTAGCACATTGCTTCCAACCTGAAGTCTCTATATAAAGCATTTCTAAATTTTCTTCTGAAATACTCATAAACCATCAAAATTTGTGAATTTTAGAAAAGCAAAGAATATGCAGAGTCTTCCTGTGGTCTCTCTTGAGGCGGAGCTATGAGGAAGAAAGGAGGAATCCCCTGGGGGGAGTTGACAGTTGCTCCTATTATTCAGTCACCAGAAATGGTCCCTTGTTGGTGACAAGGTCAGATGTCCCTGTAAGAGGTAGCATTTCATCTGTTTCATCTTCCACTCCCTTTGTTCACCTCAATCTGGACATTAGAACACACAGAGGCCGTCATCTCCTGCCACGGTGTTGTTACCTCTCCTCTTACTGGGAAGCTACTTATCTTCTTTCCATTTCTGAAATAAAGATCTATGCATATGTATTTATGGAAAGGACAGTTTTTCCTAGGATTTGTAGAACTTTTGCCTAAGAATGGAAGAAAAACTTACTGGTACTTTGAAGTCTATAGCTGTCATTTATGTAACTTTCATTCCTGGAAATATCTCTGATGCATAAGTATGATAATTACCATGTCTGGTTTTTGAATGGAGAGAATTACCTTGGTCCTTAAAGGTAGCATTTACCTTTGAAAGACACTGTCACCTCTTTATCCTGGCTTATTATGTGGATGGGTGTAGTCCTGTGAGTATTTCCTAAACCCTCATTCTCCTGGTCCTTTTCATGTTCGGGACAATTTATTTTCATGTTCATTTTAGGTTCGCTTTTCTTTTTTTTTTTTCTTTCTTTTCTTTTTTTAAATCCCATCTGCTCCTTTTTTCCTGTAAGAAGAAGATTCAACCATATAAACACCAAAGATTAAGATTAGGTCTATATTTATTTCTATTGGCCAGTTTGGGAGAATATCTGTGTCTCATTTACATATGAGTTAACTTTTGAATATAAAGTCAAATATGAGAAAGAGTGGGTATTTCATGTGAGTACATGGTATGACCTAAAGGTTAAGGTTTAAAAACAAGTGACCTATGCTTCAGACTTTATTTGCTAATGTCCAAGAAAAGAATAAATGTATTAACACAGATAAAAATTATATTTTTCTGTCTAAGTTGGATTGTCCCTGCTTGTCACACAAAGGTCCCTGTTTTGGAGAATGGCACAGAATTGGGGGGCAAAGGGGTAGCCTGATGGGACCTCTGTGAAACACTAGGTTATAAATTGATAAAATAGAGCTTGTGACTTCATCAGGACTTTACAAGGGCCATTTGTGCATCTAAGGCTGTAATTCATAAAGCATGTGAGCCAGAGGCCTCATAAATTATGAGACCACATCTTGTCTAGTTTATAAATGCTTATTGAGAATGAATCTGACCTTATGTGTATTGTGAGACTTTCATTAGGATTAATTAGCTAATATTTGCTGAGTTTTATGAAGACAAAAAGCACGTATAGGAGCTAAGAGGTATACTGATTTTTTTTTCCCACTAGCGTGAACACCAAAAATATTTTGATGATGGGAGATTAACCTTAGAAACTTATAGTCGAATTTGCAACTCAATCCCCCATTTTTAAACTTGCTCTCAAACTGATATTGCAGAAATGTTTACATTGTAGGGAGCACAGCCTTCCTGGTTAGTTAGAAATAGATAAGATGAGATCATTGGCCATTGGCAAAGGTAGCAAGTGATCAGAATGAAGAGCTGTAAAGCATCTGTGACAAAGGTCTCAGTCTAAACTAAAGTGTTAAATAAAACTTTTCTGGGCAACATTAAAACTCATAAGAGAATCACTATTTTTAATTGGACAAATTGTGCATTTAGAATTGGTCAGAATTCAATTTCTAGCTTCCACCACCTTGGGCAAGTTGCTTAAAACTTTTCTCAGCCTCAGTTTCCCACACAGATTTCTTTAAATGTGGAAGTTATGCAGTTTTTTTCCAGGAGGTGTGTGAAGCTGGTCTGTGTAAATCTAGTGTGATACGTGACCAGTGTTGAGCATCTGGCTGTATCTCTCTCTTTTTTTTTTTTTTTAATTACTTTTAAGAATGTCAGTGTAACAGAGAATTCTCTTCTAATGAAAAAACACAATGGTGCAGGAAGGAACGCGTTGAGAAGTTTTAGAAGGAGGAACCAAAAAGTGTAGTATCTGTAAGCATTGTAAATGAAAGAAAACCCAATTGTTCTTTGAACAACTAGAAAATGAAGATGTCCCATTTCAAAATGAAGACGTTCAATTTCATGCATATAAAATTACGAGTCCGGGCTTATGTGCATTGAAAAGATAAAAGTGCTGATGCATAACACGCACATGTAGATATAGGGAGACAGGTATGTGTGAGACTTCTTGTATATTTTCATTTTCTGTACTACAGTGCTAAGATTGACTCACATTATATCCCATAGGGGAGGTAGAAAAGAAAGAATGAGAGAAAGAAGGATAAGTATACATACTAACCGGCTCCTAAAGCAGAAAGATTATGTAGACTGCGTGCCTTGGATACCGAGGGAACAGGGCTGGTGCTGCTCAGTTCACCAAGGCCCCGTACCCCTGGATTCTCCCACCCAGGCCCACTTCCTCCAGGTGACCAGTTACTAAGCCCCTGAAGCTGCTTGCGGTGTTGACTTCTGATTAACCTTTTCACACCCAAGATTATTTTCTCATTTTTCATAAATATAGCTGTTTTAGATTTCTACAGATGTAGTTAATAAAAAGGGAGAAAATAAAAACAAATTTTGTCATCAAGAAATCTAGTATTCCTCAGAAAACTTGGAATGGAACCACCTTTTGACCCCATTATCCCACTCCTCAGCATATACCCAAAGGACTTAAAATCAGCATAATACAGTGACACGGCCACATCAATGTTTATAGCAGTTAAATTTACAATAGCAAAGCTATGGAACCAACCTAGGTGCCCTTCAACAGATGAATGGATATATATATTTAAAATGGAATTTTATTCAGCCATAAAGAAGAATGAAATTTATAGCATTTTCAGGTAGATGGATGGAACTGGAGACTATCATGCTAAGTGAAATAAGCCAGTCCCAAAAAACCAAAGGCCGAATGTTTGATATGTGGATGCTGACTCAAAATAAGGGGGGGGAGGAGAATGGAAGTCCATTGGATTAGACAAAGGGGAATGAAGGGAAGGGATGGGGGATGGGATTGGTCAAGACAATAGAATAAAGTGGACATATCTTTCCTTTGTTCATATGTGAATACATGACCAGTGAAACTCCACAACATGTACAACCACAAGAATGGGAAGATATACTCTGCATATAGAAATGTACTCTACATAAAGATGTACTCTATTGTCATGTATATCTAAAAGGAACAAATGAAAAATTAAAATCTAGCAGAAGTATGGAGCCTGGGTGAATCCTGCTTGCTTTAGGAAGATTTGGAAGTATTCATGCATTGATTAAGGACATCATACACTCCCAGAAATGCATTGTGAGGTGATTTTGTGGTGTGAACATTGTAGAACACACTTAGATAAACTAAGATGACTGTGATGTCCCTTAGCAGTTTATTCTTTTAGAACCACTGGTATGTATTGTGTCTGCTGTTGACTGAGATGTCATTATGTGATAGGTGACTATAATTGAGAATCCACTTGGAATCAAAGAATCTGAGATTAGAGTCTATTTGCCACCATTTAGTGGCTATGTGGCCTTGGATCAATTGTTTTTTGTTGTTTTTCTTTTTTATTGTTGTTCTAATAAGTTCTACATGACAGTAGAAGGCATTTTGACACATCATACATGACTGGAGTATAACTTCTCATTCTTATTGTACGTGACGTAGAGTTACACCGATCATGTAATCATACACGCACATTGGGTCATAATGTCCAATTCAGTCTACTGTCTTTCCTACCCCCATACCTCCTCCCCTCCATCTAATCCAAAGTACCTGTATTCTTCCCTAGCCCCCACAAACTTATTATGAATCAGCATCTGCATATCAGAAAGTATTTGACTTTTGGTTTTTTGGAATTGGCTTATTTCACTAAGCATAATATTCTCCTGCTCTATCCATTTACCAGCAAATGCCATAATTTCATTTTTCTTTCGGGCTGAGTAATATTCCATTATGTATACGTACCACATTTTCATTACCTTCATCTGTTGAAGGGTATAAAGTTGGTTCCATAGTTTACCTATTGTGAATTTAACTGCTCTAAATATTGATGTGGCTGTGTCACTGTAGTATACTGATTTTAAGTCTTTTGGGTATAAACTGAGGAGTGGGGCAACTGGATCAAATGATGGTTCCATTCCAAGTTTTCTGAGGAATCTCCATACTGCTCTCATAGTGGTTGCATCAACTTGCATTCTCTCCAGCAATGTATGAGTGTGCCTTTTTCCCCACGCCTTTGCCAACATTTATTGTTGCTTGTATTCTTGATAACTGCCATTCTGACTGGAGTGAGATGGAATCTCAGTGTAGTTTTGATTTGCATTTCTCTAATTGCTAAGAGACGTTGAACATTTTTTCATATATTTGTTGATCGATTGTATTTCTTCTTCTATGAAGTGTCTGTTCAGTTCCTTAACCCATTTATTGATTGGGTTATTTGGTTTTTTGGTGTTAAGTTTTTTGAATTCTTTCTGCATCCTGGAGATTAATGGGATCAATTGTGTGCACCAGCATGGTGACTGGCTCCCAGGTGGTGGTCAACCTATTGTTAGCTTCTTCCCTTCGTTAATTGAGAACTGAAGATCTGTATTAACGTGCTTCTCATTACACAGACTAACGGATACCAATTTAAGAATCCATCTGGCTAACTCTTGACTCTGGAGGACGAGTAACTTGGTTGCTTGTAACAAGGAGAAGTCTTTATTCATTTATTTGGTTGTTTATTTAATTTTATTTTTGGTCTCCTCATTCCCTATATGCTGTCCAAAGTTGGTCACCATTTCTGTTTCTTTGGACAAAGGTAGAGGAATATGCTGGAATCTGCTTCAGTGTCAGGGCTTTGGCTCCATATCCCTCCTTCCATTAGAGCATAGTACGTGTTCACTTTGCAAGAAAGAGGTTGTCGGGTGTTCAGGTGGGATGCAGGTCTGTTTTGTGCCATGGAAATGCTCCTCCTCCCCTTAGGCACACCTTCTTTCCCCTACTGGTTCCTCCTCCTCCACCTTCAGTGAGAAAGAGAATCTCCCGTCCCCCGCCCCTTAATGCCACTGCCCCACGTGGGTTTTAGTTGCGAGAGGCAAAGAGGGAAGCAGAAGGATCCCTCTCTCCCACAGCTGCTTCCACCTCTTTGCTCCTCACTCCAGTCATTTCTACAGCAAATGCAGCCTTGGCTCCAAGGGGCAGAGCCCTGGCAGGAAGCCAGTGTTGAAATAAATACCCCACGTTACTGGGCTCCACTGCCCCACTGTTGCCTCTGGAAATGGACAAGCTGGGGCATGGTATTGAGGCAAGAAAGGGCAACTGCAAAGACCAAAATCTCCCACAAGAAGAGATTTTGGCGACTAGGGATGGGGAAACACTGCCTTAAGCGTGTGGGTTCTTGTGCTGCCATCTGGCTGAGCTGTGGGGCTGTGCATGCAGGTGAGAACATGTGTACAAGAGGACAGAGGCCGAGGACACCGAGGGGGTGAAGAGACAGTCTCATCCCAGCTGGTAACGCTGAGAAGCCTCGTGCCAGCGAGGACCACCAGGGGAATCTGCCTGTCAGCCCAGGGCCACCCGTCAGCTCCCAGCGTCCTTCCCACCGCCCTGGGTGGACTCATCTGAAGGCTGGGCTCCAGCGCCCCGTCTCATCACCTGCTGTGGACTGTGGGGAAGAAGGAGCTTTCCAGAACACTCCACTCTGGTACCTTCCTGGGTGCTGCAGGCTGTGGACACATTGTTGCCACAATAATTGTCCTAGGATCCCGTAGTACTCCAAGGGACCCTTGTGAATTTGAAGAGGATGGAGACGTGTCCACCATCAGGGCTGGTTTCTTCTTAAGGTTGGAGCTGCACAGGGTTGAACTTGCATTTCAACATCCACGTATCTCAGCTAAGTTGCCTCCATAGCATTAATTTTTAAAATTACCTTTTCTCTCCTGCATTTGTGGAAATTTCAGAAATTGGAAATCTGTCAGAGCACATAATACAGGTTTCTTTTTCCTGATAAATCAGTGCTGTATCATACCATTAATCATGACTGAGAATTGAGTAAATAAGATATTTTTCTTCATATTCCTATTCAACTGTTGAAGATGAATGTCCAAAACTCATTCACATCTTTTTCCAATTTAATTTCAATATCTAATCATTATATAACTTCTGCATGTGTAGAACTAAACTAAAAAAATTAGGACAATTATAAAAAATAATTCTTTTTCAGTGTGTTGAACTTAGGTGGTGTGCACATGAAGAAGTATTTAAAGTGTTAGTTTAGATCCATTTAAGCTACATTTCTTAAATGTATTTTTAGTGGTGTTCATATTATGAACTTTTCTTCCCATTATTCTTGCTTTTCATTTACAAAGCAGTTTTTTTTTTTTTTTTTTAAAGAAAAAGTTACAACATTTGTATTAATTGTAAGCATTAGAGAGCAGAATTTCTCAGCGTTGGGACAAACTTGGTAGATAGCCTTAGCAATGGAGCCACAGTATCACAAGGTTGATTTAGGCTGTCCTTGTCCTTGCTGTATAGTTTACATCTGTGTATTGCTTAAACAGTTGGTGTCAAGATCTAAAGAGAGAAAAAGAAAAAAGAAAAAACAAAACGCCTCGCATGGCTCCGGTCTTTGAAAGATTGACAACTTGCATGCTAAAACAGTAAATGATAATAAGAAAGCACTTGCCCAGACTGTCTCTAGCCATGGGCAAACTCCTTTTCTCTAGAGAACTCTCATCTTGGAATTCAGGGGTGTCTTGAAGCATCACATCAAGATACTTTGAAAAGTCTGTACTTTAAAAACTGAAACTTCTACAGTTCTTATTCCATTCTGGGTCCAATGATCTTGCTGGTTAAAGTTCATATTGAAGTTGAATTATAAGTTAGAGATTCTTATATTTGACCACAAAGTTGGTAACGATGGTATAACTTAGCAAAATAAAAACATAAAATAAAACAAGATCTTAGATAACATCTACTACTGTAAGGATTGACCTCTGAATATATTAAAAGGTAATCATTAATAGGTATTTTGTTAATTTATTGATAGGTGTTTTATTAATACCTAAATATTAAAATTAATATTGGTAATACCTATTTAATATCATACGTATTAATATGACTAGTATTAATAGTAATATATTGTCTTATACTAATACCTATATAATAATATAATTAATATTGATATATATAGTGGTTTTGTTAAGTCATTGGGAAAAACCTCTACCATTTTTGTACTTAACAGTAGTAAAAACTTTATTTTCTCCTTGGTGAATACATATATATCGCTTAACTGTTTGATTTTCCCTATGATGAAGTCATGCACATGATGCGTGACAGTTCCGTGTGAAGCACCCCGTCTCATGAGCGAACCTGCTGGTTCCTGCAGAGCTCACGCTTGCCGCAAGTCCATCGTCTCCTACAACTTCCCCGTGGGTTGAGGCAAACCCCAGGGCACAGTACTGGAGATAAAAGGAAGTTAGAGCTCACTCACTCACACACACAGCAGCTCCTCTGTGTTAGTTACTCAGTCTGCTGCGTCTTTCTCCCACCCTTGTACTTTTGGTGAATGACAGTGTGTGACACAGGAAGGACATCACTTCAGGGCTGAGGACACTAGGGTGTCTTGCTGAAGGTTACAAAGCTATTTGATAGCAGAGCCAAGAGATCTCTGTGTACTTGCTGCAAATCTGAATTCATTACTGTACCCCTATCCCTCCAACACACACACACACACTCTCACAGACTCTTGTATTCCTTGTTTTGCTGCAGCAGCAGATCTTATGATGCTTGTGTTAAAGAATTATCTTGATAATTTTTACTTGTACAGATGATCATTGAATTTCTAGATCTTCTGCAATGTGACAGTGGTTTTCTGTCTCAGGGCCATGTAATTTGTAAAGCATCATGGGGTTTTGTCACAGGTATTCTGCCTTTCCTTTGATTGTTGACCTGTGGCAATTAACAACAACTTGTGCAATGGTTGTTAAAACAGGTAGGATGCCTCTGCTTCTTTGAGGTGTAGTTGGTAAGACTGGGATATATTTAAAGGTGTACAACATGATGCTTTGATATAGGTCTACATTGTGAAATGAGTACTGTGATCAAGCTAATTAGCATATCTGTCACCTCACATAGCCATTTTTGTGCTTATGGTGAGAACATTTAAGATCTTAACAAATTTCAAGTTTGCAATACATTATTATTAACTAATCACTTTGCTGTACATTAGCTTTCCAGAACTTCTTTATCCCACATAATTGAAACTTCGTACCCTCGGACAGCATCTCACCATTTTCTCCATCCCCTAGCTTGTGGCTGCCACTATTTTACTTTGTGAGGCCTCTGTGAAATTTGCAACATTATTCACAATAGCCAAGGTCCTAGGACAACTTAGTTGTTTCTCGACAAATGAATGGGTAAAGATAATATGGTATGCAAACTCAACTCAAAAGGGATCAAGGACCTAGGCATTAGACCAGAGACCCTGCACCTGCTAGAAGAAATAGTGGGCCCAACTCTCCATCATGTCAGCTTAGGAACCAAATTCCTCAAGACTCCTTTAATGTAAGAGGTAAAATCAAGAAGCAATAAACGGAATGGTATCTTCACAGCAAAGGAAACCATCAAGAACATGAAGAGAGGGCATACAGAATGGGAGAAAATCTTTGCCACCCGCATCTCAGATAGAACATTAATCTCCAGGATATATAAAGAGCTCAATTTAACTCAACACCAGAAAAACAAATCACCCAATCAATAAAAAGGCAAAGGAACTGAACAGACACTTCACAGAAGAAGAAATATAATCAATCAACAAACATGAAAAAATGTTCAACATCTCCAGCAATTAGAGAAATGCAGATGAAAACTACACTGAGAATTTCATCTCACTTTAGTCAGAATGGCAATTATCAAGAATATAAGTAACAATAAATGTTGGCAAGGATGTGGGGAAAAAGGTTCACTCATACATTGCTGGTGGGGCTGCAAATTGGTACAACCACTCTGGAAATCAGTATGGAGATTCCTCAGACAACTTGGAATGGAACCACCATTTGACCCAGTTGTCCCACTCCTCAGCATATACCCAAAGAACTTAAAATCAGTATACTGTAGTAATAGGGCCATGTCAATATTTATGGCAGCTCAAGTCACAATAGCTAAGCTATGGAGCCAACCTAGGTGCCCTTCAGCAGATGAATGGATTTAAAAAAGTGATGTTATACACACACACACACACACACACACACACCCATACACCCATACACACAATGTATTATTAGTCATATAGAAGAATGAAATTATGGCATTTGCTGGTAAATGGCTGGTACTGGAGACTGTCATGTCAAGTGAAATAAGCAACACACAATAAGGAGCAGGGGGAATCGAAGGTCATTGGGTTAGACAAAGGGAAATGAAGCGAAGGTGGGTTGGGAATAGGAAAGGCAAATGAATCAGACATGACTTTCCTATGTTCATGTATGAATACATAACCAGCGAAACTCTACATCATGTATAACCACAAAAGAATGGGAAGTCATACTCCATGTATGGATAATAGGTCAAAATACACTCTACTGTCATGTATAACTAAAAGGAACAAATAAAAAAAGAAAATGTGGCATGCACATACACAGGAATATTATTCATCCTTTAAAAAGAAGGAAATGCTGCCATTTGTGACAACTCGGAAGAACATGCAGGACGTCATGCTAAGTGAAGAAAGGCAGAACAGAGAGAGAGAGCTGCAGCATGGTCCCATTTATATGTGGAATCTGAGAAAGTAGGTGGTTCTTTATTCAATGAAAGATGGCTAATCTCAGCAGCCTGCTTTTTTCTCTGGGTAGTAATGGGGTATACAGGAAGGTAACGTGAGGGTGTAGATGACAGTCTATGCCAGCTGGCTGTCATTCACGCTTGGATTTAGATTTGTTCCTGGTAGAACCACAGAGAGAACAACAGTGAGAAATATGTGAAATGCAAACACGTGCAGGCCTTTTTAGAGTACCTAATATTTAGAAGAAACTTGGGATTGAAGAATTTTTAAAAAAAAATTGAAGTAGATTTAATTTCATTCTTTTAACATTTTTACATATCTGTGAGGTTTTCATTTTTTACTATAATTCGTCTTCATTTGTATATATAATTTAAAAAGTGCCTACGTGATTTATGATGTATTTTTTTCAAGGAAAATTAAGACTAAATACCCTTTCTCCTTGAGATACTTTTTTGGCTCATTTCAGTTTTTATTGCTTCAAATGCTCAGGTTCCCTCTATACATCTTCATTATAACTGTGCCAGTTGTATTTTCTCTTATGACTTATAACCTTTATTTGGCAGCAAGTAACGGGGACTGACCTGAGGGCACTCGACCACTGAGCCACATCTCCAGCCCTATTTGCATTTTGTTTAGAGACAGGGTCTCACTGAGTTGCTTAGCGCCTCACTTTTTGCTGAGACTGACTTTGAACTCGCTATCCTCCAACTTCAGCCTCCTGAGCCTCTGGGATTACAGGTGTGCAGCACCCTGCCCAGCAGTTTGTAATCTTTTTATGAGTTGCTCAAAATAGGAACAAAGCAATGGGATTTAGTTATGAATTTAGTTGAGATGCTGCAGTCCTGAAGAAAGCTAATCAGATGACATTGTCTTGATTTTTATAACTGCAAAACTTAAAAGCAGTGTTTTATTTTATCCCACTTTCTTTTATGAGACTCTTCCTAAAATGGATTGAATTTCTTGTGTCCTAGGTCATAAAATTCCTAAGCATCAACTGGACTGTGATTTTCTTTTAAATACTTTCAGCAAAGGGCATTTGATTTTTAAATGGCATGTCAGAACCCCAAAGTTCATGTTTTCACTCTAAAATAATAAAATATAAATATATAGTATCAAATTGAAATCACATCATAAACAGATCAAAAACCAGTACAACTGAAAATTGTTACAACCACTCTGGAAAGCAGTATGGAGATTCCTTAGAAAACTTGGAATAGAACTGCCATTTGACCCAGCTATCCCACTCCTTGGTTTATACCCAAAGGACTTAAAATCAGAATACTACAGTGATACAGCCACATCAAGGTTCATAGCCACTTAATTCACAATAGCTAAGCTATGGATCCAACCTAGATGCCCTTCAGTAGATGACTGGATAAAGAAACTGTGGTATATCTACACAATGGAATATTACTCAGCTTTAATGGGGAGAACAAAATTATGGCATTTGCTGGTGAATGGATGGAGTTGCAGAATATCATGCTAAGTGAAAAAAACCAAACCCAAAAAACCAAAGACCTAATGTTTTCTCTGATAAGTGGATGCTGATTCATAATGGGGAGTTGTGGGGAGCAAGGGAAGAATGGAGGAACTTTGGATTAGGGAAGGGAGGGGGAAGAAGGTAGAATAGATGGGAAAGAAGGTGGGTTGAGATGGACATCATTACCCTAGGCACGTGAATGATTGCACAGATGGTGTGACTGCTCTGTGTACCACCAGAGAAATTAAAAATTTTGGTTCATTTGTGTACAGTGAATTGAAGCACATTCTGCTGTCAGAAAGTAACTAATTAGAATAAATATATAGGTTTTTTTAAAAAATATTTTAAACTATAAGCATATCCTGAGCTAATTATAAAAAATTTCCTTAAAAAGATTGAAAGTTTCATAAATACCTGTTGATTCTTATTTCTCAGAGTTCTGAAAGCATCACATAGTATGTTAAATTATATCAATTTGTCTGCCCCTTTCCTTTCATAGAAATGTGTAAGACAGTATTTTTCCCAAATTCTATAAGATATGGCACTTGTATCTAATCAGTGCCTTATAGAAATTTGTGTACAATAACTGAAAACTACTTTTATATGGATTTTGTCTAACTTCTCCCTTGAGTACTGTATAAAGGATAAATCTATTTTTATCATGCATAATAAATATATATGCATATGAAGCATAAACCACAATTATTCAGTCACACTACAGGTGACCATCATTAATATTCTACATATTTCCTTCCAGTTGTGTGTCCTAGCCCCTATATATTGAATATAAGTGAGATCACATTTTGTATTGTAATTGTATTCTGCTTTTTTTATTTAGTATATCATATATTCAATATGAAAAGTAGTTTTAGTGCTTGACAAGACTTATAACCTCTATCATGTATTGTAATGTGTTTTGGTTTTCTCTATTTGACCTTCAAGTGGACTTTTTTTTCCTCATATGACTTTTATAATATTTCTTTATTAATATTTGCCTGAATTCTTTAAGATGAATTCCAAAATGGTGGATTGCAAGGCAAAGAGTAAAAATTTTTAAAAGTATGTATCACAAATCTGTTTCCATAAATATGTGCAATTGACATTACCGACACTACTGTTAGCATAGCTGAAGCTGCATTTTCCCATTATTTGTGCACCTTAGGCATTTTTGTCGCAGAACGTATGCAACTGTACAGTTTCCTGTAGTAGTTGAATCTTAAGGCTCTTAAAGATGGGCTCTGAAATTCTTTGGTTAGAGGTTTTCTTGTAAGCTATTTTTCTAATAGAATACTGAAGTCCTTAAGAGAAGGAGATATAATTCCCATTAAGCAAAACAATTTATTCTGTTGTTCACAAATATTTCTAGAATATTTGTCCAGTGAAGTGTTTTAGTTAATCAGTCTAAAAAAATCTAATTTTCAGAATTTTATAAGTGCAAAACATCCTTATGATGTTCAGAGGGTGTTATAGGATCTTGCTATCTGAGGGCATCGTTTGAAGAAATTACTTATTGGTCAGCTAGAGACTTACAGGGGACTCAGAGTTTTCTGGCAGAGTTTACTTTCATCTTCCTCAAGTTTTATTTAGAAGCTGGGTAGTTGGGATTTTAAGACAACTTCATGTGGTAGCTTGAGGTGACACAAGAGATCATTTTGCAAGGCAGGTGGGCAGGGGTACAGTGAGAGCTTCCAACCTCCAGGAGTGTTGTGGTGTGCCATGAAATGAATGTCTGAATAACCATGGGCTGGGTACAGTCAACCCTGGGGAGACCTGTTGGACTGGGTGAATAAGTGGCAAATCCAGCCGACTGAATAGCGAGCCCTCCACGTAGGAGGAGATGGATAGCTGGCCCAAACTATTCTGGTCCGTGACATACTGCAAAAGCTGTTTCTTAAAAATAAATTCTCATGGCAACTTTGATACTGTCAAAACACTGGTTATTTAAAACTTCTATTTGCCTGGATTACAGATAATCAAGGATGCACATTAGAGCACATGATTGTCACTTACCATGTAACGTTTGTGGTACATGTTTTCCGCTTAGGATTTTACATGATAGAGATGTTTACATCATTTTGTTTTATAGAATGAAACTTTCCAAGTGTTTATCATGGTAAAGATACTTGCAATTATCAAATGTATTTTCTTAGTTATGAGACTATTATGGTAATTTATTTTGGTATCAGATATATATAAGATTTGCAGTTATTGTGATAAGTGAGTTATAATGGAAGAGTAGATTTTCATTCTCCTTTTAATATCTTCTTAATTGTTAGGCAGTCAGATATATTGACCCACTTCAGAGTCAATGTAGACACTAGATACTTCCAAATAGTTATCCTTTCTAGCAAATTACCACACTTCGCAATTGATTATTGTTAATATTAGTATCACGATTGAAATTGGACGTACATGCAGCTTCATGGTGTTTGATTAAAATGCTGTATTAAATGCAGGTTATAGGTACTTCATTTTCATTACTGTGTGAATTGTAAAGTATAAATATAAAATGAAATTTTATTCCACATAGACCATTTAATGGTAAAACACCTATAAAACAATGTGCATAGTAAGTACACAAAACTTTTCGTATGACTAATACTGAATAAAACTCTTAAATGCAAAAGGAAGGGTTCTCATGTTTTAAGCACGGTTATGTATCTGAAAGAATGATCATGCTTTTCACAGAACTGGAAAATGGCCAGGTTTAATACTGTGCTAAAGATAGTGTCCCTGCCTCCGAAGCCGTTGATTTCTGCTGAAGTGTGGAAAGGCGGACACACTCATCTCCCTCACGTCACACTTGCTTCTCTTTCATTTCCACCTCAGACTACACAATCATATTCCTTTTGAAGTTTTCTGGGATAAAAAATACACCTCTTTCAAATAGAACTTGAGACACTTGCAGTTCCAGCAGAGGGGACCTTCCTTCAACTGCCTTTCTCCCAGGGGAGGTGGAACACACAGGCTCTCTTAGCCCATCTTCATCAAACTCTCAAGTGTGTGCTAGCCGGAGAGGCTCACCAAAAGATTAAGGGGTCTGAGATTTCACCCTTCAACTTAGGAGGAGAGGGTTGTGTTTGCCATCTTTGTAAGATAAATCCATGGATGACGGGGAAATCCAGGCTGTAGTAGGTAAGGTCAAAGCAGACTTCTAAACAAAGTTTAAACTCTAGTGTTTGAAGAATTCTTGGAAGCTTATCATGGTGTAGTGGAGAGAATAGACAACCTGGGACCCATTTTCCCCACTTACCTGCAGACTCCTGGGTAAGTCACTCAAGTTCTGTTTTTTTGTTGTTTTCCATTTTTAAAATAGGGCCAATAATATTTACCTGGTGGGTTTGCCCTCAGATTTAGGCATTTAGCTAAATTTACCATTTATATTGCTAAATTTACAATGTTTTGTTAGTCGTTTTAGTTTACATAATATTAATCAAGATTTTTTCCCCTCAGTATAAGATCTGAGGGACCATGCCAAAGTGTGTCACTGCCATCCCCCAGGTAAATTTCTCACAAGGAGAATCCATTGGATGGTTTGAAAATAGTTTTATATATCGGAATTTGCACTATGTTGGACTTGTAAGAATGCTCACAGTGGCCATATTTTATGTGTGTATGTTTTAGAAGACTGAAATAAATCTGCTTAATATTCACAAGGTAAATATTTTTGGATTGTAGCCCAAGGACTTTGAAAATACCGAAATGTTTCTTTTCTCTGGTAAATCATCCATCATACTTTACCTCATTTTGGTATGTATGGCTTATTTCCTGCAGTTGGTAATAAAAAATCCCTGGGTCATCTAAAAAGTAATTAAAAAGACCATTTACCTCTTGCCTATGAAAAGTGTTGATTTTATTTGTTGTGGGTTAATGATGCACTTATTGTCTAGGCTTATAGCACCTAGTAGTTCAAAGGTGAATTATTCTCAAAGTAAAAAAAAATGTTTTCTTCTCCCCTAATAATTATGCTACTGATCTTTAACTAAAGACATACACTTTTCAAAGGAAAAGGCTTTTTATAAATTTACTGAAATGTAAAACAAAACAGAACTCTGAAGCAAGAATCTATCAACTTAGTCTGATTATTTATTTGGATAAATGCCAGCTGTAGCTAAGTTGAATCATCATTTTATGAGACATTTATTTGAATTAATTTGGCATTATTTAATATGGGGAGTGTCATATAAAATGTACATACTTCTTCCAAATGGAAATTCATTATTGTTTTGCAGTTTCTTCTCATATGTTTGCAAGTGACTTTAAGAGAAATTAATTCTTTCATTCCTTTAATATTTTAGGCCTAGCAACTCTATACCAGGCACTAGACTAGGTCCTGGGATATACTGAATCAGTGCTGGTAATGGTAACATTAACAGCTGGCTCTGGATAAGGAAAGAAGGCCCTGAGTTTTAGTATTTGGTGATTCCCAGGGTGCATTTTCCCCATGCTGATAAAGTAAATATAAACAGCGTAAAGAACAAAATGGGTTATTTATTATATTTCCAATATAATTAATTATAAGTTTATAGAGTGCAGTTTTTTAATGATAACTGGTTTAAGGACCAGTTTGCAAAGTTACCCAAAATTTAAGAATTGGCTTCCATAAGCCAGTACATGCTACTTCCAGTGCACAACTACGAAATGAAAGATAGATTTAAAAAGCAAAAAATAGGTTAAATGGTAATGAGTGTTACCAAAAAATAAAGCATAAATAGGAAATAAGCATTGTTTGTGTGTGTGTGTGTGTGTGTGTGTGTGCGTGCATGTATGTATATGTATACTTTTAGAAAGGGTGGTCAGTGGAGGCCTCTCTGAGAAATTGATGTTTGAGCTGCTTTCTAAAGGAGATAAAGAAGATAGTTACATAATGTAAATCAGATTTTTGCTACTGTAACAAAATACCTGAGATAATTGACTTGTAAAGAGGAAACGGTTTCATTCCACGGTCAATTGGCCCCATTGCTTTTGGGCTTGTGAGGAGGTAGCACATGGTGGAGGAAGCTGCTCAGCTCATGATGACTAGTAAATGGAGAGAGAAAGGAGGGCCAGGGTCCCTATATCTCCTTCAAGATCACACTCCCATAGGACCAGAAGGCTTCAATTAAACTTCACTTCTTAAAGGTTCCTCTTCTTTCAGTAGCAGCACAGGCTGATGACCAAGCCACAGGGGCCTTTGGAGCATACTTATCCAAACCATAGTATGAAGCATCCATGGGAAGAGCCTTCCAGCAGAGTGAAGAGTAGGTGCGAATGTTGTAGACAGGAGTATCTTGGCACATTCCAGGGCCATCCAGGAAGTCAGCACGGCAGGCACAGACCAGATGAACTGGTAGTCTAGTAAACATTGGGGTGGTAATAGGGCTTTAGGACTTTACCTTGTAGGCCCCCTTTGGTGATGTGTTCAAAAGTTTCTAGGGTCCAAACCAAAATATAGGTGACTCAGGTGTCACAGGTTTACTCTTGGCTGCCCTGTGATTCTGGGGGACAAGGGCAGAATCATGAAGACTGTTGGTATACCATTGCCGTGATTCGTTTGGTGAGCATGTGGACTGTGGTGGTAGTGATGGACGTGGTGCAATTTGATGGACTCTTGGATATATTTGGGTGGTAAGAGTTGACTGGATTTGCTGATGTGGGATGTGAGAAAGAGCATATGACTCCACAGGTTGTGCTCGGGAAGCTGGGAAGATGGAGTCGCCATTGACTGAGATGAGGAGGGTTGCTGCTGGTTAGTGGAGAAGTGTGTGGTCTTTTTAGATCCGTTAAGTTTGAGATGCCTGTTGAGTGGGCATTTGGATTTCAGAATCTTGAGGAGAGATTTGATTTGGAGATAAAAATTTGAGAGTTATGAGAATAGAGATGGATGTACTGACCCAGAGAATGCAGAAAAGTCTGAGAGGAATCCAACACAGTGGGAAGACGAGCTGGCAAAAGAGCTGAGAAGCATGGGCTACGTGTTAACGGAGGAACCCAAAGTGCAGTTCTGAAAACCAAGCAAAGAAGATGTTTCCAGAAGGGACAGCAAGAAGATACATTCATATATTATCACTTTGAGACTCCAGGCTAAATGTTGGACTTAAAATATTAAGGTGTTTTATGCAAAGTTTTTGGAAGTCATAGAACCCTAAAGTTTTAAGCATTAAAAAAATCTGGACTTTTTAATAAGTTATTTAAAATTATTTGTATTTTGATTTTGATTTTTTTGTTCAACTTGTATTAATGGTACATATTAATGTACAAAAATAGTGTTTTTTTTTTTTTTTTTTTTTTTTTTTGGTGGTGGTGCTGGGGATCGAACCCAGGGCCTTATGCTTGCAAGGCAAGCACTCTACGAACTGAGCTATCTCCCCAGTCCTCAAAAATAGTGTTTTTAAAGCCCTGTGATTCCTTTTCTCATTCTCTCCTGGAAAATCTTAAGTTTTTACATTTGTGGCTCATTGATCACTTCTCCGTATACTTACCAAGGCCTATGATATGTGAGGTATTGTGTTGTTGTGTTTTCTATTGCAACAACAAAATACTTGAGGGTTAATACTTTATAAAATAGCACTGTATTTCCTTCATGGTTTTGAAGGCTGAAAGTCCAAGGTCAGGTTGTCCCTTTGGTTCAGTCTTGGAGAGAGTCCACCATGGATGGCAGGGGAAAGAGGTCAGATGACAAGACAGGAAGACAGAGAGCAATCCAGGCGTCAGACTTGCTCATGGCGACAGTCCTTTCTCAAGAACTAACCAGGGTCATGGGAGAACTACTTAATCCCTTTTGAGGGAGCATCCCCCAAAGACCTCTGAATAGCTTAACCTCTCAAAGATTTTACCATCTCTTAAAACTGCCACATTGGGGGCCAAACTGCTGATATGCAAAATCAGGGAGGCAGACCACTTGCAAACTATAGCAGGTATTATCATCTAATTGTTCATTTAACACTTTCAAGGGATTTTTATGGTTACTGTGTTAAGAGATAAAGAAGCCAAGGATTTAGGTTCACATGCCACAAAGCAACCTTTAGCCACGTGGACTTGGACAATTTCTATTTCTGTTCCTAATCTGAGGACTGTAAAATGAGGATGCTTTCCAAAGTCTATTCCTGTTCATGGAAACACTACATCTTGTCACTGAGTATATGTGTCAAGGTCATGGATTCCTTAAGGACTAAACTGTGCTTTGTTCATAACCACAGAATGAAGTGTCAGTAGGTGATTGTTCAGTAATGTTAAGCATAGAGCTTCAGGAGGCAGTGTCATGTCTACTCTCTATTTTAGACATTGCTTTCCCAGCACAATGCAGTAACACATGCTGTTTACCGTCCCCTTTTCTGATGGCAAATGTGGGATTCTTCGGGGCTCATGCCCCAGTTGTTTTGAGTGGACATATCAACTTTATGCTGGTGGACTTCAGGTGGAAAGCAAACTGCTGAGGACCTTTGGGGATTCAGACCTTCAACAAACTTTCCTAGCACATTTCTAGCATCTACACGTTTAGGGTTTGTTATTTTTTAGAAAATTTACATCAGTGTATATATGCACAGATTTTAATGTGGGTGTCGCTAATATGTTTGTCTTTGCAGCATTATAGACTGGGCTCTTGTTTCCATACATCAGCATGTGCCAGCCTCAAGCCACGTGTGGAACTTATCAGAATGCCTATGTAAACTTCTCAACCGTCTCCAGAGTTGGGCCAGTTGCCTTGGTGCTCTTCTCTGGCCCAGCACCTTTGCCATGCCACTGTCTCGGAGTCCTTTGTGTCTCAGTCGTAATTGGTTTTCTTTGAGAGGCTCTGCAGATGCCCCATCCTCTATGATACAGAGCTTATGTTTGCGCTGGTTCTTCCCCAATATACAGATGGCTTAAAACAGCTTCCTTCACTGATCTAAGTTGCCCCAAGGTAGGACCCTCTGGCCTTAGCACATTTATTGTTGTCTTTTGTGACTTTGCTGTTCCCTGTGGGGAAGAAGCTTGTTCCAGCGTTTCCCAACTGCATTGCTCCCCACCCCGACCCCTGCACAGAAGTGCTGGCACCATCTCTGACATTTTGTTCGTTAGACAGATGAATATGAGATCTTGAAGTGAAGACCCTGTCATGTTTGGCTGTGTGCCAGACATGCATGAAGATGCCCATGAAGTACAGCTTCTTGTGATTTACATCGTAAAGATGTGCGAGTAGTTGCTCTGGGTCCTGCTTACGTCTCTCATGTTCTCTGAGTCTTCATCTGCCAATCGCTGCTCACAGAAACCTCATTGGATCCTCACGTGAGCCTGTGAGTTAAGAAGTTGGGTAATTACATTGAAATAAAATTATAAAGTATAATAGAAACACAATATAGAATGATTGATTGACTCCTGAGCTCACTATCTCATTATTAGTATACAACACATTTTAACTATTATAGTAAGTTAGGTCTGAAGTTGTCACAAATGACCGATGCAAGAAAGAATTTAACAAAAAACAGTCTTAATTTGGAAAAAATTTCTTAAAAGATAATTGTCATTTCTCTTTGCCAGATTTTATCTTTCTGCATTTTTCCTAATGTAGTAGAATTGTTACTCTCCTTGTGCTTAAATATAACTCAGTATCTTATTAATGGGATAGAAATAGAAAAAAATAATTTAAGAAGCACTAAGCTGTCACTAATAAATTCATGATAGAATTCCTATTGTACTACATTAAAATATTAAGGTATAAATTAAGGGAATAGTCCCAAATGTTATTTATGAAGTTATCATTTAATCTATTAAAAGGGATACATAGTTGTAAACAACTCTAATCTCTTAACTAGGAATTTATCCACTATGAAATTTTATCATTTCATTTTCCCCATAAGGTGTATATTCTATGATCTATTTTTAACATTGTCGCCTATTTATAGGGTGAAGTTATGCCTTTAATTCTATAGGATGCATTTGGAAACCATCTGTTAGAACTTACTGGAAAACAGAAACTTTCCTCATTAATATGTGCTTCCCTAATTTAAGCATTTAATATTATCCTTCCTAGTCTACAACTGAGAAAATGAAAAACATTGTTGAAAATAAATTCTCTTGTGTTCCCAAAGGGGAATTCAACCCCTACCTGTTTTGTAATTTGTCCTATTTCAGAATTATTGTACTCTAAAAGCAAACTTTATGATTTACTAAGACAGAAAAAAAATTATCCAGTTTATAGTTTTTAGTATTTTACGCTTCAGGCTATGTTGAAAGGATAGATTTGGAAAACCTATCCTCAGATATAGGAGTGATAAATTGATTGACATATTTGAGAAACTTAGTTGTAGAAGGCAAGATAGAGAGTGGATTCAAAATCAAATACAACAGGGTCTCTGATTTTCAGGCAACTTAATGGAACTGCAAAACAGGTATTATAATTTATAATTGAATAATATGATAAGCCTCAAAGAGGGATACATCTGTCCCTAATTCTGCTTCTTTGGGTACTATTGATTAATTTTCATTTCTTTCTTTCTTTCTTTTTTTTTTTTTTTTTTTTTTTTTTGTATCAGTGGTTGAATTCAATCACTGAGCCACATCCCCAGCCCTTTTTTGTATTTTATTTGGAGACAGGTTCTCACTGAGTTGCTTAGGGCCTTGCTAAGTTGCCGAGGCTGGCTTTGAACTCATGATCCTCTTGCCTCAGCCTCTTAAGTCATGGGTATTACAGGCATGCACCACTGCATCCGGCCTCCATTGCTTTTTGAACACGTAGGTAAGAGAGCATAGAACAGTGACTGATATGCATCAGAAAAATAATTCAGCTTGCAAAAACAAGTCTGGAGCTATAAAGGGCTATGCAGACAAATACAGGGCAGGGGCAGGGTGCGCAGTGTTGGCCAGATGGCTGTCATTCACTGTTTCGTTTTAAAATAGAATCAACTTTTGTTCTTCTCAAAGTCCTCAGAATCCTTTCCATGGCACTCTTGCTCCTGCAAGCCTCTTTTCTAAGAACTCTGAGAGCAGCTGTTTATTTGGCATATACAATAAAAGCAGCTGGAGCAGCCAGGACACATATTGAATCTGTAACTTCCATGAGGTTTTATAAAACATTCATGTTCCTGAGAGGATGTTCACCTGTTTTGATCGTAGTAACATTTTTTCAATTCCATATCGGCACACTGAGTTGATGCCGAGTTGATGCCTGCCAGTCCTGCCTCTTCTTAGCTCTGACCTGTTTCCATGCATGCATAATGTGCTGTTTTGTTCAGCCAGAAACAGGAGCTCCATATGTTACCCAGGCTGGCCTCAAAGACCTGGGCTCAAGCAGTCTTCTTGTCTCAGCCTCCCGAGTAGCTGCAGGTGTACCCTTCACCTGGCAAGAAAGGAACATGTAAACAACTGTAGAACTTTGTCCCAGAATACACCTTTTTCTGAATTTGGGGGATTTTTCAGAGAAGTATCTCAAGTTATAATATTTTAAAAAATAAACAAAGGGATGCTTGGGAACTGACTCAGTGGACTGTCAGCACAGCACTATTGTTTTATTTGGAGACAGGTTCACACTGAGTTGCTTAGGGCCGTGCTAAGTTGCTGAGGCTGGCTTTGAACTCATGATCCTCTTGCCTCAGCCTCCTGAACCATGGGGATTACTGGCATGCACCACTGCATCTGGTTGTGTGCATAGCCCTAGAAAGTGGGAATCTAGGAGGTGGGACCCTGAACCCCCTCTGACAGGACTCTGCAGGGGAAAGCCCTCCCGCAGCCTCTGAAAGTCTCTTTTGACTGTTGCTGCTTCTTCCTGGAAAGAAGACTGTATTTTAATACTTAGAAGAGAGGAGGAGGAAGTGTGTTTTTTAAAATTTTTTTCTTGGATCCAAATGAAATGTGGCCTAAAACAAAAGTTAAGAAAAAGTAAAGTATCTGAATTGGCAAGATAGAAAATGAATGATTTCATTCTTCCCTATTCAGTGGATATGTATCTGAATTTTTCATTATTCCAGTTATCCCATAAATGCTTTGCAGGTTTTTCCCTCCCATTATTTTGCACATAAGGATATTTTTAGTTTATCATCTCATTGGCCATTCAAGAATTGCAAGAGATGGTAAATTACATAGAATGCTGTGTGTAGATTGCTTATTTATTAAAGGTAAATTTTCGCTATGAAACGTATTTGCAGTAGCATTTGTAATTACTTTGCAACAAGTGACTTTTTTTTCCTTGTTGAACTGTGGCCATCCTAAGTGCTGAATAATAGTGGAGGAGGAGACACTGATAGGGAGTAGTCACCTGCAGAAAGCACTCTTTGCTGATTGTTCTGCTTTCTGTTCTAAGACAACCACATAGATCATTTGATCATTTTGTCAGATTTCATTGCAATTTTCCATTATTGATTTTTAAATTACCCATGCCTTTGCTGGTAAGAAGAGGAAACTAAACTAGCAGTTAATTTGTTCCTATTTTATGCCATTTCCTTATTTTGGGCTAAAACCCCAAACCTATAAGTTCTAATAATGGGAACCAAGTGCAGTATCTTGCCATCACCCAGTCATCCCCTGCCCTAGCCCTCCTTCATGGGCCAGCTCTGTTCTGGGTTCTTTTGATTTGTTCTTACCATAGGTGAGTTGTGTGAGTACTGTAACTTCACATGATGGAATCATAGAGTATGTGCTCCCACTTAATAGGACCTATTTGAGGTTTTCTCATATTGTGCATAGTTCAGTTTTCTTGCTGCCTAAGAATCCATTGCGTGGGTCACAGCTCATCTTTTCTGGTTGTTAGGCTGATTCATTGAACGTTCTACTGCAAGTCTTTCTGTGCATATGGTGTCCTTTCCCAGGAAATACCTACAAGGTAGTCGTTGGGCCATAGGACACATTAGTGTTGAGTCTTAGAAGGAAGTGCTGAGGCTGTAGCATTTTAAACTCCGACCACAGTTCTCCATATTCTCACCCACGTTTTGTGTTTTACATCTTATTTAGCCATTCTGGTAGGTATATAGCGTGACTTCTAATATCTAGGTGTATTTTAAAAGAGCTCTATCATTAAGTCTATGAGTTATTGTGTTATTCCTGTGTATTTTGATATTTCTTAAAGTTAGAACACATTGGTTTTTTCCCAACTTGAGCATTTTTGTTCTTTTTTTAAGTGAGGCTATTTAATGATGAAAGGCTGCAATGATTAAGGATAAGAAATAATGATGGATTTCTGAGCAGTTTGAAGCCTTCCTCATATTTAATTTGGACATCCATATTTTAATAGGTTTATTTGTTCATTAGCTAAGTTATTTGTCCATTGATTCATCTGTAAACAATTTTTTATTGTGATTATCTCACAGCAGTGTGCAGTAGAACTTTCTCTGTTGATGGACATGTTTATTCTGAATTATTCAGCATGATAGTAGCTACTAGCATGTAGCTTTGGAACAGCTGAAATGTGGCCAGTACAACTGAGCAGCTGATTTTTAAATTTTGTTTTATAATTAGGGCTAGTAGCTATTCAGTTGGATAGTGTATGTCTAAATAAATATATTCAGGTACTTTTTAGTCTTTTGTTATATTATAAAACAAAACAAAGCAAATATCTTTCTTATTTATATGCTAGAAATGTCAAGCCTAATGGTAATTACTGTCTTTAATGTTACTTATATATTTAATATTTAGAATTTTAAACACAGAATTTCCAGTTATGAAGTTATGTTTTGTGTATGCTTGGTCTGAGACTTAGATTGATTTTATGGCTATTATTTCAAACATTTGTTCTACTAGTCTGTTTCCGTACATAAAACAAAATGGCCAGCTGATTTAGACCCCCTCCGTGTATGGCAATAGAAAGTTTTCTCATGTGTTTCACTTATGTTACGGGTACATGTGTTCTTTTAATTGGTCAGATCATTACTGAACAGATTGAAATCATAAAGACAATGAATCATTAAAAACAATCCAGTATTCTTAAGAATGAAGTCGTTTGGTTTCAATGATTATGTGATTATGAAAGGTATAATGTTGCAAAGTGAAGAAAGAAAAAAAATAAAAGATTCTAATTAGACAGTGTTCTCTTTTATTGCTGAATATAATGGGACAAAATAAGATATTACTTGTTTCTGCCTTTTCCATTCTAGAATCTTTTATATATCTTAAGGAATAACTCTGAATACTGCTTTTTTTTTTTTTTTTTTTGGGGGGGGGGGATACAATTCCTGAAATGTGATACCATCTTAAATGGTGCTGGAGCGCAGATAAGTAAGTTGCCAGTATAAGGAAAAAAAATACTGCTTTCATCCTTCAAAATAATTTTTTAAAATGTGTTGCTAAATAAGCACGTTTTGTTTATTGATTTAAGGAGAATGAAAATCCAGTAAGACCTTTTGTGACCTACCTAAGTTCATTCTAGATCTCCCTGGTCCTGTGTTGGGGCTATATTAGTTAGATCTCCATTGTTGTGACAAAATACCTGAAATAAATCAAAGGAGGAAAGATTTATTTTGACTTACAGTTTTAGCCTATGGTTGCTTGACCCTGTTGTCCGAGTCTGTAGCCAGGCAGAACATCATGGTAGAGGATGTGGCAGAAGAATGCTGTTCAACTCATGGCGTGCTGGAAGCCAAAAAGAAAGAGACAGGAGTGGGGTCCCAATATCCTCTTTAGTGGCATTCCCCCAGTGACCTAACTTCCTCCTACTATTTCTCACCTCCTAAAGACTCTACCATCTCCAAGGAATGCCACAGGCTTGGTTCCCAAGCCTTTAGCATTTATGGCCTTTGGGGGCCATTTAAGACCAGGCCTCAAAAGCGACTCATTTCTACTCTCTCCATTTAATTTTTGCCTTAACTTATTTTAGGGATGTCTTTGCTTCAAACAAAGTATTAACTTGAGTAAAATTGTCCTATATGTTCTGTGCTTGCTGTATTTCTGGGCGAAATGGGTTGATTCTATAATAAGAAATACAACTTTTTAGAGACTATTGAGCTGCAGTCTCTGAGTGCTCCAAGTACTATGGAGCTGAGAGGCTGCCATGGGCAGGGAGGATCCTATCAGCGGCAGCTGGGAAACTCCTTTGGGGATGCGTCTGTTGCAGCAGTTTTGTGCAGGAGCCTCTGATAAGCTTGTGGTGAAGGGAAGCTGAATGGTCACTGTGGTCTAATTCCTGCCCTGGTTGAGCTTGGGTTCTAATAGAGGAGAGTTGACATATGTTAGACAGTTTCCCAATAATGCAATGGTGAGAATGTGGGAAAGGAGACGCTCCTCCATCTTGGAAGAGCAGCGGCGGGTGTGCATTGGTGCCAGCCTTGGGGCATGACCTTCAGGTTGAATGGGCGTTATGGCAGGCTGAGCTGGCGGAAGCGGGCATTTGATATGGAAGGGATGACACAGATACTGGCCCAGAAAACCGTAAATATAAAAAATGTCTCTGCATTTACTTTGTGGAGTTCAGGCTCATATAGTGAATTAGGATGGGTGAGGAGGGACGTGGGTACTGCTGCTGAAGCCTGATGGTGAGGCTTCTCATCCTGGGCTGGCTGTCTGTGGATTTTGGACTCTATTCAGGGCAATGCTCATTTTCATTCTTAGAAGTACTTTTCATTTCATTCTATTAATTTTTCTTACAACTTTTTCTTATTTTGTTTTATCAGTATATCCTGAGTTTCCAGAAAGGTCATCTTACGATATATCTTTTTTTTTTTTTTTGGTACTGGGGATTGAACCCAGGGCCTTGTGCTTGCGAGGCAAGCACTCTACCAACTGAGCTCTCTCCCCAGCCCTTTACAATATATCTTAAAGAAAAACTTCCATTGTGTGAAATGTCTAAACTCAGGCAAGATTTAATAATCTTCCCCCTCTTTTATTTTTTATAGTTTTCATTTTTGTGGATAATTTTAAAGTGGTTTTCATATCTTTGTCAATACTTAAATAATATGAGAATGCTTATTTTATTTTCATTTGATTAATGGTGTTAGAAAACAACATATATTCTAATATCAATGAGGAACTCTAAGAGGAATTTTTGAGCTAGAATGAAAGTACAGGCACTGCAATATTAGATTGGGACTTTGTTCATATTTGAGATACTTGCTAAATTACAACAGAAAACAGGATAAAGAATTGTTTTATGAGCAAGTAGATAATGATGTAGTTAAAATCATCCCGGTTGATATTCTGTACTATAAAAATAGTGAAGTACAGATTGTCTATATACAGGGAAAACATAACAATGTAAAATGTAAATGTAAAAATAACTGCTAATATCGATGAAATCACCTGAGATTTATTTAAAATGAAGGATGGGACTTCTCATATTTGTGACGTGTACTTGGTTGGGAACTGGATAGACTGCTGACCATGCTCCTTGTACTACGCCAGGCACTTGTCTCAGCTGATGCTCAAGACCACAGTGAACAAGAAGTAGTCCCACTGTACAGATGAGGAAACTGTGGCCCCAAGGCAGTCTGCATTTAACCCAGTATCCCACATTGCTAAGTGACACACTGTGATTTGAACTTAGCTACGTTTGCACAGAGTTGGTGCTTGTAGCCACCAATTTTTGAAAGAGTAAGCAGATACCCAAGAGGACACTCAGTAGGGCCAATGACCTCATCTAGGGTCAGGGTGTGTTGAGAGGAAGGTCTTTCAAGACCAAAGACAACCTTTAGGTCTTCAAAGGCAAGAGGCGCCAGTTCCCATAAAGAGAATTTTGCTCTGACACAGAGAGTAGGTCAGAGGCTTCCAGCAAGCCAGGGTCACTGGTAGGTGGCAAATTTCGTTTCTGGCAGGACTTTTGCAACCATTATCTCTGGATCTTCCAGAGTGATGACATCCAACATGTAGATCACCAAACTGACCTCTTACCCCATTAGAGGCTGTAAGTCCTGGGGCAAGCCCTTGACTTGTCCCCTTTTCCTACCTCTGAAACATAGTCAACCTTTGGGGTGGACTCTAAACACAGAAATTCTCACAAGAAAGCCATCTCACAGTGAAGAGAAAGACCAGGGGAGTTGTAGGGTGTAATCTAAAATGTCAGTATTTTAGCCGTACCTGTTGTTGTTAAGGCAATCTCTAGCTGGTGATGGATTAGAGAAAGGAATGGCTCTCCCACCATGCTGAACCAATCTTGGCATCCGTAGGCCCTGTCTGGGGGACAGCAGTCACTGGCTGGAGTCTCTAGATGAACAATCCAGTAGATGCCCTTTTATCCAGTGGATTCAGATGCTCAGTCTGAGAACAACCAACCAGATGAGGAGTTTCACGTTCTGAATGAATGGTTGTGACTGGGTTGGCTTTGTTGGAGAATGCTTATATCTAGTTGTTTTTCCCTGTGGACAGTATTCTAATAGTATTACATATGGATGTGCATGGCCTTGTGGTTGTTGGAAAGAGGTATAAAACTTTGCTCATTATAATTCTCAGTGTAAATTTAGAAACTCAGAAGAATGCTTGCTATGAATTCAGATATAGTTATTTTGAGATTTTTCAAGGTCTTCTAGCCATGAAGTTAATTATTAACCTGGTTTCATATCATACATTCTTTCAGAAGCTCTAAATCAATATATGTTTTGGAGTTCTTTCCAGCTCTTTCTTGGTATCACCTCTGCGATCCCCTTTACCTATTGTAGCCCTGGTATTTTGAAGGCAGTGAGTGTGCTTTGCTTATTTAGCAGAATATACAAAACAGGTGCATTCTAAGAGATTATTGATCAAATCCAATTTTTCTGTAGACTTTAACCTGTCATATCAGATTTATGTCTGTTTGGTTGCCTACTTCCTGGTAATAGCCCTGAGTGTCCAGAGACCTTTGACAGCTATAGTAGAGAGACAGTTAAGATCTCAGACATTTGAACTTCTTAAAAGACTTTATCATAATTTCCTATATCCTCATTCCTCATTTTCCTTCAAACCACAATCTTAGAGAAAACTCACACCCTGGCCACCAACCTGGAAGGGATTGCTATGGACTGTAACTTTGATCACATGGGGACCGAGGGGAACTAGTTTTTTTATACCTAGGTCATCACTTTCTGACTGTATAAATCATTACAGCAAAATGTTATATAGACTATTAAAATTCTGTCATTTAGATCCCTTCTGTGATGTGTGTTGTTTATCATAATAAGGATTTTGGCAATAATAATATGACATTTTACATTTTTCTTCTTAATATATGGTTATATAAAGCAACATATATTTAGTAGGTGTTAGTACATGCCAGACAGCATTTCACTAAGAAAACCTGAGAGAGAAATCTAGAATGAGAACGACAATTTCTTACAGAAAAATCAGGATGACAGGTGATTCTATGTGTATAAAGTGGTTAATCTTCTCTATGCTATAAATAACTTCTAGAGATAGTGGTAATCAATTGTAGTAAAAACCAAAAGAAAAAGAAAAAAATTGGAAAAAATAAAAATGTAAGTGTACAATGCAATAGAAAGTATATATTGAAGAAAATTAAGATGTCTCCAAAAAAAAAAAAGAGAAATATATTACTATAAGTAAACAAAACTAGAGAATGATGATGCTTCTGTAGCATTTGCTCAATAGGAAAGCCAGTGTCTTAAAAATGTTAAGAAATTAAAGTAGCTGAAGATTATTGACGGTATAGTGAGAATAAAAGTCTGAGAATAGAAGATGGAAACCCGAATCTCTTTGCTGTTTGTAAATAGTGTTGAGAACTGAAGAAAAGGTGATACTTTCACACACAGACTGGTCTTCAGGGACTAATGTCTCGTAAAATTGAAATGACGATAGTAATGAGAAGGTATCAACCCCAAAGTAAGATCAATGAAAATAGTACATTTGCAAAATAGAGTACAAAACAGTCCTCTTAAGATAAATTTCATCTCCTAAAATGGAGACAGAGAGTCATATTTGGATGTATATCAAAGTGTATCAAAGGGGTAAATTTGGGATATTGTCCATATTTTCTTCCTTCTATAACAAACTATAAATCCTGGGCGCAAAGGCTTAAAGTGGTAAACAGTTTCTTGGAATGACTAGAAAAAAACGATTTTAGGGGCTGCAGTTGTGGCTCAGTGGTGGAGTGCTTGCCTAGCATGTGTGAGGCCCTGGGTTCGATCCTCAGAACCACATATAAATAAGTGAATGAAAATAAAAGGTCCATCAGCAACTAAAAAAATTATCAAAAAATAATTTTAAAAAACCAATTTTAAGTCATAATCTAGTTACAGGTTGCTAATTAACAAGGAGGCAGTGGAAATGAAATGGAAATGGAACATGTTTATTGGCCTTTAAATGATATGAATCATTCATTTTAAGTAATGCTTGGAATAAAGAGTAGATGTTGGTCCAGAAAGCTGATATGTGTACCATCTTTTAAAAAAATGTTAACTTATTGATATGATTTGTAAGTGGGCAAGGGCTATATACAAAGGTGAATGGGGAAACATAATATGGAGAAGAAAAAAGTCAATGGATTGTGCATTCACATGGATGATTATAAATGTAGAAACGAAAGTATTTTGCAAATAAAGAATATACAATGATTATACCCTTCTCGAACTGACGAACCTTGAAGTCTTCAAAATACTTCATTTCAATGGTGAAAATATAAGAATAGTGCCAGAAGTCATGGTAAACTGGAACCTGGTAAAGAAGTATTTCATATCTGAAATGCGTATTCATAAGATGGAGATGTTGTTGAGTAAAAATTTGCATTCAAAGTACATTGGCCATTTCATGCATAACAACTTCAAAACTAGAAAGATATGGTATAAAAACCTAGGCTTGTAATGTTTAAATTCGTATGAAAATTTCAGTAAAGTGGTTTTTTCCACTGGTGAAAATTATTTTGCCTAATATATTAGTTACCTGCATAATAACTTACCCCAAATCTTAGAGTCTTAGAACAAGGTTTATTTTCTCTAGGTCTGGAACCCAAAAGCAACTCTTAGCTGGGGCCTTTGCCTTAGTGTCCATTGCAAACTGAATTATGTCCACCTCCCTCTCCCAAATCCATATATTGAAATCCCCTGTACCTTGGAATGTGGCTGTTTATGGAGATAAGGTTCTCAAAGAGCTAAGTAGCTAAAATGAAGCACTTAGGACCCTAATCCTATGGCAGTGATCCTATAAGAAGGGGAAACTTGGATACACACATGTATCCTCAGGGTGCAGAGAACAGCTCATGTAGGGTCACAAAAAAAAGAGATGGTCATCTGCAAGAGAGGGAAGGAGGCCTCAGAAGAAACTAAACCTGCCAACACCTTGACCTTGACGTTCCCGCCTCCAGCAGTATGAGAAGTAAGTTTCTGTTGCTTGAGGTCTGTTGGACTTTGTTTTGGCAAGGTTAGTAGATGAGCATGGGGTCTCCCAGGCCACAGTCCTCTCAAGGCTACCTTGGATCCACTTCCAGGTGTGCTCATATGGCTGGTTGGCAGGATTCAGGTCTTTAGAGGTAGTTGAGCTGTGCACCTCAGTTCCTAGAAATTGCTGTTCTTTGCCATTTGAGCTGCTCCTCAGAGCAGTGTGCATGTGACATGGCCACACATTTTATCAGAGCAGGCAAGCAAGCAAGCAAGCCAGAAAGCAAAGAAAGGGGGAGAAGGGATGGAGTCTGGAAATTGCATTCTTTCATTTCCTCCAGTATCACTTATGCTGTTCTGTTTGTTAGAAATGAGTCTCTACAGCCAACCCATCCCTCAAGGGGAAGGGATCAATGTCTGTGGGCTACCCATGAAAATTTTTTGTTATAGCAGCTTGAATCAGCAGTACAACATTCATTTTCTTTGTGGTTTTCAGTGAGTCATTTTAATATTTTTTAAATGATGTAATTGGATTGTATCATTTTTAAGTAGCATGCTATATTTTAAAAGACTATTATTAGAAAACATTAAATGTACAGAACAGTAAGAGAGGTATATAGTGCATACTCGTGGCTAGGATTTAGTGATTATTTACTATTTGTCACATTTATGTCATCTTAGATTTGGAGGGGTCTGTAAATACTAAAGTTACAGACATCATGGTCATGGATTTTTTATTTCCAAATATTAGAGGAGTCATCTTTTAAAATGTCTGTTTCGCCACCCACATGACATACTAATACCTGATAAAATTAATGGTCCCATTCCTATAACAGTCACATGCCAGTTTTAAATTTAAATTTCCCTTGGTTGTCCCAAGCATGCCTTTTTGTAAGTGACTTGTTCAAACCAGGATTCAGTCAAGAGCTAGTTTTTTCTTCCTCTCTCTCTCTTTTTAAAACATAGTACTAGGAATTAAATCTAGGGGTGCTCCTCCACGGAGTGGCATCCCTAGCTCTATGATCGATCTCCCCCGCCCCCAGCCTCTGCCCCACACCCTTTCTTCCTGACAGGGTCTCCCTGAGTAGCCCAGGCTGTCCTCACACTTGTAGACCTCCTGCCTCGTGTCTCTTTAATTTCCACCTACCTGACCCTCATTTCTTTTTCCTACACTGTTGAAGAATGGATCATCTTTTACTTGTGTTTGGTGCTGGGGATGGAACCCAGGGCCCTGCACATGCCAAGCACATGCTCTGCCACTGAGCTGCACCCCAGCCACTGCAAACGTTCCTTCAGAGCTGAACATACTTATTCACATCAGAACCTTGCACTGCAAGCCCACTGTATTATGTAAAGACATAGAACAGACAGAGACAGCTGCTCTGATTCAGGTGTGGCCGAGGGATTGTTTTCCCAGGCTACCCCTGTCCCTACTCCCAGCCACCTTCCTGGCTGGAACTCCCGTGTTTGGCATAATCTGAAGCAACTGTTTTGCATCCTACTGGGTGGAGGTGGGAAGACAGGGTAGCCACAGAAAGAAAGGAACAGACCGGGTCTCAGAGGGAAGAAGTAAAGCCACTGAACAGGAGTCAAATCTGAAAACCTTCCATGTGCTCCAGAGAATTGGCTGGGGCCCAGTAACCATGGGCTCAATACAGGGACGAGGACAGGTTGACCGAGGGGCCACTTGTTGGCATTTCTGCCATTAGCCAAGCTTCCTGGCCGTTCTACCAGGGCATGGACAGTCTGATTTGTCCTTCCAGGTGCCCAGAACAATGCCCAGCACTTAGGCATGCTGAATTAATATTGACTGTTTGATTAAAAATGAATGAGTTATGTGCACCTGTTTTATACCAGCTGTTTTTGCTATTCACATAACTAATTAGAAGATATTTATATATTACTAGATTCTTACGAGGGTGGGTATTACTGCCACCATCTTATACAGAAAGAAAATAAGCGATAGAATAGTTTGAATTTCTCTCAACTTATTCAAAACAAAATTTGGCAAACTTTAAAGCTCATATTATTTGTATAGTGGTGTTGATGGAACTTGCAATAACCAGGAGTAATGAAAGCCAGTTTTAATTTCAGCTTTTTTCTGTGCTGTTTACAGACTGTTTTTTATGGAAATGATTATATGGAAATCATACTGACGTTCTGTTTTTCAGTCCCTTTGTGAAAAAATATAGTTAATATGTTTTCATTGATTTTTTTTTTAAATAAAGGTAAACTTGATAAAATGTAAGCGAAAGTATTTTAGGAAAAAAAAAAAAACTTGAAGCTCCTCCTTAAGGGATTATCTATGTATTTTAATGTTAAGCATGAGTTGGCACTTTCTAATTTTTTGTCTTATGTTAAGAACTTCTGAATGATACAGTTTCTATGGGTTATTTTGTTCATGTGATGTTTTTGTAGAGGTATGTATCCAAACACCAGTATATACTTTCCCCAGAGTTACTGTAAATGAATAATATTTACAATACACACCTGTGTGAAATAGTTCATACTCAGACTTAGTTAAATCTAATAGTAAACTAAAATGTAAATAATATTATACCTGATTATTTTATCACATACTTTTCTTTTAATGCTATTTTCCTTAATAGAATTTGAATTTTTTAAGTATAGTAATTTTATAGGAAACTTTGACAGTTTAAGTTGGCAATTCCAAATCAGCCCACTCATTGTGTTCACGAAAGTGTTCTTCCAAAAATAAATGAGTGGGCAGGCATTGTGTTTTAAACATCTAGCTAATTTTGGTTAATTACATAAATCTAAAAGCCATGGGCAAGGCAGCAATTCCCTCTTACTGGATGATGATCAGTGAAATTGTAAGACAGCCTGCTGAATGATGCGCATCGAGCTAATAACCTGAATGCATTGTGTCCAAAAGGACAGTGCCTGGCAGCGCATCAGATAGGAAGGCTTCCCAGGGCTTTAATGAGGGGCTTGTGAAAGCTTGCAAAAGAGGGTACAAAGTTAGAAACAGTAGCAGCAGCCCTGATCAGAATTCAAAAATGTTGGAAGAAAAAAAAAAAAATGGTTACCAGGCTGGGCTGATAATTCTGTGTTAAATAATGGAAAGCTGCTTGAACAGACCCCCGGGGCAATCCCTTACTTGCTCCTTATCTCTAATTTTTGTTTAAAGAACATGGGAGTGCTACATTATGTGGGGCTTTCACTGGAAATAGTTGAAATTAGTATTCTGCCACTAGCGAACAGGAAATGCAGATGCAGAATAAGAATGTGGTGCAGCAGGAGTGTCTGGAGCTCCGACTCTAGACTCTCCCATTCAGAAGAGAGTCGTGCCTCCTTTGGTCCACGATCGAGAAGTCCTAAGGGCAGAACTATGTTAGGAGCTTTCTGCTATTATTGATTTTATTTGGTGTATTTGTGTTGATGTCTGTAAAATAAGAGGTTGAATTCATTCTAAGGCTTTATTGACTGGATTCAGATTCCTTTATCCCCATATTCCATCTCACACCTAAAAGTGGTCACTTGTGACTGTTCAGAAAGAGTCTACACTTGTCAGTCACATAACTTCCTACGGTTGATCTGATCCGTGGTCCTCTCCTGGATTTATTCAGAAAAGAGGTACATATTTCCTTCACTGGATTCCATGCGATGAACTAAGAATGACTGCTCTGGCCATTTTACTTAATGAAATAACAGATTTGACTGAATTTTCTTTTTTTTTTTCAGGGACCATATGGTCATTGTGAAGATGCATGCAGTTATTTGTAGAAGTGAATCACAAGTAATTTTTATGACTGTAGAATCTAAACAGTTGATTCATATAATCAGATTATTTATTCTTAGGTCTGTACAACCTGATTTTTATTGACCTATATATTCATGAACAGCTAAATAAAGTACTACAGAAGACAGCAGATATGGACTTAAAAGCCAATAACCTGGACAATATGAAGATACGGTAATACTGTTACCACCTGGCTTTATATCTTGGCAATATTTTAGCGGTTTAGTATGAACTAAGGAAACTGCATTCCTTTTCCTTGTAGTCCTGTGTGAGAGTTTGAACTACAGGGGAAATTTAAATAGCAGACTTATTTGTGCCACACACCCAGGCGTATCCTGCGGTGTCACTATACATTAAAAAAAAAAAAAAATTCCAGTTATTTCTGTTTAACACATTGCTTTCTGAATCCTAGTCATACATCAATTGCAAAACAAGTGGTCCATAAAATTTTGCTTAATTATCTTTTTAAAAACACATATTATTAAAAGCATTCTTTGGATAAAACTAACATGTAAGTATTCTTCTTTTGGAATTCAATCTCTGAAAGAAAGATATTTTATGACATACCACATGCATTAAATAGAACATTGACAGAAGTTATACAAGAAAGCACAAATGTTTTGAAGTAACATAGTCTTGAGTGTGATGAAGTTGTTTTGTCACATAGCCACATGAAGGGTGCTGAAGTGGCTGCAGTGTATGCCTAAGGAGGGAGCTTTTTAATTTTAGAAGATGCAATATGCTCCCTGGCCCTATCTGTAAACCAGGTGTGTTGATGCCACTTAGCAACTCCAGCTTCATGGTTTGGGTAAGAACCAGGTTTTCTTCATCTTCCACAATGCAAGTTACTGATTAGAAAGCCTTGAGCATTTTTCTTAGTATATCCAAGTCTGCAGTAAAGCTTGCAACAAGGAGAAAATAACTTCCTTCTTGTGGCAGAAAACATTCTCGATCCTGGTTTCTTCTGAGACCCTTGGTTCACTCTTTCAGTATGATGTAATCCATGACAGTTCCAGAAGAGGACCCTCAAAGCTGTTGCACTCACATTACGAGATGCAGGCTCCAGAAATGAACCCTATGCTGCTAGAGTCCAGGGAGATGGAGAGAACTGCCTTCTGAGTTCTCCAGACTCGAGTTCAAGTTCACCCCTACCAGTCCCTGCTCTGTAACTAGAAGGCCACTGTGTTTTACTTTTCTCTTGAGTTCCTCATCTATCAAATGGGAACTGTGATCTCTACTGGGAAGACTTACTCAAGGATTACGTAAAACGATAACTGAAGACCCCAGATCTTCCATGCTTTTAAGGTCAGCACATGCTACTGTCCTTCCTCTCCCCCTGAAGGTCAGAGGGTTTGACGATGGCCTGGAGATAGAGTACTGTGGGCCACTGTGCCATCAGGTGGCAGAAACCACTGGAGGTCCGCTTGTCAGTATGAAATAAAGCTTGACTCACAAGAAAGAAAGCTACCAGTCTTTCCCACTTCCTTGCTGGTAAGAAGGCCATTGGTAACCATGAGATTCTTGACAGTAAGGTGGACTACCAGGAATCCTTATAATAATCAACCTGAATGTATTTTATTCACTTACTGATTTGTTTTAAGGAAGAAAGGAAGAAATCCACTATTCCTCTAGGTAAAAGTGAAGATTGTTCATGTTATTGAACATGGAACTGGTACTTAGACTTATTTGTTTTAAGGAAGAAAGGAAGAAATCCACTATTCCTCTAGGTAAAAGTGAAGATTGTTCATGTTATTGAACATGGAACTGGTACTTAGACTTGACTCTGCCTGAGCTCTAAATGAACACTTGGGCATATTCTTTTCTTCTCTGGTTCATTCATTCCTGTTTTCATCTCAGCAAACTATGTATCGAGTAGTGATATTATGTCAGATGTTTTACTGCAGACCCAGAGACTAGAAAGGCAGCTGCACTCTCAAGGAGGTGATAGGCTTTGGGGGTATGTGTGTATGGAAAGTAACCAAGAGCAATAAATACCAGTGAGGTGTAGCTCTACTGTACTCCCAAGTGCTTCACTAGGACCTGGTGAAGCCACACTGCCCATCTTCTTTACAGTCTTATTTCTCACGTGGGTCGAGGTATGTGGTGAGAACCAGGAAGGTATTTCCTGAAGTGAATTTAATTGGTATGGGAATACAATACAGTAATGAGCGCACAGGTAGAGAGGAGTGGGAATAGCCCCAGCCTCAGTTGTCTCCTCTTTGACTTGAAGGAGTTCGTGTCCTTTTAAGTTTGTCATAACTATTAAACATTGAGTAATGGTTTGCCAGAAACCAATGGAATCAAATATAAATGAATGAACTAAGTTATTTATTGTCTAAGCTGTACTATGAATTAACCCAGAATTGCATTGAATTATAATGTGCCAGTTTTTATTAGATTGCATACGTTTTAGCCCTTTTCCTTCTGTATTCTGAAAGTGGAGAGAGAAATTAGAAGTGCCTTTTGCCAGTGGAATTACAAAAAAATAATAATAAGGCGCCGAATGTGTGACTGTTGAGTGCAGTTCCTCTGAAGAGCAACCATCAAGTGAACTGTCAATTTGACAGTCTTTCAGGATTCTTGAAGCACTTGTCAGCAGCACTCACAATAGGAACACCACTGAGAGCTGTTGGGGTATCAGTGGGTTCTTTATGGGAATAGCCCTTGGCAGAGGGCAACACTGTAAATCCTAAGGATTAGAGCTGGGTATCATTTGTTGGAAAGTGCGGTACTCCTTTGGAAGACCGCATTGGTTTCCCAGTATTGTAATTTGTAGAGAAGTTGTAATTTACCTGACGCTTAGGTGTTTCTTATCCTTTCAGTTCCACGCAGTGGATGAAATTGGCTTACATGACCATCCTCTTAAGCAAGGTCATTTGAATTTTCGTTGACTTTTCTTGACGTTCTCTACTTGATAAATTGTAAATCACTATTGTAAATCACTATTATAATCTCTACTGTAAATCACTTCTCCGGTGGTTTTCCATGTGTAATTTTCCCTCTCAACCCTGTTCCCTTCCTTTTCCTCTAACCTCATCCCCCACTTCGTTGCTGCTTTCATTCCTCGTTCTTCCAGCACAGTCCTTCAGCTCTTGTCTTCCTGGACCTGGCCTTGGCTCTCTCTTCTCAGTCCCCTCAGCCCTGTTCTTGCTAAACATCCTGTTTTGCTGGTGACCTTCTCTGATCACTTCCTGGATGCTCTGTCTTTTCATCTGCTCCTGTATTTTCCTTTCCTTTCCTCCTCAGCCCTCTTGTCATCCTTTGGATGGCTCTTGTAAAATGAGTCTTAGGCAATATGCTGGTATTTCTGTCCCTGTGGATGGCTGTCATTCCCATTCTACCCGCCCACACATAACATGCCCTGTGTCTCATTTGGGACTTTCCTGTTTGTTTCCATGCTTCTTCCCATCAGGGACTTTGTCACCGTCCTCTCTGTATTTTGCTAACACGACTTGCTCAATGAATGTTTGTCCAAGGAATAGCCTATTTGACTTTTGTACTTTTATCCCGATAGCACGTACTCACACATCATAAGGTGTGCTTGGCTTTACCTGAGTATTTATCTTAGACAAATTTCCTTCAAATTTTCCTATTCCATAAAATTTTTTATTTTCAATTGTCGTTTAAGCCTATCTAACAGAGATATTCAGAAAAATTATTGAAAACCTTTAGCTGTTAAAATCTGACCTATACTTCAAGGCCCACTTAAAGGATCAGTACCTCTAAAATAAATTCATCTCTTCCTATTTTACTTTCAGGACATAATTTCTAGATATTTTATAGCACCCACAAATATTAGATGTGGTTATCTTCATGTGTATTTGTGTTTCCTTATTCCTTGAAATAAAAGGAGTCATCTTTTCATTTCCCTAAGTATTTAGGATCATGCCCTGAATAGTATAGATACTTGCTGAATATTTGTTAGACTGAATTGAAAAGTCTAATGAATGTAGAAAATGAAAATTCAAAGAATGTTGGTAATTGAACCAGATCTCATAAGACAAAAAGAAGTAGTTGAACCCTAGGTGAACACTGGACCTTAAATTGAGAAAGCACAAAGTATAGTACATATCTCAGAAAACACTGATTTTTTTTAAAGCTTTAGAACAATGAAAATTTGAATGTTTTGCAATTTAATTTTATTAATTCATGGAGAAAATGTAAATAAAAATATTTGCTAATGACTGAAAGTATGTGACCATATAAAGTGATTGTTTTGTTATTCATACAGGACACATCATTATAGTAGTTACATAGACATAGAGTGTTCTCAGTGATGTTTAAGTGAATTGAAACCTTCATTTCAGTTAAATGCAGTCAGCTACAGTTTAACTGTTATCTCTGCATTTGCATGTTACTATAAGTGCTAGTTTTGAGATGGGGATAAAAAGATACTCTTTTCCCCCTGGGGCTAATTGGCTATAACTGTCCTCTGTCCTTTCCTTGGGGTTATAACTGGAACAAGAGGATATAAGAAAAGCAAAGAGGAGGTCAAATCCATGAGAGCTTGAAGTTTGAGACCTGGGTACAAGAAAAAATAAAGGGAGGGACAGATGCTGAATGGATCCAGTGCTCCAGAAGGTGCCTCCCCCTTGTCCCAGTGCACAGAAATAGCACGAGAGTCAGTTTCTCTTTCTGTTCATTGTTTTCCCCAACCATCCCCAACCCCCTCTCAAACAAATTTAAAAATCAACAATTGGCATAAAGGGGAATTAGTACACACATTACTCTGTTTATCTTTGCAGGAGTTTAACAGAGAAAATATCATGTGCACAGGCTTGGGGTGTATGTGTATGTTCACATTCTAAAACAGAATTGGTTCTATTTCTTGATATACATACACAGGGTTTTTACCTATCCCATTCTTGTTATTTCTAAGAACCCTGGATTTTTCTTTGCCATAATTGACATTCTTTTTTGTATTGCTCATAACTTTCTTTCCAGGTTAATTCCTCTAGGTGAGCAGGTAACTGTATTTATAAACTGAGAAACTGCAGAGCAAGACATTTTTACTTCTCCAGGGAAACAGGATTACATTAATCCTGATGGTAGTTAGCAAAAACTGTGCGTCAGAAAAAAAAGGGAGAATACTTTTTGTCTTAAGACCTCTTGGAACAGTCGTTGAAAACTAGATTTATTCTCCCATAGGAGCTCAATGGAATTCTTTTAAAGGCTGTTTATCTAGTGTTATGAAGTTTACATTTTCCTGGGGTAAACAGGTTATTTTAGGGTAAAAATATATTTTTGTCAGGTTTAATGTAGCCACACTTTAATGCAGAAGTGTGATAGGAGATGCATGCAGTGCTTGATTTGATGTCATTAAATTCTTATATCTGCATTCTGCCTCAGAGATATTAGGTATATTTTGTTTTATATACAAATTTGTCAATATATGCGTTACTTTTATGTAAAGACTCTGAGCCCTTCTACTTGATCCTGTGAACCTAGGGCTTGGCTTTTCTCATATGGAATTTTTCAGATGTTAGTTATTAATTTTTACAATATCTTTTCTCTTCCTATAAGCCTGGCAGAAAGAACATAATTCTTGATAGTTACCTCTCTTCCAGCAGCAAAGACTGAGCTCACTTCACATCCTGCTGTTCCCAAGATTGGGTCTAATTGAATGACTTCTTACTTTGCCTTAAAATAACAATTTCTGAAAATTTCCCACCAACAGGTTATTTTATAAGCCAAGGAACCAGTCTTCATTTTTAGTTTTTCTTTGAACAATATTTGAATTCAAAATTCAAGATTGGTTTCAATACCAGAATATTTTTAAAAAAATTAAAAAGGAGATGAGCCAGTTAAAAAAGAATGCATCCCCCCTCTTTATTTTTATTAGAGCTTTGCAGTTTTATACATAGTAGTTGGGTTCATCCCAACAAACATACATAAACTGACTTCAGTTCATTATTCCCCTTTTGCCTCCCATTCTCCCTCCCCTCTCCCATTCTTCTTCCTCTACTCTACTAGACTTCTTTTTTCTCCTCTATTAATTTATAATTTATTGGATATTTATGTTATCCTATCCTTCCTTCCCCCTTTCCTTTATTTTACTCTGACTTCTGAATATGAGAGAAAGCATTCAACCTTTGAGTTTCCAAGTTTGACTAATTTCATTTAGCATGATATTTTCCATTTCCATCCTTTACCAGCAAATACCATAATTTCATTCTCTTTTTTTATGAGTGAGTAGAACTCCATTGTGTGTATGTGTGTGTGTGTGTGTGTGTGTGTGTTTATTTGTGGTTTCCATAATCTGACTATTGTGAATTGTGCTGCTATAATCATTGAAGTAGCTGTGTCACTGTAGTGTGCTGATTTTAGATCTTTTGGGAAAATACCAAGGAGTTGGGTAATTGGGTCATATGGTAGTTCCATCCCTAGATTTTTGAGGAACCTCCATACTGCTTTCCAGAATGGTTGTACTAGTCTGTAGTTCCACCAACAGTGTACAAGTGTTCCTTTTACCCTATGCCAATACCCTGCTGTTTTTGTCACTACCGCTCTGTAGTATAATTTCAAATCAAATATTGTGATGCCTCCTGCTTTGCTTTTCTTGCTTAGTATTGCTCTGGCTATTCTGGGTCTCTTATTCTTCCAAATGAATTTAAGAATTATTTTTTATATTGATAGGGATTGCATTCAATCTGTATATTGCTTTTTGGTAGTATGGCCACATTGGCAATAGTGATTCTACCTATCCAAGAATATGGGAGGTCTTTCCATCATCTAAGGTCTTATTCAATTTCTTTCTTCAGTGTTCTATAATTTTCATTATAAGGCTCTTTACCTCCTTGGTTAGATTAATTCCCATATTTAATTTTTTTAGATTATTATGCAAAGGACTGTTTTCCTGATATTTTTTCCTCAGCTGAATCACTGTTGGACTATAGAAAAGCTGTTAATTTATAGGTGTTGATGCTTGTATCATGCTACTTTGCTAAACTCATTTATGTGCACTAGAAGTCTTCTGGTGGAATTTTTTGGATCTTCTAGATATAGGATCATAGAGTTGGTGAACGGGTAGTTTGACTTCTTTTCCCTTTGATTTCTTTCTTTTGCCTGATTGTTCTGGCTAATGTTTCGAGGACTGTATTGAAAAGAAGTGGTGAGAGTAGACAGCCTTGTATTATTCCTGATTTCAGAAGAAATGTTTTTAGTTTGTCTCCTTTTAGTATGATGTTGACTTTGGGTTTGTTTTAAATGACCTTCATGATGTTGAGGTAAGTTCCTTCAATACCTCATTTCTTCAGCATTTTTAACATGAATGGGTGCTGGGTTTTATCAAAGACCTTTTCTGCATCTGTTGAGGTAATCATGTGACTTTCGTCCTTAATTCCGTTTAAGTGACAAATTGCATTTATTGAGTTGTGCATGTTGAACCAACCTTGCATCCCTGGATTGAAAACCACTTGATCATATTTGTCATATTGTCTCTTAATACTAGAAATATAGTAGTCTACCTAAGTTATATATGCAGATATGTGTGTGTTTTAAATTAAAAGGTCAGTATGTTTCTCACCAAAATTTATTAGGGGAGCATTTCCTGACATATTGAACTTTCTTGAGGGGTAAGGTTTGGCATGTAGTAGATGAGAAAAACCAGGCATTATATCAATCTTTAAGGCATGTAGCACTATATTTAGGATCATACATTTATATTTAATTTTCCCAAGTTATCGTTTGGAATCGGACCAGGGTCCTCTGAAAGTTTTACACATTATTTAGCAAAACTGAATGGAAGAAGTTGTATTTCAAAACTTGTTCTGAAAGTCCTTTGAAAAGATTCCTTAAAAATATTTCCCTAATGGCATAGTGCTATCAGTAGCATACAGCTCCGTCTTGGGATGCCAGGAATAAATTCTCATTTCTTCTTGGAGAATACACATTGGCTCCCTGGTGCGTAGTTCATTCTGTGTCTGAAGTTGGGGGCATTTCTTTCACCAGGTCCTCCTGCAGGGGAAGAACCATTTCTCCTCTCGCTAGATCTTGGCTCTCAGGGTTTGTTGTTGACCAGTTCTGATGACCAGTACAGCCTGAGCTTGAAGCCAACGAGGTTTCTGGCATGAGTGCTGAGGTTGGGGAGAGCGATGGGAGCAGCCTTCCTGAGGTGTGGATTATTTTAAATTTGGGCACCATTTGTACAATTTTATTTCCTGTTATTCATTTAAACTTTACAGTGCAAATGAAAAGCACATATAAACTTGAGATAGGCTACTTTGTTGGATATGTGGTAGTTTTATATACTATTTAAAATTATATTGTACTTTATATGCCTAGAAGGATGACTCATGGCCACAAACACTGGAGGGTGGATTATTTTTTTTTTCAGCAATAAATCAAATTGTTTTAGGACTTTAAATGGCTTTTCTGGGTCTTTCTCATCAAGAAACACACTTGAACTTTTTTAAAGCTGAAATTTAAACTATTGATTAGGAGAATATTCTAATCTGTAGCAGTTTTTTGCTGACATTTACAAAAAAATAATAAGATGATATTCATTTTCAAGTTGCTATTCTGTCTGGTTCCCCTAAAATACTTGATTTCTTCAGATTGGTACAGAAGATATTATTAATATTATTCCTTTCGTTGGTTAAAAGTTTGCCCTAAGGAAGCTATAAAGCCACTCAAGATATAGTAAATTGCTTTTGTTCTTAATTTTGCCCACAATAAGATGCAAGCAAATGTAATCAGCTATTTTTAAGTAGAGTAAAAGATAGTTGTCAATATTCTTGAAATTGTCCATAAAAGAAATTTATCTATGGTATTTGCTATTAAGGTTATAAATTAACAGTGAATGATTTCATAGTATAAGAAAAATAGTAAATAGTCTTCCCTTATAGACTTCACAGAGGTGAAGTGTTAATCCCACTTTTCTCTTGAACAAGTAGGAAATTATGGAACACTTCTGACTTCTTGAGGACAGTCTACCAATAAGGTAGGGCGGGGCGTTGCCCATCCATCCTCCTCCAGTTCCACTTGCTGAACAGACACCTTCCCGTGGCTATTGTTACTGGACAACCTTTATCTAGCTTTTGGGTAAAGCTTGCTTGTACCTATCATTAGAAGGGGAAATCCCTGATGCTATTTTATGTAATATCATCAGTTAATTCTGATAATAAGTATCTTCACTTCATATTTCTTTAATAAAAGTAAGCTCTCCTATCTTTGGCCTTTCATTAGTGTTTTCTGGGTCAACTTACAAGCTCTATAAAACACAAATCCTAAAATTCTCTATGTTAGACATGTGGGTGTTTAAACACTAAAAAAAAAAAAAATTTTAAAAACACAGGTATCTCCCAATTCATCAGAATCTACAGTTACTAATTTATTTGCAGAATTCCAGTATTGGAAATTATTGTCCAAATAGTACCTCACTTGCATAGTATCCCCCTCCCCCAACACGCTTCCGCTTCTCCATTCCAGGAATATTCTGGGGTCTATATTAAGACTATCACACATAGTCACAAGTCTTCTAAGAAGTAAGGTTAAAAAGAAATGTACATTGGCTTTACTACACTTTGCATATTTTGGAATTATTTTAATACTAGTTTTAAGAAAATGGGGCTTATGAATAATACTCAAATATGCAATTTCTTGAGCCACATCATTGCATCTTTATTACAATGGAATTTCATGAGTCATACAAAATGTGCTAATTTAAATAAGCCGATGTTGAAATGTTATTCCGTATTTCAGAGATTATAAACCAAATTAGGGGTTTGTTCAGAATTACCTGGTGTCTGTTGACTCTTGGAAACTCCAGAATTTTTTCTCTCGATACTTGTATGAATAACATGTGTTGATTATATTTTCATTTTTTAAATTTGTTCTTTTTAGATATACATGGTAGTAGAATATATTTTGACATATTATACATACATGGAGTATAAATATTCTAATACATGTCCCATTCTTGTGGTTGTACATGGTGTGGAGTTTCACTGGTCATGTATTCATATATGAAAATAGGAAAGTGATTTTGTTTTATGTTTTTATATGATTTGTAATATAAAGCTACCATTATCTACTTTATTGTGAATTGAATTTTTAAACTTCCCTTTGCTTCTGTGATTTATATTTTGGAAATAAAAGCAAAACAAAACTCTTTTAGCTTAATTTTATATCTCATCAGATTGTTTTCTTACACTTCAAGAGTATAGTGGAGATTTTTTTCTACTGTAACAAATCCTTTTTCCTACCTTTAATTTCTTACTTAAATACTTGTTAGAAAAATTTAATCAGCCTACATGTGTCTTGTAAGGTTGTTAAGTCCTTGGCAACCCTATTGTAAACAAATTTCTGCTGACCTTTCCATTTAGTGTAGCTGTAATTAATTAATAATTTTTTATGACTAGAAGATATACAGTGAACTTAGGTGTATACTTCAGAATTATTTGCCCCCTACCTCAAATCTGTCACCATTATTTTCTTGTTTCTACTTTGGAAATACATGCCACTTTAATGTACATTTTCTGACTAAACCTGTATATATCCACCTTTTTAAGATGCCAGTAAGTCATTTGTCATTTGTAACTTTCAGCACCATCTGTTCTTAACATGAGTGCACATGAAATACTTAACTGCATTCAGAGTTGACACAACTTCCGGCTACCTGTTTTTTCTAGAAGATTTATTTTTCTTTCTCACCTATATTAACTGTCATCTTTCTCCTTGATTCACCTTTCTTTTCCTGTTGAACACATTGTCTTCTTTGCTGAGTGTGACATGGCCTAAACTCCAGGACTCCCAGTGTGAAGTCAGCTTTACTAGGCCTCAGAGTTTATCTATTATGGGTACCTGCCCCCCAGCTTCACCCCAGCCTGTCCAGCTGCCTTGTCTTTGCTCAGGAGCTTGACCCCTTCCCACTGTTGGGATTCTGTTGCCCAGAAGGCCTTTCTGGCTGGAAACCTTTCCTTGGTCATGACCTTGGATATCTCTCTGCTCCCTGGCTCTAGCTGGTGACCTCACCTTCACCTGGTGAGCTATTTCCACCTATCATTCTTCTCTGTCTGCTTCCTGCTCAGGTTGGTGTCCCAGCCCTGGGCTCCTTCTCAGGTGTCTGTGTTGGCTCTTCAAAGTTGTTGCCTGTCCCTGTGTCTTATGGAGCTGGGAACATAGCCCAACACCCCTGGCGCTGACTCCCTCTCCTTCTGTGGCTCTTTGAAAAGTATATCATCAGTTTGAGTAAATTTGACTAAATTAAGGAAAAGGAAAAAAGGCCAAGACGTCATCTGATCTGAATGTTATTTTACTGTATTAAAAAAAGTAAATTGGTGACCATATTCTTTAAAGTATGGTACCTGTATGGGCACATGTTGGTATTCTTTGTTATTAAAACAGTTTCTATTACTCTTTCTCAACTAAAGAGTAAATATACTATATGCATTGTTTCAAATACTAGAAATAGAATGTCGCTCTATGTTTCAAAATTGTCATTGCAAACAGGAGTTGGTAGCACAGTTTTACCAGAGGTGATAGACAATGTCCTTGAAATGAAGCCAGAACATCTAGCAGTCCTAATTTTATGGCATTGAAATTAAACATGGGCAGTTTCATAGATCTCATTGAGGTGTACTTCCATTTCATAAAATGGAAGGAGAAAGGCCAGATCCACTTATGTCTTTGGTGATGGGTTGTCCGCGTGGTATCAGATGGCTGTCCTGTTTCTCACTGGGCAGCAGTACGTGGCCGCAAGACATTTTGAAGCAAGAGAGATCTAAGGCTCTTCACTGCTTCTTGCCTTGTTGCTGTTAAAACCAAAGAAATGGCCTTCCTTCTTTACTATCTTTCATCACTATTTATGGGTTCACTGAAATCTTTTCCTTTTTTCACAAACCCCAGTGGAACTGCTTTCTTCTGACCACTAAACAATGTCATGTTGGCTTTGATTTCTATGCCATTTGCCTTGTTTTCAAAAACCTTTTTCATCTTTTCTTAGATCAGTTCCAAAAACAAAAGCCTAACTTTAATTTTAAAAACTTTTGACAAAAAACCATCTGTAATTGCTTTTAAGAATGTTAGGGAAAAGATAAAAGTTATTTTGGTGTAAGTGAACAATTGTCTTTTTAAAGTATGAATTTTCATAACCTTGGAAAATAATTAAATTGAGCATTAAAAATGTCAGCAGGCAAACTATGAATGTCTTATTTGAAAGATTACTGAATCTCACTGAAATCAAGAAAAGACTAGAGTATTTGCTTAAATTAATTCTGAGGGTCTTTACACACACACACACACACACACACACACACATACACACACACACATACACAAATTGCCTAAGCAATAAATATAGATATTTAAATCCTAACTCAGTGTTCTTGGGAGCTTATTCTTTTATTTTCCATGAGCCTATCTCATTTATAAGAGATAAAAATTGCACTGAAGTTAGAACTTTCAGAACTGAATTTAGAACTTTTATTTTGACTTTCTTGCTTTGAGGAAAGGCTATTTTAAGCAGGCCTGATAAATTTTTGTAATATAAAATTGTTGTAAAAGTTAATGTCTATACAGATTGAGCGTCCTTAATTAAAAAATTCTAAATCAGAAATGCTACAAAATCTGAAACATTGAGTGCCACCTTAATGTTCTAGATGGACAATTCCACACCATGAAACTTTGTTTTATGACCAAAATTATTTATTAATTGCCATCAAGCTGTGTATATAACGTAATGTGTGAAACATAAATTAATTTCTTGTTTAGACTTGGGTTCTGTCCCCAAGCTATCTTATTACATATATGCAGATATTCCCAAATCTGAAACCCTAAATTTAGAACTCTACTGGTCCCAAGCATTTCAGATAAGAGATACTCAGCGTGTGTTAATTTCTTTATTTTCCAGGAGGGAACTGTCTACATCCCTTCCTTCCCTGCTATTCCCTAGCACTAGATAAAGAGTTTCAGATGTCAGAATTTTAGTGTGTCTTGCTAGCTGGTTTGTATCACAGACCTAGAACAGAGCCTGGTGTATGGTCAGTGCTTAGAAATTATATCTTCATTAATTGAAAAGAGGGAGGAGACCATTGTTTCAGCACCTGATTATTGTCACGACACACAATCACAGACTTTGGGTTGGAGGTAACTATCCCTATTTCTCAGCACTAGGAAAGCCACTGAGATAAGGTGAGAGGTTTCAGCAAAGTAGGTAGAAAAGATGTGGGCCCTGGTTAGTTCTTCCTCCTACATGCCAATTACTAGAATACATCTGAATGGTCCTTTTAATTCAAATTAAATGTTTAAATGTGTTTAATATTTGCTCTAATAATAACCAAATATACCCAGATCTCTGATAATGGTGATAGGGTTTTTTTTTTTTTTTTTTCTCAATGCCTTAATATGTATGAGGGATGGATGGTGCATGGAGGAGTTGAGAAGAGGCAGAGTATTTGGAAGATTTTTTTTCTTTATTTTCCTTAAAAGTAGGTATTGTGTAAGATGTCTAGGAAAGATGGGGGCTAAGGACACGAACAGGAGGTTCTACGCAACAGAATGTTGGCCCCAAGGAGCACCACTGACTAGGTGGTAGGTGTGGGGTGCATGTGCGCAAAATCCTAGCAGGCAAAGAAAGGTCCTAGCAGGCAAAGAACGGTCCTTCCAAAACCTTAGTCTTCAAATGCTTTTGGAAGAACAAAAATCAAAGAAATAGCCCCAAACTTCAAACGCTAAGAAAAACAAAGACCCAAAGAAAGTACTTGGAATTCCTTTATTGTTCTCTTCATGCCAAGTCAGGAAATGAGCAGTTTGGTTTATTAAAATCGTTTTTAAAAAACTAACATTTTTCGCTTTACAGTGAAATTCATCAGAAAGAAAACCTGCCGCATGTAAAAATAATAACACTGTACAAATTTTATAAATAAGAACCAGTTTGATGGAGAACGTGATTCAGAAAGGAACTTGGCTTTCTGGGAGTGGGAGAAGCCATACTTCAGTGTGCGACCCTGGATCTGTGACGGCCATACCTATTGGCTACATGGTAGTGACTAGTCCTTTTTTGAATTGGAAATGCTGTCCCGGCAGACCCTGGCTTTAAAAACCAGAGACCAGAACTGTGTTAAATGGAACCATAAGACATTTCTGATCTTGCAGGTGGAACCCAGGTGGAGAGTGGTTATTTCATATGGTGTAATCGTACAAATAGTGCCTGAGGGGGAAGAATTTTCAAGGACAGTTCTGTAGCAAACTCAAGGTCAGCCTCGGAAACAGCTGTTGGCATGGCACAGTCCTCAGGTGGCGGGGGCAGCGTTGGAAAGGCGCCTCTGAATTTGTTGCAGACTCGGTCATCTAAAGCTGCCACCCAGGCCCTGTGGTGGGTCCTACTTAAAGCCTCTGCCATTTTCTTCTGGGGGGGAAGTCTTAAAGAAAAATCCCTGAAGGCAGCAGATCCCAGTGCTGCACAGGATACGCTCATGTTTGACGTGTGTGTGCTTCATCCTGTGTGTGTGGTGTGTGTGCAGAGAGTCCCAGGGAGCCGGACTGTCCCCTGAGCGGCATTGTGCAGAATGAGCCAGGGGGAAGTCATCTCGCCTTTCAGCAGAACAGGGCAGCAGTGAGCTTTTTTTTGCTGTGGTTTCAGTGTAGGCTCCAATCAAGAACAAAGCAAAACAAACAAAAAACCCTTGGTGCCTGGAAAAATTCATGATAGTGTTTTGAAAATGACTTTTTATCTTTCTTTTACCTGTTGCAAGCTGATCAGTGAGAGGGAAAGATTTGGGCTTTTTTTTTTTTTTTGATTTCTTATACTTTTCCTAAAAGATCACTTCAGAGTATTAAACCTGAAAGCAGTTATTTCTCAATTACAGAATTAGCCTTTTAAAATGTTTCCTGCCTCAGAAATTGTTTTTTTTTTTTTCAATTTTCTTCCTCTGAAGTACTATCTGCATTGATTATTCAGCAGCTGTAATCTTGGGGAATGATCCTGTGAATACAAGCATTCTGTAGGACTTCCAATGTCATATTAAAATTCTGTTTTTAATATTTTAAAAGATGGAAGTTCTGTTCAGACTCAGATTTTAAATACATAGAATATGGTGTCATGTCAGCAGAAGTATTAGGACATGCTATTACCTCACAGATGTTGGAATGATCTTACCTAGACTCACATCTAAATTCCTCAAAAAAACACAAATTACTTTATCCTATCGAATAAAAACTTAATATAATGGAAGTAGAGGAGAAGGTGAAAGGGCACAGAAAAGTCCCTGACATCTCTGCTGTCACGTCATGCACAGCAGTGGTTCCAGTAGAACTGAACTGGTAAATTGCAGGGCAATACCAGTGGCAATGGAAATCATTTCTGGAATGCAGAAAGAGCCACTCAGGGAAACAGCTGTTTGAAGTTTTGATTCATTAATTAAACTTATAGAAAGAAGCCTTATTGTATTGCTCAGAACAGCCGTGATGAAGTGTATTTTACATCAACTTTTAGAAAATGTGGTAAATAAAAAAAGATGTGGAAATCAGTAATAACTTGGGTTCAAGATCCACAGGGAGGTCCCAACCCATCACTCCCCAGTGTCTCGCACCATCTGTATCATTGTCTAAGACTGCATCGTAGCATAAAGATAATTCATAGTCTGGGAAAAGAGTTAAATTATGTTTTATAGAGACACACTAATATTTTCAAAAGTGAAGTCATTCAAAAACAGTCAAGCAGGGTTTCGGTAGTAATCTTGTAGCACAGTTTGTAAAGTACTGACCCGTAGATGAAGTGATAAATTCACGATTCCTTCCAGGAATTCTGAAAACATATAATGTATACATGTGTAACTGCAGTCACACACGTCAATGATTGGCAAGTAGAATGTGGCAATTTTTTAGTACATATATTCAGTTATATTAGCAACCGGTGATTGGCATACATGCACTTGGTACATGTTTCTGGAAAGGATTTGGTGTTAGATCTTTTTAGAAACTGTGTATATGCTCAAGTGAAGAATTCTTTTAAGTATGGTTTTATGTCAAAAGTAATACCCCTGAATATGGAAACACCTTCATTAAAAGATGTGGAATGCTTTTCTCATCAACAGGACTTATGTGTGCATTTTATACATCCATGTGACTGCATCAAATACTGCCATTGCTGAGGTCAACAATTACCCATGTCCCAGTGGTCAACCTGAAGTCTTGTCCTCGTGGTGGCATTTAACACTGTTTAACACACAACAAGTCATTGATGTGCTCCTGTTTTAAGACTCTGCAGTTATCTTTTTATTTTATTATTATTATCATCTTTTTATTAATATTATCATTTTATCATCATCATCATTACTTTTGCATCACTAGGGATTGAAACCAGGGCCTTGTTTTTGGTAGGCAAGTGCTCTACCACTGAGCTACGTCCACAGTCCTTTAAGTCAGGGTCTCGCTCAGTTGCCCAGGTTGACCTCAATCCTGGAATCAACCTGCCTCAGCCTCCCGTGGACCTGGGATTGCAGGCACGCACCACTGTGTCTCCTTGCAGATATCTTGCCTTCTCACTTCTTTGATTTTTTTCTTCCTTAAGTTTGTTCCTCGATTTCCTTCCCTACCTAATCATAAATGTTGGTTTTCCAACCAGGGCCTTCCTTCTGCCTTACTTCCGCTCTTCCATGGGCAGGCTCATCCATTGTTCCATGAAGAAATCCTGCGGCTCTTGCTGCCACTCTGGGGATAATCTTTTACATTCCGTTCCAATCATTCTCTTACTGAATGTTTTGTCACGCTTGCCTGATCCAGTGGTCCCGAGGTATTTATCTAGTTCATGAGACCTTTCTGTTTTTATTGTCTATATTCTGCATACCAAAAATTGTGATCAGTCACTTTGTGTCCTTTAGCATGGTAGATTTTTGTCCCTGTTTCTCTTCATTTTCTGTACCATGTTCTCGGTCTCCTACCTGGTGCCTCTCAGAATTCTAACTGCTTATTCTGATGTCAGAGAACCTCCGTGATTTGGACACTCTGGAGTGAAGGTCATAGAGTTCTGGACCCCAGTGTGTTCTGCCATCGTCTGGACTTCTCATTTTTCTTGACACAGCTCCGTTTTTACCTTGCTGTTCCCTCCAAAAATTTTTTAAAAATAAAAATTAAGGTTGGTTAATGAATCATCACAATACTTGAATTTTTATTTTCCGAGGTGTTTATGTTCTTGCATTTTCTCAGGGCCAGGTGACTGTAGCTGTGATAATTCACTTGGTTCAGGTTGTAAGATGCCTTCATTCTTCAATTCTTTTTTAAAAAATTTTTTGAATTTCTTTTTTAGTTGTTGATGAACCTTTATTTATATGCTAAGAATCTAACCCAATGCCTCACACATGCTAGGCAAGTGCTCTACCACTGAGCCCCAGCCCCAGCCCCATTCTTGAATACTTATCTTCAGTGTATTATGAATTGTGACTTAGAAAGATGAATCTTATTTAGCAGTGAATTATCCCCCAGAACATTAATGACTCATTTATCACTGAAGAACATCACAAAGAAAATGCACCATAAAACCACTCCTAAATATTCCCCCTAAATAACAGGAAAATTAGAATGAGCTTCTTCAGGTTAAATATTGTGACTCAAAATATAAGCTTTTCAAAACAAAAGAAAATAGCAAAGAGGCTTCCTTTCTTTTCTTTAGCATGTCTTAAGTGTGGGCAAAAATAAGGATTTCATTACCATTTTTGAAAGGTTGATTATGTTTGTGAAATGTATTTTTTAAAATTGAGTGTTCTCCAAAATCTATGTTTTGTAGCTTTTGTGTTTGTTACTTTATAGAAAGGCATATGCATTTGAATTTCAGTAATGATTTATTCTAATGATCGAATTTGGCTGTTCTCAGTGTATACACTACAGATACCTGAGGGGACCGGGATTCTTAAAAGAAATAATCAAATCTATATGGACCCCAAACACGGCCTGTATAGTGAATAAGCAAAATGACTGTTGTAGTACTCTTTAAAAATGTATTTCAAAAAACCTTATTCTGCTGTTGCGTCCCAATGTTGCACATGCTTATGCATATTAAAAGCAGTACAGAAAATTTTGTAAAAAGGTTAAAATTACCTGTGATTCTACTGCTATACCAGATACCACTAAGAATTATAGACTTAAGAGTAATACTGATTAATAATAGCTAGAATTTAAATAACACTAAATACATGTCAGGCAGTATTCTAGGTGTTCTTAAATATGTTGTGTAATTTGATCTGCATCAACCAGATTGTAAGACTGGTGAGGAAACTGTGGCACAGAATAGTTAAGCGAACCTGATACAAGTCACTCCCCTTTTTTCCTGGGGGTAGACTGTCATTTAATATGACTGCCATTACTTTACTTACAAATAGTAACATACCATCCTATGTATACTGTTGAACAATTATCAGGTGCAAAAAAAAAAAAGACCCAGTTTCCAGTCTGGTCCTCCTCCAGCTGCACCTATCAGTGGTACCACCATTCACCATTCTTCCATTCCTGCTCCTGTTATCTACTTTAAAAAAAAAATTCTCTGAAGCAGCCTCTTCTCACTGTCTTTAGGAATCTAAGCCACATCCTCTCTTGCTTGGGTAACTGCAGAAGTCTCTTTAACTAGACTCAAGGTCACTCACTCCTAAATTCTATTCTCCCCTCAACAGGCAGAGTACGTGTTTCAAACACTAACTAGTTCATACTACCCCTCCCTTCAGACACTCCAGTGTTTGTGTCACTCCTGATGGTCCTTAGAGAAAGGTGTCACTTCTCTGCAGCCTTCAGAACCCATGCAGCCCTACCCTGTCCTTGGATCTCAGGTCCTCCTGCTTCTCATCTCCCTTCCTCCTTGTCTGACTGCATTTCAATCACATTGCCCTTGCTTCTGTCTCTAGAAAGTATCCCATTCATTCCCGTCCCAGGGCCTCTGCTTCCCTTTTGTTTGCCATCTTCACATGGCTGGCTACTTGGTTATTTCAGCCACCCCAAAAGGGATCTTTCTCAGGCTGCCTTATCTAAAGAATCCTGTGCTTCTGATTCTCTACCTTCTCCCAGTCCCTGTCAGTTTCGTCCCAGTACTTATGACTATGTGGAATTCTTTTCATCTCTCTCCCCACAGTGATAGAAATTCCATAAGGATACAGACTTTCTCTTCCTTGTGTACCTATGTGCCTGGAATCTTGGGGCCCATGGTAGGCTTTCCATAAATAATTCACGACCTATGTTCACACCCTAGTATGCAAGGATGGTTACCGATCTGTTCTTTTTGTATTCCTCCAAATCCTCACTCTGCTCGCGATGGCTGAACGGATGCATGAATTTCTGACACATGGAAAAATGAAAACATCGGCAGGCGGTGGGCAGGGGGTGGTCGAGCCTATATCTGATTATGTGGTAGTTCGGAAGATAGATTTGTTGAATTCATAATGAGTAAATTGAATCAATGAGACAGCATGTAGGAAGGATTTCTGATCATCCACAGTGGATTGGTCCCTGCTGCTTCATCATGTACTTATAGTAAAGATGGGAAAGAGTTTTACATTTGGTCACTGCTAGAATGACATGGTACATTACAGATTCTCAGTGAGCCATTTTCTCAGGTTTTTGTTGTTGTTTTGTTTTGTGTTTTGGGATCAGTAATTTTTTTTCCCCTGCAGTTTCTTAACTGCTTCTAAGTACCCAGCCCTTTCAGGGAAAAAGCCCTGTATTTTTGATGGTCGTCTCATGCTACCTTCCAGGCATCGCCCAAGTCAGTATGAACCTTTGACTAATCTTTTCAATCTCTGTACAGGGTCATTAGAACTATTATATTTGGCACTGAAAATGGTGGTAGCTTACTTGTGCTTTCCTAAGAGACACTGTCTTCCTAAGTGGAACTATAGTGTTCACCCATTTCTACTTCATAATATTTTAACATTTGTATGCACTACTAAGAACTACCTTTGTCTGCTAATGAGAAACTTCTTTCTGTGAACAATGTTTCTTTGATTACCAAGACCCAAAATGACCAGTTTGAGTAGGTTTTCCAGCTCATCAATATTAAAATGTTTTTTAGGGGGTAGAATAACATCTAATGCATACATTTATACAGAAGTCTTAGTCAAAATGGGCATAACTGTGATATTATAGGTGCAGAAAAAGATTTTAAAGGCCAAATAAGTAGCCAATCAAAAGAGAATAATTTTTTTTTTACATTTTTATGTTTGGTCCAGATCAAACAATGGTTCCTGACTATGTGTCCTGTTACACTATCTTTTTTTTTTTTTTTTTTTAATTTTTTTTTTTTTATTATTTTTTTTTTACGTTTACATAGGGTAATGATGTTTATTATATTTTTCCCCTCCCCCCCACCCCTCCCACCCCTCCCACCCCTCTTTTCCCTCTACACAGTCCTTCTTTCCTTCATTCTTACTGCTCTCCTTAGCCTAACTCTAAACCTAACCCTAAACCTAATGCTAGCCCGTCCCACCCCCCATTATATGTCCTCATCCGCTTATCAGCGAGATCATTCGTCCTTTAGTTTTTTGAGATTGGCTTATCTCACTTAGCATGATATTCTCCAATTTCGACCATTTGCCTACAAATGCCATAATTTTATCATTCTTCATTGCGGAGTAATATTCCATTGTATAAATATGCCACAGTTTCTTTATCCATTCATCAACTGAAGGGCATCTAGGTTGGTTCCACAATCTGGCTATGGTGAATTGAGCAGCAATGAACATTGATGTGGCTGTATCTCTGTAGTATGCTGATTTTAAGTCCTTTGGGTATAGGCCAAGGAGTGGGATAGCTGGGTCAAATGGTGTTTCCATTCCAAGCTTTCTGAGGAATCTCCACACTGCTTTCCAGAGTGGCTGCACTAATTTGCAACCCCACCAGCAATGTATGAGTGTTCCTTTTTCACCACATCCTCGCCAACACCTATTGTTGCTTGTATTCTTGATAATCGCCATTCTAATTGGGGTGAGATGAAATCTTAGGGTAGTTTTGATTTGCATTTCCCTTATTACTAGGGATGTTGAACATTTTTTCATATATCTGGTGATTACTTGTACATCTTCTTCTGTGAAGTGTCTGTTCATTTCCTTAGCCCATTTGTTGATTGGATTATTTGTATTCTTCGTGTAGAGTTTTTTGAGTTCTTTATAGATTCTGGAAATTAGCGCTCTATCTGAGGTATGGTTGGCAAAGATATTCTCCCACTCTGTAGGCTCTCTCTTCACATTTCTGATAGTTTCCTTTGCTGAGAGAAAACTTTTTAGTTTGAATCTATCCCAGTTGTTGATTCTTGCTTTTATTTCTTGTGCTATGGGAGTCCTGTTAAGGAAATCTGATCCTGAGCCAACAAGTTGAAGATTTGGACCTACTTTTTCTTCTATAAGATGCAGGGTCTCTGGTCTGATTCCGAGGTCCTTGATCCATTTTGAGTTGAGTTTTGTGTAGGGTGAGAGATAGGGGTTTAGTTTCATTCTATTGCATATAGTTTTCCAGTTTTCCCAGCACCATTTGTTGAAGAGGCTATCTTTTCTCCATTGCATATTGTTGGAACCTTTGTCTAGTATGAGAAAATTGTATTTATTTGGGTTTGTGTCCATGTCCTCTATTCTGTACCATTGATCTACCTGTCTATTTTGGTACCAATACCATGCCGTTTTTGTTACTATTGCTTTGTAGTAGAGTTGAAGATCTGGTATTGCAATACCCCCTGCTTCGCTCTTGCTACTGAGGATTGCTTTAGCTATTCTAGGTTTTTTATTCTTCCAGATGAATTTCATAATTGCTTGCTCTATTTCTGCGAGGTACATCATTGGGATTTTAATTGGAATTGCATTGAATCTGTATAGAACTTTAGGTAGTATAGCCATTTTGACGATATTAATTCTGCCTATCCAGGAACATGGGAGATCTTTCCATCTTCTAAGGTTTTCTTGAATTTCTTTCTTTAGTGTTCTGTAGTTCTCATTGTAGAGGTCTTTCACCTCTTTTGTGAGATTGATTCCCAAGTATTTTATTTTTTTCGATGCTATTGTGAATGGGGTAGTTTTCCTAATTTCTCTTTCTGAAGATTCATCACTTATGTATAAAAATGCATTGGATTTATGAGCATTGATCTTGTAACCTGCTACTTTACTGAATTCACTTATGAGTTCTAAAAGTTTTCTGGTGGAATTTCCAGGTTCCTCTAAATATATAATCATGTCATCAGCGAACAGGGATAGTTTGAGTTCTTCTTTTCCTATTCGTATCCCTTTAATTTCTTTGGTTTGTCTGATTGCTCTGGCTAGAGTCTCAAGGACGATGTTGAATAGAAGCGGTGAAAGAGGGCATCCCTGCCTTGTTCCAGTTTTTAGGGGGAACGCTTTCAGTTTTTCACCATTTAGAATGATATTAGCCATGGGCTTAGCGTAGATGGCCTTTATAATGTTTAGGAATGTTCCCATTACCCCAATTTTTTCTAGTGTTTTGAGCATGAAGGGATGCTGTATTTTATCAAATGCTTTTTCTGCATCTATTGAAATAATCATGTGATTCTTAACTTTAAGTCTGTTGATATGGTGAATGACATTTATTGATTTCCGAATGTTGAACCAACCTTGCATCCCTGGGATAAAACCCACTTGATCGTGGTGCACTATCTTTTTAATATATATTTGTATGCGATTTGCTAAAATTTTGTTGAAAATTTTTGCATCGATGTTCATTAAGGATATTGGTCTGAAATTTTCTTTCCTTGATGTGTCTCTGTCTGGTTTAGGTATCAGGGTGATATTGGCTTCATAGAACGAGTTTGGTAGGGTTCCCTCCTCTTCTATTTCATGGAATAGTTTGAGGAGTATTGGAATGAGCTCTTCTTTAAAGGTTTTGTAGAACTCGGCTGAGAACCCATCTGGTCCTGGACTTTTCTTTGTTGGTAGGCTTTTGATGACCTCTTCTATTTCATTGCTTGAAATTGGTTTATTTAAGTTGTGTATGTCCTCCTCGTTCAGTTTAGGTAGTTCATATGTCTCTAGAAATTTGTTGATGTCTTCAAGGGTTTCTGCTTTGTTGGAGTATAGATTTTCGAAATAGCTTCTAATTATGTTTTGTATTTCACTTGTGTCTGTTGTGATGTTTCCTTGTTCATTCCGAATTTTAGTAATTTGAGTTTTCTCCCTCTTTCTCTTTGTTAGTGTGGCTAAGGGTTTATCAATTTTATTTATTTTTTCAAAGAACCAACTATTTATTTTGTTAATTTTTCCGATTGTTTCTTTTGTTTCGATTTCGTTGATTTCGGCTCTGATTTTAACTATTTCCTGTCTTCCACTACTTTTGGTATTGGTCTGCTCTTCTTTTTCTAGTGCTTTGAGCTGTAGTGTTAAGTCGTTTATTTGTTGATTTCTACTTCTTTTTTGAATGCACCCCATGAAATAAATCTTCCTCTAAGTACTGCTTTCATAGTGTCCCAGAGATTTTGATATGATGTGTCTTTGTTCTCGTTTACTTCTAAGAATTTTTTTATTTCCCTCCTGATGTCTTCTGTTATCCATTCATCATATAATAGAGTATTATTTAGTCTCCAGGTATTGGAGAAGTTTCTGTTTTTTATTCTGTCATTTATTTCTAATTTCAATCCATTATGATCTGATAGAGTACAAGGTAGTATCTCTATCTTCTTGTATTTACTAACAGTAGCTTTGTGGCATAAAATATGGTCTATTTTAGAGAAGGATCCATGTGCTGCTGAGAAGAAAGTGTATTCATTCTTTGTTGGATGGTATATTCTATATATGTCCGTTAAGTCTAAATTGCTGATTGTGTTGTTGAGATCTATAGTTTCTTTATTCAATTTTTGTTTGGACGATCTATCCAGTGGTGAGAGAGGTGTGTTAAAATCGCCAGTATTATTGTGTTGTGGTCTATTTGATTTCTGGAATTGAGAAGGATTTGTTTGACGTACGTGGATGAGCCAATGTTCGGGGCATAGATATTTATGATTGTTATGTCTTGCTGATTTATGCTTCCCTTAAGCAGCATGTAATGTCCTTCTTTATCCCTTCTGACTAGTTTTGGTTTGAAGTCCACATTATCTGAGATGAGGATGGATACTCCAGCTTTTTTGCTGTGTCCGTGTGCATGGTATGTTTTTCCCCATCCTTTCACCTTTAGTCTATGGGTGTCTCTTTCTATGAGATGAGTCTCTTGCAGGCAGCATATTGTTGGATTTTTCTTTTTAATCCAATCTGCCAGTCTGTGTCTTTTGATTGATGAATTCAGGCCATTAACATTCAGGGTTATTATTGTGATATGATTTGTATTCCCAGTCAATTGACTCATATTTGTTTTTGACATGATTTGGTTTCTCCTTTATTTGGCTATTCCTTTAGGCTAGCGCCTCCTGTTGCTGATTTGCATCGTTGTTTTTCATCTCTTCCTCGTGGAATATTTTGCTGAGAATGTTCTGTAATGCTGGCTTTCTTTTTGTAAATTCCTTTAGCTTTTGTTTATCATGGAAGGATCTTATTTCATCGTCAAATTTGAAGGTAAGTTTTGCTGGGTATAAGATTCTTGGTTAGCATCCATTTTCTTTCAGGGCTTGGTATATGTTGTTCCAGGCCCTTCTAGCTTTTAGGGTCTGGATTGAAAAATCTGCTGATATTCTTATTGGTTTCCCTCTGAATGTAATTTGATTCTTTTCTCTCGCGGCCTTTAAAATTCTGTCTTTATTTTGTATGTTAGGTATTTTCATAATAATGTGCCTTGGTGTGGGTCTGTTGTAATTTTGTATGTTTGGAGTTCTATAAGCCTCTTGTACTTGGTTTTCCATTTCGTTCTTCAGATTTGGGAAATTTTCTGTTATTATTTCATTGAATAGATTGTTCATTCCTTTGGTTTGTTTCTCTAAGCCTTCCTCAATCCCAATAATTCTCATATTTGGCCTTTTCATGATATCCCATAGTTCTTGGAGATTCTGTTCATGATTTCTTACCATCTTCTCTGTTTGTTCCACTTTGTTTTCAAGGTTAAATATTTTGTCTTCAATGTCTGAGGTTCTGTCTTCCAGGTGTTCTATCCTATTGGTTATGCTTTCTATGGAGTTTTTAACTTGGTTTATTGTTTCCTTCATTTCAAGGATTTCAGTTTGGTTTTTTTTCAGTATCTCTAACTCTTTATTGAAATGATCTCTTGCTTCCCGTATTTGGTCTTTTAACTGTTGATTGGTGCGATCATTTAATGCCTGCATTTGCTCTTTCATCTCCTCCTTCAATGCCTGCATTTGCTCTTTCATGTCCTCATTAGCTTCCCTGATCGTTTTAATTACGTACATTCTGAACTCCCTTTCTGACATTTCTTCTGCTGTGCTGTCATTGGGTTTTATTGATGTAGTATCTAGGTTTGTTTGGGACATTTTCTTCCCTTGTTTTCTCATAATGGTCAGTTGTCAGTGGGACCCTGAGATATTGCAGTTTTCCACTATTGGCTTATAGTGTCCCAGTAGATTTCCAGTGTATCACCTCCCAGCCTTCAGTAGCCTGATGTCTTGGAGGAATCTGATAAAGCAGCTCATTCGAAGAATACTGCCCCTAGCCCCCTACTGGTTCCACGTTTTGGAACTGGCTCTGTGCGGAAATGCTCTCACTGTGGGCCTGCGCCGTGCAGCTGGCCGTGTGGGAAGAGCCCACTGCCGGAGTGTGGAAGACTACCTTGGGAAGACTCAAGCTGCCCTGCCTGGCTCCGATAAGCCACCTCTATCTGGGCCTGCCACCCGGGCTGAGCTTTACCCAGTGGGCAGACTCACCCGTGGCTCTATTTCAGTCCGAGTCTCTCTGTGCCTCCCCCTCTTAGCTCCTGGGTTCTGGAGCGACCGGGGGTGCAGTCTCCCTCTAGGCCGCCATCTTGGATCTCCCCGTGAAGAGAGCCCGCAGCCGGAGTGGGCAGAGTCGCCTGAAGAGGTCTCCGGCTGCCCTGCCCTTATCCCTGAGGCTGATTGCAGATCGAGGCTCTCCGCTGGTTCTTTGCAGGAGTACACTGCACTGCAGCGGCTCCGGGACTCGGAGCCTGCTCTGTTCAGAAAGGCTCTCACTAGCGGGCCAGTTCCGTTCCGAGAACCTGGAGAAGCTGGCTGTGTGGGCGGGGCCCACCGCCGGAGTGCGCAGGACTGCCTGTGGATGACTCTAGCTGGCCTGCCCGGCTCCGATAAGCCACCTCTATCTGGGCCTGCCACCCGGGCCGAGCTTTACCCAGTGGGCAGACTCACCCGTGGCTCCACTTCAGTCCACTTCAGTCCGAGTCTCTCAATGCCTCCCCTTCTTAACTCCTGGGTTCTGGAGCGACTGGAGGTGCAGTCTCCCTCTAGGCCGCCATCTTGGATCGCCCCCACACTATCTTTAATTTGAGCTCGAAACTCAATTTGGGTTGAACTTGATCACGAGAAACCATCCCATTTTTGTTTGGTAAATTTGGTTCTTAAAAGGCTTTCTTGCAAAGGATCTTAAGAGATCAATCAGTTCAACCTCCTTATTTTACGGTGAGAATTTTGACTTAAAGAAGGGAGATAATTTTGTTAACGTCTTACCAATAATCGCTGACCTTAAATGAGAGCCAGGCCTCTTTACTGAGCCTCTTCCCCATTTCTGACCCCTGCATGTCTGGCCCTATGGTGTGAGCCTCACATCCCACAGACACTTAGTAAGTTCATTGTACTCTAAAGGTGAATCACGGCAGGCAACTCGGTAGATATCCTCTGTGTTTTGAACAGTATCTAAGAAGTGAGTTCAAGATCTGCCCCTCTACTTCTCCCTCCCTCTCCCCCTCCCTCTCCCCCTCCCTCTCCCCTCTTTCTCCCCCTCCCTCTCCCCCTCCCTCTCTCCTTGCTTTCTTCTCTCCTGTTAAATGTATAAATACATTTCTCAAAACTGGGTGCATATAACCTTCCAACCACAGGCCATCTTTCAGTTTCAAAGGTTCATGCACTATCAGTAGAGACTAGAGTTTCCAAACCCACCCACACTTTGTAGCCTGTCTCTTGTGTTAAGAAGGTATGAACACTCATGAGACAACTGACAGAGCTTTTGAGAATAGTCTGTGTGGGTTTTCCCTCCTCGGTGCAAAACTAAGTGTGGGAATAGAACCTATAACCTTGACCTCATTAATTTACCTTCTGTAAAATGGCCCTCTGTAAATTTATGTTCTACTGTAATGAGATTATGAGTGTGATTTCATTCATTCAATAAATAGTAGCAACCCAGGGCTGGTGGCAGCCAGAGCACAGAGATCCTCGTGATAAGGATTTTGCCCTCAAGGGATTAGGATAAGCGCCCAGGTCACTAACGCAAGGGCAAGAGTGAGGTCTGCTGAAAGAGCTGAAGAGTTAGGAGGAGGGAGAGCGGCCTGCTCTGGGGACATCAGGCTTTTAAGGGTGGGAAGGGCTTCCGCTAGTCAGAATAGGGGAAAACGTTCAGTTGTATTAATAGTGGTTGATTAGACCCCTCAGAACGGATGTTGGCATGTGCTGAGCATAAAGCTAGGCATTATGGAGAGACCCTCTAGGAGAAGGTCCATCAAAGGAAGAGCAACGTAAATGTCCTGCTGAGGCTTTCCTTCATGGTGACATTCAGTAAGGACAATTGAAAGTCTCTGAGCATGGGCACAACATAGTCAGAGCTCTGCAGCATCCACTTCATTGGTCAGTCGCTGTAGATGAGTTGGAGACACAGGAGGCTAGAGAATGGAAAACCCTTAGGAAGTAACAAAGGCCAGAACCAGGATTCCCCACAGTGGGGTGTGGAGAGGGGATGGGGGTCTGCGGAGCTGAGATGAGCAGGACTTGGTAGCTGATTGTGTTGAATAGTTGTGGAAGAGGACAGCAATCCCCACTCCTCTGTGGCTTTGCTTTCCGTAGTTTCAGTTACCTGTGGTGTGAAAATATCAAATGGAAAACTCTCCAAAATAAACAATTCATAAGTTTTAAAATGCAGTATGAGGGCCTCAGGAAATCTAAAATGTAGTATAATGGCCTCTCGGGCAGTCTTGCTCCATCACGCCTGGGAGGTGAATCATTCCTTTGTCCAGTGTATCCAGGAGGTATATGATACCCATCTATTCGTCACTTAGTCAACTCAGTTATCAGATTGATCACCACAGAGTCACAGTGCTTGTGTTCAAGTAATCCCTATTTTGCTTAATAATAAACCCTAGGTTCTAGAGTAGTGATGCAAAGGAGACACTAGGGCAAAATATTTGAAGACAGGTTAACTTGGATGCTCTGTGGCACTATCATAGGGCATATGGGGGAGAACATAGTACATGGAGAATATAGAGGGTTCAGTACATGGTACATGGTTTCAGGCCTCCATTGGGGATCTGGAACATATCCTTCCTGGACAAGGGGTTTCAATCGTACAGGGTTTGAGACTGGGTAAGTAACAGATGACAGTACCTTTCAGAACATCAAGATCTGGAAAAAAGAAGGTAAATATGGTTTGGAACACATTGTGTTTAAGAAGCTAACAGAACATCGAGGCCGGGAGGTTAAGTACAGGAGGAGAAAACATGAGATTGGAAGGAGAGGGAGAGGGTGGAATGGTTATAGAGATTTGGAACATCTTTCACCCAGAGTCATTTGAGTCTGAGATAGTGTAAGAGATCATTATGGGATAGTGAGAAAAATGATGGCCAGAGATAGAACTGTGAATTTAGTGATCAGCAAGATGAAGAAGAGCCTGAAAAATAGAGGAGGAATCGTTAGAGATGGACAAGAAAAGAGCTCGGAATAGTGTTGGAGAAACAAACCAAAAGGCACATATAGGTGAAACTGCCATTTTGTCATTGAAAGACATTAGTGAATACAAGGGGAGCAGAATTAACGTTTGCTTTGATTTTGGAATTTATATTGCTTTCCTTTGGATTTCATAATGCATCTGTTTTTTCATAGACCTCCTCTTCAATATCTCAATTTGGTTCAGCTACATATTTGTAACCCTCTAGCTGGTTACAAGCAAATTATGTTTCTTTGCATGAGAACTGCAGTAGACATCAGAATCAATGTCATGGTGGGTCTTGCAGAGACTGTGGAGGAGATGCCAGTTATTTGATCACTGACTCAAGTGTTGATTGGATATAGTGTTCACTTTCTGTCACTGGGGCAAAATACCTGAGATAATCAGTGTGAAAGGAAGAAAAGGTTAATTTTGGCTCACAGCTTCAGAATTCTCTGTCCAAGTGACCAGCAGGGTCAAGTGGTGAAGAAGAACATCATGGCAGGCTGCAGGGTGGAGAAAGCCTGTTTTCCTCATGGTATTTGGAAAATAGAAGAGCAGAGGGGCCAGGGCCCCCATAATGGGCACACCTGCAATGACCTAACTTCTTCCTATGAGACCCCACCTCCTAAAGGTTCCACCAACTCTCTAAAACACCACAGACTAGGGACAAACCTTTAACACCTGGGCCTTTGGGCCATAGGGAAGCCTGCTGTGTACCAGGTGCTGTTCCATGCACAGGGAATAGATAAGTGGATAATGCTTGAAAATTCAAACCCATACTGAATTTTCTTTCTTGTGTAGTTGAGACAAACAATAAATAAACTGTAGCAAATAGATAACAGGTGCTATAAAAAGTTGGTGGGGGGACAGGAGTTCTAGGGGAGAGGTGTTTCTAATCAGATGGTCAGCGGAGGCCTAAGAAGTGGGTAAGGGCAGGGTCCGTGAAGATGTCTGGGTGAAGAGGAGTCAGCAAGTGCAGAGACCCTGTAATGGGCTCCTGCCTGCTGTGTTCGAGGGCCAGCAAGGAGCTCAGGTGGAGAAGGCGAGAGAGAGATGAGCGAAGGTGCAGAGGCCTGCTTGTGACCCCGTGATCATGGTGCACTTGGACTCCAAGTGTAAGGAAAACCCTTGAATGGCTTTGAGCAAAGGAATGAAGGTGGATAGGGATTGTTCTATCTGCAGGGGGGACGAGGGAGCAGAGAGAAACAGGAGGACCAGCCAGGCAGCCTTGGCAGAGTCCCAGGTAAGAGGTGCGGTGTAGGCAGCTTGGACTAGCATGGTACTGAGGAGTCGTGGGAGTGAGCGGAGTGTGAGTGTGTTCTGAAGTGAGGTGGACAGGGTTTAGCAGACCGGGTGTGTTGTGTGAGACAAGGGAGGATTCCGGGGGAGTTCACATTTTTCAGCCTGATCAACTAGAAAAAAAGAAGCATCGTCTTAGTTTGCTGGGGCTTCTATAACAAAGGGCCACAAGCTCGATGGCTCAGACTGCAGCGAATTTATTGTCTTGCAGTTTTGGAAGCCAGAAGTTCAAAGGCAAGGCCTTGGCAGGATCGGTTGCTTCTGAGGGCTGTGATGGAGAATCTGTTCCATACCTCTCTCCTTCCTTCTGCAGGTTTGCCAGCAGTTTTAGACCTTTCTTGGCTTCCGGATGCCTCTCCAGATCTCTGCCTTCATCTGAACTTGGCATTCTCCTTGTGTTGGGATCTGTGTCCCAATTTCTTCCTTTTGTAGGGTTCACTCCAGTATAAACTCATACACCTTCACCAACCCTACTCTAGTTGCTGAAGTAACTAGGTCACATTCTGATGCAATAAGGTCCCGTTCTGAGGCACTAGGAGCTAAGACTTTGACCTATAAAATTGGAGGGGGCACAGTTCCACCCATAATAGTTGCTACTCACAGAGATGACGAGGTCTGTGAGAGGGGTGGGTTAGGAGGCAGAGAGAAGATCAGCAAAGTTTTGAACATACTGAGTTTGGGGTACATATCAGACATCCAAGTGAAGAGGCCAGGCGGGCCATTGGATGAACAGGCCTGAAGTTCTGGGCAGGAGATAAACATTTGGAAGTCCCCAGCATATTGACAATATTTAAAACCAAAGCCTTAGGTGCGCTCCCCAAGAAAGCTAAGTTTGAATAGTAGAAGAGAAGAGTTCCAGAGAGTGATGCTAAGAGGCTAATAAGTATTGGGACCAAGACCAAAGCCCACAAAAATGTTAAATAAAAATCCCACATATGCTTGTCATTGTGAGAAAGCAATTACACTTCAATGATGATTTTACATTACATTCTAAACATTTACGAAGTCTGGGTGCTTCCCTGTGCGGTGCCCTCTGAGTCAGCCGGAGTGTGAATTGAGTTTTACCGGCTAATATGTTGAAGAAGTTACTGGTGCTGAAATGGAATGTTTTGAATGCCATAAAAAAGTCAAAGGACGCTAATAAAAATAATAAAGAGTACTTTTCTCAGAAGGAGAAACAACTTTGGAGAACATTGTTTCGGTCCTTGATTTAAGAAGTCATTTTCTAGAAAGGCCGTCATGGTACAGCGCTCTGAGCCGCTGCATAGTTTGTTCCTTCAGCTATTTCTGGTGAGAGGGTTGTTCAAACATTTAAAATGGTTTTTTAAAAATGTAAACATTAATGTGATTCTGCCGTGTTGTAACTAATTTGGAGAACAGAAGTCAGCACCATTACACAGGCAGCAGGGCCCCTTGGTCCCTTTTCTTTTTTCCATGTGCCTGCTGTTGTCCACACAGGCAGAAGCACCGACAGCCAGGTGACAGCACAGACCCACACCACTGTGCCCAAAGTCTTCTGAACATTTGCAGCTCGCTTTTTTGCTGATCCATGGCACGTGCTGCTTCCTCTGCCTCCTTTCTCTGTCTGGTGACCACCTAGGCAGACTTGAGTGCTCTGTTCAGCTGTCACATTTGGGCAGGTGTTTTCTGACTCCTGTATTCCCACCCTTCCCAGTAAGGAGAGCTGAACCCTCAGCACTTACCATGGGAGTTTATGTCCCCTACCATCTTGGTGGCAGAGGTTGGATTTTTTTAAGCATTTCTTTCTTCCATACCTCACATTGATTCAATGGGTAAATATTCAATAAATGCCTGTGAACTATTTAATAAATGCATGTGAACCATAAATGTGAACTTTTCCTGCTCAGTACACACCTAAAGCGTCACTAAACTATGACTCCTTATTAGAATTTTAAAAAGAGTTTGTTTGGAACGTACTGTTAACTAACATAGCAATATGTAAAATATCTTGAGATGACCCCCTTAAAGAGGATGCAAGCAGATGATTTCTTACAGGGTTACTTTTGTCCCTAAAGAGCTGTTCCCCAGAGCCCTTCACTTTCTAACGTTGAAAGTTACCTGAGATCTATGGGTTTTTGTTTTGTATTGTGTCCCTTCAAATTAATAAGCAAAATGAAGTAAATTGAACATAACTATGTAAGGTAACATGGAAATGTTCCAGAGTTTGGAGGGGTAAGATCGTTGGCAGTTACAGCGAGGAGAAACAATTCAATTAATGGATCATTTTGGAAGAGGGAGTTTTTAAAAAATCTGGTTTAATAGAGATCTATAATGAGAGTCTAAGTAAAGAGTGTTGAGAAGTACTGTAATAGCTCTTTGGTATCCAAACAGAAGAACAGCAAACACTACCATGATGATTTGGTGCAGGAGTCTTCTTATTGCCCTCAGAGTCTCCCAGGGAGTGCGGTTTTTGCGTATATGTGTGGGAGGGGTAGAGATTGTAAATATGCTCAACATTAAGAAAGGGAAGGAAAGTGTTCACATCTGATCGTTGCTCCTCTCTGGTTGTTGGGATGAGGCTTTGCCATGCGCCATTTTTGATGGGTCACTCTGTGATGGGTTTTGCCTTCATTCTGTTGAGTCACATAGCACATGACCCTAGAATCCATGGATGGAGCTGGGATTATTGACACATTTGGAAGTAAGCTGAGCAGCATGTGAAATGTACCATGAAAGTTTAATTACTAAATCTCAATTTCTTTCCCCAGCTCTACTTTACGAAGTGTTTCTACTGGATCCTCAAGACCTTCCAAAATATGTTTGGTGTGTGGCGATGAGGCTTCAGGATGTCACTATGGGGTAGTGACCTGTGGCAGCTGCAAAGTCTTCTTCAAAAGAGCAGTGGAAGGTAAATGTTCATGTGGGTGTTCCTTTTATGCATTCTTTCTCGTGTGTCGTTGACCTGAACAGTTAATATTACAGTGTTATTGGGAAAGTCTTAAAAAATATTTTGATGTAATCTAATCCAAAATGAATAGTAACAATGTCTTATCTAAAAACTATCTGGAGATTTTCCACTGAGCAATATTTAATGGGCCCAATGCAAAATTGCAAGCAGAGATCAACCAGACAAAAAGGCTGTGTTGTTTTTGTTGTTTGTCAGAGTTTGTTTTTCAGTGAGACTTAGAAAAATAATTCTGTGTCACTGTAAACTTAATTTGCATGATCCAGAATAGCATTTTTACTAGACACACACAGAATACAGCATCTCTGCCTTTTCTGAGTTTTCCTTATAAATATGTGTGTCAGTGGCCATTTAAAACATTCAATATTGGGATCCAGTTTGTGATTTTACAGACCAGCAATTCAGGCTCCTGGCCCCATTTGAGTCCTACCACCCTTCCTACTGAAGATTTCCAAACAGTACATTAAGTAAAAAAGTTGATTCGAAGTTCACCCAGTATATTCAGGCTTTCTTTTGCTTCTATCCAAATAATTGTACTTCTTAAGTAGAGACAGATGTTTTTGCCTTCCCCTACCCTCACTTATAAGTAATTAATATCACTTAGGCTACATGGTTTTATTGATGTTGAACACTATGAATGTGTAGTACTTTTGCTCTCGGTGGAAGTATTACTGTGCCTTTGACACTTAAGTTCACTAAAGAGCTCTACATGAAGACCCCCTAAGGTTTATTTCTCAAGGAAGTTTTCTGAGATATCAAATTTTCAGAGACTCAAACAAAAGCAATGTGAGTGTTTCACCTTTGTTTTTCCAGGGACCACAAAGTAGTGTCCTTAGTTCTGGGATGAAAAAGCCAACCAAGTAATTATTTCTTTCCTTTTGGGATTGATTTTTTTAATTATTTAATTGATATTACTTTTTTTTTCATTATTTACACTACTGATTATTTGATAGTCCTCATACACAGCATTGAATTGGTAGTTAGGACTTTAATAATTCTTTCCCAGATATGGGCTCTTGGTTTCAGGTGGCAGCAAGTTCAACATAAACTGGCTTAGGTGCCAGTGGAAATCTGTTGGCTCCTGTACTGGAAAGGTCTAGTGCGGGCTTGGCTTCGGGAAAGCAGTGGTCTTAAGCCAGGTCATTAGAACTCTGTCCCATTCTCTTGCAGGGCCCTGTTCTCTTGCAGGTTCATTCATGATGCTGAGACAGCTACCAGGTCTCTGTAAAAAGGAGGTTTTCTGCTTCCCACAGTTCCTTTAAAAGTTCCCAATAAAACCACCTCAGATTGAACTTGGCCCATAGGATTCACTCCAACCCCTGTGGTGAGGGACATAGGGATGGAATGGGTAGATCTGACTGGAGTCAGACAACCTGAACCACCTAGACCCAGAAGGGAAGGGTGTTTCCCCTAGTGAAACAATGGGTTCTATTATCAGAAGACTGATTTTCAAAGACCAGGAAAAGTAAGTTTGTGAAGTACTGAAGTCAGTCTATTTTCTAAGGCTAGTCCCTCCTCCTCTCTTGCCTTAATTACACGATTGACTCCGTAGAAGATAAATAGATGAAATATATTTCTGGCACCTTCCTAATGCCATCTTATACCTTCCAATACAAGAGCTCCCCCTCCTAGGCTCACTCGTTAGTGAACAAAGTAAGTGATATGTAAAAATGGGGACTGAAGTGGAGCAATGTTTTTTTGATTATGTCATTATGAACCCCAGTATTATGTGCACCTAAAATGAACTCATAAAAAATAAACACAGCACTGTGGGGAAGGCATTCTGAAGTGGGCCGGGAGAGCCTCCAGGCAGGCCAGCTGCCTCCACCTGTGGGTCAACCTCATATCAAAACCCACATTGTGACTCTGCAGAATCTGCCCTTCTCTGCTGAAGCAAAAGGTTTTCAAGATGTCCTTGCTTAGTTTTTGTTGTGTTTGGTGTTTTTTGTTCAAGTACCCAAAGCAGCAGGAGTTGCTTTTTAAACTCAGAATAAAATGTGAACAAACCTACAGATAGATGCATCATTTTCTTTCTTTGGAAAGCTGATCAGTCACTGGGAGATGGAACTTGCTAAGTGCCTTTTGGGATTTTTGTTAATATAGTTTATTCCCCATTTATTTGGGAATTTGAACTTCAGCATTTATCTGTGTGAAACCGGCTATAGATTTAAAACACAAACTTGATGTGAGTAAAGACCACTTTGTTTTTATATTGGTATATTTTATATTGGTATATATTATCCCATGAGTGTGTGAGAGAGAATACAGACAGGGGAGCAAAAAGGCTCTTTCTATCAGAGCTTTTGGAATTAGAAATGTGAGACTTTTTATGATACATTATATAGTTTGAAGCATTCATTTCACAAAATTATTATATATCCAGGTTATTTTTATTCCCATTTTCCAGATGAAGACATGTAGGCTCATGTTTAATTTGAATCTTAAGGCCAAACTTAGACCCATTCTGACTCTTGTGACTCCAAAGGTAGACACAACCCTATAGCTTTAGAATTCTAGGTCTCACAGTCTGTTTTGCCATCTCATTCTCAAGTCCAGGGAACTTCCACACTGCGTTAATCTGTTCATGCCTGTTGGGGCATAATAAAGGAAGCAATTTAAGTATTGTTGTTTGATACCCTTAGTATGTGGGCACATGTGTGACTATGTAACATGGCATAGTGTGTATGCATGTTTGTGTATTTGAATATTTGGTTTTCTGATTTCCCTTCTTGAGAATTCACAACAGAAGTGGGTAGAGGTTGCTGAGATGAGGACATTTGGTTAAAACTAAAAGAAACTAAGAGCACTAAGGAAAGACATGGAGATGATCACTGCAGAGCAGACAGGAAGACAAATGCAGCAGCCTGAGCTCTGAGCTACTGACTGAAGGTTTTATGCTCCTGAGAAGTCACACTAAAGCTTGCTGTAATTGCATAGAGGTGACTATAAATTATTTTTAAAGTGTAAGTTATGTTCTTTGTGTTCTGCTTAATGCAACATATATGTGTGCTTTATTTCTGCTTATACATGTAATATAAAGATACTTAGAACTTTCCTCCAGAGTACCTTATTTGCCAGTATTACCAGTTAATTACCATATTATTGTACCCTGCAAATGGATGTTTATGATTTTTTTTTTTTTTTTTTTTTTGCGGTACTGGGGATCGAACTCAGGGCCTTGTGCTTGCAAGGCAAGCACTCTACCAGCTGAGCTATCTCCCCAGCCCAGATGTTTATAATTTTATCTTTAAATTTGAATCTTTTATTTGCCTTGAAGATTTTTAGGACCTTTCTGACTTGAAAAAGAATAAGCATATATATTTTTAAAACTTTATTTCTTCCTCATGTTGGTAAATGGGCTGGCTTTAGTCGAAGACCTGGTTTCAATTTCTTACAGCACTCGCTAGATGTGAGATTAAGGCAAGTTATTTAACTTATCTGGGTCTCAGTTTCTTTTTCTATAAATGGGAAAAGCAATATTGCCCTGTCTTAACATTGCTATGAAAATACAGTTACAGTGCAAATTTTATAAATTTCAAAGTAGAATCAAAATATTAGATCATTATTACTCTCTAAGAACAAATGTAAAGTTCTCTGCTAATGTCTGTGCACAGAGATGGCGTCAATGATAGATTGGACCGTTAGGTCTTCATTTTTCAACTGTACATTTTTCTTCATTAGATTGTCATTTTCTTCCTTAAATATGTTATTTTGTGTCTAGAGCTGCCCTTTGAGATGGAAAGATCCTTCTAGATTAGCAGTTTTCAGTGGTGTAAGCGGGGAGATTGAGAGTGTATGGAAATTTCCTGGACTAACTTTTCTCATCTCGACTGGACTGTTGGGTTTTCCTCCCTTGAGGGACCTCCTTGCTGATTGGCAGCATTCCCACCTTTGGGAGTCACACCGTGGAGATAATACTGAAAGCTACCAGCTAGACTTTTAGCTTTGTTATAGAAGTCTTTAGGGTCAAGTCAGGATCTTATCTTTAGAACCTAGCAAAGTTGTAGATATTAAGTACCCCCAGGAAATAAATATCTGAATGCCTTCATGAATGTACTTTTGTGACATATGAGCAATCAAAGTTAAATGACTTCCCCCAAATTTATAAATTGCCAGTGGAACTGATCCAAGAATTCATGTAGGCCTTTTGACTTCTAATCTGTAATTTCTAATTCTAGTTAAGAGTTTTTACTGGGTCTCTTTGCAACTGTAAAATGTTGTTATTTCGTCTTATCTGTGTGTTTTACCAGTGATCCCTCAATGAACAGAGCTGCCGAGATGCAGCATGCTATTTTACAACCTAATTTCCTTCTCAGATACACAGTATATGAGTAGTGTCTGGAAGACACAGCTATCACAAATCATTGAATAGTTTTAAGGCTGTAAAAGAGGAAGAGTGTTCATTATTATGTAAAATCAACTGGATTTATACTTTTGTAAGCAGACCTGTAAGGCTGAAGAGTCGCTATCTTGGTAAGGTCAGCCAAATCATTTGATGTCAATTTCTGCACTCAGACCTTTCCCTTGCAAGAGGAGACCTGTAAGTCTCTTTCTTGAAATGAAATTGCTTTGGAAATATAATTGCAGGTTAATCTTAGGACTTTTAAAATATGCAATGTATTAAGACTACCAAGCCTGTGAACAGATAGCTCATTCCTTTCACATGTGGTTCATAGCATACAGGTCAAGAAGCTTTAAACTGATTGATTGATTAGTCTGTGGGAAAAATGTTTTTAAGAAAATGTTATGGCTGATTAATAGTTGATTTTCTTTGCTTCTGTAAAATTAATGGGTGATATGAACAAGCCCAGAGTCAAGTGCGTCTCACTGTGTCTAAAACCCAAGTTATCTCTACCAGTACTGTGTATGCATATGCTCCTGAGCAAGAGGGAAGAGAAGCAAGAGTGTGAGCAAGCAGGAGGTGTGTGTGTTGGGTGGCACAATGGACAGCTGTGTCACAACATAGAGAACTTCAATGGAGTGGACACAAGCTAAATCAGAATATAAAATAATAACTCAAATATAACTATCCCTGTAGAACTGACAGTACAAAATTAAGGTAATGATAAAGCTGGGAAATAATTTAATATCTACTTGTCAGATGTCTTCAGTTAATAATGTAAGATACAGCCCCTCATGTTCCCAGGAACCCGGTAGAGGAAGCTAACGGGCATCCAAGTACATTGTCACGCCTGTGGAACCTGCTATTTCAAGGGAGGGAAATCGAGGACTTGGCTTACAGTGTTCCTTCCTTCTACAGATTGAGTTGAAGGTTTCTTTTTGATTTTTTTTCCTTTACCAGAAATTAGGAATCAGTAACCCAGTTTTTCTAATTATTTTCTGTAAGAAATTAAATAAATATCTGCCCCGTGTGTCATATCTCTGATTTTTAGGAACTCTTTCCTTCCTTACGTAAGCATGAGGCTTTAGTGTTAATGGCAAGTGTTTGCCCAGATGTTTGCTATCCCTGCAGTTGGTTGCTATGGAAACACACAGAGCCATGACATTTAGGTCAGCCTGGAAGGTCAGGGAAGGCTTCTCAAAGAATTGACCCCCAAACTGAAACTAGAAAGATTAAAACTGGCAGTGCTGAGAGGAGATAAGGACAGGTGACCTGCACAGGACATCAGAAACACTTTCTTGTTTCCACTGTGTAAAATTTGAGGTGTGAGCATTAAAAGTGAGGGTGAATAAGCAGATGGGGACCAGGTCCTGGACTCCGAGGAGGAGCCTGAATTCCTCCTTGGGCACCACAGAACCTCAGAGTTTTCACACAGCAGAGTGGTAAATTCAGCTTTGCTTTATAGATTCAAATGGGGACAGTTCTAGTTTCATCATTAAGGTGGGAGCTAGGACAGACCTAGGCCGAGGTGTTAAGGGACTGAGAATGGGAAGAGCGAAGACTCCGAACACGGGCAGCTCTATATTAGAAGGGGAAAAGCGAAACTCTAGGATGATTTCCCAGACCTGGCTCCTGAAGCCATTTGCTGAGATTAGGAACATTGGAGTGGCCCAGCTTTGGGGGCATGGGAGGAAAGGTTTTTTTTTTTTTTTTTTTTTTTTTTTAATTAAAAATTTAAAAAATTTTTTAATATTTATTTTTTATTTATATACAACACCAGGATATTCCCTGACATAATCACAAAAGCATGGAACACCACCTGCTCCAGTTTAGGCCCCAGCCGGCTCCTTTGTCTTCTCTACTGATCTTTCTTCTATTTTGATGGAATTCACTCTCCCCTTCTTTTTTCCTTTCTTTCTCTCTTTCTTTCATTTTACACCACCTCCCCCCCTCCATTTTGGAATGACTTCTGCATATCAGAGAAAACGTTTGACTTTTGACTTTTCGAAAGTGGCTTATATCACTTAGCACGATAGTCTCCATCCATTTACCAAATGCCGTAAAGTCATTTTTCTTTATGGCTGAGTGATACTCCGTGTGTGTGTGTGTGTGTCTGTGTGTGTGCGTGTGTCACATTTTCTTTATTTGTTTGTTATGGAAACTAGGTTTGGTTCCATAGCTTGGCTATTATGAATTGTGCTGCTGTAAACATTAATGTGACTGCATCACTGTAGTATGCTGATTTTAAATCTTTTGGATATATACCAAGGAGTGGGATAGCAGTTCCATTAATAGATTTTTGAGTAATCTCCATACTGCTTTCTGGAGTGATTGAATTAATGTACAGTCCCACCAACAATCTATGAGTGTCCCTGTTTCCCCACATCCTCACCAACATTTATTACTTGTATTTGCGATAATTGCCATTCTCATAGAGATGAATTCTCAAGGTAGTTTTGATTTGCATTTCCATAATTGCTAGAGATGTTGAACGTTTTTTCATATATATGTTTAGCATTTGTATTTCTTCTTTCAAGAAGTGTCTGCCCATTTATTGATTGGATTATTTGTGGGGGGTTTTGGTGTTAAGTTTTTGTATATTCTAGATATTAATGCCGTGAGGAGCAGATAGATTTTCTCACATTTCATATGCTCTCTCTTCATGTTCTTGCTTCCTTTACTGTGATAAAGCTTTATTTGATGTCATCCCACTTTACTGATTTTTTTATTTTGTTTCTTTGGCTTTAGGGGTCTTTTTGAGGAAGTTGGTTCCTGTGCTGATGTATTAAGTGCTGGGCCAACATTTTCTCCTAGTAGCTGCAGTTTCTGGTCTAATTCGTAGGACTCTAATCCACTTTGAATTGATTCTTGCTCAGGGTGAGGTATAGAGGTTCAGCTTCATTTTTCTACATGTGGATACCTAGTTTTCTCAGCACCATTTGTTAAAAAGTCTGTCCTTTCTCCATCTTACATTTTTGGTATCTTTGTCTATTTTCAGATAACTGTATTCATGTGGATTTTTCTCTGTGTCTTCTGTCTTCTTCCATTGGTCTTTATGCCTGTTTTGGTATTGGTACCATGCTGTTTTTGTTACTGTAGCTCTATAGTGTAATTTGAGGTCTGGTATTGAGATGCCTCCTGCTTCACTTTTCTCATTAAGGATTGCTTTGGCTATTCTAGGTCTCTTCTTTTTTCAAATGAATTGCAGAATGACTTTTTCTAGTTCTGCAAAGAATGTCATTGAACTTTCTATGGGGATTATGTTGAATCCATCTAGCACTTTTGGTAGTATGGACATTGGACAATATTACTCCTACCTGTCCAAGGACATGGAAGATCTAGGAAATGTCCTTTCATTCAGCAAACATTTCTTCATTCCCTGCTGTATGCCATACATCATAGTAGGCATGTCTTAGGACATCTTGGACAAGGATCAAGTGAATGAAATAGACAGTGGTCCCAGTCTTGATAGAACTTACAGTCTAGTGGGGAGTGTTTAAGAGGTTATACATAATAAATCAGTTGTTCATATAATATTGGAAAAGTTGATAGGTGCTATGCAACAAAGGATCATTAGGGTAAAGCAGATAAAGGGTGAAGTGAGGTTTGGAATGAGTTTGAGATGTCTCTGGAACCTTCAGGTGTACTTAGCAGGAAGTTGAATGTGTGATACTGCAGCTTTGGGGAACAAGGCAAGATAGAAAGTAAAGATTATGGAATAATCATTCATGAAAGTAGATGCAGTTGCCCAAGAAATAGACTTTTAGAGAGACAGTAAGCTGAGGTTAGAACCTTCGAGAACATACGTCTAGGACAGCGACTTTGTACACATGGCATGTGTACTTCTCCGAGTTGTATGCTGAAGAGACTTAGTTGCTTGGCGTCTAATGATTCTTACTGAATTTTAGACACTATTGAATCTGTACAATTTTCAGTGCCAGTTTTGTTTCTATATTCATCGTTATCCTTTGATTACTATGGAAACTTAGCCAGTCCAGAGCCCTGAAAACAACATGACTGGGATGTGCTTTGGTAACCAGTGTAGAAGCACTGCCCAATACATTGGTGGTACTGAAGAAACGCTTGCTCTGTGGAAATTTCCAGGCATTGACTAATCACAAGTTTTGGGCTTTTCATGCAAGAAAAATTCATCAACTGTAATCTAATGAAACTGGAAAAAAGCTTCAAGGCACACAGTAGCTTCTATGAGAAATTATTCTTTGAAGAATACACAGACTACTAGCAAAAGGACATAAATCTCAGCAAGACTTCCAGTGTGAGTGTGTGTCCTTCGCCACCTTGGTAGCACTTGAGCTTCTAGGATCTATTCATTTGAGCACCAAGGATGGAGAACTGAAAAATGAGAAGTCTTCCTGGGGGATTGAAAGGTTCATTTGGAAAATATTTTACTGGTTAAGACTGTTGCCAAGAGATTTCTCAGTACTACTTGTGAGAAGGTGATGGTGGGTCAGTCCCCAATTTTTCCAGAACATAAAGGACATATCTAAATAATAGGGCAGACAAAATTGATCAAAAATTAATTCAGAGGCTTGTTCCAGTGGAAAGGATCGGGTGTTTCCAGTCTGCCCTTTCATCTGTAGAATTTAACATGATGAACCAGATCACATTCCTGATATAGAGAGGTTTTGTGTAAGAAGGTGAATCTAACTGGAAGTGAACTCTTGCCCTCACACCCCAAAATAAATAAATAAAATTTTAAAAATTTGTTCATTTTTGATAACTGAGAAATATGTGGAATCCACCCTTGTTTCTGTCTCCATGACATTTGTTTCACTGAAGTAGAAAATAGGTTGAAGCGATTTATTAGAAAATGATTTGACACAGGAACATGGAAGCCAAAAGTAAGTAGTATTGTCTACAGAGAGCTTCTTGTAGCTTATCTTTTTAAATCAAGGTGCACTTCATGGGGCAAATTTGAAAAGTAACAGAGGTGCAGGAAGTAATTTTCCAAGTTATTCCCCATGTGTATGTGTTTGTTTACAATGCAACTTGACCCAGAAAAAAAAAAATCCAAGCAGTTCACCGGTTTCCATGAGTTAATGTGAAATTTTTAAAAAAGTGAAATAAAAAAAAAAAAGTGGGAGAAAGGGAAGAGGAGAGCAGAGAAGAGAAGAATGGAGCCAGGCAGGGAAGCATACTGAGAATGTATGCCCCAAGGCCTTCGTGGAGGTTGGCTATGCATTTGGCTCAGTTTTCTAGCAGCCAATCCAAAGTCAATGAGTCACCTGGCCTTCCATCCTTTAAAAGCTAATTAAGGGAATGGATGGTTTATTGAGCTCTTTGGTTTTAAGGTACTGGTTCTTTCTATTTGTGAATCATAACCTGAGATTTAAAAAGTAACTCTCCTATTGCTGTCCTGTCAGCCAGCCTTTCCATACTGACCAGAACACCTGACAAGAGGGGGAGGAAAGATTCTTTTTCGCTGTCATTTCAGGGGATCCTGTCCATGGTCCATCCAAGGCAGAAACATAATGACTTAAGGGTGTGGTAGAGGAAAGCTGCTCAGCCCCTGGTAACCAGGAAGGAGAGAATGAGAAAAGGAACTAGAGAGAAGATAAGCCCTTCCATAGCGTGCCCAGTTCCTCCAGCTAAGTCCCACCTCCTGATAGGCCATCAGCCATCAGTGGATTAATCCATTTGATGAGGTCAGAACCCTTATGATCCAAGCATTGTCTAAAAGCCCCACCTCTGAACCTTGCCACACTGGGGACCAGGCTTTCAACACATGAGTTTTTGGGGACATTCCAGTTCCAGACCATAACAGCTGCTAATTGAGTATTTTGGTTTATATTCAAGGAACAGTGCTGAAAAAAGGCTTTATTCTGTCAATCAGTTGCTCCTATAATAGCTACTACTTATTGTGCACTTAGTAACTGCCAGACACTGTGCAAGTACTCCATATTTTCTCATTTATTTCTTATAACAGCTGTTTTAGTTAGCTTTTTGTTGTTATGACCAACATGCCTACCAAGAACAACTTTGAGGAAACATTTATTTGAGGCTCAAGGTTTCAGAGATCTCAGCCCATAGATGGGAGACACCATTGCTCTGGGCCCAAGGGGAGGTAAAGTAGAAGTGCCCAGCCAAGGAAAGCTGCTTAGCTCCTGGTAGTCAGAAGGCAGGGGCCGGGTGGGGACTGCAGGAAAGATGCATTCTTGTAGGTCACACCCCAGTGACCCACCTTTTCCAGCCTCCCCCCCCCGCCCCCCGCTCTACCTACAGTTACCAACCAGTCATTCAAACTAGGATGGACTGATTAGGTCACATCTCTCATAATCAAATAATTTTGCCTCTAAATATTTCTGTATTAACAGGAGATGTGGATGACACCTCATATCCAAACCATACCAAGCAAGCTTTTTGTTTTGGGGCGTGTTTATTTTGGCCCAGGGCATGCTACGGTTTTAACACAGGACCTTGCTCATGCTAGGCAAGTGCTCTGTCAATGAGCTACATCCCCAGCCTCCACAACAACCTTCTGAGATCAATGTTTTTTGAATTTGGAAGGGCACTACCTTTGAACTCTCTAAGAAATTGTTATGACAGAGAAAACACTGATTTTTAAATACAGTCTGATCTTTCAACTCTTAAAAATAGTCAATATTTATTATTAAGCACTTATTTTATGCTCATTATGCCAAGAACTTTGTATTCTCATTTTAATCCTCATAATAATCCTAGGACATAGGTAGGACCCTTGCATGTCCTCCTGCTAGAGGTCAGTCCACTGAGGCACGTAAGAGGTAAGTAACTTGTCTGAGGTCACACACTTAGAAGGAAGTGGCAGAGCTGGGATTTGAACCCAGACGGCCTGTGCTCCCCCAGTCTGTGTACTTAACACATAGGCTATCCTGTCTCTCAGAGTTCATCAGATCCCAACTATTTTTACCCATCAAAAAGTAGAGCAACAGCTCTGGCTTTAGAATACTTAGGAAGAGCACATTATAATTTAATAGTTATCTTGCTATACTCTAAATAATTAACTCCTTGCCATTCCAAGTTGAAACTCTAATTTGAATTTCTGTTGCCCTAATGGGAAAGAAATTGGGTAGTCTCTATTTTTTCTTAAGGAATGAACTTCATATTTTAAAAAAATTACCATTACCATCCTGAAGTACCTCTTTAACATCTTGATATTAATCTAAAGCTGTATTTAAAACTTTTATCTTCCTGTGTTTCATTTCCTGTGTGTGATAAAAATTACATGCAGCCTATCAGGCCCAGAGAACCATGGGGAGAATGGTCTTCCTTGTACAAAGCTAAGTGCTACTAACACTTCAGCTCTTTGATGTCTGTTTCAAGCCTTGTGGCTCAGAAACATCCCAGGAGTTGAGGACACAAAGCTGCTCTTAGAACTTGCTCTCTTGGTGAAATGAGGATCATGTAACTTACATGATTTGATATTCTTGGGGATTATTGGACACCGAAATGAAAATTGCTAAATTGACTGCAATCAACTACCAAAATAGAGCCCTGGACGGATGGGTAGATGTTTATGTTGACTTGAGAGGAGGCAGGGGTGAAGTGGAAACCTGGAGACTAGGGACCAAAGACATCCCTGCAAGCAGAGCCAGCCACACAGAGGCCTGGCCCCGTAGAGTAGGTCTATACCTACTGAGCAAAGACCCTGGGGTCCGGGTCCAGGCTGTGATCCTGGAATGAGAAATCTCAGCCCTTCTCTTAAATTTGTATAGTTCTTTCCAGTAGAACATCAACCCAGTGGCTTTGCAGTGTTGTCCCTTGGTGCCCTGCGGGGTCCCTGCAGGATACTGCCTAGAAGAGGAGACAACTGGGATGGGATTGTGAATGAAGGAGAGTAAAAAGGGTGTGACTGCAAAAGGACCTGGTCCAACGAAGTGGGAGACCTGATTCAAGAGGTCCGAGGGAAGAACTGGCAGGACTGGATGGTAAATGAGTGCTGGAGATGGCTGGCAGTCATTGACAGAGATTTGGGGGAGAAACACTAAGTACAGGGCAGGAGTGGAGTTGAGAATCATAGAGGCTGTAGGGACCAGTTCTCACAAGGGATGAAACTGCTCAGGTGAGTAGGAATAGGAAAGTCAGAGAGAAAAATATTGAAAAAATGTGCTCTTTTCCTGGTGATGTTTTCTTGACAGTTTTAAAATAAAGAAATGGCAGTTTGGCAGTAGATCAGCTGATGTCAGCGGCTGCCATGACTGTTTGGTGCAGCTAATGGGAAGCTGTGAAATTGAAAGGCTGGCAGAGGTATTGGGCCCTTGGCAACCTATGGGACAGGTCTACTTAGGGATTGTGGGGGAATTGTGTGCTGTTGTTATTCCTGATGGTGGAGGTACTGAGTGACGATTTTAGCAACTTGAGGCACCAAAGGGAGCCACAATATGAAGCTACTCATGATTGGGAAGGCAGAAAAATTCTCTAGGAACCAAGAAAAGATGCCAGTGTTTCCAGGCTCCCAAATTTTTCATATAATATTTTGCTCTTAAAGAGTGCACCGAGTGCAGTAAGTTTTGTTATTGTTGTTTTCTTTTAACCTCACTCCTGCTGTCTCCACTCACTGCCCATGCTGATTCCTTAGCCAGAGAGAGGGGGGGGGGGGGGCTGGTAATGGTTACTCTTGAGATAAGCAGACGCATGGAAAACACACACATGCTTTTTCCAAAAGCTCTGCCCCACTTCACTCAGTGGCTCAGGGATTGCTTTCTGAGGCTGAAGAGAAGGCAGAAATCCTTGTATTTCAGCAAGAACTCAGAACCACCCACAATTATCATAAAGATATTTGGTATGCGTTTACCTTGGTTCTCTCTCTCACACTCACATCTTTGTACATAGACAAAATGCACATGGTGAGAAGAACAGATTGACCCCAAGGAGTGAAGCTCACAGTTATGGCAGAGCGATGTGGATCCTTTCCATTTTTCCCTCAAGGAGATCTTATTTGAAGCTCTTTAATAAACACAAGCTCTTGGAATGTGTGGACTCTATATTGACAAAAGCATCAGCTTCCTGTATGTGCTGTGTTGCTCATTAACAGCAAACTTAGTCCCACACCACAAAGAACGACCCCTGAGAAAGAGTGAGGAATGTGTTTCCCTCATTCAGGCAGGAAGCCTTCCACCTCTAAGATGTCTGTGATGTTTTTAGTGGAATCTTTAAATTACTCCCATTTGACAGTGTGATACGTCTTTATAAAAATGTTTTATTTACTTTTCCAACAGTAAGAACTGGAAATAATGCAAAAGATGGAAGAATATAAATGTAGAAGGACATACCTAGGAACAAAAATTGGAAAGTCACTTATACTCAAGTAGCAGAGCAATTGATGGTGTGAGGTTTTTAGGAAGTGTGATATAAATTCGTGCTTCTGTACCACACTGTAGATAAAGTGTAGGCTCAGTAAGTTATTTTTATATATTTCAGTGGAATGAAAACATAATATGGGGGAAAATAAGGGCAACAAATACTTCCTCCTTCTTTCTGATCCCTTTGTATATGTTACTTTCTCCAGTTCAGAAGGAAGAACCAGCACTTGAGTTTGGAAATTCATACCCCATGGTAGAAACCTTTCAGTAAGACTTTCAGTAAGTGAAAGCCACTTGTATATTACTCAACAATTTGAATCCTTATTATGAATTTCTCTAGAAGGAAGCTGTTTAACAAAGGCGTCAACATAGATTCCAGAGTCATTTTTATGGAAGAAGGGCACTGCCCACTCTGTTTCCTCGTCTATAAACTACAGAAAACCTTAAAAGTATCTGTCCTGCCCATGTCAGAGTTAGAAAGATAAAAATTAGTACAGGTATGTTTAAACGACTTAGGAAACAACAAAGGACTGCTTTATACACCTTCCATTTAAAAATATGTCCCCTTCTTCAGAATTGAATTAGCATACCGTGGTTCTCAATAAAAGGCAGGATATTTAAATGGCAGCTCCTTTTTGTACATGATACATATCTGAAAGAGGAAAAAGGTAAAAATGGTAGAAAAACAGAGCCAGTTTGCATGCTCTCTGTAGATCTTAAACAATTGGAAAGATCACAACCACTTCTTCCTTTTTTATCTTTAATTAACTGTCCCAAGATTTCTAAAACACTTTGCATTCTCCTACACTCCCACTTCTGTTGAACAACTTAATTGGAAAACCAGTGCAGAATTAGTCTAGGTTGATTGCTTTTTTAATCTGACTTGTACCATAGAATTTTCCTAGTAACCAGGCTGCACAATTTGATTTTGCTAGGATTGCATAAGTACTAATTGTTTTTGTTTGGGTTCCATTTTATTTTTGTTGATATCCAGGATGAACTGAAATCATGTTCAAAAACAAAGAGGAATGAAAAGACTATTAATAGCCATTACATAGAAATCTTAAATAAAAATCACTGTTTAAAAGAGAATACTTGAAATTTTTATAGAAATGCCCTTGCTAAATGATATTAGATCCCCCCAAAATCCTTCAACCAACCTTCCCTTTCACTTTTTTAAAATTAAGTGTACTTCTGACACATCTAATTAGGATTCATTTGAAGAGCTTCAGTTGCTGTAATTGGTGATACTTAAAATTCAGCATGTTTATGTTGCATCTCAGAAATATCAAAATAGCTGACCTTTTCCTAATTTAACCAGCATCTCAGAGATCAGAGCTGTAATAGCAACTAAGGTCAAATCTCACTGAAACATAAAAACCCAGATTCAGAACTTCGAGAATCAAGCCAGGAACCGGTGGCTGAGAAGACAAATGAAGAGGCAGGTTACCAGCAGGGCTGGAGCCAGTTTGAGATAGAGCAGCCATTGGAAATGGAAAGGGAAGCCCATCTGTGCCCACAGCACAGAGCCAGGCACACATTCCAACACCTCCTGTCCCTTTAGCCACATATGCTGAGTGCTCAGGGTACCAGGCCCTGTACTTCATTCCTATTAAAAAGATGTGGGTCTCAGATACCACACTTGAATTTATTCTCAGCAGCATGTGTAATTTTCTAATCATCCTACTGTATTTCGAGAATTACCTGTAACACAGAATAATCACACTGAGCTTTAAGAATCAACTTTGTCTCTTTTCAGTGAAGCAGTATCAAGCATTCAAAAATCGAATGAAACCAGGAAGGATTTCCTTTTTTGCAGAATTTCTCAGTAAGAAACTCAGTTCACTAGGCAGGATATTGGAGTATTCAGATACTGGTACCTGTTTTCTTTATCAGACCAAGTGGTAATTTATAGTAATAACACACCAGGAAGAGATGTGAGAAGAAAAAAAGAAATTATTTTAGTAGGAAAAATTAACCCCCGTTCAGCCATTAATACATTCTTGAGCTTTCTCTTTCTTTCTTTAAAAGTACATTCTCTGTAAAAGAAACCAGGACATTCTTGCATTTTAAAAATTATGTGAAAAGTCAGCAAATTGCATTTCCTATAGTGAGAGATCACATAAAAAAGGTATGTTTCTTCATTTATGTAGAAAAACAGTGGACTTTCCGTTTTGCCTTTACCATAGATATAAGTACTAATTGTGCTTTTTCTTTAACTATCCAGTAGGATCTGAAATTACACCTTGAATAGTAGTAATAAAAAAGTTAATAGATATTAATAGAAAGATTGTTCTTCAAGGAACGTACTTTAAGAAATACTTACAGAAATACCATTATAAATGGTTTTAAGTAATTCTCTGAGAAATTTTCCCTTTAAATTTTGCAATTAAATATATTATTAAATTAAATATGTTAATATATCTGATCAGGATCTCACTGAAGATCCTCAGTTGCTAACTGGATCGCAAGAGGAATGTGAGGTCAGATATTTTTGTTGATATGGTACCTTCATGAAACTTTGTTTTTAAATCCTTAACTCTGTCTTAAATACTTTTTAGTTACTGAAATATATTGAAGTTCAAACATTGGTAAACATTTTTTTTTTCATTTTTCACTTTGTTAATTTGTTTTCCTTTAGCAATTGCCTTATAACATTTTTCTAGCACACACTTGGGTGATTTGGATATTCTGTGACTTGGGAAGAATCATTATTAAGCACAAGTCATTAAGCAGAGAGATGTGTAGCTAAAAGGCAATACATGCCCTGCTTGTCTTTTTTTAAAAGTAGAAATTGGCTCATATAGGCTCAAAGAAAGTGCCTTCCATTTTCTTTCCTAACATCTGACCAGGAGACATTAACCATTTTCCTGCAGTTAGGTTTCTAGAACATACTATACATGTACCTACACTTTCTAACTGAAGGACTAATTAAGAAGTTGAGGGGAAATTAGTCCCAGGAGATCATTTATTCTATATTACACAGGTAAATCATGGGATAAATATCTCTCATCAACTTAACAATTCGTTTAAGATCATATAATAAAATAATTACATTGTATGTGAAGTAGATGGTAATTTTGTTTTCTCTTGAGAAATTTCCATAGAAGACATTGTTTCCAGAGTTGGTCTAATACAGCTAAATGTTTAAAAGTTTTGTTTGACATGTATTTTTTCTTGATTTTAATTATAAGTGAGACTAGATATTAGTATCCCATTTTCCTCATTCAGTTTAGATGTATCCAGTTACATAATAAGAATTTAACCTTAGGAGGCCATGTTCAAATTCTAATGCCACCATTTGTAGTATTCATCAGAGTTAACCTTTATTAAACACTACTATGAGCTGAGCACTAAAATGGAGATTATGTGGTTTTATTTCTTTATCATTTCTGTTGGAGTTAAGTAGTATCCTGATTTTTTGATGAGGAAAAAAAAAAAAAGTTTGTCCCGAGGCATGTAGTGAAGGCCAGAGCTAGGAATTGTATGCAGGTCTTTCTGATTCCAAATTCTCTGGCTTACTTTATTTCACAGTGTGACATACTCCTGGCCAGGATACCCAGCTTCTCCTTGATTCCTAGCTATAAAATTAAGCTCAGGTAATATCTGGCTTATCATGGTGTTTCAGTGATTGGAGATGATGTATGCCAAGTACTTGGCACATTATAGACATTAAATAAATGATAGCTATTCACAGTTCTCTTATTACTTGTCAAACTGGACATATACCACATAATATGCAAAGCTCCCTAAGTGGTTATTTGATGGAATAGTATATAAAATGTCAAGGGAACAATAATTTTGTATGTCAGATTCCAATACCACCCAACCACACCCCCCTCACACTAAATATAAAATGTGTATTTGAAACCCATAGGGGCAGCTTTGAACCCTGGTGAGGGGGGAAAAAAACTAAAATTGGATGTAGACCTAGAGCAAGCAGCTTTCCCAATTGTTCAAATTGCACTGTTTTATTATCAAATAGGGTGATGGATGACATTAAAAGCTATAATACTATTTTGTAGATGAGATTCACTGCATGATATTAGGTGTGGGCACAGTTCAAAAGTCTTAAACTGTAATTTCTCTAAAAGGAGTAATTTAAATTCTAACTTGAAACAAAATTTTACCAAAATTCTGCCCACGCAGGCCTAAGATGGCAGTTTCAGGGGGAAAAAAAAAGAAAGAAAAACTTTTAGAAGAAAAATAAGGAAATGCAAGACTCCATGAAAACATTAGGCAGTTCCTTTTCCTTCAAGACCAGGGCTCAGGAAGCAGATCCAGTAGACCCCATGGACTGGTTCCTGGAAGGAACACGTGGTGTCTCACCTTCATTTCTTTAGGTACAGTCATGATAATAGCTTATATTTGTTCATGTGTCCCTGCCAGTAAACACTGCAGTTAAGTGACTTAGGCAAGACCCTACAACTAATAAGTGACAAAACTTAGACTCAAATCTGCATCTGACTTCAAAGCCATTTCTGTAACCTGAAAAAGTAGCTGAAACTTTATAGTACGTTGGAGAAAAGTGAAGAGAGGCAGCACCCCTTGGTTACAGATCTTAAATGGGCCATTGATTCACATTGTCCAAACACATTTATAAAACAAAAACAAAACAAAACAAAACACTTTTGGTAGTTTTCCCTGCAAATACCTGGAATGCATACCCATCTCTCATCCCAAAACCTGTAGCTGACTCTTTAGAAGCCAGTCTGCAAACTAAGATTAAGAGGGCACTGTTTGCTCATGGCTTTTATGTTACTGACTTTTTATACCAAGGGAGTTAATAAATGTGCCAGCCTAGGACTGTAGGCACCATCTGTCAAAGTGATAGACTTGTCAGGAGGTAACTGCCAGCTCCACCCATACCGGACTGACCCTCTTGGTACATATTAGCCAGAATTTACTGTGATATGAACTCATTCTCTTATGTAAATGATGGTCTGTCCCTCAAACCAACCTGTCGTAGTAACTTTGTACAGAGTGCCACTCGTAAATGATCCAACCCCAGGAAACTTTTCAGAGGCAGAGATGATGGCAGTAATCATACAGCATTTTTCTTCAATAGAGTGGTACCAGAGTCACACTTGGCATGATGTTGAAATCAACAGATGATTTGCTTTCTGTGGTTCCAAAATGCTGTCGTCTATTGGAATGCATTGGAACAGCTTCATATTTTCAATCTATGAATGTGTCATTGTATATTTTGTTTGACAGCAGGTAGTAGGAAGGTAGTCACGAGTGCTGTTCTGAGTTATTCAGGCATATCCCATTTAAAGAAAGTCTATTACATGAAAATCCATATTTGTTAAAAGTTAAAATGATATAAATGAGACTACAAGTGGTATATATCGTTTATTAGTGTATTTGGAAGTGCAGCAGAGTTCTTTGAAATTCAGGAAAGAAAGTCTGGCCTCAAATAGAACTCAGTATATTAAGTGGATTCTGGGAATCCTTTTAAAAACCAATAATTGAAGTGGTTAAATAAAGTAAAATTAACTTTGCTTTGAGTTACTTTTTGTAATAATAATTAGCATATTAGTGGTACTTAAGGAGATCCTACTTATCATGGGACTATCTTTCCCAAACTTAAAGAATGCCTTCATAGCCAGCTATTTTACTGAAACAAAATCCAGAAGTCTGAAGAAAACCTGCCATTGGAAGCAGTAACCTTCTTATGACCAATTAGTGTCCCTACTTTTATTAGATTTATTATTATAATAATACTATTGGTTTTGTGTCTTAGGTTACTCTTACTGAGGACATATAAAAGTTTTGACCTAGCAGAACATTTTAGAAAATTAAAAGTTGAAGGCTAATGTGATAGCTACTCACTCACCTCATCCTCTGGTCTGTGGAACTATTTCTCTTCACTTTGTAACAGGCTGTAAGCTTCTCATCCTGCAGTAGTTATAAACAGTTGTTTTTAATCAGCAGTCTTCTCCCCTGCTTGTGTAAGAAAGCATTTTCATACGACTTTTAGGAAAAAAGAAAGAGAAATGTCTATCTTTTAAGAACAGCAGATATGATGTGACAGTTTGTGTTGTTTTTTTTTTCTAGTGTATTTTTTTGTTTATAGTTGCAGGTGGACACAATAGCTTTATTTTTTTTAAGTGGTGCTGAGGACCGAACTCAGGGCCCCACGCGTGCTAGGCGAGCACTGTACCACTGAGCCACAACCCCAGCCCCAGTTTGTGTTCTGATGTTTGCTTTATTTGTCTAAGAAAGTCAGAGCCCATAGAAATGAAAAGAAATATGGGCTCTAGACCTTTCCCATGAGGAATCACAGTCTAGTGGAAAGTAGTGCTTCTCACTGGAGATACACACACACACACACACACACACACACACACACACACACACAGTGTGATTCTAATCATGTTGTGTATGCTTCTCTCAGATGAAGCAAGAATCCCCTGCAGTGGGAGCCACCCCAGCGCTCAGTGAGGAAAGCATCTGGGCACTCTGGTGGCCTTCTGGGGCAAGGCAGGCCAGTGCTGAGCTGCAGGGGTCGTGCCTTGCGTGGGCCTGCAGACGCTCGTTATAAGCCACATGAACCAAACTCAGCTTGCCATTCTGAGACCCCAGGCTGAACTGAAAGACCCGTCCCACTACATAATGTTGCAGACACTGCGACTTGGAACCCCTTGCCGTGAGGGTGGCAGTGGGGTGCAGGCATCAGGAGAACAGGGGCCTCCCCAGCATCCTCCCATCCATTTGGCTTTGCCTTTCGGGAATCCTAGACCCCTTCACCATCATATTTGACCTTGGGAACCTGCTCACCTCTCTGGCTCCACCACTCACGCCTCAGAACCTCTCTGTCTGCTGCACTTGGTTTCTGAAAGTGCCAGTCCTCTCATTTGTCCATCTGGCTGCCTGTCCCACCCTCTGGCATTGGCACTCAGAGTCCCTTCTATTTCATTCCTCTTTTATCCTCCTTCACTCCAGTGAATCCATCCTAAAATGCAGTCGTGGGTGTGGAGGTGGCTGCCTCTGGGAAGCTCTCGTGACTCCTGTGTGTAGTACCAGGCACCCGAAGTCACCCCACTGCAGATTTTAACACATCTATTAAAATCGCCTGTGCACTTCTGTGTACTGGACTCTGTCTTCTTTAGTCTTTCATCCTGACAAATACCAGAGTACCTAGTGCACTCTAGGCAAATGAATGAAAGAGCCGTGGATTGAAATATCAGATCTCCTCAAAGCCCTCTGTAGATGCTGGACAGTTGTTCAATGTGTGTCTTATATCAGATCTTAGAGAAAATAATACTTAAAAATTTAAATTTAACAATGGGAAAAAACAGCAGCTTCTTATCTTTTGAATTGAGTCCCTGTAGTGCACTGTAATTCAACATTAAATGATAGTCTTTGGATGCAATTTATATCTATCACTATTTTTGAATCATTCTCCCTCTTCTGCCAGCTTGCTTCAGTTCCATTTCTGTGTTGGTTTCTCTGACCCTTCCTTTGTCTGGAAAAATAACTTTTTTTTGTTGTTGCCACTGGTATTAGGTAGTCATAGCAATTCACTCAAATTTCTCACATTCTTAGGGATGACATTAAGAAACAGAAGTCATTTTTTGCTTACAGGATCCATCCAATGGTAGAATTTTGCTAAGGGGAAACACCGTTTTGGCTTTGGGAAACAACAGCAAAGATGTATTTGACTGTCATTTCCACCTGGGGTTGCAGAGAAGTTCCTGCTGAGGGCTTCTTTAGTGAGGATGTCTGAAAATAGATACTTTGACTAATAGTTTCCAATTTTAAATAGAAATATAAAATAATATTAATAGTAATAGAAGTGATGAGTTAGGGAAAAGGGGATTCATTTTGCTCTAAATGTTAGCAGAAAGTTATACTACAGTTTCTCATCTGAGATCCTCTGGATGTTTCTAAATTTCTCCTCATGGTATTTTGCACAAATGGAATAGATTGTCAGAACCAGTATTTAAGCTGGTGCCATCTTAGTATTGGAGTATTTAAATGAATAGTTCCAATCATTTTGGAAGTTCATTCAGAAATAATTTTAGCATGTCTATTGCTTATTTCTTGAGAAAGAAATTCACTGTTATTGTTCACCTATCACAAACCATTTTAGCTTCATGACATATTTTAATCTGCAATTTAATTTTTAAATGTAAATCATCTTGGCTTCTGTATAAAACAACTGAAAAATTCCCATTTCATTTTTGGGCAGTGCTCCAATTTATAAAATTATTGAAGTGCTGCAGAACGTAAATCCATTTAGTTGGACTAATAAGTTCATAAAATTGTGCCATACTTCATTATAATCTCTTTCCCAGAGTAGAAAATCCTTCTGGTTTATAAATTCCAGCTGTTTTTAATTTTTTAGTTTGATTTGGGTTTTAAAGTTCATGGACCTAAGAGTTGCTGAGAATTTTAATTATGACATTTTTAGCATGAAGAGACCTTAAGGGAAATTGAAATGTTATTCCAACTGTTAAGAGTGTCTAAATGATATAAATAGTTTGGGAGGGGTACCCCCAGGTTTACTTTTTTCCTCTTCAGAAGTGTATACTCTGTTTTGTTGACGTTTGATGACTTGGAAAAATGAGTCTTAAATTTTCTAGTTGGAAAGGTATCATCCCTGGAGTTGAATTTTTTCCCTCAAATTTGTGTTTGGTGATTGTTGTAATTCTCATTTAATATATTAGTGCCTGTTTTACTATATTCGGTATTTATCACTAATGTTCATAGTTCAATGATACTTATTATAAATGTGAAGATAAGGAGACGAATGATACTCAGGTAAAAATATTGTCACAGCTCAAGGGATGGGATTATAAAGGAGATTACTTTCAGCTTCTCTCTTACTGGTGGCTAAAGCTTTCCAAAAGTAGGAATTTGAGAGTAACTATTGAAGAATTAATTCTAGTTCCTGAAGAGTTGAAATTTCTAGCAATGTCCCATTAATTTTACATGTTTTTGCATTGGCTTGCTTGTAACTAGAGGGACTTGTGTCGCACTTTGCCTGGGGTAGTTTTAGTTTACACCTGTTGTGCTAGTATGGTTTTTGGTGGGTTTGTTTGATGCTTTGTTTTTTGCAGTGCTGGGTATTGAACCCAGAACCTCACATATACTAAACAAACACACCACCACTGAACTATATCTCCAGCCCTTTGGTGCATTTTTTTTTTTAAGAGCACCTCCTGGCTGGGGTTGTAGCTCAGTGGTAGAACACTTGCTTCACATGTGTGAGGCACTGGGTTCAGTCCTCAGCACCACATAAAAAATAAGCAAATAAAATAAAGGTATTTCATCCATCTACAACTTAGAAAAAAGAGCACCTCCTTTCACACTCAAAAAATAGATTCTGTAGTTACTCTATGGAAAATTATCAAGCATGACCACAAGTGCCATCTACATACACTTTCCTAAAATCTTTTACTTTCCTAAATGTTCAAAACAATGAAATAGACGCATCACTCCTGATTATAAATTATAAATTCATATATATTATGGTATTCCCAAATCTTCAAACCATCATTTCCTGAGCCTTTATATATATATATATAAACCTTTATATATATATATAAATAAACCTTTATATATAAAACATATATATATATATATAAAACCTTTATATATAAAACATATATATATATAAAGGGGTATCAACTGCTAGTTATATTTAAATGGTGTGTGTCCAAATGAACTAGTCTGATGTTATCTCTTCACTCATATGGAAAGGCTATGGGATTTCTTAGAGTAATGGACTGTCAAGAAAGAAAGTTCAAAATTTAGAAACCTGAAAATGAATGAACAAATGTCATTTCCTTGAGCAGACACTGAAGTAACAGAACAATTTCTGTAGAGACAGATACCAGAAGTCATTGCCAAAGGGATGCTAACTTTATGCCAACTCTGCAAAGCTTGGTTAGATCATCTATTGGGGCTACAACACAATCCCTTACCTGCAAGTAGTCTTTTTCAGGCCTAGTTTAGTGCACTCAATTTTTTTCCATTCCCTTAGCAATGGGAATATTACATTATAATTCTGCTAGCCCCCAGGGGAGCTGTGGTGGGGGTTGGAATCCTCCCTGGGGCTGCCCTAGTTCACCCCTGGAAACAGAGGGGTTGATTCACAGCTCCCTCCCATTCACCCTCTGCTGCTGTTGGTAGCCATCTGCCAGCAGAGAAGTTATGTGGAAAAGGGAGAAGTTGTACACTTCTTCTCATAACTTGGCAAGGAAGAAGTATGTCAGCAGAGATGGACAGTGGGGGGAAAAGATGGCTTTAGTCACAAAATCTGGTTGCTGACTGGTGTTTTAGGATGACTGGTATTCTAGGGGAGGAAAATAGTCATGGTTTTTAAGCCTGCCTAAGCTATTCTGCTGACCATTCTTTAAATGTAACCTTGTTTCACAACAAAAAATTTAAAATATTGCCACCCCAACCAAGAGCAAAAACGTTCTCCCTGTTCAAAATTAAATTATTGTTCTAATGGTTGTACAACTGTATACACTTAATAAAAATTCAGTCTGTGAACATGGATAGTGGAAGCTTTGCACAGATGTAGTAAATTATACTGCAATAAAGTAGTTATGAAATTTTAAAAAAAGTAAAATCAGATTTTAGAGCAGTTGTGTTGTTATAAGAACATTCTAAAAGACCACCAAACCATTCTCTTTTTAATTCTTATATTAGCAAGATATATTTTAACCCTAATGGAAAATTTTAAAAACACACAAAACTGGGTAAAATAATATAATGAACTGTCATGTCCCCATCTCAGCTTCTCCAGCATATTTTCTTTTGTGCCTCATTGGATTATTTGAAAACATGTCCCAGATAGCCATAAATCTTCAATATGTACCTTTAAGAGATAAGACTCTTTGTAAAGTATAATTGTCACTTTAAAGATACCACTTTCACTGAAAGACTAATCATTGAAATCATTGAAAATTCCCTTAATATCATCTTATAAATGTCTTTGTATGACTGTTCAAATCTGTAACCAGGCAAATTCCATGAATCTTAATGTCTAAATAGCACATAACTAAGAGCTTAGTGGGTAATTATGTGATTTATCAGTCATACCAAAGCTCTTATAAAAATATTTTCATGATATAGTAGCAGATATAGTTTAGTGCAGATACCCTGGGAAAATATTCTTATTTAGGAGATCTTCCTTGTTTAAGTTTTAAAAGCCTCTGAACACATGTCATCTTCCTAAAGTCTAGCATAGAGAAACTGAATATATTGATGCAAAGTATTCAGGAGGCAGAAAGCTTCATGCTGGAACTCTCAACTGTATAGGGCAGAAGCCAAATGTACACATGGAAATTGCTTTAGGGAGATTGCTTGTGAATGATAGTCAACCCCATCACTATTTGGGAATATGGGCCATTTATTTCAAATTAGTGATGCATTTCCAAATAAGATATTATTTTATCCTCAAAAGAAACATACCAGAATTTGTCAGAAGTTGTGGAAATTTTTTTTTCTAGGGCAAAAGAGCTAAATTTAAAAAGTTTTAATTGTGCAAAATCATTGTTAGATTTTTTGGCTTTTGGTTTTTGGTTTTTTACTGGACCTAGAATCTAGGTCCTTATTTGCATTTGACAGTTAAGTCTCTCTTAGAAAGTGGTTCTTCCACTCATCAATTTAGAGCAGTGTGCTTCTAACAGAATACTATTTGAGATGATTAATTTTTTGCAGAATTGTCATACTCACCACTGGGTAAAAATTACCTTAGCAAAAAGGACTAAAACATTCTTTAGATGGTACTAAGAATAAATGACAGTCTTGTCTTCTCTGGGGCCCTTGTGACCATCATGCACATCTGAGACTTAATTTCAAGTTCATGTTACAGGAGCTTATTTTCATAATCAATAGTTAAATTTTGAAAATTCGCTGAGCATTTCTTTTTCATTCTTTAGCTGATGCTAAACTGTAATGCAATACTAGGAAACCACATGGTCTGCTGGATTGAGAACTAAGACTTAAAGCATAATTATATTCTCCCATTTTTCATGTGGAACTTGCACTTACTCTCATTTCTTCTCCCTGCATGATTATAACTGAGCATGCAAGCTTAAACACAGGAAGAATTCAGTTAGAGCCAAGGCAGAGACATTGAATTAAGCAGGATATTCTATAATTTAGGATGCTTTGGCTGTATAGTTAATTAATTTTTTAAAAATCCAACACAAACTGACTTCACTGATACAAAATATTACTGGCTCACATCATTGCAAATCCAGAGGGAGGCAAGGATCCAGATTGTCTAACACAGGACAAAAGCCATGTGAAGATTCAGGTTTTTTCCATCTTTGTTCTCCCCTCTAAAGGGCCATTTTACCCCAAGGCAGGCTTCCAGGATTAGACCCATGTGCTTTCTTGTTATGGACTGGAAGAGAGAAACACTTCTGTCATTAAAAATAAATAAATAAATAAATTTATTAATAATAATAATAATAATAATAATAATGGAAGTTTGTTCTCCCAGAGTTTATAGCAAACCTTAGACTTACATGGCCACATATAAACAGTCACTGATGAAGGGATTTTAATATCCTGGAGAATTAAGCACTTCCCTATTTTTGAGATTATGTGAAGCATCCTCCAAGTACATAAGCTGAATGGGAAGGGGTGGAGAAAGAGGAATGTGAGTTCTTTGGGGAAGGAAAGAGGAGGAAACAGTTGGCAGGTGAGCTACAATAATACCACTACAAAGTCTCTTTAATTGCAAGCAACATATGAAAAAAGTACATTTTCTTCTGACCCTCTGAATCGGCATCTTTGAAGATCACCCTGGTGATTTCATGTTGGTGTCTTTCTGCTTTGCTGTGATAGGTTAGAACAGGGTGATCTGGATATCCTAGGACCATGTGTGGCCTGTCATGGCATGTATCTGTGGACTGAGGCATGCCTCAACCTTTCTTCCAGGAAGACCACAGCCCAGATATCATTTTGTTTCTTTAGAATCTGTGTCTGGAAATTTCCAGTGTTAGAATTGACCACATGTGCTGGTTTGTAATCTCACTTGCTTTGATTTACTTTCATCAGAAAACTAGAAGATGGCTTCTTAGCCTATTACCTTGTTTCTTTGCTCAGTGACCTTCATGGAGCCTGGGCAGCGTATCTCTTTTGAATCTTGGCTCTTTACCATAATTGTTAATCTCCTTTATGCCTCACAACTCTTTCATTGGCATCCTGCAGAAGTTTGGATGATGCCCTGGTCTTTGTCTCCTGCCAACTGTCTGACAGCAGTAGAAATATACTTTCTGATTCTTTGAACACTGCTGTTATACAGGCATGAGTATAAGGTTACCTGAGCAGTATTCTCTTGCTTTACATGTTCAGTCCACTTGAAAAAGTAGATATTTGAATTTTAGTAGTTCTTCTGAATTTTTCAAGTTGCCTTCTACTTTACTATTTTTTAAAATTTGGATGCATGAATAATTGGACTTCATCAAATTTTTAAAGTCTTCATCAAGATGCCATTAAGAAAACACAAAGGAAAGTCACAGACTAAAGAAAATATTTACAATATACATCTGACCATCTTATCAATAAGGCCTATGGTATTTAATGGTATTTGATCATAATTGGGTAATTGTATTATGGTTATATAAGACATTAATATTTGGAGAAGCAGAGAAGGATGTATAGGAACTCTTGATACTTTTTAAAACTTTTCTGTTAGTCTGAAATTATTTCAAAATGTAAAATTAAAAATATTAGCAGAAGACTTAAACACTTAACTGAAGATAACTGGTTGACATGCCCATGGAAACATGGTATCATCATCAGTAGTGAGAGAAATACAAACCACAAATAAAAACCTCAGTAAGATACTGCTTAACACCCACAAAATTAATGATAAAGGTAGACAGCATCAGATGTCAGCGAAGATATAGGTTATTATTCAGGACTCTCATTCTTTCCTGGTAGGAGTACAAGACGACATACCTACCCAGAACCATACAGGTTCTTGAACACTCTTGAGTATTCTTTCAGATGACAGAGACGGTTTGTCATTATCCTATGACATTGACACCCACACACACACTTCTAGGCCTACCTAGGAGTATACCTCGTTGATGCCCATGACCCAGGAATTCTACTCCCAGGTGTTTATCAAAGATGAAAACACACGTTCACACAAATCCAAGCTGTGAATGTTCATAGCATCGTTATTCACAGTACAGGTCATCTATGTATATTAATATGCAGGCAGTTCCTGACTTAGGATGATTCAGCTACTGATTTTGTTTCACTTTATGGTGGTACAAATGTGATATGCATCCAGCAGAGGTGGTACTTCAAATTTCGAATATTGCCCTTTTCCTGGACAGGCAGCATGGGCATGGATTCCACCCTCTGTTATGATGCTGGGTGACAGTGATGAGCCACAACTCCTAGTTATCCACTCAGTCACAGGGAAGCAATCACTACTCCTCAGCGTGCTGTGCTGCCATTTAGTAAATGACACAGGATGTTTGGTGCTTGATTATAAAACATGCTTGATGGTAGATGGCTTTGCCCAGCTGAGGCTAATATCAGTGACCTGACTATGTGTAAGGTAGGCTAGGCTAAGTTGGATGTTTGGTAGGTTAGGTATGTCAATGCATTTTCAACTTGTGATGTTTTTAATTTATGGTGGGTTTGCTGGGACATAACCTTATTGCATCATAGAGCACCTGCAATGCAGTACTCCTCAGTCATGAAAAGTAATGAACTATAGATAACAACAGCATGGGTGAACTTTAAGAACTTTATGTTGAGTGAAAAAAGTCAGACATAGAAGAGTGTATACTGAGCAGTTCCATTTATAGAAAGTCCAAGGAAAGGCCAACCCCAGACTCTGGTGACTGAGACTAGAATAGTGCTTATCGCTGAGCATAGTGATACGCACCTGTAATCCCAGCAACTCAGGAGGCTGAGGCAGGAGGATCACAAGTTCAAAGCCAGGCTCAGCAATTTAGCCCCTAAGCAACTTAGTGAGACCCTGTCTCAAAATAAAAAGTTTTAAAAGGGACTGGAGGTGTGACTCACCAGTTAAGCACCCCTGGGTTTAATTCCTGGTACCAAAAAAGAAAAGAAAGCAGTGTTTGTCCAATGGAGTGTACTTGTGATGGAGACTTTTTTGTGTTCTTCTCGACTCATTGGGCATAAATATTTATCCAAATATATGGAATTACGCAGTTTATTTTAGTTAAATCAAAGACCAAGAATAGAGCATAATGACTGGTATTGAATAAGCTCTTACTAACATTTTAAAGTGTCAGTGTTCATGTTTGCAAAGCTGTTCTGGTATAGATATCTAAAGAAATGTTACTGTGTATTATTTTCTATCTGTTAATATTTTATATTATGGGTTATAGAGATCTAAGAATATCTGCTCTTAAGCTAATTTCTGTATTAAACTAGGATATTTATTAGAAAGTACTTGTCAGAAGAGGAAAAAATTACCCAATTAGTAATGCTGCTGAATGCCAGGTGTTTGAGTTCAGCTTAAGTAAGGACATAGGGTTATAATCTTTTAGGTGCGTCTGCTGTTAAGGACCTTGCCATTCATTTCATTTTATTTATTTTTTTTTTCCTTTTTTGGAGAGTGCATTTGCTAATAAAAATATTTTTTCCTGTGTTGTTTCAGTGACATTTTTCTGGAACTGAGGAAATTTATTACCAGTATACAAACAATATTGAAATTTTCTCTTCAAAAAGAGCTCTAATCATTTCAAAATTAGTCAAAATTTAATTTTCACAAATTGTATGTAATTCATTAGGAGACGAAGGGAATGAATATTTTCTAAATGAGTATTTGTGTCAGTTTCAGCAGAGAAATTAAACTCCTACAGAATTCATAACGTTGTTATGTATATACTTTTGTAAACCAAATTCTGGAGATGAGGGAATTTTTTCTATCTGTCTTTTGAGGCGTGTTTTTATGTTGTTTCATAATGAGTTATATTGGCAAACACTGCCTGCTGCCTCCTGATGTGTAGGTGGATCTGCTTTTCTGTAGACTCACAGGGCATTTTATAGACTATTGTTTTATCTGTCATTCAGCATGAAGTCCTGTCAGATGGCTAAACCTCAAGATGCTTGCTGAAGTCCACCCAGAACCATATAGATTCTCGAACACTCTGGAGTATTCTTTCAGCTTGGGCTGGGGGCTACAGAGACTGGACCCCAGATAGGACAGGGTGCCTAGAGTAGAAAGGGGGAAGCAAGAAATGGTCGGTCAGTAGTGTCATGACTTCCAGTCCATCCAGAGATTGAAGGCTCCAGTTTATTCATGACATCCTTGTCCAAGCTGTAATTCCTAGTGGTAAGTTCCTCAGTTTGGTCTTGCTTCAGCAGAAAGAGCAAGTATTTGAATGCAGTGGAAATGAGATGCTGAAGTCTTGAGGATTTTATCTGAATGGAACTTCCCTGAAATGAGAATTAACATTCCTTAATTTCCATTGTGTAGCAAGCCTTATCACCCATCTCTTGTGCTCCACATAGCGATCCTGTCAGTTGGACATTGTTTTCATTATCATTTTTAAAATGAGGACATTCAAGTGTCTTCCAGAAGCTTCACCATTTTCAAAGAAATGTCAGAACTGGGATTTTAACTGTTATTCTTAATGCTCCAATATTTTTTTCTCTGTGGAAGTCCATAAAAAGTGAAAAAATTTAAAATGATCTCCAGCTCTGAAACAAAAATGTTGGATTCACCAAAGAGCTGAGGGAAAGTCTCCTTTTCCACCATGCCCCCTCACTCTTTCTGATTTGACTCTTTCTCTGTCACATTTATGTGACAAGCATTTATTTAATGCTTACTTTGAGCTCTACTTTGTGTTAGGGCTGAGGAGATGATGTAGACAAAATTTATGTGCTCTGAATGTCATTAAATGGTACAATACATTCTATTTTGACTAATATGTATTTACATGTATATAAATATTCTTTTGTAAAATCTTTAAAATTCTATTTTTCCTTTAACCATAAAACTCTTGACCATCTCACTCATTTAATTTACGATAGAATAGCCTAGCTCCTCCCAAGGTTAGGAACTTCCATGTTTTCTATACTAGTTCCTTTTTGGGGGGGTGCAATCTTTCTCTGATTCATATTCTTCCCACTTAACATCAGAGTTTTTTTGTTTGGCTGGGTTTTTTTGGTACCAGGGGATTGAACACGGGGATGCTTAACCATTACGCCACATCCCCAGCCCCTTTTTATATTTTGTTTAGAAACAGAGTTTCACTGAGTTGCTGAAGCTGGCATTGAACTTGGGATCCTCCTTCCTCAGTCTCCTGAGTCGCTGGGATTACAGGCATGCGCCACTGCAACCAGCTAACATTAGGTTCATGACTCTGGTCTTCTCCCTTTTTGCAGTTAGTCTCTTCAGTCAACACATGTTTGTGACCATCTCCCTAATCATGTCTTCCTCTCTAGCTTAATTCTTAGGTTCTGTATGTTCATTTGCCTAGAGTCTCTTCCTGTGCCTATATTTTGCAGAAGCCTCAAATATAATTAGATGAAAATGTCGCTTCTGAGCCTTCCTGCAAACTTGGCAGCTCTTTCCAGCTTCCACATTACTGTTAATGATAACACCGTATCTCAGGCACTAAGGTTTATAACCTTAAGTCACTTGTGATTCATCTCTCGCCTTTGTTCTTTATGTAAAAGAAGTCTCCAAGTCTTATTAACTCTTCATTCAAATATCTGCTCTGCATTATGGTAAGTGAAATAAGCCAGAGTCAAAGTGAAGTTTTCTCTCATGAACAGAAACTAGAGAGAAAAAAAAAAAAAAAAAGGAAGAAGGGAAAGAAATGGGTGGATCTCATGAAAATAGAAGGGAGACCAGTACAGTCAGTATAGGAAGGGAGTCAGCGGGTGGAGGAGGGAAAGGAGAGGATACTAGGGAATGAAGTTGGCCAATTATGTTACAAGCATGTGTGAATATGTAACAACGAATCCCACTATTATGTGTACCCATAATGCACCAAGATTAAAAATAGCATTAGGTGTCAGCAGATTTGTTCAGGAAAACTAAATAAGAATGAATGACATAAATTAACCTCTGTTAAAATAAATTTTTGCTCTGCCTCCTCCTCCTTTCCAATTTCTATCCAGGCATTTATGGCTGGCAGACTCTTCCCTGTCTACCCTTCAGTGTTTCACCAGTGAATGATCCTTTGTGCCTTTCTTTAATAAGAGCTTATCATAGTTCAATGAAGTCTGATTTTGTCTGCTCTTAAGTAGGCTTCCACCTTAATCAACTACCAAATGTTCACTGACAGCCTACCAAGCACTGTGGGGAATACATAGGTTTGTGTAATTCCCAGTGTGTGTGCTGAGCCTGTTTGTAGTCCATTTGGAGCATTGAAACACCTCTGCAGACACCACTAACGGGGTGGGGAAACAGGCCATGGCATACCTGATGAGGGCCGGGCACAGTCTTGGGCTGCATCTTGGGTAATAAGAATAATGAGTGTGTGAGCAGAAAAAAGAGACGCCCTAGAGACTGGAGAGAGAGTGAGCAGAGATTCACAGGGGACATAAGGAGTATTTGCCACTTGATGCATCGATTTCTATTGCTGAAAGGTGTATTAAGGTAGGGCAGAGTCAGTGGTAAGGTAGATACTTGGGGCTCAGAACAGAATACTTTTTCTCTGCCTATTGAATTTCTATCTCTGTCTTAATATTTGTTATAAAGTGTTCCTTTAAAAAACAAACAAACAACAAAAAAACCTAGTTCACATGGTTTCATTACTTGATTGCCCGTAGCTTCTTTTCCTAGTAGCTCTCTCTTCCACCCACTCCCACACATTTAGATATACAGGTCTTAGCTAATCTATTCCAAGGTCACAAAGACATAAAATGTTATCTGAAATGTTTTTGTAATCCTGTAGCATCTAAGAAGCTGGTAGGCACACAGTACATGATCAATAAACAGTTGTTGAATTGAATTGCAGTAAAATAAATAGCAAATTTCTACCTTCTCTGCTCCTTCCCTGTAAACATTTCAAGTGGCAAGCTATAAAGTCTTGTGAATTAAATAGGAATCTCAATAAAACAGAATGTATAACCTGCATTTTAAATTGTGTTGCTTTTATGTTTTGTTAATTTCCTAAATGCTATCATTTATAATGAAAAAACAAAGTATCCTGGGAGTTTCCAATCATTCAGTTGTTAATAAATCAGTATACACATTTCTAGGTACATTACTTCTTTAACTATCATCTTTTGGCAATTTCAGGAATTATTGCCACTTTTGAAAGAGAGCAGAGTTGCTATTGAAGAAAATAAGAATTTTTTTCATCTTCTTTTTAGTAGCTTTGGATAACCAAAGTGAATTAAGTTCAGATAGTCACTAGAGGCTAATGTAGACTTTCGGCTCATTTATGAAATCAACAGGCTTTGGAGTACGTATCACATCATCGCCTTTATTTGGCTGGAGGTGGTGGGTTCCAGGGATTGAACTTGGGGGCACTCAACTACTGAGCCACATCCCCAGCCCTTTTTTGTGTTTTACTTAGAGACAGGCTCTCACTGAGTTGCTTAGTGCCTGGCCATTGCCGACTCCAAACTCCAGAACCTCCTGCCTCAGCCTCCAGAGCAGCTGGGATTACAGGCATGCACCACCATGCCCAACTCATACCATCTCCTTCTAAGTAAGGAATCTATAAGGGATTTTAATTGCTCAAACTCTCCCTATTCCTCAATGGTTGAAAATAATAGAAAATTTGTATTTTATATGGTGCTTTATGCCTCTTCATGAGATGCATTCTAATTTCAAAGAGGTTTCATGTAGTTGCAAGACAATATAAGATGATGTTCTGTACAGTAAACCAACCAAAGCTCTTCTTGATATCAATGGCTTTTTTTCCCCTTCTGTATCAATAGCAATAATAATAATAGTTCACACTTATTGCTTACTGTGTTTCAGACATTAACTTTTCACATTATATTCACTAGTTTAATACACACACACACACACACACACACACACACACACACCACAGCCACATGTCAGGTTGCTATAAGTATTCCACATTAGAGAACTAGAACTGTAGCCTTTCTTCTAAGACCGACTTCATGGTGTAATACCTTCTAATTAACTCAGAATTATTAAAGGTTTATTCATTTCTAGTGTCATTAAATCAAAAAGACATAAACTTTTACTGATTCATCTTGAACAAGCTAGTCTAATTTGCTTGGTCATTTCCTCTTTGAATCAGAAATTTGCTTTTTCACTGATGGTATTTCATGATGTATTGTGACCAGTAATGAAACAGACCATCCCTCTTGTCTTAGAATCAGTATGGGGATGAGGAAGAAGCATCCTGAGAGTAGCACATGTGCCTCTTGTGGCATCCCGTGCTGCCATCTGGAGATGTCACTGGAGGCTGAGCAGGTCTGGTCCACAGTCTCTTTTGTAAGCTCATATGAAAACAGAGGCATATGGTTTACCTCTCGAGCCCTTCAGCCCTTACCTGCTGACAGCACATTCCAGGAGACAGGAGCAGCCCTGTCCTACCCTGGGAACACCATCTCAGAGCCGTCTGTTTCCAGCCCACAGGAAGCAGAGTTCAACAGATCTCCAGCATCACCCCATCAGAAGTTTGGTCTCACCTCCAGATATTCCTTGCACATACTTCCTCAGTTGCTTGCTTCTTTATTTTACTCCTTAACATGTGATCACCAGGACCTCAGAGCTTTCAAACGAGATGCTGATAAAACCTAGGATTCATAGGGGTCTGTTTCTGGAATCCTTCTACATCAACCCAGTGAGTACCCTCTCTGTAGGCATGCCCAGTCTCCAGGCATGGCTCCCCATGAGGGGGACAAGCCCCTACCACTGGCTCACTCACCCTCTCCTTGCAGGGGTGCACCGTTTTCCTACTCGATACACCTCTGGTTGGATTCCATGAGGAAGTTTTCGGTGGCCATAGGTACCCCAATTCTGGCATATGGAGATGCATCCTGTGGCCTCTGCGTGGTAGTCACAAGTCTCTCCACTATTTCCTTAGCATATGGCTTTTCTACTTCTGTGGTTTCTAAGCCTTTCAGTCACACAATTCCTTCACACTCTTAAAAAGTATTGAAGAGCTTTTGTTTATGTGAAGTATAGCTATTGATATTTTTCACATTAAAAAATTAAAACAGATGTACAAAAGCAGTTAATTCCTCTAAAAATACTAATAAGAATCAATTGTGTTAATATAAATCACGTTTTATAGACAACTATAGAATAATAATTCCTTTACTTTAAAAAAAAAACAAGAAAAATCCATTACATGGTAGCATAAATTAAATATTTTATGAAAAAAATAACTTTTCTGAAAAAAGCCATGAGAAGAATGGCTTTGTTTTATATTTTTGCAACTTTACTAGAAGACAGCTGGATTCTTGACCTTGGTTTGGTGAAGGTATATGAAGAAAATCAGCTTCACACAGATGCAGCTAAAAAGATGAAGACTATTTTAACAGCCTTTTCAGATTATTATGGATACTTCTGTTATCCCCCAAAAAACTCCATTGAAAGCTTGCGAATGAAAAGGGCCCATAATGCCTTCATATAATTTTGAAAGTGCTTTTGACTTCATGCACCCTCTAATAGCCTGGAGACCCTGGATCATAATGTGAGGATCTTGTTCCAGCTCACCAAATGAAAATTTTAGTTTAAATTTTAGAATTCCATGCAAAGTCAAAAGCACTAATTAGGGATATGTATCTAGAATATATAAAGAATAAGTTAGTAATAGGAAAGCAAACAATCTTTTAAAAAATGGATAAAAGGTTTGAATATACATACACCAAAGAAGATACAAGAATGACTAAATAATCATGTGAAAAGATGTTCAACATTATCAGTCATTAAGGAAATGCAAATTAAAATTACATAGTGAGATTAGTGAGATAACCACACACCCAATAAAATCACTATAATATTAACTTTTAAAAACTGGCCAATACTAAGTGTTCATGAGGATATGGAAAAATCTCTCATACAATACTGGTGAAATATAAAATGGTGTAGCAAATTTGCAAAACTGTTTGTCAGTTTCTTAACAAATTAAACATAAAATAGCCTGAAGACCCAGCAATTCCACTCTTAGATATCAAGAAAGATGAAAGTATATGCCCATACAAAGATTTATATGCAGATGTTTATTTGAGCATTATCCAGTCTAAGAAAAACATGGAAACAGTTCAATGTCAATCAATTTGTAAATGAAAACACAATATTCTGTTATCCACATAATGAAATATTACTCAGCAATAAAGAGTCAACTGCTAGTACATGGTGTGACATGGAATCTCAAAAGCACTGTGCTGAGGGGAAGACACTATAAACAAAATACCACTTATTATTTGGTTCCATTTGTAGGCAATTTCCAGGAAAAAACAATGTAAAGAGATGGAAAGCAGATTAGTGGTTGGGGAAATGGGAAGAGGAATAGATATAAATGGACACATGGAATCTTTTTGGAATAATGGAAATATTCAAAAGTTTAATTGTGATATTGCACAACTCTATAAACTGACTATAATCATCAAATTGTATGTTTAAAATGGATTGTGAGGGGCTGGGGTTGTGGCTCAGTGGTAGAGCACTTGCCTAGCATGTGTAAGGCACTGGGTTTGATTCTTAGCACTGCATATAAATAAGTGGATAAAATAGAGATCCATCAACATCCAAAAAATTTCTTTTTCATGGATAGAGAAAATTGAAATCTTTGTGTTTTTAGAAAACATGTACTTGATGGGATGGGGATGTGACTCAGTGGTACAGCGCTCGCCTGGCATGCATGAGACCCTGGCTTATCTCCTCAGCACTGCAAAAAAACAAACAAAAAATGTATACTTGAAAAATAAGACAGAGGAAATACACCAAAATCGTAACCAAATGAAGACAATGGGATAAAACTGCCATGCAAATATTGAATTCTCATTGCTGATGACAGAATTCGTGGTCATGTCCTATAGCCTTTTGGGTCTCCTAGAACAGTGACACTTTCTGATTTTGCAGGACTGTGTGTCTGATGCTCTTCAGCTGTTCACTTGTTGATGTAAGGATTCTCTTTGGACCACAGTCCGAAATGACTGTTGTTTTGTTTTTGCCATTTCCCCCCCGGGTATTATAATGATGCGTTCTTGTCACTAAAATCTCATTTCCATCTTTTTCTCATTGAGGCAAAAAAAATATATATGAATTGTAACTGTGATGTTTTCACTTGTTTTTCCTCTTAAACTTAAGCAAATCCAGTCTTAACATGATCCAGACCCTGGACTCCTGGTGTCTTAAGAAGTTAATTTCCAATATTGGTCACTTTTTCTTTTCTATCACTCTATCAGAGTTACATAGAAAATTAAAACAAGGCAATACAACCGTTTATCTGATTGAGTAAACCTCCTTGCAAATGAAGACGTGTAGCTGCAATAGATTTGCTTGGCTTTAACAACTATATATTGTCCTTATGTTCAAATGTACCAAGCTAAAAATTCTTGCTGGTGGCTACAGATGTTCATTACAAGGGCTGCAGTCCATTACACATAGGTTCTGTCTGCCATTTAGATACACAGTTCTTCTCCATGCCTTGTTTTCTCTTTATAGCTCTAGGCTTCCCGAGGACTTGATTTGTGGCAAGCACTAAAGTCCAGTCAGAGAGTGGAAGGTGTTAGACTATTTGAGGTCTCGGGACCTGGAACCACATTGATATCAGAAACATAGCAGGGACACAAAAGGAGGGAAAAGGCAACTTATGTCAACAGAGATAGGGCAAGCAGATCAGCAAGAGTATTCAGAAGGAAAAGATGGAAGGGGGCAGACATTCCATTGGCAGGGCAAAAATCATGGTACCAGAGTGGATCTGTTTCTAGGAGACTTAAACAGGGACAGTCACATCATTCAGGTGAGTTCCAATAATCTGTTGTACAAATGGCCTCGTCCTTGGGAGAAATTCAGGAAGATGCCACTGGTCCTGTGCCCAGGTTGGAAACCTCTCAGGTGGGGATATGCAGGGCATGAGATGTTTTTCCTGTGCCAGTCCTAAGAGCTACCTGTATTTGTGTTCTGAGATAGAAGCAGGTTCTCTGGGCAGATGTTGCCTTCCCCTGTGGTGTCCACTGGATTAGATCTAGTAAGGGAATTCACAAGAGTTTCATGTGGTGCCTGACATTTTTCCCCCAAAGACTTAACTACTCCCCAGAACTGTAGGGAATTCTGACCCCTGGGAACCCATTGTAGTCATGTAAGGAAATGCTGTGTCGCAAATCAGGGTGGTTTATCTCTGCTTAACAGGTTTAAGTTTTTGCATGATTTCGTTGCCATTTCCAGGTGTCTTGTCCCTTTCTGCTCTTGCCATAATCTAGGCATCCAGTTTCAGTTCAACTTTGGCTCTTTCCCCAGCTCCACAACAGTGTTTTCCAACAAATAATGACTTTGGTAAAATGACTCTGGCCACCCTCTGGTACTTAGCTTCTTATGGGCCTGATCTATAATTTGATGCCTTTAAAGAACTGAGTAACTGGTCAAAATAGCAAGAAAAATAAGTTCTTTATCAGGAGGACCATGTCTAATAATACTTCATTCCTCAAATCCAAGGTCTGGGCCCATTAGAGCTCTCAATTATTCCTCAGAAACACTTGTGAAAACAATTTTTTTTTTTTTAAACAAAAACAGACAGGTACCTGTGTCCCCTATGTCTAGCAGCTCCAATTTTGTAAGTTTGGGGGAACCAGGTATTTTGAAGTCTCCAGTAAGTTCCTGATACCCAGCCAGGATTGAGAGCTACCGTGTGCTTATGTGGCTGTCAGAATGCAGCACGGCGCCCAGAACCAGTCTGCTTGCGTTCAAGTCCTGCTTCCTTCCAAGTCCTGCTTCCTTCCCATACTGTCCTCATTCAGTTAACCATGACTGCTCCAAGCTTCAGAGTTCTCATAGGTAAAATAGAAATAAGGAGAATATTCAAGAATTGTGTCATGGTTAAATGGAACGATCAGTGGAGTGCTTAACGTAGCCTTGATTTATGGTTATTGACCAAGAAAGGCCGTTTCCTTGGTTTTGGCCATTACTGTAACTCAGGGGCCAGTTCTCACCCACTGCCAATTTATTCATAGTCTCAGAACTAAGTAATCGGGGGGGAAATCAAAAGGAAACTATTTTGTAATACATTAAAAATACACGAAATTCACATTTCACTGTCCGTACCTAAAGCTTTATAGGACTAGAGCCGTGCTTATTTATTGACGTATCATCTATCTTTTCTGTCGCATTGCAGTGACATGGTTGAAGAGTTGTACAGAATTTCCATGTCTCTTTCTAGAAACTTCTCAACTCTGGCTCTAGATCCTTGTGGTTAATCACCTGCTTCTCAAATGAGCCAAAGAATGAGGAAGGCTTCTGTGTTCTGTGTTCTCACATTTTTACTACCCAGTGTTGTTTTCCAGGTTGTATTAAAGGAAGCACAGATTCAATGACTGTCTCGATCCTGATGCTACAAATGTCCGTCTCTGGTCTCGGGCAGCATTGCTGTGATGCAGGTTAATAAATCACCTCCACCTTCTCCATAATGCTTGTCCACATCATTTGCTTCATCACAGGGAAGGTCTGGATTACCTCTGAGTTTGCCCGGCATACAGCAGTTGGTGGACAAATGCCTCTTGGGCATTTAATAACATTTGCAGCTTAGTGGACTGGAATGGTTTTCCAGAGAACTGAGGTCGATTTGAATGTTTTACCCAATACTCTATGAATCACCAGAGGCACAGGGCAGTGGATCCCAAGGACATAAGGGTAGGACTGGTCAGGGACATGCCTGTGTTCTAGAGTCTTCGTGTTCCCTGTGCATGCTTTTGCCTCTCTGAATGCCAGTTTCTGGGTTTTTTTGTTTTGTTTTGTTTTGAGTTCTTAGACATAAAACTAAGAATCCACATACATAAGAAAATGGAAGGGCAGATTTCTGCCCCGTATGACTTCTGTGGCTAATGTGCTCCTCATCCCCAACCCCCATCTGTCCCATGGGGTGCTCTTATCCTTTCAAGGTCATTAATCTGATTTCTTTAGGTGGAAATCCAGCCTAAGGTGTTTTGTTTGGCCTGTGCAATTTTCTTTTCTTAATTTTTAAGTTACTCGGCAATATTTAAAAACCAGAGTTCATATGAAATCTGGACATCCAGCCTCCTGAAGCAGTAGAAGGTCTGGCAACACAGAGCCTTCGCTCAGCATGCCAGGGTTTGGCAAGTCCGGAGTGGCAGCTGTAGCAGCTGCTCTTGCCTTGAGCCAGGGTGCACAGCCTCCCTCTGCTTCACGCCTCTCCTTAGTTCATGGCCCCCGCCGCCTGCAGTTGGGTGGGTCCCACATTTCCCACACGCAGCTCAGGTGGTTGACAGCTAGACTCCTGTCTTCTCTGATTGGTTCCTTAGTCATGGATAATTCTCACTTGTCCATCAGAAAGGCTAGATGAGGTCACTGAGCCAAATGCTGTCATTGTGATCTGGAAATCTTCTGATTTTGTTTATAAGAAAAAAACCACACGGGGCTGGGGGTGCAGCTCAGTGGCAGAGTGTTTGCCGAGCATGCGCAGGCACTGGGCATAATTCCCCAGCATCACAGAAAACAAAAATGAAAAACAAAATTTTGGAGAGCAGGTAGATGGTGGTTATAGTACTTTTACTTTTCTACACTGTTTATTTTTCAGCTTCTTGAAAACAAAGCAAAATAGCAACCACCTAGATAATATGGTGGACTGAAAACTTCAGTAATTCAAGACAGTGCCGAGTATTCAAACCTCAAGGGGAAACATTGGCACCATTTCCCTTTGCCTTTTTAGAATTCAAAATCAAGGAGGCGGTATACTCGGAAAGGGTTCAGCAGACAGCCACAGGGGCTACGGTATCGTGGTGTATTCATTCTGGATGAAACAATCAGATTACAGGCTCTCATTTGCAAAAGTTCTTAGAACCTTGCACGCCCTATTGAAGAAAATTTTATTTTAACTTTCATCAAGATTCAATTTAAATAATTTAGAGTATGTTTAGGCAGAATGGCTGTCTCAAACGTAACGTCTTCTTAAACTATTAGATTGTATCGACTTAGAGGTTGAGTACATGTGAAAGACTTTATCCTTTGGGACTGCCACATAATAATGCTAAGCTTTAATTTCACGGGGAATAAATATATTCAGTTCAGAATACTATAAATAGTAAAGTGAGAAGCCAATTCTCAATCAAGTTATCATGGTACTTCAAATGTACAGAAGAATTCCATCATTACTGGGGATCAGTTTCTCACCGTTTGCTTGACAGTCCTTAGACTTTAGCATCATCTCTAATGATTTCTGCTTTTCCTGGTGTTCAGCAATAAAGATTGCTTTTACTTAGATATTTTTCATATTTTTACTTATTTGTTCATTTATTTATGTGCAACACTGGGGATTGAACCCAGGGGCATTCTACCACTGAGCTACAGCCCTTTTTATTTTTTTATTCTGAGACAGATCATTAAATTGCCCAGTCTAGCTTCACATTTGTGATCCTCCTGCCTCAGCGCCCCCCCAAGTATGAAGAATTACAGGCAAACACCATGGCACTCATAGTTATTGTTATTGTCACAGTGATTTTAAAATTTCATGAGTCCGTTGAATTTCGCTGTGCACTTGTGTGTACGATTTGTTCAGAGTCCTAGGAGGGAGACTGTGTATACTGTGGAATTGAATGGCAGCAGCCATGACCCACCCCAAGGGCTTTGGTCTTGTCAAAGGGGAAGCATGGTTATACTTCTACCTTCTCACCTTGCAGAAATTGCATTTCTCTTTTAAGGTTCAGATGAAAGACAACCTCCTCATAAACCACTAATCTCCACTTTATCCTCTCTCATTTCTTCTCTGTGGCCTCTTAACACTTTGTATGCCTTAAAATGTACTGAACACTTTTCATTGTAGGTGATTCTGTGTAGTTCTGTGAACTCCTTGCAAGCAAATTTTTTTGCTACCAACCTTTATATGCTCAGTAAATATGAAGTGTGTCACTTAGCAGGAACTTATAAAGGGACAGAGGCCAAAACCTTGCAACTAGAACATACTTTTGTTCTTATCACACATATATCATGAAATTAACTTTGATTAAATTAGAATCTATTTTTTCCTCTTAACTGCAGACTACTACCAATCAAAATGTATTTTATTTAATTTTCTTTTCATTCACATGAATCTTCATCACTTTTAGATATGGTGTTACAAGGACTGACAATTTCGTAGGGGGACAAGATTCTAAACAGGAATGTATAGTGCTCTACCAGATTGGGTCTCAAGAGGTTTAGGAATAGTCCAGGATCACAGTATCGGGTTGGCACCTCTGACCCAGACACTAGCCATTGCTACACAAGAAGACTGTGCTCTTGGGCCTAGGGCTGCCCTGACTTCTTGGAATAAGGGTGTCACTGTCTGAGCCACATCCCAGGCACCAGGGGGCTCTGTTGATGCATAAGCCGTGATTCCTACTTTGAAGATGTTCTGATAAGAAATGACAAAAACACCCAACCTTCACATAGGGACAAAAGCTCTGATTGCTAAGAACTCATGAGGACAGTAACACCACCAGGAAATGAAAATGATTTAATAGCTTCTGGTATCTGGCAAAACTTAATTAAGATAATGCTGTGCCCAACTCATGATAGTGTTCAGTCAATGTTAGCTGGGTCTCTGAGGTTTATTAAAGGGTGGGGATGAGTCTCAGAGAGGAGATATTTCTATCAAAGATCAGGGAAGGTTTTAAGGAGAGTTAAGCCCTTAGACTTGTGTAGAGAGGATGTAAATGTTTCTGACCTCAGTTTCCAGAAGGAAGAAAGAGTGAGCTGGTGATAATGGCCAGAGGCTCCCTTATGTAAATATTGATGCAAATTCCATTAACTGATGGTTGATTATTATTGTGGATGATAAAACTTAAGTTCATCAGAAAATGATTGGATAAGTCCAACTATATATGCACTGCTGGTATCTGATGAATGCCATCTACCTTGTTTTGACAGATGGAATGCAGAGCTGGGAAAAACTAGGCTATTTTTGGCCTTCAAGCTGTATTTTGTTTATCTCTATCCTGCTTCATAAGGCACATTATTTCATGTAACTTGATCTGAGGTGTTAACCAAGTACTTCTTTCTTCATTATTTTTCCAGGGAAATCAAAACTGATCAACTATTATGGTCTCCCCTATTTTTTTTTAACTTAAAAATATTACTAATAGACTTTTTCCCAATACCTTTTTTTTCATAATTGTAACATCAAAATCAATATATAAGTAGCCTCCTGTAATAAATGAAAAACTTCTAGGACTGAATTGAACAGAGCAAAGAGTAAAGGGAACCTCTCATTTCTGCATTTTATCATCTTAATTTTTCATGTAATGAAAAATTCTAGATCTTTTTTAAGTTTCTAGTGTAATTACTGTTTAGCTTTCAACACTGTTGGAGCTATTTAAAAGAAGCATATGAAGAGATATCCATACACACATATACACAATCTTATGTTTCTTTCATTTTATCTCCAGGACTACTTTCCTTGAACTGTTTTTAAAAGGCAATTGCCCTTATCTTTGACTGCCTTTCTCCTCAAAGGCCGCAGTGACTGCCTTTGAATGCCTTTAACCAGTGTAATTCTAAGACTCTGATATGGGATAAGGGCAGTGATTACAGCTCCCTCTCCCTTGCCGTTAGCAGTTTTCTCTTGGTTGAGCTTTACCAGGTACAGGGGATATTTACACAGGCCACAGGACCAGACTGTATCACCTGATGATGGCCTTGTCATCCTAATGATGACTTTTCTTCACCATTTCCTCTTCCCAGGACCACAGGAGCAAAGGCATAGAGGGACAGGGACAACAGAGGTCATCTAATCTCATCTCTACATTTTACAGATGAGAGAAGAGCCTTTGGCTGTAGTAACTTGATCAGGATGACCCAGCAAGTTAATGATCTACACATTGCAGAGGAATTTATACGTGAAAATGGCTAACATACTAAGAATAATAATATATTGGTATTTGGGGATAGAAAAGACTTTAAAAACATTCTAATTGCTTTATAATGGTTAGATCTCAGAATTTCTTCATTCAGCATTCTATGGCATGGTACTGTACTTATAACTAATTTCAGGACAGACAGGAATGAGGTCTAGAGTCAAAGAGTCATAGTGATCTCCAGCTGCAGTTTAGATAAGTGGTTGGCCTGGACCCTCCAAGATGATATAGCAGATGAAGATCCAGGTGGACAGGTGGCCTGTTGGAGTTTTACTCATGGTTTGGGAAGCTTAAATAAATATTGTCAAGTTGCAGGGATAAGGGGGCAGGGGCTAGGGAGGTCAAACCAGGAATATAAGACAAGTACCCAAGAAAGAAACCCGAGATGAGGGGCAAAAGCCCAATCCTGCCTCAAACCACAACTTTTTTCTCCCTTTAGAAATATGCAAAAGGACCACTGATCAACCAGTGGGAAATTGAATTATCTCGTCAAAATCCATCTAATTCCACCTGGAGAGAGCATTAGAAATTTGGAGTTAACAAAGTGTAGACACCAAGGCAGGCCTCTTTCTGCCCATCTCATTCTTCATTAGCAGAAAGGGTTTGACCTGTAGAATCTGACCCAGCCAGTCCCTCCTCCAAGGAGAGGAGAGTGCGGAATGGAAGGATCTCCTTGACACATAACCTAGGGCTCAACAAGGACTCTTGGGACTGGGAGACTCATGGCCAGACAGCATTGCTCTCTAACAAGGGCAGATAGAGTTGGGAGAGATGCAAAGAACGGCCCTAATCAAACTCTTCAGACCAGCATCATGGATGGGGGAGAAGGGATAAGATAGGGCTAAAACCTTCTAGAAATTTCTAACCCCAGGCAAGACCAACCCAAGACCTAAGGTAGAGAGGACCTGGTGATTGGAGACCTGAAGAGCAGAGGAAGGCACAGACAGATAAGGACTAGAAGCAACCATCCCAGGACCATACAGACCACTAAAATGAAGGGGTCTTCCTCTTTTACAGACAATCCCAATGATAGTAAGGCAATCAGTTGTGGATCTATATACTTTATTAATGGTGGAAGAAAGTAAGTTTTGCAAGTTCTTCATGACAAACTCTGACAAAAGGAAAAAATATATATAATTGCAAATAAACTAGATCGTTATTATTTTTCTCTTATATTTTCTGTTTAAGAGAATTGGTGATAATAATTTAAAGAAAGGAAATATTTCTTTGGAAATGCTTTAATGATGGTGCATATTGAAAAGGCCTGAGATGTGAACCAGACCCAGTCACAAAATGGAACAATAAATGGAGTGTGGACACAGTTGCTATGTGAAAATATAGCCCAGGAGATAGCACAAGAAACCCCCAGGGGTCTGCAGGACATAGAATCTTTGAATGTAGGAGGAAGACCACACTTAGAAGTCTCCGGAGGCAGGTGGGCTTTTAAGAAAGGCAGATGTCAGAACCCCAGGCGTGAGGCTAGGGTTTGGATGGAGTCAGGGTGTTAAGAATTTTCCTGCAAGAGTTAGTGTGCTCTGCAGACAGCAAGGCGGGGACGGGATGGGGGAGGAGGAGTCACGAGCCTAGTTAACAGAAACTGAGCCCAACATACAAGCATAATTAATGGAAAAGAAACTTAATGCTGAGGTCCCACATCTGGCGTGGAAGGAGTAGATCCTCATGTCCACAGTTGGGAATGGCCAGGACAGGACTAAATGCAGCTGTAAAGGAAAGGTGCCAGTCCTGTGCCCATTTTGCAGATGGAGATACTAAAGCTTGGTGAGGCTGACTAGCCAGCTCTGGCAGTCAGTGAGAGGTGGAACCAAGGTCCAAACATTCTGCTCCAGAACAGTGCTGTGCTCAAGCACTGAGGTGCTTGCCCATCGCCAGGGCTGGGACCCTAGGGAAGGGCAGGTGGTTTGCTGAGCGCTTGGTGTCTTCCAGATATGGAACTTGGCATTTTAAATAGATGGTTGCATTTAATCTTTATAAACTTGCCCCGCATGAGATAAGTTTTGTGACTCTAACTTGATAGGTGAGAAAAACCTAAGGCTAAGTGGTTTATTCAACTACATAACCAATAGTGACAATCTGGATGTCACCCACATTGTCTGACCCCCAGAGCCCATCACTGCATTACAAACCGCATCAGGAGCCTCTCTTGTCCTGAGTTTTAGCTGTAAATAAGAAATAAGTTATTTTCTAGATGATGGAAAATTCTGTATTTTAAGCAGTACAGTGACATGATCAAATGTGGAAGGTTAAAATGTACATGTATACAGTCTCTTTAGAAAGGAAGCACTAGGTGTTTCGTGCCATGTTAAGACTTCACTGTGACCTCGGAGTGGCTTGCCACGTGCCTTTTGTGAGCCTAGTTTTTTGTCAGACCGGGTTTACATTCTACCATCACCACTGGCCAGGTGAAGTACCGCAGACCACTACTCATTTCTTGGGTTAGGACAAAGGATAACATTGCCTCCCCAAAAGGCTATCATAAATATTAACTACGGTAAGGATGTCACTTCCCCAGCCTCATGGCCTGGAGGATAGACAGTTCATGCTTAGCACAGATGCGCCCTCTCTGCTTCCGTCTCCTGTAGAATATCATATATCTTTGGCTGCCCCACACACATACGAGCTGATCCCTGGCCCCCCTGTTCCTTTCTGATTCTCAGCCGAAAACCTGCAGAGATGGGCGTGCTTCATTTCCCACATTCTTCTTCCTTCCACCCTTTCTCCTGTCGTTGGGACCTGGAATATCCCCTTGGAAGGCTTGGTTCCTAGTCTGCGGTGCCATGGAGAGGTGGTGGGATTTTAAGAGGTGGGCTGGAGAGAGGAAATTAGGTCAGTAGGGACATGCTCTTGAAGGAGATAGTGGAACTGTGGCCCTTTGTATCTCTTTCTTTGCCTCCTGGCTGCCATGAGGTGGCACCTGCTCTACCGTGTGCCCCCTGCCATGTACTGTGTCACCACAGGCCCAAACAACAGAGCCAAGCAACCGTGGACCATCACTTCTGAAACTGACCCAAAACAAACCTTTTCTCCTTGTAGGTTACTTATCTCAGGTGTTTTGTCAAAGTAATGGAAAACTAACACACATGCTTATCAATTTCTAATTATCAACTTCAAGTGGTAAAATAACTTTATTCAAAGTTCTAGCTTATGCTGGCTCGCCTTGTGCATCATTTTTTTCCCTCATAAGCACAGGAACTTTGGTTTAAACATACTGAAATTATAAGTCAATTCTGTTGAGAGTAATCAGATTAAAGGGAAACTGGCAAGTTTGAATGTTAAAGCCAATTAGGAGCTAGCTCCAGCGGCTGCCATTCTTCTCTCTAGCATCCACATTATCTGCTTGTTGGAGACCAAAAAGAGACCAGTGAGGCCCAGGTCAACAACTTTGAGCTATAAAATTAAAGAAGTGTGGAACATTCGCATGGAGGACCAGAAATAAGTAGTTTGGGACAGGTTCAGCTTTTCTTGCTTGGATAATGAATGGGTGTGGAGGCAGTTAAGACATGGGAAGACAAGTCTGGGGCTAGAGAATAACAAAGATGATGCTGATTAATTGGAAATTACCTCCTAACCACCTTTGGAAAGAATGGTCTGGCTTCTGAGCTTTGCCATCCCTTGGCTGTTGTAAAGAAATCTGCCACTGAGCTGCCAGAATGAACTTCCTACAACACAAATTAGACCTGGATTGGCCTCCGCAGACCACGTAGCCCCGCGTAGCCCCGCCTCAGTCTCAGTGGCTACTCCCTCCCCATGTCCACCCGCTGTGTCCCAGTCACACCGAACTCACCTATCCCCAAATATATAATGTCTTCTGATGGTGCTCATCTTAAAAAAATAGGTTATTTCTCTGGTTAGAAAACTCCTCTGATCCCTTTCCACTCAACAGACATTCTTTAAAACACCAATCTGGTGTTCTTTCTTCTCTGTAGCCTTTTCTGATTTCTGTGGCAAAGATAGTGGCTTCCTCTTCTGTGTTCTCAGGGCACATATGCCAGTGTGGTTCTTCCCTGCCCCAGGGTTTAATTTGTTTAGGAGCCTCTCTCCCACTGGATCACGAGTCCCTCAAGGACAGGGGTCTCACCCTGTTCACCTCTCCACCCAGTGCTGATCACAGTAACTGGCATGTAATAGCCACCCAATAATTATCCGCTGACTTAGTGAAAGGACAAGCCAGCGTATTGAATTAATAATGCTAACTCCACAAACAGAACATATTTACTGTGGTTGAAAAATGTATCCTAGAAAAACCTTTGGAAGGATACAGAGAATTGATTGCAAGTGGTTGCCTTGCGGGAAAGGAACTAGGTAGTTAGGGGAGAGGAAGCTTTTTTACCATGTGGCCCACAGTGCTTCTTGAATTTTGTACTATGGGCATGCTTTATATTACATACCCCACACTAGTCCAATTCAGTATGTATGTGCAGACAAACTTATATCAACTGGTTTCATGATTTCTTTCCTAGCAAAAATTTAGTTTGTTGGTAGAAGTTTGTGACATAGTTGTCCCTTGTTACCAATATCCGCTCTCATCTGGGGTTCATTTAAGTCTGGAGCTATATTGGTATTCAGAAACTAGGCTGTGTCTTAGAGGGCAAATAAGGACCCACCAAACTCCGTTAAAACCTTCAAAATTTAACAAATAGTTTGAGTCCAGAGTGGCTGAACAAGAGTCCCTTCTCTCTGTGCTGGCCTCAATTCTACTTTTGAGATCTTGGGGGATTTGCTGGTTGGGCAAAATGAATGAAATTTGATTCCTGGGAACCTAGCACACAGGATTTTTCCACTCTTGCAGTACTGTGCACACATCTGCTTCAAAAGTCAGGGTTTAGAGGTACCTTCATATCAGGTAAAAAGTGATACATTCAGCAGGATGCAAGTTTGGCATCCTATGTATGATGACTTTGGAATTGGAGGGACACCTAAATTCCTAACTTCCTTTTCCCTGTGTCAGATAGTGATGTTTAGTCCATGTTGATCCTTTTAAGATAGCCTAACATGTGGTTCACAGATTGTTTCTGTACCATTTTTTTCCCCTCTAGGTATAAGTGTCTTAAGGACATTTCTAATACATATGAACCAACAGATTAACTGCTGGGACAGAGCTCTGAGTATGAATCCCAGTGAAGCTAGTCTCACATGATCTTAATTGGCAAAATGGGGATAAAATGACCAATCTCATTAGGTTCCCCCCTTAGGATTTTTCAAATAGGGATTCAATTGTATGATTGGTAAAGCACCTGTCACATAATAGGAATTCAACAAATGTTAGTTCCCTGCCCACTGCCCTGAATAACTTATTAGTTTATCTAGGTAACAGATGTTTTTGCATAGTGAAGTAGAACTATGTTAAATTCCTAGTATTAAACGTGCATAACACGTAAGTCACACTCCCCGAAAAAAAGGGTTCCTTGTTCCTTGCTGCTAACTTACTTGCCTTATTGCATACCATAAGAAGTGTTTCTCCATGTTCCCATCTTATAGCACTGGGATTTTTATATATATTTCCTTTGATTATCTTTTACTAAAGTATGCTTAAAATTTAAGTCATGAATATTAGCAGATATGCACATGTACATAAAGTTACATGATTTTTTAAGTAATGACCAACAAATATCTCTCACACCAAGGAAGATGTTTATCTAGGAATTCTGTGCTTACCTCTCCTGAAACACCACAGGGGGGAAAAATTGTCCAATCTGATTTCTAAATTAAAATCCTAGAATCCTAAAAACATAACTTCAAAAGATTTGTGTTTCAAGGTGGCAAAGGCAAGCTAAACTTGATTCTTTTCCCCTGCTGGCATTTGAAAGCATGTTAATCCAGGCTCACTCATAAACCTCAGCAGCAGGAGATCATTGTTCATTGGTTTATTATGGGCAGACTGGACTGGTTTTAACTGAGCAGAGGAAGTTAATTATCAAATGTTTTAGTTGGCTCTAACAATGAATAACCAGTTCTTGTTGGACACCCTGGTACTCACTGAGCAACATCATAAGATGGGGTGGGGGATGGGAAGTCACCCATCAGAATCTGCAATGCGGGAATTTGCTGGACTGCCCTGGTCTGTTTCCCAGGTTGTTTGAACCAGTTCAAGAGCAGTTAAACAAGGTTATGTAAGTGACATGTGATGTAGCCCAAAATAGTGACTGCAAACACAGGCTGCTGTTGCTGGGCAGTTGTCAACTGCTTTAGAAAAAAAAAAAAAAAAAGAAAAGAAAGAAAGAAAGAAAATCCTCCAGCAGGACAACAAATGGACTTTTAAAAATGAAAATGAGATTTAAGCAAAAAGTTAATCTTAAAAGGGATTTTGAATTGGTGAAATTGCCTTTATGATGTTGAAAATGACTTTTTTTTTTTTTAAGGGAAACTTACATTGCATATGAGATCTGGTTATTGCAGAGTATCCAACTGTAGTTAAGTGAAGAGGTATTCTGAGCAAGTTTGGTACCTTGCTACAGCACTTGGTTCTCATGTTTTAATGAACAGCACCATCAACCAAACACTCAGATTTGCTGACTTTGGGCACATAACAAATTATTAAGCAATATAGCATTCAGATGAATGTCATAAATATTAAACTTATAAATTACTGCCCTTTTTAATTAAACTCTCTTGTAGCTTCAAGGTGTGAAAAAGAATTCTATTTCACATAACATGGTTAGCATAAAAATGTTGTTGTAAAAAGAAAATTCAGTGGAATTTCTGATAAAGATTGATTTCTAAAAGGAAAACCTAACAACAACAAAAGGGCTTCAAACTGTCTCAACTGCCAGGTTTGTACCCTAACATTTGGATTTCCACAGTGACCATTTTCTTTGGGGTCCTTGCCTTTTAATGTGGATATCTAGGGAATTAAGAAGCAAGGTAAGGGGGAAGTGGGCTGAGGAGGAACCTTAGGATCCTTGCTGCAGAATTCCAGCTCAGAAACTTTGTTTGCATGTGTCCCTGCTTTTGAGGTCTGCATCTCAGAGGCTTTGGTGTTGGTCTGGCTCTTAATCCTCAAGGGACCTGTTAACTATTGCTGTATTTCTCCACCCCGATTCTGAACAGATTGAAAAACAAAGGAGTGGCTGGAGGAAGAGAAAATATCAGCCTTTTTGGGGAGGTAAATAAGTCAAAGGCTGTAACTTAGTAGTAAGAGCAAAAAAGACCTGCAACCTGAGTCCCAGGCATAGACTGTGGCACAGCTGGATCGGGTTGGGCCACCCCCAGTGCCTCAGAGGTTGAGCATCTCTCTGCTCCCTTAGGGAGTTCTCCCCCAAGGAGAAGACAGTGCTGAGATAAGCAAACCAGATTTCCTCTTCTCAAACCTACTAATCCAAGCAAAGCAAGTAAAGAGGAGGGAGAGAGGTGTGGCATCTTGAAGCTTCCTCCCTGGAAGGAAACATCAAGACTGGAGCACAAATGTTCCCATCTGAAGACTCACTGAGGTCCCAGCACTGCTTCTCTAGGAAGCTGGGCAAGAAGCAGACAGTGGGGCAGGGATCAGTGTCAGGGTCCAGCATGTTCTTTCTTTCTGAAGTCAGGCCCCCATGTGTAAAGGGCAACATGTTTTTTTTTTTTAAATAATTTGGAGCATTCAGTTCAGTCTGGAATCCCTTTAATCCCCATCCTGGTTAAATGACTGTTCATAAGATCAAGTTCAAGTACCTCCTCTGTGAATTCTTCCTTAAAGATTCTTGAGAGTGTTTGTAGGTATTCACCAGGGTTTTAAAGCTTCTAGAACCTGACACTTTTCACATTTAACTTTCCCAAGGACTTCAGTGACTTCCGTGATAGAAGCACACTACATGGTTATCAGCCATGCTTATGAAGAATAGAATATTTTTCCAGATGCAGGGAGAGGACCATTGATGGAGTTGAGAGAGGTGTTTGTATTCATTCAGGACCAACTTATGTCTGCACATGTCCGTAGAGGTATAAGTACACAAAGGACCTGTGATCTGAGTTTCTTCAGAATAAGGCCACAAACATATCGTCCTTTCATACCAATAATAGTAAGAACAAAACACCAAAACTGAAAGCAGCAGTAAACGTAATCCAAAGTTATTGGATTATATGCCTCAGATTCAAGCTGTGGCTACTTCTGAAATGGCATAAGTCTGGGTAGGCATGACTTTGAGCCCTGCCCTGTCTGTCTCCCCACCACGTGGCTCAGTGGCTCACTGCAATCTTGAATATGATGAAGATGATGCTAACTAAGGTCCAAGAAGTCCTGTAAACAGAACGATGACAGAATCAGATTTGTGGTTCAGAACATTGCTGCTTAGACTGTAAGGTTGATGGACAAACCTCTGTGGAGCCCAGGTGCGTTCTTGGAGGAGCCCCAGGTCTCTAGTGGGGCACCTTCTGAGCCACAGGTGGGTACCCACAGAAGACAGCACCAGGGACATTCCTTGAGTTCATTTCAACCAGAGGAGCTCTTTTTTCTTATTCATATTGAGGTCTATGTAAAAGTTAATTTAAAAAAAAAGACTAAGACTTAGAAGGAGTAACATAGTAAAGGCCTGTAGGTCAATTACAAATCCACTGTGATAATAATGATAATATACAGTAATAGATGATGGTAATGTACAGTAATGCATGACAGCAATATTGCAGTGATGACAGGTACTACCGTTTGTCGAATCCTTACTCTTTGCCAGCAACTCTTTCAAGTGCTTGTCTGGTGTACTATCCTTTAGATAACTCATGAGGGAAGGTGCTTTTATAATCCCCATGTAATAAATCAGGAAACTGAGGCACAGAGAAGGTAAGTAACTTGCCTGAAGTCATGTAGATAAAGCAAGACTTCAAACTCCACAGTTCAGATTTTTACCCAGGAGAGTCTGAAATAAGAGCGTGTACTGGACGACATACATAGGATCCAGGAAAAACTCAGGAGAGAGCATCATTGGGACTTTGTGACCAAATGAACATAGAGGATTGTGAGGGTAGGAGATGTAAATCAAAGATGATCCTGAGATTTCCCAAATAGCTGACTTTAGCTTTAAAATTGGGAATATAGGAAGCTGGGAGGGGGTGGGGTTTTTAAATGTGGACTGTGAACATAGGAGACTTGAGGTTTTCAAGATATTCAGTTGGGGACATTTAATGAATAAGTGTGCATGTAGGTCCGAAACCCTTGGGAGTGTATAACTCAGCTTTCTATTCTTGTGACAAAATACTTGAGATAAATCAACTTAAGGAAAAGTTAATTTTGACTCATGGGTGCAGAGGTTTCGGTCCATGGTCACTTCACTCTATTGCTTTGGGCCTGTGGCGGTACAGTGCTTCACAGTGGAAGTTCATGCCACAGGGCTGTTTACCTCATGATGGCCAGGAAGCAGAGAGGGAGGGTCATGCCAGTGTCCCAGTATCCCCTTCAAGGGCACACCCCCAGTGACCTAACTCCCCCCCCCAGGCCCCACCTCTTAACGGTCCCACTACCCCCCACTAGCCCACCACATGAGCCTTTGGGAGACACTCCAGATCAAAACTGTAGCACAGAGGAACGAGCTGCTTCTGTGAAACTTTGGAAGCCCCTGGACACACTGCAGGTACCACATCCTTGAGGTGACTGCTCGCTCCTCTCTACTCCTGCCCGCCCGAACTTCAACCAGCTGGACCAGTTGTTCCCTGCATGCTTAACTGGACTTCCGTCTCTCCCTGGGCCAATCCTTTGGGACGCCATACACCTGTCCTCTCCATGATTCAAATTCAAAACACTCTTCAAGGCTTGCCTCCGATGTTTTCTTTCCCCATAAAGGCTTCTTCATCCCCCAACTCAGATGAATCACTTCCTTCTTTAAAGTCACACCACATCAATACCACATGGTTTATTTTAATTCTCTTGATTTCTCCAATCTCACTCCACCTCTTAGAACATAAGGTCTTGGATGCAATGGACTACATTTTCCCTCCTTAGGCCCTGCTTAAACATCTTTGTTTGGGCTGGGGGTAGAGCTTGGTGGTGGAGCACCCACCTAACAAGCATCAGGCCCTGCTGGGTATAATCCTCAGCTCTGCAAATAAATAAATAAATAAATAAAATTTGTAAGAAATTAATAACTTTGTTGAATGGAGTTAAATTATTGACTGGAAACAAACTTTAAATCCTAGAATCTCTTTTTCTTCTTTCCAACAGCCTTGGTCCTCAACCTGCTTGTCTGTGAATACCTGCTACTATACCTTCTCATGAGTTGGGGTTCCCTCAAAGAAGTCAGTCTCCTGAACATGTGCACCTCCTGACTTTTTAGGTTTAATTTTAGTAATACTAGAAAATGGAATCTTGAGAGCAACAATACAAGGAATGCATAACTTTTCAGAATCTTACACCACTCTTACAGTCTTGGACCTTAGCAGAGCCAAGACAGATGGGAGAGTCTCAGCTTTTTGTCCTGTTTACTCTAGGGATCTAATTCAGCACTCTCACATCCTTGCCAGCTTTTAGAGAAAGTTAAGACTTAAAGATGGGATTAGAAGTGAATTGTATTTGCCTTGTCTCAAGTGGGCCCCTTTCCTCTGGAGGTCTTCCTCACTAAGTGCCATGTTCTCTCCTGTGGAAAGTTTTCTCCTCACTTATATTCGATTAAGAGTTGACTATATTTACTTTCTGAATTTTCTCACCTTACTTATTTTAATAGAAGATGGGTGAAAATGTCACTACTACCATTTTGTGTTTTCGAGTTCTAACAGTGCTTCCTGTTATATGTTTAAATTCTTTGATTTCATGTGACATCTGATGAAGTAGACAGTACTGCCCCTGTTTTATAGGCTGGGAAACCAAGACTCAGAAGCATTAGCAACCTGATGGAGTCACGGCTCCCAGGAACTGAGTTGGGGATCCAAGCCCACACGGTTCTGGTTACAAAGCCAAGGCCCATCCCGCTGTCTTCTCCCCACTGCCTTCCGTGTTCCCCTTGTGTGTTCTTGTGTTATTGGTGCTTGAAGTTCCACATGTCACCCAGTCTGCATTTCCTCCTGTGGGGCCTGCTGAAGTATTATGGAAAGTTGGTTCTTGATTTCAAAGTAATCAAAAACATTTTTAAGGATAATTTTTGTTGCCTTTAGGAACTTTTTAAATAATGTAGTTCACTTTAAACACTATTAATTATTTTATAATTAAAAACAGTACCACAGAACGAAATCAAGATTTGGCTTTTAGTTTGGCACTCAAAATCATTTTTGTCTTTGGGTCTATAAGGCATTTTCCCTTTGAGTGCTTACGAGTGCTTCTGGGTTTCCTATGAGTCTGTGCGTTTGTGTTGCCCATGTACTATTAACCTTGGTACTCCATTCATATTTATTCTAGCTCTAGAAGCTTCCTGTTTTCTAGGATGACTTCTCCCCCAGAACCTGCCACATCCTGAGGTGGAAATACAATGAGATATGCACACAGGTGAATGAGTTCCCCGAACCCTACTGGGCCATTCGCATTCTTAAAACAAGATGCTCTTAAATCCGAATGTCTCAGTAATGGCTACCATGTTAAGGCGCCTCACCATCTTCTGTTGGGAATGATGTGGACTGAAGTGGGTGAAGGATTTAGGACCCAAGACACCAAAGAGGTACAGAATCTCATCTTAAGGAGAGTTTAGCTGTTTCTGCCTTTCACAGATCTATTTGCTGCTTCCTTGCAGATCCTTGGAGCTCTTTTTATTAATGTGATACGTGTGAAGAGAGATTTCAGAGCTTAGAATGCTGGAAGTGGGGCAAAGCGATTTGTCATGTGGATCTTTAGTTAGCCAACTACATAGCCGGCTGGCCTGGAGTGAACGTGCGTTACCGGGGCTTGTATGACCTACCATGTGCACATGTGAATCATGCGTGTCGTGGTGCATCTTAGTTTATCAGTGCAGAGCTCATGCACGCACTCATTCTTTCAGCATTGTTGGGCAGTATGTTACTCCTGCCATCTCTACTTTCTCCTTTATCTTACAGACTAATCCTCAGTAGTGCTTAATAAGAATCCCACAATGCCTGTGGATAGGTATTCAGCAGATTGTATAGGAAAGTTTATTTTAAGGGAATATTTTGGAAAGTTCGAATCACATCCCGTTTATTTTTCAGGCTAATTTTTTCTCTGTATGTTATAGAAGGGTGCACACCCCCCCCCCCTTCTTTGGAGCATCTATTACAGTGCCTGCTACCAGCTAGCTAGAACTTTCTTCACATTTTGATGAGGAGAAGTAACTAGGATTTATTTGGAAATTGTGGGACATTTGCATTTCCCCTATAAGCTTTTAATTCATTTTCCAATTTTTGTAGAGATTCTTGAATGTGTATGCATGTTACCATATCAGTATCTGTAGAACAGATTGTAAGTTTTTAAACGTGGGGGGGTGATCCCTGGATTACATTCATCATTGAAATATTTCATTGTTTTTCAAAAAGAAATTATTTCAGATACCGGTAGCTTCTTTCACATTTCAAAAGTGCCAGCTATTTATACCAATAGCCCTCAACTTCACCTGTTAAAATTAATTTGTCAAAAAACTCCAACAATAATGTAAAAGGTTTTTACTTTAGAGAAGAACTCTTAATAGGGAGACTGAATTTTATGTTCTTCATTCCACATCACTGTGGTAGGATTCAGTGAGGTTCCCTATGTATTTTCTGGTCTTTGCTGCTCCTTCCTAGGTTGAGGCCCTTTCCTGACCCCCTTGTGGTTGGGTGGGATCATTGCACTGGATCTCAGTGATGATTGAGCTGTTTTCTGCTGGAGCATTAGATTCCCTGAGTCATTCAACAGACTTGCCATGACACTGAAATATTCACTATGGTGACTGCTGCATCATCCTGGGCATGAAATGGGAAGATATGGAGCAGAATTCCCAGCCTGTCTGCATAACTTATTCATCTTTCCAAAGAACCAACTGATTCTGATTTTTATCTATTGCTTGTTTCTATTTTGTCATTTATTTCTCTTCATTATTATTTCATGAATTACTTACTTTGGGATCATTTGCTTTCTCTCTCCCTCCCCCTACTCCTTAATGTAGAATCTTAGAGCAATAATTTTGAATTTTTCTTCTTTTCTAATATAAGTATATAAGGCTAAAAAATTCCCCAAGTACTCTTTAAGCTGTATCCCATAAATTTAATGTGTTGAATTATCATCATCATTTCATTTGAAAGTCATTTCCCTTGTGGTTTCCTCTCTGGCCCATGGATTATACAGAAGTGTTGTATTGCTTAATTTTCCAATCAGAGAGACTCATTTAGGTATCTCTTTGTTGCTGATTTCTAACTGAATACCCTTATGGTCCAAACACCATTATGTGTTTCAGTCCTTTTAAAATTTGAGATTGCTTCATAGTTCAGGGTATGTCCTGTCTCACTGATCCATATGCACTTGAAAAAAAAATGTATATTATGCAATTATGTGACCTAAATGCCGATAAGGTCAAAGTATTTGATAATATTGTTCAAATCTACTGTCTCCTTTCTGATTTTTTTTTTAAAAATATTTCTATTCTTTGCTGAGAGAAAGGTTTTAAATTTTCCAACTTTGATTTTGGGTTTATCTTTTTCCTGTCATTTTTTCTCAAGTTTTTGCCTTATGGATTTGGAAACTGCTATTAGATACCTAGATATTTGGGATCATTATATCTCATTCTGATCAGTATAAAATGGTACTCTTTATCTTTGCCATTATTCTTCATCTTAAAGTCTTCCTTCTCTGATTTTTAATATAATCACATCATCTCTCATGCTTACTGTTTGCTTCATATGTATATTTTTATCCTTTAACCTATAACCTGTCAGTGTTTTGTCTGTTTGTTTTACTTAAAATATATCTTAACATGTCCTTAGGTCTTGCTTTTTAAATCTAGTCTACTATCTTTGACTTTTAAGGGTTTAGACCATTTATATTTAATGGGATTGTTCTGTACTTGGGCTTTTATCTTTTGTTATTTGTTTTCTTTTTGTTCCTTGTGTTATTTGTTCATTTGCTTTTTCTTTTATGTCTTTGAATACTTTTTTTTATGTCTTGAATACTTTTTCAGTGTTTCATATTATACCTCTATTTTCTCTTGTGCTACATTTCCTTTTACCTTTCCTATGGGTTGCTTCATGGCAGTGTTTCTCAAACATTAGTGTGCATTAGATTTTGGTTATATAAAACAGTGTTGTAAGTTAATAGGTTTGGAGGGGGGACTGTGAATTTATTTTTTTAAAGTAATTTTTAGTTGCAGATGGACACGCTACTTTTATTTATTTATATGTAGTACTGAGAATTGAACCCAGTTCCTTACACATGCCAGGCAAGCACTCTACCACTGAGCTACAACCCCAGCCTGGGACTATGAATTTAAATTTCTGATAGGTTTTTAGGTGACTCTGATACAACTAGTTTTGGAAGCATAGTTTGAGAAATTGCTTTAGAGATCACAGAATACATTCTTTACTTTTCATGTTCTACCTTGAGTTAGTTCATACCATTTCAAATTTAATGTAAGGAATTTGCAGCAATGGAATTTCATTTATATCCCATCCTGTTCTTAGTGCTGTGTTGACAGATTTTTTTTTTTTTTTTGTTTGGTGTGTGTGTGTGTGTGTGTGTGTGTGTGTATCTAGTTGTCAATTAAATCCTGAACTCAGTGTGTGTGTGTGTGTGTGTGTGTGTGTGTATCCCCATAATGTGTATTTGTTGTTTTTATATGAAACAGACATTTGACTTTTTAAGGAATTTAGAGAAAATTTCTAAAAAACTTCCCATATAGGTACCATTTTAAATTCTCTGCTTTCTTTTCTGTTTATCCAAATTTCTATTGAGTATCATTTTACTTAAGCATGAAGAACTTGTCATTTCTTGTAGTCTACTTGTGACAAGTTATTTTTAACTCTTACTTAGCAAAAAAAATATAAATAAAAAAGGTAAAATAAAGATTTTATAAGATTTTACCTTCATTTTGAGAAATATTTTGAGTAGTTGTAGAATTCTAAGTTGGCAGTATATAAAGATATTTGCATTGTCTCCTGGCCTCAGTTGTTTTGACAAAAAATTGATTATTACTCTTATCTTTTTTCTCTTTGTATAAGATTATTCTCCCCTCCATCCCTGGCTGCTTTTAAGACTTTCTCTTCATACTTTATTTCAGAAATATAACTATGTTGTGCCTCTAATTTTCTTTGTATTTGTCTTTTGACAATTTTAAATTTAAATGTGGGGGTTTTCATATATTAATCCTGACCTGCTCTCTCTCTTCTTTCCTTCTGGAATTCTAATGGCATGTATATTAAATTGCTAATTTGCCCCACAGACCACTGATGCCTCAGTCATTTATTTTTTATATTTTTTCCTCTTTGTGTTTCAATTTGGTTGATTTCTATTCACATTTATGTAACTTCATTGATCAATTCATGTTCTGTGTCCTGTATATTGTTGATTCCGGCCAATACTTATTTTATTTTAGACACTATGCTTTTCCATTTGTCTATGTATGTTTTATTTTCTACAGGTTTTAAGTCACTAACTCACCTGTTTCTTTACCCCTTTTAGTCATCTTTTCTAATATATTCTAACATCAATTTTAAAATCCTTATTTGCTCATTTCAACCTCTAGGTTATTAGTGAATCTGTTTCTATTAATGTTTTCTAACTAATTTTTCTATTCACCTGGGTTTACAGTATTCTGTTTATATATGCATGTGTGTGTATATATGTATTTATATATATATATATATATACATATATACATGTATTTGTACATGTGTGTGTGTGTGTGTGTGTGTGTGACTTTGGTACCAGCAATTGAAGCATTTAACCACTACGCTACATCCCAACCTCTTTTCACTTTTTTTGTTTTTAGACAGAGGCTCACTAAGTTACTTAGGGTCTTGTTGTATTGCTAAGGGTGACTTTGAACTTGTGATCCTCTTGCCTCAGCCTCCTTAGCTGCTAGGATTACAGGCTTGTGCCTCTGCACCCTGCTGTTTTTATATATTTTTAAGAGTTATTGAAATTTGGACATTCTGGAGACTCTGAATTATATTCTATTTCTTTGAGAGATATTGCATTTTGATCTAGTATTCAATTAAATCCTGAACTCAATTAAATCCAGAGTTTACGCTTGACTTTTAAAAAAATTTTTTAATAAGTCTGTTTTGGCTTATTCATGGGATATAGCATTTCTTCCTAGGCATGAACCTTCTGGAATTTCAATGGAACGTCTGAAGTATTTATTGAACATTCTTAATCTACTGGGATTTAAACTGTCTACCCATGGTGGGCAACCCCTTAAATGTCTGCTTCTCTTTCTCAACCTTAAATTGTTATTTTACCCCTGAAACCTTTGGAGTCTTGTGATCATTTCTGAAGTCTCCCAACAGGTTCAGGGGAGTTAATGTGTATATTTTATCTTCCAGCCACGCCCCTACCTTCCTTTCCAGAATTTTCTCCAATTTCTGTCCTTTTTAGCAGTCCCAAAGTCTGTTCTCTACCTTCTGAGGCCAATAAGCTGAAACCTTTTGCTTGGCTTCTAGCCACTCATCACGGACATCAGGAAGAACCATGCACTCAGGGTAGAAGCTGTTCCATGGAGGCCTCTCACCTAGAGTGATTCTCTTTTCAGGAGTCAGTTTTCCGCCAGCTTCTGTCTGCTCTTGGTCACTCCTGAAAGCCCTCAAGCCTTTCACCCCCCTTCTTTGCTGGGCAGTTTATAAGTATCCGTGGGAGGTTTATCGGACATAACTAGAACTCCCCTCTCACTGGACGTAACTTAAATGAGAAATAAGTCTTTCTTCTTGACCACTGAGATTTCTTTTTAACCCAGGATGATTCTTGGGTATGCATATTCCAACTAACAAACAGCACCTAGCGTGCACAGAGCCCATCTCCGAGAACTTTTGTGTGGACGTTTGGTAGTGTCCCTTCCATGCTGCGTACCTGCTACGTAACCCTAAGATGAATATCTCTAAAACACTGCTCTGGAATCCACAGTGACACCCCAATGCCTGCTGATAGAAATCTCGGTGTCTTAACTTGTCACTCAAGGCCACCACTGTCTAGTGCCCAGCATTCTGATCGTCTGTCCTAGGTTAGTAGAAAACCATTTACCCCACAGAACCTCAGATGTGACTTACTCTGGCTTAGCCGTCTCGACACCAGGCAAGCACAGTGTTTAAAAAGGACATGATTGAAACTCTCGAGTCTTCTAGATGCACTCTCTTTTTGTTGTCTGTTGATATTATTTGAATGTGAATTAAGGGGCAGGACACACATTATACATTTGTGTCAGTACCACTTAAGTACTTAAGGTTTGTACAACTAAAAATATAAATGACAGAATTGTATGAAATTTTTTATGCCACATCTCTGACGGTTTCTTAAAATTCTCCTATGCTGATGCTCATTCTATGGCTTAAGTAAGGCGACACTCTAGTAGGACTTTAAATTTTTGTTTTAAAAGTTGGAGCCTCTGCTCTGTGATATCATGCAACATGAAATGTTACGTTAATGGGTTGCTGTTCACACAGTTAGACTGTAGTCTCTTTAGACCTTCATTTCACAGTAGCTATGATGTGGAATCAGCCTAAGTGTCCTTCGACTGATGAATAGATAAAGAAAATGTGTCTATATATACAGTGGAGTATTACTCAGCCATAAAGAACTATGCAATTGTGGCATTGGCTGGTAAATTGATGGAACTGGAGACCAGAATGGTAACTGTAATAAAGCCAGAGCCAGAGAGTCAGAGGTCAGACGTTTTCTCTGATGTGTAAAAGCTAGTCCAAAATAAGAAAGGAAAAAAAGAAAAGAAAAGGTGGGAGTGGGAGGGGAGGAATTCCACCAAAATAGAAGAAAGATCAGTGGAGCAGAGAAAGGGGATTGAGGGGGAGGAGGGGCAGGATAAGTGAAGAACAGTGCAGTGATCTGACCTAATTTTCCTTTTTCTGTGTAGATATATGAGTATACCACCATGAATCTCATTATTATATATATCCACAAGGCAATAGTTTAAAAAAAAAAACCTGTAAGTAAATAGCAGAAAGATCAGTAAAGGGAAAGGAACAGAGGAAGGGAGGGAAGGATGGAAAGGGGAAGTGTTAGGGACTGAATTAGAGAAAATTACATTTCATACCTTTATAATTATGTCAAAATGAATCCTAATGTTTTGTATAATTAGAACTAATTTTTTTTTCAGTACCAGGGGTTGAACCCAGGGGCTCTTAACTACTGAGCCAGATCCCCAGCCCTTTTTTCATATTTTATTTAGAGACAGAGTTTCACTGAGTTGCTTAGGGCCTCACTAAGTTTCTGAGGCTGGCTTTGAACTCGAGATCCTCCTACTTCAGCCTCCCAAGCCTCTAGAATTACAGGCATGGGCCACCACGCCTGGCTACTGTCTACCCTTTTATAGACATTTTACTTATTACCTTGTCTATTGTCTGTCTCCCCCAAATTAATGGAAGTTAACCATAGCAGAGACTTTTGTCTGTCTGATTCATTGTTGCATCTCCAGTGCTTCTGCTAGTGTTTAGTACCAGTGGATGTTCAGTGAATATTTTGAAATAAATAAGTGAATAATAGAGCTAGGTTACAGTTTCATATTTTGCCAGTAGATGCCACTCTTCAAGCCTGCGCCACACCTATGTCTGATTCATGTTCAGTTTTCCATTGGTTTACGGAATGAAAGAGTTAAATATCTCCAGTGGTGTCATTTGGAAGTCTTCCCAGTGAAATCGCATCTGTCAATGGTGGGCAGGCATCTCAGCTTAGAGAGCTGTGGTAGGGCTTTTGGATTGGTGCTGTTGTGATGTCCGAAGGAAATTCACCATTTCCTGACTCCATCAACAAGGTTGCTCTTGCACGATGCCTGCTTAGAAGTACAGGTAGTGTTACCACACATACACCAAAATCTCAGCTGCATCAAGCTGACTGTGTTATCCATAAATCATATTTGCCTTGTATTTTGAAGAAGAGATTTCAAGGTAGGAAAAGGGAAATTTTATATTCTGATTATAGCCATTAGTATTTTATACTACTGTAATAGTGCTTATTCTAACAATTGCTTTTTATTATTAAATCAGGGCAACACAACTATTTATGTGCTGGAAGGAATGACTGCATCATTGATAAGATTCGACGAAAGAATTGTCCTGCCTGCAGGCTTCAGAAATGTCTTCAAGCTGGAATGAACCTAGGAGGTAAGTCTTGTGGTTTTAGTTTCATAAAAATTGTTAAAATGTAATATAACACCACTAGACTCTATCTACTCCCACAATTGAAGGTGAAGCTAACATGGAGCAAAGGTTTTCTAAATATCTAGTAAGTTCTATTTTCAAGCCAAAACATTTTAGGAGGAAAGTATGTCTTAGCTGGAATTAAAAGAAGATGCATTGTGTGTCATAGTCTACTGAATTTTTCAAGCCTGAAATTGTTTCAAGAAGTAGGTGTTTAACCAAAACAAAATCATGAAAATGAATGACTTTTTAAATTTAAAAAAAACACAGCTAATGGTTTTTATTGTCATATCTATTTAGAAATAAGACCTGTACATGATAACATTAAACAGATAGTAACACATTCCTAACTCCAAGGGTAACCTATATGAAGGAAAAACTTTGAAATGTTACAGAAGCTCACCAAAACAGGGGGAGAGGGTAAAAGATGAAAAAAGAGTACAGTGTTTATCGATAGGAAGAATCAACATCCTAAAGTTAGTTTAATAACTAATTTCCTAAGAAAAATACCACTTGAGGATTCTAAATTCCTAAAAAACAGCCAGGAAAATTCTGGAAAGACAGAAAATGCAGGGAACTAGCCCTACCAGACAATAAAACAGTACACAGTTGCAGTAATTAAAATGATCTGTGGTATATGTTTAAGATTAACAGAAAGAAATAGATCCAGTTAATGCGGGAATTTTGTATGTAAGAAAGTTGGCATTTCAAATCAGTGGGGCAGTAATGGAGTATTCAATAAAAAAGTATTGTAACACCAGCATAATCATCTGGGAATGAGAATGTTTAATCCAAACTCTTACTGTACACAAAAATAAATTCTGGCACTTTAAAAATAAACTTTGAAAAATAACCACAGAAGTACTAAAAGAAAACCTGTATTTTTAAATGCTAAGTATAGGAGACCTACCAAGTATAAAATAAAATCTGAAGATACAAAAGCAAAAAATGGAAAAATTAGTACTATTTATAGCTCTAGTATTGCTGCAATGATAAACAATAAAAAACTGGACAAAAATACTTGTAACTTACATACAAAGAGTTTATGTCTCTCGTAGATAAAGAACTCCTACAATTCCCTAAGGAAAAAACCCGTCTCATTAGAAAAATGGGTAAATGTTATGAATAGAACATTCACAGATGAAAGATGTCCAACTCATCCTTGAAGCACATGAAGAAATCCTAAATCTAATCACACTAAGAGAAATTTAAAATGTAATGAGAGTTTTTTACCAATTGGCATAGGCAAAACTTTTTTATGACATGATTTTATGAGAATATAGAAATAAAGTCAAACTCAGTAGTGATCTCATGCATCTTAGGTAGGAGTATAAATTGGTATAATCCCAATGGAGAGCAATTTAGCTATTTCAATAAAATGTTAAAAGGCACATACCCTTTGACTCAACAGTTCTACTTTTGGGAATTTATCCAAATATATTCTTGCAATGTAAGAAATGTTATGTGCATAAAATACACGTTGTAGCATTGTTGATGAGAAATAAAAATATTCATCTATGCAGGACTGATTAAATAAATTTCATAGTACTCATATAACATTAATGAAAAGAAAGGGGAGTCTATATACACTTATATGGACTAAGCTGAACTGTTGTCTAGCAAATAAAAGTCAGTTTGCAAAAGTTATTTTGTATGCTACAAGCCATAGGTCTATTTTAGAAAAAAAACAAGATTTCTGGAATCTTATTCAAGAAACTAGTGATAGTACTTGTCTCAGTGGAAAGGACTTAGGTAGCTGGAATGCAAAAATGGGAAGGAGAACTGATTGTCACCATATATCCTTTCGTATCTCCAAATGTGTTGAAATTCTACATTGTGTACACGTATTAACTATTGGAAAGAAATAAAGTGATTCAAAACAGTAATAAAGTGAGACTTTATTCTTCTTTCCTTTGATGAGTGAGTCAGCTGGATGGCTGGTCAGGTGTAGGGATAAATGTGACTACCTGTGGAGCAGGTCAGCTCTTTGAGGTCAAGAGGAAGTGACCTTTGCCAGGCAAGGCAGCTGGTATAAGGGCATGTCTCAAGTGTCTTGCCATCTCAGAGAAAGACCCACCCAGGTTTAGAGGACAAGTTCTGGAACCAGACTATGTAGGTGGGTCCCTCGTTCTGCCGATTCACTGACCTGTAACCTCAGGCAGGTTGCCCCTTGCCAGTTCCCCAGTTCCCTTATCTTTATCCTGGATGGACCAACATATCCATCTCTTGGTCTGTGGAAAGGATTAAATAAGTAAATGTACAATGAAAAGAAAGTGATCACTAAGTGCATATTACCTTGCGACGGCTGTATTAGTCAACTTTCTACTACTGTAACAAAAACCTGAGATGATCAGCTTATGAAGTGAAAAGGTTTACCTACTATATGTCAGGCTCACAGTTTTAGATGTTTCAGTTCACTGTTAATCAACTGTTGGTATTGGGCCTGTGGCAAGGTGGTACATTATGGTGGTTTCATATGGCAAAACTCTTCCTCTCATGCCCAAGGCACCAGAGAGGCACAGAAAGGAGTTGGGGTGCCAGGATCCCCTCAAGAGCACAGCCCCTGTGACTAGAAACCTCCCATTAGGCCCCTTCTCTTAAAGGTTCCACCAGTTCCCAGTAGTGCCATGGGCTGGAACCAAGCCTTTAGTACATGGGCCTTTGGGGACACTTACCCAAACCACAGCAGTTATGGTGGCATTGAAGGCAGTGGTAGTACATTTTTTTTTTTTTTTAGTTTAAGGAAAGATTATATTTGAATGACATAAACAAACAAAAAAAGAATTACATAAGAAAAAAATGTAACAATTTTTGTAAGTACCTAACATGAGCGTGCACTTAACATCTAAAAACAAAACATATATATAGTTTTATATATATATATATCTGACAAGTGTGCATTAAAGAAATCTCTAATATAAAACATATAAAATGTGGAGCATACTTGATTTCAAAATACAGAAAACAAATGTTAAGATAGGCACATCCACAATTCTTACAAAGACATGCTTGGAAAGATAAAATTCATCTGAGCACTCACTTCTCAGATATACAAAAGCTATGAAATTGTTAATCACTGGATGTTGCCTCCTGCTTTTGCACTAAGTTTCAACACAGATTGGTATGAATTCTGAATACACAATTAATCATTGTTATTTTTCATCTTTCTGCCACATTCTATATAGAATGCATCTACCTAATATGAGTAGTACTTGAAACAGCAGCATTTTGAATGCTGTATTTAGACTGAGGCAAGCGTTCACTGCAACTTCCAGATACTCTCACATATGGTCCCGGTTTACTCCCAGTGTCTGTTGTTTTGGTGAAGGTGAGCCTTCAGTGCAGAGAAATTAAGTGACTTGCCAGAGATGGCACAGCAGTACGATGATGAGACTTGTTCCTGAATCTTGCAGGCTCTTGGTCTAGTGTTTCAGATGTGCCACACAGCTCCCTTGTTCTGATACCAGAATTGTCACAGATGTGACACAAAAGATCACCTTCCATAAGCATGTGTGTGAGGATCAAGGAAGATTAGTAAACTTGAAAATCTAGATGGTACAAGGGTACTGCCATTGGTTGTAGAGTGGACCCAAACCATTTCATGAAATCCATCCCCTGATTATTTTGGGAAGGGCAGCGGGTACAGCGGCAGATACTAGGGAATTGAACCTAGGGGCACTCAGCCACTAAGCCAGATTCCCAACTTAGTTTTAATTAATTAATTAATTTTAATTTTAATTTGTGACAGAGTCTTGCCAAGTTGCTCAGGGCCTCACTAAATTGCTGAGACTGACTTTGAACTTGAGATCCTCCTGCCTCAGCCTCCTGGGCCTCTGGAATTACAGGTGTGCGCCACAGTGCCTGGCCTGATTTTTTTTTTTAAGGCACACACTAGGAAGATAGGTTTTAAAGACTACATCAGTTTTATTACCATAAATATTCATATATGCATTGTATTTTACACTTTGTAATATTTAGTTACCTATTATAAAATAGTAAGAAAAGAACTCTATTTATAAATCTTCCCTCGGGGTTGTTTAATTGATTCAGTAACCTTTAGAACAGGGTTTCTCAGCTTCTTCAATTGTGGACATTTTGTCCAGGATGGTTTTTGTAGAGGACTCCCCTCCACATGGTGGCCTCTGTCACATTAGCATCCCTGGTGTCTGTCTTCTCGATGCCAGGGCAATCCACTTTCCCCTAGTAGTGACAACTAAAAATATATCTCAAATTACCAAATATCCTGAGGAGGCACCGTGACCCATTGGTTAAGCAACAGTGGTAATTACAATTGAAGTGTCAGATACTATGTTTCTGCTGGGATATAAATTCCATCAAGGGAAAAATTTGTGTGTGTTTTCTCATTGCTCTATCCCCAGTGACTAGAACAGCGCCTGATCCATTGGCATTCAATAGCTGTTTGTCAAATAAATTAGCAAATGGCTGGTATTTTTGAGGACTTGCTATGTTGTAAGCACTGGAGGGGTGAAGGGAACTACCTTTCAGTCCCCTGGTCATTTCAATCTATAAAACAGTCTGACCAGAGATTAATAGGAGAAAGGGCATACAAGTGCATCAACATGCAGACACATAAGCAGATGGCGGGAGTTAACCACCCTCCTCACAGGGAGAGGGAAGAGGGAGGTTTACACAATTCCATAGGAAGTGGAACTTCCTCTAGGGGAGACAAAGGTATCTGAAGGACAGACAATAGCCTGGGACCAAGTGTGTCTGGATTCTGGGTGTGATTTTGACTTTCAGTCTCTTCTGTGATCTGAGTTCACTCCTCCTTGGTTGATGAAATGTCACAGGACAGAAGGCAGACATGCTCCCCTTTGGTGGATCTGGTCTTCAGGTAGATGGGGAATTTCTGAAAAAGCCCTCCCTGCGCTTTGGGGGAGAAGAAGGGGTGAGAAACAGGTAGGTAAGAGAAGGTCAGAGACACCTGGCCTTTTCGTTCAAGGTACTCAGCTCGTCAAGCTGCTGAACTTTGGGGTATATCTTCTGAGCCCCAAGAGCACTTTTTGTGTCCTCCCATTTAAGCCTCACAGCATCACTATTAATATGTCCATTTTACAAGTGAGGAGATGGAGGCACAGAGAGGCTAATGAGCTGGCTCCTAGACCACACAGCTAGGGAGTAGCAGTTCCACTCATCTCTGTTGCTGGCCCCGAAGGCCAGGCTGCCATTTCTGACTTACAGAGTCCACGGTACATAGCCAGATGATCTGGGATTGGGCTGTGGTGTGCAGATGCTCTCCTTGTGCCTACAATTACCTGCGAATGAGGTTTGGCACAGTATGTGATAGAAAACTCATGCAATTTGTTGTTGGCTCCTGTATACACAGGGTGGGTTTTGTGGTTTTCGGCAAAAGGTTTTACTAGAGAGAGCTCACTCGGAATCCTGAGGTCATTGAAAGTAGTGAGTCAAAACTGGGCAGAGTGGAAATTGATATTTATGAGAGTTATATTTTCCTTAGGTTCAAGTTATAGTTTAAGTTATAGCTTCCGGTTCATGAATTAAATAATTAACTTTAATTGTGCCATCGTGGTAACATGCTGTAATTTTTTTTTCTTTTATAATTTCTTTCAAGGCCTTCCATCCCCCCCATTTCAAGACCTTGAAAGAAATTTTAAGTTTTAGTTTCAGTTTGGGGAAAAGAAACACAAGTAATTTTATTATATATTTTTTAAAAAAAGATAATGTGATGCTTAACCTTTAATGTAAAGTGATTTCCAAAGTTAAAAATGTGAATTAGATTTAAAACCTTTTTAGATATGTTCTGATCTCACCCGTTTTCCCAGCAAAGCAGGGCTTGTCCAGTCTTTTTAACCAACATCTTCACTCTTAGGAGATAAGACAGATGGCATCCTGCTACCTGGAAGATCATTCTCTAGTGAATGGTCATGACTTTGGGAACAAAATCCAGAGCACTTTGGAGTAGTTTTTTTTCCTGCAGTTGATTTGCACGCAATTCTAACCATGTCCCCAAACTCTCCTCTACCTTACAAAGTGGAAGGAAGGAAGAAACACAGGCAGGCAGGCGAGTGTGTCGAGTTGTATTTCTCAAAAATTAAAGCTGTAAAATATGCCTCTCCTCCTTTCCTCTAGATCCACTCCCTCCCTTCTGCCTGCAAGTACTTTTATTTTTCTTTAAAAACCTGCTGGGCTTTAGGCTGCATGCAAAGGAAAATACAGCAGAAGATGTGGGAATGTCAACCGAGAAATTGAAAGGAAAATAACAGCTCTTTTGGTCCCAAGCTGAGCCTGCCTTTCTGGCTATCGCCCCGGTTAGTAGATTGGAGAGTCACGATGCTCGATACAGGGGAATTGGCTGCTTTCTATAGCCTGCCCCCAGGGAATTAGTCACTTCACTTTTACAGACCAGGGTTCTGAAAAGAGTGATCTGTACGTGTCTTTTAGTTTCTCCTAAGATGGATGGAACCCAGGACCAGAGCTAGCTGGCCTTTGGACCAAGAATGAGCCCTCCATGGTGTTTGTAGCTTTGACTGCACCCTGGCCACTTAACAGGAGGGGATCTTAGAGGGCTTCCTCTTCCATCCCTTCCATTTCGCAGATGAGGAACTTGGAACCCAAAGTGGTATCGTTAGAGACCTGAAAAATGCCACAGAAGGATCCTAACTCCATCTTCTTTCCTCTTTTCTTAATTACTCCTCATGTTGTTCTATCTTCCAGTAAATATGCTAAGTCTACTTGTACTTTCCTTTAATGAAGACTCTAAAATATTAAAATCTTGTTTCCTGTAGCTTTAAAACTGTAAACTTGAGAGGAAGCCAACCTTGGAGAGCTAACCATAAAATTTTAAAAAATAAATAAAATAAATCTTAAAAATGGACTTCAGAGCCACAGGGTATTCCTAAAACCAGCTCCTAATTCTGGTTCCAGATTACTTCCAACACATACCTGTAGCTTTCCTCGGTCTCAGAAATCATTTTTACTCAATTTCGTAGGAACTGTTACAGGTGGCCATATGGAGTCTACCTTCCCCTGGGGAATGGCACCTGTCACGTGAAGAGAGACATCTCAAACACAGGAAGCAGTAGAACAGCAGGCATCATGATTGCCTGTGGAGGAAGGAAAACATAATGCTAAGGCTGGGAAAGTTCAGAGAAAGATACACATATACATTACCAAAAAGATGGAACCACAGCCAGTAAAATATTTAAGTTAAAATTCATCTACACAGTGCAGTGTTAATCAGCCAATAAAATTGTGATTATGAAATTTATAACCACATAGAACACTTTCTCAAAAAAAAAATTTACAATGAAAAATTATTATGCAAAATGATCTGGGTTACTTATTCTCTGCTTACAACTATTGATGAAAAGATTTGCATAAGTCAAGAGAGTAGGAGGAAACTGAATACCAAAATGGTCTGTTAGTGTGGTAAGATTACGAATGCGCTTTTCTTCTTTCTTTCCTAGTTTATTAGTAATATGAACATGTTTTATAATAAAACTTAAATGGAGTTCACAGTTTTGTCTCAAGAAGAAAGTCATCAAAAGACCCACTAGCAGTGTTTCTGAACAGAAGAGGCAAAGAATTTCACACGCAGATTGCCACAGGAGTTCTTCCTGAACAGGAAAGAGGGGAAACAAAGACTTAGAGACTGGTACATCACCTATCGTGAAATCCTTTAAAAATTAAAATGGAGAAGTGAGCTGGTAAACAAAAGACCCAGAGACAAAAGAATGACAGAATTATGACTGACCACCAAACCCAGAGCGAAAGCAGGAAGGAGAGAGCTTTTTATTTGAGAAAAATTGGCTTTCCTTGGCAACATTTTGCTGTAACTAGTTGACTTGGTCACCTACAAGAGTCACACAGTGTCAGTCTGATGAGAGAAATCACAGGAGCCATGCCAGTGAGAGAGTAGCTTTAATATTTGAAATTCAATAAGGAAAACACAGTTTATATCTTTAAGGGTCTCCTGAGTCAGGATATTCTGCTGTTATAGAAGTTAGAAAACTTAGGGATGCTGAGTTTTGTGAAGAGATGCCAGTCCTCAGATTTCTTTGTTTCTTTTAATTCCTCTTTCCTATAGTCGATAAAAATTTCAGTGGGATTTCTGAACCATCAAGTCAAGGAGGAAATAATACATTTTTCTCAATCAGTGTGAAAGTTTTGGGGCTGGGGAGATAGCTCAGTTGGTAGAGTGCTTGCCTTGCAAGCACAAGGTCCTGGGTTCAATCCCCAGGACAGGGGGGGGAAAGAAAAGTAAGTTTTGGTAGTCTTTAGGTATAAGTGAAACCGTGTAAACTGTCATAGTAATGTAACTGGTGAATTAACTGATATTTTTACCCTGCAGAAGTTTCTGGAGTAAAGTGTGGGATTGTTCTCCAACAAAACATAAAAGATTTCTCTTTCTCTCTTCAACGCTAAGACTTTTTTCTTTCAAATTTTAGCTACTTTGATTATAACTTGCAAACACTGTATATATAGTTAAGTTTTATTTATTCTCTTCAGAGCTCTTGTATTTTATCATCATCATCATCATCATCATCATCATCATCATCTTATGAGTGGTAACATCTTAGGACAGCAGCCTTACAGGCGTTACACGGAGAAGTCATCCGTCTCCAGAAATGTGTACGTTTGTATGTGTACACACCTTGGTGAGATAATCCAAGGAGATGGCTTTTCTGTGAATTTTTTAAAATATGAAACCCAGAGATGTTAGAAATTTCTGCTTGGATATGTAAATGCCCTCTGGTAGGACTTCCATTTTTCCTTTAACTCTTTCACCTACAGTCTTTCCTGTGCTTGTCATCCCAATCTGCTCTAAGGATCCTGGGGCTAGTAGTGCAAACCTTTCGTGTCTAGGAAATCTTGCATTTGTCCTTGGTGGTCTCAAGAGACCCAGAACCACAGCTGTCCCCTTTCTGAGTGGCCTCCTCAGATGCACAGCTCTCTCTGGTCCAGTCTCCCAGTGCCCCTCCCGTCTACCCACTAACTGAGAGCTTTGGCAACGCGCACCTGTTTTCTAACTCTATTTAAATAATGGTGGGGGGTGTTTTTGTTTGGTTGTTGTTTTGGCACCTCACATTATTGTCACATCCTGTCATGCTACCTCAGATGATGGAGTTCTACTCTGAGAATATTAATAATTATACAATTAGTCCTCATGAAGTACTGAGATGTCATTCAGAATATAACAGGCTTTTAACTTCTAGGACATTTCTCTCTAATTTTTCTATTTTTTTAAAAAAATTGTTTTTTAGTTGTAGATGGACAAAATACCTTTATTTTATTTATTTATCTTCACATGGTGCTGAGGATCAAACCCAGAGCCTCACATGTACTAGCCCACTGTGATCCAGTTTTTAGAAAGGGACTATGAGTATAGCAGAGGATAATAGATGGAACAACTACAGTCAAGTGTTAGTTGTGGAAATTCCACATTAACATAATCATAGCAAGTTTTCTGACACCCTAATTTTTATTTACCCATTTAAAGCTTTCCATGCATTTAAGAATGAAAAAGTATCTGTTTTTAATAGCAAATTGACAAATAGCAGCTTTTCATGCATCTTGGAACAGAATAAAAGCCTTATTTTAGAGTTGAAAACTTTTCGATATGGTTACTTTGAAAATGCAGGAACCAAAACAAAACACACACAAAAAAGCATCAATAAAGCAAATCTTAAACTTTTACAAAGAAATCCATTAATGTGTAAGATGGATATTCTCCTATGGACCATTTGTCTATAGCTGAACTGTCCTCTGTCCCTGAATGCCAGCACTGACCTCAGACTCTAAGCTGGGGGATGAGTTCTCAGGTGAAGAATGAGAGGCGGAGGAGAACCAGCCACTTGGAGCCAAGCATCCTGGGAGAGCTGCCCCAGCCATCTTGGAAAGGGGTCCTCAGTCACTCCAGGTGATGTGCCTGCCTGTCTCTGAGGGAGGGACATGTGTCATGTATCAGACTGATTTCTCAAAGTTGCAACCATTGAATTCATTTATTATAAATTGATAGTTACAACAACTAGGGAATATAACTTGATCTTCTTTTCATTTGAAATTCTAGTGCCTTCTGATCTGCTGCTTGTAGACTCTCTGGACAAGCAGTCTTTCCCCCTCTTCACAATGAAATGTATGATCGTGGTGGGGAGGGAAAGCTATTCGTGTTACTGTGCAGTCCTCTTATCTCACCTCCAGAAGGCACAGAAAACCATTCCCGTAAATGTCCTTCTATGTCAATCTGAAGTAGTTAGTTTATTTAACATTTAATATCATTAGTTTAGAGTGATGGTTTTTCTGGACCAATGACATACCTTTAAAGGTTAACCCAATTTTAACACTAAAATTATTTTGATTGATTTGTCAAATTGTGACAAACACAATAGTAGCATGGATACAAAATCAGCAAACTCCACTAGCTTTTCTTCATTCAATGCAAATTTAGTAACATTTGCTGAGAAAGATATCAAGAAAGTCCTATTCCAATAGCTGCCCCGTGTGTCCATTCTACACAAACTGAACTGCAGATTGATGCGGTCCCTATCTAAAGGCCAGCGATATGGACTGGGGTGTGACTCAGAGGTGGAGCACTTACCTGGCACTTGTGAGGCACTGGGTTTGTTCGATCCTCAGCACCACATAAATAAATAAATAAAATAAAGTTATTATGTCCATTTACAACTAAAAAAAAAAAAAAAAAACAGAGATATTCTTCACTGAACTAGAAAAAAACAACCCTGAAATTTAGGAACACAGAAATCTCTGAATAACCCAAACAATCTTGAGCAAAAGGAGCAAAGTGGGAGGCGTCACAGTATCTGGCTTCCGGAAGTACTTCAGAGCCACAGTGGCAAAACAGCATGGTGTTGGCATGAAAACAGACCCAAAGACCGTGGGACAGATCAGAGAGCCCAGACGTAAACCCGCCCATCTGCAGCCAACTGATTCTCAACAAAGACACCAAAAACATACCTCAGAGCAAGGGATGTCTCCTTGATAAATGTTTCTGGGGAAAACTACATATTCATGTGCAGAAGTTTGAAACTTGACCAGTTTCTCAGGTTGTACAAAAATTAACTCAAAGTGGATCCAGAACTTAAAGTAAGACCTGAATCTACCAGAAGAAAAAAAAAGGGGGGGGGAGACACACTTCAGGACATGGATACAAGTAGGGATTTTCTGGATAGGACCCCAAAAGCACAGCCAACAAAAGCAGACATTGATGAATAGGATGGCATCAGATTGAAAAGCTTCTGCACAGCCGAGGAAACAATCGGAAGTGTGAAGAGACAATCCAGAGAATAGGAGAAAATGTCTGCCAACTATTTGTCTGACGGGGTCGATGACCCTCTTGATATATCCAGGATATATAAAGAACTCAAAAAGCTTAACAACAAAAACCAAGTAAGCCACTTGAAAAGATGAGCAAATGATCTGAGTCGACCTTCTGAAAAGAAGGAATACGAATGGCCAAAAAAAAAAAAAAAAAGGATAAAGGAAAAACGTGCAATATCATTAGCCATTGGGGAAATGCAAACCCAGACTACAATGAGATACTACCTCACCCAGATAGAATAGCTCTTACCAAAAACAAAAAAATAGGACCGGAAATGTAGCTCAGTGGTAGAGCACTTGTCTAGCATGTGCAAGGCCCTGACATAGTGTACAATCACACAGACACAAAATCCTGTAAACATGCAGAGAAAAGGGAACTCTCATACACTGTTGATGGGAATGTAAATTAGTACAGCTATAGGGAGAACAGTGTGCAGGGTCCTCAAAAAACTAAAAGTAAATCCACCTGGCATGGTGTAAATCAGTGGCAAAGTGCTTACCCAGCTTGCACAAGGCTCTAGGTTTGATCACCAGCACCAAAAAAATTAATTTAGCTAAATAATTAAATTTAAAAACAGATCTATCATATGATTCTGCAGTCCCACTTTGGGGCATATAATTTTAGGAGTGAAGTTAAGCCTAGCAAAGAGATACCTGCATGTCCATGTCTATTGCAGCAGTGTTCACAATAGCTAGGATAGGAAATCAGCCTAGGTACCCATCAACAGATGAGTGGGTAAGGATAGTGTGGTTAGTATAGATAGTAGAGTATTATTCAGTCATGAAGAAGAATGAAATTCTGTCATTTGCAGCAAAATGAACGGGACTGGAGGACATCATGTTTAGTGCAATAAGCTGGACATAGAAAGACACGTACCACTTATTGTAGAAGCTAAAAAGGTCAACCTGAAAGCAGAACAGTGGTTACTAGAGATTGGGGAGGGTGGGGAAAAAGTGATTGGATGTGACAGTGCCTACTATATGCATTTATGGAAGTACCACACTGAACCCAGCTAATTTGTACAATTAATGTGTGTTAATAATAATTATAAAATACATACTACAGTGATTAATAAAGGGGAGTAAAAGTTTTCTGTAATACATGGGAGGATAAAGATAGAATAATAGTCAAGATGTTTTCTGAGCACTTTCGTTGCTAATTAAAAAATAATGATTTACTTACTATTTCATAGAGAATTTCTTAAAAGCTGAACTAGCAGGGCTAATAGAAATGGTTTCATCAGAATGGGCTGCTTCATTATTTTGAAAAGATCTGTCACCAACAATGTAAAAGGCAATTGCTGATTTAGGTCATTAAAATACTCCAAAAGGTAGTTGCCCTGTGTTCCTCCTTCAGTGTTTTGTACAGTGTTTGAGAACGTCATGATATGAAATACTTTTAAATAGTGACAAAAAATAAACATGGTTTTCAGATGTTTTTTACAGTAAGATCAGTTAAACTTTATAGGAAGGGATCACGATATTTAATAATGTATCGCTGATGAATCCATCCACTCCTTTGGCAAGTGTCCAGGATCACACGCCTCAGCACGGCCAGGTGCTGCTCCTGAGAATTTCAGCATCACTATGAGAAGGTAGTTGCTGGCCTGGTTTTCATCTTTAAGAAGAAAGAGTTGTCGTGGGCCAGATAAGCAGAGGAGCTTCCGCAAAAACATACTTACAGAGCACCTCTAGTACCGATGGCGGCTCAGAGCTCTGGAGTTGCTGCTTTAGAAGCAGAATCAGCAACTTCTTGACTTTTACCTGTTGAAACAAGGGGGCAGGATCTCAGGGCAGCTTCGTGGGGCTCCACCCCTGGGTGCCTGAGTGGGTTCATCCCACACTTGATTTGCACACACACTCCATCAAAAGGCTTCATGGCGCCTGCTGATGCTCACACAATGCGCCGTCTAGAAAGGAAAGTTGGGCACCGTGAAGCTGGATCCTCTTCTCCATCCTCAGTTTAGAAGATTCAGGTCACGTCATTAAACTTTTCCAGATAATGTTACTAGTGATACTACTGTTTTCCCATTGATTTATAGGTAAAGAAAAATCCTTATGTGGCTAAAACATTTGATTAAGATACTCTGGAGTTGAAAAACAGATCGAAAACAAAGGGGAAACCTTAAATGAGGTGACTTTTTAATTTATTTACTCTGCAACTGGACTTTTTTTCCTAACAGACTTTCATATTCTGTGGATGAATTTTTCTCAATTTGATGTATTTTTTTTCTTTAATAAACAAAATCTGACGGGACACGGTGGTGCATGCCTGTAGTCCTGTGGCTTGGGAGGCTGAGGCAGGAGGATCACAAATTCAAAGCCAGCCTCAACAACTTAGTGAGGCCATAAGCAACTGAGTAAGACCTTGTCTCTAAATAAAATATTAAAAATGCCTGGGGATATGTCTTGGTGGTTAAGTGCCTTGGGTTCAATCCCCAGTACTATAAAAAAATAAATAAAATCCAAAGCTTCTCCTTGAGTTATTTGAAATCCAAACTAAAAGGAATCTTTTGACTGAACATAAAGCCGTGAGCACAGCGCTGGTTTGTGGTCAACTCAGACACACACCCCTTTCAGTCTCTTCCCTACCCCCTTTCAAGATCCACTCCCAGGATTTGTCCTGAGTGACTAGTCCTGCCAGCTGCTCCCCAGGCCCTCTCCACAGGCAACAGCTTCGGTGCCGGGGCAGGTTCTACTAAGTCCGTGTGGCTGGTTTGACAAGTCCATCTTTGTCAGTCTTACCAGCAGCCTTTCATTTACGCCAGCCCCATAGGAAGGCCAGGAGGGAGCCAGCAGGATTCCTATGTGTATTAGTTTCCTGCAGCTGCTGCAACAAATGATCACATGCTTATTGGTTTAAAAATAAACATAAATGTAGGATTCCATCGTTCTACAGGTTAGAAGTCCAAAATGGATCTTGCAGGGCTAAAATCAGTGTGTCATCAAGCTGGGTTCCTATGAGGAGCTCCAGAAGAGAATTCATCTGCTTGCCTGTTGCAGGTTTGAGGGGCTCAACCGTGTTTTTCAAAGACAGATCAAATGCACACTGCTACCTCTGCTGCCATGGTCTCCGCTCCTCCTCCTGCAACCCACCTCCACCTTTCACTTATAAAGACTTTCATGATTATGTTGGACAGGCCTAGATAATCCAGGATCATTTCCCTGTTGTGAAATCCCTGAGTAAGTCTTCAGCGTCTCTCTGCCATATAAGGTCATACATGCTCAGCTTCCAGAGGTTAGGAGGTGACCATCTTTGGGGGACCATTATTCTGCCTAACACAGTATGTAATGACTCATGTCTGACAGGAACACACTGCCACCCTGGGGCTTCTGGCTGTATCCCTGATCCTGGTCCTCTGTGTCCTCGCCCCCCTCAATCCCCCCTCTGTTCTTCCCCTTGACACTAACCCTGCTCTCCACCAAGTCACTTCCCCACGGCTTCCCAGTTGGACCTGTGTCCACGCAGTTCTTAAGCAGCCTACACCTTCCTCCCTGGCCTGATTCACTCGGGCCACTCAAAAGTATCATTGCCTCAGAGGTTAGTCCTCCCAGTGGGGAGGACCTTCTTTCCCTCCCAGATTGTTTTAAAGTATGGCACATGCATATAGTTTATTCATACTTGTGCTATAAAGCTTCTTATGCCTTCTTTTGATGGAGTCAGTTAGTACCTCCCCTGTGCTTCTAAAGTTTCTATTGTAGCCAGTTCATCACACTGTATTGTAATTATTATAGCCAGTTCATCACACTGTATTATAATTATTATAGCCAGTTCATCACACTGTATTATAATTATTTTTATTATAATTCTTTCTTACCAAATTTTCTGAACTTCCCCAGAACAGGATTGTCCTTTTGTGTTTACATCTAGAGCCCGTGTTAGTACAGTCAGTGCTTAATAAATACTACTGAATAAATCAATAAGTGAATGAGAGAATGTGGTTAAACCTTGCCAGTATACTACAGAGCTGTATCCTTAAAAAAATAAAACCAAAAAGCCTAAGTTTGGTTATGCAGCTATTAAAGAAAAAAAGGGGCCTTATTTTAAAACTAGTTCCATAACAAAGATTCCAAAGATGCTGTTTTAACAACATTCTAGCATAATATGTTTTCCATCTCTGTACAAGGCAAGTGTAGGTCTTGACCTGCCGTTTGACTTCCATAGTATAAGCTGGGCAACTTCTTCAATAATCAGTTGAAGAAAAGGTTTAGCATCACTATTTACCATTCCTGATAAAGAATTTTAAAGTAAGGTTTGAACTTCTTGATGCACTTATTTAAGTAGTTTCTGTTACCAGCCTAGAGGAATTGGGATATTGGATCAGCCATTGCTGCTGTGCAGGTGGGAATTCTAGCCTTGGCCGGGTGGTTTGTGGTGAAGCATTAAGTTCAAGGTGAAAGGAAGTTGGGATGAGTTGATCTAGAATAAAAGAGTGGAGAAATGATCCACCAAATGAATGTAAAGAAGCAAGGAAAAGGGGTGATGGAAGCTAAGAAAGCCAGAGGAGTGAAATAAGCCCAAGAGGATCAGGTTAAGGAAGATTTAGTTGAGAAGCTTAAGTGGAGTAAACCTCAGGGATCATCAACCAAATCGTAGAACCCCTGGTTTCCAGAACAGTTGTCATTCACAAGGTCGAAGTCGGGGAAATACACTAATTTAAGGTGGGAGGAAAACCTGTCTTCCAGGACCTTCAAGATTGACAGATGCTCAGCCCATGTCTGGGCACTAGTTTAACAGAGTGAAATCAGCAGCACCATGTTCAAGATCATGACAGCAATGATTGTCTTCCAGCTGCAACTCTGGGAAGCAGAGAAGTCTGCAAGCTGAAAGGGGAACATTGTGATGGAGGACCTGTCAGGCGTTGATCCTGGGGCCAGTCATCTGTGTGCCTAGATAACGAGGGACTGTGAAACTGCACTGTGCATGGAATGAACTCTGCTCAAGGTGTCACCTGGGCATTCCTTTACCTTGTAGTCATTGCTTAATTGTACACTGAAATGGGCCGGGTGCAGGGCTGCCCCTCGTGGGACAGGGGAGGAGGTGCCACTTTCCAAGATGAGAAGTCAGCTATAAACCTAGGGGCGTGGACCCTCTTACCTTCAGGTGGTGTCAGCAGGAAGTTGACCCTGGGGAGAAGACCAGCCCCACAGCTGGGAGGAAGCTGTGGCGGAGAGATCCTATTTCATCACAGGAACAAATCCTCTTTTTAGTGGATGACTAGTAAGGAGGCCTATTGTATGAAGCCCAGCTTGGATTTTAATGTGAGGGGAATGTTGAAATCATTCAGTCGTTACTCATTTTTTATGAGTGTAGTAGCTACAGGATATGCTCTTGTCAGGCAACACATACACCCTGGGGTGGGGCAGAGCCCTTGTCCTCCCCTTGGGAATTACAAGCCTGATGCTGTGATTACTCTAAAACTTGGGAAAATTCCCTAGGGGCGCCACAGGTCTCTCTGTGTTGCTTGCAAATTATGTCTGTTATTTAAGAGTGGCACTGCAAATAAGTCTGGGTCATCTAGGAAACGAAACGTAAGTTTAACTGTGTGAATAAGTAGGATCTGATGTCTTACAACCCTAATGACCTATTTAAGGAATTTGGTATAGAATTCACCTAACTATAAGCATGGGGGTGGGTGGGAATCACGGCTCCATCAGTAGGAGGGGCCACGTCTCAGCTCCAGCTGTTTGTTGCCATGGAGGAAATAGGTATTTGCAGATTTTATGAACTTTTTTTTTTTTTTTTGAGAAATGTCAGAAATGCAAATTTTCATGTGAAATATGCCAGATTTTGAAGATGAAAATGAATTTTTTTATTATTCGTAGCTCACTTTCCAGTTTATGACACCTGCTATTAAGGAAACCACAGGAGCGTAATGAATTAGCACCCTTCTCTTCCCCAATCTCGTTCGATTGTTTTTTTATATCATCTAGGGATTTCGTTATCCTTCTTGCTAACTCTTCTTGTTTTTAACATCATCTTTAGTGTAGACTGGTGGTTTGCAACCAGGGGTGGTGGAACCTCTCGGAGGGACATTCTGCAGTCTGGAAGCATTTTGGTCGTCACGGCTAGAGGCTAGGGAGCCGATACTGGCATCTAGTGGATAGAGGGCCAAGGACGCTGCTAGTCATTGTGCAATGCATAGGACAGTCCATTCAATAAAGAATCATCCAGCCCAAAATGTCAATGGAGAGAAAATGAGAAACTCTAGTATAGAACAGTGTTTTAATTCTCTTCCCCGCTCATCTGTTTTTCCCTCTTTTTCTGATCTCATTCAAAGTCTTTTATAGGGTTAGTAATTGTCAATTAAAAAAAAATGTTTTTTTAGTTATAGATGGACACAGTACCTTTATTTTATTTATTTATTTATTTTTTTATGTGGTGCCAAGGATAGAACCCAGTGCCTCACACTTGCCAGGTAAGTGCTCTGCCACTGAGCCACAACCCCAGCCCCAGTAGTTCTCAATATTAAAGAGCAGGAAAAATTACATGGAGAATTCATTAAAAATTAAGTCTCCCAGCCTCCACTTGTATTCTGACATGTGGACCTTGGGTCAACCTAAATTTTGCCTCTTGAGTAAGCCCCTGGGGGATTCTGGAAGATCAGCCATGGACCGCAGTTGGAGAAACAGTATGATAACCTTTGTTTTTGTGATCTCTGGTCTTGGCATCCTCATTTTATTAGAGCCTTTATCATGTGAACTGTTCAATTATATGCTGTTACTGTTATCAAGTCTTTAAAATACACATAACTAGCCAAGTATGGTGGTACATGCCTGTAATCCCAGCAACTTGGGATGCTGAGAAAGGAGAATCACAAGTTTGAGGCTAGCCTCAGCAACGTAGTGAGGCCCTAAGCAATTTAGCAAGACTTTGTCTCAAAATAAAAATAAAAAGGGTGCTGGGGATGTGGCTCAGTGGTTAAGTGCCCCTGAGTTCAATTCCTGATACCAAAAAACAATAGCAATAACAAAAATTCACATAGCTTTTAATCAGTATTTATACTTCAGTAATTAAAGAAATTAAAACGTAATTGTGGACAAAGAACTAAAATTATTTATAATCACTTTCAGTCCTTATAAATTGTCCCAGGTAGCTGGATAGTATATTTTATAGTTTCTTCCCAAAACTTTTAATTTATTTCTTCCATCTTTTTTGAAATGTGTCAGTACCTGTGCCCCATAAGAAGCTGGTTGACAGTGGTTCCCAGAAAACATGTTGAGATTTTGTTTTGTTTTGTTTTTTAAGCCTGTGAAAATTGAGGAATGTGAACTTTGTAACAGCTTTTAATATTGAGAATAATCCACATAAATGATTTCTTGACCAAACTGATGTAAATTCAGTGTCACAAAAGATGGGCTCCCGTAGAGATTAGTTTATGCCCTGTAACATGAAGATAGTATGGCAAGGGTGTTTGTGGGTCATTAGATCCATTATCCTGATGCTGCTTGGCACTTAGGAAAATGGCGTGTTTATGCCACTGTGGATAGCTGCCCCCCTGGGCTTCCACTCATGGCTAACATTCCAGTTGTCTTTCATGTATTGATTTCGACTCTGGGAAGTCTGCAGCAGTTTCTCAAGATCATCTTAAAATTTACAGTTGGAACAGTACATGCCAGTTAGCAGATGATTTGCCAGCCTCGTCTTCTGGTATACCATTACCAGAACACAAGTGTCCTTCCATACAGAAAAGGCAGCTGGCAATCATACAGACACTGGTGGACTGATAGCCACCAAGAAGCATGGGGAGCTTTGTCATCTCCACCTGTAACAGTTTCGTATGGTAATTTTGGAGAAGCAATTTTGCTTAGCAGTCTGGAATTCTGTTTGGTTTTATGTTTACACCAAATTGAGCAGACAATAGAATAGTTGTAGGTGGGCTTGGGGGAAGTCTTTAGCCTCCTCCTCATAATTTTATCAATGCCTTCCAACCTGCCATAAAGAAATATGAATGGTAAATGTCTCCTGAGCAAACGTGGTTCCACAGATTCCTCCCAACCCCGCCCACCTAAAACAAATTCTGTGGTTGACCCTGCTAACAGGCCACTGAACTTGAAATGATGACACTCAGCATATACAACACCTCTACTAATTGGAATCTCAGGCCAGCCATTCATCTTCTTGGTGCCTTATTCCCTCGAAGTTAAAATGAGATTAAACTGGCTGTTTTGTGAGGTCCCTTCTGGTCTTAGAAAGCTATAATTCTGTTAAGGTGCTCACAGTATGGGTGCTGGAACCTCAACTCCTCGATGGTCTTTCAGCCTTTACATTCCCCTCCCCCCAGCCCTTCCACAAGAATAGAAAGGGTCAAGGGCAGGGACACCCTCTGCTTCCACCCACAGAGAGGCTGCTGTGTCTCACCCATGCATACTGGGCCCTCTGATTAGGAATACAGGCTGCTGCTTCTATATTCTGTCTCTGGAGTGTGAGTCTATGAAGCTAAAGAGTAATAGCCTCTTTTTTTTTTTTTTTTTTTTTTTTCCTTTTTTTTCTTTTTTTTGGCTTCTGCCTTTTTCCATCTCCTTCAGACTCTCCCAAGGTCAGAAGTGGCAAAACTGTCTGCTTGGTTGCTGCCCAGCCAGAGAAGCCAACAGCAGGCCCCTTGGCCACAGGTTGCCAGCCCTCTCTGCTTCTGTACACAGCACACTTCTTCTTGGGCAATAGTTGGCTCCTTTTTTTTTTTTTTTTTTTTGTTATCACACTGAGGCTGGGTTGAGCCTTGGCTAGAGATGTTTTTTTAGGTAGACCAGCCTACCCTGGTGTTTGGAGTGAAAACTAACAGCCTCTCTTTCTGTTTCTCTTAAAAGCCTTGTAGAGAAAGAAAGTTAAGTGGTTGTAGAGCATAAGCAAAATATCCATTCAATTCAATATGCTCTTTCCTTCACTGTGTTCAGAAAGCACTTATTTAATGCATACTGTGGGTCATGCAAAAGAGCGCTTAGACAAGTTCTAAGCATAATAATCCAGAAATCAAATAAATGAATCTGGAGTGTCATTATGTTGCACATGGTCTCATGACTTGTTCTTCATGGCCAAATCTGTGAAGGAAGACTATCAAAATCTAAAAGAGAATTTCTAACCTTAACTGTGGATCCAAAAAAGTACCATTCTCTAAAGAGAACTGTATAGACTTGTATCATTCTTATTCATATGGGGATTAAAAATTATGCTGAGAATTAAAAATTGTATTTTACATGATATGTGACTTAAAACAGCATTATTCATTTGAAAATTGTAACATAAAATTGACCTTTAATCCAAATCAGCAGTGAAGATTCTAGACCAGAGCCTGATCAGGGTGACAGCCCAGGGCCACCTGTCATACCTGGAGGGATTTGCTCTAACACCAGCAAAGCCACCAGTGGAATCTGTCCATCTAAGATCCCACTCGTTCCTCTGAGCTCCATATAGGAGTGTTAAAATCACCAGGTGCCAGCAGTCTTGCTTCAGATAAAGGGAAGCCATCTTTGGAACACAAGCTGAATACTTGAAGGACAGAGCCAACAAGAAGAAGAAACAAAAACTGTTTTTAATTTTTTTATTGTAAATGTGATGTTACTTTAAGAATTACTGGCTTTAAAAGTGAATTGCACCCCTCTTGCCCAAGAGGTCCAGTTATCCTTCCTGAAGTACTTACATAAACCTCCCAGAAGTCCTCAGGGCAGTGCACCTTCTCAGCTTTGATGGAGAAGGGCTGGCTCATTTCCATCTAAGTCCATGGTTTATTGTCAGATGTGAAAGAGAAAATATCCATTATAAGGAATTGCCCAAAATAGCAAGCCCTTTACTGTTAAATTCTCCTACAAGTTTGTTTTCAATGAGTTTGCATCTTGTTTATTAAGAACTATCTTTCTGTAGTGAAAATTCTTTTTTTTTTTTTTTTTTTTGGTGTTGCTAAATGATGTAAATGTGAAGAATACTTTGGAAACCAAAATGGAAAGCATATTCTTTTAAAGAAGCTTTTGTTCACCCGGCTGTGCTGAATTAGGTTTTGAGAGAGTCATCAAAGCTCTGGAATTTACACTGTGGCAGAATACCAAATGAAAAAATAGAAGTGAGCCTTGTCAACAGAGCTGGGCAGGGCAGGCCTGCATCGCCCCCTGCCTGGCCTGGGTCCCTGAGACTGGCCGGCCCAAGACATCATCAAAGCGCCTCAGGATGCTGCAGGACCAACCCTGGGGGCAAAGGAAAGCTGGAATGGAAAACTGAGGAGCAACTGCAAGAGGGTCACCTATTCAAGAAAGGCCATTCGCTTTGGCTCTGCTTGATCTGGGAGTTTCCAGACCAAGTCAGCCCGTATCCTGAAGAGAACCCAGCCTAGAAAAATAACTATTTTTTTCAAGTACATGCATCATTGGCTACTATTAATTCTTAATTTAGACTCACCCTGATAATGTCAGTGGAATAAAATGTGGAATAATATTTATTTAAAGATAGAAACATTAACATTGGTTTTCTCTTTCCCGGGGCCTATTTAATCCACCCCCAACTTGAGTGGCATCTTGTAAACTCGTTAATTTGTACTTAAGTTCATCCTGTTTTATGTTGGTGTTAGCCTCTAACCGGAAGACTTTAAAAATTATTTGACCTCTCTAGCATTTGTAAAATGTCCTTAATATTAGAGTAATAATACTCAGAAATATGTCCTGTCTTCTGTGTTATACCAATTGTGAAATACATGATTTATCCGTTCAGAGGAGTGTAAAAAACTGTTTGATTATCTGACTTCTCAGCACCTTTTCCTAGCAAACAATTTTGATGATTTTTTTGATCATTCAGTTGTAGTCTCAACATTGATGGTCTTGAGTAAAATTTGCCCAGTTTGCTTTTCTTATAAATAACAGCAAGGATTATTTATGACCTATTTCAAATTAAGGTGATTTTTATAAGATATGCTGTTAAGGAATAATCCTTGAAAAAATAATTAAAATTATAATGATATAGCTTTGAGTAATAATTTTAAAGAAAGTGTTTTGAACTATGAGGAATATGTTTGACGAGGAGAAACATTTTTGGAGAAAATAAGTCAAAGTATTTTTCAAGAAAATTAGTATTTGAGATGAAACTAGATTAGTATCCTCATCTGTGTATTTTTCCACCCCTCATAAATAGTTTTTATTTCTTAGGGACATAAATGATGCTAATCCTTTAAAGGAAAATATCTGAAATTGAGTTCAGGCAACATCCTTAGTCACCTCACAGTTCTCAGGCAAGTTCCAAGTTGCAAGGGACCTGGGTACCAAAGGGACCAAGATGTGGACTCCAATGTAGTAAAATAACAGCAGACGCTGGGAGAACAAGCAAGATCACCCACACAGGCTGGAAAAGCCAGGGGCAAAGGAAAGTCCGTGTATTACATTTTAAATATTCTTTGGGCACTTCTTTCAGGAACATTCTGTTGAATTTTTTGTAAGGAAAAAATACCATTTTCTAGCATAATATCCCCCTCAGACATCTCTTTGGTAAACTCTTTTTTTTTTTTGTAGTGCCAGGGATTGAATCCAGGTCTCGTGCATACCAAGCCCACATTCCACCACTGAGCTATACGCCCCCAACCCCCAACTCTGATGTTTCTAGATCATATTTGCTTAAGGTGAATCCCCCTCGAGTTGACTTCCAGTTTGAGAAGGTCTGTACCCACCCTTTGGGTTTTCTACCCAGCATGGGTTCTTGCATCTGACTCATCCTGCTCAGTCTGAGCTAGTGAGGATCAGGCTAGAACTTGGGAGAGTGCAGTCAATTAAGCGGGGTGCCGTGGCCTGTTTCCAGGTCACCGCCTTCTGCCTCATACTTGTACCATGTTCACCTCCGTGACCTTGTTACAACAGTAATGTTTCTAACCATTTCTAATGAGACCGTCTTCCTTGCATACCCAATGAGATTGTGCTTGGTGTAATAAATTCTCTGCTCAGACACATGCCAAGAAGGCAGCCCTTGCAGCTGCAAAAGAATTCACTTTTTAACTGAGGGAGGGGCCCTTGGCTGGGTGGCCACAACTATTACAGAGCCAGCTTTTTAAATTTTATTTTAAGTATGTTATAAAACTTCTTAGAGGCTTAGCATACACACATTTATCAATCCAACAGTTATTCCCAGAGAATAATTTACAAAGGAGATAATCTGTATTTTCTAAAGAATGCTAATTGATTTAAAAGATATATATATCCAAAAGGCTCAATTATGTGTTGCAATGGATTTTGGAAACTTTGTTTTCAAGAAGAGATAATAAAGTTCTTCCTCCAATTTATTTTAGATCTTATAAGACAGACTGGTTTGATTTCTGCCTTTTAGATTTCTCCTTCAGTTAGAATTAAGGTATCCTAACCAAGAGCAGATGCAAAAAGCCTAAGTTGTCCCCAAGACTGCAGAGGTTGACTGCACTGTCCAGGGAATTAGAAAAGAAAGCTGCCATATTGGTTCAGGATGATATATGCCACTTATTTAAAAGACAAGCTACTGTCACTAGAGGTGACCCAGTGATAACCTTGCAGATAACTGAGAAAGTTGTTTTGCCTCTAGATCCCCTTCTGGCCCCTTTGAGCACCTGCTTAGATGTGAACTACTGGTATGGTGGGGTTTCTCTGTTGTAGATTTTCATGTGCTTCTCACCCTAACTGCCACAAACAAGCACTATGCTTTTACTCAGCAAATCGCTACCTCACACAGTGCATAGGAAAATTGAATGGGGTATTTTTTAAAAGATGCTGTTTTGGTGCCTGGTATAAAGATACTCAATTCATGATAGCTCTTTTCCCCACAAGGCAAATTGTGTACCTGTAGAATTCGGAGAAGCCAAAGAGTATATTTTAAATATGGGACTGAGCAAACAGTGCTGTGCATTACAGTGATGAAACTCCTTTATAAAAAGGAGTGAGGTGAAAGAGGGAACATAGAGAACTTTAGGTGGGTTTGTTTGTTGTTTTTTCTGCAACACTGAATATTCCTTCAAGTGTGTATTCTGAGATCACAGTATTTGCTCTCTGTGCATATCTTGGAGAAATATTTCTAAAATTGTGTCTTACTTGTAAGTGAAAGGGATTTATCCCTGTTCCTCAGACAAATAGGAATCAGAGATGTTCCTTTCAGATGAATGTGAAGCTGGAATGTACATTGGCGGGTCTTCCCTGGCTTCCATAGAGGGCCCCTGGGTCTCCAGAGCTCAATCCCCCTTCAACCTGAGGGCAGACCTGTACTTGGGAGCAGGTGCCTGTCTGCCTACAATTCGGAGTTTATAGAGTGTTGCATGTTCCTGCGAGTAGTACATTCCAGACTCTCTTCATAACACATTCCAGAATGCTTGGAGGAAATTCTCCTGACGACTGATCTAAACCCCTTCTTCTGACTTTTAAACCCTCCATATCTTATCTTGGCCTCAGTGATCATAAAAAATGCATTGAATCTACTCAACATGATTCAGCAAATGTCCCTTCAAGTTTTCATAACTGCTATCGGGTTTCTCATCGCCTTTAGCCTCTACTCCGGACTAAGTCAATTCCAGTCTTTTCCCTCCTTGTTGCTTTCCTGTTTTATCCAGGGATTTGCAAGGGGGACCTTTTATCACTTTGTCGCTCCCTCTGATACTTCAGCACAGCTATGGTGGGGATGTAGGAATCGTCACTGAGAATAATCCACTGTCTACCGGACCCTGGTGTTAAGGCTCCAGTCACCTCACTGCCCCGCCCCTGCCCTTGTCCCTCCTAAGAGGTGCACAGAGAGCTTCAGCCCAGTGATGCTCTGTCTTGTCCTGATCCAAAACCAACCACTGTTTCAGCCAAAGAAAGTTCTGGAAGCGTTCTCCAATGCCCTGGGCTGATCACCAAGAGGCTACTTCCCTGACTGTTTCCTCTTCCTCTGAGGCTCTTGCTCAACTTCACACAGCCCCCAACCTGGCCACACCTTGAAGAGAAGCTGTCTCACCTTTAAAACCCTGGGCCAGGATGGAGTTTTCACACATCTGTTCCCATGTGTACGCACACTCCTGAATCTGACTCCTGTATAAGACAAAAAGTGAGAATTCTCCCTGGGGAGAATATGAATACAGAAAACACAAGTGCCATAAAATAATCAGATCGATTATCTGTCTAACCCAGAGGTGCCTGGCTAGGCCCTTTCTGCCTCCCTGTGTCCAGTAGGAAAGGTGGCTTTCTGTCACAGGAAAGGCATCGTCCAGAACCTTTTAATCAGAGAACCCTGTTCCTACTCCCTCAGATTCCCACAAGCCTCTGCTCAGTTCTGGTTTCTGGCTGAGGAAGGCGCCCTTGGGTGGGTCAGTGGCACTTGACTGTGGTTACATCTCCATATATGAAGGTGATCTGGTTCACAAGAACTCATGCCCAAAGCCTGGTGGGAATTACCCCAGAGAGGGCAGGAAAGTGGCAGCCCCAAGAGGGGATGAGAAAACTTCTCCCTGCCATTTCTCTCCACATATATTGTCCGCATCCTCACCTAAAAATTATCATCATCAGCTTTATAAATTTAATTATTTTATTGATTCAGCTTCTCTGAGATTGTAATCTTGTCAGGGCTCAGATTTTTGTTAGCATGGCATTGCTGGCAAATCTGGGAACTCTCTACACAACGGATGTTAGTTTTTTGCTAAGTAATTGGTAAACATATTCTACAACAACAGCAACAAAATTGTACTTATTATGGATAAAGATATATATATGGATAGCTTTATATACACATTAAAATTTAATATAGGGAGGAGATCCATTCATTTGGAAAGTCTTTTAAAGTGGCCAAAGGTTGGGTTTGTGTTTGCCTTAGTAGGCTCTCAGAACTAACAAAATTAATAATACATGTTAATTTGTTAAGCTGTGTAGATTGATCTGAGAATATTTGGGAATACTGTGGGAAACAGTTCATTTTCAACCTTGTTAACCACTCTAGGAGTATTTATCAGTTGAAATGCCATTGTGCTATAGTCAATAGAGTAGCTATTTATTTATTCATGAGAGCAGCTTGCCCCTGGACCCTCACCCCATTGTATTAGTGGCACTGCCTTGAGGACCGTTTAGATGTTCTTTTTCTTATTAGTACAGATTAGGAGGGTTTTTCTGTACAACCAATTAACCTGTAGAAAAAGGACAGAGAAATCTTTAGTTGCCCCTGTGTCTCCTCTGGCAGTAGGAAGGTGAAGTGAAGTCATACAGAAACACAGTCGGGGTCATTTGGATGAAATCGATGCCCCAAGTATGAGGGTGGTGAGAGAAATCACGTGCTACAGTGGGTGGAGGATGCGGGGCAGGGTCCCGTGGGCTGTAATTACACGTGACCCATGAACAGAAAAATACATGTTTTAGCATGATTTTCTGATGTTTATTGCCAAGACCTTAAATTTCAAGACAGGAAAGCATTTGTAAAACGACAGAATTCTCACTTTTTTTCGTGAAGTGGTGTGATAGAGGAAAAAAAAATCTCTATTCTTCTAGATATCCATCCTGTGTTCTACTAGTGCAGGGTTGTGGGTAGTTGTCCTGCTCACCATTTCTAGGACAAACGCGTCCGTAAGTGATGCAAGTGTTAGGACACGCTGCGGATCTCATCGTCTTCATGGGGCCGCTGTGGGTAGCCATCTTTCTGTTCCACGGGTGCTTTGGCTAGAGGATGTGTCGAGGGTCACATCAGCCCCGGGAGGTAGTACTGATCAAGCAGGAAATCTTGCCAAGCGTGTTTCAAGGCCTTAGTGAATCTTGAGGTGCCACTGGAAGTTTTTCACAATTATTTTAGAGCCCCACCAAGAGGCTCCCTGCTAGGCGTTGTGCATATTGGTCAGGATAGGAAGCAGGGCCTCACCGTTGCCAGATCCTGGGGCAAGAACTCCGTGGAGAATCTATGGAGATCTGTCTCCTTGCAGTGCCAGAGGAACCTGGCTGCCAAGACACTACCATTAGTAATTAACGACTTGGCACCTGAGGGCAGTCACTGAGTGCAGACTAGTTATGGTGACATCCAGGTTGAACAGCAAGATTCCTCGTTTCAGTGAGTTGAGGTGAGATTGGGAGACAGAGTCACACGCACGCTCACATAAGTCACGTAAGTAGGGTATAGAGCTGCTGTTGAGAAAGAACATAGCTCTGACCTCCTAGGCTCATGAGATCCCCAAGCCCAGGGGCCATTAATTCCACCTTAATGTAGTAAGGTGCTAAACAGTGATAAGACCCAAAATTTATGTTGACTGATACTTCAGATAATAGAAACAATGCTTATTATCTTCAGCCAAAAATATTCCTGGGTAATTAGCAAACATCTTAGTTATATACTTAGATTTGAAACTTGTGCTAATCTTAAAGTATAAAAATAATACAAATTAGAGGAAAGGATTAGAAGAAGAAGAACTACATAGTATAGAAGTTACTGCTCTGAGCCAAAACTGGATTCAAATCCCGGTGCTATATTAACCAGCTCTACAGCTGTGAAAAAGTACTTCATCTCTCTCTGTGCTTCACCTGAAAAAAATGGAAATAAATGATAGTGCCGGTCATAGGGTCATGGTGAGCATCGGCATGCTCAAAGCATATAAGTAGCACGTGGAACTGTGCTCAGAACCTAAGTGTTCAATAAATTTTAGCTTGTATTTTGGAGAAGACATTTAAGAGTATAACTCTACAAATGGATCATTAGACAGTAGAAATTTCGAAAAGGAATAACGGCAACTCCAAGGTTTTATCTCACAATCTCAGAAGTTGGCCTGTGTTTCCCACAGGGAAGCAAATGAATTCTTTGTATATGTAATAGTTTGATAAATTGGTTAACATGTGGAGATGAAACAAACTTATCCATTTGTTTAGTACCCATAAGCATCACAGGGAGTGTGTGGTATTATTAAGAGTATGTAGACATAATTGCCAACTTCGAAAAGTTTAAATTTAATGAGACTGCATGTATTAGTATAAAATTTTCACACATTTTTAAAAAGGTTACTTTGACTAATACAATTAATGATTTAAACTGTACTCCCTGGGCTTTTAGAAAAGATATTGGGTAAATAGGCTTGACTGAAGAAGCTGCATGTTGAAGATATTGATTACCTTGAACTGTTTAAGTAAATATAGATTATTACTGAATTCCAGGTGTCCCACACATATTCACAAAATTAAAGTATAAAGTTCAGTAAAACCAAAATGTTCAATGTGATGTTGACAATCTGCTCAATAAGTTATGCCATAGATAGGTTATGCCTGGGTAAGTGCTAGAGAAAATATTAAGTATTCTTCATGGAATTTCATAGCATTGACCTTAAGTCAGCCCTGAGAATAAACACAGCATTATAGACCTAAGGCCTAAAACAAATAGGAATTTTATAATTAATTTGCAAGCAAATATCACTTTTAATAAATTTGAAAATATCACCCCTGGCTGTTTCTAGTCAATCAAATTATGATTATCATCAAATCTTATCAAGCCTTATAAAGGATGAGACCATTTTGATGAACTAGAATATTTTTAATATTTACAAGATTCTGAGCGAGAATGAAAGTGACGTTGAAATATCATTTCCGATATGAGTGATCATTTCTAATACATTTCTAATACAGCTGCGAGAAAGGGGAGAGGGACCTTATCATTCCCATTTTCCAGACAAATCAAACCAAGTCTTATAGAAGTTTATGTGACCCAGAAACAGTGTCTAATTGCCCCCAATGACCTACCAATGCTCTTGAGGATTTTCTTGAACTCTCATAGAATTCCCAGTTGACTGGCATTTTGGATTAGGTTGGTGCTTGATTCTTTCCTTCTCTATTCTTGGTGTTTGAGGCACTCTGCTGATTTTGTTGTTGTTTATGTTTAGTCTTTCATTCATCAGAGGCATCCTGGTTGAACTTACTGATTTGCTCAGCACTGCTGGGCCGAACTTTCTCTGCAGCTTCCTATTAGCATATATGAATGGGATACATCTGTTTTTCATTGAAACCAGATTTCTAAAAACCAGATTTGTCTGTCAAGTCTTTTATTGAAAGATACAGTGTACAAACTAATGAGCGAAACTTCAAAATTGCTTTGTTAATTTTAAATGCCTTAGAATTCAGATATTTAATGACTGTGTAGCAAATATATCTGCTGTGGGGTGATGGCTTGTCTTTGATCTGCATTGCAGGTTTTTCTGTGATGAATGTGATAAATATTAATGCCTGCAATCGTAAATACAAATGGTTATTTTTATTTTTTAAAGTTTTATTGATTGATTGCAGTACTGGAATCGAACCCAGGGCCTCGTACGTGCTAGGCATGTGCTCTACCACTGAGCCACATCTCCAGCCTATGAAGGGGATTTTAAAAATCAAGTTAATTGGTGTAGCATAGCCCTGTTCTGTGTTCACTTTGGATCCTGTAAGTTTGTTCTGTCTGTTTGGATTAAGTAGAAGTGTCTGGTTCTTTGAGAATTTTTAAATAAGTCAGAAACATTACAATTCAAGTTACTGTCACAACCCTAATCTCAACTTGGAACTTTTGAGCTTTCTTTTCTTTGTATGCATCCATTCATTCATCTTCCCAATAACCTATCCATCTACCTCTCCAACTCTTTTTTTAAAGAATTATTTATTTATTTCTATGCGGTGCTAAGAGTCGAACTCAGTGCCTCACACATGCTAGGCAAGCGCTCTACCACTGAGCCACAGCCCCAGCCCACCCCTCCAGCTCTCAGCGTGTTAGCATATGAAGTAATTTGTCCTTCCTCTGAACTCTGCTTCATAACTGTGAGCTGTGTGATCTTAGACCAGTTCCTTAGCTTCTCTGGTCTCAGTTTGCTTATTCAAAATGAGAATCATAATAGTCCTCATAAAAATTGTTAAATTGGTTAATTTTTATAGGACATATAGAACAGTGCCTAACAGCGGTGTTAGTAAGCATTCATTAAATTTTACCTACTTTATCATGGGATTCATCTCTATCTGCATTGCAGTAGTTTTGTGACACACTTCTTGGCTCCTCCCCCACTGGGCTGAACACCTTTGAGGACCTGGATGAGGCTTGATCATGCTGCAGTGAGGAGCTGGGCTCCTGTGCAGAGCAGGTAGCATCTTGCTAAAGGAGATAAACGGGCACATCTCTAGAATGAATGAAGGCAGGCAGGCAGTCCTTATCCCCTTGTCCAAAGTGATCACAGCTGGGCTTTGTACCGTTCAGTTAGAAACATCTAAAAGGCTGTGTTCCTGTTGGTGCAACAAGAACACTTCAGAAGCAAAGACAGGCTGCCAGTATGCTTTGACTGACATCAAGTCAGTGTTCATCGTAATTTGCTTCGTGCAGTTTTTAATATGCCCGTGTCGTTTGTGATTTGCCTGCACAGCCCGAAAGTCAAAGAAGTTGGGAAAGTTAAAAGGCATCCACGAGGATCAGCCGGCGCAGCAGCAGCCCCCGCCCCCGCCCCCTCAGAGCCCCGAGGAAGGAACGACCTACATCGCTCCTGCTAAAGAGCCCTCCGTCAACACGGCGCTGGTTCCCCAGCTCTCCACCATTTCCCGCGCGCTCACACCGTCCCCCGCCATGGTCCTGGAAAACATCGAGCCTGAGGTCGTGTACGCGGGCTACGACAGCTCGAAGCCAGACACGGCCGAGAACCTGCTGTCCACGCTCAACCGCCTGGCAGGCAAACAGATGATTCAAGTCGTGAAGTGGGCAAAGGTACTTCCAGGTAGGATTGTGTCCCCTGCACAGTCCTCATCCTGAGCCGATTGCCCAGGGCCACAGACTGTCCTGGCACTTGGTGCCTCAGAGTTGGAGCCCCTTACAGCCCCATTCCAGAGTTTGGCATGGATGGCCAGTTGATGGAGTGTGAAGGGAGAGACTAGTTAAGGGGCGCATTTCTTCTTTCAGTATTGTTTATAGAGCAGCGACATTTCTGATGCTGGCGATTAAAATGGGAAATTTTATCCCCAAAGTATTAATCAGGTAAAAATATATTATTTTGGTCAAGATACAATGGAGCCCTGTATTACCAGCTCATAACCAGGGCTCAGCTATGCCTAGGCCATGTAAGCCAGGGCCTAGTAAGCCAGTCCTAAGAGACCCTGAGCAACCCTCCTGTCCAAAAACTCTCACTTCCCCAGCCCCCTTAACACTGTGTGTGAAATTCCTACCTCTCGGTCATTTCTGTGCTGCAGGATTTTATTAGTAAGGCTCCTAGCAATCTACAGAATTATGACTTGGAATTGTCATCGAGTTGTCCTGGTTGGTGAATCCAGAGCAGTTTCGTAGGTTACCTGTGGTGGGTCAGCAGCTAGGACACCTGACATTGAGGAAGACTCTGATGACCAATTTTTTCAAGTGGAGCTTGCCTGGGGGAAACTCTGCAGATGAATAACAAGAGGCAGGGCACAGAAGCAGGGAGGAAAGAACAAAAGGAGGCCCCCAAGGGACCAGGTTCCAAGGACCGCTGTTTCTCTGCTAAGTGTTTTCACCATCCGCTCTTACCCCAGACTCTGGGAAGCAAGGACTCCTGCATGCCAAGTGCTGCAGAGTTGTGAACACTAAAATCCTTTGCCATTATTATAGATTCACAGGTAGTCAGATAGTTACTAGGTCACCCTTTAGTTTGGGGTCATTTATTGTGGGTGGGATGAAGCAAGTTTTACAGGTTCATACAGCATCTATCGGTCTAACCCAAGAGATTCGACTGGCGTCTACACTGAATCTCACCAGACTCTTCAGGTTTAGTTGGCCCTGGCAGCTCACCCTTATGGAGCGTTTAGGGTGAATTTACCACAGAGTGTTGAATGGGGCCAGGCCTGGGGTGGGTGCTCCGTAAATGTCTGTTGAATTGATTCCAGTCTATTAGAGTAAAGGTAGCTGTTAGGGGCTGACTTAAAGAGATTCTTCCTGGAATGTACTTAAATGCTAAGTGTATTTCTGTGATTAATTGTTCTGTTCTTCAGGATTTAAAACTTGCCTCTTGAGGACCAAATTACCCTAATCCAGTATTCTTGGATGTGTCTATCATCATTTGCCTTGAGCTGGAGATCGTACAAACATACGAACAGCCAATTTCTCTATTTTGCACCAGACCTAGTCTTTAATGAGTAAGTACCTATTAATTAGCCTTCATAAAATAAACTGCAGAGTTATTCGTTATGCTTTTTTTCCCCCATAATTTCTAAACAGATGTACATGTGTGAAAGAATCTACTGAAATGGGCATTTGTAAGCATTAAAAATAGATGATTTTGAAGAACCTAAAAGCCACATTGTACCACGTTACAGAGTACATACTTCAGCGTACGTATAAATCAGTATATGCAAATCCCATATAATAGTAGGTGGGAATTGTCCCAAAAGAAAGATGATCCAATTGGCTCTGAAAACTCAACTGGTACAAAGCCACAATTAATAGAAAACAGTCTCTTTTGGTACCTCCTCCAGTTGGGAAGACTGTCTAATTTCTAGGAAACGTGAACATGAGGAGTGCCAGTTTCCTCGCACATCATGTAATGGATCTTTTGTTAACCAAATACAGCTGCTCAGTGTGTTTTCCTGACCATCGTAATTACCCTTCTTTCAATCATAAGAGAAGCCAAACTCTTATTCGGTCACGAAACGTTTTTCATTTTATGATGTATTTTAAAAGATTGAAGGAATTTGAATAGATTTTTTTCCCCCTTTGGCAATGGATTCCTTCCTATTTTAAGTTACATTTTCATACTGTTTGCACTCCACATTAGCACATTTCACTTATGTTTATATTCAGCCACGCTTCTTTGTCAATGCTGGGTCAAGAAGTATCTAATAAGGGAACGCTGGACTTGGGGTGGCAACCACAGCTGTATTTTAACACATGACTCTCTCTAGAGAGGAGAAGAGGGCTTTCAGGAAGGAAGGGGGCAGAGAAGAAAGACGGTGGTGACAAAAAGGGAACACTTAGTGCCAGTATACCTCAGTAATGACCTGAGACCACCACTTCACACCAGTTTTATTCCAAAGAAAAATTAGGAATATCCGTCAGCTCTCAAAGTGGCCCCTCTTGTCAAAGAGCCAGAAGAATCATTCCCGTTCTGCTTAAATCTTCACCAAAAGCATGAAATAAAGCTAAACAATGGACACACACATTTTAATGTACTTGTTTTCCTCAGTAATCAGCTGATATTTTTAAATATCAGGTTTTATAAACCAAGGGAGAAAACCTGTTACGGAAGGCTCTTGCTGTCATGGGAGGTGCAGATGAGTGAGACTGTCTCCCGTAGTTTTCTCAGGGCATCTGCACTTGATTTTGTTTTCACAGGAGATGAATATGATCCATTTAATCTTCTTCATGATATCCATTGATGTTTTCCATAAAATGTAACATGAAATTTGCCATTTGAATTGTGTAGTTCAGTGATACCAATCACATTCTTCACCGATCAACCATCTCCACTATCCAGCTCCATCCCCTTCCCTCATCCCAGACTGGAACTCTGAACCCATTCACATAACTCTCCAGTCCCCTTCCCCTAAACACCTGGTACCCTCTGATCAGTGATTCTGCCTGCATTGCCGATGTCTCACATGAGGGAACTCAGGTGACCTTTGTCCTCTTCTGTCTGGCTTCTGTCACTTGGCACGATGTCTTCAGTGGTCATCCGCGTTGCTACACACATCCAGGTGGCATTCCGTTTTATGACTGAACGATACCATTATTTGTATGTGGATCCTCATGGTTCATGTATTTCATACGTGTGAATTTCCCTCCTAGCTACCTTTATTTGCAACTTCAAATCAATACTCCCGTGTGTTTTAGCACCCAGTCATTGACACATTCAGTGTGGCTAAAAGTTTAAGTCACCAAGAGTGCACCTTCCAGCAGAGCTCAGATAAGGCAGTGTCTGCATTACCACACTGTACACACACACACACACACACACACACACACACACACACTTTGACCTTCTATTTAGTGCCATGACTTTGGACTTTTGGGCTTTTTCTTGATGGTTTCCCAGGTTTTTTTGATTTTTTTTTTTTTTAAGTGCTGGGGTGCTGTACCACAGAACTTCATCCCCAGCCCTATTTATTTCTTATTTTGAGACAGGATCTCACTAAGTTGCAAAGACTGACCTTGAATTTACCATCTTCCTGCCTCAGCCTCCTGAGGAGTTGGGATGATAGGTATAGAACAAAATGTCTGGCTGATTTCCCTGATTAAAATGGCCCTGAGTGTGGTACGGAAGTGATGCTCTGGGGGTCAAGAGGGCTGTAAGTTGTGCCTGATGGGGGAATTATGTGCGTTAGAGGAGCTTCATTCAGGCATGGGTTGTTCTGCTGCTGGCCAGGAGCTCAGTGTTAATGAGTCAACAATACTTATTAAGATGTCTTTGAACAGACACAGACACATGACAAGGTTATGAATAGATCAGTTGACAAGAATGTTCTGGACTCTAATCCTTTATTCTCCTTAGGAGGAATGGTTTGTTATTCACTGATTCGGTGTTGGCTTTGACTTTATAGAACATACTGCCTAAACTGGAGGGAACCAACCATATTGTGTTTCTCCACGTGTCTGCTGGTAGACACAAAGGTCATATTTACCTTCAGGTAATGTGAATAATGCTGCTGCGAACATGGGTGTACAAATAGCCCTCAAAATATCCGTTCCTTCTTTGGATTTTTTGGATATACTCCTAGGAGTAGAATGGCTGCACACACGCTCCTTCCGTGCCGAACTGAGGATCCACCAAACTGTTTCCACGGCACTTACAGCATCTTACCTTCCAGCAGCAGAGTACAGGGTTCCAACCTCTCCTCCTCCTAGCACTTCTTTTTAATTGTCATCGAGTAGGTAGAAAGGGGTCTCTTGTTCTGGTTTTGATTTGCATTTCTCTGAAGACCAATGAGGTTGGGCATCTTTCTCTATTTTCTGTGGAGAGGGGTCCAGTCAAGGCCTCTGCTCGTTTTCAGTTGGGGTGTTTATTTTTCTGCTATTGGGTGGTAGGAGTTCTTTATATATTCTAGAATCAAATCCTTATCAGACATAGGATCTCCGAGTAGCTTGTCTCCTCTGTGACTTGTCTTTTTGCTCTCTTGAAAGTGTCCTTTGATGGCCAAAAGTTCTTCATTTTAACAAAGTCAGACTTTTCTGTTTTTCCTTCTGTTGCCTTTTTTGTGTGTGTGTGTGTGTGTGACATCTGCTAATTCTTAATTGTGTGCACACCCGCTCAGTGCAAGGGGCCCAAAATACATAATCGTAAGAATTAATTTTTTTAACAAATGAAGCTTAGGGAAGGTGCAATAGAGTTGAAGGTTTCACTGGTACTTTCTCAGCAAAGTCAGTTTTTCTTAGTTGCTTTTAAATTTCTAGCACCTCATATTGTGCCCAAAGTTTAGTAGGTACTCCATAAATATTCACTATTGAATAAGTGACTTATTGAACCGATGAACCAAGCAACCTATGAGTCATTATGAAAAGGGGCTTTTGTGTTTCTAGTTGTGAGAATGAAGTTCATGGTGAAGAAGGGTGGTGTGGAATGTAAGGTCTTCATGAGCCGAAGCATCGTCATCTTTAAAACAGAAGAACGGAACTGACTCGTGGATGATCTGTGTTAGCCTCCAGCTTAGAAAGGAATCTGAATACTCCTGATGAACTTATCCCTCAGCTGTGTACTAGCAATACTGGAGCTGGAGGAAAGGCAGGAAATAGGGAATAATAAAGGAAACATTTCTTCCAACTTTTTAAATTAAACAGTGGGGTGAAAATATGAGTTAATACTTGAGCATAGAACTTTTCTTATTATAAACTCAAAACTTTTCAAATATGTATTAAATGATTAATCATTCAATTTTACCTTGAAACAACTTATCATATATTGCTACAGATGACTGCAATTATTCACATTTCCTATCAACTCAGTACAAATATTAAAACTCCCACTTAAGCCTGTAATGAAAGTTTAAAAAAATTTTTTTTTTTTTTTCCTGAGGCCAAGGAAGTTTCAGTGTTATACTCTTTTAAGCCTTGGCCAATTTTTAAAAATTAAAAGTCTATTAAAGGCCTGGGTATGCCCTGTCAAGTAGTAGCCCAATAAAAACGTGTTTGGGGTGATCTTCCACTGTCTTCAGAGTCTGAACCTTGTGTTATTTGGGTCCCAGGATTGTTGGTAGAAGCCAGAGGGTGGAGAAGCCTTGGTGCTCTCTCCCCAGTCCTGAGTCATCTCCCGGGGGGAAGGGGTTCCCCTCAGCTGATCAGTGAGGGAGGTGAAGTCAGCCCCCACTCTCCGGGTCTTTAGCCCTGTTTGGTGCCAACAGCACCATTAGAACCCTTGACAGTCCAGCCATCAGTTCCTTCGTGCGCTTGCAGTTGCTGGACCAGTGTGCTGGTATGGTCCACGTCCTCGGGGATCTCCCTGGGCCTCCCTGCCAACAGCTCAGTGCCCCTGAGGTCCCTCACACCCAGTGGTCTGAAGTCCTGGGCTGAGAGGCCAACTGCGTGCTGCAGCGTATCCCCCACAGCTACCCCCCAGTTGTTTAGGTTGGGGGAGGGGAGTCTTCCCAGAGCCCAGGGTAGCCTGAGTTATAAAGTAGCAAGCGCGCCTCCCCTCCTCTAAGGAAGTGGCTGACACGCCCCAGAGGCTGCGCGTGGCCCATTGCTCTGTCAGCGCCAGGCCAGTTGGGATGAGCAGCAGGCGTTCTGGGGAGAGGGAGGCACCCGGTCAGCCTCCCCTTCCAAGGCTCCCGTCCTGTGCACCCCACCCTGCCCCATTCCCTGGCCCACTACCCTTTCCCTTCTTCCAAATTAAGACCAAATAAAAATACTTCCCCTTGGTTGAGGAACAGTTTTGCCAAGTTTCTGTCGCCTGCAGTATCTGACGTTTCTTCCCCTCCTTCTGGTCTACTCTCCTCCTCTTCCCTTCTCTTTTTGCTCCTTTGCGCGCGCGCGTGCTCTCTTTCTCTCTCTCTCTCTCTCTCTCTCTCTCTCTCTCTCTCTCTCTCCCTCTCCCCCCTTCTCTCTCTCTCTCTCTCTCTCTCTCTCTCCTCTCTCTCTCTCTCTCTCTCTCACACACACACACACACACACACACACACACACACACCCCTCTTTTCTTCCTGTTACTAAAAAGCTGGCCGCTTTCTGAAATTTCCATTGTTTGTCTTTTAACTTCTGAGTAAGTATTAGGGAATAAACTTTAAAATTAAAGAGAAAAAAATTCCGTTTCGGTGCCTTATCTTTTTATTGGGCCCTATGAACACCCAGCCAGTACCAGCAGCTGGAGGGCCAGAGTCCACAGTGGGTGGTCCGATCATTTGGTTGGTTGGAAGCAGTGGCACAGTGACTCCTGGCAGGTGGCACACCATCCTCCAGCCGCTGCCTGCCTTCCGTTCTCCACCCCGGGCCTCTTCACTCCTCCCTGGCCTTGGAGACCGTTGAGTTTGAGACTCCTGAATAAAGAAAAACAGTGTCAAAAGCAGAAAAAGGTCCTCCTTTGTCTGCAGAGGGCCGAAGCACCCAGAATGGAGTTGTGTTCCTCTTGCGCAAAGCTAGGGCGTGGAGACCTTCTCACCACCTGAACAAAGGCTGACCAAGTCTAGGGGGAAGTTCAGGCCGCCCGGGAGGTTTTATAATCCGCAATCAGTAGTCATTACAGCACATGTGGAGACAGAAGAGAGGCAGGGACTGTCCCCTAAGTGAGACATGGCCTTCCTTCCTTTCCCCAGTATTGCTTCCCCTTCATGATAGTGATAAGAATTAGTCGGTATAAAAAGTTACTTCTCGGCATTTCAGCAGGAGGAGGAGTGGGGACAGGGGATTTTAAAGAAATGGGTCACTTGCTGTCATGCTACCTCCATGTTAGTGCTCACACTAAGGAAAGCTCCTAAACTGAGTGTGCTGAACGGCCTCCCCAGAGCCGGGAAAGGCTGACGCAGTGTTGCTGTGAGGCAGCACCGTAGGTGGGCCTCCCAGCTCACCGCTTTACCCGTCCTGGCTCACGCCAAGCCCTGCCACTCCTTGTGACCCACTGTTGGGAGAGGGGTGTCAACATACCAAGCAAGTCCTAGACCCTGGGAATATGGCCGTAAGAGAAAGGAAGTCCCTTCCTTGCTGGGTCGCATGCTCCGTGGCAGTGGGTAGGAGAAATGAGGCAGCAACGTGAAGAGATCCTGCCTGCAGTGTTGCCAGAGAGTGTGGCGCAGTGACATTGCACCATCCCGGTGTCCACCAAAGGTGGGACTTAAACTGGTAAGGTGGAGTTGGCATTCCCAGGGAGGGTTTACTGGTGCACTTGGCAGCTGCAGTGACCTCCCTTGGGAACTTCGTCCGGGTCCTTTACCCTTGATGCTCTCCGGTGCAGGAGGAGGGCTCTTTCTCACCTCTCTGTCCACTCTGAATGTCCTCTATTCAGACAGGCTGTGCCTGACCACCAGAGCCAGGGTAGACCTGTGTTCCCAACCCTCCCATCTTATCACAAGTAAGTTTTCTTCCTAGTAGGTCTGCGGCCAGCATGGTGCCTCGCTGGGAAAGCAGGAGGGTGGCCCTCTGGCCTACCTTGTCATCGCCAGCACCTACAATACCATCTGGCCTTAGTGCACAGTGAACTCAGTAATTTTAAAATGCTCTTCTTATACCTCTTCCTGCTGCCTTTCCAAATAAACTCTACTCCCACCAAATTACCTTCCTCTTCCCTTAGTCCCATCCAAAGGACACGTCCTCCCTGATGACTCACTGTTGAAGAGTGACATCAACAGTGACTCTTTCTGGGGTGCTGGGGATCAAACCCAGGCCTCACACATACTAGGTAAGTACCCTACCACTGAGCCACAGCCCCAGGCAAACTCTTTTTATTTATTTTTAAATTTTTTTTAGTTGTTAATGGTCCTTTATTTTGTTTATTTGTATATGGTGCTGATCCTCGAACCCAGTGCCTCTCACATGCCAGGCAAGTGCTCTACCACCAAGCCGCAACCCCAACCTCCCAGCCAAACTCTTTGCACCAGTATTTTTCTTTATCCATCTTTTGATGCTTTTTTGTGTTCTATGGTATCACTTCAGATATAGTGTAAACTCCTTAACTACACAAAGTATACTTCTAAAAATTATTTCTAGAGTCTCACAGGATGCTTTTTGCATGGTTGGCACTCGGCAAATATTTTTTGGTTTGTAAATAAGCATTTCTTCTAGCACAAAGGTCAGAAGCTAGATTCCTGATGTAGCTTTTCCTTATCATGCTTTTTAGGATTCATTTTCAGATTTTCCTTCCAAAATACTGGTGTCTCTTAATATTTCTTATGTGATGTTTCTTGTAGTGTACTTGACAAATTTTGTAAGGAGTTAATGAAGCTGGGTAATTGCCAGTATCATGTGAAATTAAGGCAAAACAAATATGAGACTGCAAATGGAACAAACTGTCTAGCTCTCTACAGCTATGTTGGGGTCCCATGGAGTAGTAATGATGCAAGAAATATAGCCAGGCTGTACTCGGGCTACTAGAGGGAGCTATTCTTCATTTTGAATAACAGTCAAAAACAGGCTAAAACTGTCTGTGATTTGTAAAAGGGCTTAGTTAGCTGATATATTAGTATATTGTTTTTTACTTCAGCTAATGGGCTCAAGGACTTTGGTCTCTTCAAGCAAAAGAACTCTCCAAGGTAAAATAAAAATCACTAGAGTAAATTTCTTTATTGAAGATCTGATAAAGATTACTTTTTCTGCATTGATTCTGTTGCAAGATTGGAGCAAGTGACAAGGAATATGTCAGTCAAAACAAAGGAGAGCTCCAGGCTTCCTCCCTTGACATCTGTCATAGGACAGAAAGATGGTGGCTGTAATGAACCCAACCAGATTGAAACAGGGAGTCAGACTGGAATACGGCTTGATAAATACAGTATTTTCTAAACTTGCATCATTAGACACTTCTAGAACCAAAACTGATTCACACTGTCATCCCTTTTTATTGCGTCCCACAAGGGAGATGATGTTTTTATATTCTCCCCAGCCTTCACCCATGAACCCCAAGCTAGTTCAGTAGGCTTATCAGTGGGAGGGCTCTGAAGGGGCTGTTTACTTTTCCTGAGGTTCTGGCACTTGGTCTCTTCCTAAAGAAACAAACGAATAATGGAAGGGAGAAAACAAACCAACACAAAGGTCCCAGGTGGACCCCCTGTGCCCTTTTGTGAAGCACATCTGGGCACTTGGATCATCAGCATTGGCCAAGCCAGTGCGCCTACTAACTATGGCAGCCTAACAGCCTCCTCACGATGGCGTCTGACCATCCTGGAGGTAGTCGCCTCTCCTGGGGAGTCAGTGGAACTGGTGGGTCATAGACTCCTCACTTCCTTTTTGCTACAGATATGAGCTCACTCTCCACTAACATGGAAACCGCAGGGCAAAAGCGATATCAAGTGCTTGACAAGGATTTGGAGGACCCAACTCATGCTGGACACTCGAGAGCAGTGCTGGGCTAAACGCTGTCTCCAGTGCGTTTATTTAATCCTCCCAACTCTGAAGTGGGAATTTATTCTTCCCCCTCTTTGAAGAATGAGGAGGACAGGATTCAAAGTTTTGAACCCAAGTGACTCTCACAGTCCAAAACTCAGGGTTTTTCAACTCCATCCAGACTTCTACATTGACTGTGGGATTAAGTTTTTTCTTAGGCAGTTAATAAGTAGACTTTTGGAGCCTCGTAACGGTTTCAGATACTATATATATTTGGAACTCTTAGTGACTGATCATATCATCTCATAAAAGTTGTCCTTTAAAATAGGTGAGAACATGCCAGTTGTATATACCCCACCGTGAGAAATGAAATGTTCTTAGAAAGACTGGAACTTCAGTTCAAAGTTTAAATTATTTCTCCAAATCTGTTTTATTTCTGTTCTGGTATACAACAGTATTTAAGAGCTCAGTTACAGAAAACCGAAAGCCCAGTCCTTGACTTTGTCATGAGTGTGCTTGATGATGTCAAGTGACTGAGTTAATTGCTAAGTCTTCATTTCCCTTCCACAAAATGAGGGAATTGGATCACATCAGTTTGTAAACTTGTCATTCCTTTTATACTCTTAAAATCATTGACCATTCTGAAGAATTTCTCTTTTGCACATTATATCACTTGATTTTTTTTTTTACTCAGAAAATTAAAACAAACATTTGAACGATAAATTATTTAAATTCATTTAAAAATAATAAACCTGTTACATATTTCATAAGTAACATTATATAACATAAATGTTTTTATGAAAAATTTTTTCTCAAAACCAAAAAATTAGAAGAGTGGAATTGTTTTACTTTTTAGGAAATCTTTTTAATCTGTCTTAAATGAAGACAATTGCATTCTCTTATCTGCTTCTTACATTCAGTCTGTTGTGATAGGTTGTTTTGGGCAAAACATATGAAGAAAATTCAGCCTCTCACAGATAAGAACTTGAAAAAGAGGGAAGAGCTTAGGGGTGGCCTAGAGTCGTCGGAACCCACTTTGGAGAACTGCCTTCCTGTGTTCCCTGTCCTTCCCCCTGTCCTCCATCACTGACCTTTCTCCCTCTTCCCCTTCTCATCTTCTCCTTTCTGCTTCCCCCTCTCCCTCTCTCCCATGGCTCTGCGGCCATTCCCTATTGCTGTCGTAGATAAGGATGATGCCGCCACATCTTACATGTACTAAATTAAAATGTTACATTCCATTGTCTTAACTTTCAAATTAAGTGTGCTTTATAGAATTTTCCAGAGGAAAAAGAATTCCAGTATGGATGCTCTTTTTTTTTTAAACTCCAGTACGAACTTTTCTGCTCTTTCTTTCAGGTGGTCACCCCAACTGGAAAACTTTTTCTCAAAGTTCCACCACTCTTGATCTTGGTCATGGTCTTAAAATCATTGGAATTTATGTTCCCCAAATTACTTGATAGAATGACCATGCTTTCTTTTTTTCCCCTATGTGTTTATCTTAGTGCATGTGTTCTTCTACAGCAAAATACTCAAGACTGAAGAAATCATCCACAATACAGATGTATTATTCTGGCTCCAACATCAGGGTGCCAGCAGGTTCAGTGTCTGGTGAGGGATGCTCCCTGCTTCTAAGATGTAGCCTGTGGTCACATTGTCCCGGGGGAAGAACACTGTCCTCACATACATGGGAAGGTCAAACTTGCCCACTCAAACCCTTTTATGAGGGTCTAATCCCATGACTTAATCACCTCCTGGAAACCCCACCTGTTAATACCATCACATTCGCAGGTCAGTTTCAACATGTGAATTTGCAGAGGATACGTTTTCTTCTCTTCCCATCCCCTCTCCTGCCCTCCCCTCTCCTGCCCTCCCCTCTCCTCTCCTGTGAGGTTGCTTAGAGAGCAGGTGCTTTGCGGAGGTGGGGCGGTGGGGAGGGGGTTCTGCCTGCTCAAGAATCAAAGGGTATTAACATTCCTGAGGTCTTGAACACAAAACCCAACAAATCATCTGTCATTCAAGAGAAACTGCTCTGCCACTGAATTCTGATTGGTGGAGGGTCACAGAATTTCATAGGAAAGGGTAAGATCAGAACACCTCAGTTCTGTGTTTCTCAACTGTCTCGACTGGTGATTTTATACAAGTAAATAAAACAAATATTCAGGCTCCATGTTGAATAAGCATCGTGTTCTTGCCATTCCGTGCGCACGTTCTATGGAAGTGGATGTTACTGTGGGGGCAGTGGTCTGATGGCGTTCGACTTGTTTCACCCAGTAATGAATGATGCAGTTGTTCATAATGTCCTGAACAAAATCTGCTTTGTGACAGATGTTTGGAATCAGTAATAAGAAAGGACACGTGGCTAATCTCTAATAAATTAATTGAGTTGAACATCATCTTTTTTTCTTCTTCTTCAGGCAGACAAGCTTTTAAAATGATTCAAACAAACAAACAAACACAACTCCCTTTCATCCAGATTTGTGATACCCCAAAAATATTTTTTTAAAGTCTAGTTTGATTACTGACTTTATATAGCATTTATCTCTGGAGCTTTGTTTTCCTCTTGCAAAGTCAGACTTCCGGGATGAAAGAAATCTGTGACCCTGTGGAGTGGGCGTGATAGCTTTCTACCTTCCATTCCCCAGCCCCAGCTTGCCCACACTCTCAGGTCTCCTCTGCAGTGTAGGCTACTCTCTGCCAACACCTCGGAGACACAGCTGCACACCTGGGCCTTCTCAGAGTAAATATCCTTCCCTGTACTCTGCCAGGTTTGGGTTCTAGAATAATGTGCCATCTCTTCCAGAAAGAACTTGACTCCACAAGATTCTGGTTAATACAGATTTTAATTTTGCAGTAGGAAAGGTGATTTGCTATCTCCCTTTGCCCAAATGATAGTCTAGCAATGTTTCTAAATCAACAGTTAACTTGTTCACATTCTGGAAATTCAATAGTTATCATCAAGTAGAAATCTGCCCTTTGTTATGGCCTCTTTTTACAAGTAAAGAGACTGTGGTCATTTACTAACACTAGACAGTGTCTTTGAGTTTAGATGCCAAATGTATGAAATAATAATAGCGCACTGAAAATGGTCTTCTCTTTACCCATCTGAGGTCTGCAAATCATTATATTCCCAGACCTTTAGTGTTGAAGACTATAGTCTACCATATGAGACTTAATAATGAAAAAGAAGTCTTTCACTAGAGTGTATTGTTCTTTTGTATTCTTTCTATGTGTACTTTCATCCCTTGTTATCCAGAGGGGATAGGTTCTGGGACCCCCATCAGCACCACAATCTCCAGATGTTTTTAAGTTTTTTGTATAAAATGCTATGGGATTTGCACATATGTGTGAGTGTCCTACCTTGTACTTTAAATCATCTCTAGATTACTTATAGTACCTAAAATCAATGTAAATGGCATATAAATAACTGTTTTACCGTAGCGTTTAGGGAATAATGACAAGAAAAAAGTCACTTCAGAAGTAATATTTTTTCTGAAAATTTCTGATCAGTGGTTGGTTGAGTCCGTGAGTGTGTAACCCACAGAGCTGGAGGGCCAACCTCATTGCAATACTTCAGCAGTAAGTATTAACGTGGCATTTAGTAAGTATCCATGAGGCTCTAAGCATAGTGCTTAGGGGTTTAACTTTCATATAGCAGTTAAGAGCTCAGACTCCAAGACCAGACACCTCAGTTGAAGTTCTTGAATACAGTTTTCAGTGAGGTTTGACTTGCTTCCAAACAATTTCTAGGAGTAAGTAAATCACTGTAGTCTAGTACCAAAGGCCCCACTGCCTTTACGGATATTAGAGGGTGAACTGGTACTCCTTTGGAATCCTCTGCAGTTTGCTGTGTTCTTTACTGCAGCGTGGATTCTCTGGTCCCATATTTCAGGGACAGGGTGCTTCACAAGACACAATAAATCCTGTCCTGAAAAGTTGCTTAGAAATCACCTTTTCAAATGTATTATATTGTTACTAGCCTGAGAAAATTCATAATCCAAAGACTATTCATTAACCTCTGGTCAATTAGAAATATTTTTGTAATGTCATTTCTCACAGATAATCCCAATTTAACTTTCTGTAAAAATCTGAATTTTCACCAGGGGGCTCTGGCTACACGCTTCCTTTTCTTTATCAAAAGCCCACATCCTTGTACCCAAAAAGACATTGCTGACCATTCTGAGTATTTAAAGCTCTATGTTACAAAGAAATGTCTTAGAAAATATTCTACATGATATTTATGATAATAACATTTTTTTTCCTGGACTTCCAGGACGCTCAGTGGTAAATTGTGGCTTCCTCATAACCAGCTGCCCCCGCTTCAGATTGTCACAGGTTATTTTGTTACGTGTGAGATCCATTCAAGTTTGTGGAAATTGTGATGCTGGCATCCGAGGGCAGTTCTTCCTTTTGGGACATGGGTTAAGGTGACAGATAAAACACTGAATAGGCTTTTATATGTTACTAGAATCAGACCATGTGAAATTAGTAGAGAAGAGTTGAGTGCCACAGAGATTGGGGGACACTAGTCCCTCTGAGACATTAGTCCAGGAGCACAACCCACAGAGCATATTCCCAGGGGATTCCTGGACCTGCTGGCTGAACTCTACCCTGACTGTAAATACATGATATAAATACTATAAAAACGAGCCGCCATCACAACAGCCACCCAGAGTGGCCCTCCGATAGCTCTTATCTTTTTTTTAATCAGTTAAAGAAAAGTCTAGTAAGAACATTTAAAAAAAAGTTGAAAACAGTAAACTGGAATGATTTGAATGCCCAAATTGAGGTCATTTTTATTCTAATTAAGGTCTGAAAGGGGGAAAAACCTGTTTCTGCATGCTGTTTTTTTAGGAAGATAACAAGCCTGAGACAGGGACCATCTGTTCCGCTGACCATGTAACAAGATGTTAGATTTATTCAGACATAATGATGTGGTGTGCGTATCAGATGGAAGGTCTGGGCTTTCAGATCTGCTCTGATCTCAGGTTATTAACTCTCTTAAAAGACTGACAGGATGGCTGCTTGCGTTATGACAATGTAACGCACACGTTCCTAGAGGCGATTTACTGAAGTAAATGCATGTTAGCAAACAGGCTTATTGACAGGCCTCCTCTCCAAGAGTTCAGAGACTTGAGGAAGTTCAGCCCTCATTGAGTATTGCTTCATTTCATTAATATCTGCCAAGAAAAATAACAGCTCAAAGTCTGTGAAATCGTTTGAATTAACTAATTTCCCATTGTTCTAGATACTTACTTAATTACTCAGGTAATTGTGCACCTATGTACCTCATAAAAATGTTCATAGACAGGACACAGCACCAGGTGCAGTGGCACATGCCTACAATCCCAGCAAATTGGGAGGCTGAGTCAGGAGGATCTCAAGCTCAAGGCCAGCCTCAGCAACTTAGATCCTCTCTCAAAAAATAAAAAGGACTAGGGATGTACCCAGCAGAAGAACACCCCAATTTCAATCCCCAATACCTTTAAAGAAAGAAAAAGACGCAGACCACAGGGATGAGAGTTTCTCAGTGTTTAATCCAAGGGCTAATGTGAAACATTTCAAAGTCTTCTTTTTGTATTGCCTTCCTCATGAAGTGACATCTCATACAACTGAAAGGTGTTCGGTTGATGAGGTACAGTTCAGTGCAGTATCGCTAAAGGATCTTCACTGTACTTTCCGTAGACTCTGTGGCTGAAAGAGTTGGGAACTTCCTATGCTTTGGCATTTATAAACTCAGCCAATGTTAAAGATCACATTCATTAAACGTGAATTTGGGGAAGAAGAAAGGAGTGAGAAAGGTAGTTCCGTTTTCCATTCCCCTGAAGGGTACCAGCCCTGCAACAGATGGGTCTTTGAGGAACTGTTTCTCAGCGACCTTTTGAAATCATGGTTTATTAAAGAATTTTTCCCTTTCCTGCTTTCAAATGGCATTGAGTGCAGCTTGTGAATACAGGCACTGATACAGTAAGACTAAAAGTCTGTCAAGACACAAAAAGGAAGTTGTAAAGATAGGAGAGAAGACGTAATTTACATATTATAAGAGAAAGAAGAATGAAGTGCCTAAACCCTCAGTTACATAATTAAACACAAATCGAGCTTCCTAGTCTCTTCAAAGAGTAGCAAGTAAGATCGTGGGTTGCAGAGAATTTTTTTTTTTTTATATTTTAAAAAGTTTTTTAGTAGTGAAAAACTGCATAATAAAATTGACCATCGTAACCCTTTTGAAGTGCATGGTTCAGTAGTATCAAGTATAACACGTGATCCTGCTACCCATCTCCAGAACTTATTCAAATAGTAAAAATTGAAATTCTCTGCACAATAATCAACAATTCCCCATTTCCACCTCCTGCCTTCCCAGCTGTAGAAGCTTCTGCTTTCTGTGAATTTGGCTTCTCTAGATGCATGTGCAATTGGAAACATGCACGAATTTGACTTTTGGTGACTGGCCTATCTTGCTTGGCGTGTATTGTGAAGGTTCATTCATGTGAAGGTATGTCAGAATTTCCCTCCTTTTCAAGGCTGAATAATATTCTGTTGGGTGTATGCACCACATTTTGTTTCTCCATTCCCCAATTAGGGGAAACGTGTTACTTCCATCTATGACTGCTGTGATCCTGCTGCCAAGAACATGAGTATACCCAACTTCTTCAACTGATGTGTTCTTAATTCTAGTAGAGATTCGTTAAATAGAAATTAGCATAAGAAAGAAGGGTTGTTTTGTTTGGTTTTTGCTGGGCATTGTGCACACACCTGGAATTCCAGCAACTCAGAAGGCTGGGGCAGGAGGATCACAAATTCAAGGCTACTGTTGGGAGAAATCCTAGTTCTTGGCTGGCAGCAGTGAACGCCTCAAGTGTGTAAGGAAAACTTGCAGGGAGGAGCGTTCCGCTTTGGCTACCTAGGAAAGTAAACAACTGCTCCAGATTGACTCAGTGTTACCAAGGGAACCCGTATAGGAACCTGGTGGTCTGATCCCCCGTGGCACATTGTGATTGGGCAAGAAACCTATAAAATGTATAGCTGTTCCCGCAATAAATGAGTTTGCAGGCTGCTCGCCACAAGCCTGCTTCCACCCAACTCCCGGAGTCTGGGTCTCAACTCTGTGCCCTTACCCCACGTATGAGCTAGCCTGGCACAAGAGAAACTACAGGCTAGTCTGGTCAACTTGGTGAGACCCTGCCTCAAAAATAAAAGGGGCTAAAGATGGACTCGGTGGTAGAGCATCCCCGTAGGAAGAAAGAGGTTTCGGGGGAGAAAGTAAGTAAATTGGTTGGTTTTTTAGGAGCAGAGTTCAAGAACAGTGTATCACATAAGTCCTTTCACAAGGATGACGCGTGAGTAAAAGGGGAAGTCATCTCCGCAGTTGTTTGGCAAAGATGCACAGTTCTTCTGCAAAGGGCAGTTTCTGGAGGCGGAGCAGCATCACAGTGTTCAGAACTGTCTCTGCGAAATACACTGCCTTGGAGGCCTGCCACGGCCACTCTCTGGGAGCTGGCTGGGTGTCGGGGTCACACACAGAAGCCCACGAAGGAATAGCTGGTAGGCATACCCCGGAAACCGTCCATGCAGAGGTGAACTCAGCTGAGCCCCTGACAGGCTGGGTGCTGGAGCAGTTAGGATGGAGTTTGTCTGTGAGAACCTGGGGAAGGCAGGTGGGAGGTCCAGACCATCAGACCATCAGACCATCCCGTCTATTTCTCTTGGCAGATGGAAGCACCTAGCATGTGTTCTCACAGTAGGTGGCCACATCAGGAGGTATCTGTGTGAGTTCAGGCTAAAACAGAGCTCTCGAGTTCCACAGGTTCGGTGTTTTGGCGTTTGGGCTTATCAGTTCATCTGTCTGCTTATATCAGAGTAGCACATGAACGTGAGTCTAGGGTTGCATTTCTGAGGCAGTGATTTCCCCATCAGCTGTTTCCAGAGGGACCTCCAGATAACAGAATGACTAAGCTTTTTGAATGGTTTTTATTTTAGTAATGTAAGCCAGTACCCGAATACCAAAACAAGGGTGTTCCATTGGCCAGTGAGTCCAGGGATTGGTCTCATAATGTAAAATAGGGCAGCACTGTTGACATTAAAGAAGGCAAGATGGCATGAGTCCCATAGATACAAAAGGTGTTCAGATGGTTTAGATACTAAGTTAAAAGCAGACAACCAGCACACAAATCATGAATGTTCTACCACTCTGAATATAATGGGGCTTTTTCCAATTCCTGCTACTCTTATGTGAATAAGCTCCACTTCTAACATTTTATAACTCCAAATTCTCTCAGAAGCAAGGGAAGAAGTGTTTTTTTTGTCAACTCTCGAGTATACACTTTCATACCAAGAGGAATCAAATTTGGAGAAGTTAGTTTATTTTAATTTAATAGTTTAAAACTATTTCCAAATGACCATATGACTTTCATTTAGTGAAATGGACGTTCCGAGAGAGGACCAGATGAAGTTGTAGCTACAAATATATTTGGTTTTCTAGTTGGAGAAAATTTCGTTCACCAAACTGTTGAAATATTTCTTTAAAAATATGTTAGAGCTGTTGTTTTTCATGGATTTTTAACCCAAGCTCCTTAGAATTGGAGCTGGGTCTCTGTGCTCACTCTGATGTTTGTATTTATTTACAAATTAGAGTTTATTCTGTTCCCACAAATGGGAGGATGACATGTACAAGAATATTAGCAGCCACAGTCCAGCAGTAGAGAGAAGGAACCATCAGCTACTCAGCTCTGAGATCCATCTTAACACTCTTGCCACCTTTAAGTCCACTGTTCAAGGGTGACTTTTGGTCACGCATTTGCTTTTGTCATTTAGAAGCTTTGTACAGATTTCTTCCTCATTTCCAAACTAGCCAAGTGTATTTTCACATTATTCTGTTCCAAATGAGGTAAAATTATGAAACAAATAAAAGCACACAGAGGAGTATTTCTGCAAAGTAGCATTGCAACATTAATACAAGTACCAGGCCAAAAAGATCGTCCTCGCTTCTGTTTCTTTGGATGTACATTTCTGTACATTTAATCTAATTGTGCAAAAATGATGTGATATAAAATGTGTTTTCAAGATGGTCTGTTTTCATGAAATTTCGAGCTATCTTGCCTACACAGTACTCCTCATTTAAAGAACTCAATTTCATGCAGTTGGGAACAGCAGTGGAATTTGGACACATGAGATCTTACCATATAATGGCGAGCTCAGGATAAATGAGTAACTATAATAACAAAACCTATGCGGTACTGAATATCTCTTTATAGATAAGATAAGATAAGAGCAAAGAGCAGAAGACTCTTACTTGGGCTGGCAGCAGAAAGAGAGGTCTTGAAGTAAAATACCTGGGTTTGGATACTGACTTGCTTAGGTGTAACGTGCCCCATCATGAGCATGAAGACCCCTCCTCACAGACATTATGAGAATTGGCAAGGGGACATTCAGCTTGGGTGTCTGTATGACAGGGAGGTGACTCAGGCCTTAGGTCAACAGAGAGTTAAAAGAGATGCTGTTCACAGTGAAGTAGCACAGAGTGCTTTCTTTAGGTGTGTTTTCACACGTGAACGATCTAATCTGTTTTCAGGTAGACTCTAACCTGTCTCCTGTGTGGTGTGTGGATGTTTTGTTAACACACTGCAATAACAAACACTTGGGTAAGGAGGTGTTTAGTTCTCATGTTTGGCATTAGGCAAGTCACTTCCACCTTCTCAACATCTGCCTTATCTCTGGTGTTTGCCTTGGTTCACCTTCCTATATATGGGAATGAAAAAATAATAATAAAATATTATTTTCATGAAAGTCATTTTAAGAATTTGATGCTTTCTTGGCTTATTTCTGCCAAATTATCATTGGTCCCTCAGGAAGTATTTTATTTTCTCCAGTATGCTTTTTCTAAAAAAAAAAAAAGCAATAACATTCAGATAATACTTTGTAAGAACTTCCTGATAGTTGGTTCCTATATTCCTGCAAGATTAGAATTAGAAGTAGTATTCCTATTTTACATAGGATAAGCCTAAGTCTCGGAAGTTATGCCATTAAGGACCAGCAAGCCAGCTCATGGAGGGCAGATGGTCTGTACATCAGTAGGTCCTCCGTGGCAGAGCCTAGGGTACCTTTTCTGCCTGTGACATGAGGTAGATTAAGAAATCAAATGCATGAGTGCAGTGTCAGATGCATAGTGTGTTATGTCCATGGGCATCTGCTTTATCTCCATTTTACTTACTGTCTGTCTGTCTCTCTCACTCTCTCTCAGAAACTTTTTGGGAACTTCACAGATGCCGTATCTAATTTCAGGGTCACTTGGTAATCTCAGCTTCTGTAAACAGCAGTATTATCTTGCTTAATCATTGCCATCAAATGCAAATTTGCATATCTTCAGTTCATTACATTGTCGTCTTTGCTTTTTCCTCTTTCTCATCCATTTGTGAAATACTTTTAGAGCAAAAATTGACTCTTAGTGCTTGTCTATCATATACTTTTGGACACTTAAGGCAGTTGGACATAGATCCTGCCTTTAAGAAGCTGGTCATTAGCAGTCAGAATGATGGAACAAACCTGAGCCATTTTTTTTCTCAAAACACATAGAAATTTTGCTTTAAGAAAGACAGTCTTAGGTACATAGGCAAACTTTAAAAAAAAAATATGCAAGAACAGGGAATCCATAGCCAGCTTGGTTTAACATAGAACTGAAGCTGCAGTTGGCCCACACAATATTGTTTGCAGGTATATGCTTTCTGGGCGGACATTGGAACACAAACAGGAAATCAGAGCAAGAACTTACACTCCAGCAAAGCTGGGGTCTGAAACAGGACCCTTCTCATGAACTCGGGACTCTGCACAGATTTCACTGTCTACTAACAAGGACAGGAAAACTCAACCAACCAGCCAGCCCAGGGATGTGTTGAGGAAGCTGAAAGAAACAAGAAACAAGCTGGTACCACATCAAATGTGAAGTCTAAATTTAAACTACTCGAGTCTTACAGAAGCATTTCAGCTGATAACTTAGCATAAAGACTGATCCAGAACAAGTGAAATACTTGTAGTCATGACAGGTTTAATCTCTTCCACAAGCCCATACCCATGGGGCTCACCCAGGAGACAATATAGGCCCCAAAAATGCACTTTGACATGTCATATTTGCATCCCCCAAAAATGAAATATGAAGGAAACTAAAATAAAACATGTTTAAAATATCTAGAGATATGAAGGGCTTATAATAACCATAGGAAGCATCCTATGGGGGGGGGGCTTGGGAAAGAACTTAGAGCACTTCTAAGCTCTTTGACATGAAAAATACTGCCACTCATTAAAACACTGTAGACATTAAACAATGAATCAGACATAAAGAAAAAAGTTTGATTGGAAAATCTGAGAAAATCACCTAGAACACAGCACAGAGATCTAAGAAGACAGGAAAGATGAAAGGGAACTTCCTCTGGACTTCACGGTGAGAAGATCCAGCACAATGCTAGCTAAGAGGACGTCGAAAACAGAGAGAGACCAGAATGGGCTAGGGCGACATTTGAAGAAGCAATGGCGAGGATATTTCAGGACAGAAAAAAATATATATATCTACCCCTTCAAATTAAATAAGGACATTGTGTTTCAAACAGGAAAAATAGAAAAATCAGTATGCATCTAAGTATATCATAACAAAACTGTAGGCATCAGATAAACGCAGTGTGGGGGTGGGGAGCTACCACGGAGAAGATGCAGGTTACCTATGGGAGACTGACTGACTGGAAGTTTCCAAAACCACAATTAAGGCCCAGGTGTAGCAGAATACGCTCTTCAAAGTACTGACGGAAATTACCTGCCAAGCTTTTAAAATTATCCTGTAAGAATCAAGGGGAAACAAAGACATCTTCAGACACCTTGAGACTAAAAAACTTGAACTTCTCTCAGCTATGAGCTACTGCTGAAAGAATGACTAAAATGTACTCCTTAATAAGTCAGAAATTGAACCCAGAGGTGAAGATAAAGCATAAGAAGTGACAGGGATCAGAGAACCACTTTGGTAAGTGTAAGTAAACAGGGCATATGTCCAGGTGGGAGAGGGACAGACCAGTTTCAGTGGTCTGGGCTGTGGATACTTGGAGAACAGTCCTGTGCAAGAAGGGAAGCTGAGCAGGAACCAGGCCTTCGCAGGTGCCAATGGGAAAGCTGTTGACTAACTTTAGATTCTTTAAGTAAGCAAGTTCTCAATTCTGGAATAAGTATTGCAGGTGTGAAATTAGGATACATAAACTTCCAAATCCAGCAGAGGAGGGTGGGTTCAAAAGTTGGATCAACCCTAATCAAAGTAGAAAAAGAGAAGCAAAGAAGAGAAAGAGGGATGGGGAGGAAGTTAAGATAGCAGGAAACCTCGTAACAGTAATGGTGGTAAGTGGAAGCAGATTAAACTGGGCTATTAAAAGTGAGAGACTCAGATTTTTTTTTTTTTAATTCAGCCTTTTGCTGTTTAGAAGACACACATGGGAAGTTTGAAACTAAGGGATTAATAAATGATGTGGGAGATTTTAGGCAAGTTCTAGAGAAAGAAATGGGGAGAGGGAGAAAGACATTAAGAGCAGATCAAATTTTTAAGGAAAAAAAAAATATTAAGAATGGAAACAGGAGACAGGCATGGTGGCACACACCTGTGGCCCTGGCTATTTGGAGGTTGGGGCAAGAGTATGGATTGAGACCAGAGGTTCTGGACCAGCCTGGACTTAAAAGAGTAAAAAGAATAAAAATTGTGTTACCCAATGATAGAAGGAGAAAAGAAAAAAAACCTTGAATGTGTACAGTTATGAAGAAACATCACCCAAGAAGAAACCTAAATGATCAGTCAACATTTGCAAAAATGACAAACCTACTGGTGATAATGGAAATGGAAATAAAAACAACAAGGGGTCGCCCTTTCAACCCCCTCTCCCCTCAGATGCATGGGATAATGGTGAGCTCTGGTGGGAAGTGGAGTAGAAGGTCCCAGAGGCCCTGCTGGTGGGAGGGAGAGCAGCAGATGTGCACAGAGCCACCACCCAGCCTTTCTTTTCTGCCTCAGTCACGTGGAAGCACACAAGGCTATTCCTTGGGTATCACTGGTAACAGCAATAAGGAGGAAGGAACCCTAGTGTCCCTTTATGGGGACTGGATGTATAAGCTGTGCTACATTCAGACAAAGCTTGAAGCAGCTAAAACGAATGAAGAGTTACCTGTATGGAATAGATACCCCTCACAATGACACATTCAGTAAAAATAAGTTGCAGAAGGATGTGTGTATCTAATTTCACATTTCCATAAAACACTGTGTCTGTGAGCTGATTTTATAGACACAGGTATGTGTAAGTGAAATGTGCACCTCTGAGAGGAAATAATAATACCCCCAGCTGGGTCGTTTCCTTCCTGAGTGATGAAAGGATGGTCAGATCAGAGAGGAAGACCAAGCAGAGCTCCATGCGGCCATCTTGAATTTTTTAAAACTCTGAAACAAATATGGCAACAGTATTAGCATTTGTTCACATTGTTAATTCTGGGTGGTAGATCCATGGGCTTGTGCCTGTGTGTGTGTGTGTGTGTGTGTGTGTGTGTGTGTGTGTGTGTGTGTGATATTTTCTTAATTTAAAAACAGTTTCAAAACAGTTTCTAGCTTATCATGGGACAGGAAAGAGAGGAAACAATCATCCAGAGCAAGCCATGTTGTGCTGCATTATGGGTTTCTTCAGAGTTGGGCTGCAAGAGATTTCTGCCATTCCAGGGCAGCAGAATGCAGCCTGAAAGAGGGATGACCTGCTGCTTTCCTGCAGCACCGCCTGCTTCCAGGCATCTCGATGAGCACACCAGCCACCATGGCCTCTTTCCCCGTGTCTTCCACCTGTCAAGTCCTTTCCCGTTTTTCACAGATAGTCTCTTCACCTTTGCAGTCTTTTCATCATAAACCAGCAGTTAGCCCAGGGCCTTCCAATAGGTTTCTACTTTGAAGGAAAATATCTTAAAAAGTGATGCTTTGCTTACTTCTCAAGGAAAGAGAGAAGGATGTTCCGTTGCCCTGTGATGTGTTTCATGGACGTGCTCGGATGGTGGAGGGCGGGGACGGGTGGACTGCATGTGTGAGAATGTTTGTATACATGGTGCCAAACTCCCTGTGGCCCTCTCTTGATGGGAGCGATTCTGCCTGGGGTTCTCACCTTTTAAAATTCTGTTTAACTTCTCTTTCTAGACATGCTGCTGTACATGGTTAATGAGCATACTCTTGACCCCCGGAAGGAAGGGCCTGTGGGGAATACGATCGTCCTCACTGTCCTCCACTCGGGGCATCTAGCCTGGCCCTGTACAGAAGTGCTCTGTGCCTGTGCTCAGAAAGCAACAAGAGTCTCAGGTCCTGGCTCACATTGCAGCAGCTTCTCTGCTTTCTGGATGATCCACGTCACTATAACCATCATTAGTTAGTGTTGCTCTGAGCATAAAATGAAATCCCGGCCCACTTTGAGTAGGGTTGCCTTCAGTGCTTCTCACATTTGTTCTGGGTAGTAGGAAGCGGAGCAGCAGCATTGGTCCAGGAGCTGTTGACCAGTTCCTCTGAAAGGCATCTGTGTATCTTGTAGACGTCAGCTCCATCCCGAAGCCAAAAGGAAAGTTCTGACTCGGGTCTCTCATTAAGCTGCTTCGGGCTACCAGTCTGGGTCTGCTAACGAACCTTGTGTCCTCAGACATTTGCTGCTTTTTCTTTGCAGAGAGAAGATGCATCAGTCTGCCATGTATGAACTGTGCCAGGGGATGCACCAGATCAGCCTTCAGTTCGTTCGACTGCAGCTTACCTTTGAAGAATACACCATAATGAAAGTTTTGCTGCTCCTAAGCACAGGTATAGCGATGTCCACCCTGGCACTTTTTCTACATTGTCAGATCATCTTCCCTATAAAAGAGTAGCCCATTAATAGTATTCAGAGTTGGTAGTGATAATGATGATAATGTTGAGGAGATGGGTGGAGGGCTTTGGCCTTTGATGAACTAAGTTACTGCTGGGTATGAAACTTTGTTCGCATGAAAGACCATAGCCGTTATTTCATTCAACCACTAAATATGTACTAAGTGTCTGTCGTGTGTGTGGTCGGATTGGGCAACTCAGGAAACACAGGAATGAACGACACACCTGTCTCTACCCTCAGGGAGCTTATCCTGTAAGACACATCTAAAGATAATCTCACACATTGTGACAAGTGATGATTTACAGTGATAGAGGAAAGGGGCCAGGAAGTTCTGGGTTGCAGGGAGATGTGGCACAGCTGGATCTTGGAGGGTTTTTCCAAGGTTTACAGATTGGGTATGAACCACGCGATGCCGTCAGGGGATAGTGGGAGTGTGGACGCGTGCAGACGTGTGCTGTATAAGCAGTAGCATTAATTTTAGGGGAGGAGGGTTTTCTTGTCTCTTAATTTTTTAATTTTTATTTTACATAAATATGTGTTCATTTAATTTTTCAAGGTGCATCAGATTATGTTGGGTTGTAGGGGATACGGGGAATAAGGGTGGGAAGTAGATTGGACCAGATCAACCAGTGCCCGTTGAGGAAATCCACACTTATTAGGCAAAGGAACACAAGGCCGAAGGCAGTTGAGCAGGGGACTGGCAGGATCAAAGCTGTGCTTGTGGCTTCGTGAAGATGCAGCTGGCAATGTGGGGGTTAACGGGGAAGGAGAGAAGCAAAGACGGGCGGAGAACTCAGCCCGACTGGCTGTGGCCACGCAGGCCTGGCTTATGCTGAGGGGTTGTGTGATGGACAAGAGCAAGTGTGTTGGGGAAACCGGGCAGAGTTGGCCTTGGCAGCCAACGAGAAGGGGGAGGAAGCGTGGTGTCGGTCACAAGTGACACACAGGTTTGGTGACAGCAAAATGACGACCGTGACGGTAATGCCAGTCGTAGAAATACATGTTGGGACTTGGAGAGGATCTCGTACAGTGTAGAACGAGTTCTATTTTTGGATGGGTTAATGTTTTGATGTCAGCTCTGTGTCCTAATAGAGATGGCCAGAAGATGGGGAAGATTGGGGACTGGGACGGAGAAGACACATTTGAAATATAAATTATGCAGATTGAAAAAGAAATAGTCATTTACACTCAGAAGTTTCACGGAGTTGCCGTGGCGTAAAGAGAAGGAAAGAAGCTGTTAAACTTTGGTAAAGGTGATGGCAGAGGCCGAAGGGACAGAGACAGACTGTCAGAGAGGTCGGCAACTGGAAGGAAGCCAGGTGTGGCGGGTTCCCAGAAGGGGTATGACTAACGTGTGGCTTGTCAGAGAAGCTGAGAAGCTACTGGAGTTGACCATTAGGCATCGGACAGGTGCCAGGTGGCCAGCAACTTGCAGATTGACAGGAAGCTTTTTTGGGCTTCTGGAACCAAGTATGAGAAGAGAAAGTCGATAGCATGAGGTGGCAGGGCAGACGGGACAACAGGATTAGCCTTGGCGAGGACATTGGGCGCTTTATTCCTCAGACAACGACACAGGCCTTTTCAAACAGAAGGGAAAGAATCTGAGGAAGTTCACGCGAGATGAGGGGGAGGCCCAGGGGACAGTAGGGAGAGGAAAACTCTGAGCCAAGTGCCGTTGCCTCTGAGGAAACTGAGAAATGTCCTGGATGTCAGGAGCCAGCAAGGCTGCCACCGTGAGCGTCATGGCCTTCAGAGGACAGGTCATTGTGTGTGAAGCAGAAGAGAGCATCCAGTGCATGCCCAGCCCTTGCTGGGACCTGGGCAGCAGGGACTTAGAGAAGGGACAGTCTTCTGCAGAGTCCTCTGGAGGAAATGGCTTCATGAGCCCAGGCAGCCAGGTGGAATGGGTCAGAAGATGTGTTATTTTGAGCAGAGAGACTGAGTCTGGGGGCGAGGGATCCCGGTGAGGTAGTGGTAAGGGACGCAGGGGCGACAGAGAGTAACAAGCAGGCCTCTCTGCCTTGAGCACCTGGATGTGTGTTTCTGCGTAGTCTGGATGCGATGCTCACGGTAACTCTGGGACATTGGTAGCCTGGGGTTAGATAGAAAGGAAACATAAAGGGAGGACAAGGAAATAAAATTTTCATGCAGAAGTTCTGCATACTTTTCCAGGCCTGTCACTCCCTAAACCAGTCTCTCTCCCAAGCCTGTCACTTCCACATTTCTTGGGAAATCTGTAAATCTACCTGTTCACTGTTAATTAGCCTACTAATAAACAGATAAAGCAAAGAGAGTCGATGACATTTTGAGAAACCAATCATTTAGGGGACCTTCTAAGTCATCTACTGATCAGATCATGGAGATCACCCCCACATACCTTCCCATGCCCGTCCCTCACCAAGTTTCTTTTAAAAGGGGCCCCCAAAACACATCTCCCTCTCAAGATGACCCACATTCTCCCTTGAATGGATATTTCTTACTTTCCTAAATAAATCTCTGTGCCTCTGCTGACGTGTGCTGACATTTTTCCATCACATGTGTCGTGGACCCCAAATGTCCTGCATTGAGCTTCCCGCTCTCCCTGGGAGCTCTTTGGAACCCTCTTCCAGGGATAGCTCGTCTCCCATGACAGCCCCATTCTAAAACTGACAAACCAGAAGTAGCTCAGTGTCATTGTCCAGTATCCTATTTGAGTTAGGGGTCAGACCCTGGGCTTTGGGCTTCACCTCGGGTCTTGTCCCTGTCCTCCCTGCAGCCATGAGCACAGGCTGATTGGTGGCTGAGGTGCAAGACAGCAGTGGGGAGGGAAGAGAACGGATCAGGCAAAATCACAGCGCCACAGCAGAGGGGACAAACCCGCGGCCCTGGCAGGGAGGGAGCCAGCAGTTCACAGCTGTGTTTTGTTTGGCCAACACAGGTTTGGGGTTGCTTTTGGCCTTTTGTCTTGTTTTCGTTGAATGTGATTTGCCCTGGGCAGGGCGGGTTTCCTCCAGTTAGCCGCAGACCCCACCATTCCTCACTATTGCACCCAGCCCCATCTCCTGCAGCCGGGGTGTTTGCAACCCCTTGTCTGCAGGGTCAACAGAGCAGAATCAAGCTTTCTGTCCCCATCCCACTCCATCAAGGTTTCTCCCATTCCAAATTTATCCTTTCTGGAGTGTACTTTGGAAACATGACCTTTGAATTCAGTGAAAGTGATTTTAGTACATTTTCCAAGCTATCTTTCTTAATCACTCCTGGTTAAGGAGAAAATATGTATGTGTGTAGGTATGTATGTATTGCACACATATGAACACACATGCACACACATCCACACCAAGATGTACGATCAATGAATAGCATTGAAGTGAAATTCTATTTTCTAAAAATGCCTTTGCTACTAATTCTTTACAAATTTTGACTATTCCGTCTTATTTGATGTCTTATCCTTTTACATTCATTTAGTCTTTTAGCCTTTAATAGATTCTGATATCATTATGAGACTACCTGAATCAATTTAATAGCTCCCAAGTAGCTCAGTACTTTCAAATCTTGACTTCTTTTAGATGCAGAAAAAGCAAAATTAAAAGGCAGGAAACATAAGAAGTTCATGAATCACAGAACTGCAGGCTTTAGTAAGCTTGATTTGCCAGTCTGTGATAGAATGCATGAAAATTGTTCTAATTGAGAAATTTTAAAATGCACACCTGATGTCCAGTATATCAAGGAAGGTTTGGTGGGTTTGGTGTTTTTTTTTTTTTTTTTTAGAAATAACATCAAAAGACTCTCAGGCTCTTTATGCTTGCAAAGGAAAGCCGACCAACTTGTACTTCAGTTGTCTCTGCTCTTCTCCAGTCCGTAGATTCTGGAGGTTTTCCAGCAGCCCTGCTGCATTTAATAAGCAAATTCAGAAACTCTGGGCAGACCTCCAGAATTTGAGGTTTTGCTTTAGTTCCCTTTATTTGTTGGTTTGTTTCAACTTCTAAAAAATCTGGCTGGAAAATTGGTACAGTATATTTCAGTTATAGCAATAAAATGTAAGTAATAATATTTGACAAGATATAATTTTGAGACTTTCTGATAACACAACTATCAGAAATACAGTTAATCTTAGCTGACATATCAAAGAATGTTGAAATAGAGTAGGGAAATTTATTTTAATGGTAGATAATTTTTAATGTATAGAGTTTCATCCATATAAATATCCATATTAAAAAATTAAAGGCTTGCTTGTATGGTTTTATAACTTTGAAATGTTAATCTGCATGGGCAACAAAGGCTCTTATTTGCAAAGTTTCCATTTCTTTTAGAAAGTTTTATGTTAAAATTTTGGCAGAAAGTGGATCTATAGCTTTACTATTAACTTCCTGGTTGTTACCATCCTTCCTTATGTGTTTTTTTTTTTTAATACTTCTAAAACAAGATTTTAATTTTAAGGAAGGAAAACCTATTTGTTATATAATGGATGGCATTAACTATTTATGTGGAAGGCTGATATTTAAAACCACAACTAATACTTCAGCAGCCTCAGGAATTTGTATAGTTGATGTTAAGGGGGTGATTTTTTCCCCCTACAAAAATAGATTTAAATAAACTTCAAATCAAAAGCCTCAACAATTAAACTCAAGGAGATTATTAACATAATAGCAGAAGTTAATTTGCAAGATAATTCATATCTTTATTTAGGACAGCAGGGTTTATTTGGAAACAGTGGTACACCTGGCTTCCAGGGTCTCACATAATATTCAGAAACTGTCCTTAGCCATTCTAAAGTGCTGATGACCAAAGGAAATTATTTACACCAGTTATGAAGAATTAGCAAATATGATTATATAATTAAGAAGTGGAAGTAAAAGCAGTTTCAAAACTCAGGAGATGACTATCAGAAGATGAATTTTCATTAGGTCTTCATCTCCTAAAAATAAAGCTCTGGGTGATCTTATTTTGGGGAGTTAAAGCATAAACATGACCATCCGTTGACCATAGTGAAAAACAAACATGTATTAAGCAGATTGTCAAAAGAGACACCTTAAACTAAAACTGCCTGACACCTCCTCCTCCTCCCTGACCCCCTTCCTTGATAAAGTGTCTTCATCTGGGCCCTGGAAGGAGCAGGACAGGGGGCATTTGACATGCTTGAAGTCCTATATCCCTAAATATTGTTCTGGGAAAAGGGAAAGAGAGTGTTGGAAATTGAACCCAGGACCTTGCAGGTAGGGGATACTACCACTGAGCCACATTCCTGCCGCCCCCAAATAATCCTTGTAAATGAACTTCACTTTGTTTCAATATAAAACCTAGCTGCTATGGAACACAAGAGAAGAAAACATAATCCTTAATATTCTACCTCACCAAAGGCAGAAGTGATCATGGTGTTTTTCTCTGAAAGTTTCAAGCCTGTCTCGAGTGTCCAGCCACTGTGGGTGTTCCCTCACAGACCAGCACAGAGACCAAGTGCACAGGTCACATGACAGAGCCTCCGTGGTCAGGTGGTCCTGGAGCAAAGAATGTAGAAAGTGCTTCTTTGTATGCAGCATCCTTCCCTTGGTAGAAGGCCAGCTTCTGAGAATGTCTGACATTCGAACTTGAATGTATAAGCTGCTGCTTTCTAATGCCGGCCAGAGTAGATGGTTCTGGCTCTTCCAGTTGTCCTGAAAATTAAAATTGTTTTCCTACCTCTGAGGTATTGGCAAGTTAAGGTTCTTAGAGCACTTAATAACAGACCATGTAGTGTTGTGGTTAAGAAACAGGCATTGAAAACAGACAAACCTCAGTTTACACTACCCCTACTCTGCCATTTTTTTATTGTGCACTTGGGCACATGAATCAACCTCCAGTCCAGTTTTCTCATCTGCCCAATGAGAATAATATAATGGTTATATCCCAATGTTGGCGTCAGGATTAAGTGAGCAGAGTAATAATACGTATCTGGTACGTGAAAATTATTCTTCTTTTGTGTAGGTGTATGTGCAGGTGTTTACCGGTAGATAACTACCTTATTTATTTGTTAATTCCAATTATTGAGATTTTGCATCCAACCTTGTAGTCAGTATATGAGCTTAAAGTATTCAAGGCCATTTAACTGCTAAGATGCTGAAGCTCTTTTCATCCTGGCAATTTATATGTCTGTATTCCTTACCACAGTTCCAAAGGATGGCCTCAAAAGCCAGGCTGCATTTGAAGAAATGAGGGCGAATTACATCAAAGAACTGAGGAAGATGGTAACTAAGTGTCCCAACAATTCTGGGCAGAGCTGGCAGAGATTCTACCAACTGACCAAACTTCTAGACTCCATGCATGACGTAAGTACAGCCCTTGGTTTCTGTTCAGTGAAGGAGCAACACACATACACACACACACACACACACACACACACACACACAAACACAGAGTAGGCAAAACAAACTCACAGAGCTGAGTTTTCAGGGCTTTGAGAAGAATGAGCGTAAAGTGTTCAGAGGGAGGCAGCAAGAGTTAAAATCCGGTTAAGGAAATTTTTCTTCAGATAATCTTTGGAAGAAGCCTCATTTATAACAAAGGGTATGGCTCTGTGCCCTGGACCAGGGAAGGGCCTCAGATCTGCTACAGGTGTCCGATTGAGTTTCACATTTTTTGCTTGCAATTTAGGAAATGTTTGGTTAACAAAAATGTTTGCCTTCACATTGCATAAATAGTGACCATCTTCTATAACTGTTAATCTAATAACTCAATCTTTCAAAAACATTATTAGTGGTACAGGGCCAGTGTGGATCATCTCAGTCTTTGCCAAATTTTGAATCCTATATTCATTATTCTTCCTTGCCCTATATAAATACAGAAAATAGATTATGAGCTCGTTTCTGATCTAATCAAGTAAAGATGTAGTTGGGGTGCTTGTTAGCAGTTTCTATAAAATATTAGTCTGGATAACTTGCTTTGTGTGTCATGAACGTACGCTTCTTGTTTCACTTTAAAAGCAACTTTTCTAACTCTGGCTTAAAGAACATTGATATGCAGTCAAGCCAAGGTAGTTCTGCCTATCTGTAAAATTTCCATACTTTCTTTTGGAGAAATTATTGTCCACATTCAGCCTGTATGATTTAAACAACAATTTTTTTCAGATATTTTCTATGAAGGAAAATGTTGACAGACTTGGTGACCGATACTGTAATAGCACTTCTATAGAAATAATGGTTTGTCCTTCAGAAGTTAGTTCATGCCAGTAGAATGTCACCTCTCTGATACTAATGGCATAGAATTGGTTGGAAAGGAGTGTCACTTCCAGGTGTTTTACCTTGAGACCCTTGGGTATCGTGGGCCTTTGCTTTCTCTGAATTTCTCATTTGGTGAGTCATGTCCAAGGTGAATTCAGTCATCAGTACTTTTGCTAATAATAAGAGCTTTACAGAGTGTAGTTTAGTGGAAAATCTTGGAAATCAGAGATGATGGTAGGCAAGGCTTTAGGGAACACGGCCAACGACATTCTCCATGACTCACATCCGAGGCAGTACAGGGAACCAGGCAGGATCACGTCTTCCCACTCAGCTGTGTTGAGCAGAGCTCCACATCACAGCAGATACATTGTCTTACATGGTGATTTTTTGAAAGGCTTTCCTTAGGAAAGAATCAGATGGGGCTCTGTGGGTCTGTCTGAATGCATTCTCTTATTTGGCAGGCACAAGTACAATATCAAAATTAGTATATAACCATCCTCACAATGCATGATGGTAAAGCAGTTTGCGTGGATGAGACCCACAACAGAAGTTAAAACTTGTTTCTTCCACACCCTTTCTGAATCGGTGAGCCTTGAGCAGGACAGCACAGTGCAGGCAGTGAGAAGCCACCCCCTTCCCCGCGCCCCTACGTCTGTGAATGATCCATGCAAAACTTCTGCTGGTTGGTTTTCAGCACCAGCGCAGTGTTTGGCCCAAGCCAGGAACCCAGTGAAGAGTTGTCAAATGACTGTATCAGAAATGCTGATTTACTGCAAAATTTCTCACAACAAATTAGCATCTTTATGGTTTTTAAAAACAGAGGTATAACTGATATACAATAACCTGAGCAAAGTTAAAGGGCACCACTTGGCAGGTTTGGACAGACGTATGCAACCACGAAACGGTCACCACTATCAAGATAGTGAGCGTATCCATCACCCAGAAGTCTCCTTCTCCCTTAGTTCAGACCCTCCTCCTGCATCCTGCTCCCCAATTGCTTTCTATCAGCATAGATTAGCTTACATTTCAAAGTGTTTCATATAAATGGTATCACAGAGGAGATTTGGGGTTTTGTTGTTTCTTTTTCTTTCTTTCTATCTTTTACTTATTTTTTGGTCTTCTTTCACTGGGTGTAATCCGTCCATGCTGTTGCAAATATCAAGAATTCGGGGCAGGGCAGGTGGTGGTTTCTGGTTTGGGTTTTTGTGGTTAGTGGTGTTTTTGCTCAGTCATATCCCATTGTGTATTTATCCCACAATTCATTTGTTCAGTCACCTGTGGATGGACATTTCAGTTGTTTCTGAGGCCTCACAGATGCATGTGTGCTGAACATTTATGTATAAGTCTCTGCTCAGGTGTAGGCTTTCCCTTTTCTTGGGGTAACGTCAAGTAGTGGAAAACCTGGTATCATGGGTATATATCCATTTTTAAAGGAAAGGCCAGCATGTTTTCCAAAGTGGTTGTGCAGGTTCACACCCCAGGAGCAAGTGGTTGTGCAGGTTCACACTCCCAGGAGCAAGTGGTTATACAGGTTCACACTCCCAGGAGCAGTGGTTATACAGGTTCACACCCCAGGAGCAGTGGTTATACAGGTTCACACCCCAGGAGCAAGTGGTTGTGCAGGTTCACACTCCCAGGAGCAGTGGTTATACAGGTTCACACTCCCAGGAGCAGTGGTTATACAGGTTCACACTCCAGGAGCAGCGGACGACGGCTCGCATCCTGGCCACACTTGGCCTGGTGAGTCTTTTTAGCTCTCGCCATCCTAGCCGCCATGTAGTGCCGAGTCCCTGTGCTTTTTACTTTGCTTTTCCCTAGTGATGGATGATGCTGTCTTTTCATGTTCTCATTTGCCATGTTTATGTCTTCTTTGGTGATATATCTGTCATACTTTTTGACTCATTTAAAAAGAAAGCGACTTGAAGTGACCTAAAGACCCCCCACTAGGCCCCATCTCTCAAAATTTCCACCACCTCCTGCTGGTGCCACTGGCGGGGAACCAAGCCTCTACCATGTGGGCCTGTGGGGACACTTACGACCCAGACTAAGATAAGCCAATCTCAAAAAACCAAAGGACGAATGATCTCGCTAATAAGTGGATGATGACACATAATGGGGGGTGGGAGGGGTTAGTGTTAGGGTTAGAGTTAGGGTTAGGGAGGGGGGCAAGAATGGAGGAGGAAGGACTGTATAGAGGGAAAAGAGGGGTGGGAGGGGTGAGGGGAAGGGAAAAATAACGAATCAAACAACATTACCCTATGTAAAAAATTAATTAATTAATTAATTAATTATAGCACCAAAAAAAAAAAAAAAAGACCCAGACTATAGCAGTGAAGTCCAGTTGACCGTCGCTTACTTTCGTGGGCTGTTTTTTTAGTGCTGTATCTCAGGAGTCCTGGTATAAGCCATTGTCACACAGCTTTTCTCCCACATGTTCCTCCAGCATCTTTGTCATTGACACTGAGTGTCTTAGAAACCATTCTGTCACGTTTTTCTCTGTTTCACCTGAGCATTTGGGGCTGTTGCAAACAGATAAGTTTGGTTCATCTCATTCCACCTTGAATGGGAGGAGATCACACATTTTGGAATTATTTTAATTCTACACCTTTATTTTAAAGTATTTGTAAAAAAAAAAAAAAAATCGATCTTAAAGGCAGCCTAACAGAAGCGTCTTGCATACTCTATTTATATTTCTATTCCAGAGAGAACATTGAAAAATGCAGGGTAAGCCTGGAGGGGCCTTTCTAACGTTCACACTTACTCGGTCTTGAGACTACCTACGGCTTTCTCATTAGAGTAAATTAGTGAATCCACATTTGTGCAATCTTCAAAGGAGCCAAGGGCCACGCCATGCCCTGGCTGTGTTCTTAGAGCCTAGTTTGGGCCACCTTATGGAAAAGAGAGTCTTCATTTCTAAGGGTCACATAAATAAGAGCCATTGGAATGTAGATCACAATTCTGCTTAAAAAGCATGCGTGAACGGGCATGGTGGCGCACGCCTACAATCCCAGCAGCTCAGGAGGCTGAGGAAGGAAGATCATGAGTTCAGAGCCAGCCTCAGTAACTTAGCAAGGCCCTGAGCAACTTAGTAAGACCCTGTCCCAATATAAAAACTTTTAAAAAAGGCTGAGGATGTTGCTCAGTGGTTAAGCGTCCCTGGGTTCAATCCTTGGTATCAAAACAAACAAAAAAACAAACAACAATAACAAAAAAAGAGTTCATGGTATGCTGGCCCCCAGGACACAGGTGCACGCTGTCAGGACACCTGCAGATTTCTTCCACATGGTGCACACATGTGTTGGCAGAACAGTGCCAAGGTGGGCCAAAGGAACATTCTCTGAAAGCACAGTTTGACAGTTCAGTGTTTGAACTGGCCAGCAGCTTCATGAGCCCTGTGAACATCAGTCTTTCCCCAAAGAAAGCAGCTGTGCTAAACACTCCGAGGAGTAGGTAGATGTATTTTTGCTTTGTCAGTGTTTGGGTGTCATGTGTAAAACATACAGAACCCTTATGCTGCTAGAGAGAACTGATAATAGTCACTTTTAGCTATTACTAGGAGTAGCAGTTAATTTCCTACGGGTGTAAGAAGCACGTGTCTAATGGATTTATTACTAACTGCTGTTGGTTCTTAGAGATCAAGAGCTGTTTATGTATGGTCAGTGTACAGAAGAGTAAACACTGAAGATGACATATTAATAACATCTCTTGAGGCAAACATTGCCCTTTTCCTATTAAACAGCATATGATTGCAGTTTTATTTTGGGATATACACTTGGCAAAAAAGTACCTTGTGCCTGGCAATATAGTCAGTGCTGCAGAGAATACAACATAAGCAGATGCTGCTGCTCCGCCCTTGATTAGTTTGGATTCTAGAAAGGCAGTTGGCCCATAGTGCAAAGCAGAAGGTTCAGGTGCTGAAATTGGTCACCTGGGTCGTCCTGGGACCCCTGAGAGCATGTGGGTGCTTGTGTGCTCCTTTCTCTGTGTTCTGAGGTGCAGGTATGAGTGGAAGCCTGTCCTTAGGGACCTCACTTGTCTGGTAGAGAAGAACGTGCCTCCTGTTGACATGCATGTGGGTCTAAAGGTGCAAGGCCCAGTACAAGGCCAGGAGACCTAAGGCAGGGCAGCCAGACAGTGGCTGGAAGCCATGGGGGAGCACTCGAAGAGCTCAACAGCACACCGTGAGCAGTGAGCTCATGGGCATTCGTTCTAGGTTGGCCAAGCCTTGCAGAGAGGGTGTGGCAGCCAGCTGTGCCAGGCAGGGGCATGGAAGACTTCCCCGGGTGTCAGAGAATTCATTTGCGGACGACAACGCAGAACCGGGAGAATGATTTCTCAGGGTTCCTGGGTAGCTGGAATCTCCAAGACTCTGTGTAGCGCTCCCAAGAACCACCATGGTGACGAGGGGCGCTGTGGCTGGCAGCAGCCGCTCCATCGTAGGCTGCATCTTGGCCATCAGGAAACGCCTGAAACAGCTGTACTGCCCCGGGAGGTCCAGACTCTTCTTCCCCAGCATTTTCTGGCACGCACCATTTTTGTGAGCTGCAGCGTTCCATCTTGAAGGCCGTGCACCTGGCTTCGTATTAAGATGTCCTTCGTGTTCAGCAGTTCCCCAAACAAAATCTTAGGCCCGCCTCAAGGGAAGCTGAGCAGGCTTTGGTTTGAAGGCTCTAGTTTGTACACACGATCATGAACCTTTTCGACTGGGCAGGCCGCAGTGCGTCACTCAGTGCTCTTCTCCGCATGACAGGAGGGGACACTGAGTATCCTCAGGCCACATCATTCTGTCTGTGGCCCCTTGGGGGACCCTGGATAGCTGAGGTGGTACTTCTCTAACCAGGCCCTGGGAGCCAGGGTCTCCCTCCTCCATGGCAGGTGGTGTGAGGAGCAGAAATCAGAAATCTGGATACGGTAAACCCCACAGGTGCATGCTGGGAAGACTTCATTCTTTAGGTGGAAAGGGTGTTAAGTTTCAGTGACACAATAACCAACAAAAGAGATCATGCTGCAGGCAACCAGACTATTAGCACATTATTTTGAGATTCTCGGTTTTAATTAGCTGGTGCTTTTGCATCCAGGCTGCGGTACTGGCGATTTCCTCCACGGTTCCACCATTGGTGGTTTTGAGAGACACCTGACCCTATTGTAAGCATATCTCACCACAAGTCTGGCTCCTTCTGCCATTTATTCGGGCAGTCTCTCACTTCCACATTGGATTTGTCTTCGTCTTTCTAGTCAGTTTCTCCTCAGGAAAACCTTTTGAGGCCAAAATAGGAACCCACCACAGAAGTGTGACCACCGCAGACAGAGAGAATGGTCTGCAGAGCTCTGTTAGCATTTCTCTCAGTAAATACTTGACTTACGTGTTTTGGGCCTATAGTTTCTTCAGCTATAAAATGGGAATAATACCCATCAGATTGGGCCTTTTGAGAAGTGAATGAAATATCCGAGATATCTGTCACATAGCAGCCCCTGAGCAAGCGTTCACCCTCGCTTCCTGTTCCTCAGGTGACCATTAATGGGATTGATTCTGTGTTTATAACAAAGTGCCCACGCTGTCAGTACCACACGCTCACGTCCGTGTGTAAGACAGACCCAGATCCAGAGCCACATTCTCTGTCCCTGAGCTAAGCAACTATTTAATATAATCATTAGCAGCATTCTACCGCCGCCTTCTTTGACGAGACCATGACTAAGAAAGATTCTAAATAAAGGAAGAGTTGTTTATTCCAGAGTCAGCTAAGTGAGCACAGCCTTATCCTCCCCCAGCGAGAGGGGAGGACACAAACTTCCCCAGGCAGCCATCCTTCTTGAAGTCTCCACAGGTAAAGATTTCAAATTCAATGCCTAATTGACAGGCAAGCTCTAACTCTTTGTGTATTTGGTGAAACCAATGGAATACGTATTAGCAATGTGTATTATCTCTCTTTTTTTATTTCCCTAGTAAAGTAAGAGCTGGTATTTTCACTTATAAATTTCTGATTTTAAGGGGACAGGGTAGTTCAGCATGCATTGCTCTGGACCAATCGTGCTAACAGATGATTATTTTCATTGAAAGCATATTTACGTTTGTATAATTCTTTTAAAATGCCTCAGATATATTTAAAATTAAAAACCAGGGGGAAATGGGAAGCAATAAGTCAGAACTTTCTGCTGTTTCAGTGTGACAGATAAATATGGAGTTGATGCCTTTGGTTGCCGTGAGGAAATTCTGGGCAACCCAAGGGTTGAGGTGTGTTATGTGCTGGGAGCTGGATCTGGAAGCCCAACTGGAAGATGTCACTCCCCATGGAAGATGTCACTCCCCATAGAGATAGGATGCGTTCCTTCACGTCAGTGAGTTAAGGGAACCGTCAGTCAGTGACCTTGTGGTGTCTTGTGGTGTCTAAGTTCCCCTAGAGTTTGCCTGCGTCTTATTTTGTGATAGACAACAGAATAGCCCAATGACTGTTCTTCCTCAACTCTTGGAGTCTTGTAATAACCAGGAAACTATATAAGAGAAGATGATTTTTCAGTACCCAGTTGGTTCATGCTGTGTGAAATGAGCTATTCCTACCTCAGTTACCTGTTCTAAACAGCCCCCGGGGGAAGGGCTGCCCCAGGGCTCTGCTTCAGAGAGTGAGGTCATGCCGCAGGGACGGTGAGCTGCTGGCAAGGGAGATTCACGTACAGTAGCCTCCATCGTCCCAGGAACTGTACTGGTGGTCAGGATGCAGTGACAAAAGGGGCTTGGTCCCTGCCTGACGGGCAGTATAGACAAGGAAGGAGACTGGATCATGAGGACTCTGTATCATCAGTGGATTAATCCATTAGTGGATTCATAGGTGGTAGAGGCTGCAGGGGGTGGGACCTAGTTGAAGGGGTGGGCCCTTGGGACCATGCCTTTGGAATCTGTGTCTTGTTCCTGGCCTCTTCTCTCTCTCTGCTTTCTGGCACTGTGAGCTGAGCAGCTTTCCTCTGCCACACCTTTCACCATGACCTGCCTCAGCTCAGGCCCAAAGCAACAAAGCCCTGAACATGCCCTGAGACCCTAAGAGCATAAGCCAAAAATAAATCTTTCCTCCCGTAAGTTGTTTTTCTCAGGTGTTTGTGACGGTGACGAAAAGCTAACTGATACTCTTGTGCAGGGTGGCGCCTGCACCCAGGAGGGAACATGGGTGAAGAAATACGTGAGGGGAGGGGAGGAGCTTGTATTGGAGGGACGGAGTTGAGATGCCCTCAGGACATCTCAGGGAAAACAGGTGAACACAGAGCTCTGTGGATGAAGATGAGGGGAACAACCTGCTGGTGCAAGCCTGACAGGTGGCCCCACGAGAGTGTCTCTGAAACCTGGGGGTGGGTGGGACTGCCGGGGTGCCTGGAACTGAATCCCCGGAAAGCATGGTGAGAAGGCCTCCAAATAAGGGGTGCCCAGAGTCTGAGAAGAGCTGTGGCTGAAGTCAGGAGGCAAAAAGAGGGACATTGGAGACAACTCAGAAAGAGCATCCACACTGCACCAGAGAGGGCCTGGAGGGAAGGTCAGCTCTCACAGTCTGAAAAACTGTTCAGTAGCCATAGCAACAAGGAGAGGGTTGTGAGGAACAGCAGATGGAGTTGTGTTGAAACCTCATGAGGTTTCTAGTAACTGTATCAGAAGCCACAAAACAATGAGGGACGGTAGTTACTTTATAAAGAATGTTAGAAGTGTTGCCCTGCAAAGCTTCTTAGTAGAACTGCATTAATAGAAAAAGAACGATGGGTCTTTCTGATACGTGACGGGACATAGGAAAAAGAGCATTCCGAATGTGTTGAGAGAACGTGGGAAGATTTTGAGTTTATATGTTAAGTAAGCTAAAAACATTGCAGTAGCTTAGCAAAACTTGCTAAATGACCCCACACTCTATTCCATACCTTGACCCCATGTGAGTAGATCTGGATTGGTGAAAGCTTTATTATGTACTTGTGCATTCATATACGTGTGTCTGTGAGCACAGAGGTGCACCAGACACAGCAAGGCACTGAGCGTCAAACACATGGCATCAGACCCAGCATGCACCACGAGGCTGCACAGCTGACTCTGGATTCCAAGTCATGACTTCATTCAGTGAGCCCAGGCCTGAGCCCTTCCTCAGCTGTCACCTTTCCAGCACACCTCAGTGATAGTGACAGCCCATTTCCACTTGCAGTCATAGAACCTTTCTCTCTCTTGGCTTTGCATGCTTGGCGTTGAAGATGAAATATGGGTCCTTCCCTTCCCTCTTTGGAAAAGGTTATTTTAAAACATTTAAATATTTTCAGTGGCTAATTTTTTGAATGACAGTGCTTGCCAAATATTGGTCCATAGTCAAGTAACATCCTAAGGTGCAGTTGTACAAGATTTTAGAGAAACCAGGGGGTGTGATCCTTCAATACAGGAAGTATGTCCTTCCATCTTTATTATTATATTTTTTTATTATCCACCTTGAGTAACCAATCTCCAAAATTCTTCTTCATGCAAAACCAAAACTCTGTGTCCATTAAACAAAAGCTATTCTGTACCCACCCACCCCGCCCCTGGCACCCACTCTTCTGTTTTCTGCCTCTGCTGCTCTAGGTACCTCATATAAATGGAATCTTAAGAGTGTCTGACTTTTTATGTCTGGCTTATTTCATTTAGCATAATATCCTCCAGGTTTGCCCATGTGGAAGAATTCCGTCTTTTTAAAAACTGAACACTGCTCCTTTGTATGTGTATGCCACAGTCTGTCCATGCACTCATCTGGCAAGGGGCACGTGCTTTGCTTCCTCTTGGCTGTTAGAATAATGCTGCTATGAATGTGGGGTAGAAAATGTGTCCTTGAGAACTGGCTTTCATTTTTTGTGGGTATATTTTCAGAAATGGGATGCCTCAATCATATGATAGTGGGATGCTTGATTTTTGAGGAATCACCACACCGGTTTCCACCATAACTGCACCATTTCATATTTCCACCACGTATATGAATTTCAATTCTTTACACACTCAGATACTTATTTTCTGTTTTTTACTTGTTTGGTTTTTGATAGTGTTTTAGTCAGCTTTTTCAGTGCTGTGACTAAATGACCTGCCCAGCACATCTGTCGAGGAGGAAAGGTTTATTCAAGGGCTCACAGTTTCAGAGGTCTCAATCCATAGAGAGCAGTCCCCTTTCCTTGGGGCTTGAGGTGAGGCAGAGCATCATGGCGGAAGAGTGTGGCAGAGGGAAGCAGCTCACGTGGTGATCAGGAAACAGAGAGAGACTCCGCTTTCCAGATACAAATATATACAAAGCCACACCCTAATTCCCACCTCCTCTAGCTATACCTTACCACTTAAATTACCACTTAATTAATCCCCATCAGGAAATTAATTCTCTGACTGGGTTAAGACTCTCACAGCCAAATCATTTTTAATCTGAACCTTCCCGCATTGTCTCATATGTCAGTTTTTGGGGGACACCTCACATCCAAACCATAACAGATGGTTACTATCATGTGATAAGGTAGAATCACATAGTTTTCAATTTGAATTTCCCCAATGATTAGTGATATTGACCATCTTTTCATGTGTTTATTGACCATTTGTGTATCTTTGGGAGAATGTCTGTTCACATCTGTGAATAGATTTTTTTTGTAGCAAGGTGGGGGGATACAGGGGATTGAACCCAGGATTGCTTAATAAGTGAGCCATATCGCCAGCTTTTTAAAATTTCTTATTATGAGACAGGGTTTCACTAAATTGCTGAGGCCGACTTTGAACCTGTGATCCTCTTGTCTCAGCCTCCTGGGCTTCTGGGATTACGGGGGGTGCACCACTGCACCTGGCTGTGACCCACTTTTTAATCAGTTTTTTGTTTTGTCTTTTACTATTGACTTGTTGGAGCTCTTTATATAGCCTGGGTATTAACCCATTATCAGATATACAGTTTTCACCTATTTTCTTGCATTCCTTGGTTTTCATTTGGTTTGGTTTGGGTACCAAAATCTTTCTTTTCTTCTATACTTATAATGATAAAATTTGGTAATTTGCTTCTTTTGATCCTTAATTGACAAAATTCAAAGTTGTGTCTGATTCAATTTATTTAAAGAGAGGGAGTAAAAAAAATTTTTTTCCCGGAAGTTAACTGCTCCTTTCCCCTCATTATTGATTGGCATCACCTAAGCTGCATCCCTGCAGGACCTGTGCCACTGTTTGGAAAGCTCACGAGACAGTAACTATCTGTAGGAACGCTGGGGGGAAACAGAGTCCTTGTTCTGGGGGGAAATCCTGCATTCCATTCCCACCTGACTGTATGAGATTTGTGGTGTCACAGGGTGAGCTTTCTGGAAAAGCCAAAATTTCAGGTAGGGAAAAACCACAGAGGGCCGTGCTTCTAGAGGATCGCAGCTAAATCAAATCTGACACCGAGAAATCTCCTGCTAATCTGAAATATACCTAGGGGAGATTTCGGGAAACTATCTCATTGTTTAACACCTGTGTCAATAAATCCCCCTTCTTATGCAGCCTAAATCCTCCTCCTCGCAGTAGAGTGATCGCTGTGTAATACCTGGGCTTTACTGCTTGCCTTTCTTCCTCGGTCTCCTCATTAAACCCTTCTAATGTCTCCGCGAGGTGAGGATGAGTAAACATTACTATTTAAACTTAATCATCCCCTGTCTTAATTCCTCTCTCTATAAAAAGAGAATAATGGTAATATTTACTTAGGTTTTTTTTTTTTTTTTTTTTTTACCCATTTATAGAGAAAGGAATTAAGGTAGAGTGGCGAGGTGCGTTTTCCCAGGATTGTGCATGAGGCGGCGGCAGCAGAAGGCAGGGGTTCAGGAGAAGGCAGCACCAAGGGGATGCCACCTGTGGGTGGCAGGACCAGCCCCCACCTGATTAGCTCTGTTTCCCCTGGAAGGTCAGGCATCCCTCTGGATCTCTCCATAAAGCGAGCACCATCAGGGCTAGCACTATGGTACCCTGCGCTGCCCCACGCCCACCCCACACAAAAGGCCCAACTCTTGGTGTAATGTTTGGCTGTCACCATCTTGAAATTCTCGGTAAACATTGAACAAGGGAACCCCATGTTTTCATTTTGTACCAGGCTCACAAACTACCAGCTTGCCCTGGGCATGCTGTAAAATCTACCTAAGATCATGTTGATCGGAGGATGCGAGGAGTGTGAGGAGCCACTTGCACTGTGAGGAGCAGTGTGCAGGACCGGGAGGAGAGCGCAGGGCTGTGTAAGGCAGGAAGCCGAGGGTCAAGAGGAATGTCCTCATCAGTGCCATCTGAGGCTACAGGAGATAACCATAAATGACAGATATTAAAGGCCAGTTGGAAAATGCAGTTCATCAAGGTCATGGGTAAAGGGGCAAGAAAGTGTAGGTAGTTATGTCCCAAGAGTCCTCATTGTTCTTATAGTCTATTTACCAGTCCTCCTACATGATAAAATGTGTTACCCTAAAATCAGCACTAGGGCTCTTTTTCAGTCATTCACAGACCTGTGTGGAGCAGCAAAAAAATTGGTTTCCCCCAGTGTACTTGCTCCTGGCCTGGGTCGACAAGGAGTCTCCGCCATCTTGTTTCAGCCATTTTGCTATTTATGAGTCCTTTTTGAGACCTATACTATTGTGCAGTTGGGGATTTTTGTTAGGGATTTTTCTGTTAACTTGGCCTCCAGACTATGAAGAAGTCAGGCTTATGAAGAAAATGTGTATTAGAGAAGCTTTGTTCAGAGTTTCAGAGCTGTAGGCCAGGAGTTCAGTCTTAACGAAGCAGCAGTACATGTTCCATGAGGTGTCTTTAAAGAGAGACATGTATAGAACACGGCCACGTGATGATCATTTGGTGAAAATACTGTGAACAGCAGCTTGTGGGAATCGAACTCCATCTTCCCCTGAGGAACAGTCACTCAGTATTCACTAACTCAGTGTTGGAAGTGACTTTATCACTTCAGCAAATACTGAGACTCAGTAGTGACTACACGTAACCAACAGGAAACGTAGACTCAAAGAATTCCTGAAGGAACAACTAAATGGAAGACTGGAGGGAGGCTCTCTATTCAAATGACAGATTCTGGACTCTTTAGTGTGGATGATGTCGTCTTGTCTTGCTCAGTACCCTTTGTGGGAAATTGTTCTAAAATATTTCCTAAAGTCTAGAAGAGTACAGAATAATTGGAATACCATATCCAGCTGCCACCATATTGCTTAATTCAGCACCCAACATTTTAATGTTTCTGAAATCAGGAGACATCTTAGACTTAACGTACAGATTTTCAAATCAACAAAACCTGTTCTCTCAAAGTTCTTATTAAATCTCCAAGGTGCCTTACAGTCCAGGGATGGACACACTTTCTCTGTAATGGGCCAGACAGTGCATATTTTAGGTTTTGTGGGTCACATGCTCTTTCTAATAGCTCTTTGGCTGTCCCCCTGTAATGTGAAAGCAGTCATGTAAGTGAAGTGTGGCCTTGTTCCTGTCAGACTATGTCATAATTTTAACATGTCATAGAATATTGTTATTTCGTGGGTCTTTGTCCAAATTTTACAAGTACAAAAATAAAAAAAAAAAAAAGAAATGAAAAAACTCACAAAAACATCAGGCCAGATATGGCCTGCAGGTCACAGGTAACCAACCTCTGTTTGATTTAGTGGTATCATAGAGTCAAGGGAATAAAACAACAGGTCACCTTGGTCTCAGGTGTTCCCACTTAAGGCTGACTCTGACCCGTGGGGCCTGCACCTTAGTGCTTCATGTCCCCCCTCTTTTTTTTTTTTTTTTCAGTATGAAAGAGGGATTTAACTGCTAAATCCTAGACTTAATATTAAAGTTGTAGCATATAAACATGAGTTGGTTTAGAATTTTAGTTTGTTGGTATAGTGTACATTTGCAGGAAAGATCTAGGAAATATTGAAAACAAAATTAGGAAAAGTTCAGACTTCTATATACAGTAACATGCCAATGCATTTCAGACACAACCCTTTCATTAGGTCTCCTTTGTTCGGCAATGTTCTAATTACCCCTTTATCTTTAAGCTCCACTTTCTTCTTTTCCATTGTGTCATTTTTCTTTGTGTTTCTCACATGTACAATAGACCTTATTCACAAGAAGGCGGAGCTGCGGCCTGGAACGAGGCTTGTAAAGCAAGGAAACTTAAACAGGGTGGAAATTAAATAAGTTTAAGCACACACCAAAAAAATTAGAAGGCAAATGAGCCCATCTTGCTTAGCACGGCATTCAGACAGCCTCTTGTGAGGCTGTGAATGCTTATCACTGACCAGAGGGCAGCGATCGCTGTTGTATTTATTATACGAGTGGTAAAGAAGAAGAAATTAAAGCATAATTTAGATAATGGTCAGATGCTAATGGATGGGGACCAGAGTGGAGAGTGTGTGGCAATACCCCCTGTTTCTCAGGAGCTGCTGGGCAGCACCCAGTTCCCATCCCAGCAGCCAGGCCAGTCTTGGGCAGCCACTGGTCTGACCAGACTTCCTGGCCTGTACCTTCCTGGTCGGTGGAGTCAGCCAGGAGGCCACACAGGGCAGCTCCGTGGGCAGCCCGGCCTCTCTGAACACTGTGGCAGAGCTGCTTGCATCCTGGCCTAGGGCTGCAGCCTCGTCCACCTTCACTAGGGTCCCCTTACCTGCAATTTGTGAGTGGAACTCATGTCATCAGATGGGAAGTAGATGGCCCCAGAGAGGCCTGTCTATGGCCACAGGGACAGACTTGAATACAGATGCCCTCTGTCCACTGTTGGCTGGCCCTTGGTAAAGAGAACACTCTCTTAAAATACAGAATCCACAAATAGCTCCCTTTCCAGGGGCTGCTTCACTGTGAGTGACACATCAGAGCCCCCAACGTAGCCCACCAAGGCCCCAGACACTCCTCATGCCTAGATTGAGCACACTGAGCATGCTCACTGACAAACTTTCGGCCAGGAAATGGCTTTTGGCGTTTCTTGGTTCCCGGCCCGGAGGCCTTCAGGACTCTTTCAGACTCAGCCTATCGGAAGAACCCACCAGGAACCCTCAGCCTAGGGGCACCACGGAGCCTGGGTTTCTAGAAGGAAATCCACAAGTAACTGGAGGTATAGAACTTTGTTACAGGTTGTATTTGAGCATAGAAACAAATCAAATGCTATGAAGCTGGAGGGGAGGGGCTTTTGCCATGACCTGTTCTGCCGAGATGTAACTAACCAGGAAAGATCAATGCCACATGGCCACACACGCCCTCCTGTGCATACGCAGGCACCTTGTCCGCTCACCTGCCCTGGGAGGAGGCTGGGGTTTTTATTTTTTAAAGCTGATTTTTAGTATGGTAAAACACACATAGCCTGCAATTTACCATCCTAATCATTTTTCAGTGTACAATTCAGCGGCACTAAGTACATTCACATTATTGTGGGATCACTGCCACTACCCCTCACCCAGAAAGTCTGTGCCCCATAAACATTAACTCCCCACTCCCCCTTTGCTCTGTCCCAGCAAACGCTCCTCTCCTTTTTCTCTTGATGAATTTGATTACTGTGTCTCTCTCTTAGAAATGGAATCGTACAATATTTGTCCTTTTATATTGGACTCATTTCATTTAGCATCAGCTTTTCATTCCTTTTTAAGGCTGAATATTCCTTTGTGCTTGTATACCACACTTTGCTTTTCCATTCATTTTAAATTGGCATTGGGGTTGTAGGCAAGTTTTGGCTAGTGTGAATAACACTGCTGGGAACACAGGTATGCAAACATCTGTGTGAAATATCTGTATGAAACACCAGTTCAAATCTTTCAGTTATTTTGGGCACAGACCTGGCAGTGGAATGCTGACTTATATCATAATTCTAATTTAATCCGAAACTCTTACACTGAGTTCCACAGAACTGCACCTCTTTACATTCCCACCCAGAGTGCACACAGGTTCTAGTTTCTCTACATCCTTGCAAAAAGTTATTTTTTTTCCTTAATAGCAGCCATCCTACTTGGTGTGAAATACAGATTGTGGTTTCGGTGTCAGTTTGCATTTCTCTCATGACTAGTGATGACAGACATCTTTTCTCACTGACCATTTTTGTATCTTGCTTTGGAGAAATGGCTGTTGAAGACCTTGGCCCCTTTTGTTGTTGTAGCTGCTTTAAACTTTTGAGGGTCCCCCAGCGCTCATTCCAGGCCAAAGTCCCATCCAATCAGGTGAACGTTCTGGAGCCGGGAGAAACGAGGGCGCTCTTGAAATCCCCGTGGGCATAGTTCAGAGAGGGTGTTACCAGTTGGGCTTCATGACCACTGAAGCAATTGAGTGACCTCAGAAGAGCAGCCCGGGCCCACGTGGGGCAGGACAAAGACCCTCCATGGGGCGTTCTGAGAAGCTGTCACGTGTGGCGGGAGCAGGGAGGGCGGAGGGGCTGCTGGCCTGCCACAGGTGGTGACCCAGTGGAAGGAAGGGCAGGGGAGGCCGGGCCTCGCTGTGGGAGCAGGCCAAGCACCCCGGCCGTCCCTGACTGCTGGGCTGTCTGCCCCCTGACAGCTGTGGCCCGTTGACCTGCAGCCGTGCGGGCCTCTGCTCGACTTCTGTGATCCCGGCAGATGTGTTCTGCACCGGAGGAGTCGCTGCGCAGGGTTTCGATTTCTGATGCTGCGAGCCCTTGTGGCTGGTTATTAAAACTGAGGTTCTTACCTCTCCCTCTAGCCTGGGGCTTAGCAGGAGAGGCTGGTGGGGCTCCATCTGAGGCGGCAGAGGAGCAAACTAGGCCATTTGTTCTGCAAGGAAGGCATGTGAGCTGAGGACAGACAGGGTAGAGCTTTTATTTCCTCACTGTGACCCCCTCTTTGTGTCTCTAGCCACACCGAGCAGCCCCTGGGGGCTCCTAGCCCCCTTGGCATGGCATCATGCAAAGTTGTCTTAAAACCCAGCAGAAACAAGTTCAGCAAATCCAAATGCCAGAGAAAGGTGGAGAGAGGTGAGCTTCATGTGTGGAGCTTTGCATTATGTATCTAGTGTCCCCAAATGCTTATTTAAATGACAGGTTTTAAGCCAAGTGAGGCAGGCCTCCCTCCAATCCCAGGGACTCAGGAGGCTTAGGCAGGAGGTTGGCAAGTTTGAGACTAGCTTCTAAAATTTACCAAGACCCTTAGCAACTTAGCAAAATCCTATCTCAAAATAAAAAACACAAAGGGATGGGCATGTAACTCAGTCATGGAGCACCCCTGGGTTCAGTCCCCAACGCTTCAAAAAACAAAAATGTAAACAACAGGTTTTGTTTTGTACATTGACTAAGGGCAGCGTGCTGCCCTGAGAAAGCACTGTTAAAATAGTGACTCCAAGCACGGGGGCCGTGGAGGCATCAGAGGAACCCAGCGCAGCCTGGAACCCGCCAGACTGGCCAGGCCTCAGGGCGACCGAGGGCGCCTCCACACAGGCACTGTCCCTGCCTCCCAGGGTCCTGCTGCCACAGATGGGAAAACTGAGCCCTGAGAGAAGGGACGCAGGAGGAAGTGGCTCACCTGGCTCGGGCTCACTGTCAAGGCAGCAGAAAGACAAAAGCTGTCATCTGTGAGGCCCTGGGAGAGGAAAGACTCCTGCGGAGAAAGAAGGGACCCTCAGGGAAGGACAGGTGACAGGAAGAGGCCCTGGGAAACGTGCAGAAGCAGCTGTGCTCCCAGCATTTGAAGAGTGACATTAAAAAACAGAGAAAAATTCCATGCCCAGTGTGTGTGTCCAGGATCCTGCTGGGTAAGCTCCTGGAGAAGTGACCACGGAGCCATCCTGAGTGGTGACTTAGGGCCAGCTTTCCCCAACCCTGAACTCTGAAGAGTGGGACTCTCCCTGGTGGTTCAGTGTCACAGTGGGAACGGTGGCTTGGGACAGCTAGGTAGACACTGCCTGTGCTCCTGTGGTGATAAGCCAGCTCCTGTGCTGCCCAGCGTCACATCCAGGATGTGACTTCAGCCTGTGCAGGGGCAGTGGCCAATCCTGCACCGAGAGGATGAGGTATGACTTCTGAGAGGACAAGGGCCTTGTGCCTGTCCACCTTGTCCCCCACACCCGTGCATGCCCGTGCATTTGTGCAAGGCTGGCACGCAGCAGCCACTGTGCAGACATTTGAGGTGACCAGCAGGTGCTCTACCAGAACACAGCACGTGGCTTCCACGCCGGTGTCCGCTTGCCGGTCAGGATCTGTGCTGACCCTCCTTGGTGGGTGACCTCTGGTGGCCTCCCTCTCCTCCTTGAGGTCTGACTACTACAGCTGCTCTTGGTGGGCCTGGCTTTTTCCAGTGGGAAGGGAGGCATTGTGGTGCCACCTCACCCTGACGGTCTGCCAGGGACCAGGTGTCCAGTCTTGCCCTTGAGGACCACTGACCCCTGGCTGTGGCAGGCCAGGGTTGGAGGAGGGCCATGGGGCTCGGTGAGCACTTGGCAGGACCTGCAGCCTGGACTAGATTGACTCAAGCTGTCCTCACCCAGTGACTGGGCACGTGGCTTCCAATCCACAGGTGACCCCGGACCCACCAAGTTCAGTCTTGACTCAGATGGAAGTCCTCCTTGCAGAGGGCTCCAGCCTGACCCAGGGCAGGGTGAGCCTGTTCCTGGGAGTGCGAGGTGGTGACGGTTCCTCCCGCCACCCACACACACGCTGATAAGCTTGCAGAGCCAGATGCTGAGCACATGGCTGCCAGCAGAGCCCCCTGCTGGCTTTGATGCAGGGCCCGTGTTGCCCTAGATGGCCTTGTCCTTCTGTAGCTGACCAAGGCATATACACAGGCCCCGAGTATCAGCTCATGACTGGGAATGAGCCGTGTTCTGCGTCTGTGGAACAAGAACAGAGGTGGGTGGGAGAGGACAGCCAGGGTTCATATGCATGGGGAGTGAGTAATGTCTGGGACACCTGTCCCCAGCCACCCTGCCCGGCAGACAGCTGAGCCCTCCTGTCCATGCTGGCCTGTCTTCTCAGCATGTCTCCAGGCAGAGCTCAGCACTGAGCCACGTTTATGCTGGTGTTACAGGTAGAGACAGACGCACTGAATGGGCTCAGGATCTGTCCCCATTACTTCTGCCCCGCCACATCCTGCCTCGCGTTCAAGAACTGACTCACCCTCCTCCGATCACATGTGAACCAGCATGGCTTCTCCTGTGTGCAAATACGAGCCCGCATGGCCCTGGCCCAGCCAGGCAGCTCGCTGGGATGCCACCGGGTCAGTGACAGGCTTTCCCAGCATCCTGCGCCCAGTTCTCTCTCTTGCCAGCACTGGCAACTGGCAACGTCTGACTTCCTGTGGGGATTATTTCCACTCGGGAACAGGGGGAGATGCCCGAGACCAGGACTGTGCTGCTCTCACTGCGGCCCCCCGGCACCGGGCCAGAGCAGGTCCCAGGGGGATGGGCGGATGAGGTGGCGTTGTGGATTCAGGCCTCGGCCCTCCCTCCGCAGAGTCCCTATGACCTGAGGACAGGAAGTCTTCATTTCTGCATATCAGCAGGGCCCCATTTAAGAAATGTGAAGGTCAAGGCTACTAGGCAGAGTCGTTCTAGTGGTGGTGGCTGCTGTCTAACTTGGGGTTACATTTTTAAATATTTTTAATAGAAACATTGTAATGTACATATTTATGGGGTACAGAGTGATATTTCAATACACATGCACAGGGCTGGGTTGTGGCTCAGTGTAGAGCGCTTGCCTAGCGTGTGTGAGGCACTGGGTTTGATTCTCAGCACCACATATAAATAAGTGAGTAAAAAATAAAGGTCTATCAACATCTAAAAAAAATTTTTTTTAAATATATGTATACAATATGTAATGATCAGATCGGGGTAACTGACATATTTATCATCTCAGACATGTATCAGTTGAATGTTGGAAACATTCAAAATTCTTTCCACTAGCTATTCTGAAATAGTCAATTAATTGTTCTCCACATAGTTATTCTAGATTGTGCTATAGAACATGAGCACATCACCCCTGTACCCATGAACTATCCTCTGTCCATCCCTCCGTCCCCACATCCTCTGCAGACTCTATAACCACCATTCTATTCTCTACTTCTTTTGAGATCAAATTTTTGGCTTCCACCTATAAGTGATAATGTGCACTACTGTCTGTGCCTGACTTATTTCACCTAACATATCTTCTAGTTCCATCCATATTGCTGCAAATGACAGAAATTCATTCTTTTAATGGCTGGATAATATTTCATTGTGGATATGTACATCATTTTCCTTATCCATTCATCTGTCCGTGGACACCTACTTGATTCCACATCTTGGCTACTGGGCTGCAGTAAATGTGTGAGTAGAGATGCCTCTGACATTCTCATTGCCTCCATTTGGTTATATTCCTAGTAGTGGGATAGACAGAACTTTGGCGATTCTATTTCTAGTTTTTGAGGAACCTGCATTCTGTTTCCATAATGCCTGTAGTAATTCACATTCCCAGCAACAATGTATGTTCCTTTTTCTCCACATCCTTATTAGCATTTGTTGCTGTTTTTCTTTTGGGACTGGGGTTAGTTTTGCTTTCTTATGATAGCCATTTTAACTGATGTGAGATGGTACTTTTTTGTAGTTTTGATTTGCATTTCCCTGATGGCTGTTGACTGAGCGTTTTTTCCATATTATCTGTTGGCCATTTTAATTTTTTCTTTTTGAGTACTGTCTATTCAGATCATTTGCCGTAAAGAGGATGACTTGTTTTTCTGTGATTACATTTTTTGGATTCCTTGTGTATTCTATATTGGTCCCCAAGTGAAATGTTGGAAAATATTTTTTCCCATTCTGTAGGTTGTCTCTTCACTCTTTTCTTTGCTGAGCACAAAGCAGCTTTTTGTTTCAGCTTTTCGTTGACAGTCCTATCCAGAAACTCATCCTGTTCCAATGTGGTGAAGTTCCTCTGTTTTCTTCTAGTGTTTTCAGAGTTTTAGATCTTACATTGAAGCCTCTGACCCATTGACTTTTGTACTAGGTGAGAGGGGACAGCTTCAGACTTGTGTGTGTAGATGGAAACTTTTCCCAGGTCTATGCATTAAAGAGACCATCCTTTCTCCAAAGTGTATTTTTGCTGACTTCATTAATTTGATTAGTTATATATATGTGTATTTATTTCTGGAATCTGTTCAGTTCCACTGGTCTGTGTGTCTGTTTTCATGCTAATATCATGGGTATTTGGGGTCCTGTCACTCTGTAGTATGTCTTTAGACATCATGAGGCCTCCAGCTCTGTTCTCTTGCCTAAGAATACACTGGCCGGGCTGGGGTCATGGCTCAGTGGTAGAGCACTGCCTAGCATGTGTGAGGCACTGGGTTCAATTCTCAGCACCGCATATAAATAAATGAATAAAAGAAAAGTCCATCAATAACAACAAAAGAAAAAGTGCATTGGCCATTTGAACTCTTTTGTGCTTACATGTGAATTTCAGGATTTTTTCCTAGTTTTGTGCAGAATGCCAACACTATCAAATCACCAGTGGCACTGAATCTGTAGCTTGCTTTGGGTAATATGAACCTTTTAACAATAATTCTTCCAACCCATGAACCTGGTTGGTTATTCCATTTCTTCTTCAGATTCTTTCCTCAGTGTTTTGCAACTTTCATGATAGTCTTTCACTTCTTTGTTAAATTTATTCCTAGGTGTTTTTTTTTGTTTGTGTGCACTACTGTGAATGGGAATGTTTTCATGATTTCTTAGCAAATTTGTTATTGGTGTGTAGAAAAGTGACTCATTTTTGTATGTTGGTTTTGTATCCTGCTACTTTACTGAATTTGTTTATCAGTTCAAATAGTCTAGTTGGTAGGGTTTTTAGGATTTTCTTTATAAGGAATCTTATCTGCAAACAGTGATAATTTGACTTTCCTCCCTCCCTATAGCACTATAATGAATGGTGAGAATGGACACCTTTTTCTTGTTCCTGACCTTAGAAGAAATTCTTCCAGCTTTTCCCCATTCAACATATTGTAAGACTATGGATTTGTCATATAGTCCTCATTGTGTTGAAGTATGAGCCTTGTTCAGGGTTTTTACCATGGAGCAAGGTTGAATTTTATCAAATGCATTTTCTGCCTTTATTGAGATGATCATATGACTGACATATCTACTGATATGTGTTACAGTCATTGATTTACATGTGTTGAACCATCCTTGCATCCCTGGGATGAAACCAAGTAGATCCTGGCCAATGATCTTTTCTCTGAGCTGTTCAATATGATTTGCTAGCCTTAGGCTGAGAATTTTCACGTCTGTGCTTATCAGAGTTTGGGTGTGTAATTTTCTTTTTGGGTGTATCCTTGTTTGGTATCAGAGTAATGCTGGCCTCATAGAATGAGTTTGCAAGTTTCAATTCTTTGGAATGGTTTGAGAATAACTGGACTTAGTTCTTCTTTAAAAGTCTGGTAGAATTCAGCAGCAAAGCCATCTGGACCTGGGCTTTTCTTTGTTGTATTTCTAATTCAATCTCCTTACTTGATATTGTTCTATTTTTATGTCTTCATGGTTCAATTTTGGTAGGTCATATTTGTCTAGAAGTTGGTACATTTCTTCTAGGTTTTCCAGTTTGTTAGTATGTAGTTCTTCCATAATAAAAAATATAGTATATGATTTCAAGTTAGTAAAATTTGTTAAGACTAGTTTTTGTGGTCTACTGTGTGGTGTATTCTACAGAAGGTTCCATATGCTAATAAAAAGAATATGGATTCTGTAGTTATTGGGATGTTCTGTAAACGTCTGTTAAATTCATTTGGTCTACAATGTAGTTTAACTCTGATTCTATTGATTTTTTTGTGGGGTGGGGTGTGATCTGGATGGTAAGTCCCTTGATAAAGATGGCACGCTGAAATCCCCTACTACTATTGTATTGGGGTCTAATAACATTTCATAAAATTGTACACTTAGACACTAAGCACATTTGGACAATGCACATATTTGTTTGATGGTGTCCCAAGAGTCTTGAATTTTTTTCCCTGCCTTCAAGCTTGGATATTCTTTCTTTCACTTAATAGTCTGTTGTTGAGGCTTTCAACTATATTTTTTATTTCACAAGATTTTATTTGGCTCCTTTATTTTTGTTGCTTGTTATTTCCTCTTTTTAGTTATACATGACAGGAGAGTACATGGAGGGGGTCTTATTCTAATTAGGATTCCAGTCTTATGGTTGTACATGATGTGGAGATTCACTGTGGTAGAGTTCCTATATGTACACATATAGGAAAAGTTACATCAGATTCATTGTCTTTCCTATTGCTATCCCCACTCCCTTCCCTTTATTCCCCTTTGTCTAATCCACATAACTTCTGTTTTTCCCCCTCCCCGCTTATTGCACATTAGGATCCACATCAGAGAGAACTGTGACCTTTGGTTTTTTGGGATTGGCTTATTTCACTAATCATGAGAGTCTCCAGATCCATCCATTTAGTGACAAATGTCATAAAGTCATTTTTTATGGCTGGGCACTATTCCATTGTGCATATATACACCATATTTTCTTTATCCATTTATCTGTTGAAGGGTACCTCGATTGGTTCTATGAGCTTAGCTATTGTGAATTGAGCTGCTTTAAACATTGTGTCATTGTAGTATGCTGATTTTAAGTCCTTTGGGTACACATCAAGGAGTGGGATAACTGGGTCAAATGGTGGTTCCAGTCCAAGTTTTCTGAGGAATCTCCACACTGCTTTCCAGAGTGGTTGCACCAATGTGCAGTCCCCAGCAATGAATGAGTGTACCTTTTTCCCCACATCCCCAACAACATTTATTGTTTCTTATATTCTCGATTTTTGGCATTCTGACTGGAGATGAAATCTCAGTGTAATTTTAATTTGCATTTCTCTAATTGCTAAAGATGAACATTTTTTCTGTGAAGTGTGTTTAAGTTCCTTTGCCCATGTATTGATTTTGGGGTATTTTGGGGTGCTTTTTGAGTTCTTTATATATTCTGGGGATTAATGCTCTGAGGTACAGGTGGCAAAGATTTTTCCGCCATTCTGTAGGCCTTCTCTTCATGCCCTTCATTGTTTCTTTGTCTGTGAATCATCTTTTTACTTTGATACCATCCCATTTATTCTTGATTTCATTTTTTGTGCTTTAGGACTCTTATTGAGGAATTCAGTTCCTAAGCTGACATGATGGAGTGTTGGGCCTACATTTTCTTCTAGCATGTGCAGGGTCTCTGGTCTAATGCCTAGGTCTTTGATCCACTTTGTGTTGAGTTTTGTGCAGGGTGAGAGACAGGTGTTAAATTTCATTCTGCTACATAGGAAGTTCCAGTTTTCCCAGTACCATTTGTTGAAGAGGCTCTTTCCTCCGTTGAATGTTTCTGGCACCTCTGTCAAGGATGAGATAACTGTATTTGTCTCTGGGTCTTCTATTCTATTCCATTGGTCTTCATGTCTGTTTTGGTGCAAATACCCAGCTGTTTTTGTAACTGTGGCTCTGCTGTAAAATTTAAGGTCTGGTATTGTGATGCCTCCTACTTCACTCTTCTAAGGATTGCTTTGGCTATTCTGGGCCTCTTATTTTTCCAAATGAATTTCACGATTGCTTTTTCTATGAAGAACATCATTTTAATTTTAAGAAGAATTGCATTAAATATGTATAGCACTTTTGGTAGTATGGCCATTTTGACACAATTAGTTCTGCCTATCCAAGATAATGGAAGATCTTTTCATCTTCCAAGGTTGTCTTCAATTTCTTCTAGTGTTCTATAGTTTTCATTGTAGAGGTCTTTCACCTCTTTTTTGTTAGATTGATTCCTAGGCATTTTATTTTTTTTCGAGGCTATTGTGAATGGGGTAGTCTTCCTAATTTCTCTTTCAGCTGATTCATCCTTGGGGTATAGGAACACAATTGATTTATGGGTGTTAATTTTATATCCTGCTACTTTGCTGAATTTGACTTCTAGAAGTTTTCTGGTAGAGTTTTTTGGGTCTTCCAAATATAGAATCATGTCGTCAGCAAATAGGAAAAGAAGAGCTCAAACTATCACTATCTGTGTGCCTTTACTTTCTTTTGCCCGATTGTTCTTCTGATCCCGTTGTTGGTTAGTTCACCCGTCTTTCCTGGGAATCTGTTGCTGGGGGTGGGGTGTTCTGGAAGTGTCATCACCTCCTTTTTTTAATATATATATTTCTTGTGCTCCTGTGTTATTTGCACTTTGTCACTTTTGTGGGGAGGTGGCCTTAGCAAATGGCATTCTCCTGAAACCATGTCCTTGGGTATCAGTTTGTTATGGAAGGTTGGCTTTGAGTCCAGCTGGGCGCCATAATGTAGTCACTTGGTTGTTTTGGGAATACAGTACATTCCACAGTGCCTTTGGAGACCCACGCTTCTGTGGGTGACACGACAGTAGGGACACTATAGCAGGCCAAGCGGGGGGTGCAGTCAGTGGTAGGCGTGGGGTGCCCTGCAGCTGCTGCTCCTGCTGCTGCTCCCAAGGGCCTGGCAGTGCCCAGTGTTGGGTTGTCTCCTAACCTGTCAGTGGTACAGGCCCAGACACGGCGCAGGGAGACGCAGTGGCAGGAACCCAACACGCTACCTCACTCACACCCAGACCTGACAGCAGCGTGTAGTAAGTCGAGGGTGTCAGCCACAGCGGTGGTCCTCTGCTACGTCTGTGACCGTGCAGCCAGAGGACCACAGCCAGAGCTTCGCTCCCTCGGACTTTTTGGCTGTTGAGCTTCTCCTGGAGCAGACCTGGGCAAAGTCATCCTCATGCCTCTTCCCTCTGTGGGACTCAGGGCAGGGTGACAGGTCGGGGAGTAGCTCACGGCCACTCCAGTTCTCCCACGGCAGCAGGAACCTCGGTGTGACTCCCCTGCTTGGTCAGTGCCAGGAACCAGCCGCGTACCTACCGTTAGGCCTGGCTCTGCCCGAGTCCACAGGTGTCCGGCCACACTCTCTTCTCTCAGAGGACAGGCATCTGCTCCTGTGGTTCTTGAGGGCAGCGTCCTCTGTGTCACAGCGCTGGTGCCTGGTAGGCTGGGGTCACAGTCACCCTGCTGGGCCAAGTTGTTTTCCAGAGGCAGCGCCCTCAGGGCCAGGGCAGTGGAACGTCTGTGGGGCCCCGAGATGGGAGTGCCTGGGTTTCTCACCCAGATCAGCCCCAATTCACAGGATGGCTCCCTTCTGAAGATGACTGCTGGCTGAGGCCCTGGGATTGGCTGGGAGGTGCTTTCCCAAACCGAGGTCACGATGCAGATTTCTGGTTACTTGTCTGAGTGGGGCCACCACCTGCTGTGGAGGAAGCACACAGCTGCCTTGCTGACGGGGAAGGAAGGCCTTCATGCCACCGAGGGACTCAGGGAAACTGATCCTGAAAACTGCAGTAAGCTTGCAGGATTCTGCGGCTGGCTGAAGGGGGTGTCACACCCCACAGGTGGCCTAGCTGACGTTGGTGGCACCATGGTGGGAGAGCCACTGGCCTTCGTTGTAAGAAATGATAAAATATAAAAAAACGCTTTCTCTTCCCTCATTCTGTACAAGGGAGAACTGAGGACAAAGTCTGTAAAGACCCAGTGTGGGAATTGCAAATTGTGTCCCATAGAGAAATGACATTTGATGGTGGAAGGGTTGGGGAGGACGGCACTGAAGAGGTTTTGTCCCAACAGTACGTCTTAGCATCTTGCCTAACAATTGCCATTTTGTTCCATGCTGGATGAGGCTCAGAGCACTTCATCGGGGTCATTCAGTCCTCTGAACAGCTCTGAGGATCCTATATGACCCCTATATTACCAACAAGGAAACTGAGGCACGGATGGATGTGTGAACACGGTGGTGGGTCCAGAGGGCAGTGGTCATGCTGGGTCCTAGCGTGTTTGCCTCCAGCATCCACTGGGGGCAGGACACTTAGTGAATGTTTTCGGAATCTGAGGGACACCACTCGGCAGGAAGAAGAGAGCCACAAGCAGAGCACTGTTTTTTCCCCCGGATGAGATTTTCTTGACTTTTGGCTCATACTGAAAGTCTCAACTATCTTATTCAACCTTGATAGTGGAGTTAAGAACTGAGGGAAAATACAGATGCGGTTTCACCAGAATCACTGTTTTAAGATGAGTTATTCTGTGACAGGTGATGTTATATCATCCACTGTGATACAATAGGAAAGGACCAAAAGTCACTTATCTCACAGTGGTGTGTGTTAGTCAGCTTTCCATTACTGTGACAAATGCATGAAAATAATTGTAACTAAAAAAGGTTTGTTCGGGAGGTTTCAACCCACGATCAATCAGTTGGTCCCGTGGGGTTTTAGGCCTGTGGCAAGGCAGCCCACCATGGTGGGGGTGCTAGGGAAAGGGTGGGTCTGGTCCCACTCTCTCCTTCAAAGGCATAGCCCCCAACTACTTTCCAGTAACACCATCATGGGGGGCAAGACTTCAACTCAAGAGCCTCTGTGGGGACACTTAAGATTCAAACTTTAGCATGATATATGGAATTCACAAAAGAAAAAGTGCAGTTTTTCTGATTTAAAAATAGAATATATTTATGGTTTTTAACTTACAGAATTGGGAATGGCTCAGGTCCAGGGAAGTTGGACAGGTTCTTGAGACACAGGGCAGAGAAAATGAAGTGGAGGGACAAGTGGATGCCTTCACCCTCTAGAAATCAGGCTCGACTTAGGGGCTAAGGAGCCTCAGCCCTGCCCCCTGCTCAGGGCAGGAAGCTGGGAGAAGTACTGGCTTCTCTCTTGGCCACAGCTCCATGGGCCACCGGCTGTGGGGACACTACACCAGTGAGGCACCGTCCTGCTTCTCGCCCTCTTGCCATTTGTGGGTGTTGAGCCAGCACCATCACCAGCATCCAGAGACTCACATTTAGAAATGAGGCTCTGATAAGAGCGGTTCAGTGACCCAGGTGCCACGACACCCCCCAATCAGATGACTTGGTGTTCACAGCAGCAGTCGTCGGTGGGGGGTCCAGGGAGGCTGCACATCACGCCCTTGTCTCTGTGTTGCAGCTGGTGAGCGACTTGCTGGAATTCTGCTTCTACACCTTCCGTGAGTCCCAGGCCCTGAAAGTGGAGTTCCCCGCCATGCTGGTGGAGATCATCAGCGACCAGCTGCCAAAGGTGGAGTCCGGCAACGCCAAGCCCCTTTACTTTCACAGGAAGTGACGACGCCGTCTTACCAGAACTTTGCCTTAAGTTTCCCCGTGTTATTCCACACCCGCGAAGGACCCACGAAATCACATTTTGAACACGTGGTGGTCGATTGACTGGTTCAGCAGTCTCAAGCTTGGACTCACGTCGTGGGGCTGGAGCCGGGAGCGCCGTGGACCTGGACTTGGCAAGACCTGAGCAGGCTGAAGGGTTCCTCCCTCTCCGATCCCGCTGCTTGGAAACACGTTCCTGTTCCTCTGGATGAAAAGCCATATCTAGTCAATAACTCTGATTTTGATATTTTAACAGATGGAGGTTTTAACTATGCCATGTAGTTTCTGGTATCGTTCGCTTGTTTTAAAAGGGTTCAAGGACTAACGAACTTTTTAAAGCTTACCCTTGGTTTGCACATAAAACGTATAGTCAATATGGGGCATTAATATTCCTTTTGTTATTTAAAAAACACAAAAAGAAAAAACATATACAGATTCCTGTTGTGTAATAACAAAACTCACGGCGTGGAACAGGCCCTCTCTGGGTGCACTCTGCTCCGTCACCGGATACACACTCTTAGCGTCCATTTATTATTTAATTAGGATGGATAAGATGTTAAATGCCTTGGTTTCGATTTCTAGTATCTATTGTGTTGGCTTTACAGATAATTTTTTGCAGTCTTTTGCTGTGCTGTACATTACTGTATGTATAAATTGTGAAGGACCTGAAATAAGGTGTAAGGATCTTTTGTAAATGAGACACATACAAAAAAACAAAACAAAACAAAAAAAAACTTTAATGGTGAATAGGATGAATGGGAAAGTATTTTTGAAAGAATTCTATTTTGCTGGAGACTATTTAAGTACTATCTTTGTCTAAACAAGGTAAAAATTTTTTTTTGTAAAGTGAAATGTTATGCATGCATAATGAACCGTTTACAGTGTATTTAAGAAAGGGAAAGCTGTGCCTTTTTAGCTTCATATCTAATTTACCATTTTACAGTCTCTGTTGTAAATAACCTCACTTAAACCTCTTTGGTTGTCTTTAAGCCTTTCTACTTTTTCTGTACTTTTTGTTCTGTTCTCGGTCTCCCGCTTGTGGTGTTTGAGAGACTTGAGCACGTTTTTCCGGTTTCTGCTTCGTCCTCCTTCCATCAGGGGACAACACACTGCGGTGTCTGCAGCTCCTCGCAGGTGTCCTTTGACAGCCCCCAGGGGACAGAAGGTCCTGGGAGTGCTTCAGCTTTGCAAAAGCTGCCTCTCTCCCCTTTTCCGCAAGCAGCAGAACCAGCTCTCGGAGGGGAGACTGGAAACTTGGCTCAGAGAGCACAATCCTCCCATTTCAGAAAATCCAATTTTCTCCTTTGGGGGGAAAAAAATCCATGCACTCTCTACGTCTGTCAAAGATCAGATAGTCACCTCTGATCTTGGAAAGGGTTCTGCACTCCTGGAACTGGTCATGGGAACACGTAGATCACGGCAGGATGTACTGGGACAAGCTGTCTTGGCAAGGGTCATTCAGAATGGCGTGGAGACCGGAAGATCATTAGAGGGTTTTTAGATTTTTTAAGGGTAGGTTTTAAAAAATTTTATACATAAACAGTTTTGGAGAAAAACACTACAGATCATATAAGCAAGACAGTGGCACTAAAATTTTTAATTCATTAATCTGTTTGGCACTGATGCAATTTATGGCTTTTCTCTTGCCCCAAATCACAAACAGAGATCTTTGGGGAAACGATATGATTGCACTAAATAAACTACTTTCATAGAGGCCAAATTAACCTTTTAAAAGTGGTGATGATCATCATCAGGTACTCAGTGAAATCATCATTTTCCAAAACCTAAAAGCTGCAGCTCAAGTCCAAGGCCAGGCGAAGGCAGCGATCGGATCAACACTTCACCATGCAGGCAACATTACCTTGTGTCTTTCAAAAGACACCTGCCTTATGCAAGGGGAAACCTGTGAAGGCTGCACTCGAGGGAGGAGGTTTTTCTTACCTAATTTGCAATTTCAAGAATTTAATTTATAGGCAGATCTTTAAATAAAGCCAACTTACATGCACAGCAATATGAAAGCCACACTTTGAAGGTGATAAATACATAGCATGCAGACTGGGAGATCCTGGGAAAGAAATGGCTTACAAAAGCAGCTTCAAGTTCAGACTTGAGGAATTTGAGCTTAACCAGCCAGGTTTGGGATGTTCTGCATCAGCTTTTTGTATTAACAAAGTTACTGGCTCTTTGTGTGTCTCCGGGTAACTTTGCTTGATTAAACAGCAAAGCCATATTCTAAATTCACTGTTGAATGCCTGTCCCAGTCCAAATTGTCTGTCTGCTCTTATTTTTGTACCATATTGCTCTTAAAAATCTTGGTTTGGTACAATTCATAATTCACCAAAACTTCTTCATATAATTAAAAAAAAACACTAAATTAGTTTAAAATGAAGCAATTTATATCTTTATGCAAAAACATATGTCTGTCTTTGCAAAGGACTGTAAGCAGATTACAATAAATCCTTTACTTTAATCACCTGTCGTTTTGGAAACGATTCATTTGAATGTCAGTAGGTACACCTGACTCTGCCTGTCCAGATCTTGACTAGATGCACTTCTGCCTAGAGCCAAGATGGAATAACAGGGGGTTTTGTCCAACATTAGAAAGAGCCCTACATTAGTGCATACATTAATTATCTTCTGAGACTGGATGCCTTCGTACTGCCAATGTGCAGTTCACTACGATACCCTGTAACACTTTAATATCTGCTACCTTGAAGTCCAAACACTATATATTATCTCATTTATCTTCACAATCACAGAAAAATCTGTTCAATATGCAGATTTTGAGACTCACGTGAGTGGATGCCCCATCTTGTCTCTGAAGTTGCTCCTCCGCGTGGTCTCGCTCTCACCCCGTACCCTGGGCTGCAAAGATGTCAGCTCCCCCCTCCTCGTCACCATACTTCCCACACTCATGGGCTTCTCAACCTTGATCCTTATCAGAGATCACCAAAACAGCAGTAGGCAATTACCAGCTCATTTTTAAACAGAAAACATCTATTTCCCACAAGATAAACTCAAGTACATTTTTAATGTGTCCTTTTACTGGTGACTGTTAAAATGAATTGCTTTCAGCGAGACACCACCATTTGAAAACCAAATTCAACTCTGCTTTAATGCAGTGGACGTAATTCTGGCAAACAGTACAGCCACTGACCACAGCATAGGAAAAGAGGCATAGAAATATTGTTTATAAAACATCTATAAATGAAGGCAATTTTATATTTAAATTTTTAAGAAATCAGACCTATTCAGAGCAGTGCCTTTCCCAAGGAGCCCCTAACTTGAACCAAAGCCATGTTGGCTGTGAGCCTTTTGAGAGACCCCCTCGTCCCATGTGCACCCTTGGTTAGGGTGGATGTGCTTTCTGAATTACATTGCCTTATTCTTGGATCAAGGGTGCCTTTATTTCATGCTAGGCATTTCTAAAAGCATTCTCAGGCCTAAAGAATTTAGGAATCATTAGCTCAGAACTGCCTCTACCATGGAGACAGCCAGCTACTGTTTGACAGAGCAGAAAAACCATATCTGCATATATGAGGGGTTTGTTTGCTTCTGTACATTGAATGCTCAACTAGACATTGTCCCTTTATGTAAAAGTCTATGCTAACACACATTTTGATAGACCGTACATATGAACACAAATTGAAATGACTTGATAACAAGTCTCTGGCACTTTAATTTTAAGCCATCCAATTGGTAGTGCAGCACTTCTCTTGAAAATAAAGCTGCTTCTCAAACAGTGTGGGAGGAGAAAAGATGAAGACCTGATCTCAACATTGAGCCTGGACCAGCACGAAGCAAAGGAGCAGGAGCAGAGGAGCAGGCTTAGCTACAGCTGCTTAACAAACCACTCCACGGTTTAATCGCCCAAATGGACCACCACTTATTTCTCTTAGTGTGAGTCAGCCTGGAGGAGAGGCGGGGTCTCAGACCTGGGCCAGGCTCGGCTGCCTTGGGCTTGTCCATGTATCTGTGTCTGGTCTCCGATGCCTCTGCTCCATATAGCCGCTCATCCTCCAGCAGGATAGCCTAGGCAGACAGAAGGTTTTGAAAAGCCCAAGGTGTTTTCAAGGTTCTAACTGCACCAAGTGTACTCCTGATCCATTGGTCAAAGGAGCAAGTTACAAGGTCAAACTTGCTGTCAGATTACCGAGCTCCAGGATCCAGGGAGGGATGAAAGATTGGGATCATTAAATCAACCTACTACTAGCAGTTACTCAGCTATATTTTTGCAGGACATGTGTTGCTGAAAGTAGTTTCCAAGTGTCCCCTGGTTTGGATCTGGATATCTCCATGCCCTGGGCCAGCCTGACCCAGCTGGGTTGGATCATGCTTTTCTCACTCCACTGTTGCTAAACCCTTGACAGAAGAAATCCAGGTACCAACACATGGCACCAAGCTGTCTAGATGCATCCCATGCATATTCACTGCCCCAGCTTCAAAGCTCAGGTCTCTCTCTGAGCAGTCGTCAATTAATCAAGGAGATCTTCTAACAGGAAGTTTTCCCCAACATGTTCCTCTAACCAGTAGACTGAGATACTTTTAACCAGATGTTAAAGCATTGGGAGAATGTGCTGGGCTGCCCAAATAGAGTAGCAATAAATTATTGCCCAGGCCAGCCAAGGAGAAAGAGATGACAGGCATCTGAGAAGACATTTGCAGGACAAGGAGCAGGAAAGCTGTTTGAGGACGCTTTCCTGGATTAACATCCTCAGAGGAGAGAGAAGGAAGTTGTGCGACTGAAGAAGACTTGAGACATCATTGAAACCATCTAGCCAAAGAAGGAATAGCCAGACGGGCTTTGAGAGGCTTGAAGAGAAAAACAAAACATGAGGAAATGCCCAACACTGAAGTGAACGGGGAGTAAGGACAAGCCCAAGATTATAGAGACAATACCCTTGGGAAGGAGAGAGGTTCAACAATGTGGGACAAAGAACAAGAGCAAGGAATAGTCGTTAGAGAAGCAACGCTAGAAAGAAGTAGAGGTAGCTGTGTTAGGTTTTCGCTGCCATGACAAAATACCTGAGAATCAACACTTAAAAATGAAAGGTTGTTTTGGCTCATGGTTTCAGAGATTTCATTCCAGAGTCAGTTGGCCCTGTTGCAAGGCAGAACATCATGGCAGGAACATGTGTTGGAGCAAAGGTGCTCGCCACACAGTGACCAGGAAGCAGAGACATGCAAAATGGGCCAGAATCCCAATGACCCCTTCAAGGGCACACCCCCAATAACCTAACCTCCTTTCATTAGGCTCCCCCTCTTAAAGGTTCCACCACCAAGTGCCAGTAGTGCCAAAGACTGGGGACCCAGCCTTTAGCATATGGGCCTTTAGGGAACATTCCAGGTCCAAACTCTAACAGTGGCTAAGATATGAGAAAGGAACACAGGCTAACCCACCATCATCACACCCTTGAGGCCCAACCTCTGTCATCCCTTCCACTTATCAAAGTCATCTCCCCTGCTGTGCACTCTTAGAGCACATCACCTTCTGTTTGTCACAGCATCCCAAGACGTTGGTACTCCTCTCTCCATTCCACAGAAGGAAACTGAAGCATAAAAAGGTCGAGTAACTTGGCCAAGGTCACCCAGGTACAAAACAGATTAAAAAAAACTTCAAAGTAGTTTGTTTTTAACTCAAGACCTGTACCTTCAGCCACTGTCAGAGCTTCCTGGCGCTGTGGTACCGAAGGCCCACACGCTGGGGGCTGTGCTACAGAAATGCACCTCTTCACGGCTCTGGAGGCCAGAAGTCTGAGATCAGGGTGTCAGCAGGGTTTCCTCCTTCTGTGTTTCAGGAAAGGAACTGCTGCAGGTTTTTCTCCTTGGCTTAGAGATGGTCATCTTCTCTCTGTTGTTTCTTCTCATTTTCTTTCTTCTATGTCTGTCTTCTCAGTGTCCAAATTTCTCCTTGTCATTAAAAAACCAGTCCTATCAGGTTGAGGCCCAACCAGCTGTGCTCAGTTTCACTGGTTACCTCTGGAATGGTCCTATTCCCAAATGAAGTTCCACTGGGATGTGGGGGGCTAGAACTTCACCATACGAACAGGGGCAGGTGCGCTCTGTAACGGCCGTTGTCCTCTACTGTCCCAAGACAATGTGGTCCACAACAGGTGTTTAATTAGCTTACTGACCCCAGCCAGCACTTCACTTCCTTTTCTCACCTATCCAAAGGGTGCCCTTCTGGCTCCCAGTCACTGTAGAGAGAGAATGAGTTAAACATCCATGACTGGAAGGCCCCGCGTTGCCAGCCCTACTTACTCCGCGGACCCTGCTGTGCTGCAAAGGAAGGAGGGGGGCTGCATTCCCACAGGCTCTGTTTTCCCTTGGCACCCCCTTCCCATGTGCAGGGACACCTAGATGAGGCCTGTGGGTGACAGCAGCACTTGCAGCCCCACAGCCCCCAAAACACAAAATACGAGTGCCCTCTTTTGACCAAACCACCCTCCTGCCTCTCAGCACTCAGGCTGCAGGCGTGGTCCGAGCAGCGGCAACTGGAGTTGCTAGACAGGGGACAGAGCCAAGGGCCAGAGCCCCAAGCAGGGTGGGGCTCCCACCAGAGGGCCAGGGAGCTGGCCACGCCCATCTAGCAAAACACAGCAACACGCACTCCACTCCTGGAGAAGTGAAGACGATCCTCCAGTGTAAGAAGACACCTCCGATCCCATTACTAAGTGTATTTTGGGTCATGCCCAGGGGAAAGCTCCCTGCCCAGTGGCCTTGGCAAAAAGGGCCACACTGTGCTCATGGTCACATCCTCATAGGAAACACCCTTGGCCCACTCTGGTACTACCCTGTTCCTCTCCCATCAGCACAGGATAGGTCTGCAGCTCCTAGGGCTATGGGCACTGTCACAGCCACACTGCCCTGAAGCTTCTCTGCTGTCACACTGCAGGCATTCTATGCAACAGAGGGTCCTTACAAGGATGCAGATCACAGTCACACAGTAACAGGAAAGGGACCTGAAGTCCCCATCAGCCAGGCACACACTGATCCTGGACACACTACTTCTGTCTGGACATTTCACCTCCAAACAGTTGGTGTGATTTAAGGACATAAGAAAATCATCAGGATGGGGTTGGTTTGTTTTTGTTCAAGGTCACAAAGAAAAGCCAAGCTCAGTGGTGGCTTCCTTACCCAGTGGTGGTGGAGCATTTCATGGGTGCACCTCACTGCGAACAAAGGAAATCTTCCCAGAACGAGCAAATAAAACAAGTCCTCATGCCACGCCCCTTGTTCCCTGCCCCCGGGATGTGCCCTCTAGGGATGCTGCCAGGATTTGCTCCCAGCCCAGAGCCCATAACCTCTGCCTGTAGGTGTAACCTTCCTACAGTGGGCTTTGGTAAAGTGGAACACACCAGGAACCTCTTCAAAGGAGCCTAGCTCCCCTTCTCTACCCCTAAGCCACCAGCAGGGGCAGGAAATGGCAGCCCTGAAGGTTCTGCCACCTCACCTCCAGGCAAAGCTCACTCATGCATAAGCCTCAGAGCTGGCTGCTGGAGAAGGTCCTGGGATCCTCACAGTCTCAGTATTTTCCAAGAGGCCTGTGATTTTGTATTTTCGACTACACTACATTGAAATTGTCCTTACTTTTATTTACAAAATAAGTGCTTTTCAGTAAGCACATTTCCCTTATATATATAATTCCTATGTTAGTTGACTTGCTGTTACTGTAACAAAATACCTGAGATAATCAATGTATAAAAAGAAAGGACTTATTTAGGCTTACAGTTTTAGAGGTTTCAATCCAGGACCAACTGGTCCCATTGCTTTGGGCCTGTGATGAGGCAGCAAACTCTTCACCTTATGGCCGGGACACAAAATAGGGTCCCATAATCCCCCTCAGGGCATTTCCTCAATGACCAAAACCCTCCCCCAGCCACCCCCCACAGGCTCTACCTCCCAACAGAACCACAGGCTGGGACCAAACCTCTAATAGGCCTTTGGAGAACATTCCAGATCCAATCTACAGCAATTCCAAACTCGATGCCCTTTACGTGGTCCATATGAGGCGACTCCAAAGTTGTTAATCAGGGAAACAGCAAGCTCTTGAGTCACTTTTCTGAGGAAGAGGCAACAGACACGTCCTTCTCTGGATAAATTCTTCAGAAGTCTTGACAGGTCCAGAACCTCCCTATGGGGAAGACATGTTGCTCCTACCCTCACCCCACAACCACCAGCAGCCTCTGGCACAGGGCCGGCTTCGGAATCCTGAGACCACTAAAACTGAGCTCCATGCTCCACCAGGTAAGCCCCATCCTCCCTGAGAGGTTGGCTGAGCCTGTGCCAGAGTTGGACGCTGAGGGCCCTGAGGCAGTATGGCAGGGCCAGGGCCAAGGCTGCTCCAGAAATGGTGTGGGTCTGCCAGCCTCGGACCCCTGAACCCGGCTTAACTCTGATGGCGAGAATGGTGCGAAGGCCTGGAGGACGGACAGCCTACCAGGTGGTGGGGTGACTCACCCGGCGTGAATGCAGCTGATGGGAAACCACCCCACCCTGCTTGGGGGTGCCGCCAGGCTCTGGGAAAGGTCCCGTGCAGGGCTGGGGCGGCCCTCAGGATTTCGCACAGAGCGGACCCTCCACCCCCTCCACCCCCAGGAATGTGCCCTGCTATGAACAGTCAAGGATCCACCCACAGAGTACGGTCAGTCCGCTGGCACCAGAGGGAGGCCATTTTTCATCCTATATTGTAAGAGGACTGCATGACTCTTCCCCACATTAGGCCAGACCAATCAAATAGTAAATTACATTTTATTTCATTTACAGAGAGACTTTGGGGCCAAAAGGTGACATTATACAAACAGCACACAGGTGAGGAGCACCAGGAAAAGCCGGTTATAAATATGCCCATGTGCCTGGGGTAGGTGGAGTGAATGCAAAGGCCCAGCGTGGCTGTCCGGGAAGGAGCCGGCTGGGAAGGGGCTTCTCCCTGCTCCTGTCTAGGTTGAGACCAATTCTCTTGCTCCAGCAACAGCCCCCTCCACACCATGGCCACCAGAGCCCAGCACAATGAGGAAGGACAGTTCCCTTTAAGATCTCGACCGCACGCGTGTGGGAAGAGAGGGATCCTTCCGGGTCTGGTGGTGTGTTCCTAGAGCGGGCAGCTGGGTGGCAGACAGCAGCCCTCCCTCTCATTCCATAGGCTGGATAATTAAAAATCACAATCAGGATGCTGGACCAATGAAAGGTCCATTCTGTTAATCCTGATTTCTTCTGATCCACAAATCTACATAGTCCCATGCAGTGAGTTCTAGAACCTTCCCCAGCCCTGGAGTGCCCATGGTGATCTGCAGGTCCCAGTGAGGATGTGGGTGTCTCTCCCAGCAGGTGCTTGGGTGCAGGAGCAGTGGGGGGCCCTCCAGGGCCAGGAGCTACAGCAGCTTGACGTAATTCTGTGGAATCAGCCCCCTCTTGCCATTCAGGGTCCCTTCGAGCCAGCCAGGTTCCCTTGAGGTTTGTACTGGAAAGGAAGAGAAATCACTTTACCAACATGCTTACATTTGCTGTGTCAAAGACTCAATTGGGGAGGGGCCAATTGAGAACGGACCCCCTTCTGGAACGTCCAGTCACAAGTCTCTACGAGGGTTCCAGATGGGCCTGCCATCCTGGTAGGCCACCACATTCCAGTCCATCTCTCTTCAGATAATAGTTGTAACTGGTCCCCAGCTTCCAGTCTGGTTCTTCCAATCCACTGGGCACAAAGCTGCTCAGGGAACTTTCTAGAATACACTTCCAGCACATCATTTTCCTGCTTAAAGTTAAAGCCAGGCTCTTCTTGGTCTGGTGCACAGGGTCTTGCCCCCATCTCCAGCAGCCCCTCACATTCTACCAGCCCATCAGGCATGTCAACCACCTGTCCGGAGAAATCCCAACTTGGACAACAGACCTTGGCATGCACAGTCCCTTCTTCCCAGCATGCCTTTCCCTCGCTTCTTCACCAATGTGTTCTCTCTTTAGAGACCTGGAGGGATGGCTCCTCCACCGTGGAGTCTACCTCCAACCTTCTCAGCACTTACATGCCTTACACGCACTTCCAGGCACTGGTCTAACTTCCACGCTGGATGGGGAGGTCCAGAGGGCAGGTCTGGGCCTTACACACCCACACAGTGTGTGGCACACTGCAAGTGTCCATAAATATACATAATGGACGCTTAAGGGAATAACCACACGCTGGACAGAAAGACACAGGGTCAAGGCCCTCACCAGCAGTTTAGAAATCAAATACTGAGACATTTGCTAGCCCCCAGCTGTAGCCTCCAACCATGGCCAGGAGCAGGAGAGGCACCATATGCCTAAAGAGGGGATTAGCTCACCCCACGAGCCAGCTCTGAAATACAACTTCTGATCCCAATATGAGAACCATTTTATATCCAAAACCAAGTGCAACACCCGCGGGCACAACACACCTCTGCTGAAACAATACCAACCCTCACGGTAGACAACGTCCTCCTTCCTTGTTGTTTTTTTTGAATGCCGATTGCAATTCAACGAATTGCGTTCATGGCTCATTAACGTGCAGCAGCTTCCAGTTTGGAAGGCAATATCCAATCCCAGTTGTCCTTTTCAGTGAAGTAGCCATTCGATTGCCCTCCCTTGCAGAGACGTGTACTTGTGCCATCTGCATGAAACTGGCCTTGTCACTTCCTTACATCACCACACCTCTGGCTTCAAATACAGGCCTCCCGAGTGCTCTTCTCCCCCTGCTCAGGCCTGGACAACACCTCAGATGTCAGCTTCAGCATCCCCTCCCACTGGGACAATGTCCGGGCTCCAGGCTGGATCAGGGACCCCAGCCACCCACCTCCACATTCGGCGCGTGAGAGAACTCCGAGCCCCTCCTACTCCAGGCCACAGCATGGCACACACACCATACATGTAACACGCATGAGAATTCACGTGCCCAGCACCTCGCACATCAGGCACAATCGTTTGATTAAAAAATGAATCAATACGTGCATCAGAGAGGTGCTCTCAAGGTGATAAGGCAGCATGTCGCTGCCTTCACCCTAACGCTGTTTCTCAGGGGAAGGTTTTTAAAGGCTTCTCACTTTGACTAAACACTCAAGCTGGCCAAGCCACCAGTGTGCAGTCACCATCAGGGAAAAGGACTGGAACCTATGCAAAAGGCATCGTCAGGGACGTGACTGCATGGCCACCTGAGCGGAAGGGGGCTCAGGGCTTCAGAGGCCTGGGAGAGATCCAGGCTGGCATGTGATGGCCGAGTACCACTGGGGTATGACTTGACCCCTAGGAGTTTATATACAGCCAACCTGCACATGCTTGCTGCACGCGCGCGCGCGCACACACACACACACACACACACACCTGCACAGAAACTAGGAACTAATAAAAGATAAGCTGGACAGAGAAAGGTGATTTCTCACAATGGTGGTGAAAGGGGCACTTGAATAGGAATCCAGGGACAGGCTGGGAACCCTGCCCCCAGGACAGGCCAGATACTGAGGGCCACACCCTCATTCACCTCCTCCTGGCCTTCGCCTTCCTAGAAGGTAAGAGCCAGTATCAAAAGAAATGTCACTTAGGGAAGAGACCAAGGGGACATGCTGCAATACCCAAGAGCCTGAAAGTGGCCAAGTATAGGCTGTAGGTGGGATGGAATGGGATGGAAAAGCCTGGAACACCAATAACTGAGCATCCCCAGACACAAGGTGGTTCAGAGGCTGCAGGTGAGAACTGAGAAGGTCTCCCTCCCTCTCTGGAAGCACTGAGTCCCAGTACCCACCCCAAGTTCTTCTCTATACTTAGTTTACCAAATGGCTTCTGAAAGAGGCAATGCAGTGGTTAATTTTGTCAACTTGGAAGTGTCCAGATAGTTGATCAAAAATCCTTCTAGATGTTTCTGGCTCCTGAATGGTTATAGGACCCTGGATAATTAACCCATTCTCTCAGAGCCTCAGTGTTCTACCTTTCTAAAAGAGCAGGTAAAGGATAGCTCATTAGAAAAGATTCAGGGTCTCTTGTTTTGCATAATAACCTATATACGTGCCAAATACTTAAATCATTGAAACTTCCTCTTAGTATAATGAATACCAAATTATTCATTATAATTGGCATCATGGCCCACAGGGAGGCTTGTGGTAGTAAAACCCACATTTTATCACATGTCACATTCCAAATAACATACTATTTATTTTGCTTATTTATTTGCTTAACCAGAATCACATTATACACCATATTTCACTGAATAATCACATTAACATATATTCACAAGTATTCCTAATCTTGCAAGAAAGCCAGTTTAATAATAAATGATTAAGTAATATCAGCACAATTTTTTCAATAAAAATTTCATATAATGGTTGTATTCCCACTTTTTTGTTAAAAAACAATTAGCATAAAATCTGCAATGATTATGTGGTGAAATATGGTATCATCATCTGGTACTTTAGATTTTTCAAGATTCCCCCATGTTAGGAAGATATCTAGAAAAAAAAATTGCTGGGATATGGGGTCTGTACATGATCCACTTTCCAAGATAATGCCAAATGACTTCTTAAGGATTACTCTATTTGAGAGTAACCACCAGTGGCTTTTAATGATTAATCTGGTCCACACCTGATGCTCCCCAAGCAATGGAGACATCTTGTCTACATGTGAAAGTCCAAGAAGCCTGGGATCCTCAGAAAACCAGTCTTGCTACTGAGCCAGGCCAGCTCCTGGTGACCCTGTGCCCAGCAATGACTGGTCCTGCAGGGCAGTCCGGGGGAAGCAACCACTTCCCATCAGATGGGAGAGCCCGACAGCTGCAGGGCCACCAGCAAAATGAATGATAGTAGAGTGAAGAGACACAGTATTACCTCATGTACATATATGACTGCATGACCCATGTGATCCTGCAACTTGTGTAATCAGAAAAATGAGATTATACTTTGTTTATGTATGATCAAAATGCATAAATGCATTCTACTGTCATGTATGGCTAATTAGAAAAAATAAAAATTTTTTTAAAAATGTATTTCTGGGGTTCCCCAGGCCCAGAGAAAAGGGAAAGGTCCCTGGGGCAGTCATTTCGGCTGCCCTGAGATGTTATAAACACTGCCCTCCTGGTGGGTTGTGGGAGGCATTTCCCCGAAGTGCAGAAACAAATCTTCAGCCAAGATTTGAACTCAGAACTGAAGTCCAGGTCCAAGCGGAAGAACAAGGCACAGTTATAGAGCTACATAATTACTAAAAGATCCCTTTTTCTATACTCTGGTTTAGGATTTCTCATTGCTATAGATATTCCAAACCATATAACTACAGATGCTGCGACCCAGGGGTCACTCTGACCTGCGTTTTGTTTTCCCCAAAGCCACTAAATGTCATAAGCTGGATTTCTTTGTTACCTGCAGGAGCATGTAATATATGGTATGAATATTGGACCGTTCCTAATGGATAAGTGACACAAGAACGAAGTCTTGAGTATTTTGGGTACACTAAGTGTTGCTGGTCTGTAGAAAGGGACTATTCCTGGTGACATTCCTGTGGTCCAAGCTGTAAACAGTGGATACTTTGAGCACTGGCAGCTCCACAGAAGTTGTGGCCATATATCCCGCCCCCTGTGTCTTGCTGTGTTGGTCAGAAGGGAAGACCCCCACACACACCCACCACAGGAGAAAGGACTCCACCAGGCATCTTCTGAGCAAGCATGTGCTTTTAGCTGCCTGAGAGGTCAACTGGGCACAGAACAGGAAGTTGTAAACACACAATTTCCTGTTGCCTTTAAGAACCATCCCCAGGGAACTGCAGGTCTCACAACGCCAATTCCGAATGCCTCCCATTAAGAGTCTCTGCACCACTATGAACCTGCAAGACACACAGCTAACAAAAAACGAGACGCTTATATATTTGGGCAGGGAGAAGGCGTTGACACATCATCAAGGCATTTTTGGAGTAGAGAACCCTGGGGGAGGGACTGAGGAACTATCAAGACACCCTGGGTGCCCCAGCCAGCAAATCTAGCCAGAGCTGGACACCAGCACTCCAGGCACCACATTTGAGGAAGACATGACTTGGCTGAGAACATGGCCATATCCACGGCGCTTCACTATGTGCCCAGCGTGGCATCCTGGTTAGCAACATGTCCCTCAAATGTCTGAATCACTCAAAGTCCCGTCTTCCAGGAACTAAATGCTATCCTGATGTAACAGCCATCAGGCAGACATCCGTGGAGATCAGATGAAGAATACTTAAGGAACTAGTCCAGGGTCACACAGAAATTAATAAGAGCCTGCAGAGTTTATAAGGCACTTTCTTCTTCAAAAACACTCAGAGAATCTGGTAGTACGTGTGTTACATGTATGTTTTTACAGACACACACCCTCTTCTTTTAGGAAGAGTCTTGTAAGTCACTGAGGACCTTTAGAGCTAGAGGACCCAAGTCTCCTAATCTGTCACCCAGCCTTTCCTCCTTTCCTCCGTGCTAGCAGACCCTCATTTACATGGCTTCGGGCCCAGGGACCGTGTTACATGCCCAGGGTGATTCTCACTGATCTTGTCACTCCTGGTGATGGGTTTAGGGTGAGCACTGACACAGTTCTAACCATTGAGATCTGAGGGCAGGTAAAGTAGGAAGAAAATTCTGGAAATTTTTTCTCATTCTTCAAAAAAAAAAAAAATAAATAAATAAAACATAAAATGAAATGCTCCCTTCTGCTGGATTTGAGAGTGGTCACGATGCCTGGAACTATGACAGCCACTTTGCCTCCACCAGGAAAACGGGTCCAAGGACCACACCTACGAGTTGACAACGGTCTAGTGCAGAGTTGCAAATACTTTGGTCTCTGATGAGTTCTTTAAGAATATGACTTAATCGACCCTGAAGCACACTGCTTCCAGACTTACTATCCTGATTTAGTCAGTTGTGTCCATATTTTTACTTGCAGCCTTAGGCATTCTTATAAGACACACTTTCGACCAAGGCAACTATATCACAAACAATACTGTGCAAGGGATTTCAGAGAATCCTCATTGGATCCAAACATATAAAGCAAAAACACTTCACCATGTGTTGAATGGGTGAATTTCAGTACTATCATCTCAGCTTTCCCATCTGCCATCTGCTATGCCAATGTGTGACAGGCCTTGAGCAGGGCAGCTGTGTGGCCATACTCACCTGGTAAAATTTTTTGCATGCATGTTAGGGCGATGAGAAATGATCTTGTTTCTAATCCAAGAACGAAATTTTTCCACAAAGTATAACCCTGTTGTTCAGCGGGTGTTGGTGTTGTTTTCTGATGTGACCAGAGTCCCTGGCTCTCAGGAGCACATACAAACACATATAGAAATCTATTCTAAATGAAGCAACATGCTTTCTAAAAAAATAATCGCCAGCAAATGCTGCATTACTGACAACATACCACCACAGGCATTATTGATACATTGCAGACTCCAAACATTCTGGCTGATCAGCCCTTCCATTCCAAGCATCCAAGGTTCACCCGGCTTCCACCCAACTCTTCTGGGGAGCTCCACCCACACACAACAGTGCTGTTTCCACAGCAACCAATGAATTTCATAATGAGCAGGACTAGGGAGGGTAGAAATCCGGAGCCAGGGGGGAAAAATACACTGAACCATAAGAGAAATTTCTAAAATATTAAACCAACTATAGCTGCAAAATGCTCGTGTGAGAATATTAAACCCTCAAAAATCTACACCCTTGTTCCAATATGCAAAGTCGATACCCATATCTAGAGATTCACATACTATGATTATAAATGAAAATGCTCTGTGCGTGAGAATCTTCTCTGAAAGCGCAGAGTTAGTAAACCTGAGGCATTTGGAGGCTTGCTTAGGGAGACCTAGAAATCAAAGGAAGCAAATCAGAAGTATTAACTCCAAGCTTCTGTCCATGAGGAGGAATGACCTCAATGAAGATCCACATGAGATAAAAGGGCTGCAGAATAACCAAGGCAAGAGCAGAAGTGGGCTCCAAGACCTGGACACAGCCCCCTGGCACTCAGGGTCTGAGAGCCAAAGGGGTTAGTGCTCTCCTGTCCAGAGCACCTGAAGACCACTCGACTGCGTACTATGTGTGGAGGCATCCAGGGTGACAGAACATGTCCCACCATGAACCAGCTACCAGTACTTACCATCCTCAAAAATTGCTCCTATCTCAAAAGACAATTCCGAGCTGTGCTCTGCTTCACACGGGTACACTGCGCGAGCCTTCCGATTGACAATGCTGCAGAAGGAACACGAGAGACTCAAATGAAAAATGTGAAAAACTGAATAAGAGAGAGGCCTCTGGGCCCCCCCCCCGCCCCATTTCCCAAATCTTATTTATATGTCACCAGTGGGGTAACTCCTTCCAAAAAACAAGGGCTCAGGGCTCTGAACACCAGAAAAAGTCACAGCACTTGATTTTCAAGTAAATGATGGGTTTCAAGTGGAAACCTTTCCTTAGGGATGCTCTCTGGGAAGCTGTCGCTGAACCACTTTGCCTAATTCTCCTCCCTGCCCTGTGGGATGCTGTTTTCTATTGTTAGCATTGCTGGGACCACACGGCGTGGTTGTTCCTGAGCACTACAGCTGTGTGTTAGGAAATGCACCAGCACATGGAGCCAGAGGCCAGCACCAGAGGGAAATGGAATGCGCGCGCGCACACACACACACACACACACACACACACGAGTCACAGTGAGCCATTGACCAATGTGTGTGTATTGCAGACACTGGAAGAGGCTTGTCCTTCCAACTTGGGTCACCTTTATTTTGACCCCCTTCCTCCAGAAAGGCACTCCAGGCCAGCTTCTCACCCCTTGTCAAGATACCTTCTGTGCCCTCATGGGAAAGGATGGAAACCATACAGCCAGTTCCAAACTCATGCAGAAGAAAATGCCCCACCTCGCTGGAGCAGGGGAAGCAACTGAATCTAAGAACCACCCCGGATCCCCAGGCAGGCAGGCCTGCTAAAGGCTGCTCTTCTGTCCTCTAAAAATCTGGTCATCAAGAGGCACGTAAATTAATGTTGCCAGCGTCCAGTTTGTCTTCCTTTAAAACAAATAATGTATTTTATATTCATATACAAGAAGTTCTTCCAAATTAAGTGATTTCATAAATGCACAACCAACACCAAAAAGCCAGTAGGTTCAAGCAGTTGCATAGAAGACAAATTCCTCTGAAGAACATACCATTGGCCCGTATATCCAAGGGTTCCCAACTGCAGCTTCAACCATAATGGATCAGATTTAAAAAGCAAGACAAAAAAACTGCACCTGTACTGCACATGTATACACAATTTTCTTATCAATATGGTACAACTATTTACATAACATTTTTATTGTATTAGTTAGTATAAGCTACCCAGAAATGACAAATATACAGGAGACTACATGTGGTTTATATGCAAAGACGGCACCATTCACATAAGGGACTTGAGTCATTGGTTCAATTTGGTATGTGCAGAGGATCCCCTGAAGATACCAAGGGAAGACTATACTTGGTATTGGATTGAGGTACAGCCCTGATACAAAGTTGTAAGTGCTGTCCTTACAGTTCAGGATGCTAGGGGGACGTGTCGAGCCGTTTTATAATCAGAGCACACAGGCCCATCAAAGTCCATCTGTGTGCTGCCATCTTATTTCACATCATATTCCACATACCTTTCTGGTGGCTTGTCCATTATGGTGGTAGCAGGAGAGATGGGGAAGGGTGACCGCCTGGGTGAAGGAGGTGTGACAGCCAGGTTGGAGCTTGGTGTGGTTGGAGACTGTGGGTTAAGCCACTGGACCATCGATGGCCGGGTCTGGCTTGGACTAGGGATGGAAGTTTAAAGGACAGGATTAATAGGACAGAAGACACAGAACAAGAAATGCTGTCCTCAACAGCCAGGGTGCCAGCTCCAGACCAGTGGGGACAGAGTCCGCTCTGCACTCTTCCAAGACTACAGTTCAAACGACAGATACCAACCACCCCAAAACTAGCCACAACTCCACACTAGAGATATGGTTATTGTGCTTCTCCAGGTCTGTGGTGAATCCAATCTTGCCTAACCCAGCACCATATTATATTAGTTCACTACTTAGAAAACCAAAGTCAAAATGCTCCGGTGATTTGAATATAGAGGTACAGATGCTCCTTCTCTTCCAGTGCGGCTACATTCTGAGAAATTCATCATAAATTAAAACATTATAAGCCAAAAATGCACTCAATGAGCCTAACCTACCAAACAGCACAGCTGAGCCACACTGCACACCATAGAGGGCTGATCTCCTCTCAGGATCTCAAAGCTAACTGGGATCTATGGTGTACTGCCGCTCTCCAGCATGGTCAGAGGACCAAACACTAGCCCAAGAGAAGACCAAAATTCAAAACATGGTTTCCACTGAATAAGGATCACATTCATATCCTCATAAAGTCACCAAATCCCAAGTTAAATATTTTGTAAACTGGGGATTGTTTCTTCTGCTTGTAAGTCAAGTCACCAGAATCTAGAGTCAAGTCCATGGCCTACAGTTGCCCAAGCATTATAATGTTGAAAGTTGCTTCATCTGAGCTCTTCCTGAGGGAAGCAACTCAGAAGAAAAACATCACCACTAGCAACCAGGATTCCCCTAGAAAGGGCAAAAGACTAAAGTGGACGGGAGAAATCAATGAACAGTAGATCTGTGGAGACTTGAACATTCCTTAATATTTCCAAATTATAAAAAGCTAAAGAGTCAGCGAGCAGACTCCTGGAGGGAATCTAAACAGTGAACACATAGTGATCAGAATTATTTGTCAAGTATTTTAGACCTGGAACCTTGGGAGTATGGGATATGAAGAGGCTTTTAAAAGCATAGCTGCCTATTTCTATTTGTTACTTATCACTTTTTCTCTTTTTGGCAGTGCCGGGAATTGAACTCAAGGCCTTGCATGTGGTAGGAAAGCACCCACCACCGAGCCGCACCCAGCCCCTCCTTCAGTCACCGTCAACACAGTGTTCACCACGCACCACGCGTAGATGCTCTTCCCCACAAACTTGGCCTCTTCAGCTCGAACCTGTGTCTGGGAGCAGATTCCTCGCCCTTCCCCTTCGGGAGCACAGTTTTGACTGCTTCTTCTCTAACAGAACTATACCACATCCTATCCATTTTTACTGCACCGTAGCTCCCAGGCTGCACCTTCCCATACTTCCGCCTCTTCTCCAGAACATCCCTCTGTCTTCATGCCATCAGAAAACAACCCATCCCAACCAACCCCATGTTTCTCCTGCCTTTGTGTCAAAATCAGGTCTATGACTCTTTGGTGCCCTCAGAGGTGGAGTACCAGGCACAAGCAGCCTTCACCCGACATCTCTGCAATCATGTGAGAAGACCTAAAGCCAAAACTGGGGTCTGCAAATCAGGTGCCTGAAGCACTGCACTACTGACTTGGTAGATATTTAACACACGGGTTTCCTACCCTGTGGTGGTTGGTGGGGGGTGGGGGGGTACGAATAAAAGGAAGGGCATTCAAAAAATGTTATTCTTTGAAGAACTTATTTACAATTCCACTATCTGGCCATTCATTTGGGAGTCGTAAAACCCATTTTATCCCTTGCCAAGAAACCCATAAATCTTCAAATGATATGAATCACCAGCTACAAAAGTCACTCCATTCTTCAGCAGAAAATGAACCTTTAATGTTGTCTTACTAATCAGGAAGGGAAAGGACAGGGAGGGATGAGTGATGCTCTGACAGGGAATTTAAGGCCACAGTTAGCCAAACAATCACCATTTAATCTCCCAGCAATTATTTGAGGTGCTTGGAGGTGGTGGTGGTGAAAGATGAGATGTTGTACCACACCCCCAGCAGCCCTGCCTCGTCATAAATAGTCAAGTGACCAAATGATGGCCATTCATCTGCTTGGAGGGAGGACAGTTAAAGGGTGAAGATAAACAATGTGACTATATTTAAGAGCTCTTCCAAAATAAAGATCGTAAATTGTATAGCTATCATCTACTTAATTCTATCTTAAATCCCTGGTAATTTTTTTCCTTTTTGTTTGTAGGGGGAAAAAATTCCCCTTAATCTTTGCAAAGAATTATAGAAAGAAGAGTTGCAGAGGATAAAGATGTGCCCCTTAACTTGGTTTTCTCCATCTTGCCCCAAATCAGGAACTCAGAATCAGCAGTTCTCAAAAGGCACCTGTTTTACTTTATCTTCTGTGATATGTGCTACGTCATGCAGAAATGACTAGTTCATCAAGGTAAGCTTTCAGACTTGTCACTTAGGCCTAAATCTGCCCTTGTGAGTTTTCCCATAGTATCTCAACAGCCTCAGCCAGATGTGTCTCTGGAATTCAGAATCCCACGTGGGCACACATCATGTGAGCTCCAGCGTCCATAAGAGGCGGCAGGACCCAAGTCTGCTGAAGGTCTCTATGAAGGTGAGGCTGAAACCTCCTGGGGAAGAGGAAGTCCCTGTGAAAGAGCAGACCACGCAGCCAGACAAGGCTGGGAAACAATCACTGCTTGACAGACAAAACTTTTATCACAGAAAGAGTAGGAAGGAAGTGAGAAAAGAGGCATGAGTCCGTGCCTCCGACAGCAGAGGTGGGGGTGGCATGGTGCACGGGTGTCCCACAAAGGCAAACTTTCCAACTTTCCTGAAAGCAGAAATGTGTAGATATAGCTCTCTCCTCCTACTCTGGGGTAATATTTTTTGTAATAAGGGATCAAAACATTTTAATAATGAATACTTTAAATCATCATATCTATTTTCCCAAAAAGCAGTACAGAAAAATATTAGCCTTAAAAGAGGTTTCTTATATTCTCTTTCCCTTCTTTGATCACAATTTGAAGGAATACCAGGCTTTGGGGAACAGCAGCCCATTGCAAAGTTCTGGCAGTTGTTTCCAACCTGGACTCCCGGAGAGAACAGAGCCCTCAGGCATCGACGTCTGTAATGAATTAGCCATTCTCCCATCCACCTACAATGGGTCTACCCACTGCCAGGCAGAACAGTTCTCCAGGGGTCTCTTATGTCTCTCACATGTACTGAGCAGGAAGTACTGACGATCATTGGTCCACACTATATTTTCAGGGTATCTGTAGGGCAAACAGCCTGGAAGACAGAGATTGTGTGAAAAGAGGATGCTACAGCCCTCAGCAAAGATCTGGGTTCCTGACCTAGAATATTCCATAGGCATGCGTTATGGATCAGGCTGCAACCCCCTGTGGGGAAGGGGAACTGGGAACTGATGCAAGAAATGCTGGGCTTTGACTACTGTTACTGCTCTGATCAGGAGAGCCCTTGGCTCTGGCTGGGAACCTCATATCTTCTGCCAGCATCCATAAAACCCTTGCATGGTAGCATGCAAGCAGAGTAACACTTCAGTCTTCACTGTTCTTGATAGTATCATTCTTGAGAGAACTGAAAAAAAAAAAAAATCAATCATTCTTTAGTATTTTCTGATTCAGGAGAGAACCCAGCTGACAAAGTCTTTGTGTTAAAAATCAAAAATGAGAATAAAAATCTCAGTACAGACACAGTGAAATAGTGTCCACCTCTACCACTTCTCAAATGTAAAGGTTTTAAATATTCTATGTATTTCCTTCTTCCCACTGCCCCTTTAAGGATTTTTACTTGGTAAGACTGGCGTGGGCACAAACCACCAATTCTGTTTAATGATGAGCTACTGACCGATTACAAAGAATACCTAAGTGCCACAAGTTTCTCCAAAGCCAAGTTGTGGTTTATGAAAATGGAGAAAGAAGTCAACTCTTCCTAAAAAGCTCAGAAACCACAGTTACCAAAACAGAAATGGATTAAAGAGAACTACTGAAATATGTTTGCCATTCTCTCAGTTTATACTGAAAGAGTCTTCTCCTGCAGCAGGGCTCCTCCATTTCAATGCCCATAGTGCTGCCTGCCTTTAAGGGGACCATTTCCTTCTCAACAGGAAAAGGAGCATTTCACTAGGAAAACATGAAGGTTTCAAAGTGCTAACTTAGAAACACATTCCTGAAAACACGGATAGTGACATCTGCACGGGGTTCTTCAGAAGGCAAAGGGAGTTTCCAAGAGCAGGAAGGCTGGGGCGGTGGAGGACCTGGGGAGAATGACAGGCAGGGGACAGAAGATGCATTTGCCTAAGGAAGAGGGAATGCAGCTCTAAAAAGCATCAACAGTCCTGCTTAGGAAGGCGCAGTCACATTTCAGGGGAAGACCCCACAGGGTTCACGGTGGTGGGGAAAACAAACGTGACGTCACAGCACTGGCTGTCTACGTGTGCACTTCACAGAATTTTTGTATAAGATGTAACAAATCAGCAGTCCAGGCTGCTTCTGATTCAAACTGTGATCCAGTCTTCTCCAATAGTAGACTCTATGCTCCATGCGTATTAAGAACTTTCTGGCATCAGAAGAGCACAAACATTTCAGAAAGGCGGGAGGGGGCGAGGGCCTTAACTGTTCGAACTCAGCCACCAGCTGCACCAGTCCCCAGAGAACTCCTGTGTCTAACACATTCCCTGCACAGCACAGACGGGTCAGGCCGTGGGCAGTGCCAGCGACACACGTGCCCCATCCCAGGTTCTTGGAGCACCGAGTGCAATTTAAAATTTCAAGGGACAGAGCCAGGAAAACGGTATGGAGAAACAACGGCTGATCTGAAATGACTAAATCTTCCAAATACCAAGATATCAGACTATAACTATATGAAATCAGAATCAAAGCAGAAGTTTGCACTGGAATCAAAAAATTTTTAAACCTCATTTGCAAGGTCTCTGAGCAGGAGCTCACACGTTAGTGAAAGGATCTTTCATGGCAGTCTGGGAAACAACAGTGCAGCATAAGTCTAGAACAGCTGTCCTGGGCAAAAGTGTTTGAAAATGTTAATAAAGACAGAAGGAAATATTGTAATCTGTATATTATAGGGAAATCTCTGTTCAAATAAATGCCATAGTTATTCCTTAAGCACCAGAGAGGGAAGATTCCACAGAAACATAGTGTTTGGTTCCAAATGAGCACATTGGGGCGGGGTGGGGAATGCAGAGAAGCAAATGCTTGTGGCCATCACCATAATTCGCAGGGCTGGACAAGGAGGCCCTTGCTGCCCACTGGGAAAATTCTGACATGCACTCATGGTTTGGGCTGGGGACACCCAAGGACTAGGACACTAGCTGCTCTCCAGGAATATCCAGCCAAGTAAGCAGGGAAAGACCCATTAATAACCATAACACAGCGTGAGGAGTGCCACGGGGAAATCTGGGCCGGGGCCCTCATAGACACCAAGTGACTCCCGCGTCACTTGGCTTTCTGGAGGAGGCAGCGTCCGCCATGGGCTGATGTCACCTCTGCAGATATCTTCCCCACTTCCCCACCTCCCCACGCTCAGGCTGGTGTGGGCCACCACTGTACACTCTCTGGCACCATGCACGACACAACACACCGATTCACCAGTGACTCCACCATTCCATGACACGAAAGAACCTCAGAATCGTGAGATTGATTTGATCCAGGTCATATCAATGGTAAACTCTTTTGTGACAAACAGCACTCAAGACCTGAGTGGCTGGAACAGAATATGAGAAAATCAGTAAGGGATGTGTGTGCAGACACTTGGGAGGCAGGACCAGGGACTAATGGCAAGGAAGGCTTGCAGAGGGACAGCAATCACGTGAATGACCAGCACAGGACACTTTGCCACTCTATGGACAGACCTAGGTTCCAAAGCTGGTACTGCCATTATTAATTTATCTATATATCTATTTTATTTATCTATTTGTTTATCTGGAAAATAAAAGAAAGGATGCTACTTCCTAGTTAGAGACTGTGGTGAAAAGGAAGAGAATGAGCGCCCCCCAGAGGCTGCTACACAGTGGGTGTGATGAGCCCTTGCTGGGTCATCTACAACTGAAACTTGGCCAAGTAACTTAAACTCTCCTCAGATCAAAGTCATTATCCATCGCCTGGGCCACTGCGAGATTTAAGTGAGCTAACAGGTGTAAAGCACATGACCATGACGGAGTACCATAAGCAGCTGGTAAATGAAGCCCTCATTGCTGGCTGTATTTGAGAGTCAGACCCACCTCTGTTTCTAGGGCTAGATCACCACTAACGAGCCATTTTCTTACCAAAAGAGAGCCACTAACTTAGGTCAAAAAGGAAAATTTACGAAGATATTAAGTGGATCTCATACTTGTAAAAGGAAAGAAAAAAGGTTATTAAATTCAATGTGGTTTCCTGGTTTGAATTCTGGAACAGAAAAAGAGCATTAGTGGAAAAACTGGTGAAATCTATATGAAGTCTGTAGTGTCACTACCAGTACTATACCACCACTTTTTTTTTTTCTTTTTTTTTTTTTTTAATAAAAAGTACAATGATTCTCCAAGGTATTTACAGGAGGAGAAAACAGGTAAAGGATCCATGGAAATTTGTACTATCTTCATAATTTTAAACTATCCCAAATTAAAAATTTTATCTTAAGTAATAGATAAGAAAAAATCCAAGTAAACTTTTTCATCACTGCAAAACTAAAGGTCTTTTGAAATTATGATCATATACCTGAAAGCATTCAAAACTCATTAAGGAAAACTTTGGTTCTTTCGATGCCAAGAAAAGATGTGTGAAAGTTCCATTTTTTTAAAAATCACGTATAGCCAGGTGCAGGGGCACACACCTGTAACCCCAGCCACTCAGGAGGTTGAGGCAGGAGGGCTGCAAGTTTGAGGCCAGCCTTGGCACCTTCATGAGATCTTGTATTAAAATAAAAAAATAGAAAGGGCTGGGGGTGTAGTTCAGTGGTAAAGCACCTGAGTTCAATCCCCGGCTCCAGGGAGAAAAAATTCACCTGCAGCACCCACTGAGCAACAGGTGGTGGTTCATGGCTACTCCCGAAACAGAGTTTTAAGATACAAGGGCTTTTCCAAATAGACTAGTGTGGGTTTTAGATCAGAGGTGAACAGATGTCTTTTGTAAAGGACCAAACAGGAAGCACTTCAGGCTTTGCTGGCCATGGGGTCTCTCTCACAACTACTCCACTATGTCTTCGTGGTAGGGCAACAGCAGCCACAGACAAAGCACAAAGGCCTGCGTGTGGCTGTACTCCAATAAAACTTTATTTACAAAGACAGGCAGCCATGGGCCCCAGCATTCACCCATGGATTAGAAGGACCAGATGAGAATCTGTTTGGTGGGGGTGGAAGAGATGAAGACAACATGGTTAACGCCCCCAAACTCTCCTGGATCCTCACTCACCCAGTGGCAGGGACCCCAGGTGTGAATCAACAGCTCACCTGCAAATACTCAGTGCTTTACTGGGGCAAAAGCATTCTTTGCTCCCCATCACCTCTCAGGCAGAAGGGAGCTGGCCAACCCAGCCAGCCAGCTCATGAAAGTAATTATTTGTTAACCCTTGAGTTAAAAAAACAATCTTTTCCAGGAGGTATGTGGTCAGGTGGAGGAGAAGCAGCATGCAAGAAATCCCTGGTGAGACATCATTACCCTACGTACGTGTATGGTTACACGAATGGTGCGAATCTACATCGTGCACAACCATAGAAGTGAAATGATGTACCCCATTTGTGTACAAAGAATCAAAATGCAGTCTGTAAAAAATTAAAAGATAAATTTAAAAAAAAGAAAAAAGAAATCCCTGGTGACTTGTGCAGAAGGGCATGGCTACAGACGAGAGTCCTCCACCTGTGGGATGCTGAGGCTCCCAGCTCCAAGGTGGCTTTCCTCCTTAAGCACAAAAGGACACGGCTACCTCATCAACTGACATCTTAAAAAGTTCACTCCCAGGGCGAGCATTTTTGGTTTTGCCAGAAGACATTGACTTAGAATTGTCTCTCTGACCCATCTCCCCCTCAGCTACTACTCCTTGAATCCCATTTTTCTTCCTTCCAGGTGAACTGTCATGGAATCAGGTAAGAAGGTTGAACTTGAAGCTAAACAGAAAAGGAACTATAACTTCCTTTCATGAAAATTATGGGGCTTTAAAGATCTGAGGACTACAGGGTCACTGTTTTCTTATATGGGAAAGAAAAGCATCTAAAGTGAGGGCTGAGGATACAAATGGAGACACGCACAGATGAGAGCAGCACCAAACTGCTCAGGTTAGAGAAATTCTGGGGTTATTTACCCAGCTGATGGATGGGTTGCCTGTTGGGACAGGACAGTCACCCATCCTGCTCAAAATAATTCACAGACTTGGCTGGATCCCAGGGGGATCCCTGGGTCCTGGCCAGGTGGTACCTAAGGGTCCTTTCTCAGGGACTCCCAAGGAGACCAGGAGAGGTGGTCACACTGAGCCCCTCCAATCACTGCTAAAAACATCACCAGGTAGGGCTTCTCTCAGACTTCAGAGGCAATGTCCCTGAGCTACTGCGATTATGCAGCTGATGAACCAGGAAGTTGGGGTCAAGTTAAACTAAGAAGATCAAATTAGGCTCTCAGGGAAAGGAAAATCCCAACAGGTAAGCATGCAGGGGAGCAGGGATTGGGTTTATTACATGCAGCATGTTGAAACTTCACCCGATCCAGGGGGGGAGGCATATTATTCCCTTTACAGATAATCTTGCTAAGTCTTGGTTTGCTTAAATAACTTACATACTGTCTCCAAGGATTTAAGAAGCAGAATGAGGATGCAAAGCCAGGCCTGTTTGACTCAAAATCAACACTTTACCAGTCTCAATTGCCTCCTCAACTTACAGAGAAAGCTCATGAGGCCCCTGCTTTACTTAGATATGGAGACAGAGCCAAATGATTCTTGAAAAGAAAATAAATTCCAATAATGGCATCAAGTAAAAAAAAAAAATCTTTACTATAATACCAAAAATGACTGAAATAAAAAAGTATACAAAAACAAAACTACAAGACAAAAGCAAGCTAATTCTCTTTGAAGTATTAAGTAGTAGGTAAGCTACTATGAAATTCAGATCTGTACCTTTATTTTAGACGGTCAAATTTTCATCATGAGACTTTATAGAAAGTTATACAGATAATCAATATTTGGCTTAAAAATAAAACCTACGAATAATTAAATAAATAAATAAATAAATAAATAAATAAAACCTACGAATTCTAGAATCTGCAGTTATAGCCCAGCAAAGGAAGTTTAGGCCACATCTAAGTGCCAAGTAAGTAACACAAATACCAGAATCACCCTAGTCAGTCACAATGCTTGTGTATCACAGGAGGTAAGGATGCCAGGCAGCAGGAAGGTCATAGTTTCTATGCAAAGCTAGAGAGAAGAATTCAAGGAAATGTACAGGTGGAAGTTGTACCCCTAAGAGGGCTGTGAGTACACATTTATACACGGGCACTGTGATTAGCTTCAAGAGCTTTACTGAGGCCAAAGGGAGACAACTGAACATTGTATTCCTCATTAGAAGATTATGATGCAGCTCTACTTGCAAATAGCAAATTTCCAAGTCTCTCAGCTCCACTGGGAGGCAAGACACCCTCCTCCCCAATTCTCAGTCAAGGTACTGGCTGATGAAAAACCAGCTTCAAGTGGTTACTCCCCACAGGTAATCACACACCACAGCCACATGGCCAATGAAGAGTCAGTCCCTCTTCGAAACAAGGGCAGCAACCAGCTAAAGGCCATGCTAGTCACACTAGGTTTCACAATCAAAGAAGTCAGGGTGGGGAGAAGACCTACAATTTGAATGACCACCCATATCCATCTAGACAATTTCAACCTCTACAGTAAAATGATTTTAAGAAAACTATAAGTCACTGGGGCAAAAAGGGCAGGGGTCAAATTCTACCTACATCCCCGAGTAGCTAGGACAAGCTTCCTGTGCCCTTTGTGCCCTGGTTTCCCTATCTTTAAAAATGAAGACACATCTATCTGACCAGGTTGGTGTGAGCACAGCTAACGAAGTCCAGTGGCCCACAGTACCTAGTGCTCCATGGTCTCCGATCATAAGAAAGGCAAGACGGTAACTAATCAAACCTTGTCTGTAGTCTCAAACCACCAGCCTCTCGTCTCCAGTCCCACAGGAGGTGTAGAAAGGAGCGAATGTCTGAACAGAAGTTAAAAGGCTGCTATGGGCTCAGAGCAAGTTGACATGCAACCCCTGACCACTTGATTCCTGTTCCTCCTTAGACTTCACCTTGGACTCCAGTCTCTCCGAGTCCACCCAGAGATTCGGGTGGATTGCTCACTTCAGTATGGGAGCAGGTGTTGGTCCCAATTCCTTCTTTACAGTACCTACTAGTAGACAGTACACCCTTCCCAAGGAAACACTGGTCCTGCTAGAGGTCTCAGTCTATGGAACCCGCCACACATCCTGTAACCAGGGCAGGCTTAGGGTAAACGGAGCAAAGTTGCTAGCCTTATTAGGAAATGACCTCCCCATGAGCCACTAAAGATACTGGAAATTCCATGATGGGCAATTCATTCCTTTGGTTTAAGTATGACCTTCTCCTGATCTCTTTCTAAATTTACATAGCTTCCCTCCCTCTATTACAAAAACAATATGTGTTTTAGTTGTGAGCAAGAAAACTAACATGCAAAAAATAAATTCCTTATTTTCTTTTTGAAATAATCATCACAGTAGTATGGTAAAAATACCAAGTACCAATTTCTAAGATGATCTGATTGCCCTGGTTCAACAGCACTGAAATCAGAGTGCACAGGTGGGGTTGGGAGTGTGGCTCAGTGATGGAAGCCCCGCTTTGGACCCCCAACACCAAACAGCAAAACATGAAAATGAAAGTAGACCCAGCTGAGAAGGCCTCCAGGAGACAGAAGAATGAAAGGTGAAGAGGAAGAAAGTGAAGACTACATGACCACTGACCTGTAATTTCTAGAAACGTGCCAAATTCCTCAGAAATCTGTTAAGAAACTGTTTAAAATGATTGCCTTTCTGAATTTCAGACAGATCATTCATGATTTATTGTGTTACACACCAAGCCACGAATCATATTTAAGGGGTACTTTGGCATCTCCCTGCAAAATTCATCATCATGTAAAAAAGAAGTCTTGGAGCAATAATCAAGTAATTTGAAATGCCAAGCAAGTGCCTCTGGGAAACCTCAAAACTTCCTTTAAATATGCCCAATTTAAAGGATGCAAGTGATTTCATTGACAAGAATAAAAATGGTGACTAGTAGGGGCACACAAAGTATGTGAATAACATGCACAAGGCTGTGTCTATGGGAAGAAGAGTTGAATTATCTGGTGATTTTAAACAACATCGGGCTGGGGGTACAGCTCAGTGGTAGAGAATATACTTTGCATGCACGAGGTCCAGCAGCTAATAAATAACCGCCTAACGTCCATTCTGGGTAGACATGATCTCTGCAGCACACACTGGCTGTGGGTAATAGCTGGGAATAGACGTTTTGGGAATATCTTAATGTTCAGGATAAACACAGCCAAGACTCTCAGGGGATAGAAAGAAAAACATTCCCTCCTGAGCCACTAGGCCCAGAGTGGCATGCACCTCAGGGTACCCACATCTCCAGCTAGAAAGAGCTGTTCTAACGTGCTGCCATCTTGAATATGGTAGAAAGGGAAGTGTGCCTTTTCATTTGAAATCTGCAGAGGAAGTAGAGAGCAATGCCTGATATTTTTTTAAAAGAGATTTTCTCTTGTGGCAGGGAACCTAAAAGGATTACTTGTCAAGGACCTGGCTCCATCAATTACAATTGAAGAAAACCTGTTTAGAGAAAACTGCTTTATTGGGTGGGGGGTGGAAATCACTTTGGAACATTTGAAATACCTTGACCTATGATGTAATGTCCTCCAAGGAAACTGAGCTAGCAATTCTTCACTGGCAACGAAGTCACCCATCACCTTACTGAGTGCACAGGTAAGTAATAACTCCAGATTGACTGACTGCAATGAATAACACCCACAAGTCATAAACATCAGCAGAAACCCAAGAAAGCCAATTCTGCCTGTTGTTTTCCACCTGCCAGAGGCCAGAGCTCTATTTGCACAGTGCTTCTAATAGAATCTCAGCTACTGTAGGTTTTCCTCTGCAAATGTGCTTTCCAGTGGCAGAGGCTGTGGCATTTCTATACAACTGGGAGACAGGGGTCCCCTGTGATCCACATGTATTTGGACTCCATTCCTCAGGACCTGAGATAAAGCGAGTGTTGGTTTTGGAACATACAGTCAACCACCCTGATTGAAAACCAGGTGGCATAGGTAGTTTCCTTTTCAAAGCCCTGAGAAAAGTTTTATAGACTCCATAGCAACTTTAGAACAATCAGCATTTATTAAGAACCCATTGTGCCAATACTCTATAGTTGGCAGACCAAGATAAAGGATGAGTAAAAGAGCACACGCACGACAAAAAGTAAACTTATAAATGCTAAGGAAACGAAAATGCTGTAAAGAGAATATGATAAGACATTCTTCAGCATTCCTGGAGGAAAACGTTTTAATATGTCTTTGTAAGGGAAGAAAGACGACAGACTAGAAACCAACCATAGGGGCCTAAGAGACATGCAATGATATTCAGAAAGAAATGTGCTTTCTAAAAGGGAAACAATTTTTATAAATACATGAGAAATTAGTTATTAATAACTATGTCAATATCACAGAAGAAAGTTCAAAGCATATACGATCCAAAGATCAAATTCCTACCATTGAGAATTCTGTGATCAAGTTTGAACTAAGGGAAAGATTAAATACACAGATGCATACGTACAAATATTAAATAATACTAAAAGGCAAATATTAACTAATGCTCAAAGGCAGTATTTCTTAATGCCAAATAATGAGTGTTTTTAGAAAATGAATATTCTCACGCGGAAGGTAAAACCATTGATTTCAAAGTAGAGAATAGTGACTACTAGAGACTGGGGGAGCTGGGCATGGTGCGCACACCTATTATCTCAGTGGCTAGGGAGGCTGAGGCAGGAGGATTGTGAGTTCGAAGCCAGCTAGTGAGGTCTTAAGCAACCCAATAAGACCCTGTATGTAAATAAAATACATAAAAAGGACTGGGGATGTTGCTTCATGGTTAAGCACCCCTGGGTTTAATCCCCAGTACCAAAAGATAAAGAGAGAGACAGAGAGAGACAGACAGATACACATACACACACACACACACACACACACACACACACACACACAGGGAAGTGGGTGGGAGGGGTGGAGAGAGGTGGTCAATGTGCGCAGGGGTACAGGTAGACAAGAGGAATAACTTCTAATGTGTCACTGCACAGTAGGGTAACTGGTCAACAACTGGTTTTATGTTTCAAAATCACTAGTACAGTCGATCTGGAATGTTCCCAAAACAAAGAAATGATAAATGTTTAAGATAGATGACAGACATGCTCATTACTCTGATCCAATTGTTATACAGTATATAAATGTATTAAAATGTCACACCATATCCCACAAAGATATATAATTGTGTCTATTAAAAATTTTTAAAAAAACAGAGAAAGAAATCACTTATCCTAATTACAGTCATTGGAAAAGTTGTCCCCTAATTAACACATGCTAGAACCAGGCAGGGAGGGAGATGCAACAGTCCCCAGGCTCACCCATAACCTTAACCTGGGAAGTTGCTAGAAGCACAAGCTTTAAGACCTTTTCTCAGACCTACTGAATCATCAGCTCTGAGGTGGAGCCCAGAGAGTTATTTTTATCTATTTTTTTGTGTTCTTAAAAGCAGACCCAGGACCTCATGCATACTGAACACACACTCTACCACTGAGCTGCATCCCCAGCCCAGGATACGGATTTTAATAAGCCCTACAGGTGATTCTGAGATGTGTTCAAATTTGAGGAATAGTCATCTCTACACCAAAGATAAATCTGGGCTGATACTCTCACAAATAAATCCTTTAAAACACACGCCAGAAGCAATCAAATGCTTAAGAGCAACAGAAATGCATTTCGTCCACTGCATAAGGAAAGTCAGGTTCTTGAAATAGGAGCAATTCCACATGGTAACAGAACCTCCCTTCCAGACTCCCTTCCACTACTCCCCACCGGCCCCTTTTGGCCTCTCAAAGCTGGAGTGCTTGTCATGACATTTTCAAGTGTGTATGAACAGGAAGCTGGGGAATTCACTCCTCATTTGATTTATGACCAAAAACATCAAGCTCTTCTTGTTTCAGGCCCAGACGTGTTGTGAATTCAACGCCATCCTATGGTTCATAATGTCACTTTTCTGTAGAGTCACTACGGAAGAAAGATGACTAAACTGTTCTCCACTGACTGAGATACACACTTACTGAAAGAAATAATTAGGGATCTGGTTTTCACTAAAACACATACAAGGCTAAATTCCACCTCCAGTGCAGCCAGGATCATAGTTTCTGAGTTCTGTGCAACTGATGTTACAGTTGCTGGTAGTGCTAAAGCGAAAGAGATTTTTTAAATTGTGGATAAAGAGTAGTAAAGGTGACAAGAACATTTGTGAAATACATAATTTAAATTCACCATAAACAATCTTTGGCATATAAAATAAACATATATGACTCTCTTGGGGTGAGGAGAGACATGCTCCTCTAGAGAATTCGTTTCCATACTTGGAGTTTCACTGTGATTTTAGGTAAGCTTTTCAGAATCTTCAGGTCACCCCAAAATTTCAAGATGCCAGACTTTCCTGGTCTCTTAATACTTAATAAGTTCATAATGATTTCATGTGAATCCAGCTGTAACTATAAAAAGCCAAGTAATGTGAGGAACACTTTCCAATCCATTTAAAGTCCCAAGAATGCCCAGCTGGGGTCAGATGACATCATTATCTATAATTTATTTTAAGCAACTTTGGTTTAAAAATTTTTTAATACTCTCCGGGTGAATTATAAATATATTTTTGGATGTAACTTGATTGACTGATCAAGTAATGTCTTATAATTGTTACTGAAGTTGTTTTTGTCTTCTCTGAGCATTTGTTTGAAACTAGATGCCCTGTAGAGGTCCTACCCACCCTGAATTTGTACTCATTCTGCTGCCTGAGTCAACGCAGCAAGAAAAAACCTCATGTAATCAAACAAGTCCAAGGTATTTTGTTTGTATCAGTATGATTGTACTAATATACCTGAGCTGATCTGCACATGTCTGGCACTAACTCAAATAGAGGAGACAGTCAGATGTCATTCATCAAGTCTACATTATGCAAGAAGCTAAGGAGTAAAATTGACCAGAATGCTAACATGAAGCTGTCAAAAATTCATATGCCTAAAATATTCCATAGACAATTTTGAAAGACTATCCATCACCATGCATACATTCTCACCTCTCAAAGTCTGCACAGCTAGGGAGACAACATCCCAAGTATGAGAGTAACGATTTCCTTTACATGTTCCCAAACTGCGACAAACTGAACCCGGATCAGATTTGAGGTGGCACCCATTCCCTCTTCTAGACTGGGAACATAGAGACGATATGCAGGAAAGGTACTGATTTACGACCCTTCTCCTCAGGAGCGCCACTGTAGAGGGCAAGGTCCTTGGAGCTAACGGCCTCAGTGCCCACTTGCCAAGTAAGTACCAGAAGACAGTCACAGTGCTCCTTTCCTCAGCACCAAACCCAAGCACAGCAACTTACGTGGTGAACGTCCAGTCCCCACAGCTCCCTCCATCTGCCAGAAGGTGGTTTCTCTCTGGTCCAGGAGGCCCACAGGCAGTTGCAGTTGTGGGCGATGGGGAGGAAAGTGAGTCCTGACTGCCAGTCGGGGTGTCCTCCTTAGGAAGATTAGGACTGTCACCTAGGGGGAAAAGAATAAGTTTCAAACAAACACTCAGAATAAAAAAATAACTCCAATAATAATTACATGGCTTTACTTGATTAATCAATCAAATTATATTCCAAATTACATGTACAATTCAGTCTGAAAATATTTGGGTGTCCTGTCTTTGAAGGGGTGTGTATATGTTTAACCAAAAATGCTTAAAATAAACCATAGGTTACTGTAGTTTGGATCTGAAGTGTCCCCCAAAGTCCTGTGTCTGAAAGACAGCCCCAGACTGTGGTATTATTGGGAGGTGGCAGAACTTTTAGCAGGCAGGACCTTGTAGGAAGTGTTCTGATCTTTGGGGGTGTGCCCTTGGAGGAGGCAGTGGGACCACAGCCCCCACCTCTTCCTCTGGTTCATTCCCAGCTAACAGCTTTCCTCTGTCACATGCTCCCTGTCATCATGACCTGCCTCACCACAAGCCCAAATGCAAAGGGGCCAATGGTTCATGGACTGCAACCTCTAAAACTGTGAACCACAACAAATCTCTTCTCTGTAAAAGTGAATTTACCTCAGGTATTTGTGACAGAGAGAATACCCAGTAAGGAATGAAGAAATCGCAATCATTAAAATCAGACCCAACAGAAGACGAAAGCCTTAACAACCTCCATGACGACTTCCTAACCTATAAGGAGCCCAGGTAAGCACCAGTGACATCAAGGCAGCCCAGGGCAGCAGGCCAGGCCCACACGGTCCAATCTCTCACTGGCTAGTGACCTGTTGGCTCTTTAAGTCAGTCTCAGTCACCACTTAGCACATAATAAATTAAACAACTCTAAAGGGACCTTGTCTTCTGAGTTGGTATCCTGGACTAGGATCTCTAATACCCAATTAATTAAAATCCCAGGAAACTCCCATTACCCTGTGAGCATCAGGAAAGATGGTATATCAAGAATCAGTAAAGCAACACTGGAAGATTTCCTAAATGAGTTGTGTGTTTATGCTTTCACAGAGGACAGACATTTAGTATCATCTGTAGACCTTATGGCCTTGGGTAGAAAATGCAAAAGACAGAAAGGAGAGAGCCCAAGAACAGCTGCTATCCTCCAGAGATGATCTTGCTTTCCAAATGCTCCCAGATACCAAGACATGCACCAGCACTGCACCCAACAGAGCTTGGCTCTTCAGCCCAAGCCACAGCCCCCAGTCAATATTAACTCTGAGTGCCTTACAGAGGTAGCAGTTTCAAGGACAGTAACTTAGCTTCTCTTTTACAGGTGATGGGTCAACAAACTGCTGTGGAAGCACATGATCTCACCATGGAGGTCCCTCGCCCCAGCTCTAGCCCACCCTTCCTTCACTCCAGGGCCTTAGAAACTAAGTGTACATGAATGCTAGGAGCGGCAAAGAACTTTCTTAGATGGATTTCAATTCTCCTAAAAATGAAGCACAAGAGAAATTCCAGGCTCTGGTAAAGCTAGATCTCAAGATGCCTAGTCTTGAAAACTAAGTATAGACAATAAATCCTAGCAACCCCTGAACCAGCTTACTACTAAAGCTGAGAGGGAATCCTAGAAACGGAAATCTAGAAGTTGGACGCAGGGAAGCAGGAGTCAGAGACGGTGGTGATGGCTACTTGTGTGGTGGCTAGGCAGTTTGGAGGAGAAACGTGGGTGAGACCTTATGCAGGAGATTCTGGTAGGGAGTTTTTTGAGCTCTGTTGTAAGTATGCTACAGGGAGGGTGGGGGACAGGTGGAATAAAAGATGAATGAACTATCTCTATGGGCAGATCTTTCCCCCTGGCCTGAGCCCCCATAAAGTCTTGCTCTGTCCTTGTTCACAAACATATAGTCTAGAAACTGTGTGACTGCCCTTTCTGCAACGTCGCTTTTTCCACAGCCCTTCACCACAAACAGGTTTAGTAATTGAAGAAATTCAGCCCCAACAGAAAGGCCAATTTTGAGGTAAATGAATCAAAAACCACTGATAGACCACTGCTATGATCCCTTTTGATTTATTTTGTTTTGGGGATAGAGTTCACTTCAGAACAAACACTGCTTCTTCCCTGTGCTTGGAGAGCTCAACTCTATCCAGTTCTTTTCTGCAAATGAGTCCCAGGCAGCAAGGACTAGAGCTCCAGCCCTCCTGGGCCTTCCCTGCATCCCTCAGACATCATGAGCAACTGTACCCTACAAAACTAAGAGGGTCTCTAATGTAACCCTCATATGAATCTGTAGGATATCTGCCAACTCAGCACTTGCCTAGAAGCAACAAAATATCATCAGTCCTGAAGCAGAGCAGGATCCCCTCAAGAATAAGTGGGACACACGTGTTTCCCCGGCTTCCGGAGGCTGCTTCCTGGCCCCAGTTCCTCTGGGCCACGTTCCCTGACTGTAGGGCAGGGCATGATGTGGCAAACGCAGCCAGAGAGAGTCTGGGACCAGTTTATTCCTTGACTCATTCCTACCAGAAGAAAGCTCTCAACAAGAAACAGGTTCAGGGAACTGGAGACCAAGGGTCTAATGTTACTTTAAAAAGATGCCGAGCTGTTTCCACAATCAGATACAGCAGCTGATTTACATCGCCTCTAATCCATTTCCCAAGCAGACTGACACAGCACAAATTGTCATTCAACATATTGAATCACATTCTATTAAAGTGTATTCTCTCTTCCTGCCAAACAGTGGCAAACGAAACCTTCAAGTGAAAATAATATTGGTAGAAGAGAATATGTTTACACGGACTGAGCAAATGAAGACACCACACTTCCCAAGTGCACGAAACTCCTTCCTCCTCCACGGTTCAGGAATGAGCTTATCTACTGAAGACACTCACTGAATTCTGGGGAGAAGCATTATATACAAAAACCTTAAATGCTTACAATCACTTCTGAAGATTTAGTCACCCCAAATCAGATTACTGCTTTCTAATTAATCCAACAATAAAACTTTTTCAAAAGCTTCTATGTTCCACCATCTCAGGAATGCATTTTAAATCCTATGAAACTAACTCCTAATTGGGAATTAAAGTCAGATAGCCTCATTTCCCACCTATCATTTCCTTTTTTAGTTGTAGATGGACACAATACCTTCATTTTACTTAATTTTTTAAATGTGGTGCTGAGGATCGAACCCAGTGCCTCACACATGCTAGACAAGCGCTCTACCACTGAGCCCCAGCCCCAGCCCCCACCAATCATTTCTTTTGGGTGGTCACAGGACTGCTCCCCTCAGGTGCTACCCTTTACCAGGCATCTGCAGACATCGCCTGTAAGTAAAAACATAGTTGAAGCCCTTGAACAAAAATGGCACTAAAAGACTTCCATTATGAAGAAACTAGAAGAAACAAAACTCATTTGAAAATGACCTAGCACCACGATGACAAAAAAAAAAATGACTCTCCACATCCAGCTTCATTCTCACCTTCTCCACAAACCACCCGCCAAACCACCTTGCAGGTTTCTTCTCTTCTCTGCCACAACTTAAGCAGCGCTGATTTTGCATTTCACTGTGGCATAACAGTTTTGCAACTCCATTTAGTCCGTTTCCGTCATACATTTTTGAGGAAGCCATGCCTGTCCTGGTAATCCCTTAAGAATACACTGCAGTGCCAGGCGCATCAGGAGACTTCAGGAAATACTGTGGACTTTGCCACAAGAAATATCATGAATATGGAAAGCCATTGCCTCTAGGAACCGAGAAGGGAAAAAGACTGAAGAACCTCAAAATATTCTCACAAACTCTGCATGCAGCTTCCAGCCCCCATCCTCCCTCTTCCAAGCCACAAGCATCTCTCACAGTCTTTAGTCACTCAACCAGTGTTTCCTGAGCTTCTGCTTATGTTCCAGACACTCCAGAGATGCTGAGATAGGCAAACCTTCAGTTCCTACCCAGAGGTGCACACAGTATCGCACAGAGGACAGGTAAAGAGAAACAGGCCACAATCTGGTGTTTGCTGTCATGTGATTATCTTGAGGATCTTTCAGACTCAGAAAAAGGAGTTTCAAATCTGACAGTGGAAGGGGTGGAAGACATGTGGGAGTCAAGCAACAGAAATGGGAAAAGTCACTGCCAGACTTTCAAGGTTGAAAGAGAAACAGGAGAGACCATGGCAGATTTCAGAGCCACAGACAGTTGGATTTGGCAGGAGGATAGGGTCAGAGGCAGAAAGTGTGTGTACTGGGAATGTATGAAAGTGGGGAAAGAGCTCTGTCTATAACAGCAGAGCATATGAATTTATTCTGCAGGTGCTGGAGAGTTCCTGAAGGGATTAAGCAGGGAGCAATATGATCCAGAGAATGGGGTCAAGAGATATTCGGGCTTTATAGAGTCATTAGAACTCAATGAACACAGGGAAAAGGTGAGAGAAATTTCAGCTGACTCTCAGGTTCTCATGAAAATCATACAAAAAAGCACAAGAGAGGCCATGGCTTCCATGACAACTACTTGATTTCATTCTTCAGTCAGATTTCCTCCCTCCCCACCGTGGTGCTGGGGATGGAACCCAGGGCCTTCCAGATTTGGGGCAAGCACCTTACCACTGTGCTATACCCCTGTCCCACTTTTGATCTGTTTACGAGTCTAAGCCCATGAACAAGTGCTTTCTTGCCATGATAGACTCAAATGATTTTCAGAAACTGGCAGAAAATTAGATCCAGAGAAGGGAACAAGAACTTCTGTCATATCAAATAATTGAGAGGATGCTTATGCTCTTAATTTCAATACTTTGATAAGCTTTTTAGTTGAACTTTTCTTTTTACTGATGGATGAATCTGTAGACAATCATGCTAAGTGAAATAGGCCAATAACCAAGGTGGGATGTTCTCTCTGATATGTGGATGCTAACACAGAAGGAGGGGTAGGCAGATAGAAGTTCAAAGTTCAGTAGATTAGACAAAGGGTAATGAAGGGAAGAGAGGAATAGGAAAGACAATGAATTAGACATCACTTTCCTATGTTCATATATGAATATACCACCAGTGAAACTCCACATCATGTACAACCTCAAGAATGAGATCCTAATTTGAATAAGTTATACCCTATGTATTACAATATGTCAAATACATTCTACTGTCATGTATATCTAAAAAGCAAAATTTTAAAAATACATATAAGAAACGAAAAAAAAAAAAACTTTTCTAATGATGACAAACTGTTCTCTTGGTCTTCTTGTTATTTCACTTCAGAACTGCTCTTGCATTGCTAGAAAGAACAAAGCTTTATATTTCCCTTCCATTTCATTCATTTCTTGTCTTCTCAAATATATTTTCTAATAGCTAAAAAGTCAGAGGTTGCCCCCATTACTCTTCTTTCACTGAGCCTGAGATATGGGGATGATATGAATCCACAGGTTTCCCCTATCTGCACAATTTCGGGTATGCATTGTCTCCATGACAGCTACTTGATATCATTCTAGTCCATGATCCTCATTCTTAAATACCTGGCTCATGTATTAGCAAAAGTAAGGAAGAAAAGGCCAGAAAAGAGGAAAGAAAAAAAATGCATGAAGAAGAGATCTCACGTATCAGTTGCATTCCGTTTATGCAAGGCTCACAGGCAGACAGCTGCAGGCTGACACTGCAGGTTCCATGTCAAACCAGAATAATCTTATGATGCTTCTAATTATCAAACAGTTAATCACAAGGATCAAAGAAAGATGTACTGAGAACAAAGTTGCTGCACTTATAACAACACAGTAACAGTGTTATGATAAAGCCCAATCAAGCACGTTCCAGCCAAGATGGCAATCAAAGAAGACGCCCACTCCTCCTCCCACATATGCCCAGCAACCCCAAAAGATAAAATGGCATTTTAGGGGCTGGGGCTGTAGTTCAGTGGTAGAGCACTTGCTTTAGCACGTGTGAGGCACTGGGTTCGAGCCTCAGAACCACAAAAAAATAGTTATTGTGTCTGTCTAGAATTAAAATTTTTTAAATGGCATTTTAAAAATACAAAGTGAAAAGTGCACTTAAAATTTGTTTCAAGTCTCTGCAATAGAAGCAACAAGAAATACTCTGAGGAATATTCAGTGGAAGCACACATCAAAGGCTAATGGTTCCAAGTCCCATCAAAACTAGCCAGACATTGAAATCTTGTGGGGGTCTCAGATCCTGAGCTACACCAGGCCTGGGGCAGGAAGGTTAAAATCCTGCTCTCCACAGGGAACCGCGGGCTGGGAGAAGCTCTCCACACTAAACAGAGGCCAAAAATCTGGGATCAGGTGTCCCCTTTGCCTGGGAAATAGGATTTGGTAATTCTATGCCTCCAAACCATGGGATGAGAGTTAGGTGACACGCAGTAAGATGACCTGGTTCTGAATCAAGCACCTGGTAAACTGGTACAGTAACAGCTGGAAGCGGGGGAGGGTCAGGAGTGAGGAGGAGGATCCAGAACACACACAAGCAGCCCTCCTTCACCAAGGACATGGAGACCCAAACTTCTAAGAAATAAAAGGAAACCAAGATAGCCAGCAAACAAAAAATAAGAAAACTTGGACATTATGTGTATGGAGAATGGAACTTGTTTCTTCCAGAAGAAACAGAGAAATATTTTAAAAATCATGACCTAGGTCTCCAAAGAAATTTCGAAAGAATTCAATCTAAAGGATGCAGAGTGCCAAACAGGAGAATAAAGAAAATTCTGCCCGTAAGACGTTACTGTGAAATTTACGAATGTCAAATACAAAGGAAAAAAACCAAAATGCATACAGATATAAAGAGCAGATCATAAAAAAGGAAAGAAAAAGAACCAGACTGACATCAGACTACTCAACAGCAACACTAAGTGCAGAACAAAATTGAAGTAATTTTTTAAAGTATTAAAAGAATTTTGAGCAGAGAACTGTATATTCAAACTGTCAAACTGCCATTCAAATGTGAAGACATAATAAAAATATTATCAGACATAAAAATCCCCAAAGGTCTGACATCCAAAGAACTATATTGGTAACAGTGAGAAAATTCCTCAAGATTTAAATAAAAGAAGCAACATAGAATGTAACTAACATGATAATGTCTATTGTGGTCTTTAAAAAGAAAATAAAGGACAAAAAAAAAAAAAAAAAAAAAAGGAAAGAAAATAACCAGTATAATTCAGAATCAAAATTCTACAAAAATGCCAACGTGGAAATGAAGGCAGGTCAGAGGGAGCTAGAGTTAAGCTTCAGAACTCAACATAGAAATAAGGCGGTAAGACTCAAAGAACAACCACTTCAGAAACAAAAACCAGAATGTATATCACTGGGAAACAGCAGAAGAACATTTGCTTTTTTTAAAAAAGGCAAAAAGGAGAAACAAATCAAAATGCATTAAATGAAAAATGCAAAATGCTAGAAATCCTAACACAACGGTAATTACAATACAGAAAATGGATTAAACTTACCAATTTAGTGACTCTCCCAAATGTATTTCTTAAATTCAATAATATGCTGACGGTAAGAAACATGCTTGAAGTAAAAAAGACAAAGAAAGGTTGAACAATAGAAGATGGATATACTATGGAATTTCAACCGAAAGAAAGTTAATGACCCTAATAAACTACATGAGGGTCATTTATGCAGGTTAAGGGACAAGATGATCAGACAAGAAGATAAACAGCTAATGATACAGCCTCAAGCAGTAAATGACAGGCCTGCAAGGAAAAATGGAAAAACCAACCACTGTAGTTGGACGTTTTAACACACTTTCTCAGACACTAATATCAAGCAAGAAGCAAAATAGCCTCTAACCAGCAAAGCAAAGCTTATCTATTTTGTACACATACACACAACCTCCCAATAAACATGCACACACTTTTTAACAATGCACGGAACATTTTTGCAGGAAAGCTAGACAGTCTTAAATTTGAAAAGAAGAATACTATGCCAATTCTCTTCTCAGGCCAGACTTGCAGAAAAATCAGCAGCTAATAAACAAAATAATGTATTTTACAATTTTCTTACATTGGGCACCTAAATATGGTTAGAAAAAAATCATAACAGAAATTAAGAAATCTTAAAAACATTTCTTCAGATTTGTAAGACAGGTGGAAAAAAACCACCAGAAAACTTTATAGCTTTAAAACAAGAAAGTTTAAGAACATTTTTATGCCATATTTAAATAGACACTTCCTAAATATTGATAGTCAAAGAACAGTCATCATGACTGCTTAAATATTCAAATTAAATTCAGTCAATTTGAACTCTCAATGAAACGAGAATTCGCTGAAATATGGTGTCTATATTTTAGTGTACTCACTCATCAGGGATTACTTGTACACTCTAATTAATACACACAAGTTACTCCATAAAATGAAAAGCTAATATTCTTAACTACTTTTATTATTTTTAGTACATCAAACTTTTAGAGAAAAATCTGTGACATCACTGTGGAAATGGAAGAAAAAATATGATCTGACATATAAAAACTCACTCTCAATACAGAGAAATGAATCTCAAAGAAACATCTATTTCATTTTTGACAGTGACTTCAACCAAAATTAAGCAGACCTTCGCCAGCAGGGGGCGAGCAAGGCAGCTCTGGTTAACACCCACCTCAGCCTGTTCCCTTGAGCCTAGATTCACCTGCCTGTCATCCTGCATTTCTTGTCTTTGCATGGGGCCACCCCGTAATCACCTGTAATCCCTTGCTTATAGAATGTCTCGGCCTTGCCAAGGGGCGAGTTTTCTCTAATGATGCTGTAGCCAAGGACTAAAGCACTAGAAATCTAGGCTTCATTTCTACCTCTGGAGAGGGCTCGGAAGGTAGGGAGGAAAGCTGGCTATACTGTGCACCAAGTAGTACTGCTTCCTAAAATGTGACTAAACCTCAACGACAAACATAACTGGAACAAAGTCTCAGTGGTCAGCAGTCAACAGCTCAGGGAGTGAGGTCTACGGGAAGGGCTGAAACTGGGAGGGGCACATGAAATCTGCAGAAGGCAGAGAGTTTGGTGTCTTTTGCTAACTTATGCAAGTCTGCTTGAAACATAACCTTTGATCTAGGCAGGAGAGAGTCATGCCCCAGTTTTGACAATGTGGCCAATATTATGACATCTACAAAATCTCCTAATGTTACCCAGTACATACAGGGTATTGAGAAAGGACAGCAGCACCTAATGTCAGGAACAGAACCACCAACTCATTTCATATACATTCAGAGAGAATTTCTATTTTGCTAACATAAAGTCTGGGTAGCTAGCTGAATTTTATCAGGTCAAAAACTAGTGCCTAATGCTACCCTGACCAGTGTAACTAGAACATGTCAAATTAGGCTTTTCCCTCCCCAAACTCAAATGCCATTGGATTTGACATTGTAAATAAAACCTAATGTTGAACAGCCATTGTGGAGGTGACCTATATAAAGTTAAATTTGTCATGGAGCTAGCAAGAATCATCACCCAACCTAATTGATGGCATAGGGACCAACAATTGAATTTCAAGATTGATAGAGATCAAAGGACATAGATACCTTCCACTCTTCAAAGATCAGTGGGTGCAAAAGGGTCACCAAGCAGTGCTTCCTAAAATGTGGCTAACCCAGGTACCAGTATACCACTAAACTGTCACACTGGATCAGAACAGTGACACATCTAGCAAGGAATTCTGCTTTTTAACAAGGATATCCAAGGATGTCCTACTTGTCCACGGCCTTGTTCTTCCTTCCCCAAGCTTCAGAGGCACATCATAACATCGTCTGATATTCAAACTATTGCATCTAAGTTTGAACAGTGAAACTACAAGACATGTGATTCCAAGTAAAGGAACATGACCTTCAGAACCGCTTACCATGACTTGCTATTGCTCCAAAGGCAAGACTGCAGCATCACTCAATGTTTTCATTTTGCATCTCATTCTGAGCACTAGCACCACCATAATTATTGACTTGCAGAAAGCAGGGCAGCCAGATACCCACACTTATGGTGAGAATGAGGGAAAACAGGCCAAGGCCATACCCACACCACATCAAAGAACAATCTCTCTACTAGCTGGATGATCTAAGATTGACTTCCTTCAAGAAGCCTATTCTGTGGTTGCTAAACAAGTCAGGCTTGTTTCTTCACATTTCAACCACGCTTGGCTGAACCAGAATGCCATGGAGTCCTATGACCTTCTATAACGAGAAGTTGCAGCCTACAAATGAAATGACAGGTGCCCAGCAGAGCAGTGTGTGAGCAGCATGGCTGAGAAGGGCCATGTCTGATCCAAAAGCCAATTAGCACCTCACCAGCCAAAGAAAACCTGGTATTCCTCTTTCATCCTTCCATGTGCTAGTCAACTTGAACTAAAATGACCTAAGAACCAAGTGAGAGAACTCCCTTTATCAAGCACTATCAACAGGTGGCATCATACAGGTAAGATCTACACAGAGGAAGAGCCCAAAGCCAGACGAAAAATAAAATTGAGAGATGTTCCAGATTTTTCAGGCCAGACTATTCCATCCTCCTCAAACTCTAGGCTGGAGAATTATATGATGTTATCTCATACATTAAATTTTCCTCAAAATGTACCTGCTCTCACATAAACATACAGTTCCTTAATTAAATAAGTTTTTAAATAAAGATAAGTTAAGGGGGGGGAGATCAAAGTTTGGCCTTAAGATTGAACTTTTAAATTTGCAAATGTGCTGGGTATCTTTCTTTAGAAAGTGAATTCAACCCAGAATCCAATCCAATCAAAGGAAGTTCTGTTTTACTGTCCATGGAGTAGCAGGTGGTAAATGATGACTGAAAACAGTTTAGAAAACCTTCCTTCCCTCTTACATTATGGAAAAAGGGAAGGGGTGAGGAAATTAACCCTGCCAACCACCCATTAAGGAAGGAAGCTGACAGTCTCTCAGCAGGAGGAGGTACCTGCAACACAGATTAGAGATGCTAAGTGGAAGGGAGGTTCCCAAAGTCCCTCTTACCCCAGTTCCCACCCTGGGTAGGGGGCAAAGTGTCCCCATTCCTCTCTCTCCATTTTGATCTCATGATATAAGACAAGCCAAAATGGAAACCATAATGAAATTAAACAACATACAGAATAGAGGCAGTCAGTAGGTAGATAAGGATAATTCACTTGTGTGACAGGATTTCTTTATCTGAAATTGTATGTAGGAAGTGGAAATGTGACACCTGGGGCAACAGCCTCTCCTACCTCCAATGCCAAAATCACCAAACCAAAACTACATGCAGATCTGGATCCTCACCAAAACACTGACCAAGAGAAAAAGCAACTCCTGAGCTCTAAATTAAAATGCCACATTAAGTTCTGAAATAACGCAATGAAATTGCCATAAGCTAATAGAGCAAATTTTATTTTCTACTGCCCAAAGATTTAAAACAATTAAGTATAAAGCTTGCCTTAAAAAAGCCACTGGACATCTAAAACATGCCCAAAGTGTATGGTAGGAAAAGCTGATGAGGGAATTGGCTGTGTTATCATCAAACACATGACAAGAAACGTAGACCCCCATCATAAAGTCACAGCAGCAGCTGATGGGCATTGGGTTACAACTCAAGGAGCCACCTCTACTTCTTGCAAAGGTCAAAGGAAAGCAGGAGCAATTCAATTACAAAGCAAGAAAGACCAGTTCAGTTGCAATGTCAATAGAAGTCAAGGGAAATTGCTTTACTCAATAAAGCAGAGAGCAGTTTTATATCATAATCACAGTCCTGGGGCATTATTCAGAGACAGATTTCTGCCTACATCAACAAGCAAAACAATCTAACAATAACATACTGTTATCCTTAGGAAACTGATCCTCAATCAAACTGTCCTCCATAAACTTCTGTGGACACTTTCCACTTTGACAGCTCCAGAAATTGAGAGCACTATGCTCAGAACAAACTCCAGGACGATTCCAACAGTGAGGATGGCTCGAATTCTAGCTTTTTACCTGCCTTCTGCTCCTAGCTGTCCTTCTCACCTAAAGAATGTGAAATAATCAACTGCCAAACTGAGGCGCTAGGAAACAACAAACATGGTGTTAAGCCGGACAACAACCCAAAAAGCCAAATTACATTTTCTTTGAAAGCATACCAAAAATGAAAGTATTATTAAAGCCCTCCTTCTTGATGTCAGGCCCTTGAGCAAACATGAAAGCTCAAATTCTTGAGTATTTACTACATATGGGGGGTTTGCATCCATGAACTCAGTTATTCTTGGCAAAAAATACGTCAAAGTTTTATTGCCCAAACCCTGAGGCTTAGAGGGGGATTTGTCGAGATCGTAAAAGTCATCAAGAGGAGGCCAGGGATTTCAATCCAGGTTAGTTTAAATCCAAACTTAACCACAAATAAGTCTACCATCCAATAAAACTCTTTGCTGCCTAAGTATTTCCTGTAATAGTGATCCTGGAAACGTCAGGACAATGCTACTCAAGAAAGCAGCCTGGGTAAAAGTGACGGATACATCAAGTCTAACAGGAAAGCACTAAGGGCTGGCCACTCTCAATGTGGTGCCAACAGTGACCCTCCAGGTTGACTCGTGCCAGAAAGACACCATACCTGTTCTTTCTACGGCTCTGCTTATATCTTCTAACTGAAAACCTTAAACTTATATCCAACACACCAAGTATGAAGCACGGAGCTAAAGTGAAACTTGTAATTTGCATGCACACAAGTGTATGTATGTTGTCAGTGCATATTTACATGTGTGCATATGCATAACGAGTAATCACTCTAGAAAACAAGAAATGCAGACATATTTTTATAAATCAACAGATTCTCATCCCCTGAAGATATTGTCACAACTGATCGTTTATCCACATTTCTATGCTTATACATGGATTTACACAGTTTTTTCTTTAAAATAAGATTATTTTGACAATTCTGTTTTGTAACTTGCTGTTTTCATTCAAAAGCATACCATGTACATTATTTCTATGGGAACATTTTTGTCATCATTAGGAGACTAAAAGCCTGTGTTTAGTTAGTTAGGAATTTGTGTTTGGCTAGGCTATTGAACTCAAGGTCCTCTTATGAGTACATATGTATAACAGAATGCACAAAATACTATAGAGCTCAGAAAAAAAGAGGAAAGGTCTATACTGACAGAAAAAGAACATGAAATATATCAGATAATCTTTTTCAAAAGGAAGAAAACTGGCTTCTGGGTATAGAAGATGGTAAATAAGGGTTTATAGTCATATTTTCTTTCATATATACATACAAATAACAAGAATTCCAAAAGGGTAGGTAAGAAACTACAGGTTGAACCATGTGAAACTGCTGATAATCATTTCTGATTTACACTGACAGCAGTTTCACATGGTACACTTACTAATTATTAAATCCTGTTTGAATCTCAACAGATTTCAGAAACCATAGCCTGAACTACACAAAATTCTCAATGCTTTACTATTTTTGACCTAAAAACTGAAAAGAAAAAAAAATTTGAAATTATTGACATTAGATACTTTTGGTCCTAAAAGATGGCAATTTTCTATGGCTTAACCTATTATTTTCAGTGGTTTTAGATCTGGTTTGCAGATGCAGGAACTGAGCCCATAGGATGGTATGGAGTCTTTCCATTTTATGTCTTCTAATACTGTTTGATTTGTCAAATCTAGGAAAGTATTATCTATTTAAAAACAATCGTATGAAGAAAAGAGAGGTGCTGGACTGGTGGCACATGCCTGTAACCCCAGCTACTCAGGCAGCTGAGGCAGGAGGATCGCCAAGTTCAAGGCCAGCTTTAGCAACTTAGTGAGACCCTGTCTTAAAATAAAAAGGTTTGGGGATATAGCTCAGTGGTAGAGCACCCCTGGGTGTGATCCCCAGGACCACCCTCACCCCCTCAAAAAAGACAAAGGAAAAAAAGTGTGGGAGGTTTAATAGTAAAATGCAGGATATTGAGGTCACAAATTCCCAACTGTGTTCAATTCTCAACTGTGTTAACAAGCAGCTAACTGAGCCATCCTCACTACAACCAGCCCAAGACCAGATGTGGTTCACTTAGGTAGGTGTGGCATAAGTCACAGTAAAAATACTTGTGTGGTACTGAGTATCACTGAATTAACATGACTCACTTCCTCCCACCTCTCCCATAGAAACGGGCACCTGCTTTCCTCAGGGAGGGCCCGCGTTTGTGACCGTGCCATGGGCCCCATCTTTAAAACCACGCTCACTGCCAATAATCCCTCCTCCTTCCTCTCCTGCCCTAACTGATTTCCTTACAGGAAAGCTGGCCATTTCTTTCTTTCTTTTTTTTTTTTTTTTTTTAATAAAAAAATCTTAGAATTGTTCCTACAATTATGAAAAAGAAATCAACATGAGAATAAAAAAGTGAAACTACATGGTTCCACCTATAGTTGTTCATTTCAAAAAATGCACAGAATCCCCCTCAAAGGTTTCAGAAGAAAATTGAAAATGGTTGCTAACTTCATGGAGGAAGACAGTTCACCACCCTACTTGGGTCTAGCACATCAGCAGGCAGGTTAAGAATCCAGATTCCAGATGGCCTAGGTTCCATCCTGGCTTTGTCATTGACCAGCTGTGAAATATGGAGGAGTCACGGACCTCTCTGTGCCTCAGTAATTACCTACAGGAGTTTTCTGAGGATTGCCCGAGCTTAGTAAACATTGCTAAGAAACAGTATTTGGCATATAGTAGAGTAATATATAACTGTACACTATTCTAACTTTCTGAAGTTTATTCTAACTTTCTGAAGTTTATATTGTGTTTTTACATCAAGAGTGCATCTCTAAAAGAATCAAGACAACAAATGGAAACCCAAATAATCAGTTTCCACTGAGACTCAAAGAGACCAAAAAAAAAAAAAAAAAAAAAATCATGACCATAAATACATTTCAAACTCAAAAAATCATGCTACAAACAGGCACACAGAATACCACAGAAAGCAGAATGAGCATTCAGATGGAGTCAGGCTTCAAAGCTACTACTGGAGCTAATGAAAGCCAACCAGAGACGACTCATGATAAACACAAAGAGGAGCATCCTTATCGCTCACTTCATCTTGCATGACTGCTTTTTCCTTAATAGCTGGTAAGGATGCAGTAAGTGAAAAGTACCCAGCCACGGGTTTGTGTTGTTGTATTCACTGTAGTCCACACTCTGACACAATGGTCATTTTTATCATGGTCCATAAAAGTTTTCTGAGTGATACAAGTCACTTGGAATTGGCCACACTAAAATAATACCTTCCCCATCAAGATTTCTGCTTATCTTCCTGGCTACCAAGAAAATTCTTCAAATCAGTCACTCTTGACAGCCTTAAAAAAATCTTCATTCAGGATAAACAATACTTTGGTTGGTTTGAAAAGATGTTTCTTAGACAGCCCAGCTACCTCCTACGCTGCAAGAGTTTCAAAGAGGGCTATAAAGAGAGTGACAGCTGCTTGAATTCAGAACTAGAAATTAAAATAAAAGCTATTAGAAGCAGGAAAAAAAAAAAAAAGAAACCACTCCACAGGGAGACAGGCTTTAAAGAATTTTTCTCTCTTCTATAAATTCTAGTTACCTGCCATGAACTTATTTTCACCACAGACGCAGTTATGTATTTTTTAAGGCGTTAAATAAGCTTTTTTTTCCCCTCCTCCTGAGAAAGGGGGAAATGTTCATCCCACACAGAAGCATAGTTAAGATTATACAGGAAGTCACAAAAGAAGTTGCCTTTGCTTTGTCACCAGCATTGGGGGGCTGAGCTCCATGGGAGGCTCTGGGAGGTGCTGTGCGGGGAGGCGGGGTACATGGTTTACAGGCATGCCACAACTCCATTACAGCCCTGAAATTTCTGGCTGCCTTTTCTAACCCATTGATCTCATCATTGTAAAAGTGAGTTAAGAAATAATCTGTCTACATGAACTGTCACGATTCAAGTGTGGTCTTGGATTTAACTTCATAATACAATAATTCCATGTCAAGGAATCCAAACATGCTCCCAGGAGATGTCAAGAGGCCTTCACGCTCAGGAAGCTATTATCCACAGCCCACCCATGAAATGTCATGTAAAAAAAGAATGGAGAGAAGAAAGATCTCCAAGCTTAACTAAAAGATGGGATGATGACAGTTCTGTGTCAAGCTGATCAGATATGTCTGTGAAGAAACATCGATAGCTTCAGGATAGCACGAAAATCCAAGCCACCATGAGGTCTTCCTCACGCTTCTCATGCTGCTTGTGTGTCCTGCTAACATGTGGGTGAGGACAGGACAGCATGTTTTCATAAGGGACTTTCTAAAGGTATTTCCTTGGAAACCGAAGTTAGTGAGCACATAGTTGCTCTAAATGTCAGCTGTCCTTCCCTGACTCCAAAGAAACAAGAGTCTCCCAGGGTTGTGGTGGTCTCTGTTTTAAGATGAGCCTATGGATAAATGTGGACGGAGCTGTGAAGATAAGAATAAGCTCTTCCTTTTTTATGGTTATGAAAAATTCTTTCTCCTAAGACGACATAACATTTCAATAATGTGTTAAAATATTTAATATTTCTCTTTCCACTGACTTTCCATTTACATTCTTTATACCAATACTTTTACACTATTTTCACTAACCCTGTTTTCCAAGGCAGTTACATATAAGAGTAAGTGTTGAATACACTAACAAAATACACTTTCTTCTTTGAATGGAAAGATGGTCTGCGAGCTTGAGGGTGGGGGAGCTTACGGCCAAAACGAAGACCTAAGCACAAGGACAGATTCCCCCAAGAGTTAAATGGTGGCTGATGACATCCGTTTTGATACTGCCTTCATTTCCCCATCTAGTCAGTTAAGAGATACTTTAGCATCTCTCCCAGTCATCCATTTTGTTTCCCCTTCCTAGTAGTAATTCCAGCCCACACCTACCTAAGCCTAAATTAACTTAACCAGCCTTTTACCATGGCCTTCCTGATTCCTACAGGCAGGTTAAGTCAGAGTAAGTATTCTTAAATATTATCAAAATGCTGTAATTCTTCTCTGCTGACAAACACTGGGTGGTCCCTGGTCCTTACTCTGAGGTGCTCTAGCTCTGAGAATAACACTGAAGAGCAACAGCTAATATCTGAGTGTTTACTATGGTGCTAAACACCTTAGTTGCCATAACCTCCTCAACCATCCTCAGCAGCAGATACTGACGTTACCTGACCCACATTAAGAGACTAGCTTTAGAGAGCACCATCAACATGCCTGAGTAGAGTAAGAACGCATACTCATCAGCCCGGGATCTCCTCACCCATTCACTCCCTGCTCCCTGTCACTAAGGAAGGTATCGCCCTTCTCATCAGGCTACCTCCTCTTGCCCTCTGCTGTGCCAGGTCTTCTTTTGGGCTAGCTCCCCTCACTTGAAACCTTCCCCAGCCAACCACCCAATGGCTCGGCTCAAGGAAACTGTAAGCCTGACCCTATGCACCACAGCCCTAAGCTCCCTCCACAGAGCTCCGCCCTCTCCTGCAGCCTACCGCCAAGCACCTACTGCCAAGGTGCTTACTTAAGCTGCTTCATATTCTACTGTACAGTGACAAACAAGTATTTTTTAAAATGAACTCCTTGAAGGAGACAGTGTGTGTGGCATGATGGGGAGCTCATAAAAGTCCTTCAGTAGATATTCCATGTTAGTATCCAGTACCATAAAAACCGTTAATAAATGATGGAGGCAGAAAAACTCCAAATAGCTAACAGTATTCCATATTTTAGGATTAAAATTCTACATTCATAAGACCTTAAGGTGGCATGCTTTCTAGTTTTCTATTTGCTTGCTCATGACTCAAAATTGAACCAGACTCATTCAATCCACCTAAGGTAGTAAATTTATATCATCAGCATTATTCTTGACATGTGATATTTCAAAGTTCCAATTTGATATTATTGAGAATAAAAGGACATCTATAGGCAACTTTTTGTCCTGCTCTGATTTTTCTTTTTCTTTTTTCCCCTCTTGTACTGGGGAATTGAACCCAGGAGTGCTTTACCTCTGAGCTATATCCTGTTGCCTATGTATTTATTTAGCTACTGGGGATTGAACCGAGGGGTGCTTAACTACTGAGCTACATCCCCAGCCCTTTTTATTTTTTTTATTTTGAAACAGGGTCCTGCTGGGTTGCTTAGGATCTTACTAAGTTGCTAACGCTGGCCTAGAATTTGCAATCCTCCTGCTTCAGCCTCCTGAGTTGCTGGGACTACAGGTGTGGGCCATTGTGCCTGGCTCCTGCTCTGCTTTTGGAGACTGACCCAGATCAGGATATAATTCTACTTAGAACAAAAGGAAAAGATCACACTTGGTCATTCATCTATCTCTCCCTGAATCCTAGTAAGCATTTTCCTTTTGGCTTATGTCTCTGTACCCTCCTCATGGTATCTGCCACGCTGTAGGACTACAATAACACATGTTCAACAAAATGTGCCGCAGTTAGCACATTCCTGATCCAAATGTTAAAAGTGCCAACCCAACGGTACTCAAGAAAGACCAACACTAGAATAATATTAAATCCTGCCAATTGGCTTGCAAGATAATTTTGTTTTCAGCCCGTGTGAAATCAGACTTTTTAAAGTTGCCTAAATAAGTAAACTGTTATATCATGTACAAAAGAAGATAGGCGCAGAATGCCTAATTATATACAAGAAGATACATATAAAAACTAGTCCTATAAATGCCTAGTTCGGTTTAAAATTAGAACTAGTATAAAGGAAAAGAGAGGAAACTTAATCAAAAATTCAGATGGTAATCCTCTTCTCCACCCCTACCCAAACCATTGCTTATTTTTTTTTTCCTGCTGTGAAAGAAAAATAGCAAAGATCACGTTCTTCTTATATGACCCTCATGGACTTTCCTCATATTTGAGGAAATTACAACAAACACAACAGTCTCTTTTCATAAAAGGTAAGTAAGGAAGGTAGTAAGGGGTAGGCAAAGGAAATAAAAACACAGAAGGGGAATCTGAGAATGAAACAAAAGCAAACCCTGGATTTTGAGTCATCTTCTTATCACTGAGCAGCCTACCATCCATTTGGCAATTTCACAACTGATTTAGACAAATCTACTCAGCTTTGACATTCATGAGGTTACTAAATGCTTCAAGAACAGGAGCAATATGGAATCCACATAATAATACAAAAATCTCAGTATAGCTTTAATAGCTGCTTTTATTAAGGAAGCTAGCTAGATGCTATATTCATTGTGGTTCACGTTAATCATCAATAAGGATCTTAAGTAACTAGAATTTTAAGTTCTTTTCCAAGAAGTTTAAATCAATCTTACGCAACATAACTAATGAGCATGCACAGTATCGATAAGTGCACCCAAACCAGTTGAAGTTCTTATAATGATACTAAGTATCTTGAGTTAAACTGGTCATCTCTCAAATGGGGATGGGACTCAGTGAAGCAGAATAAAATCATGCCTAACAGCCAAGGTTTTGTCTGTTTCAGAATGATGCTTGTTTTAGGGTTCCAGGCCTGTCCCATTGTAGCTTATGTTAACAGGCTTGCGGACTGTTCACAGTAACTTTTTGATTTGCTTGAATGTTAAACTAATTCTGAGTGTTTTCTAAGACTGGCTGTTTGGTACATCACATAGTTACATACTTAATGCTGAAGAAATAGCATAACATACACCACTTCACTCGAAGGTCACATGTGTGACCAAATCACAGGGCTGAGGATACTCTCCAGTCATGCATTCAGTTCCTCAAAACCTGGCAGATAATCTGTCAAACTTTTAAGCAAAAGCTCTTTGTCCTGGATTGTACTGAGTCATATAGGGGACAGGGACACAGCTGCATTTAAATTTCCTATCAGACTGACATAAAGTAGAAAATTTTGGAAAAATTATCAAAGTTGGCCATAATGCACATTTTAACTCAAACTAGATATACATGGGAAGAGACTCTACCATGATAAATAAGAAAAAATACTACGAAAGATTACACTTTTTGAAATGTTTAAGTAGTGTTGAAATTAGGTGATTAGGGCTACTCAAAAAAAATTGTCTTGGTAATAAGAATATATTTCTTTTTTGAGGAGGCAGAGATTTTAATATGCTAATATTTAATAACACAAATCATTTTTTAGTATCTCTTCCCTGTATGCTTTTTTTCAGAAAGTATATTCTCCATCTCTCTCCATTTATTTCCCATGATTTTTTAAAGAGGCAAAATAGGAAAGCCTGTGGCAAAACATAGACCCTGACTTGCTCTCTCTCTGAAATACCTCTTTTTACACAACTTGAGTTTCATTAAAGCTTAACTAAAAGGTGGGGTGATAATTTTTTGTTTTTAATTGTTTTAAATTATCTTATGATTCCAAAAGAAAATAAAATCCCTCCATGATTAAACTTATGGGTTTCCCTGATTCTGACAATTACACACACATACACACAAAAAATAAAAATCAAGACTGCAATCAAGGATTAATATAAAGACAGAAGTTTTTCATAAAATACAAAATGCATGATCAAACATCACCAAATAATTAAAATAAAAACAGATTAAAGGAATCCAGTGTATGATGATCTTTTTTTTCCCTTTAAAACCAAACAGTTTTTAAAAGACCATTATATCAGGTATGGAAGCTACAAAGGGAAAAAGAAAAGGGGGTGGGGTGGAGGTAGTTCCATGAAAACAGAGGAGAGATCAGTGGAATCCAGGAAGGGGAGTGAGAGAGGAGAGAGGTAGCAGGAGGAGCGAGAAAGGAAGAAGAATGGAATGAATCTGACCGCACTTTTCCTATGTCCCCATGTGGATACACCACAGTGAATCTCACTTTCATGTACATCCACAAGGCACTAATTAAAAAAAAAAAAAAAAAAACTAAATAGAAAAACTAAAAATTTTTTAAAAATTAAATACAGAAAAGGGAATAGGGTGAGGGAGGAGGAAGAGAGAGAAAAGGCAAGTATTAGGGACTGAATTAGAGGAAATTATATTCCATGCTTGCATAATTATGTCAAAATGAACCCTAATATTATGTATAACAAAAATGAATTTAAAAAAAATAAAACATGGGGAAAAAAAGGGACTGTTATAGTGGGGTATAGCTCAGTGATAGAGCACTTGCTTAGCATAAGCAAGGCCCTGGTTGAATCTTCAGCATCGCAAAGAAGGGGAGAAAATTATCACCTAAAAAATAGAAAAGAAAATAAAGCTATGACTGTATGCCATCTTAATTTTTTCACAAAATGTGTTGAATACAGATTTATTTCAGCCATTAATAATCATTTAATAAGCCAGCAACCAAAATACCAGCACCTCCCTAAATATGATTGAATATTCCTTAGAACGCCAAAAAAAAAAAAAAAAAAAGTAGACATGATTTTAAGATAAATGTTTTTGGGTATCTCCTTTCATCTCCTTTATGAAATAATCAATTCTGGTTTGCTCAGGGGTGAATGAGCCAATTTAGATCTGATTCCATTTCTTCTGGATTTCTTTTTCCCCTCCCACCTTCTGACATTTGCTTATTTCACTATTTATTAACACTTCAACCAAAGAATAGATGAGATGCAAAAGAAGGTGAAATTCAAACCAGTCAGTTTTATTCCTTATTAGCAACTCTGTTGAGAAAGAATGAAAGACAGAAAAAGACCAAAAAAAAAAAAAAAAAAAAAAAGCTAGGATCAGAAACAGAAACTAATGTCCGAAAAGAAGTTCTGAAATAAAACAATTTTAATGATTCAAGCCCTTCCTCAGGAAAATAAGTATCTGACTATAAAACTAATATTTGTCTCATACGTGCCTGCTGTAAGCCATTTAAAAGAACATCAGGTCTCAGTCCCCCAGTGTTACTACAGGGGACATGGGGACATTCTGGGTCTCTCTGCAGATACTTCTGAGTCACTTCCTTGCATGAAACTTTGTATATTAACTCTTTAGATATTTGAATTTGTAGCTACTTGTGATTCACATTCTCATTCCCTTCTTCTCTTTGAAAATCATCCCACACTTCCAAACCATTATAACCTCAGGGATTCAAAAGGAGAATAAATGAAAGATAGTTTTTAAAAGAAAAGGGGGGCGTTGGCAAGTGTCATATTCAGGAAGTGACCTCAAAGTGGGAGAAGCCCCATGACAAGAGTCAGTTTCATGCATGCAGGTGAAAACTCAGGCTTTCAGACAGGATCCTCTTGTTCTTGCAGCAAGAACTACACGATTACAAATCACCAACTGTGGCCTCTACGTGGCTCAGTCTTGTTTGGGATGGAACATGGAAAATTCATATTTCCAGGCCCTCTTTAAGAACTGGGTGATCTGGCATTACTGAGACTGTGTGGAGACAAAGCAATTAGTTGGAACATGGACCTTTGGATGGGTCCTGAGAACTACTATTTGCAGTGTCCCATTGCAGCCCAGTCCACTCGGGTCAATCTGCCTCCTGCCATATGACAACTAAGTGTTCTGCCTTAAGAGACAGTCAGGCAATTGGGACAAGTGAGGTGCAAGAAAGCCATAAAACCCCAGGGTGATGGTGGCCTGCGCCTTTAATCCAGAAGCATTTAACATTAGACTCTTACCAGCTCCTCACATAAAAGATCTGCTTTAATTTTAGTTCCCCTCCCATTTGTCTCAGGGTTATGTAACCTCACAGGAGGTCACACAAGTCTCCCAAAAAAGAAATTTAAGCTGTCTTTTAAAAATAAAAAAAAAAGTGCATAACAAAGACAAACACAAAACTGAAACTTGCATTTTTCTCGCTGATAAAATAGCTTTACCCTCCCTCTTAATCTAAAAAATTATAATCTTAAGGGAAAAAGAAATGAAAACACAGAGGAGAGAAAGTTGTGGCCTGCCCTGGGGACATCCGATATGCTATACTCTCAACATGCCGGCAAGCAGAAAAATATAATTAACGTCTTACCATCTTCCAACTCGAGGCATAGATTATAAACAGCCACGGGTCTCTTCGTCCTCTGGCCTGGCCTCTTGGACTGCCTTGGAGGAGCGTTTGGGGGTGAAGTTGACAGGCAGATGGGCTCAGGAAACGTGGTGTCAGGCGAGGTCCGAAAAATCTGCCATCAAAGCATAAAAGACATCAGTTGTTGTCCATGAACAGAAACCTGTGTATTGCTATAGCAGACCAGCATCAAACAACATTTGATTTGGAATTCAGTCATGATAGAGCAAAGCCAAAATCCATTCCTTCAAAATTTGGGGAATAGGTCAGAAATCTTTTACTTTTTTTAACAGAAGATTTAAAGTAAAAATTCTCATTAAGTACAAACAGCAAATCATTATATTTCCAAATTTTCCCCTAAAACTAAGCAAGAAAAATTATTTTAACCATGTACAGACAACACCATAGCTCTCCATTCCTAAAGGAAGTACCCAGGATAAAACACTAAAAACAAATACCCCATTAAACTTTCAGAGGGTTATATTTAGGCCAAAATGCTGGTCTCAAATTTTTTTTCAAACTACATAAACAGAATCATCTGACTGCAAATATTTTTTACACATTTAAAAGAGCCTGTGCTTATGAAATTACCTTTCTGAATTCCTATTTACATTTTTTCATGTAAATGTTTTATAGATTTTTATCAATTCATTTAATCCCCTCCAACTTCTCTTAATAATTTCCCCTTCCATTGATGAAACTTAGAACATTAGCAACTTGATTTACCTACAATGTGGTTCATATATCAGCAACAATAACATTAATTAAAATGTGCTGCTTCTTTGCTTAGCAATTTTTTCCCTTTGGAGCAAAGTAATAATGCCATACATTAAAGTCTATCATACTGGGATGATTTATAATAGACCTTTCATGACATCCCTCCAACAACACTGGAGACCCTTCAGTCTTCAGTTAAGAAATAAAATATATCAGACATCAACCCAACAGACACAACATCTGAGAACCACTAACACTCCTCAGATGGAGGCAGGAAGCCATTCGGCCAACGTAGAACAAAACATAAACATAAAACTCATAATTAAGGCACTTCACAAACATCCCAGTGTTGTAAGGAAATACATATTCATTTAATAAGAACAGGCACATGACCTGTGATAAGAGTGACGGTATCACTTACGCATGGGCAGAATGTTAAAAAAAACTAATACAGAGTTTTAATTGCACAATCTGAAAGTTCTCACCTAAAAACTATTATATAGCAATAAAAATAAGCAATTTCAACAAAGTATTTGCTTTATAGTACCATACTGCCCCCTCATGTATAAATGGAATAAAAAATGCTATAAATTACTGTGGACAAATATTTGCTAGTGAAAATCTAATTTATTGCTCAACTGGTAACCTGCTAACACCATATTTCCACAGCAGCTGTGTTCTAGTAGGGCACTCTGGCAAATAACAAACTACTTATCTGCCTTAAACATCCTCCGCTGCCTAGATAGTTGTCCATGGCTGGATTTATAGCCATCTGCCATTGTTCAAGTTAAACAAAGTTGAGTGGTGGGAGAGGGAGGGTAGTTCATTGAGAGAAGAACATACAGTGAAGGAGAGATATGGCTATATAATTCCACTGGAAAAAAAAAATGGCACCTGTGACCAACAACTGGAATAGCTCCTGGACTTACCTATGCTTGGGTTTTACCAATATGACAGATGCCTCTGGGAGAGAACCAGAATATAAAGCCAAATAATACACAGATCCAGGACATCCAAGGCCTCAATAAGCACTGGAAGAGTTAGCAGCAGGCCCTTCTGGAAGATCACGCTGATTGGGATGGCACATGCAGAAAACTGTTGACCTCTTCTTCCTCCTCCACTTTGGAGTGGAACGTCCAGGGAAGGGGTGTGGGGAGTGAGGTGTGGAGGTAGCTCCAGTCTGCAGAGCCAGACTGTGCACGACTGTGACTCTTAACATTCCCTGGAGACTCCTTTGAGTCCTTCCCGGCGCCTCAGTCCAGATCCCAGGGCTGGGTTCAAACTCGGCTGGTCTCCAGAAGACTCCAGGGGCTGTTTAGTTTATACCAGACTATCTGGGAATGGGGACTAGGCTGCGGGTTGTTTTGCTTTGTTTTCTTTGGTTTACATTTTAAAGCTCCCAGGTCATTCTTTTGTGTAGCCAAGGCAAAGAAACACTGATTTGGACAGTCCTTCTCACAGCTGTCTTGGATTGATGAAAGTCAAAATCAGAATACCAGAAAAATAATTTCAGAAAAACTGTCATTGAGCATACATAATCAATTTGTTGGATCATCCCACATCCTGGTTAGGCATAGTTCAAAGATTCTAACCACCAACCACTGCCTCAATATGGTCTATATGCTATCAGCATCGCAGAGAGTCACACTGCCCACCAGGTGAGTATGGTAACTAAATCACAGATGCTCGCTGGAGATGGCACTATCCTGGCTTTGAAGCGTCACCAGCTATGAAAGCTGAGGCATGATTCTTAACACAGTATATCAAGTTCTCATGCGTATGATGAGGGTTTATACCTATATCTCAAGCTATGATAGGGATTAAATAAGGTAATGCTTACAAACGATAGCACTTGACAAACAGCAACCAGAATAAATGGTACCTATCGATATTATCATCACTTATAGTAAATAACCATAAAAATGAATTCAGATCCTCATTATTCTGCTCACTACTCATTTTTTTAAGGTCTTGAATATTCTCCAAATTCAATGATCTGAGCCAAATTATTCTAAAGTGTTCTGGAAAAGAACATGAAGCAATGGGCTAAAGGAAAGTAACAAATGGAGCACAATTCACGATCCTCAAGCGGTCTCTATATCAACATTCAGCACTAAAACTTTAGGTTTAAAATACCTCTTTTGCATTTAATACATTTAACATTTAATAAAAACCTACTAAGTGGCGGCCTTATTTAGAAGCACTTGGATATTCTTAACACACTCTGAGGTAAGCACTGTTTCCCACACTCTTCCAAAAGAAAAGCTCAGACTTAACCCATCAGTTCAAGGTTCTCGACTGATTCCCAAGCCCTTGATGCCAAACTATAAAAAATATTATAGTTTATGAAACAAACAAAATTTGTTAGTGGAAAAAAAGTCACCAGCCAGTACTGTTGCACATCGGCTTAGAAAAAGTGATGCTGGGGAATTAGGACACAAGCCCACCAGGCTGCACCAGGCCTTCCCAGGTGCTCCAGAAAGCCTCAGCTTCCAGGTGTGCTCCCCTTGTCTTCCGGCACACTGTCCTCAATTCTAAAGGTTGCTTTTCTGTTTGTTTTATTTTTTATAAGCTATAAAGCTATGTATTCTTTTAGAATTTTTCTCCAGCCATGATTTTAAAAGATACGCTTTTTACATCTATGACAGGAGGAAACATTAAAACCATTAACTTTAAAATGATCGCCCATTTTCTGGCAACTGGATTCTAAAAGTTAACGTTTAGCTCATTTTGTCTACGCTGCCAAGATGAGTGCCATCCCTAAACCCAACACGGAGTTCCCAGTTCTAGAACCCTGCCCAGATGTGAATCTCTCTCATTACCCGGATCTCTGAGTTGCTTTCCTGTCCCCTGACTTTCCCAGCATCCTGCCTCTCCCATTCCCTTTGCTCCAGAGTAGATGAAAGCCTCTTCAGCAATACCAAGAAGAAAGATTTCAAGTCTGTTCAAACTTTTTTTCTTTTCAGGGTAAAATCTTCACACACCTACCTATTTACAACAGAAGAAAAACTCAAACCAAACAATCCAATGACAAAAAAAATAGAACTCCCTGCGCAGGTGTGTCAGGTAAGGAAGCGCCTGCTTATTCAGGTCTCCTGAGAGTGCCAGCACAAACAGAAGTCTGGCACTGTGCGCACAGCCTCAGGGTCCTCAGACACAACACCATGGATGTCTACACCCACGGGACTCAGCCATATGTATACATCCCTCTGCAGATCCTTCATGCTCTGTCGCCAGGGGCCCCACATGGATATGACTACATCACTTCTGCCAGAAATACTTTGTAGATAGATAATAGGACATAAGGATGGTCTCTAAAAATTCTGCACCAGTACCCAACTCAAACCTGCAGAATTTGATTTGACTGAATTAATAGTGTGGATAAAGGAAATTAAGGGCAGATAAGGACACTCTTTCTTGCAAAAATATTTCTACAAAAGAGTTCACCAGTTTTAACTGTGATAGGAAGATGTCTGCGTACTCCTGGCATCTCTAAAAATGACAAGTGAAATTACTGGATACGTGCAATATGTCCCCATATACCAAGTCCTTGACTTCCAAAGATTTCAACCAGATTTTCTGTGCATGTCCAGCGTGCATGTCTCAGTCATCAGTGGCAAACACTGTCTACACTACCACCAGTCATATTAAGCCCATTCATCTTACATCCTCTTTGGTGATGTCTTATCTAACAGAACCATGACCGCCATAAGCAGACAGAGGTAGATCCAGAAAATAGATGGAAAGCGATTCAAACTCACTTAAGCAAACTTTAAACCAAAGTGAACAAAGAGGGACAGAAAAAATCAAACATTCAATCTTATTTCTTTAAAAGGCATAATTACAAAATGGCTGCATATTACTTCTGATTACTTTTGTTTAGACAAACATGCATCACTTTGGGGTTGTATGACTAAGTTGGCTCCAAGATAACCTGAACTTCCATTGGTGACCTCACTTCAGTTGAGGTACTATGTCAACATTAGAGAGCACTCAATCTGTTTCCAACTGTCTTTCCTTGAGTCAGCACTAAATATGGGTCTATTCTGGAATATTTCACTAAATTTGATAATAGAGACTGACAGTGAAATACCAATTGGGTTGAGGCTTGAGGCTGGAAAGATTCATCTTGGTTCTGGTTCATTAAAACTCAGAATCGCATAGCTGGAAAGTATCCTGGGAATCACTTAGGCCAATCCCTTTATTTCACAGTTGAGCAAGCTCAGGCTAAAGATTTGCTCATACACTACTAGTTGGTGCCTCACTCGGGTCCTACCAGACCAGGGCCTCAATGTCAACCACTCCTCATCTTACTGGCTCAGACCCTTTCTCTCCAACAAAGCAGCTTCACGCATATACAGTTGGCCCTCTGAACCCATGAGAGTCATATCCATGGATCCAATCAGCTGTGGAGACAACATATTCAGGAAAAAATATTACCTCTGTACTGAAGAGGTACAGACATTTTTGATGTTATTCCTTAAGCTATGCAATGTAAGTATTTATATATCATTTACATTGTAATAGGTCTCATAAGTAAAAGATTATTTAAACTATACAGGAGAATGTGTGCATGTAATATATAAATATTATCCCATTTTATAAAGCGGATTTGAGTATTCATGGATTTTGGGCCTTTGGGGGACCCTGGAACCAATTCCCCACAGACACCACGGGAGAATGTGCTTTGTCTTCTGGGGAGATTTTGCTCAATTGGTACAAAGCTTCAAAGAGCTTTCATGTTTATTTCAGGTCCCCGAGGCTAAAACTGGGGTATATTAACAGTCCTGTTTGGATTTCTGTTGACACCGGTCAGTAGGGGCCCTTTCTGCTGTCATAGGAGATGGGAGAGAGAAGCCAGGAAGTAAGAGAAGAAAGAAGGGACATTCCTATTCCTATGGTCATTCATCTCACAGGTCCACAACTTACTATGAGATTTTGGAAAACAACTTCAGATCTGATTTACAACTTAAAAAAGAAAGAAAGAAGAGCAGAGCGCACTTTTTGGAATATATAAAGTTGGCAGAGTTCTTGTTTTCCTTTCCAATTTTTAAGGTTTAGGAGACATATTCAGACCCATGCCCAAGTCCCAGTGGAAACTGATTTCTGTCCCATTCATACACTAGTGATACTTGACTCTAGATTTTTACCTTAGAAATTTGGTAAACAACCTTTATCAATTAAGACTTTATACAAGGGCATAAACCCCAGAACTACCTGCTCAAAACACAGAAATTTTCAGTGGCATTAACTAGGGTGCCTGACAGTGTTTAGCAAAGATCAGAGAAGGGAACTGAAATAAATAGCCAATAATATGTTGAAAAACAAACTGCAGTTTTCACATGCTAAGAAGTATTCAAATACTAAAACTTTTCTCCCAATCTACGCAATGAAACCTCTCCAGATTAAACCAAATCCACATCACTCTCCTACATTTGGTAAGAACATAGATTCCCAATTACAAAATGTTCTTTTCTGATTTGCAAACTTTTTAAGAACACTCCAGGTACAATTTTATCCATTTGCACCTGCAAACATTTGGAAAACGCAGCATATAGTTTCCAAAGTCAGAAGAAGCCACTTTCCTAAACACAGCTGCACCTTTGGCTTTCATAACCCAAAAGTGTCTACAAATATCCTTCCCAGAACAAAGAGTGAATGCCTAACTAAAGTGCTTCCTCAATGTGTCCTTTGCTCACGTGCAAACCAGAACTTCACATTTCAGCAGTGAAGGTCTAGGGTAACATTAATGAAATATGCTCTATGTCAACTGCCAAGCATGCTGCATACATGGTTTCCCTTTGCCGTCCTCCTTCCTTCAGTACTGGTCACAACCTCTCGAGGTTCGTTCTTTTTTTCATTCTCTTTCTAGACCTTATGCCTCTCTTAAGGGCCACTGGGTCCTCACAGCAGCACAGATGACGAGACACAGGAAGCCTACCATTTGCAGTCCCAAAGACCTGGGGGTCCCCAAGGAGAAACAAACCACAATCCCCAGTCTAGTGTGAGCTCTGATAAAAAGAATCCTCTTCAAGTGTCACTTGGGAAACTTTAAACTGAATAGAAGGAAACACATTGAAATTGACTGACCCATCACCTCACACAACTCTCAAGGTGACTCACATTTTCCTTTTGCTATACAAACTATGACACTTTGGCCATTGGGTCCAGGGTGGGAAGTGTGTGGATTTTAATCACAGTGAAGAAAGCATCTGTTGAAGGCACATAATAAGTATTTGTCAGAGTCATCAGAAAGCTTCTCTAAGCACATCAGCCCTCTGGCATGGCCCACATATTTAAGATACAACACAACTCTCATTTTTGCCACTAATGAAATGCCTTGAAGTAAAACCACATTCTGAAGGTGGTCAGTACAGTACAGTAGTACTTTATAGGAGGACAAACTGGGTGTGGGAATGGTATGGAACATCACAGGTTCTTGTATTTAATCTCTACTTCTGCAATTTATGGAAATAATTAGACTTTTCTTATAAGAACACCTTTTTTCCATATTAAAATCTATTCATATCACAAAGGTGATAACGAATATACACTATATGCCTTGTAGAAATGTTCACAAACACAAAAGAACTCCTAAAAGAAGATGAAAACCACCCACTATCCCACACAGGAACGTGTTAAGATTTTGTTAACTATTCTTCAGGGTTTTTCTCCTTTATGATATTTTGTCTCAAAGAATAAAATGGCTAATCCATTCTGTATAACTATAATAGGAACTCAGGCTCCTAGAATTACCAGTGTCCAACCCCTAATTATACCCAAGATGTGGCTCTGCTATATACATCTGTAAAGACTTAGCTTTGGGGCAAGATTTGATTTCTAAACATTTTTGGACTCAGCTAGACTTTATTGTCCACTTGAAATATTTCTAATTAGGAGTTTTAAAAATATCCAAGGTTAGATTTTTAAAACATTCCAAACAGCCCGCCATTCCAGTCCTCTCTCCTGCCAGCCTACCTCTGTGGGGAACTCACACAATCGGGAACCAGGCACAGCCTCTCCTTTCGGGTAAATGGCAGGACTCATTTTTAAAAGTCTCACACAAGATGACAAAGTATAATCTTTACCTAGTTTCTACACCTCCAAAGAAATGACAGCTACTGCTTAGATTCTTGGCCTGTTCATCACTTTGGAGCTTCTGCTTCTCAGTCACAGTAGATGGGTTTGAAGAGCAAAGAGGAATACTTTACTCAACTGACTTCACCTCACCCAGGTCTAGGACCAGTTTTGACACAAAGATTTCAAACATGATGAGGGTGTGCTGTTGCATTGTTAGGTACACTCCTTCAGCTGCAAGGCAAGAGAATACTCAGAATAAAAGAGCCACAGAACCACAGAGGAGAACAGAAGTTCTTCATCTGAACTGGTGTTGACATCCTAATAATCCAGCATCCGACACTCACGTCAATATGTCAAGTTCCTGTCAAACTGGGTTGCACATGCTTACCTTTGTCATGGGAAGCAGTTCAAGAAGCCAACACTGTCAGGTATCATTATGTGCTTATCTCCTGTATGTGTTTATCTACTGATGGATAAGCACATTAGTATGTTCAAATAATTTAATCCCAGTTAATAAATGTAGAAGAGGCAACAGTGAATGCTCAAGCTCAAGAGTGAAAGTTTGCTTAGAAGCAGTATTCTCAAACATTCTCAGGAAATCTGCTGATGGATCAATACTAATTACAAAGAAAAAACAGGTACATTTACAGTCAAGAAATCTAGTAGTCACCATCTGTGGCAATTTTAAAACATCGCCACAAATTCTTTGACAATTTTTTCATCAAGAGGTGGCATTGAAGCACTCCCGCAACACACACCCGTAAATCTAAGAAGACTCATGACTGCTTCAATCAGTGACATGTAAGAAAGTGAACTATAGGGCTTCTGGTCATAAAACAGCCTATAGTCTACCCCTTGTTTTTTGGAATACTCACTTGGAGCCCCACAGCAGCCAGTTTTGTGAGGAAGCCCACACTACACGAAGAGGCCGGGTAAGTGCCATGCTCAACCATCCCAGGGGACTCTAGTCTCCAAGTCAGCCCAGCACCAGATGTGAGTACAGAAGTCTTCAGATGGCTCCAGTCCATCATCATTCAAGACTCCCCAGGCATCACAGAGCAGAGATAAGCTCCCCTCAACTAGCACTGTCTGAATCTCTGTATAATCATAATAAGAACAAAACTGGTTGTTTTATAACACTGAACTTGGAGGTTTAGCTATACTATGATAACCAGAATACCAACTTCACTAAAGTACCTCCACCCATAATTGAACAAAGCAATATCAAGTGCCTCCTGTACACAAAGAATCAATATCATTTATATACCTCCCTAAAATACATATCTGAATCTAATCATGAATAGTCAAATGAAAAATCGTTCTATAGAACAGTTTCCCTTTCCACTTCAAAAGTGCCAATGTCATGAAAAACAGACTCAGACTACATGAAACTGAAGGAAACTAAAGAGACATTACAATTATTAAACCCAATGCATCATCCTAGGTTGGATTCCAGACTGGGGAGATTTTTCTACACAGGTTATCATTTGAGAACAGGTGAAATATAACTATGAACTCCTCCACTAAAGCAGTGTTACTCCAACATGTATAAACATACAAATTACCTAGAGAACTTACTAAAAGCAGATTCTGAGCTCAGGAAATAAAACCAAGAATTAATAAATGTGATGGCATCAAATTAAAAAGCTTCTGCCCACAAAAAGAAACAATTAAGAGTGTGAATAAAAAGCCTATGGTGTGGAAGAAAATCTTTGCTAGCTACACTTTCAACAGAGGAATAATACCCAAATATATAAAGAACTAAAAAACCTTAGCACCAAAAAAATAAATAAATAAATCCAATTAATAAATAGGAAAACTATACAGACATTTCTCAGAAGAAGAAATACAAAGGGCGAACAAACATGAAAAAACGTTCAATTAAAGAAATGCAAATCAAAATTGCTCTAAGATTTCATCTCACTCCAGTCAGAATGGCAATTATCAAAAATACAAGCAATAATAAGTGTTGGTGAGGATTCCTAAGAAAACTTGGCATGGAACCAACATTTTGACCCAGCTATCCCACTCCTCGGTTTATACCCAAAGGACTTAAAATCAGCACCTACAGTGATGCAGCCACATGAATGTTTATAGCAGCTCAATTCATGATAGCAAAACTATGGAACCAACCTAAATGCCCTTCAACAGATGAATAAAGAAAATGTGGTACAAATCCAGAATGGAATATTATTCCACCTTAAAGAATGAAATTATGGTATTTGCAGGTAAATGGATGGAACTGGAGAATATCATGCTAAGTGAAATAAGCCAATCCCAAAAAACCAAAGGTCAAATGTTTTCCCCGATAAGCTGATGCTGATCTATAGAGAGGGTGGGAGGGTAGGGAAGAAAGAACAAACTTTGGATTCTACACAGGGGAGTGAGGGGAGGGACGGGGCAGGTGGGAATGGGAAGGATGGTAGATTGAGACAGATATTACTACCCTACATACATATATGAAAAAATTTTTTAAATAAATTTTAAGAAGGAAAAAAGCTATCACTATTTCATAAAAACCATTACCAATGTTTTTATGAAAGATAACTATTTTCCAAAGCAAAAATAATTTAGTGGGAAGAATGGCATCGTTTTATACTTTGTGGATCTCTTTCCTGTTTGACCTAATGGAAGACAGCTGGATTCTCCCATCTGCTTCTGCATTCAACATGCCACACTGCTTTTGGAAAATGCCACTCTATAACTATAATTAAAGCAGTTATAAAAATAGCATTGACCTCACAGACCCCTGGAAGTTTCTCATGGGATGCCCCATTCACACCTGTAGGATCCTGAACTTAGATGCTGATATTGGGTGATTATCAAGATTAAAGGCATCATCCCCAAAGGACACTCTTCAATAGAGCAACAAGGGCTTTGCAATCTCAGCACTACTGACACTACTGACACTTGGGGCCTGATAATATTCCATTGTGGAGTAACTGTCCTGTGCATTATGAGATGTTCAGTACCCTCCCTGGCATCCAGGCACCAAAAGCAGCCCCATACCCAGTCCTAACAACCAAAAATGTCTCCACATCCTGTCACATGTTCCCTTAGGGACCAAACAGCTCATGGTTGAGATCTACCACCATAAACCTAGAGAAGTACTTCTAGAAGTCCATCGCAGGGCTCTAATTCAGTAATTGTTAGCATTGGTCTGGTTTTCATGGCAGATGACATTGAATAATTTCCTGAGCATGTAATGTGTCCCAAAAGCTTTCAACAGGTTGCAAACAAAGAGACCAGCAATACAAGATCCAATAGAAACAAAACCAAAACATGTCACAAGAACAATATGGGAAATGTGTGCCTCAATGGCAGAAAGCAGAAAGTAGAAAGTCAACATGGACAGGAAGCCCAGAACCAGTCCTGTAAGTTGCCCAGAACTGTAAGTTGTGACTGGCAGTTTGATATGGTTTCAGACACAAAGCAGGAGAAAGATGGTAACCGCAGTTGTTCCTCCACGGGATCACACTCTGGGTTACAGGTAGTTCTGCAACAAGGGGGAAACTGAGAAACAGAAGTGGCTTCAGAAAGTGTAACCAGTAAGGTGGGAAGTTCAAAACTAAGTTATAAACCTCAAGAACCAGAAGGAAACCCAGCAAGCCACAGTACTGATGCTCAAATTCTAAAAATGCTGTCACATAGACGAGGCATTAATCTTTTACTTGGGCCCACAGGTTAAAAACCAGAGAAAATGGGCTGAAAAAATAAGACATGCATCCAGTGAACATGAGTGAAGGGTTAAAAAAACAACAAATAACTTCTGAATTGTTGAAGTTACATAGCCCTTGCGCAGGTTAATTTGGGGAAAAAGTAGCTTTGGGGTCACCAGAGTTTCACAACTAAGGCTGGGGCTTTCAAAGAGGTTCATACATACGTGCTGCAGTTGAAAAGATTGAGCCACGAAATCTGAGAGCAAGAAAATACATACCTCCCCCAAGCTATCTGAACCAAGTGACTCGCCTTCTCCCTACAGAGCAATCCCATCAAGCTGATCATTTCTGCTAGCCACATCCAAATTCATAAGCTAGAAAATTATGAGTATAATTGGGTAACCCTCCCCTGACCTCTGATAAACACCTGCGTATCACTGGAATCTGGACTCCCTCTTCTGATTATATCCACAATATCAGTGTCATCAGTGCTGGAGGGGGACAACCCCCATTGTTTTAGGGAGGGACTAATTTCATCTTTGTGTTTTTTTATTCTGCTTTCAAAAAAAAAAAAAAAATAGAGTCAGTCAGATAGATAAGTACCTGAAAAGGTTTTGCAAACTGTGACCATTACTTACACACATTCATTATTGACCTTTTTTGACACACATCCTTTTTTGACCCCCTGAACACTAACCTTTGACTTCTCTCACACATGGAGTTTTGTCCAAGAGCGTTACGATTCACCTTGATGTCTATTTGGTCCCACAGCACCTACACTCATTTTAATCTTATTTTTCTACATCTTACTATGAAAAAAAAAAAATACATAAACCAAGAAAAACTATACAGGTACTACAATTCTATCCAGTTCAAAAAAAGGCCAGAAAGTTCTGCTGAGAAGCAGGTACACTGGGGAAGGAGAATGAGGCGGGGGTAGGTGGAAATCTTAGCTCAGTGGCTAAAGCTCTAACACTGCTATCAATATGGTGAGAACAATATAAGGGGATAATTAATGATCTGTCAGATCCTGGGCTATGCTTTCAGGTTCAGAATTTTTATTGCATGAAAAGATGCAGATAACCAGGCTGTTCTTCTCTAAATACATAACCTTTAAAACTATTCATGTGTCCCCCTGGAAGAACACTCCTCTGAAAGTCAATAGGGAAACAATTCACAAAACTAAAATGCTATTTTACTGAGATGTATCTTCTTTTCGTTGCTGCATGAAAGATTTCTCTAATGCTCAGTGGTGTCAAACTCCAAATTATGCTCATAGTTTTCTAGCTTATGAATTTGGACATAGCATAGCAGAAATGATCAGCTTCAGCTGAGGTCACTCAAAAGGCCAGAGATGGTTGGGACACAGATGAGATGGTTTCCTGGGTTACCTGAGGCCTGAGATGACCAACATGGTCTTTCTTATGTCCGATGTGTTTTCTTGTGTCTGAGGCGCTGGTTGGAAAGGTTAGAACATGAGGGTTGACTGGGCACCTCTCCCTCTCCTCTCCCTACACAGGCTCCTCAGGGCTGGGCAGGCTCAGGGGAGCTGGACATCTTACATGGCAGCTAGCTGTCCACAGAGAGACTGTTTCAAGAGGAATGAATCAGAAGCTCCCAGCCTCTTTGGATCATAGCTAAGATCTGTCACGGTTTAGTGGTCAAAGCAGTTTCAGGATCCATCCATGTTCAAGGGAAGGAGATACAGACACCCACAACTGTATAAGAGGAATGCAAGAGAATCTGTGACCGTCTTAAATCTACCACAATGAGACACATGCATTTCATTCATTCACTTAATTTCTTATATACGAGAAATATGCATATGTGTACATATATATATATATGTATACATGTGTATGCATACACATAGGTAGGTAGGTAGATATAGATACCTCCAGAAAATAGGTTGGATATAAGCAATAAAATTTTCAGAGATAGCAGATATATCTGAAAATAACTCCAAGATAGAAATGTTTCTCAATAAACATAATGTGCTAAACATAAATAGACCACATATACAATACTTCTCTCATCATTACTTCAAATGTCTGTCACCTAAGGACAAGACAGTCACACAAGCCTTGTTCATCTGAGAGGAAGGACATGGAAGAATATTAGGAGCTCAGACAAAGAATGGACTGTCACCAGTTCCTGCAATTGAAATCTGGTCTCTTTGGCAATTTCCAGTTCTATCCAATAGACTAATTCCAATGGCAGATATCTTTATACTGAGATACAGAATTAGAATATTTATCGTGTGATATAAATTTAAGTATTTAGTGGTTATCCTTGTTTTTATAGCCAAAGAGAACTACAAATAGGTCATCCTGATAAGCCTGATTTTGATACAGTGTCACTAAGTTCATTTACTGAAGTCTCTTCCCCGCAAACACCAAGAATCCTCCTTCTACCAGCTAACAACTGTCGATGGTTTGGCTGCTTTAAGAAAATTTTTCAAAAGTTGTCTATGCATATGCTAACACGTGTGTATCGTTCTATGAAGGCATCTTACCACACAGAGGGTCATAACACAGATGAAGGTACACACATGAATCCTTCACTACCCATTCAAATGTTAACTGAATGCCTACCATGGGACAAGCCGAGTTTAGACACTAGGCATAAATGAAGTACAAAGACCTCGAGGCAGAAGTCTGGCGTGTTCCAGGAATACCTAAGAGGCCAGTGTGAGTGGAACACAATAAATGAAGGCATGAATGCAAAGTTGGGTCAGTAACTGGCCTGAGATTTTTTTAACTGAATTCAGAGTGAGACCCAATGCCAGTGTCTTGGAGACGGTCCAATTCCAGTGTATTCGTTTTCTATGCTGTATAACAAATCAACACAGACTCTATGGTAAAAATGATGCGCTTATCAAAATGGTACTTTTTTGATTCAAGTTGTATCTGAGGCAGCTATCAATCACCTCACGTCTCCACAGGGAGGAGTCCAGGTACTGCTTAGTTGGGCACCCTGCTCACTGGGCCCTCAGCTCTCAAGGCACCTACCAGGCTGCATTCTGGAGGCTGCCCTGGAGCCCGGCCTCTCTGAGCTCCTCAGGTTGCCAGCAGGCCTTTCTCTGCCCTGTAGGATGGGGGTTGGAATTATTCCGAGGGGTCCCTTTCGCAGCTCACAACACGGCTATTGTCTCCAGGCCAGGGGAAAACGCCTCTCTCCGGTATGATAAAAGGGAGTATTACACAAAAGAACACCATCTCACTTGCCACGTTCTGCTGATTAGAATTATTAACACATCCCAACCCTGGACAATGGCCTGAATCACTGGGGGTCATACCAAGCACATCCGCCACCATCGTAGATGGTATTTACAAGTCTATCTCATTTTTTAAATTATTTTATTGGTTCAAAATAGTTATATGTAACTCTAGGATTCATTTTGAAATAAATGTATGGAGTATAATCTGCGCCAGTCAAATCCCCAGTAACGTCACCCTCCCCTGTTCCTTTTCCTCTACTCTACTGACGTTTCCATTTACATTTTTTAAATTGGTGTCTTGTGGATGTATACAATGCTGAAATTCACTGTACTATATTTATATATATACACATCGGAAAGTTAGGTCAGATTCATTCCATTATTTTCCCCTTATCTTAACCCTCCTCCCTCCCTCCCTCTCAATTCCCTTCCTCTACCTGATCTTTCTTTTATTTTGATGGAATCCCCTATTTCTTTTCTCTCATTTCCCCTGCCTAATTTTAAACTAGCTTACACATATTCATAAACATTTGACCTTTGACTTTGAGTCTTGCTTATTTTACTTAGCATTGTAGTTGCCAGTTCCATCCATTTACCAAAAAATGACAATTTCATTCTTTTTCATGGTTGAGTAATACTCTATTGTGTACATATACCACCTTTTCTTTATCCATTCATCTGGGTAAAGAGCACCTAAGCTGGTTCCATAGTCTGGCTATTGTGAATTTTATGCTGCTATAATCACTGAAGTCCTGCAACTCTATAATATACTGATTTTACATCTTTTGGATATATATCAAGGAATAGGATAACTGGGTTATAGGTGGTTCCATTCCGAGTTTTTTGAGGAATCTCCATACAGCCTTCCAGGGTGTCTGCACTAATTTGCAGTCTCTCCAACATTGGATGAGTGTACCTTTTCCCTCATATCCTTGCCAACACTTATTATTTGTTCTCTCCATAAGTGCCATTCTGACTGGAGATGAAATCTCAATATGGTTTTGATTTGCATTCCCTAATTGCTAGAGATACTGAAAATAATTTCACACATTTGTTGGCCATTTGTGTCTATTTCATTCTTTTGCCCATTCATTAACTGGATTACTTCCCCTTTCTTGGTGTGAAGTTTGAGTTCTTTATGTACTCCAGATGCTGAGGACCAGGTGGTGAAGATCTCCCACTCTGCAGGCCCACTCTCCATGCTTGTTACCTTTGCTGCAGAGAAGCCTTTCATTGTGATGGTGTCCCACCTACTGATTTTTACTTCTATTTCTTGCACATGAGAGGTCTTAAGGAAGTTGGTTCCTGGGTCAATATAATGGGAGTGCTGGGCCTACATTTCTTCTAGTAGCTGCAGAGTTTGGTCTAATTCCTAGGTCTTTAACCCATTTTCAGTTGACTTTGGCTCAGGGTGAGACATAGGGGTCTAACTTCGTTCTTCTACTGTGGATATACAGTTTCTCAGCACTATCTGTAAAAAAGACTGTCCTCTCTCCAGTTCGTTTTTGGCCCCTTTGTCTAGTATCGGATAACTGTATTTACATGGGTTTATCTGTGTCTTCTGTTCCATTGGTCTTCACGTTGTTTTTATGCTAGTACATGCAGTTTTTGTTACTGTAGTTCTGTAGTATAATTTGAAGTCAGGTATTGGGATGCCTCCGGACTACTTTGGCTATTCTGGGTCTCTTATTTATCCAAATTAATTTTAGTACTGCTTCTTCTAGTTCTGTGAAGAATGTCACTGGTATTTTGATGGAAACTGCATTTAATCTGTATAATGCATTTGGTAGTATGGCCATTTTGACAGTATTAATTCTGCCTACCCAAGAACATGGGAGACCTTTCCATCTTCTAAGATCTTTAATTTCTCTTAGCATTCTATAGTTTCCATAAATAGATCCTTCACATACTTCATTAGATTAATTCCCAAGTGTCTTTGAGGTTATTGTTAATGGGATAGCTTTCCTAATTTCTTCTTCAGATTCGTTATTGGAGTATAGGAAGGTGATTGATTTATGTGGATCTAATGCTACTTTACTAAATTTGTTTATGAGCTCTAGAAGTCTTCTGGTGGAATTTTTTGGGTCTTCCAAATATAGAATCATGTCATCAACAAACAGGAATGTTTTTATTTGCTCGTTTGAGATATACTTGACTGTAGAGAATATTTTGACATACGTACACAGAGTATAACTTATTCTAATAAGGATCCCATCCCGTGCATGATGTGACACTTCACTGGTGGAGCACTCATATGTGAACATAGGAAAGTTATGTCCAATTCATTCCACTGTCTTTCCTATTCCTATCCCCCACTCCTTTCCCTTCATTCCCCCTTGTCCAATCCACTAAACTTCTATTCTTGCCCCCTCCCCGCTTGTTAACAGAAATAATTTGAGTTCTTCTTGTCCTATTTGTATTCCTTTAATTTCTTTCTCTTGCCCAATTCTCTGGCTAGATTCTCAAGGACTATGTTGAATAGGAGTGATAAGAATGGGCATCCTTGTCTTGTTCTGTTTTTAGAGAAAATACTTTTTCTCTGTTCAGTATGATATTGGCTTTGGGTCTGTCATACCTAGCCTTTACAATATTGAGGTAAGTTCCTTCTAACCCTAGCTTCTTGGCTTCTCTAGTGCTATAAACATAAATAGGAGCTGTACTTTATCAAATGCTTTTTCTCTAACTATGGAGATAATCATGTGATTCTTGTATTTAAGTCCATTTATGTAGTGAATTACATTTATTGATTTCTGTATGTTGAACCAACCTTACCTCCCTGGATGAAACACTTGATCATGGCACATCTTTTTAATGTGTTTTTGTATGCAATTTGCCAATATTTTATTAAGAATTTTTGCATCTATGTTTATCAAGGACGTTGGCCTTAAGTTTTCTTTCCTTAATGTGTCTTTGTTTGTGATATGAGGGTGATACTAGCTTCATAGGGTGAGTTTGGAAAGGTTCCCTCCTTTCATGTTTCATGGAATAATGAAGAGGATAAGTTTTAGTTTTTTTGGAAGCTATGGTAGAACTTGGCTGAGAATCCACCTGGTGTTGGGCTTTTTTTTCTTTGAAGGCCTTTGATAGCTTCTTCAATTTCCTTATTTGATAATGGTCTAAGTTTTCTCTATCATGTGGTTCAATGTGGGTAGGTCAAATGTCTCTAGGAATTTGTCAGTATCTTCTAGACGCTAGTTTATTAGCATTTAGACTTTAAAAACAGTTTTAATGACTCTGGATTTCTGTGGTGTCTCTTGTGATGTTTCCTTTTTCATGTATAATTTTATTAACTTGAGATTTCTCTTTTGGTAAGCTTAGATAAGGAGTTATCTTGTTTATTCTTTCAAAAAAACAACTTTGTTTCATTAATTCTTTGTGTTTTTATTCTCAATTTTATTGATTTCAATAATTTCCTGTCTTCTGCTGATTTTGGTGTTAGTTTGTTCTTCTTTCTCTATAGTCTTGAGGTGTGATGTTAGATTATCTATTTGGTATCTTTCTTTTTAATGTGTGAACTTGGTGCTATAAACCTTCTACTGACACCTGCCTGCTTATAGTCCCAGAGGTTTTGATATGTTTTATCACTGTTCTCCTTTCACTCAGAAGAGACAAAGAAAGACACTCCATACTAGTTAAGGGAATCACTCAACAAGAAATAATAACTATAGATATTTATGCCCCAAACAATGGAAAATCTACCTACATAAAAAAACAAACCTTTCTCAACATCAAGAATCAAATAGACCACAATATAATAATACTGCATGATTTCAATACACCTCTCTCACCACTAGATAGATCATCCAGACACAAACTTAGATTCTTTTGAACTAAAGAACTAAAACATCTATAGAGTATTTCATTCATCAATGACTAAATTCACTTTTTCACAGAAGCACATGGAACATTTCCTAAAACAGACCATATTTTAGGTCACAAAGCAAATCTCAGAAAATATGAAAAAAAAAAATTCCTTGCATCCTATCAAATCATAATGGAATAAAATTAGAAAAGAGGAAGATAAACAGAAACCACTCTAACACATAGAGATTAAATAATATACTTTGGAATGATGAATGGATAGCAGAAGCAATCAGAAGAGAAATAAATTCTTATTTTTAATGAACTACAGAGTGTTCTTCTCAGGGTCACAGTTTAACTGTTTCAGACTTTTGCACTAAGTGACAACGGGGCAATGAAGAAGCTCTATGTTTCTGCAGAAATGTGAGACCATGTACAGTGTAGCAGGGAGACCATCTTCAAAGCCTAAGTATGGTTTCTTTTAAAGTTTTATTTAGCTTTTAAGTGACACATAATTGTCCATTATTTGTGGGGTACAGTGTGAGGTTTCAATACATGTACACATCATGTAATGACCAAATAAAGATAGTGAGCATCTCTATCCTCTCAAACATGTTCCATCCTTCATGGTGAGAACATTCAAAATCCTCTCCAGTTATCTGGAAGTATGTGACCCATTAGGCACCCAGCTGGGCAGAAGAATGACAGAACTTACACCCGTGGTCTGACTGTGATTTCGTCCACATGACCAGTCCCCTCCCACTGCTCCATGGCTACCCATTCTGCTACTCTAAGATCAGGTTTTTAGATTCTACAAATGACTGAGAGAATGTGGAATCCAAGGATAAGAACATCAAACTCTGCTGGATGATGCCAAACTGTCTTAGAAAGGATGCTCAATCCACTCTCTTCAGCAATAATAAAAGCACCTGTTTCCACCTCTCGTGTATCTCAGTGGAACTTCAACACTCCACATACAGGTGTTCTGCATCTGTCGATTTAGGCTCAAACTTGGGTAATTTATCTTTTTGGACACACTTTTAATAGAATCCATCTTTCCACTGTATTTTCTGACTCTTGTATATAAGGAAGCTATCAATTTGGTAATTACTTTTAATCTTCTATCCTAATGAATCATTCTCATGTAATAATTCTTCAATCTGTTCTCTAGAGCTGTCTATGTATACGATCTCTTTACCTTCCATTTTTATATATATTTTCTTTTTTTCTGTGTAGTACTTCCCGACAACAGTGAGTGAGTCATGTTTCCAATATTTTAAGGGTTTTAACAATTAAACATAATACCAAATTAAGGGTTAGATAATTTTAAAATATCTTTCGGAAGTAGCCACAATTTTAGGGATCGATGTAAATTTTATTGATTGCTTTTAGGGGTCTGCTGAAAGGCTTTCTCCTTTTACTTAATAATATATTAATATATATCCTAATACTGAGTTGGGAAGAACCAACTTAAATTGAATATTGTACTGTTAAGGTGCTATTTCTATATTAATATATTTCCTAATACTGAGTTGGGAAGAACCCAACTTAAATTAAATATTATACTGTTTAGGTGCTATTTGCTGATGTATTATTAAATATCTCTGCATAACATTCATAAACCTAAGTGATCTATGACCTTGTCTTTCATAGGCTTTGGTCAGAGTACCCTGCTGACATCACTAACGGAATGTGAAGTTGCCCTTCACTGGGCCGTGGACCAGTTTAAACACTAAAAGAATTAACTGCTTCTTTCAAGTTTAAAAGAATTCACCAGTGAAAATGCATGAGCCTGGTGCCTTTGGGGGATGGATGGATGCTCCTGGAAAATCATTCTCACTTTTTTGTAATTATTTCACCAGCTTCATTCAGATTTTCAAAATTCTCTCCCCTCTGTACCCACAGTCCACCTCTGCATCTACACGTGAGCCTTCCCGGTCAGGCATTTGTTATCTTGAATAGCCTCACCCCAGTCTTATCTGTTTTGGTTTACTTCGTGCTCCCTGATTCCCCTCCCCCAAAATGTAAATGGCTTTTCTAACCCCTTAATTTCTGCTTCCATGTTTGTCATTTTCTTCTAATTTGGAGAGTGGATAGTTGGGTGTTCATTTCATTCACTCTGGCTTAATGATACATAATTTTCTCTCAGAATATCACCTTTGCCCAGTCCTTCAAATTCTGATATACTTGTTTTCATAAGTTTTTCTTGATGTTCCACAATTTTTTAAATTTCTATTTTGATCCTAGGTATCATTAAAGGTATCAGATTTCCAGGTGGGTGGAGATATTTTTGCTTCTATTATTATTGTTAATTGCTAGATTCTGAGTATTATGAATCAGAACAAGTGGTATTTTTGCCTTTTGATATTTGGGATTTTTCTTTGTAACCAAAAAACACTGAAGACATAGCTCCACTATCTTCTGAATTGCTATAGAGAAATATGTGGCAAGTCGGACATAGTGGCGCATACCTGTAATCTCAGTGGCTTGGGAGGCCGAGGCAGGAGGATCACAGATTCGAAGACAGCCTCAGGAACTCATCAAGGCACTAAGTAACTTAGTGAGATCTGTCTCAAAATAAAATATAAAAAGGGCTGGGGATGTGGTTCAGTAGTTAAACACTCCTGGGTTCAATCCCCAACATGGAAAAAAAAAAAGAAAAAGAAATACGTAGCAGCCTGATGCATCCCAGATTTTTTTTGCTCAAATCCCAATAATTGAACCACATTATGCCTTCTGTAATGGATAGTTCTGAATGACTTAGAATGCAGAATTAAATTTCCTGATATTCAGTGGACTCTGAAAAGATTGAGATGTCCCTGATTAAAAAAAAAAGGTTCTTTTATCATTATTTCATTCTATGTATTTGGTTCCATTACCTCCACAACACAACTACTGCTTTGTCTTCCTTCATCTCTCTCCTTTCACTGAATGTGACTGTTTCATCAATGACAGTAACTTGATTTTTAACTTTTGATTCTATTCATTTCCATTTTTAATTTATTCATGTGTTTGAAATGTTGTTTTGGGCATCAGTCTTTTTTCTAACTCAACGAGTGCCTTTAAAAAAAATTCTGTTTAATCACTTTATTTTTGAATTCCCATTTAATATTTAGTTCTTCTATAGGGAAATTTTAGTAAGTTCATATCTTTTCTTCTCTGGAGCAGTATTCCTTCCAAAACAGATTCTTGATCCACAGTTTACATTTTCCTCCTCCTGCTGCAATAGATTCACACAAACTTCACAGTGGTATTTTTGGTTGGTTGGTTTCAATTATACTCATGTTATAAACGGGCAGCTCTGTCAACAGTTGCTGTTAGCACCACTCCACTGTGAGTGACATCTCCTTGAGTCTCTTCCATGGTTTAGAGGTCTCTTTTGTTCTGCGCACTATGATCTCGCCTGCGCTTTTTCTGAGGGTTCTGCAGCCTCAGAAAATGGTGAGCTAGGGCCTCTATAACACAATACCACAGAATGGGGGCTCGAATGACAGATCTCTGTTCTCATAGTTGTGTGGGCTGAAGAGCCAAGATCAAGGTGGCAGGAGGCCTGGTTTCTCCTGAGGCCTGACTTGCAGATAACAGCTTCTGGCTCATGTGGCCTTTTCTCTGTGCATATGCCACCCTAGTGTCTCTTGCTCTTCATATAAGGCACCATCCCTGCTGGATTAGGGACCCACCCTTATGACCTCACTGAACTTTAATCACCTCCTTAAAACCCAATCTTCAAATACACATTGGGATTAGGACCTCACTGTTTGGATGAGCCATCTCAGAGTTCAGCACACAACAGGTAGGTGCAGGACAAGGGGTTCAGCAAGGGGTTCAGCCAGGCCTCCACGCAGCCCAGTCACTGCCTACGTCTCAGTGGTTTTGCCAACAGGCCCCTGAGTTCACTCCCTCTGGCTGGGCTGTACATGATTCCAGCAGAGATCCTACCCGCCACCCCTCATGAGGGTATCTCAGTCTTGGGTAACCAGTTTACCAACCTCCTCCTATCATTCTTGAGGCATAAGATAAGATGGTCATTTCTAAAAACGCACATTGGAAGTTATCAGGATAGGAAATGAAACCACCACCTTTACACTCAGGGTTCATTTTTCCTACCTTCCTCTCTTTCAGTAGCTCTTTTATGATTTAGCATTGCTTTTGATATTCTCTTTGACTGCTTTTCTGTTTACTGCTGGAGATCACCAACTCTGGGGTATTTATGATAAGGTGTCCCCAAGTATGTCACACCTGCTCTGTTCTTTCTAGGATGGAAAAGGAGGATTAACAGGGGAGCCTGCACTTTTGTAAAGGTTGCTAGTCTTTACCTAAAGATACCCGGTCCATCTCCTTCCTCTCTCTCTCCAAAGGAGTGGTTTTTAAGGCGTTCACACATGCATGTCCCATGTCCCTTCTGTGAAAGGCCAAGTTGAGAGTAAATCAGCGACAGACCATGCAAACTTTTGCAATTTTCATTCTCTGGTCAGTGACCTTTTCTTTCATTTGATCCTAGGGTTTTTGTTTTTGTTTTTGTTTTTTTCTTTTAGCCTAGTTTTGATTTATTATGAGATTTTGAGAACTTGTCTTCACCATCTTAAAACATGTATTTGTGAAAACTGTTTTAGATAATAAGTGTACAATAACACTTGCAAATATATAGGTTAAAAAGTAATATCCTATAATGTGGAAACTATAACTTAAAAAGCTTCACTACCCCTCATCCAAATGTGTAATGGACTACATATTTTTATTAAATCATTTTACTAGCCCCCTAGTTTATTTCACCGTCAGCAAGGATTCCTATCCTTTGGAGTTACTACGTGCCCTTCAATCACATGTAAATGGTGAACATGCACTGGTATTTTTTTCAGAAAGCAGAACTGTTACCTTGCATCAGATTTTCAAAGGAGTGCAAAGCAAAAACTAGTCAAGAAACACTGACCTCAAATAATGAGAGGGACGGCTGCCAAGAATGGGAGACAGGGAGCAGCAGAATCAACTTGCAATAGTTTGGATTTGTCTGAATAATAATGCAAAAAGTTTTCTTTAAGGTACATGGAATTCAGAGAAAAGCACAGCAGACTTCCAAAAAAAATTAGACTGCAGATGTGTCTGGGCCCTACAAACTCAGTCTAGTAGGAACCACAAAATAGTTATACACAAGAAAATTCTCACTTGAGGACCTTTCCACATCAATCCATCACAAGTCCAGCTTACTTGTACTTATTAGCACATTAAGCACGTATGACCTAATTCCTTCATTAAATTTTGAAAATGATGACTAATCCTCTTAGTGGTCATTTCCCCCACTTCTACCTAAATAGAAATGACATTTCAGAGAAATTCAGTGATGGAGCCTCCCTTAGGAGAATATCTCAACTTTTACTTATCGCTAAAGTAGGGAAAGACAATTACCTAAAAATGGAACAGTCTACATATAAATTCTATTTTCAATATATAAATAAAGCAGAGCTGATTCAGCAACAAATTAGAATGGGAGGTGAATGCCGAGAATAATGTACTCAAGATTACAGTCCAGATTTTGTGCGAGTTTCTGATGTGCACTGTTTCTTTATATGAACATATAAAGAAGCACTTATTTACAAAGGATTATAAATCTTCCTCAAAACCTACTCGTTCAACCACTTTGGAGATTTGGTCTGGCACAGTCTGCAATCTGCAGCCCGGGTATGCTTCCAGTAATTAAGAACAGTAATAATGACGACAAGCAACTCACCAGCTGCACAGTGATTAATAAGACATTTTTGTGCACACCGCCAGGTACTGGCATGTGTGGTTCAAGTGACTATATAAAGCTCATGACTTTATGAAATCAAACACAGGGACTTCCTTTCTGACTCCCACACATTCCAACAGAGGCATACATAAGCACTTCTGTGCAATTTAAACTTGGAGCCATCCATCCAGTTAATATTGACTAAAACACTATGCATCATTTAAGCTTAAAGAGAAAAAAAAATAGTCGTGTTTTTCTTGGGACAGTAGAAAGACCACAAGGAACTTTCTAACCATGTGGTTCAACTGCCTAAAATCCCTTTTGGAACAAGTCAGGCTATAAATGAATGAAGCAAGCTGTGAGACCTTGGGCGAGTTAGCTTCATTCAGCTCTGAGCTTCGCCTCTTGTATCATCTATGAACTACTCACAAACCAATACTATCTACCCCTTCAGGGTTGACTAGTTGATTCGTGGTTTATATGATCTAGAACATTCCAGGTCTGGAACACCAGGTGCTCCACAAGTCTTCTGTGCCCAATTTCTTCCCTACATAGACTAGAATGCTTAGGGAAGGCAATCTTGCATTTTATAATTATACCCATTCTATCCCTTGCAGCCCTTGCTATCCACTGTGAATAGAACAGCTAAGTCTCTTCAGAGGCAACAACAGAGTTGACCCACAAAGGAACGCCTAGTACAAAAAGCCTTCAAAGTGTATGGGATCTTAACTTGGCTCTGAATAAAGAAAACAGCAACCATCTTGTAGATCCAAACTCTAACAATCTTGGGGCCAAGTCCCTGGGTCTTCCCCATCAGTTAGACCTTATAATCCACTGCTAGCTCTTTCACTGAATACTGGACTTCCAAAAAGTAAGACATGCTTGTTGTTTTCATTCTTTTCTGTCCACACAGTACAAGGTATATAAAAGTTTAAAGTTTAAGGTGAATTAATAACTGTATAAAAGGATACCAACCATAAACATCATATCATTTAACTATTACCATGAATAATTTCACATATATCTACTAGTAAAAAGAACATAATGAATTCCTGCGAAGACACTGTGTAATGATTTGGATCTGAGGTGCCTCCCAAAAGTTCCTGTGCTGAGGCAGGAATATTCAGAGGTAAAACGATTGGATTTGTGAGAGCTGCCACCCAATCAGGCCATCCTAGTTTGGTAGGATTATTGCAGTAACTGTAGGCATGTGGGGAGTGGCTGGAGGAGGTAGGCCACTGGGGTGTGCCCTAAAGTGTGCCTCTTCCCTGGGGCCCCTTCCCATGTCTCTGTTTTCTGGTGACCGTGAGTTGAGCAGCTTTCCTTTAACACACCCTTCCACCATGATGTTCTACCTCATCTTGGGCCCAGTGCAATGCAGTCGGCCAAACAAGGACTGCACCTCTAAAACTGTTAGCCAAAATTAATTTTTCCTCTTCTTTAAGTTGTTTCTGTAAGGTATTCAGGTGATAGTCATGAAAAGCTGATTAACACACAACTGGTAACATCCACACCAATTTCTAAGTTATTACCAGTGTCAGTTCATCTATATTTCTACACTGTAAGTACTGTGAAGAAAATTCCAGGCTACGTGAAGATCTTAAGGAAGTTTTGAATGACTTGGTATGACTCTGCTCTGGAATTCTAGATGACTGTATCTCTGTAGTAACAAGAAACACTTGTTACGGGGTGTTCTCAGCTTGAGGTCTTAGTGCAAAATGATCAATAGAATTGACTGCAGTCTCAGCTCCAAAAGTGTAAGTCAAATTCTTCCCCCAAATCACTATCCATGAGGGGATACTTTTAGTATGACTAGTTAGGATAGTAAAAATAGATGATTACACCAAAAAAATCTGCAGAAGAAGAAAAAACCTGAAAAGAGCTCATGAGAGGAAGACGGTGCCTGCACAGGATGCCGAGTTCACCTGTTGAATACTGGCAGAGGCAGATCACCCCAAGAATGTTTTTACAAAAAGATTTTTTAAGAAAAATATCTGAAACAAATGGAGGAGGGAGGAAATCTGGGGAATCGCTGTGGCACAGGTACTACCAAGAGGGGGAGTTCGGTTGAAAGGCAGAGGAGACAGAAGAGCAGGCATGGAGGCACCTTCTGGAGAAAATGTGGGTCCCAAAAAGGCAGCACTCAAACGGGTTTAGGGTTAAAAAAAGAAATAAAGCTAACAAACTGATTCCTGCCCTCCAAGGTCACTCTCAAAAAGAAATCAACCAAGTGGAAACTTAAAACAAGGGTACTTTTGAAGGACTTTCATCCTGTGCCAAGTTAACCTAGTGACTTAAGACTGTGTGGCATGTAATTTACTTAACCTGTGCTGACCACATTCTTCGAGATTCCCAGGCTCCTCCGAAGTCAATCATGTACTTTTTAATAGATTATTATTACATATAATATGTACATATGGGATACAGTGTGGTAATTGGGTATATTTATTCAAAGTGTAATGATCAAATCTGAGTAATTACCATTTATTCTCCTTAAATATTTCTCATTTCTTTGTGTTTGGGAACTGACAACATGCACTTCATCCACTGAGGGAAGAGATACTTCCAAAGCAAAAAAGGAAAGCCTGTGAATCCCAGCAACAAATATCCTTGCCAAATCATCAGGCCTTGTCCTCACTACTGTCCTTAGGCCAGCCCTTAGGGGCATCTGGGAAGGTGGATGGCAAAGTGTTCTTTAAGCCGATATAAAACATTCCCTAAATGGTCAAGTCTATTTGTACAAAAAAAATTTGCAGATGTTATACCTGCTTGCCTTCTGGAAGTCTTGAATTTTGGGACACACTAGGCAAGAGATGCCCACTTGACTACTCCCAGACAAATACCCTAGGAAGGGAATCTCTAGCAACTTCCTTCGACAGAAGCACAACACGTCTTGCTGCACTTTTACTGCTGGGGGAAGAATATGCTCCCTGTAACCCTCTGTGGGGAGGACAGCATAAGGAAGCTACATGTAGATTCTCCTGCGCCCCCGGGGGGCCTTTTCCTACAATCTACCTGTGAAGGCAAACATAAGCTAAGCACACTGCATCATCCCAGCAAGTCTCTGAACATGGGTGCCATCTTAAGGAGCCCCTGACACATTTAGAGATGGACCTAGAATTACTGGAGGTCACTCTGTAGAGGCCTCCTTCACCAAGGAGTCATTTTTTCCCCACTCTTTCAGTGACAGTGGGAATTGGAGGATGAATGGAGTATAGCACAATTAAAATGGATAAACCCCAGTGTGCATGGGCTAAGACATCAACCCTTAGGTTAGCCACTGTCTAGCTAATATTTATTTACCAAAACATTTAGTCAGGTGGGACATTAGTGTCTGTCATTCTAATGATGCAGAAACAGAGATACTAACATATGGCCAGCTGTCAGGTACCTCTGACTAAATGTGGTTGTGACTCAGAATGCTTTTGATCTGCTGGAAAGTCAGAAGAATTGAACTGAGAAGATGAGCTTGCGCGGCGAGGAGCTGATCTAGACAGACATCGTTCAGTCTTCTCTCCCACTTCCCCACTTCAACAGAAAGCTGCACACCAGTACGTCTCGAAATAATGGAAAAGTGGCCCTCTCATTATTTAAGCTGCTCCTGCTTAAATTATTATTATTCATTTCAGCATGGACTCATATCTTCCATGGTCAAAGTGAGGAATTTCAAAAGGTTTCCTTGGTGGATGGTCCCAGGTGGGAAACAAAAACCACATAGCATTCTCAAGGGAATAAAACCATGAATCAGAGATGTGTGGTATCCTTCCCTCCTGCTCCCCTAGTTTCCTGGGCAGAAGCATGGGAAACAAGTCAACTGGCAAATCCAAGAGAAGCTGAGTCTGGAGATATGTCTCCAGTCCCAACTTCTTATGGACAATACTGAAACTCGTGGTTTCCTAGGGGTCTAGGTTCTCAACCTCAGAGTCCCCAAAATTCCTGAAATCGTATATACATTCCTTTTGTGCCTACATAATAGACAAAACCCAAGGCTTTCATTAAATTTTTGAAGTGGTTACTGATGTAATAAAGCTTCAAAACTGAGGGAGGGAAAGGCTGTCAGACATAGGGATGGACTTTCAAATGCTATCTGTCCACATGAATGGCAGACCAGAGGACCAGTCAGTCAGGAGATGTGGAAGAATGCAGGGTGTATCAGAATACAGACTGAAGTTTCAAAAAACAATTCCCCAGTAAAAGAAATTATACACAAGTCAAGAGGAAAGCTACTTCTGGCTAAAGCTGTGGGCTGAGAACATTAAAAACTGAAGTGCATTAAAGAAGTGCTTGTCATAAAATTATGGGAAGAGAGCAACAGGTTCATGCTTGAGTGCCTTCAAAGGACCAGTTTCTGCCTCACACTATCTTGATCTGATACATACCCCTGATCTGTTTTCATAAGGACCAGGCCTACATGTTGCCTCAAGGTCATGCAGGAGATACCTCAGGTAAGAGAAGTATAAGTCACTGAATAACCTGTGTTCCTGAGGATGCAGGTGCTTTGTATCCTGGATCTTCTCACACTGTATAAAGTGTGATCTGTGACAAAAACCTTATCATGATAATATATGCCGGGCTGGTGCTATAACTCAGTGGAAGAGCACTTGCCTAGCATGTGTGAGGTACTGGGTTTGATCCTTAGCACCACATAAAAATAAAGGTATTCTGTCCATCTACAACTACAAAAAGAATTAAAAATTAAATAAAACATTTTTTAAAAAAGATAAGAGGATTTACTAAAAGGTATCAGCAAGAAGTAGCAAGAGTTGGAATATAAGACTGCTTTGATCAGTAACTAGAGGTGATCAAGGGTCAAGACAGCAGCCCTCCCTTTCCTGACTGTGCATTCCCCTCTCAGGGGCTGACAGATCTTCTCTGGCCACTGTCTTCCTTTGCACCTAACCCATGGACACGGGCAATCTCACCATAACTAGCTCAGTTTCTCCACACCCTGAATCCAAACTTCCAGGAGAGAGAATCTGACTCAGTCTGGTTTCTAGTTTGACTGATACTGTTTAACCCTGGTGCCACCTGCAGATCTGGTGAAGATGAGAGAAGCCCATCTCCACATCCAGCAGATCTCAGAGGGGCTGGGCTGCTGCCCAAAGTAAATATTTGTACCAAACTATTAGGAAGAATGACAGATTGAGGAGGGACCCAGAGACAAAAATGGGAAGTGGTTGAGTTCAGAGTCTAGAAAATATCCTTCTCCCAGCTCTGCAGGAAATCTTTCATGGGAGAGCACTTTACAAGTATTAATGGCGACATTGTTATTGTAGAGGTCTCAACATCCCACAGACTGAGTGGAGCATTTGAAATCTCAACTCTGAAAATGCTCTTCAATGCATCAATGCAACACTCAATAAGTTTCACAACTTGAAGCATTTTGGATTTGGGGATTAGGGATACTCAATTGGTGGAATCTATGCAAACATGCCAAAAAAAAAAAAAAAAAAAAACCTTAAATTTGGAATACTTCTGGTCCCAAGCATTTTGTGTGTTTACTCAACCATTATTACATTTATATATAAACTTTTATTCTTAATTCCATGGTTCAGAGGAAAAAAATCAGTTCTTTATGTATTAATGAAGTGATATTTTGTGTTTATGTTTCCCACTTAAAGTATTTGGTGTGAAATTAAACTTATGAAAATATTTTTGCAACATCAAAGCATTCTATTTTCAGTGCTTTGGTGCAATCCACAACTATTCTGTATCTGCTATTTCTGAGGATTAGTTTATTGTTGTCACCAACCTATTGGTGACAACAAAGACAAAAAGCCTTCCTTCTAAAGCCATGTAAGATGGAAGAAAGTTTAGGAATACCACCTCCAAAGCCACACAGTTCTAGATTTGAATCTCAGCAATGCCATTTACCAGGCAAATTCTCAAGCTAAACCTGTCTCCTCATTTGCAAACTGAGGACAATAATATCTACTCCCCAGAGTTGTCAAGCAGGATATCAAATGAGATCATGCACATAACAGAGTGTGAGCATTTGTAACTGCCAGTCATACTGTATATGAATCATAGTGTTGGTGAAGAGGAGGAGGAGGATAGTAACCGGAGCTTAGCAAAAGCTTTAGGAGAGGTGAAGCTGACAGGCCTGACATTGCCCAATGCCCCAGAAGAGGTAGCATCTATGATGTGGGGTTCCTGTTGCATTTGAGACAGCGAACTAAAATTCACATGAGGAGAGGCCTTCCTTTCCTACTATAGCCACCAGATGTCAAAAACAGTTCATCCTTTAGTTTTCTCAACATGCAAACAAGTTAATACAATCATTTAATGTAAAATGTGATTATTCACACATTTACCAGATAGCAGCAGTGCAGGGGTTAAGAGAAAGGCTTTAGAGCTGGACAGACAGGTTCAAATCCCAGCTGGGTCTCTTGCTAATTCTATGACCTTGAGTAAATCAATCAACTTCCCTCATGTGCAAAGCATCAGTAAGGTGCACAATCGGCCCAGCTTGTCCCTGCAACCACTCTATCAGGTGGGGACATCAGTTATTTTTATTTTACAGACAAGGAAAATGGCAATGACAAGAAGTAGACCACACAAGTCACATGTAGTAGAGCTGAGATCCCAAGTCAAGGAATTTTCCTTTACAGCCCACCATGTCACATTATGCCATACTGTCTGCAAAAACGTCAATGAAATGACATATAAGGAGTTGACCCTAGGCCTGGCACATGATCATCTATCAATGTAGGCTATTATCATTATTATTATTTCCAGTTTTATCTGGAGAGATGAAAGAAACGACTCTGGAAGATTTATTTTATAAAGAACAGAACAGTGAGCAGTAGGACCATGCAAGAAACCAAGTCGATACACACCCCACACTGACCTCCCCCTAGAGGAAAGTCAGCTGAGGTGATCTCTCCTGTCCACCTGCACACACACCATGTGCCCACCCCTCACTCTCTGGTTCTAATTTTCCCTTGCAAGTACTCTTCATGGTGCTGAGAGGGGAGAAAAAAAAAAAAAAAACACATATTAAAATGAGATGAAGATAAGGAACACAATCCTCATGACCACTTTTGTTTCTGAAAATGCTGTTTGACAGTCAAGTAGTAAGCGCCCATTTCTGCAGAGGACCCATCTCTGCAGCCCTGCATCTCCAGACACTATGGCAGAGAATTTCAGAGTGGGCAGGACCTCGGAGGCCAGCAGCCTCACTCCAACTCCCCAACTCATCTCTACCATGAAGCATTCCCATTATTGAAAGCATCATGCTGTTCTTGCTTCTACTGATCAAAAACTCACCTCTTGGCAAAGTTCCACTCCCTTCTACTGAGTATGCTCAGAATGACAATGAAGAATACATCTCCCCTCTGGATGGCAGGGCTCCCATTTTCTGGTGAATGCCCCAGTGCTTTTTCTTCACTGGGCACTCAAATGCCACCGAATGACTCTCATCTCCCACATGTTCTCGTATCAAACCACTCTAGCCCCATGGGAAAACCCCATTTACCATCTCCAGAGCTGCACTCCAAGCTCAAAGCAGAGGCTTCCTATGCCCTGGCTCGACAGAAACAGCAGAATGGGCAAGACAATGTCCTCATTATTTTCCCTTCTCTCCTTAAAGGAGGGAGAAAGGAAGTTAGAAAGTTTGGGGTTTTCAAAGCATTTTTTTTTTTTTAACACTCCCAAAAGTACAAGGCCACATTAAGAAAAAAAAATACAGAGGTCATATTTTAATGCCAAGAGGCCAACTTCATGAAAACTCGAGGCACGGGGAGCTCTGAAATTCTGTCAAATAATGCTGTAAGATTTGGACTCCAAAGAGTTGATACTTGGCCTACATAAAGCTTTGAGGAACTTTGGATTTTTATGATTATTGTTGTTTAAGACATATTTTTCTCTCATATGAAAACTCGCTGCTTAGCAACTCAGGGCCAGCAAAGCTAAATCAAGAAGCATTTCGGAGTGGAGGTTTGTTTCTGTTTGTTTTTTCTTTTAAAAGATTTCTTTTTCCCATTAAATGAGAAGCACACTCTATGACTGGAAGATCCCCTGCACTCAATTGAAAATGGTTTGTAAACTATTCACTCAGCCTCATTTACGTTCAAGGATGATGGAGACCAACGCAAGAGTGATAGGATGTATGTTGCTTTTGCAGCAACAGGAAGGGAGCCGTGGGCTGTCCTCTGTCAAAGAGACCACAGCGACTGCTGCTGGGGCCCCAGGATATTGTTCTTCTCCTAGTGTTAAAGAGCAAAGCCTTTGGAGTTAGACCTTCTCAGTTCAAACCTAAGCACTGCCACTTTCTAACTGTATGCTCACAGGTGAGCTATCCTCTCACCTGTACCAAGGAACAATGTAAGAATTTTACAGTTATATAGGGATACTATCACATATTGATACAAAGGGCATTTTATGGTTTTAATAAGTATTTTAAGTGTGTTTATACATAACAAAAGCCTGTGTGGTTGTACAAGATGAACACTCCATAGTGATCCAAAAGCAGGTAATGTCACAAGAATCCAGTAAATGCTTTCTCATGCCAACCTCATGTCTTGGGCTACACCCTATGTATTATACCTTCTGTCCCTAAAATTTTCTTAACAAATTTGCATGCCACATCTCCAACTGTCTACCGGGTTTATGTTGCTGGACATACAGATAACTAAAATTTATTGTGTACAATTTAAAATTCATTCTTGCCTCCAAACCTTTTTTTCTTTCTTTTATTAAGGATGCCCCAATATTCTTCCATGATTAATTTTTTCTTTTTTTTAAATTTGGTGTATTATAATTATACATATTGCTGAGATTCATTGTTACCCATTCATACATACATGGAACGTAACAATACCATTTGGTCAATGTCAATCCCTAGGATTGAATTCTTACACTTTCCTCAGAGAACACCCACAAATCAGCCCCTAGATTCCCTTATCTCCCCAATCAGGGCAGGCCCTGACTGACTTCCGTTCTCGGGTTTTATTCCTCTTCCAGCTATTACAAACCCTGCTGTCAGATTAAGCTGTCTGAGGCAGTTTATTGAAAACTGAGTGGTCCTGGAACCTGTAATATTAAAAGCTAAAGTCCCCGAGTGGTGTTCTCAACCTCCCCACACCTGGCCCAAATCTCTTTCCAACTTCATCCTGTGCCATCGCCCATGTTCCAACAAGAACTGTTCCCAGAACATTCGCTTCCTCTCTGGGCTTCTGACTACATGATCTCCCATACCTGAAATGTCTCCTCTTAACACATCTCCACCTGTTCAGGCTCCATTCTAAAACTTATTCAAACCACCTACTCAGGGCAATTTTCCAGATTCCCCTTAGTTGAACATAAACCCTTCCCTAAAGTCTCTAAGAACACCTAGTTTCCACCATAAGTGTAACTCCTTTGGGACATTTCTTCTTTCCCTTACTGGAACTCATGGTATCATTTCTCCCAAATCTCACTTCACATCTGACTCACAGCAGGCATTGCAGGAAAAAAGGCTTTGAATTAATGCATAACAAGTTCATTTTGCAAAATTTGTGCAAAACTCACCAACTCCACGGCACAACACCAAATCGAGGCTCCTCGGAAAGTTTACAGTACCCTTTCCACCTGGGAAACACAATTTTCTGGTTTGCAAGGTTAGAAAGACCTTGATTTTTTTGGCTCATAAACACTTCTTTTAAAACAACATCTTAATGTTTCGCATGTCAATGAAGCCAAAACATATGGTGTAAGTTTCCTATCAAATACATATGGATTTTATAAAAATTTAAAAAAAAAAAGCAAAGAGGCCGAGAAAAATGATGATCTCCAGAACAGATTAACCAGGGGTCTTTGACTAATTTTAGAATTCAGCTAGAGCTCTCCTGCTTTAATTTTAGGAAGTTTCCTCTCTGTTTTTGTGACTTTCCTAGAATGGATATTTTTCACATTCCTGGGGAGGGAAAGTAAGTGATGGAAGAAAAGAAAACACCTGTCTCAGGTCATTCTCTATCCTGTCCAAGGTCCTCTTGGTTCCTGCACCCCTGCCATTATATCTTCCTTCCTCACAAGACTATTCTTTCAGCCTTACCTATCCTTCCTCTTTTTCTTTTTTTCCCCCTCCCTGCTTACAAACATTTACTCAGAGGAGCTCTATCCCTCCCCTCACTGCTTTGGAGTGAAAAGTAAGATCCTCGGGTGTGATCTGTACATCAGCTGTCTGGGAAACCCGTGGCTCATGTGCACACACGTGTCCGTAGAGTTTACATGGACAACTCCCTTGTCAGCAGAAATGTTCTTCCTCCGAGCAGAGCCTGGACTCTGAGAAGTTCAGCTGAGCAGGAGCAGAGCTGGGAGTGGAACTGTGCAAGGTAAAATGGGAGAGAAAAGGTAAGGCGACGGGGAAGTTCAGTTCTTAGAATTCACCGAGCCATGCTGATGCTCCTCCCCACAACCTCCACCTCCAGCCACTGCTATTTCCTGGCCTTAACCCATGCACACCATGGAGAACCTGAAACTCAATCCTCCCTGCCTCCCTTCTCAACTGGAAGTTAGGCTGTGTGGTCACAGCACTGCCCAGTCTCATAAAGGAAAAGGAAAACAAAGCCCTCCACTCAGTTCTATAAAGTTCCATCTCACAGCTGGGACACTTCCATCCGCTACGACTACGATAATGGCTCACTGGTGCTACCTGGAAGTCAGATCTGTTAACCAGGCGACAGTGGAACCAGCTACTTTCCAACAGAAAAATCATGTGCTTTCTCCTTAGATTCAGATAAGGGAAGATAACAGGAAGCTGTAGCATGACATGGAGTCCCTTCTTCCTAGGAGCAAGACACAGAACCTGAATTTCACAGCTATGGTCCATCAAAGTTCCCTAATTAGGATTTAACGAAATTAGGATTTAACCGAACATGGTTTCAAAGCTTGTATTCCATTTCTTTCTTTGGAAAATAAACTGTACGTATCTTCCCATGAGCTGTCTGAAGGGTGTAGTGCACACTAATGAGGTTTAATGACAGTGTGACAATACCATAAATGGAGGCATCAATTCACCACCACTGGCTACAAAAACAAGGGGAAAAAACTACTACACAAACACACACAAAAAATCAAGTTGCTTTGACTATACTGGTAAAGGGAATCACTAAACTGGGTTTCCAGCTTAACTTTTCAGTGGAGAGCAGTATTCTCACAGCTAGAACTGCTCTAGCAAATGCAACAAAGACCCAAGAGATGCTCTCACAGTGCTTTGCTCAAAGGAACTACATCTCCTCCGACTCCTTCAAAATGTACTGAATGCATGAACTCATGCAATAAATATTCACTGAGCCCCTGACATGCACCAGGTGCTGTTGTAAGTGTACAAAACCATCTCTGCCCTCAATAATGCAGCAGGGAGAAATAGAATACAATTAAGAAAGCAAGTTATGTAGGGTTGTTTTTTTTTTTTTTTTTTTTTTTTTCCGGGGGGGGGGCGCGGGGTACTGGGAAGTGAACTCAGGAGCACTAAACAACTAAGCAACATCCCCAGCCCTATTTTGTATTTCATTTAGAGACAGGGTCTCATTGAGTTGCTCAGTGCCTCACCATTGCTGAGACGGGTTTTGGACTGCAAGTTACATCATTTATTGGCTGGGTAAGAGTTACCGGATACCAGTCCCAAAACATGGTCCTCACCCCAGCTTTGACAGGCTCCCCAATGGAGGCTGTGACTTCATCTCTCCACCTTGGCAGCTGTTACATGTTTGGCATACAATACAATCCCAATTTTTAAAAAATCCTCTCAATACACAGAGGAATGACCAAGTGTCTTCAGAATTTCAAATTCCCTGTAAGAAAAGTTACTAGTAAAGTGCTGAACGGAAAGATGAGTGAAATTCAGAAGTTCCTAAAAGACTCTAAGCTGTTTTTAAAAATTATGCATTCCCTATATTAGAGAAAAGAGAAGTGAGACAGCTCAGATAAGAGATTATTCATTTTCAACCAGAGTCTCTCGACCTAGAGCCCATCAGTTTGGCAATCTGAAATTCTCAACACAATTGACAGAATGGGGGAATGTGATGTGCTTTTATATAAGAGGGTTAGTAAACTTTCATTAGCCTCTCAGAGGTCTGCAATCCCATGAAGATTAAGCAGCACTGCCCTAAAGAATAAATGTATTTTGAAAAGAACATGTACATCTTTGTCTACAGAGAAAACACACAACTTTTAATCCTGAGTCAGCATCTTCATTTTTCTTACTAGGCTTTCCTTAGAGGCAGGCAACTGGCAGTCCTGGTGAGCAAAGCAACACGGGAGCATCAGGAAGCCCCTGCTCCACATGTCCTTCACAGACCGTCCCACCTACATTTACTGACCCCGACAAAGGCCAGACAGAGTCAGGACAGCAAGCCACTCCTTCAGATTCTCAGTCCAAACCAAGCTCCCAGGGGTCAGAATAACACCAGCAGAAGTCACACTCAGGTCTTGCTTGAAAACTGCTGTGAACAAAAGCCTGATGAACATGAGTGGAACCTTCTCCCACGTTCCAGACTGAAGCTCTCTCCTGAGTTCTTATCAGACACAGGAGATGCTTCCTCCCCAGGTTGGCCATTCCCCTTGCTATTTCCCATAGTTATAAGGGAGGTGAAAATTCAACAGCACAACATGCATGGCTAACATCGCTGTTAAAAGTGACCTTCAGGTGATTCTGATGCTATTCCAGTGTTGAAAATTATGTGTCTAGAGTGGGGAGCAGCAAGTGTGTTCTGTAAAGGGTCTGACAGTACGTATTTTGCCCTGGTGGGCTATCTGACCTCTGTTTTAACTCCTCAATTCTGCGGATATGTCATCAGAGTAGCCACAGATAATATGTAATTGAGGAGAAAATAACAGTAATCTGGGAAGAGGATCACAAGGCAACAATAACAAATAGTACTTAAGTATTTAAAATGTCACACTATTCACAAGAGCTAAAATATGGAATCAACCCAGATGCCCTTCAGTGGATCAATGCAAAAAGAAAATGTGGTATGTATACTTACATGTGTGTGTGTGTGTGTGTGTGTGTGCACGCGCATGCGCACATATGCACAAAAGGGTACTATTCGACCCTAAAAAGAATGAAATTCTGTCATTTTGCAGCAACATGCATGGAACTGGAAGTCATTATGTTAAATGGAATAAGTCACACACAGAAAGACAAAAAGCACATTTGCTCCCTCATTTGTGGAACCCAGTAGGTTGATTCTGTAGAACAGAATAGATTAGTGGTCACTAGAGAGATGGGGGTGGGGAGATGGGAAGGTAAGGGGCACCAAAACTGAGAGAAAAAAGGAGTTACTCTGGTTATTCTCTAGTACAGCAGGGCAACTGCAGGTTAAACCACCTATGATATATTTCAAAATGGTAGAAGAGTACGAAACTCCCGGCGCATAGAAACAACTAATACTAGAAGAGAAGGGAATGCTAATTACCCTGATTTGATTATTACGTATTGCATACATGTACTGAATTACCATAATGCACCCCATAGAATGCATGAATATCATATCACAATTTTTAAAATATGTCACAAGGATATGGTGGGAGGGAAGAGTGCATTTTAGCAGTTTCTGTGCACCCTGACAAGGATCTCCTAATCCAAACCAATCAACCCCATCCCCAAACTATAGGCATATGAGCCCATCCCCTCCCCGCCCCTGCAGATGTAATGTGGGAGTCTAAGGGAGGAGTTCACCCTTCCCTGGCTTCTCCTCCTTCACTTGCCATTTACTACGGCTTGTTCAACCAGGAAGACTCTTTGCAAGGTAAGGTGACCTTTACAAGTGCAAACAGATGCCAGCCATGGCCAGTGGCTAGCAGGAGCTGCTCCTCCACACTCGCTCTCAGTGATGCTAACGATACATATTTTGTCATATTTTGGATCCTGAATGTTTCCCAAAGGCCCATGTGTTAGAGGCAGAACATGGTGGGAAGAAGTCCCTATAACATGGGGGCATGTCCTTAGAGGAGACAGTCGAAACCCACATACTCTTCCTGTTTCCTGGCTACCATGAGAGAGCAGCTCCCTGGCCACAGACTCGCACCATGATGTCTGTGCTGCAACATGCCCAACAGCCACAGGGCCAAGCAACCATGGACCAAAACCCCTGGAACCGTGAGTCAAAGGAAAACTTTCCTCCTTGTAAGTGGGCTGTCTCAGATCTTTCTCATAGTGGCCAGAGGCTAACACAATCCTCTTGCTCTGTCTCACTTCCTTTCAACTTCCTTCATTTGCTTTATTGTCTTTTTTCGAAGCCCCAAAGCCCTAACTTGATCAAGAGTTTAGGAGTGCTACAACACAAAATTTCAGTGAGAAACCCAAGAATGCAAGCAACAAAAGAATCTCAATTCCCAAACACACTGCAAATATTTGTCTACATCTGGATTACATGTTTCTCCATTAAACCAGAAAGGTAAGAGAAGACAAGGTCCAGATTTATAGAATTCCATCAGAAGACAGACGCTCAATGAGATTTCGTAGTATTAATAAAATTGACTCTGACAAGGAGAGAGGAGAACTCTAAGAGGCCAGTTGTATATGACATGGGTAACAGGCCCCAAAGAGGAATTCTCTTAAAGGAAAAAAACAATTTTACCTTTTCATGATTTTCAATTAAGATTTCCACCACGATATTCTGGAACTTCAAATCCATGATGGCAGCAACAGTCTCTTCCTGTGGCCTCATCAGAGTTGGTCCAAACACCACTCCTAAATTTGCCACGGTCATTAAATTCTGCTTGGAGTGATTTGAAACACTAATATTGAAGAAGGGGAAAAAGGTCTGTGTTTAATTTTGCAGCAATAACTGTAGAACATACAGTGCTCGGCAATTCTATGTTTTCTTTAAAACGAGGACTCCTGGGGCTCAAATCGCCCTCGGGATCTGCCTCTGAACACAGGGATCTGTCTGCACTACATGGTGAGGTTCCCACTTGCTCTACTACCTCTCTCTAATATTCTCCCATAGTGGCAATGGCTTTCTTAATAATTCTGTATATATGTTAAATTTCTTTCCTCCCAAAACGTAGGATACCCCACCTTTCCCCAGACCATTACATCCTTGTTTCTAGAGACTACTGGACTGTGTGGTACCTTCATAAGAATCGCCTTCACAAACAGGCAGAGCATGATCAGAACATGATCAGAACTCACTTCTGCAGCCCAGCGCCATAGTGCTGTGAACAACATGGACAGCCGTCCTCAGCAGCCCTGCCACTTAATTCAGGCCTCAACTGAAGGACCTCATTCTCAGAGAGATCTTTTATAATAACCCTCTGTATAGTCTGCAATCAATACATATTCTCTCTTTCCTTAATCAACTGTATGTTTTTCACTCTGATATCTGAAATAATTTTGTATTTTTATTGTTATCTGCTTATCTATTCACCTTAAAAAGTTTTGTGAAAGTAGGAACTTTTTCTGTCTTGCTTAACTGTGTACCTATTGATACCTAAAAAAGGCATTCAATAAATATGCATTAACCAAATAAAAGAAAGGCTATACCAGAAAGTCCTCAAGTGAGCCATAATATCTTCTGGCCTTTAATTTTATTTATGTAAAATAAAGTTTCTGAAACAGTGTTCCTTGCCTTCCTCTGTGAAATTTTATAGTTATAGTGATCTGAGAGTCATTTATATTTGGGCAAAAGGGCTAATCCTCTGCTGACTTATTAGATTTTGCTAGCTATTTAAAGAGTGGACCCTATGAAATAATTCCCCATTACTGGATTAAACAAATGTAAAGAACATGTTCAAACTCAGGGAGGTGTGAAACCATGCTAAATTTGCTAACGGATTTATAATTCCATTTCCAGAATCTGTATATGGGCAATATATAGCATTCTCCTCTTTCACTTCAAATCAAACCCTGAGTTGCTGGCAATGATGCTAAGCAAATAATTATACAACTTCACGGAGGCATCGGATTTCACCACTCTTGTCCAAAACACACATAATGAGTCAAGCGCCCAGCCTGCCCTTTCCAGGTGTGGTCCCTGGTATTGTGTATACAGCCCCAGCTCCACCCGAGCCAAATCCAAGCACACAGTCGAGCACCCACAGCAGAGAAAGTTCCGGGGAGGGAAGAGAGACTTACTTCGTTAAATGCTTCACCAAAATATCCAGCATCTCTTTATTTTTCTCTGGCAGTTTGTGCACCAAGAAATGGATAGCATTAACCCGAGATTCTGGGCTGCCACTTTCTTTACAAAAAAAAGAAAGAACGAAAGAAAAGAACAGTTAATAAAGTACTTGGAATCAAATATATTCCCCCAAACCAATAATTCTAACAGCTCATCTGTTCACGGTCTAAAAACAGATTTTAACTATATTTTGCCACCTTGAAAAGGAAAAAGATCTCTTTCCCGGTATCATTAAATCTTCTGACGTCCTCACACACACACACCCTGGCCTGGAAGGTAATTTCCCTGGGTTAAGTAGATCAGAGGGCTGCTCTCGCCTCTCCGGTAGGCCTCCACACTTCCAGCCATGGACTGCAAGTTGAATACCAGCAACAAGGCTGCTCCCTCTTATGGGTCGAACTGTATCCCCCAGAAGATGCTGAAGACACCTCAGAGTGTACCTGCTCGAAAAACTCAACCTGGGACTTACTTTAATCAGGTGTTTGCCACAGGCATGGAAATAACTGTGTACAACAGAAGGTCAAAGTGTAGGCTCACGGTGCCCAAGACACAGAGGCATGGGAGCCACACAGAGTTGCCGAGGGAAGCACAGGGTCATCAGGAGGCCGAGGGCGAGGGAAAAGTGGGGAAAAGCCTTTACTGAGGTTTTTGCAGGAAGGAAGTGCAAGCAGGTTTAGTGTTGGCTAGTTTGACTTTGGAGGATTCTGGGGCAAAGGAGTTGTCCCCACTTGTCTGGTACCTGGCCCTAGGGTAACGAGGGATGGAGAATACTGGCCTGCAGAGAGAGAGTCCACTGAAGGAGGGGTGGGAGGTGGAAGTTCACACACGAAAAGAGTGCTGGGGGTTAGCATCTCTAGGAATGGGCTAGCCTGAGAGAGGCCATCTTCTGGGGTCACGACGTTCAAGTTCCAAAATATCAGTTATAAGCCATGCTTAATACAGTTTACTTATTTGAAAACAGTCCTTAGCGATATCAGTTAAGATGACATCATAATGGGGTAGGGCAGAGTCCCTTAACCCAGTAAGACCAGTGTCCTTAGAAAACAAAGAGGGAAGATGGTCAACTGGAGATAGATAGGTAGGGGGGAGGGTATCCCCGCCAGCAGAACCAGCGATCGAAGTGGGCGTCTGCAAGCAGAGGCACGTTGAAGATGGCCGGGAGTGAGTGGCCAGAAAGGACCCTACCCACCAGTCACCAATGGAGCAAACCTTGATTTGGACATTCAGTCCCAGTATTGTGACAGAATATATTTCTGTTCTTTTAAGTCACTCGACTTGTGGTACTTTTGCTATCGCAGCCCTAGAATACCAACGTATTCCCTTTACCCCTTAAACTTGAGAATTACCTGTGGCTCTCATGAACAGTGGGCCTGATTAACTTTATCATGTTTCTGCCTGGGAAATTAACAAATCAAGACAAGGTTCATTACTGAGGAATATGCTAGAGTTTCCAGGAGTGGCAAAGAAGAGACTGAGAAGAATTTGGGGTTCTGTTTATTTTAACATTTATTTTGTTTTCAAACACTGATACCTTTTTGTTTTTTTCTGATGATAAAAATTAAATATCTTCTCTGTAAAATTTATACGACAGATAATAAAGACAACTAAAAATCACTAACACTCCAATATATAAGAGATAATGCAAAATCAGACTATAAAAACTTGTACAAATCAACCAGAGAGGAGGGGGAAAACCCCAAATAAAAACAAGCAAAAGACTGGAGAAGGGGTTTTAAAAATTTTTATACTATGATTACATATGAAAATGGACTTGGCTTTTATGAGAGAAGTAGAAATTAAACCCACAAGAGATCAACACTCGCCCACCAGAATAGCTTTAAGTGAGTACCAAGTTGGACTCAAGGTGACCCAAACATTCATATACTCACTAGCTGTGGCTTTTGCCCCTGGTGCTGGGCCTGCAGCCCAGGGCTTGCACGGGCTCAGCCGGCTCTCCTCCACTGAGCTACGGCCCGGCCGTAGGTGGGAATAACTTACAGTCACTCTGGAGACGTGTTTGGCAGATCTGCTAAAGCTGAACAAACACATACTCTAAGCTCCAAAAATTCCACTCATAGGTACACGACCAGAAGACACGCACACAAGTGTTCATTAAAAGACAGACGCTAGAATGTTCACAGCAGCACTCTTTGTAATAGGCCCAAAGTGGAAAACAACCCAAAAGTCCATCAGAAGTAGGACTGATCAATATATTGTGCTATGTCCACACCATGGACTGTAACGAGAATGCTCTACCGCTTTTCACTATGTGGACAAAGCTCACACACTGAGTGAAGAAAGGCAGACATAGCAGAATGGTTTTCATCGGATTACAGTTATGCACAGTGCAACCCAAGGAGTCTGAAGTCAGAAACAGTCATACCCCAAAAGGTGGACAGTGGCCACATGGGTGTGAGAAGGGCTTCACCTTGGATCACGTTTGATTTCTTGACCTGGAGGCTGTTCACTTGGTGAAAATTAACTGTACACTTCTTTGTGCACACTGATGTTATGTTTCAACAAGTCAAGTTCACTAGAATTCAAATTCCCCATAATAAATCTCATTGTAAAATGAGCTGGTGGGTTTTAGGTCTAATCCTTTCAGAGTTTTCTTCCCTTTACTTGGAATGAAATGTTTAAACAGCCCATTTCATTTAACAGAGCATGGACGACTTTCCATCTCATTAAACCAGTGCCACACCATCAATTTTATGAAATGGACATTGTTTCCAATGTTGGCAAAGTTAACTCTGCCCAGTTTACACCCCAAATAACAGTGCCGGAGAGTGAAGAATGGGATTTTACAAGAGGACACTGAGACAGTAGTCACTAAAGGGAAAGGAACAAAAAGGCTAAAGCTACAAAGCACAAGATGAGGCAGAACGCGTATTATCAAAATCGTATTACCTAACAAAAAGTTTTTACATAGACTAAAATTATCACTGAAAACAAGAGCACAACTGTCTCAAGAGTTAGGTAATAAATTACAACCCAGTTCTAAATCTGGAGTTAAAACCAAGATACTCATCAGTGTTGAAAGAAACAAAAACACAATGATTTCAATTCACAGTTTTAATCTTCAAAAAGTAAGATACAAGCATCAACTCTGCAAAAATAATCAAGAATTCCAAGGGAATAAAGGATAAGAATTTCATATTTTAACACTTAAAAGTTTTTGAAAAGTGTGTACTAAAAAGTTACTTTTAACTCAGAAGTCTGTATCTTGACATTAAAAATCATTTTTTCCAATGAAAACCTAGTTTTAATATGTTAGCATTTATTACTTACCCAAACACAAGCTAGAGAAGTAGTTTCCCACCCTCTAGGGATAATGTTCTTCATTTCTAAAAATAGAATTTCTCTTGAAAAATAGTCAAAACCTTCCACTCTTTCTCGAGTCCCTCTCCCACAAGCCCATCCCACCTCATCTGAAATCACATTTTTTTCCAAGCTTTCTCCCTGTTTTTTCTTTTAAAAAAAAAAAAAAAAAAATCAACAAAGCTTTTAAGATAAAACTATCTGTTCTAATACTGTCTTATTTTGGCATTACTCAGAACTTTCTATTAACAGACATTTCTATATGGCTATAGCAGAATGACTTCAAGGTTTCCACAAGAATTTTTTTTCATCTAAAATCAGTTATCATTAGTTGCTTATGCTTCATGCATTTTATATATATATATTTCAATGACAAAGAATAATAGGCATAACTTTTTTAAAAAAATCTGGACACTGGGTTAATCATACACCAAATTCGTGAAATATGCCAGGGAATTAGGAGTTTACTGTAATAGAAAAAAAGCATTTTAATTGTGAAACTACACACCAGCATCTATCACATTTTAGTGTCTATTTGTTTATGATGCTGTGGGCAACTGAGACCAAAAAGAATGATCAACTTACTGGAGCTTCTTAAAGACACACAGGTAAACAAACGTTATATTAATATTTAAACACCATACATCAATCATACTGTAATTTAAGGAAAGCATTAGCAGTAACTACCCCAGAACTTTCCAAGGAACTAGCGGGCTTCTGACAGCAGACATCCAGAACTCTAATTCCTCTATGGGTTCCCCATCTACATGACAAACACAATAGGCCGAGGGAGGCCAATGTCACTAGATGGCCAATTACTTTAATTTCCAGGTTTCTAAATTCTTCCCCACCTAGATCCTGTCTTGCTTCCCATGAGGGTTTACCAGTAAGGATAGAACATTCTGGTTGAGCAAACACACCTATGCACTGGATCCTACAATAGTTACATTTCTTGTCAGAAATGACCCTAACAACTTTGTGATTAAGATTATGCTTCCCAAGTAACTTGACTACAGGAAGAAAATATACTGAACACAGGAACACAAGCACTCTGGTTTGAGAGACAGTTGATGAGTTGTTCATACGATGGGTCCATCCATGCTCATCAAGATAATAGGTCAAGGACTCTGCCTACAGACCAAGGGTTACGACATTCTCAAAGGTAATTAGCATCATGCACAGGACATCCAGGTAGATGCCTGCAGCCTTCCAAATTGGACACAACTTTTTGATTTCCTGCACAGACCAAATAAACTGCATTTCTGTATTGTGAATTTCTATATCAAAAGCTCAGTACAGTATCTTGAAAGGTAGATGGTCTCTACTTCCTTTAAGTCATCTTAATGATCTCAGCTACCAATTCAACTCTTAATTTTCTTAAAGGAAAAAAGTCTACTTCCAATGCATTTAACATTGAATCATAGGTTGATTTTTCATAAAACAAGGAAAGAATACTTGGTTTTTTGTGATGATGACATAGATCATAGTTTTCTATCATGACCTCAAGGAATTAACTCAGAGGTTTTCAACAGAAAACCAAAGGAACAAAACGGATTCAAGAAAAGGAAGGGACCCAGGAGAAACCTTCAGAACTCACAGCAGGCAGGGAGAAGAGAGGATCTCAACACCACAGAACAGATGGAAACCAGCACACATGACTGAGAAGAATCAAAAATTAGTTTCCATGCTGGTGTGAGAGGCGGTAACAAAGACTGGTAATGCTTGGTAATTTTAGCAATCAGCTCAGTTAACAGACATTTTAGCAAGACAAGGTAAGCTATGCCACCCTTAATGGAAAATGATAGCATAACCACAATTCCAATTCTCCAGCAATATTCAAAGGGGGAGACTAATTTTGGGCATCTGATTTCTGTGACCATTTTACTCAATACTTAGAGGTACATATGAAAAAGATTAGAGATCTGCTCCCTCACTCCTAAGAGGCACTGACTACAGAGGAAGGGTACTCACAAGAGATGAAAATAAAAGCTGTGCCCTGGAAATATCGAACCCTAAAAGAATCCTATTTGGTACATGTGCTTTTTCTCATTTAATAGAGTTACTATAGGTCCTGTTCCAACCACGACTGCAGTTAGGTGCAAATCCATGCCAATAACCACAGTAGCTACAGTATGCCTTTGTGACAGCCCTGTTATTCAAATCATCAAGAAGGCTCTTACAGCATCACCAGAAAGTCAGGAAACCAAGTAGGGCACACATCCAGCAGATAATGAGACTTTTCACATCCACACAATTCTTTGCACAACATAGTTCAAATATGCCTTCATGATCCTCTACCACCATGGTCCTCTCACTACCTTGTAAAAAGGTCCTCAGAGGTAGGAAATTCCTTATCTGGCAAAATCTGATATCAGAATTTCAAACACATTGCATTAGGCTATGGACATGATAATATTCCTGACGCTCACTTGTGGCAATTTAGACCTTTATTCCATAATCACTTTATCTTTCCCCAATTCCCAAAGGATTCGAGATGAAAGCTGGCACTCTTGTGCTTTTTCCAGTCTCTAAGGCGAACAACATGAAATGATTGTCCTCCAACCAAGTTTAATTTCTCTTTTCCTAGTTTGCCAAAAATGCTACAGGGAAGGAATCAAAACAACTAAGCATTTGCTTGAGTTATGGCCAAGAAAACCTTCCCCCACTTCCTTGATCGCACAAATTTTGGGGGAGAAAAAAAAATCTCCTCTTCCATGTAAAAACAAAGCTGAACAGAACCACATTTTTGCCTTTTCCCAAAGCCTATTTTACAAGTGTAGTCTAATGGAGCCTACACGTTGCTTCCTTCGGCAACATCCGAGGAACCTTTACACTGGCGGGAGCAGAGACCTCACAAGAAGATGACATTTAAAGCCATGTTCAGGCAGCAGTAACATGGGACCCAAAGGGATTGCTTTAAGTTTTTCAACAGATTAAACTGTGGACGACATCCAAGGGGGGAAAAAAATAAAAGGAAATGAAAATACAATTTCAGCTACTGTCAATGCACCTGTGAAAACCAATACTGCAAAGTTTAGCCAGTGGAACTGGGGTTTTCAATTTTAAATAGTTTCCTCTATTCTGGCAAGTGACTTCACGTGCCTCAACCTTCATTTCCTTAACTATTAAATACCTCACCAGTATACTTCAGAAGAGGAGGATGATCAAACAGTGCTGAATACAAAAAGTGGGCTCTGTGATAATAAAACCAGAAAGCCTGGTTTTATAAAAAATCTGATCATGAATTAAAATTCCACCAACTACAGGCCTTTCTCATTTAACACTTTATCACGTATAATTCACTAACAAATACTGCTTGGGCTTCTGGCATAATATTCCTTCTCATAATATTCCTTCTGTCTGTAATTTCCATCTAAATATCTAAGTGACGCCTTCTCCAACCCACTAATCTCTCCGACCTCCCACGGGTTAAATGCTTCATGTTTCCACAACATTTCATATCATTATTCTATATTTCATGGTATAATGAGAGAGAGGTGGAAGCCCTAATCCTTGCTATAGAAGTGATTCCTGGGGTCAGGAATTCTGTCATGGTTCTACATACCCAGACTCTACTAGTGTTGTCTACCTGTGACTAATACGTAATAAGCAATAATGTTCATGAATGAATGAATGAATCCATTGTCCTCATTTTTACTTTCTTTCTAAAGGGGGAAAGGGACACATCATTTACAATGATTTCTGTTTTTAACAAAGGCCTCAACAAGATTAAATTTTCATGATTGATTTCAATTTAATTTCATTAAGTTCAATTTTTAGTCTGTACACACTATGAACTACAAAACTATGTCTCTCTACCTCTATGATTTACTTACTGGCTGGAACAATGAAATCTCCATGTAACTCATAGGTCATGAGAGGCTCGGGAAGACTCCTGTATGAAAAGAAGAGTTTTTTAATTAGCAAAAGAATCCAAACAAGTCACCTCAGAGTTTACTTTTTATAAAACATTGTTAAATTTGTTGGGCATTTCTTAGCTATCATGCAAAACCTCCTTAGGGAATATCTTTACATATCAAAAAGATATATAAATCAAATGAAGCACTTCATGAACTGCTGCTACCTGCACTATGCACTATCAAAGCTGAAGCAACCACAAATCCCTATAAAGTCTAAGCATGTAGCATTTCATCTCTAATCTTGGAAAGTACCTTTAGGAATATCTTGGGTCATATTTGACTTCTTTTCACACACTAACATATTAAAAGTCAAACACTATCTAACCAAATATAAGCACAAAATTTGGAAAATCATCTTTAAGATATTAGTCAACGATAACACAAACACACACAAAGTACATAGAAAATGGCTGGGATGTAGCTCTGTGGTAGAACACTTGCCTGGCTAGCATTCCCGAGTTCCTGGGTTCAAACCCCAGTATCATGAAACTTAAAAAAAATTATGCAGAAAAGATTACATAAATCAAATCCTCTTCCCTCTTAGTATCTTCATTTTAAAAATCAGCATATTTAAAAAATCATTATGCCTATGTAATAATGAAAGATAATTATAAAGTTGATGACTTTGAAGTTTATACCTATAAAATTAGATTGATGACAACTTTAAAAATATACACAGCATTTTAATTTTTAACAAAATTAAATGGTAGTATATTCTATCCCATGATCAACAGAATGCTACAGTTCATTGAACCTTGCAATATGTCTTAAATTGTACAATACTGACTTTGTGACAAGTCAAGGAATACTTCAACAAGTATCAATATGCACAGTTTTTCTTCAGGGCAATCTGGCAAGACATTGAGAACTTCTGAAAGATTGAAATCCTGCAACCCAGAAATTCCTCTTCAAATGTCTAAAAAGAAAACCAAAGATGTACAGACACACACACGAAAAAATTTAAACATCTGCAAAAGTCAAGAATACTGCCAGGGATAAAGGTCATTTCATATTGATAAAAAGGTCAACTCATCAATGCTACTACAAAACTAAATGTTCACGGATCAAACAGTTTCAACGTACATCATGCAAAAACTGATGGAATTGCTATAAAAAACATGACTCCACAGCCACAGTCGGAGGCTCAATATCCCTCTATCTGAATAAGTGCTAGAACAAGTAGACAGAAAATCCATCAACATACATACGATGTGAACACAACCATCAGCCAACTTCACTTATCCACACAAAATGTGTCACCTAAATGACACTGCACCACAAGGGGGGCACGTTTTCCCGGTGCATGCGACCATTTATTCTCCGAGATAAACCAGATTCTGGTCCACGAAACCAATCAATAAATTTAAAGTGTTCAATTCATGCAGAGCATGTTCTTTCATTGAAATAAAAATTGAATTTAAAAAAATCAGTAACAGGAAGAGCTGGAAAACACCAAAGGAGGAGATTCTAAAGTATTCTGAATAAATGAAATGAAAATATATCAGTCTTAGGAATGCTGATAAAGCTGTATTCTGGAGTACATTTATACTATTAAACATCTACATTAGAAAAGAAGAAGACCTTAAACCAATGAGTTTACTTTCTACCTGAAGGCAAGGGAGGAAAAAAGAATAAATTAAATGTGAAGTAATAAGAATAGATATATTATTGACCAAAAAGGAAATCAGTGAAAACCAAAAATAGAGCAATTAATTCCAAATCAGTTATTTAAGATGATCAATAAAATTGATAAATCTAACCCAAGTGACTAGAAAATGGAGAAAACATCAACAGCCATTCTCCAAGAAGGAGAATGGTTACTGCAGAATCACTGTGGGTTCTAACAACATTAAAGAGAAAACAGGGAACATTACAAATGGTTTCATGTCCATAAATGCAGCAATTTACAAAAGATGGACAAATGTCTTAAAAGATGCAAACTACCTAAGCTCACTCACAATAAAAGATAACCTAAGTAGTCCTATATCTGTTAGTTCTCTATCTGTTAAAGAAACTGAATTTATAGTTAAAAACCTAGTTTGTCAGAAAGCTCAGAACCAAGATGATTTTGGTAGTGAATTCTATCAAACAATCATGGAAGAAACAATATCAGTTCTAATTATATTTTTTCCAGAAAAATAACAGCGTGTGTTCTTCCAGAAAACAGAATACTTACTCATTTTGTGAGGTAGAATATCAAAACTAAAAAAATTTCAAGAAAATGACAGACCACCACCACTAATAACAAACACCACTTTAAATAAAATGTTAGTAAATGAAATTCAACAAGATAAATAAAAGGATAAAAAAAAATCACAGCCAACCTGGCTTTATCACAGGAATGTGACATGGACCTAATATTTTGAAAATCAACGCAATACCAACAAGCAAAACGAAAGAAGAAAAAAAGTCCTGTATGATCATCACAATAGATAACATAGTGGAAAAAAGGACCATCTTTCCCACAAATGATAATGCAAGTACTGAACATCCATATGTAAAAGTGAATTTGACTCCATTCCTCATATCTTATACAAAAACCAACTTAAAACAGGTAAGTTTTAGAAAACCTAAAATAGAATTTCTGCAAGGAAAAAATAAAAGAAAACCTTTATGACTTTAGGTTAAGCCAAGATTTATTGTTATCACCAACAGCACAGTCCAAAAAAAGAAAAAAAACTGATAAGCTGGACTTCATTAAAGTTATTAATTTCTTAATGAATGACACTGTTAAAAGAATAAGACAACCTATGTACCCAAAAACGTTCAACATTAATAGTCACTGAGGAAGTTCACATTAAAAGCACAATGAGAGCTGGGGAGATAGCTCAGCTGGTAGAGTGCTTGCGAGCACAAGGCCCTGAGTTTGATCCCCAGTTTGATCCCCAGTACCTACTAAATCAGCTAAAATTTTTTTAAAAATATGACCATCAAGAGTTGATAAGGATAAAGAGGAAGCAAGACTTTTGTACACTGCTAGTGGAAATATAAATAAATACATCAAATTTGGACAAAAGTTTGTCAGTCTCCCCAAAAGTTAAGCACAATCTAGTCATTCTACTCCCAGGATTTATTCATAAGAAACCAAAGTGTAACAGAGCATAGTGGCACACACGTGTAATCCCAGTGGCTCAGGAGGTTGAGGAAGGAGGATAGAAAGTTCAAACCCAGCCTCAGCAACTTAGCAAGGGACTTAGCACCTTAGCCAGACCCCGTCTTTAACAAAATATTAAAAAGGGCTGGGGTGGCTCAGTGGTTAAGCGCCCCTGGGTTCAATTCCTAATACAAAAAAAAGAATGAACTTTGGAAAATACACTACAACACGGGCAATCTCTACTTATTCTAAGTGAAAGAATCCTGATTTTCTTTTTCTAAAACACATGCTGTATGGTTAATTTATACAGAATTATAAGAAATCCAAATTAACATAATGGCATAAAGCAGAAAAACAATTACCTAAAGGTGATGGCTGAGAAGGGAGAGGTACAAAGAATTGGGGCATTTCCAAGGACTGTTCATCTTGATAATGGTGATGGTTTCACACATATCACCATAAATAAATACATCAAGCTTATCAAAATGTATACTACAAATATGGAGAGTTCATTGTATTTCAAATACACAATAAAGCTGTTTAGCTGATTATATGTCAGTTGCACTATAATAAAGGTTAAAAACCAAAAACAAATGCAAAAAACTATTACAAGTATGTTCCTTACCATAGCTTATGATGCTTCAGGACACACACATATACAAAATGACAATGTAGACAAATGAAAACTTCCCTTATTTCTGCTCTTCTTCCCCTTCTTCCCCTACACTCCCATTTACAAAAGGAAAAAGGAATCAAACACATCACAACCTAAACCAGGAGAAAGACTAACCAGAAGTCAACCTCTGGGGTTTTGGTTTCAAAGTAAGGGCAAGCAGAAAGAGCAATGGAGAAAAATGGTTATCCAGCAGAAAAGGAAAACAGGGTGCAAAATTGAAAAGAGAAAAGAACACCAAGAACAACCAGAGAGCATTTCTTCTCCAATAAAAATGAATTTGTGCCTAAACATGCTCTACAAGCTACTTACATCATTGCCATATGTCTATAGCTAGGCAATGTGGCATAAAAAATAAATATCGTTAATGTTAGGGAAGCAGTAATAAAAATGACAAGCTCCCCATACAGAATTTATTACACTGAGTCACTGCATCTCTCAGCCTCCCACCCAACATGTTTTTAAGTCACCTCTCTTTGCCACCCATTGGGATCTGTCGGGAGATACAAATCATAATATTTACCTAAACTGGCATTTCCTTCCCCAAAAATCCCATTCCAATTTCCAGACTTAAAAGAAGTTTCCTCCAGGTAAAATCATTTTACTAGAAACATCACAAAACAGCTCATTTGTCACCTCACAATGGGAAACTGTTGTGATGAACACATGCTGGTCTGCATAGATAAGAAATCATTCCAAGGGCTCACATTCAGTCCCTCCAAAGCATGGAGTAAAAAAAAAAAAAAAAAAAAAATGTCGCCTCAAGTCGGAAGAAAAAAGGAGATGCCATGTGCGAGTCCACTGCCATCTTTCTTTCTCCAAGACCCTGGGGGCTTTGCTTCCTGTTTTAGTTTGGTGCTTTGGGGGTTGGCTACTTTCTTCCTCCACTTCCAGCCTCCCATCCAATAGTGTCTGCGTTATTTGCCTGAAGAACTTAAGGCAAGGCAAAAATTTGGTCGTTTTGTTGTTCTTGTTTCTTGGTGAGAAAAAATATGCATTTGGGCTCTTGCTGTGAGAGACAGAGCTGAGATTTCAACGCTGGCAGGGAGGCTGGCTCCAGACCTCATGCCCTTGACCATCATACTGCATTCTCTCTCGGACCGAAGGAAATACATTTGCTTTGGCCATAACCGTGTAGCCAACGTGGTATTAGGTAAAAACTCCGTTTTCTTCCATTTGGTCCATCACCAGAAAAAGTGTCAATTAAATCCTAATTACTGCATTTTCAGTTGCTAAAAATAACATAGGGGAAAAGAACAGCAACCTAACTTTCCACTCTCCCAAGGCATCTGCCATCTTATGATAATCACTTCATCACATTCAGGCAGAATGTGTATATTGTTAGGAGTGAAATTATATAATAATAGCATCTCATAATTTCGTTCTGTAGGCAATGTTTGCTTCAAAGTGGAATGCAATACGATGGAGCAACATAATGAGAGAAAAATGCAGAAAAAGCAACACAAGACCAGGGGCAATAAGGAACTAGCTTCAGAGAACACCAAGATCTGAATTTATTAGAGATGTGGCTTAGTGGTAGAGTGCTTACCTCACATGCACAAAGCTCTGGGTTCAATTCCCAGCACACACCCCTCCCCCACAAAAAAAGGAAAAGAAAAGAAAAAAAGTTGCACGTGAAAAGTAAGAAGATCCTCTGGTTTTGAAGCTAATTTTCCACAAAGGAAAAGAACAATGTGGATCAGAGGCAAAAAGCATACAATTTACTTTGAAAGAATTGATTTTACCCTGAGTTTTCTACCCATAATTCAGTCATCTTGATCCATTCCCTTACCATCTGTTAGAGTGATAGAATCTTCTGCTAGTCAAGTTAACAAATGCAATTTGTAATATTTTTATATCCTCATCCACTCTTTCCTCCATCCATCTAATACAGGCTTTCTCAACTTCCATTAATTTAGATCAAGTAATTCTTCAGAGAAGGCTCAGCTCCCTGTGCTCTATAGGGTGTTTAACAGCTCAGCCCAGTCCTCTGTCCGTTGGATTCCAGCAGTCAGGACAACCAAAGATGTCTGCAGATATTGCCAAACATCACCAGGGGGCAAAATCACCCTGAGTTCAGTAGCATTTCTCTACATGCTTAGTGACAGGCATAACTCCAGTTGTTGGGAACAGTGCAATGCACAGGACATATACAGTGCCAATCTGCAGAGAGCTTACATGCTAATCCCAGTGGAGGACTGACAAAATTAATTTTTATCCTCATCTAAACCACAATCAGTGGCAATGTAGATGCTTAGTACATTAGATTCAGCCTTCATTTTGCCCCTTTATTGACTGGGACTTAATCATTGAAGAAAACGTGTAAAGAGTGGCTAAAACCATCTTTCAGGTGGCTAAAACCACCTGAAAACAGGTAATGCACACCTGAGTCCACCGAAAAATGTTCATAATGTAAAGAGTAGGACAACCAGACAACAAAAGCTGCCTGATGTGATCCAACAGGAAGACTATAGCAGCACTCTGATATGCTCTTGATATATGTAAATAAAAACCCAATCTGAACCCAATAAAGACTACAACTATTTGCAGAAAATACAATGGCTAGACAATCATGTTAAATGACCCCATAAGGATATAATCAGCCATATCTAAAATGCAGAAAATTGTATTTTAAAGATCAAGCCAGGTTCATCAACAAATAAATGCCAGTGGTAGGAAGGGAAAGAACTGTACAGGTTAAGAGAGACTTAAAACTTATCAAGCACATGAAATGTCCAACACCATTTACCAAAAAGACCTTTTTTTTTTTTTTTTTTTTTTTTTTTTGCGGTACTGGGGATCAAACTCAGGGCCTTGTGCTTGCGAGGCAAGGACTCTACCAGCTGAGCTATCTCCCCAGCCTCCAAAAAGACTTTTTTAAAAAAAATTTTTTTTGGTAGGGGAGAGACTTTTTTCACTTTAGTGAAAATTGAATAAGGACTGAATACTGAATGATATTAATTTTATTGGATATCATAATTATCTTCTGATTACAAAGTCTGTTGTTTTTGAAACATATACTCAAGTATTTACAGATATGGCAGTAAGTTTGTAGAAAATCAAAGTATTATCTCCAAAAAGTAGCAGATAGGGAGATGGATGAATCAAGAAGAATGGGGTGTTGAGCTGAAGAACTGTAATACAGCCATGAGGATTCATTACACTAATCTCTTGCCTTACATATTTAAAATTTTTCATAATTTGTTAAATGCAAAATGAGTAACTTATGTAGATTCTAATGTGATCATTGGAAGTCAAGTAATTTGTACATTAAAAAAACAACCTATATATTTATATTATTAATAACAACGGGGAAAGCTCTGCCTTTTGTGTGTGGGAGCAGGGGGTGTGTATAAAAATTCAAGTCCCCAACAGAACCATAGTACAAGGATTACAGTTGTGATGTTTTCCCCTTCTTCTACTTTGATTTTGTAATCCCTATTTTTATTCTTCATCAAACCAAACTTTTATTCCTGAATTCTTTTAGAGAAAGTTTGTTACTTATTAAAATGCTGAACATTTTCTAACTCTAATCCCACTCTATATTTCCTATAATAAATGAAAATTTTAAATTTATTTTAAGATCCCAAGTTTTCAAATAGCTTTGTATTTGACTGTTATCATAAACCTTTCTATTCAAATCTTTGAATTTTTAGAATTCTGAATATTAGTTTAAAACAATTAAGAGTGTCAATGAATCCAAGAAGTAGTCTCCCTTACTGAATCCTCATTGTTTCATATTGTTTATTCATAAAACTCACCTCAACAAGAGCTATCTACTGTAAGACCAAAGGCTATTCTGTTACAGTTGACTGGACAACTGATATTCACCTACTATCTATCTCACATTCTGAAACATTATTAGATAGATCAGTGCTTTCCTTTTCAATAACATTTAACTTATCTATCAGTATCTATGTGCAGAGTAGGTGCCTGCTTTATGTCCATGTTGCCCACTCTTCCCTCCTGTTACTGAGAGGAGCTTACCTCAGATACTGTTTTAGGGCACTTGTTATTGTTTTCACTTCCCAGTCTATGGAATTCTCCAGGTCCAGCTCACTGCATGTTTTTACATCTAGTGAACAAGCAAGAAAGAACAGTTCATTAAAACCTGGAACATTCAGAGGTCATCCTGACTAGCTCACAGAGCTTCCATTTTTAAATAGTCAAATCACAAATAATCAGTCCTGTGGTTTCCCTCCAAAAAAGCATTACATGCAAGTTCTTTATGACACTATCTGTGATGTTCTACTACTAATCATTTCTAGCACTTCAGAAAATCTGTAGTAGAGATCAAAGCAAAAGGGTAAGTTTGAGGCCAGAGTATGGAAGAATGAAGACATGGTGTGGCATTTCAGCATCTTCAACTGCTATTGTTCATGTACAGCTAACAGTATCATGGACACCATCTTCATGTTAAGGCAGCCAAGGCTCAAGGCATGTGGCTTTTTCAGTTGAATGAGTGGTTTAACTCACTGCAGGTGGCATGACTGTTATTACATGTTTTTACAGAGTAAGAGGTGGCATAATAGCAAACTCTTAGGCAACAACTTGGGAGAAAGAATAAGCTTGAGTCCATGTTTCAAGATTTATATTCATTACATTAGTGTTCTAAAGATTAACACATGATCCACCAAAACAGATATAACACAGACTTGAAAAGTTACTGATGTTTTATCCAATTTAAACATTACACAATGTATACTAACTATTATCAACACCACACTATCCTATTAATTTTTAGGTATCTGTCAAAAACTAAATTTGATTTTTAAATAAAAGTTGCCTAAGAGGGAAGAGCCATTTAGGGGTACTATTTCACACTGACATTACAATGATACACTTATCCTGGAAATATTTATTGGATGATTCTGTAATACCTCTGACATTCACTCCAAATTCAACTAGTTTTCTTTGTCCTAAAAGTGTTATTGATGTGTTGCTTCCAATGCCCTTTTAAATAGCTACTAAGTTCTAAAGCACTAGTGTGTGGTACCAAAAAAAAAAAAAAAAAATGAGTAGGAAAAGTTGATCCTGGTTGAAGTAAAATGACAACATAGTCAGAAAAGCCAATCTTCTGAGTATGGTGGCATCTTTGCTATTTGTACCCTGGACACCATCACTACTCCACATGGCTGGTAGTGCAGAGCAGGGCAATGTGGGTAACCCTAGTCATCCTTCAGTATCCACCCTAACTTAGGCCAGAAAGCCACTCTGAACAAGGGAGTTCTAATCCATCTGGGCTTCAGGCCTTCACCTGCACAATGGAGGTCTTGTAAAGGCTCTCACAGAACTAGTGAGCGCATCAAAGCAAGGCAGGAACATATGTCAACTTTCATAAATTATTACACATAGCAGGTTACCCTCATAGGTAAGGAGCTAAAACGCCTAAGTGTTCAGTGGTGGCACCCACCCGAAGGAAGGAAATGGATAAGAATGGTAGCACATCATCAACAGAAACTTGCCTGGCTTTCTACACTCCTATCATGTGAAGAAAAAAAAAATAAATAAAAGATTCATGGAAGAGATACTTTCTCCCTCACTTTAGAATGATGCCCAACCAAGATTAAAACAAAGCAAAAAAAAAAAAAAAAAAAGCCCACTAGTTGTTTAAGGGTTTTTCTTTTCTTTTTTTTCTCTTCCTTACACTCTATTTATCTACATAGAGAAAAAACATCTTATTGGTATTTCCTTTTTCAAAGCACAAAAAGAGAAAAGGCAGTCAAAAATGTGATCACCAGGTGAAGTCACTCATGCTGCCTAAAAACATAAGCTCAGGCATGACGAAGAATGAATGACAACCCAATGTTGGACTCAAACTTTTTGAAAATAAAGTAAAACAGGGAAGTGATGGTTATTTCACAGCCATAACATCATACATACGAAGTCAATTACTCAAAGGTCTGGAGACTTTTTAAAGCACTTCAACATTTCTTGATTACAGCAACTGACAGCCCTATGCAATAAACTACAACAATGGCAATTGACACTGATTACATTTTGATCAGTTCCTACAATTCAGAACTCATTTGTTACTGAGCTTGTCAGACAAGCCACAGATACATTCAAGAAATCAAATTAAGAACCCTGATTAAAGATGCAATCCTTTATAACAAGGACTAAATAATTCTGTTCTAAAGGCTTTGCCAACCAATTACTTCTGTAACTGAATATTCTGTCTCTCATTAAATCAATTATTTAAATCTCATTTTAACATACAAGTCAGATAACATTTTCAATCAACTTGCTACCAGCAAACCACCATTTTAAAATCCAAGAGGCTTCTAAAGGAAATCTTTTATTTCCAACTTTCTACCAAATTATCATTCTATATTTTGAGAATCATATTCTTTCCATGGAAAAATAAGCCACCCTTCTAAATTCATGGGATAAAAAGCAGCTGTCACATCAGAAGCTAATGACTACATAGTGTCTATGTTATTAATCCTCTATTAAATTTTTCACTGTTTTCAAATAACTCAATCATCCCTAGCGGTCCTTTACAATCAGTGGGTGCACTGGGACTAGGTGGAATTTGTGAAGAATTTACTTAGGATTCAAATATAAAAATATGTTTGGAGTGTTCATTCAAAATATATGTTCTACATTAAATAAGGGAAATTTTTGCTTTCTTTCTCACCAAAGAACAACATCTCATGAATAGTTAAAAATCCAAAATAAGGAGCACAAAGGACAGACTTTTTATTGGGGTGAATGTTTCATATTAGCATAACCACTGGCCATTTCTTTGAAATTGGAAATGTATGGCCCAACCAAAATGCAAAGCACCATTTTAAGCAGAGCTAACACTGCACTTGACAATAACTTGGGTCCAATTTCAAAGTACTTGAAGGAGCATGATGGGATGAGTTCTGAAAATACACTTTATTGTAATAAACTGAAATGTTTGTCAGCTAGATTAGTTCACTTTTCCTCCCAATCTGTGTGACAAAGTTATCCTGTAGACAAAGTAAATGAGGTAATATTTTTAAAGCAAAACTCTTCCAAATTATTTTTATTTCTTGTTTTCTATGTTTCTATGTCTAAAAATATATAAACCACCCAGGATTTTTTGCAAATTACATTTAGAAATAATTACCCAATCCACGTCACTACCTCATTTTCTCACAATTTCCCCTTCCTCTGCTCTGCTTTCCTTCTAAAGTGTTAAGAATGCAGGACAACTCTAACACTCTTCAGTCCTAATCTATAACTACTGTGATTCATCTTTTTAATTCTCACCTGATTTACTAAAAAATCATGACTCACCCCAAAGACACCCCATGTGTTATTTCTCTCTACTTCCCTCAACTGCTCTGTCTCTAAACAAACATTCACCAGATGACGGGCTCTGACTTAAGAGACAGAAAAGGGGTAGGAAAAGGAAAATAGCCTTTAAACAAAAGGAAGTCAGGTTCTCAGCTGGGCATTTTCTTTTGGAAATTTAAGAAGCTTGGTGCAGGGAAAGGCTCAAGAGGCTACTGGAAATCCAGCAGAATGTTGCGTTCTGCCCAGGACGGAAGACAAAGTCTCATCACCAGAGGAGGATGACAGCTGCCTTCTTCACCCGGCCTGGATGAGCTTAAATTACCTCTCTATTTATAAAACTTTCTATGATCAACTGCCATCACTCTTCATGTTGAATGAACACGGGATGAGGAGGGTGAGAAGGAAGGGAAGGGGGAAGAAGGAGAGGGAAGAAGAGGAGGTGATGAAGGAGGTAGAGGAAGGAAGGAGGGAAGAGGGGATGAGGGAAGGGGGAGGGATGGATGAGGGAAGAGGGAGGGATGGATGAGGGAAGAGGGAGGGATGGATGAGGGAAGAGGGAGGGATGGATGAGGGAAGAGGGAGGGAAAAGAAAAGGAGGGATGAGGGAAGAGGGAGGGAGGGGTGAGGGGAGGGGTGAGGGCAGGGCAGGGAGGGTTGAAGGAGGAAGAGGGAGGGAGGGATGAGGAAAGGAGAAGGGATGAGGGATGAAGAAGAAGGGGTGAGGAAGAATGAAACAGGCAAAAGATAATGGAGAGAAACATTTTTCTATATAATCTTAAATGTAAAGGGGAAAGAAAAACACCACAGAAAGGAGAGAGATGAGGAGAAAATGCAAGGGATTAAGCATAGATTCTTTCTTTAGGAATCGCCACAAACTTCTACATGTAAGTATTTAAAGAATACTTTAAACGGAAAATGCAAAACATTTCATGTAAAAATGGCAATAATAAAAAATCTAAAGTAAATAGCTCTCAAGAACTAAACGAATCAAGTAAAGGCAGCTCTCCTCAAAAAAAAAAACAAAATCTCTTGGAACTTTTTCTCAGATACTTAGATTTTAGATTATATTTCATTTTTACAAGGAAAAAAATGCATTACCAACAAAATGCTCTTTGAAAATATCCAAGTTTTAAAATAAAAGTATTACTTTCAGGAATAATAATAAAAGACAATAACTTGCTTTAAAAAGGAAATTTAAAAATTTGGCAGGCCCCATGCATTTCCACTCCATTTTTCTTCTTTTTGGGACATACAACCTTAAAACAACAGAGAAGTGGGAAAAGCTGGAGAGGAAGAACATCTGTGGGAATGTGGACATGACTATCCAGAACCCAAATCCTTTTTTGGCAGTGGTAGCAAATTATTTTGATTTGAAGATTTAATCAGGATGAGAAGGACATATCTTAAGGAAATCCTCAATTCATTAGAAAATAGTGAATAAACCTATTTTATCAAGAGCTAAGGTTTGCCTTGGTAACGAAGAACAAGAAAATGGTGCTAATGCAAATCCAAAATTTGACTGACAATCTTAAATTCATACTAAGGAATATTTACATATAATAAAAACAAACATACATTGTTCAGTCCTCAAATGAGTTATTAAATGAGGAAATAACCAGTCTGTATCCTTCTCTCATGCCAATTCTCTAATTTCCTCTTTTCACAGAATATTGCTAAAAACACAGCTCTTTCCTTGCCAGCAACTCAAATGAGGTTATGACATGCCCATGTCCTGGACTTCTCTTCTCTGATGCTCATGGAAAGTATGGACAGTTTTCCAGGTCATGAATTTTTGAGGGTTTAGAGAGTGAAAATACCTTGGAAGTTAAGGACTGTCTTGGGACATTTCCCATGAGAGGAGACCATCACCCGAGTTCAGCTATGCAGAGCATGTAGGATTTATGAGATTAAGAACAAATTTTGAGACAGCTTAACACTTTAGGGTGACCACAGAAACACCCTTCTTCAAGCTTCCCATTTAACAAGAATATGATAAAAATAATGCCAGGATCTTTATGGCCAGTTTAGCACCAAAACGGGCCTTTCAGCCCACATCTCCCATTCTGATACCCAGAGTCTTCTAGGTCTAATCATTAAAACACCATGTTGGAAATGAGAGAAGTGTTTCTAATTTTAAAATTAAGTAAAAGCAGATGCTGCAGTGACATTAAACTCTTCCAGCTGCTACTGAACCACTGGCAACCTGAGTCTATTTAATTTGGAGCCTGCTAATGGTGAAAAGGAAAATCTGTCTGCCAGAATTGCACACCCAAGTCAAACCAGAGAGGCAGAAAATGAAAACAGCTCATGAAAGCGAATGTATTCTAACAAGGCTCTCCAGCTGATGACGGGCAATTTTTCCTGTGGTTAATAGCCAAAAAAAGGTTGTTGCTTATGAAATCCTTAATTCAAATACAGCCAACAAGCAGTGCTATCCATAATGTGTCAGTTGATTTTGTTCATCTTAGTTTATGCTTTCTAAAAATGAGTCTTTACTACAATGCTTTAAGATGCAGACAGGCTTAAATTCATTCACAGCCTACCTGGAGGCATTGTTAATATTGATTAATTAAAGTGAGACAGCAAATAAATTAATATGTAGCAAGGTCGGAATGACAGATTGGTTTGATATCCAAGGCCCTGCAGCCAAATGAGTTATTGCTCCTCAAGAGGCAGCCTGCTCTGAGGAAGGGAGAAGCGGAGTGCCTTACAGGTGGCACTGAACTGACAGCAATGTGTAATGCAAAAGCGCTTTGTCATTCACATAATGTCTGGGGTAATGAAATGAATTCACTTTCTGGCTTCCTCTAGTCTGCAATGCCAAAGAACACTGTGTTATCAGCACAGATGGAGCATGCGTGGTTCTGGAGAAGAGCCTGGTGCGAACTACAAACAAGCCACTGTGAATACCAATGAATTCCTGAGAGTCAGACCCTCGCTGTCAAATGACAGTTTTGGAAGCTCCATAAAAATGAGCGAGTCCCAGTGGTCTTGTCCAACCAAATGTACTGTCAAGGTTCTGGACAGGCAACTTGGAAATCATGCAAATCACAGAGGCCTGACTGCTGCTTTGTTGTGTGGAATAAGCAGTGAAAGACATTCTTCCATGAGCTGCATCCTTTTCTTAGTAAGTAGAGGCAACATAGATAACCTAAGCAAATCCAAATACTAATAATCTATGTCTGAGTCAACCATCTCTGCTCAGGAGACAACTCATCTAAGGAGAAAAGAAAATGGACTCCCAAGTATGCTATATGTTACTATGAAATATTAAGTTGTGAAGTCAATGAACATAAACAAATAATGCATGGAAAAATGATTAGAAAAGAGGCATACCCATCAACATACTCAGAAGTCTCTGGACCTTTGAACTCACCCCCACAACTCTGTACAATCCTTGGTCATTTATACCTATTGGAAGAAATGAAATGTTAGCAAAATACAACAGTATCAGATTTTAAAAGCTGTCATCAAACAGTTGCAGTCAGAATCTTTGCTAACTCACATTAGCAACATTCCTGTTGACTACAAAAATAACATTTGACAAAAATCAAGTGTTTATACCAACTTGTTTTTACCAGCTTTGGATTTGTGTGCTATGGTTGGAAAATAATCTGAAACAATCTTCCATGTGGACAAAAATGTAATGAGTCAATGTTAATGGAAAGTTGAGTATGGTGGATATGGTGAAATGTACCCCAATGCAACTTGTAAAGATACATTAAAACCTAGGTTTGTTGTGTTCACTTGTTCATGTTTCTCTTGGAAATTTTAGCCTTTTAAAAATAATATGGCGATTAGTATATAGAACAAAATCATTGTTTGGATGACTGTTAAAGACCATGCAAATTCAGTCAAGACTAAAGTAGAACTGTATTTTTAAAGAAAGAGTTGTTATATGCCCTGCCCAAATGAGTTTCACCACAAACTCTACAGCAAAATAAACCAACTCACTACAAACTCTTCTGTAGGGACCTGAAATCCAGGGGTCCCAGAGCACAATAGACAAATGGGCAAAAAAAGTTACATCAAACATAATTTCATATGCTGAATAAAATTTCCCTTTTTGGATTCTCATCTGCACAAACCAATTGTAAAAGACACTTCAGAAACAATCAGGACAGTCTGAGAGACATTCAGGTCATATAAGAAAATGCCCACTTTAATGTTGCACCTGAAAGGGGTAGAAGTTGTCTTAGGTTTGCTGGAAGAGGAAGAAGAGATGGTAGAAACAACTGCGGCCAAATATACAGCACTGTTGAACCTGGGTGGTGAGAAGGTGGGCATTCATTGTACCAAATTCTCCAATTCACTGGACTTGAAAAATTTTATAATACAGCAATAACTCCCCCCAAATGTGACTTATCTTTACTTCCAAAGAGTTACAGCTCCTGGCTATGTGTCTATTTTCTACACTACAAATGTTAAAGCTCACAAGAACACTACTGGTTGACAAGAAAATGACATTTCTAATTCCCCAAGTTTACAAAACAAAATAACCCAACAACAAAAAGGACAAGGAATCTGCACAAGGGGGTTTACTTTCTTCTCACCTCCCTGCATTGCTGATGAAAAGAATAATAGAATCTAAAGCATTGGCTTCAAGTCTAGCTCAGACACTCATGAGCAAGTCGGGAAACCTCTGAGTCTCAAGGTCACATATGAGATCAAGGGTAACATCATATGCCCTGTTATACTGGGAGGGAAAAGAGATGCTAGAAACATGTTCTGTACATTATAATGCAGGCTACATCCACATCCACTTTCATTTTTTTCTTCTTGCCAAAAATCAGCATTTTCTTTTCCTTTTTGACTTTTGTCTTTACTCACTTTTATACTTCTCAAATGTCCTATTTTGCTTTCTATTATGGGCCAAATTGTGACTTCCACAAATTTTCATATTGAAGTCCTAACTCCCAGTATCTCAAAATGTGATCATATATAGATAGGAGGTCTTTAAAAGAGATAATTCATTTAAAATGAGGTCATCTGGATGGGCCCTAGTCCAATATGCCTGGTGTCCTTGGAAGGAGAGGACATGTGGACATAGAAAAAGACAGTGGCCTACAAGCCAAGGACAGAGGCCTCAGAAGAAACCAACCCTTTTGATAGATTTTATTAGACCTCCAGTCCCTCAAATTAGGAAAAGGTAAATTTCTGTTAAGTCACCCATACATGACTCTGTTACAGCAGACTTAGCCAACTGATACACATTCTCTCTCCAATCTCTCTTTAGAGCTACAAGAACCAGGAGGGTCAAGGCTAGCCCCTAGTCTACTCAGAATGCTGAAGAGTCCCAGCAGCAGAGAGGCTCCTTCCTGATGCAGGACGGCCACTGACTAGGACAAGCGAACGGGGCAGCACAGCCCTGCCTCAAGTTGGAAAAAAGAGAAGGAAAATGCCAAAAAACAAAAATCAAGAATTTTGAGCCTATTTCAGGGATAAAGACTGCTACTCATTCCTTCCTTCCCCTGGAAGCTAGGGGTCCTGTCCAGAGAGTTTAAAATACCAGAGGATTTTGTTCAGTACTACTCTATTAAAGAAGCTTACAACAGCTTGACCCCAGGGCCAGGAGTAAAAAGAGCATGTCATATTCTACAAACAAATGCACACCTCTGTGAAAAGTGCTGGAAAGATAATGTAAGAATGTTACTTTGGCAATAATCATCGCTCTGCTGGTAATTACTATCAGATAATTGATCAAGTTCAAATTCATCAACCTGAGAAGAGTAGCGTTAATTGCTAATGCATAATGAAAGGTTCGAGGGGGAATTAAAGTTCCTCAACACAGTTTTTCCTTTTCTTAATGAAATTTAAATAAACCTCATACAAAAGCAGTTCAGAAACGGCACATGACATAATCAAGTCTTGTGGGATTTTCTCTTTGTAACACTATTTTGAAAGGCCCTGGACTAACAAAATGAGTAGAACTGATATCTAGGAACACACTTGTGTTCACACAAAAATATCAGTTGTGTTGAAAGAATATAGACCAACATGCCAATTCATACTAGTAGGGCTAATCACATCCATTCCAGCTTCTTTCCCAAATTTCCCTCTTCTGCCCAAAGGGATCACCTTTCTAGTCACCAAGTATTAGAATTTTGAAGTTTGTTTGGACTTCCTCCCTGTCACTTTGCAAATTCAACAGTCAATGTCCAACTCTCTCTTCTAACTGAAGACTAATCTCTGCCTCTTCAACACAGTCTTGAATTTCTTGCACACACATTAAGGAATCCAAACATTCCAAACACCACCATCTCTTTCCCCTCTATATTCCTATGGTTCATATCACTTTTATTATCTAAGGTCCTCACCATCCTCATTTTAAGAGTAAGCCAGCAGGGCTGGGGATGTAGCTCAGTTGGTAGAGTGCTTGCCTTGCAGGCACAAAGCCCTGGGTTTGATCCCCAGCACCACAAAAAGAAAAAAAGAGATGCCCACAGATCAAGCCCCTTCCCAGCCTTGACAAGTCCATAAGTAGCCATAAGGGGCCCTACCGCATCTGCTTACATTTGCCACACAGCATTCATTTCAATCAGAGCAGCCTACTGTCCCCCACAAAAAAACAAGTTCACACTATCCTACAGGACTATGTTCAGACTGAAGTCTCTCCCCAGACAGGAATGGTCTGTCCTTTGCCTACCCAAATTTACTCACCTGTCATACGTCTATTCATCAAATATGTGCCAAGTGCAATTCTAGCTGCTCAAGATTCAGCAATGAGTAAAATCAACTTCCATCCAAACCTTCAAAACCAGACAAAACCCTACATTTTCTTCTTCTACCCCATAGTAATAGTCCCTTTCCCTAAACATAAATCATAATTAATTCCTTTTAATTAATTCAACACTTGGTCACATTTTAAAACAAGTCCATAATCTCTTACAACTGCAAAAACCAAGTCTCAATACTTGACCTGAACATCAGGTTAAGTCTTGATTCTCCCCATTGAGAATGAATGCTCGTATTCAACCATGTTAAAAGTAATTTCCTCAAATTCATGTAGAGATGCACTTACCATACAATATATGCCCTGTATTTCCTTTCTACATTTAAAAAAAAAAAATGTACATTCTAAAACATACCCATCCTTAGAATTTTCAAACAAACAACTGTGGAACTCTATTCCACCTTCTCTCCCAGTAGGTCAACCTTGGTTTTTGTTTTTGTTTTTTAAATGGTACCTTGAACTAAGTAGTTGGACACAAAATAGCTAGGGCTATGTTGATGTGACTTCAAATAAACTTAGAACTACAGATACAGATTGGACCAAAATGTATATACTATACTAACAAAATTAAAATAACTCAGTTATTTTAACTCAAATTATTTTAATTTTTTGAGTGTATAAAGGCTGACCAGTAGATGTCATTAACACAATACTTTCTGGTTTTTAGTAAAACTTTATAATCTGGTCCAAGTGTTTACAGGCCCAAAGATTTTTTTCTTTTAATAGATGAGATTGGTTCCAATGGTTAGTAATATACAAATTCCAATACAAATAAACAAATTCCAATACAAAGAAGAGCAGCTGATGGCAGATATCCCCAGGTAAAATCCTACGGTCTTACTTCCTATTGCCTGTCTCCTCTAATTTGCCACCATGCTATCACAGAATGTGACCCACATCTTCTGTGAGGAGAGGTCAGAAGGTGGGAATGAATCAAGTTTCATCACCATATCTATCCAGGTGTTTCCTTTTCAGAACCCAAAAGATGTCACCAGAGCTAGAGGTTATTTGGCACCCATAGGCCTTGCAGGTAAGCGGGAGATGCAAGAGAGAAAGGAAGATGCTCTCAGACAATAAGAGTTAAAGATGGAAAAGGAAAATATGATTTAAGAGGATCAATAAACTCACTTAGAAGAAGTGGAGGTGAGACTGGACAGGCTGTGTCTTAGTCTATGTTCTGCTGCTATAACAGAATGCCTCAGACTGGGTAGCTGATAAAGAACAGAAATTTATTGAGCTTATGGTTCTAGAATCTGGAAAGATCAAGGGGTCACATCTGATGAGGTCCTTGTTGTCATCGCACGGGGGAAGGCAGAAGGATAAATCAGCAAGGGAGAAGGAAAGTGAAAGGAGGAATGAGAATGGAGCACATTGTTTAATCAGGAGCCCATCCTGCAATCACTACCCCATTCTCCACATGACAGTATTAATTTATTTATGAGGGCAGAATCTTCCATATCTAATCACCTCTCAATCCCACTGCATTATGGGCTAAGTTTTTAACACCTAAACTTTGGGTACACATTTAAACCACAGCAGGATGTAAGTAAATGTGGTGAATAAGAAAACACATTCTAAATTAAAGGAAGAAGAGGTAAAGGTGATTTTAGACACGCATGTGCACTCCTACACACACCTGCAAATGATGAGCAGGGCAAAGAATGCAAAGCAAAAGGGAAAAATAGAAAGGAATGAAGTTAGCAGGTGAGACAGTACATAACATTGAATTTCCCCACAATTATCAAGTACTTACTATATTTTAGGCACTGAGATAGAATAAAGTGAAGACCTAGGTAATATTAAAAAGAGAATTAAAAATAAGACATCAACTTGATACCACCTAGGTCAGTAAATCTGGTTTTTTCCCCTTTGGCTTCAGGAAAAACTTTGGTAATTCTGTATTCTCTATTACCTAACACAGTGCTCAGCATGTCCTATGCATTTAACAAATAAATGGAATATATTAGTGAATGAAATGAATAATGGATTAATACACTGATGATTAAGAAGTAAATGGAATATGGAAAGAAAAGACAGAAAAGGTCTCCCATGTGTTCCTGTGTGTGTAGATAAAACTAGATGAAAGAGAAGGGCTCCATGTGGAATGTAAACACTTTTGATGGTAACAGGCACAAAATTATTTTAAAAGATTTTGCAGCTGCATGATTCTACAGAAATAAATGATCAAATTCCATGGGTCTATAAACATTCATTCAGCTCACATCTAGCAACCCGCAGAGTGCCTGGCATGGAATGAGGTACTTAATATTTGCAGAGTGACTGAATCGTTTATTTGCACTTGCGTGTGGTGACAACAGGGTAAAAGGTCATTAATGTTCATGTTCACATTCACAGGATTTACATCAAAAGTCTGCAACATTTCACTTTTAATGAGGCATATGTGCAAATATGTAAGCATGTGAATGCAGGAATACAAATATAGGTTTACACGACTCCAGCACTGTAAAGACAAATTCTTTGATGGGTTATGTAATAAAAAAAATGTGCGATTTTATGCATATGTAAATTCTAATCATTTTTTAATGTCCTAATTATTTACATATTTTACACAGAATTATAAACATTAACCAATATTGAAAGACACTTGACAATAAAATGAAAAGACACACTATTCAGGAAATGATTAGAAAAACTTGTAAGGAAATCACGAAGGTGACTCAAGGAAAAGCGATGAAGAAACTCATGGGTGTTGTTTCAGGTCACGGGTGGGTTACAAAAAAAGGCAATGTGTTCCCACCTATATTTACAACTAAACTTCAATAACACTGTTTAAGTGCCTGTGAAGGTGTAGTGAACACTTTCCAGGCTATTAACTGTTCCGTATTACATAAACAGTTCCATACACAAAGATATCCTTAAAATAGTTAGCAATTTGTAACATCTTAAGTTTCCAAAGATGTAAATTTGTATTAATTTTAAATACACACACAGAGAACCAAGAATCCTTTCCTCTGTTCTATCAATGGGGCATATTCACTGCCATGAATTTAAGATACAGTATCTACTGAATTTGAAAACTCTAGAAGAATGGATTATTTTTAACACATTGCATTAAATACTGCAAAGAAAAGGTAAAAGCAATTCCTAAGCAGTGAGACAGAAGATTAACTGAGCTATATAAAGATGAGAAGATCAAAATAGCACTCAATAACTTTTTCACCTTTCTGGACTTTGGTCCAGGTTTTTTTTTTTTTTTTAATTTTTAAAAAGCATATACTAGATACATGAATTTGTTTACAAGTTAAAGTTATTGACATTCTAGAAATTTCCTCTAGGTATAATCTGGCAAGTTGCTCACACTTATCTATGCCTCAGCTGCTTCATCTGAAAAACAGGGTAAGATGGAAGCTGGGGTGTGGCTCAGTGGTACAGCACCTGCCTAGCACATGGGAGGCCCTGGGTTCAATTCCCAGCACCACAAGAGGAGGAGAGGGGAGAGTGAAATGGGGACATTGTGAAAATTTAAAGGAGTCCATTTTGTAAAGCATGGGCACACACCTCACATGCAATTAATTCCTTATTAATCAAGCACTCACTAAAAACTTTAACCACAGCCTAACATTCAAACCTCATTTCAAAATAGCTAGGCGTAATACATCTAAAAGTCCCCCTAAGGAAGGCATGTTGTCCACACTCCACTTTCAGAAAACCAAGCATATGCCAGGAAGTCAACGTTTATTTAATAAGAATGACTCATGGAAAATACAAAATTCCTGTTCACCAGTAACATTTGCAGTTTCTTCCCATGCATGATAACCATTTGGATAGCTGATAGAAAAATATCAGATAGTCGCCCAGCAACTTATCTGTCTTGTCCCTTCCCATGGAGTCGCATTTTCCCATGCTAGCTTCCCATTCGCTTCTTGTGCAAACCCATTTCTGTATCCTAACGAACAGCCTCCTGGACAGCAGGCACTTGCGGAGCAACTCTCAGGGTTTCATTCACATGGTCCTTCCCCATCCAAACCAGAGTCTCAAGATAGGAAAGAGACAGCTTGGCACATGAGGGTGCCTCCCGTGGCTGTCCATCACGTCTGCTCCAGCACCCCATCCTAACTAGGTGAGAAAGATGGAAGAAGTACTAGGCAGCTATCCAGTTCCAGGTCTGAGCCAGTACTTTTGGAAGTACTGTTAATTTCAGACTCTTAAAGACACATGCAGGCTTGGCTAAGTCTCTTCCTCTCACATCCAAATCTCAAATCCAACAGGTGGCTGGTTTATTAGCTGCCACCTTCATCTTAGGGTCAAAATGAACTGTATGCTACCTGGGACTGACCTCACTTCCAGTCTACAGCCAACACAAGAGAAACCACTTTAGTTCCAGACCAGACAGCCCCTAGACTTGTTGCTACTCCTACACAACCATGCAAGCCACTGGCCAAGTTCCTAGACAGGGACTCGAAGAAAGCTGCAGCATTATAGGGAGCCCTCTTGCATTAGTTAAGACTTGGGAACCCAAACTCTCATCCACCTGTCCCAGGGCCTCACAGAGGCACCAGCTGTGGCTCACTCCATGTTCCCTGAAGGGTCTGCTCACAGTGAGTCCTGGTCAAAGGACTACCTCACAGAGACCATGCAGTGTCTTTCTGAACCCAGCATCCCTGCCACCACCAGGTTCATGGCTGACCAACTCTTCTTCTCCCCCTATTTCCATTGCCACAAGACAATTCTGACTTAAGCAATCAGGATCCCAGACCCAGCTGTGCCACTCTCCAACTATGTGATCTGTCGCAGTTTACCCCAACTTTTTCCAAGCCTCAGATGACACCTATGCAGCCAAGTCCAATGAATCATACATACTTTCCTAACAGCCTGAGTTTGAGATTGGAAGAGACAGCACACCAAAGCCTCTGAAAACAAAAGATGCTGTGTATTAGGGTTTTAAAGACTGACAGATGCAGATTCCTCACTGACATGTATCTGCTCCCAACTGACCTCCCAAGGTCAAGGGTCAAAGTTTTCCTGGGCTGCTGGTGCATCTTAAGAGGCCTTGAGGGAATTAGTATGGAAAGAAGTGAGGTGGGACTTTAAGATGGCTTAAACTCCACCTAGATGAGCAAATCCAGGATGGTACTTCAATCTCCTCTACTTTCCTTTTCTATCGTCTACAGGTTCCAACCATTTCTCTTTTAAAACCTGTCCCCGCTTTCACTCATTTCTTCATTTCAACACCCTTAGAAGAGAGGAGGTAGGAGTCTCCACTTCATTGTGGTCACTCAGATGTGCGGGCCTAAAAAACTCAGACTAGAGTTGGAGTTGGAGCCTGCAACTTTCTAGCTCTGGAACTCGAACAAGTCGATTCACAACCCTTACAGGCAGTTACCGGCTGATGTAAACGAGGGTAACATCAGCTGTCCTTCAGAGCTCTTGGGAGAAGAACATCCTAAGAGAAACCAAGTATGACCAGCTATCACGTAGCTTCTGGGCTTCCCAACCGCTTCTTGACTTGAGGCAGGAGGGGGCTGCTTCTGGTCCTGCTCCTACCTGAACTCTCTCCAGGGTCTGACAAGCTGACACCTTCCTCCTCGGAGTCCTCCTCTCAAGGATGCCTTCACAGGCCACTCTCCTGCCTCTCCTGGTACCGCTTTGGCCGTTCTGTGCCTCCATTTTCTCCTTCCTCTCATGCCATGAATGCCAGGATTCACAAAGATTCCGTCCTTTGTGTCCTTCTCTTCTTACCTCACTGTCTACCTGGATGGTTTCTCTGACACTTAGACATCACTGCTGTGCCAACAATGGCCACCACCTCTCCTTTCTGCAGATTTCTTACAGGGTGAATTCGAAGCACCTACAGGCAATCTCTGCTCCTCCCAACCCGCGGCTCATCCTACGCTCTCCACCTTGGCTGAAGCTGCCATCGTGGTTGGCTGGCGCCCAGCTGTCACGCTTCCCTTCCCCTTACTACTTCCCAAGACCAGCAGGTCATCAGATCTGTTCTGCCACATCTCTCCTCCTAGTCATCCCTTCTTCCCATGGCCATACTGCCTTAAATTTATTTTTAACTGATACACAAAAATATAAAAAATGTATGTAAGTACATGGTACCATGTGATGTTCCAATACACTACACTGCATAATGCTTACATCAGGTTAAACATCTGTCTCCTCAAACACTTATCATTTCTTTATGATGAAAACATTTAAAATCTTTTCTTCTAGCTTTCTGAAATATACAGCACATTACTCTTACCTATAGTGATCCTACTGTCCAACAGTACACCAGAACCTCCTACTCCTATCTAACTGTAACTTAGTACCCAGTGACCAAAGGTGCCTATCCATCTTTCTCCTCAGCCTCTGGTAACCACCATTCTACCCTTGACTTCTGAAAGATCAATGTTCTTAGATTCCACATGACTGAGGTCATGCTATATGTGTCTTTATGTGCTTGGCTTACTTCATTTAATCTCTCAGTTCCATTCCGGAATGGAATGGAATCCACAGTTCCATTCCTGCTGTCACAAGGGACAGTTTTTCATTCTTTTTCACAGCTGAATAATATTCCCTGTGTGTATACATATCACATTTTATTTATCTACTCAACAGCCAGACACTTAGGGTGTTTCCATTTCGTGGCTATTGTGAATAGTGCTGCCATGAACATTGGTAAAAGTCTCTTCAACATACTGATTTCATTTCCTTTGGATACATACCCTGTATGGGATGGCTGGATCATAGGGCGGTTCTTTAATTTTTTGATGAACTTCCATACTGTCTATATGCTGGTTTAATCCTCCATTATGTCTCATCTAAATTATTTCCAAAATCTGAACATCATCCTGCCTTCTTTCTTCTCCACCCATCCAATGCTTACCAACTCTACTTCTAGTTAAAAAGTCTCAACTCACTGCTGCTCAGATTTATCAACAGTTCACCCCAGTCTGCAAAAGCAAGACAAATGATATAGGACGGCACCAGGGATCTGCCATGCTCTGGATTCAATTGCTCACAAATCCTCTGACATACCACCTGCTCACTTCCACCAATGCCTCCAGTGTGGTGTGAACACCTTCTCTTCCAATCCCTCCCTCTGGAGCAAACAACAGGTTTACTGACATCCCTGGAAAACAGACAGTGTTACCCTCCAGAGAAGAGGGCCTCCTGGCTGTCTATTACAAAAGATTTTAGTTTCCTAAGTTCAGAGTTTCTCTCCTATAACAAACCCAGTGCATATCATCTGCAGGTAACATCTGCCACTCTTTGCAATGGCCTTGGGAACTGAGGCTAAGGGAACCGGCACAAAATGCCATACTCTGACTACTCAGGACAATATCTTGTCTTTTTTTCTCTGAATCCAAGAGTCGTGTGTCTTCTACCAGTGTCCACAACACTGTGCAGAATAACTTATTAACAAGAAAGTAGCCCAAAGTCTCAGTGCATTCACTGAAAGAAGCTAAGTTTTAAGAGTAGGTACCATATCTCCACCACCTTTTCTGTAGGAAACACTGAAAAAGTGTTGACAAAAATCCATTTACCACACACCTAGCTGGGAAAGGGTAAGCAAGCTGGAATGGATGGGCAGCTGAATAATAAATTCACTGATGTGGCTCCACTCTTAGTGGCGAAATCTTACTAAATTAGAAAAGAGTCTTGAACTCAAGGAAAAAGTTCACTGTTGCTTTTTTACAAGATTCTTTTTCATCTTTTCACTAAAGAGATGAGAACATCAGAAGGTCTAAATGTGTCTCACTGCTGCCATCTGCCTCTCTGCCTCAAATCAGCTGCAGCTTCAGGTACCAAATCAATGCCAGGCAACAGGGAATAATCTCATTTTCCTTTTCTGGTTTTGGTATTGTTCTCTTTGCTCTGTTTTACTTCCGCAGGAAAGCTGGAGGTAATGAGAGAGCCATGGCCTTCTTCCTGAACCCTTTTCCTTTCTTTACTCACTGGACAGTTTATTGCTCAAACGTCCACAAGACACTGAGGAATAGGAAGTTAAAGGCCAAAACAGTTCATTTTGCTACAGTTACAAAAGCAACCCACAATTGCTAGATAAAATGAACTCAGCTGATTTATCTCCCTATGTAAACTGCTATTAAGGGGGAAAAAATTCAAAGTTCCTTAGTCCTCCCAGAAACTTGAATCAATAATAGGACTAATTAGGACTGACTTCAATGATTAGATTTAACTCCAAATAAGCAACTTAGTCCTGGGGACTCGACATGTACCAAGCCCCAAGCGGCCTCTTTTCATTCCCACAAAAACCCTGTGAAGGAGACAGTATCATCATCGTATTTTATAGATAGTAAAATGGAGACACAAAGAGGAGAAAGAAGTAGCTTTCCAGAACTGCAGAGTTACTAAGTGGGGAAACTGAGATTGCAATCAAGACCAATTTCTGAGATCATGTTCTTCACCAGTACACTCAGTGCGGAGTATTAAAATACCATGGACATCATCAGAACTTAAATGCAGACACACAAAACCTAGCCCACCTACTCTACAAGAAGACAACTTTTCATGTTCCCCTGCCTAAAAATACCTCCAGCACTGTGGACAACAGCCCATCCAACCTCCAACCCCAAATGTGCCCAGAAGCAAGATGATTTACATATCGACTGTATAAAGTTCTACTAATTTTCTTCACTCCACTTCTAGGGATGTGTTAAAGAGGAGAAAATGAATAAAACCATAGGTAACAGAAAAAGGAAAGCTGGAAATGGAATGAGGACAAGAGAAAAGTCGAAAGTCATAAAGCAAACCCGGAGCCACACGGAGGTGGCGGATCAAGATGGGCACACCATCTCTTTGGAAGTATTTGCTCCTACTAATTTAACTCAGTCATTAATTAGGAAGCTAATAGCTTTTCGAAGTTTTCCTAAAATGAGTAAGATTAGTAATTGAGAAAATGAATATTCAGTCCCGATTTGCCTGGACTTAGTATTTCCATTTTGTATTTGCATTTCTGCAGACACCACAAGACTTTTCAGTTTCCTCCCACATAAGACGGTCCTGTGTTTCCACCCACACTCACCTCACACCCATTCTGATTAAAAAAAGAGACAGTGAGTGAGAAACTCTAGTTTGCTTGCTGGAAATTTTCTGAGGACAGCTGTTCTCTATTTTCTTCATTTTGCATGGAATTTGCCCTTGGCAATTCAAGATTAATGTGCAATCATGGCGAAATATGTTGCGACTTCACTTTGGGGGTCTTTTCTCCTACACACCCCCAAAGATTAATACTGAAACTCACATTATCTTCTTCTGCCAGAGCCCATCTTGAGACCCCACACCACCCCAAAGCACTCTGGAAGCAGAATAATCCTCAAGCCAACTTCATTAAGATTTTTCCAAAATCTAAAACTTTGCTTTTCAAAGGAAGAGAAATTCACTTTTACATGTGACAAATAAGGACTGTCACATCTTATATGTGGCTTCCTACTTCTACCCCATGAATTCACAGCTTGTTACAATGCTGAATTTGATAACTGACAGCTTGCCTAGACCGACATTTTAATGCCATACTCCAGAAAATTGAAGTGAATATTCAAATTATGCACATATGGAACATTTTTTAAGAGAAACTTTATAAACAAAAGTGGCATACAAATTTAGTTTTAAGTCATAATGACTCTTTAAAAAATAGCAACTAGAAGATGTTTTTAAACGAAAGAATCTTACTTTGTTTTTGCTTATTTTTACATTGCAGGCACCTGAAAATTAGGTGCTATGCAGGTCCAGAAAAAGACGATGTACTATTTTAGGAAGGGGATTTACTTGAGGAAATTATTACACTGCAAATTCTGAAACCACGAGTCCCTTTCATAGGTAATGTGATATATCTTTCTGTCTAATATATTCCCCTTAATTCAGAAAGATGCTGACAAATTTATAAGTTCATAAATTCATGTTTTGAAAGCAAATCCTACATGTGTTATGTAAAAGTACTAATTCCAATCACATAGAGGAATACATTTTCCCAGTAATTGTACAAAATATAAGTTTGTCAAATTGCCAGTGTGGCATTTTGGTCAAATCTCTGAACATTCAAGGAAAAAGCAAGCAGTTACTAAGTTGCTTAACATGCGAGTGAAGCACTGTCTGGAAGTGAGAGGAGGCACGCGTGGGTAAATAAGGCATTTTCTTCATTCTAAGCAAACAGTTAAATTCCAAAAACAACGTAAGTGAAGGATATGTAATTATCAGTACCAGGCAGTGTAACTACCAGGTGAGGAAGAACTTGCACATTTCTGGACAAAAACAGCACAAGGGAAGGATGGGTGAAGGAATGAAGACAGACTACCACCATGTACACAAACCAGCCCCTTCCACCTTAGCAAACCTGGGTGGGGCGGCGGGGACAGAAAGTGTGAATGAACAAACCAATTACTTTCTTTTTAGAAACAAAGGATCTGAGAGGTTAAGAATTCTTCCAAATGCACCTTATTACACCACTTTAGAGCTTAAACATGAGAATTTTTTTTTTTAAAGCAGTATGGGGTTAAATCCAGGGGTACTCTACCACTAGCCTACATTCCCAGGCCTATTTTATTTTGAGACAGGGCCTCACTAAATTGCTGAGAGCCTCCCTACTTTGCTGAGGCTGTTCTTGAACTTACAACTTCCTGCCTCAACCTCCCGAGTCACTGGGATTAAAGGCGTGTGCACTACATCATGATCTAAACATGACAACTTTTTAATCACCCGACGGTGAGGCAGACCCTGCAGAATGACTGGGGTGCCTCTCCTCTTCGCGCAGTCCTCCCCTGCGTTTGTCTTACATAATCACTCTTAGATCCAGATGCATCACATTCTTTGAAACAGCTCTATTTCCTCTGCCTAAAATCCTTCCTTCTAACACCCCACGTACTTGTGAACCAGGACAATCCCTCTTGTCCTGTAGAATTCAAGCTCAAGAGTGATCCTCCAAGAAGCCATGAGTCAAGATGTATCAGAGTTCCAGAAACAGCAAAGAATACATCTGCCATCTTTCTCCAGAGACATGGGCAGAGCAGTAACTCCATCAGCAGCAAGTCAGACCATGGTGGTGGCCCATTAACATTCATTTTTAGCAAGGCCAAGGCAATGGAGGAAACAGTGTATAAAATGCCTTAGTATAAGAGGGTATTTTCCCACAAAGGGACAAACCATCACAGGGCATCAGATCCCTGGTGCCAGGCAGAGATAGTAGGAGAGACTGGAAGTGAGGCAGCTGGAGTGAACAAGAGCTGCCATGAACCCTTCTGAATTTGCCTGGAATTTGCCTACAAAGCATTTGACATTTGAATTGCTCTTGGCTTTCAACACACTAAAACTTCGTCACTTATAGCCATGTTATTTCTTCTTCTAACCTCACATTGAAGATCAAGGTTCTACTCTACATCCATGTTCTCCCCGCCGCCGTGATTCCCAAAACTACATGAATCCATTAGGTAGGGCCTTCATAAAACTTACTCTCCCAGGAAATTTCCCATGGCTACTTCTAGTCCCCAAAAGCAGAAAATTAGAAAATCTTTCTGCCCATTTGACTTACCTATTCTTATTGGATCCCATTGGAACACAGTACTATCAATTCTCATTCAACAAATCTGGATTGAGCCAGGAATGTTCATTGTTAAAAAGCATCCCATGGTGATCTTGGTACATGCCATAAAATTGCCATGTTCACTGTTTTCTTGATAATCTGTTTTCCAAGCTAAAATTTGATGTGAAATTCCTTACAAACCTCTGATCTTCCATGTCAAACCAATTGCTAAATGTAACTAGCAGAACTTCAGCAAAATCACTGATATTGCGTGCTACCTACACTACTGCCCAATCTGTCATCTGGCTCACTTACTGAGCACTCCGCCCTTACCAGAACTCTAGGAGCCCCACACATGGGTACTAATCATAGTTTCCCAGCACCCTTACCACAATTAAATACAAATGAATAACCAAGTACCTGCTTTTACTATTCCTTGAAGCTTCCTTTCTTATCAGGTTTGGCTTTTCTTGTCTTAGGAGCACATTCTGCATCCACATCTTTGCTGGAGTTTCTCTGACTGCCAAAATATATGCCTATTCTTTAAATCTAAGGAAGCCCATTCCTAAACACACTACTCAATTAACAAAGCATTTTTCAATCCATCGACATGCACTCAAGATTCTCTTTATCCTGCAAACTTGGAAGTTTTATCTTATCACTTAGTATACTTCAGTTGTTTATAAATCTGTTCCATCTACCATTACTAGATAGAGGATTATACGGAACCAACGTTTAATATGTATTCCAAAGGCATAGAGTAAAGACTGATTGCTTAGTGAATACTGGTTAACTGACTGGAGTCAGATTAGAACTAGGACTAAACTACGATAGGTCATCTGTTACTGAGGGAAAGAAATGAACATTGTGCTATTTTATTTAGAATGCTTCTATTTTGTCTCGAGTTGAGGTTGGGTTATTTTTAAAAAGAAGTTAAGAGAAAAACTTTCCATGTAACTGGACACCATTAACAGGAAGATAATTGTGTATTCTATTCCCCCAATATACAAGTCACATTTCCATCAGGACAGTGGTTCCCAAATTTTGCTACTATATATTAGAATTACCTGGGGAGCTTTTAAAAACCTCACTTCCCAGTCCACACCCATTAGCAATCAAGTCCAATTGGAGATGAAAGCCTGACACCAGTATTTTTAACAGTCCCAAGTAACAAATGTGCAGTAAAGTGTGGGACCAATTGTGTTTAGAAGTCCTTCAACTTGGTATACGTATGCCAAGAATCCCTTTTTGTAGGGACAGTACATATTATTAACAAATATTAGGTAAATGGATGAAAGATCAATGGAACTGTCTCCCATATACCATGACTTTATGAGCAAACACCTCTATGTAAATGAAATATGAGCTATTAATTGGTTCTAATATGTAACAAAATGGGATCTGTTGCCATCTCAAACTAGAATAACTGCTAAATAGACCCAAACAGGACAAGATACGTGTGTGTATGTGTACACTATATTAATTATATATCATATATATGTTATATATATATTGTCTACGATATGTTACAATACTGAAAATGTTCTTAGGGTACTAAGAACTGTACTAAATTTCAGACATTGGCTGATGCTTTGTAACTATTTCAGTAATATCACAAGTAAGGGCAAAAACACAAATGCCAAATGTCATTTTTTTCAAAAGCATGTTAAGCAAAAGGTTAACTGCCTCAACCTAACCATAGGAAATGCAAGTTTTCAGCCAATGATAGTCATATTTTAAAAACTAAAAACGATTAGAAAAAAATCATCAATCATATCTCATTAAATGCTTCTGGTTGTGGAGTATGTAGATCCAAGAAGTATATGGCAGACATTAATGTTCACCAGCTATTCCCACTTCTCAATCTATTTTCCAGGCCCGTGGCAGGGTTGTGCTTCCCAGACCCTTTGGGGTTAAGTGGGGTCATGTGGTTACTTATGGTCCTTTAGTTGTAAGCAACTGTAATGCACTTCCAGGCCACAACATCCACTTGCTGGTGCAAAGCCCTCTAGAACTCTCTCTCTGGCAACAACCAGGACCCTTGAACTTGGATGGCTGCTCCATAAGGCTGGGATCTGAGTGATGAGCAAAGCCCCTGACTAATGCTTGATGAATGAAAATAAGTCTTATGGTTTTAAGCCACAGTAACTGAGAGGTTTCTTGTTACAGGAACCCAGACTAGCTCCATCCTTACAGACAACAGCAAGACAATGCCCATAGCATTAAAAAAATAGATAAATAAAAGCCAGGAGAACTGGTTTGGGGAAAATCACTAAGAGCAATATTCCCTGAAGAAATTTCAAAATTTGTGATAAAAGGCTGAGAGGTTTTAGGATGTTCCTCATCTTTTTTTTTAATAATATGATCTGACTGTTGATTCTTTTAAACTATTTTTAGTCTATCACTACACTGCAAGCAAGAGATTTCAGTACAGGAAGACCTTTGGAAACAAAAGATTTGGAAAGAAAAACGTGTTTTTTTTTTTGTTTTTGTTTTTTTTTTTAATTTTTAAATGGGAAAATCTAACAAAATGTGTAGGCCCATTCTTCTGTTAAAAACAAGAGTGTAGGGGCTGGGGAGATAGCTCAGTTGGTAGAGTGCTTGCCTTGTAAGCCCAAGGCCCTGGGTTTGATCCCCAGCACCCAAAAAAAAAAAAAAAAAAAAAACAAAACAAAACAAAAAAAAGAGTGTATTTATAATACATTTACATGAAGATCTTGATAAATTTAATCCATTCACTACACATAACACTCCATAAATCTACACATCCCAAAAATCAGAGAGTCTTCTAGATAGATCTTTATTTGTTTGGGCAGAAGCAAGTATCTATAAAACATACCCTTTGGGGAAAGAATTTATCAAAATTAATAAGCAAGCAAATGACACAATTAAGGATCTAACTTAACCTCAGGAAAGAAACACGAATGTTGAAATATTAAAAATTACAGTAATTTTTAAAACACCAGGAAAATGACCAAATTTGTCAGTTCAACTTCAGTACAGTTTGAAATAAATGAAAATCTGATCTGTCAGTCTGAATCACCACTGTAAGCGTGTGGACAAGACGCTTTCTGTGCCTTGAGTTATCACTGACAGCAAACCCCCAAAACATAAAACAGCTCGTACTCATTTATTATCCAACACTCTAATTTTACAGGGAGAAGTCTTGCTTCATAACAAAGACCTTGTTTTGAGACAGAAAACGTGAAGGCAGTGCTTCATCCCACTAAGTCGTCCAAAACAGGACTGGAACATACAATATGTAATAAGGAATTAAATACGTCATATAAATAACTGGTTTCCAGGCATGAGCATTCTGTATGAACACATTTCATGCAATAACAACCATGCAATGCATATTTTAAAGGACTTTTAGATTTTACCTACCTATAGCCTTTCATGAGTAAAATGATCAATCACATTACCTCGTGTTTCAACTGCACTGATGCACTTTCTGAGAATTGTGAAGCCCATCTTATCCAACTGCGCACCTAAAACAAAGTGATAGGATATTGAGGGCACTAGTAATTATCATATTTCTGTTCCTCACAAAAACAGGAAAATATTTAATTGAATCCAATTGTCATTATTTTAAAAAAACCTAAAGTCCGTTTATTTCTTGTGTAAAGATATAAATGAAAATCTTAAGTATTTAGAATTTCATTTGCTGGAACTACAGGACATCTATCACCAATTTATTTAAAAAGTTCATAATATAATTTTAGGTTTTCTTTAAACAGTTGAAAACAAAATGATACAAATCTGTAAGGAAAGCTATCTAGAAAAGATGTATTTTGCCAAAAATTCTAACAATAGTTCAGTTGATGAAAACTACCTAAACAAATAGGGGGTCTCTTAAATTGCTTGAGCATTGAAAAATGCAAACTTTAAAAAAGGGGGGGGGGACTTTTTTTTTTTTTAAGTTTTTTAAAAATATTATTTGGAAAATGAGCTTGCATTAAAATTTTGATATTTTATACCTCTCTCCAAGCCTTTAATATTTTACTATTTTCATAATGGATTAAAAACAGATGGTCATGTGGCAGAACAGATTATTTTGAAAACACAATTTTATCTCGTTTCTAATATAGATGCTTACCTGCGATTAAGTTGGCATATTTGTATAGCTTAATGAAAGTCAATTCTTGTTTCAAAAATGAAATCAAGAGAAGTGGCACCCTGAGCTGCTGCATGTAGAACCCAGGAAACTATAACACTAACCCCTAGCTCTCAGCGGGAATTCAAGAACAATCTGTGGATGTAAACTCCATGTGTAACCCATGGGGCTAAGCTTGGGGAGAATGTTAATGAAAACTGAGCAACAGTTGACTGTTCAGGAACCTTCTATTCACAGAGTTCAACAAAAATCCTAGTATTTCTCTCTGCTCTAAGCAAAAGCATCCTCTACCACCACAGAAACAAGACATGTTTCAACCTTTCCATAATAAATAAGTAAAAAAAAAAAAAAAAGGAAAAAGGAAAAAGGAAAAAGGCAAGGAAAGAAAAAGGAGAAATGAGAATAAGAGAAGGGGAAGGAACAAGACAGGGAAAGCAGAGGAGAGAAGGGAAGAGGGGAGGGCGTCAATGGGGGTGCTGCTTCCTGGGGTCCCCTGTCAAAGTCCTGTGCCAGGCCAGAGCCTGTATCTTCTTCAAGCATTGGTACAACTGCTCACGATTATTTTGAAATCACGTTACATAAGCATCTCCAAACTGTGGACATCTGATCAATGTAACATGAATTTCTCCAAATACATCAAAAGTAAATTCATAAAAAGCCCAGGACATCTGATTATAGTTTCGTTTTATCTCAATATTTAACAGAGCAAAGCAGTACTTCATTTTGTTCCAACACAGTCTATGCACATGAAGACCCTTGTCCTAAAGGAAATAAAAGTTGAATTTTCTTTTGTTGTTGCTATTTTTTTAGGTATAATGCTAGATTATTTGTGTAGCCCACACTCAGAGGCCGTAAGATAAATGATATTAAAGTGAGAGAGGAATACAAAATTGCCAGAATCAAAATTGTAAATAAAGCTGGGAGGTTCTTAGGCATGACTGCCTGGTAGCAACTGTCACCGAACACTGCCAGAACCACAGGCTTGCAGAGGCCATGGCAACCCAACTCAACAAGTACTTCTACAAGCACACCTGTCTGTCCAACCTCAGTTGATGCCATAAGGACCACACTCCTGGTGGTCAAAGACTATTGTTTCAAAATATCTGCTATAATCCTTCTTGGTTTTGCATTTAACAATTTCTCCTTGCCTCAACTTCCACAAATACAGCCACAGATTACTGTGGTATGCATATTCTCATTGTGATGCGCTGCTATTCCCAATAAATATCATTACTCTTTGGAGACTAAAAATCATTACCCTATTTTTTTTTTAAATTTAAATTAACAAAGGGTAAAGGGATGAGGGTTGGGAACACGGACCTCAGAAGCAGCTCCTACTGACAGGATCTTGCAATTCAGAAGCAGGCTAGAGGTTGCACACCTAAAATGCCTATGTGGTTGTTTACGGCTATAAGAATAAATAGCCTAGTGAATTGTAGAGAAAAACTCACAGAAAAGCTTATAGGTGAAAAAGATCAAAGAGGGCTCCAGCAGTCCAGAACACTTCAAGGGGGACTCAGTGGTAAGACAGAAAGTATATGCTACACAGAGGACAAGCTAAAAGAGGGCGCAGAAAGAGAGCCCCCCAGCAACAGCAATGGCATCAGTAATGAATACCAACTCACGTGTGCAAAAGGAAAAAGAACAGTCATTTTTATAAATTAGCACTTACTTCCTTCAGGTCTTGGGAGGATGGCTCTATTAAAACTGGGGAACAGCTAGTAAAAGAGAAAGGGAAAACAATACTTTTAACAAATCAGTAAAAGTGACTCAAGTAGGCATGCTTAGGATCATGAAAAAAATACATTCTCATAAATTTGATATTGGTTAAGGGAATATAGCCTTTGTGGCACAAAGGTCCTGAACCCTTGGAATTTCTGATAGGAGTGCCCTGTGATTCAGAAGAAATTCTTTTGATGGGACCTGAGTTTATACTAATGAGGTGACTTAGGAGAGGGAACCTGGATATAGCCTTAGGATGGGACCAGGTAGGGCATCCCAAGTGATTACCGAGTTGGGAATTTCAGTCCCATTCATTGGTGGGGATGAGGTGAAGATTAAGCTCTGTAAATACCCAGAAACAAGGAAATTTGGTAAACTTCCAGTTTAATGAACACATCAAGGTGCTGGGAGGGTAGTGTTTCTACTGAGGCAAGAAAGCTCCGCACACCCACCCACCACACCCCTCCCCCTCCACATCCCTTCCACCTGGCTGTTGTGGGGTTCTTTTATAATACACAGTAAATGCAGGTTCACCCTGAACATACATTTAGCCATTCCAATCAATTACTAAACCCAAGGAAGGGGTCCCAGGAATTCTCAATTTACAGTCCGCTGGTCAGAATTACAGGAGACCCAGACTCATGACTGTCATCTCAAGTGGGGGAAGCCACGTGGAACTGAGCCCTTAACTTGTGGGATCTATCAGGAACTTCAGTTTGGTAGTGTCAGAATTGAATTCAATTCTAACATACCCAGCTAGTGTCACAGAATTAGTACACGTAGGAAAAAGAACAGCACACACATCTGGTATTCCTTCTGAGAACATAGAAAAAGTGAGGTGCTTTATCAGTTCATGATATATTATCGTGTGCTCAGATGCAAAGATACACAACAAAAAGGGCCTTCTCTCACACAGGTATGCCAAAAGAGCAAAAATTAAATGAAGGGGCTAGTGTTCTTAAGGAACTTACTGAAAATGTATGTAAATTTGTAATTCTCAGTCAGAGTGACAAGTGGACAGAAACCTTCTGCATTCTAACCAATAAGATCAAGTTCATTTTTTCACGATTTCTAAAATCTGGTATTTACTTAAGAAATAATCCCTCTCCCCATAATTTAAATTACACCTGAAATATCAAGATGGTAATCCTAAGCAGCCTCTAAGAATGCTGCTGCCCCATTATTTGCAAGGCATACTGCAGCTGCAAAAAAAAAAAAAAAAATAGATGTTGTCTTTCTGCAGATTTGCCTTTGTTAACTGCCTGACACAGTACCCAGGTTTAAGGTTACACCACATTAAAAACAGACCAACTTCTCGCCAACTTAGTCACACTATCTTTTTGCTATACAAGCTCACTTTTCCAAAGCACTTCTTGAATCTCTGGGGATATACAGCCTCTCTCTGGTATACTGCCTTTACTAAACAGGATTAGGATAACCTGCTTTGGATCTCAATAACCATCAATATGGTTAATACCTGACATCCACATCAAGACTGCCATGTACATCGTTGTCCCCATTTCCTAGATTCTGTTAGCAAAATGACTATCTTCAACCCATTTTATAACCTCTATATTGAAATCTCTTTGTACTGTATTGACTCACTTCCACTTTTCAAATCATGCTCTTTCCCTTTATTCTAAACCCTTTGGAAATAGCAAATGCTTTCCAATGAGCCTACCATGAAACAATTATCCTCACCAATTCTTCAATGTAGTACATGATCTGCCAAATTCTCAACTCCAAAAGGCCAGCAATGTGTCAAAATGGCAGTAGTGCTTGATCAAAAGTGGCAACAGGACGAACCTGGGTGACTCTAGATCTGTATCACTACTTTTATTCCTCAAAGCAGTATGAATAAGGCTACAATAATGAATACTGTATAAATCAATAGAATAAAGCATAAATGGCTAAATCAAGCCAAATAATGACAATAGTCAACACTGCCTCATATTTACTGTTCTTACAGCAGAGATCAAAATACATTCCAATCGTGTATCATGCTCATCACCCAAAAGACTGTCAGATACAAAAAGGAGAAATGGAACCTTTTTGATGACTTCTCAAACAAAGTCGATCAGAGAGGCAAAGTCAATAAAACTCAATTAAAACCAAATGATACACCAGTCTTGTGTTTGCTGTGGCCACCCCAAGCCAGATTACTAGACGATTCTCTGAATATTCCCAAGGTGAATTCATATACCAGTGTCAGCAAGGAACTTGCCTCAAAGAGTATAAAACAAAATAACATAAAAATGAACACAGAACTACACGTTTTGAAATGAGGCTAAACTACTATTTATTCTTACAGCTTCTTTTCCACCCAGAGCTTCCAACCACTGCTTCCTTTCTTCTTCTGAAAACGCCTGCATGGTCAAGGAAACACCAGGCCTGAAAGACACCAGGAACAGATCAGGTTACCCCCCCGCACAAGACAAAACATCCTAAAGACAGTAGAATGAATCAGACATAACTTTCCTATGCTTGTGTATGAATACATGACCAATGTCACTCCATATCATGTACAACCACAAGAATGGTATCCTACTTAGAATAAGCTGTACTCTATGTATAATATGTGAAAACACCCTACTGTCATGTATATCTAAAAAAAAAGCAAAAATAAATTGTTTTTAAAAAGCCCGGCACAATGACACGTGCCTGCAATCCCAGCAGCTGGGGAGGCTGAGGCAGGAGGATGGCAAGTTCAAGGCCAGCCTCAGTAACTTAGTGAGGTCCTAAGCAACTCAGTGAGACCCTATCTCTAAATAAAATAGGAAGGAGGGCTGGAAATATGGTTCAGTGGTTAAGTGCCCCTGGTTTCAATACCCGGTACCAAAACCAAAAAACTTCCTAATTTCCTAAGGGTTTACTGTGAGATTTTAAATATGTGGTGTGGCTTTTTTTTTTAAAAAACTGTTCAGAAGCAGTAAATACATTCACACTGTTGTGCAACCATCCCAACCATCCAACTCCAGGAATGTTTTTCATTTTGAAAATTTCTCTTGGAAATTTAAAAAAAATTTTTGCATATAAAATGTTCTGTCTTCATCATTTTTACACATACAGCTCAGTAGCATCAAATGCATTCACACTTGCACAACTGTGGCCGCCCTCCGTTTCCAGAACGTTCCATCCTGAACTGAAGCTCTGTACAGCCACTACACACCAACGCCCCATTCCCCATCTCCTCAGCCCCTAGCAGCCACCATTCTACTTTGAACCTTCGTGATTTAGACTATTTCAGGTACCACGTGTAAGTGGAATTGAAGAGTGTCTTTTAGTAACTGGCTTCTTTCACGTAGCATGTCTTCAAGGCTCATTGTGCTGAAGCACGCATTAGAATTTTTGTCCTTTTAAGGCTAATATTCCATTGTATGCATTTGCCACATTTTATTTCTTCGGTGTCACATCCATGAGCACTTTGGTTGCTTCCATGTTTTGGTTACTGTGAATAACGCTGGTATGAAAATGGGTATGATTTCTTTTTGTTTGATTTGGTACCAGGGATTGAACCCAGGGGTGCTTAACCACTGAGCCACATCCCCAACCTTTTTATTTTTATTTAAAGACAGGGTCTCCCTGAGTTGCTTAGGTCTTGCTAAATTGCTCAGGCTGGCTTTGAACTTGCAATCCTCCTGCCTCAGCCTCCCGGACCACTGGGATTATAGGTGTGAATCACCACAGCGAGCTAAACTGGGTTTTCAATTATCTTTCCAAGTCCCTTCTTTTCATTCTTTTGAGTATATACCTTGAAGTGAGGTTGCTAGGTGATATGGTATATACATGTGTATATATAGATGATACATAAGCACAAGAAAAAAATGCTCCCCATCATGTATCATCAGGAAAATGCAAATTAAAAGAAGATACCACTAAGCACCAATTAGAAAGGCCAAAGTTTAAAACAGTGAAAACATTAAATGCCAATGAGAATGCGGAACAATAGGAACTCTTACTTGTGTTGGTAAGAATGCAAAATGATACAGATGCTTTGAAAGAGTCTGGTAGTTTAAGAAAATAAACATACTCCCGCCTAGGACCCAGGAATACCTTGGTATTTACCCAAAGTCGTTTAGAACCTATATTCCCACAAAAACTTGCACAAGGATGCTTCTAGCACCTTTATACCAAATTGCTAAATTTGGAAGCAACCAAAATGGCCCTTAGTAGTTAAATGGATCAATAAACAACGGATCCAGACAATGGAATATTAATTGATGCTAAAAAGAAATTCGTGTCACACCATGAAAAGCCACGAAGGGACCTCATGAAATGGTTACATGCCCTATGAGTCCAGCTGTACGACAATGCTGGAAAACACGGAACAGCAGATGGTAAAAAGGTCAGCGGTGGCCAGAGGCTGGTGGGAGAGGAGAACAAGGAACGCAGAGAGGATTTTTAGGGCAGAGAAAACACTGACATCACAGCGATGGATCCATGTCATCACCCAATTTTCCCAAATCCATAGAATGTACGACCCTAAGAGTGAACTCTAAAGTGAACTATGGACTTGATGCAATTGTGATGTGTCAAAGCAGGTTCATCAATTAGAACAAATGGACTGATGCTGGGGCGGGGCAGTGATTGTAGGGGAGGCTGTGCATGTGTGGGTGCAGTGGGTAAATAGGAAATCTCTAGTCAGCCTCATCACTGGTCCTATAAACCAGGTGGAGAATGCAAAGGTCAAGAGGCAACCAGGTCCAGCCACACAGAGCCTCCTTGGCTACAGCTAAGGATTTGGTTTGTCAAGTCCTATTTGGTTAGTAGGGAAGTGTGACCAGATTAAAACCGTACACAAACACACCGGGTACCAGGTACAGAATAGATGGAAGATAGTCAAGAGTGACTGTACAGAGATACTAGAAGACTAACAAGACATAAAATAACAAAAAAACTAGTGAGCTTGAGAAAGCTGTAGGCAACAATAACAAAGATGTCACTCCAAGAATGTAGTGTCAGACATTGGGGCACAGGCCTGTAAACCTGGCAACTGGGAAGGCTGAAGCCCGAGGATCACAAATTTGAAACCAACCTCAGCAACTTAGCGAGGCCCTAATAACTAAGTGAGACCCTGCCTCAAAATGAAAATATAAAAAGAGCTGGGGATGTGGTTCAGTGGTGAGGAGTCCCTGGGTTCAATCCCTAGTATGTATGTATGTATGTATGTATGAATTAATAAAATCAATAAATGCCAGATCACCTACAAAATAGCATCAACTAGTAAAGGTGTTCAGTGAAAGACAAAAACAGTAGCAAATAAGAACATAATAAATCTATACTCACAATTAGACAACAGGCCTAAGTAATTCTTTGTACTCTCCAATATGAGCTCCCCTAAGGCTTTCCTTATGTGTGAGGGGAAATATCAACTCCAGGTAGGTAGTTGGATATTCCTAACCCAGTTACACACAGGGCAGCAAACAGAAATGCTGGACAGATGAGAAAGTGGTTCCAGTAACACAGAACATAAAAAGGAGTTTTGAAGGCCAGAGTTTAAAGAGCTATGAACTAGAATTATAGACACACAAGGGGTGAGGATTAATTGTTAAGTTTCAGGTCAAAGAGCCACACCATATCTGGATAAATCCGCCATGGCATACAAAGTTAAATATCACTATAAGCTTTGCCTCCAAACAGTGACTCAAACTTGAGCTGCTGAGCACTTTGCAGACTACAGCAGAAAACAAAAGTGCTGAAGGATGAGAGGTTAAACAGAAATACATCATTCACAAGGGAAGAAAATCCTGTTTGCTTATGTTTCAACAAACAAAATCATAACACTTCCACTTTTTAATTTAACATGCTACACATAATTGAGAACGTTCAAGGGGTCAGCTACTAGCATTACCTAAGGCTGGGTTTCCATCCAACCACAACACTGCTCACACTCATCCTGTGTACAGAACCCTCGCTCTAAAACATTGGTGTGGGAAAAATAAAACGCCATGCATTCAAACACGTTTTACTCATTTTAAATTTCTCAAGTTTCTTTTTTTTAAAGTCATCCATTGCTAGGACATTGTTAAGCAAAATGAGACATTAGGAAACACTGAATCCATTTTAAAGTGAAATATTACAGATTGGAACCATGACTGTTTCAGAATTTGTAGTTTTTTGGAGTTTGGAATATTTGCACGGACTTTACCAGTTCAACATCCTTAATCTGAAAGTATGAAATCAGAAAGAGGGCTGGTAGAGCACGCATTTAACATGTAGGAGGCCCTGGGTTCCATCCCAGCACCACCAAAAAACAGAAGTCATGAAACTTGAAACTCTGAACATCATCAAGAGACTTTCAGATCAAAGGATGCCTAACCTGGAACAGCATCTCTGGTAAACTACACTATAAAAATGCTGTAGTTTTGGAAATAAGATGTCTTATTAATAAAACTTAATGGATATATAAGACAACAGGCAAATATATGGGTAATAAAGAACAGAAAATTTTATGGCATATGTTAGATTATCACATTAAAATAACAAGAGTAAAAAAAGCCATTACATCTTCATTTCAAGGTAACAAAATCAGTGACTGCAGCAGAGCTAGAGTGGAACTGAAAAAGTCTAATTTAGGGTTCCTGGAGCCGGAGCTGCTGCTACATTGCACTGTCTAGCCGAGAACATGGCCTTGTCTTATGGATCCAACACCTCATTCCAGACAAACTAGAACCTAGATGCCTACGACTATGAGCCACCACAGTGTGTGGCTCTAAGTCACCACACACTGGTTCTTGCTGAATACAGAGGCAACAATCTAATAGCATAAACCTCAGGAAGGAAAAAAATGAACCAGGTAAAAGAGCAAACTGCCAGGCAAGACTTTATTATCTATGGAGTTTAAGGTTGGGATTGAAATCTGCAGAAAGGAACAGTTATGATAAACATTTTCTTGCTTCTTTTTTTGGTTGTTATTGTTTTGGTTTTAGTACTCTGGATTGAACCCAGGGGTGCTTAACCACTGAGCAACATCCCCAGCCCTTTTTTAATATTTTATTTAGTGATAGGGTCTTGCCGAGTTGCTTAGGGCCTCACTAAGTTGCTGAGATTGGCTCTGAACTCACAAACCTCCTGCCTCAGCCTCCCAAGCAGCTGAGATTACAGGCATGTTCCGCTGCACCCAGCTCATTTTCTTGTTCTTAAATAAGCATCTCAACCTCTTTTCAGTCATTCAAATAGTAATAATGACAACATATAGTATATGTATCAGGCACTATCTTAGGCCCTGGTATGAGAAGCAGTCTCAGCAGCTATTGTCTGTATTCTATATTTTACCCCATATCCATGAATTCTCTTCTGCATTTTTACAGTTCTGACAACACACATGCAAGTTATGTTTCCTTGTATTTCACTTGATAAGCTTATAAATACAGAAAATACACAGACACAAGTAGAGAGAGCCATCCACAAGTCTGATAAGACATTATCATAAATGGAGAAGGTAAGAGAAAAAAAACTGAAAGGCAGCTACCAAAATTGATGACGGTAACCATCAGGAATATTCTGATGTTTTTCTAAAAGGAATGCTGAAAAGGAAAAATCAAACCAGCATGTTACAAGTCCTACACTAAAGGTTACTGTGAGAAAAGGGAAGCCAAATGCAAGACTTTGAAAGGTTAAAGAAATGTGCTAGCTGTAATCAGTTTCTCATAAGGGCTTCTGTGGAAAAAAACTTTTAAAAAAAAAATCTATGAAACATATTTTCCAGAGGTGATCAAAATATCTGCCTAATTTTACTCAGAGTGACGTTGTATAACTTTTTTTTCTGCCCACCAAAAAGTTGTTTCAAATTGGGGAAGTGGGCCATAAGACAGTCAGAAGCAGAATTACATGTTCCAATCAAAGTGAATTCAAACAATTAATCATTGGGAGCTGTAATACAGCCAGAAGTAAAATTATATATGTTCCAATCAAAGTGAACTCAAACAATTAATCACTGGAGAACTGCTGCTTCTGCTTAGAATACAGAAAATCATTCTCACCATAACTACAAGAACAAGATGGAGAATCTACAAAAACTCAATTTTCTTTTTAAATATAAGGAGTTGAAAATGCACCCCCCCACACAAAATTTCCTTTCCTATTTCAAGTCACTTATTTTGTTTTTCTGTATTTTTAGGCCATCAGTCTTCATTTCTGAGAGACCAGGAATATCCAGAATGGGGGTGAGGAAGAACCACCTCCAAAATTCTAGGGGGTTGGAGTTGTGCCTGTCATGTGTGAGGCCCTGGGTTCTATTCTCAGCACCACATATAAATAAATAAAGGTCCATTGACAACTAAAACAAAAATATTAAAAAAAAAAAAAAAAAAACCCCTAAGTAACCAAAATCCAGAAAGCAATAAGTCACATCTTGTAGAGAATGTGTGTACACACAAACACACACACAATGACTGCTTTCGTCTTGGACAGCGGTGGAACAAAGAGGATGCTAACAGACAAATAAAACAGGAATTTTAACACAAGTTTTCAAGCACAGGGCAGGGTGATGTGATGGTTTGTGATTCCCAGGAGACATACACACATACCTGAACCACCCTCCAGCTCTTCCTCATAGGCTTCCACCCAGTGCTGGTGAGGAAGTCCGAGAGCAGCACTAAGACATACCCTGGAGGGGTGTGCTAAGCAGCAGGGCCAAGGCAGGAGTACTGAAGAGGCCTTCAGGTACTCCATGTCATTCCAAAGTAGGACACACTGCCTCCTATGTCTAGGGAAGGGGAGGAAAGCTGAAACAGCACAGAGAAGTAGGCCAAGCTCAGGGCCAAGGATACCCAGAAAGAATGGAGCCAAACCTTCCAGCAAAGCATCCAATGGTGCCCTCCAACCACATGAAGCATGTGAGACACTCAGTATAAATAAAGGAGCAATAGCACCAAATATTAGCCCAACCACAGACTTGGTCTATAGGAGGACAGGCATGCCCTTGCGTAAGCAAGGGTAATATTTTATTCTCTTTCTCAAACACACAATATCTGGCATCCACTCAAAACATTATAAAACATGTAAAGAAGAAAATGTAGCACAGCATCCAGAGAGGGAATAATCCAGAAAAACAATTAAGAAATAGCCAAGGACACTAGGGAAAATTAAAAAAAAAAAAAAAAAAAATGAACAATACCCTCAAAAATTACAAACATGTTGAAGGATCCAATTTTTTTTTTTAAAAAGTGATCAGCATGCATAAACTGATGCAGATTTTCAGCATAAATTAAAAACTATTAAAAAGAGGCAAGTGGATATGCAAAAAGAAAAAAAGGAAAATAACAATGGAGAATTCTTTGAAAATGTTAAGCCCGGCAAAGGAAAAAAAAAAAATCTGTGAATTCAAAGATGGATCAACAGACATTAACAAAACTGAAATACAAATTGAAATCGAATATGAAAAGTAGAATACAGAATCTGAAATCTCCAGGGTGGTGTCATATGCTCTAACATAAGGTGACTCAAATCCCAGAAAATGATGAAAGAGAAAAATGAAGACATTTTCAAAGAAATAATAAGATAACTGAAAACTGGTAAGAAATATCAACTCACACATCCAAGGGTCTCAGTGAATTGTGAGCAAGACAAAACAAAACATGAAAAGGAAACCTTGAAAGCAGCAAAAGAAAAAGAAGATATGCAAGAAAATGACAAGAAAAATGGATGAGTTGTCACCAGATATGGAGGCCTGAAGACCAAGAACTGAGTTCTTGAAGAACTGGGGCAAGAACTACAATCCAGAATTCTATACTCATCAAAAATAAAGGCAAAATAAAGACATTGGCAGATAGAAGATGAAAGAATTCTTCTCCAACAGAATCTACATTATAAGAAATGCTCATCTTAGCTCAAAAGGTTTAACAGAAATGGTACTAGACAGACACCCAGTACTACAGAAAAGAAAACCAGAAAGACTAAATATGTTGGTATAAAAAAATTACTTTTAAAGCCAGGTATGGCAGGGCATGCCTGTAATACCAGTGGCTCATGAGGCGGAGGCAGGAGAATTGCAAGTTTGAGACCAGCCTCAGCAACTTAGCAAGATCCTGTCTCAAAATGGAATTATATTAAATAAAAAGGGCTGGGAATGTGGCTCAATCGTTAAGAGCCCCTAGGTTCTTTTAAAAAAAGTCACATACATGAACACAAATCTTCAACTTCTTTTAAAAACCACTGGTTTCTATTTCATGAACTAAGAATGCAGTGAATCCCCTCATGGCGTATGTAGTTTATATGCTGCAAAGTTCAGAGACTGGCAAGGTATGCAGAATTAAAATACAAAATAACACGAGCAGAGGGCAGAAGGGTAGTAGTTAGAAGCACACTGCTCCAAGGTTCTTATATTGCCTGCAAAAAGGTAGATACTGTGATAGATTTTAAATGCATGCTATACTCTGAGATAACATCAAAAATAATACAGAGGCATAACTAAAAATAGGCAGAATAGACAAACTGAAATACTAAAATATACTCAATTCACTAAAAAACACAGCAAGGAAGAGAACAGCAAAAAAGGTCACACAGAAGACGAAATCAAGATGGTGGGCTTCAACCCACATCTCGAAAGTCACATTACATGCAGTTAATTAAAAACCTGAGTGAAAAAAAAAAAGCTGGCAGTGCTTTATAGTTGCTCGTGGTTCTGGGGATCAAGCCCAGAGCCTGCCGTGTGCTGCGCATGTTCACTACCACTGAGATACACACATAGCCTTTTTTATGTTAAGGCAGTCTTGCTAAATTACTAAGGATGGCTTGCCTCAGCCTCCCAAGTAAAATGGGGATTACAGACCTGTGTCACAACACCTGGCTTAGACTTCTTTTACTTTTCTTTTATACAGGATTAAATTATATGCTGTTCATTTAAAAAACAAATTTAAACATAAAAACAGACAAGTAAAAAGGATGAAAAACAACACACCTGAAGACATTGAGTATAAGAAATCTAGTGTGGCTGTGTTAACACCAAAGAGGGTAGTAGATTTCAAGACAATTACTAGCAGAAGGCTCCTAATAATGATCAAAGCTATTTCATTATAACAGATCGATACACAAGCACGTGCACAAACACTAAAACCTTCTGAATATTCAATACATAAAACAAAAATTGACAGAATTAAAGGGAAGTAGACAAGTCCTAATCGGAGATTTTAATGTCTCTATTTTAGTTATTGATAGAACAATATCAGAATCAAAATCAATACAGAACACTTGAAGACACCTACCAATATGATCTACTTGACATTCAAGCATTCTACAATGAGCAGAAAACTCACTGTTCAAGTACACAAAGCATTTACTAAGTTAAATCTGAAGCTATAAAACAAGTCTAATAAATTTCAAAGTATTGATAAAACAGACCATGCTGATCAAAAATGTACTAAAGTAGAAAAAATAAGTTTATGTGTAGAATAGTCCCAACTATTAAGAATTTTTTTAAAGATGCTTCCAAATAGCACATTAACACCTGTATTATACTCAGATATAAAATTTTAAAAGTTATTTGGAACAAAATCATACTTAAAATTAATGGGATGCAAACTAAAGTAGTCCTTGAAGGAAATTTATAGCTTTAAATGCCAACATTCAAAATTAAAGTGTATGCAGGAACTGTTTGCATGTACCCATAATCCCAGCAACTCAGGAGGTTGAGGTAGAGGGATTGCTACTTCAAGGCCAGACTCAACAAGCTAGTGAGGCCCTGTGCCAAAATAAAAAATTAAAAAGGGCTGTGGGTAGAAGTCAGTGGTTAAGTGGCCCTGGTTTCAATCCCCAGTGCTGCAAAAAGCAAAACAATAAAATTTAAAACCAATGATCTATATTTCCAACTCAAGAAGCAATAAAAACAAACTCCAAAGTAAAAAAAGAAAAAAAAACAGAACAGGAAATAAAACAGAAACCAATGAAAAGAAAAATTATACTGTATTCTCTGCAAACAGTAAAATCGATGAACCTATTCTTGTTAAGAGGTATCAAGAAAAAAATCAAGTCTCCAACATCAAACATAAAACAAGAAGTATCATTACAGATCCTATAGATATGAAATGTTTAACAAGTAGATATTATGAAGTTTATGCTAAGTCAACAATTTAAAAGAATATTTCCTTGAGAAAATTTTTTTCAAAACTAATGCAAGAATAGGAAATCTGAATATCCTTATACCCACTAAACTGATCTATAATTTTTAAAACTTCCAACAAAGAAACTCCAGACCAAGATGAATTCACAGTTGAAATTACCTCTAACATTTAAGAAATAATACCAATCTTATCCTGCACAATTTCAAAAAAGCATTGAGAGAAAATGTACCAGTTCTTTTTTGAAGACAACATAGTAACTGATACAAAAATCAGACAAAGGTTTTTATTAAAAAAAGAATCGAACACAGCCAGGCACAGTGGCACACGCATGTAATCCCAGCTACAATGGAGGCTGAGGCAAGAGGATCACAAGTTCAAGGAGAGCTTTGGTAACTTGATGATACCCTCAACAACTTAATGAGACCCTGCCTCAAAATCAAAATACAAACATCTAGGATGTAGCTCAGTGGTAGAGAATCCCTGGGTTTAATCACCCATACCACAAAAACCTATCCCAACATCTCTCATGTAAATAAATACAAAATTCCTTAACTAAATATCTAATACTAAAAAATGAATGAAACAATATATAAAATGTTAGTACATCATGGCCAAGTAGCATTTGTCTTAGGAGGGGGAATTAGTTTAACGTAGAAAATTAAATGTTTAAAAAGAAAAAAAAAAAAAAAAATCAATGTACTTCATCACATTGACAATTCTAGAAAAATAGATGATCATTTCTACACCCACTGAAAAATATTACATTAAAATTCAAACCTATTCATTCACAATTTAAATTGGGAATAAACAAACTTTCACAAGATTAAAAAGGCATCTACAAACTGTTTTGAACTAACATCATGTTCAACAGTGCAATAATGAATGATAAGGCAAGATACATCAGATTGACACTTCTATTTAACATTTTATGGGAGGAATTAGGTAGTGTAAGAAAGCAAGTAAAAGAAATAAAAGGCATACAATTGCAAATGAAGGAAGCATATTTTTAAAAATCCTAAAGAAACTACCAGAACTAATGAGTCAACTTAGCAACATTAAGCCAACTACATTTTATATATTAACAGTGATCAGTTGAAAAATGAAATGTTCAAATATCTTTTAAATTAACATCTAGAAACATAAAACACAGGAAAAGTTACAAACAAGGCCCATAATAACTATGCTGAAAACTCTGACAGTTCTATGAGAAACTAAAGATCTGAACCAAAGCATCACCATGCTCATGTATTGTAAAGCTTTATATTCATAATACTGAATTGTCAATTTTTGGTTTTATTATATTTTGTTTTCTATAGGAATGAATTTATTCTAAATTTTACATGGGAACATAAAAGATGTACAATAACAAGATGTACAAAACAATTTTAAAAACAGACAATTTATACCAAAAGCCACAATAATCATGACAGTGTAGAATTGGCAAAAAGATAAAAATTGGATTATTTAGAAATAGATGTATACATATATAGTCAAATGATTTTTGACAAAGGTGTCAAAAAAAAAAATCAAAGGAGATTAAAGTCTTTCTTAAGTGGTGCTGGAAATACTGGATATCTATATGGGAAAACAAACCTTAATCCTCATATAGTATAACCCCCTCAAAAAAAAAATCTTCATAAGTCTTTATTTCTTTTATAAGACAACATGGGAAAGGTTCTTCAAAATCTTGGGGTACACTAAAGTTTCTTAGAGCAAAAAACCCTAGCAAATTTTTTGAACTGATAAATTTAATTTCATCAAAATTAAGAGACATTAAGATAATAGGCAAAACTAATTTTAAAAACAGGCAAGCTACAGAATATTTGAAATTTAATGTATCTGAAAGAATTCATTAAAAGAATTTAATGTATCTTAAAGAATTCCCAGAATTAACAAAAAGACAACACAATTTTTAAATAGTTTTTTAGTTGTAGGTGGACACAATACCTTTATTTTTATGTGGTGCTGAGGATCGAACCCAGGGCCTTGTGAGTGCGCTACCACTGAGCCACAACCCCAGCGCAACACAATTTTTTAAACAAGTAAAAGATCTGACTAGACAATTCACAACAGAAGAAACATAAATGTCCAATCACACATGAAAAACTGCTCAACTTCATTACTTATGTTTGGCTAACATGAATAAAAGATTAAAATAATCAAACAGCAGTAGTTGGAGGCAAAGTACAAATACTTTGGAAAACTGATTTCCTAAAATGTCAAATACACACACACACACACCCACACCCACACACACACACACACACACACACACACCATAAACCCAGCAAATGCCATTCTAAGTGTTTACCCACGACACATGAGAAGGTGTGTCCACCAAAGCCTGCACTAAGTTCAGTATTCCAGTTTTATTCACAAAAGTAAAAATAATCCATAATGGGGTGGGGCTTTCAGCACACATTTGAAAAATAAGTCGATATCAATGGCAATTCAGATTTCCTTTTAATTATCAGAAAAAAGTGAAGCTTTCAACACAACACCATGAAAAGGCAAAAGCCTAAACACAGGAAATGTTTGTAACTCCACCCACTCTATATTTTACCAATTCTTTTTAAAGTCTTTAAAAATAATGTCGTGGGGCTGGGGAGATAGCTCAGTCGGTAGAGTGCTTGCCTTGTAAGCACAAGGCCCTGGGTTCAATCCCCAGCACCCAAAAAAAAAAAAAAAAAATGTCCTTATCTATTCTCTCCAAGTTGGAATCTGAGAATTTTATTTTATTCATTTATCTATCTATCTGGCCATGTAGGACAGAACCCGGGCCATTGCATATGCCATAGGCCAGTGCTCTACCACTGAATCACCTCCCCGGGGGAATCCTAGAATTCATCAATGACTCGCCATTTCTGAAAGGATAAAGCTACCAAGAGCCCTTCACATTTGGTTTTACTGCAGTTCCTATACCATACCCAAGTTAAGCTACTGTTACACTTTTTAAATTGAAATATACACATCATACATATATTCACATGAAAGAAATATTTGTACATTCAATTCCACAAACATTTTGGGGAATCTTTGTCTCATGCAATGCTTCTAAGTAGGACTTCTCAACAGTGGCACTACTCAATGCCAGACCAGAGGGTACTTTGTTGTGGATGGCTGTCCAGTGCACTGTAGGTTTTTAGCAGCATAGTGGCCCTCTGGTCACTGGGTGTTAGGAACAGCTGCCTGCCCCCTGCAATCCCTACATAACTATCAGAGTCAAATATCTCCAGATACTGCCAAATGCCCACCCTCATCCCCATCATCAGAAAGTCATTCATGGTTGAAAGCTTCTGATTCAAAAAATTATCTCAACTGGTTTCCCCAAGAATTTCTGTGATTCTTTTCATCCTGAGCCTGCCTTCCTCTGAGTTTCTAAACTGTTACCTATTTTCAAGAGTCAGTTTAGGGACTTAGGATATATAACACAGTGGTACTGATCATGCTTAACGTGCCTGAGGCCCAGGGTTCAATTCCTAGCACCACACAAAAACAAAATGAACTGATTTAATTTTTCTCCTCTTTTAATCCTTCTTTTCAATTGTAGTGCTACTACAATTACACAAAACACTGGAATTTACTGTGACATATCCATACATTATGCTCTTAACATAACTTGATCAATTTCCCCAGGATCTCTTTTGCCTCTCCAGTTCCCTTCCTCTACTCTACTGTTCTCCTCTCTATTTTCATGAGGTTCTTCCCTCCACACACACCCTTTTTTTTTTTCCTCCCTAGCTACAATAAAGGAGAGAAAACATACAACCCTTGACTTTCTGAGACTGGTTCATTTTGCTTAACATAAGGCTCCCAGTTCCATCCATTTTCCTGAAGAAGACATAATTTTGTTCTTGAAAAGAGTACATTTAAAAATCACTTCCTCAAACACTTTGCCACCCACTCCCTGATGCTCCTCTGCTCCCATGGCACCTTGGGCTTCTGAACGGGTACCTGGTATAAACCCTCCTGCTCTGCACGTTTCCCTAAGGTCAGACCTTTTAGTTTCTGGTTTATTCTTGCATGCTCAGGACCAAACACAAATCAATTGTTTAGTAGCCTCAAAGAAATGCACCATAAACTACTTACAAATATTTCCCTAGTTAATGTGTTACATAAACACGTATATTATTATTCAGTGTGACTGCATGGGCTTCTGGAAGCACCAGGCTCTTGACTTACTGTTTTAATGTGAGAAACAGTACAGCAACACAGATACCAAGCAAGTGGTTGGTGCAAAAGCATTCTACAACCCTAGTGCTTCAGACCCCTGGGTATCTCCCCCTCATCATCATCCTGAAACTCTAGATGGGTAAATTACCAAAGCAAGCATCTTGCCAGCCCTTCAAGGGAAACACATTAGAACTATGCAAAATCATACCACAAGTAATATTTAAAATGCCAGATTAATGAGAGCAAATGGGAAGCATTTTCTTTAAGTAGAACCTAAATGTGATGTGTGGGAGAATTGCACAGAATGGTAATTATTTATCAAGCAAATGTGTGGGGGTCACATCACAACGTGGCATGTGGCAAGAATGCCAATGAAGCTAAGGGCACGTTATATAACAACACTGTTGGGGTGTGAAATATCACCCTCCAAGGTAGGTATCTCTCTTTACAGACTACGGTTTGCTGTGCCAAAATAACTTTTTCTATATGCAAAAGTACTATGTATACAAGATACTCTACAAAACATTTCCCCAACCTAAAATGAGTGACATGATCACTTTGCAGTCCATTGTATTTGAACTATGGTTGGCATTAAGTAGTGAATGTTTATAGTCACTTAATATCCTTATTTTAGTGATGGCAAGTATTTGTAGCAGGGTTCCTTTTGGTAAAAAAAAAAAAAAAAAAACAACAAAAAAACCTTTACTGAGTTATAATTCACACCATAAAATTGACTCACTTCAAGTATACAATTCAACAGCTTTTCATATATTCACAGACTTGCATAATCATCACCAAAATCAACAACACTTGTATCACCCCAGGGCGAAGAAAACCATATTCATTAGCCATTGCTCCCCATCTCCCTCCAAACCCACCACAAGAAGCCACCAATTTAATGTCTGTTATGCCTGTTCTGAACATTTCACTTAAATGGAATCAATGTATGCTTTGTTCTCAGGGATGATCATATTATAGCATACACTAGTCTTCCTTTTAATTGCTAAATAATTTGCATCATATTGATTTTTCACATTTATCCATTCATTAGCATATAGACATCTGGGTTGTTTCCATGTTTTGGTTGATAAGAATAATGCATCAATGATCATTTACGTACACATTTTGTTTTCTAGTACTGGGGATTGAACCCAGAGTCTCACACTTGCAAGCCAAGCACTCTAACACTGAGCTACACCCCCAGGGCCTCGCGTACATATTTTTGCATGGACTCACGCTGTCACTTCTTCATAGAAATACCAAGGAGTAGAATTTTGAGTCAAATGGTGAAGTTAGGTCTAACTTTTTGAAGAACTGCTAAAACGTTTTCCAAAGCAGACATACCATTTTAAATTTCCACCTTCAGTGTATGGGGGTTATAATTTTCCCACACCCTTGCCAACACTTGTTACTAGCTGGCTTTTTACTTTTTTATATATTAAACATCTTCAAACTACTTATCTGCCACTTGGAGAAAGGTTCACTTCACATCTTTGGCCCACTAAAAATTTGATGTGTCATTTTATTAACATGAGTTCTTTCTATCGTCTGGAAATAAGAGTCCTTATCAAACATGATTTTCAAATACTTTCTCCCATTCTGTAAATTGTCGTTTGTTTTTGATGGTGTCCTTAGCACATGTTCTTAAATGCTGCCTTTCAGCTAAGCAAATGTTCAGTTATCTTTTGGTGTACTGAGGGGAAGAAGTGAAGCACATGTCCACCTAAGAATTGATAAGAAGCAGTGATGGCTAGTTGTTCTCCTCCCTGCTCCCTATTAGTCATTCTCCCCTTTGTTCTCAGTATTAACGATTAAAACAGCACACAGATGCTGGAAATAAGACAGATTTTCTAACTTAAGAAATAAAAGCCTCCCATGCAACTAGGCGAAACTCTATTCAAGCCAGTGGTGTGTGAATAAAAGTTTTGTCTGCAACCTCTGGAAAGTGTCCTTACAGAAGACGACACTCTACAATAAATGGGAGCAGGCATCTTGAACCTGAGGTACCTGGAAAGGTGAACAATGTGGATCAGAAGCCAAAATCTGACACTGAAAAGCTTACATCAACTGTGACCTAGCCAGCTCCAGCTTCCCACACAAGTGAAAAATTTAACTCTGGCATTTTTTTAAACCATGTTGACTTTTTCTGTTATAGGCAGTCAAACCTGATCTGAACTAATGCCACAATTAAGTGACTGCTCTTGATTTACATCTACACAGATCAAATGCAAGTCCAGGTTTCACGATGCAGTTTAGTATCACCTACCATCCCAATGCTACCTGACTACTACTCTTATAATAAAAAGTGAAAATGAATACTTGGTAAGAGGACAAAATTTATTTATATTAAATCTACGTCAGCAACTGTGAAATTGCTACGCAAAGGATCCCAATAGGAATTCCATAGAAATTCATTTACAATATCCACACACTCCAAAAATGGGTTAAATTTCTATTTCATTAGGCAGAAGGAAAACACTGGAGCTCACTGAAGCAGTGTGGTAGAAAAAAGGATAGCTGACTGACAGTTGCTTGATTGAATCTAATCCTAGTTCTATGACTCCTACACAACAGTTCAATTACATTTCATCCAGAACAGATTTGGTGAATGCCCACCATATATAAAGCATTACATTTGGTAATACAGCACCTAGTACTACAAAGTGAGATACACTTCTGACTCCCATGGAATTCATAAACTAATGGACAAATAATGGCTTACTTATAATTCCTAGTAGTCTACATGACCAGGAATCAGGAAAACAGGTAAGAGACTATCTCATTTACACTTCTAATTAATGCCTTCAAAGCTCCAGAATTTGAGACCTCAATGTACATTCACCCCTCACCCCATTCCCATTAGTTTTTGCTTCACAAGCAAGCAACATATTGATGGGGGTGGGGCCTCCTGCCAACCACAAAGGGAACTTCCTCCTGCCCAGTGAATACTATCCACCAGTAACAGTTATCACAAATAGATATGTTCCTGTTTAGAAATGAAAATGAGAAACAATAACCTGCGATTATTTTTAAAAGCCTGACTCTGAAGACTCAAGTCATATTGTATATTATGAACATTATAATTTTCCAAGTTAAAGAGCTTTAGAAAAAACTAACAAAAAGCATGTATTCTGAAAACATTTAGATATGTTTATGTAACACTGAATTGGTACACCTATATAAAATGTTGGATCCCACATAGTCTAAATTCCCTCCCCTAAAAAAATTCTGGGGAACTGAGGGCTTAGCTCAGTGGTAGAGCACTTGGCCAAGAATGCACGGTCCTGGTTCCTTCTCTAGCACCACAAAAAAAATAAAATATGACCTTTAGAAAATTTACAAAAACCAAAGTGCCCCAACTCCTTCACTGTTTGAAAAGCCTATTAGACATCCCAGGGGCAAGATTGAGTAGGCAGCTGGATATAAGAACCTAGAGTTAACCTGAGAATAATGAGTTTGAAAGAGTTATCACTGTGTGAATGAGACTGAGGCACAGAAAGACAAGTATCACATGTTTTCTCTCCTATGTGGGATAAACAAAATAAATAAAAACAGAACAGAAAGTAGAGAGACTGCTAGGGTCAGGGAAGAGGACCAGGAAGATGGGCAAGAGTGGGACAAGTCAGAGGGTGGTAGGATAAAGGATACCATCAAAACATGATGTATGCATGCACAGAAATGCCACAGTCAAACCCATTAATTTGTACAACTAATGTGTTGTTAAGGTTTAGGAATGAGACATCCTTCAAAATCTAATGTAAGACAATAAAAAAATTTTGAGGTGAAATGATTAGATTATGAGACATAATCTAGTCAGTGGATTAATCCGTTAATATGGACTTACTGGGCAGTAACTGAAGGGTGTGGTTAAAGGAAGTAGGTCACTGGGGTATGCCTTTGGGCATTATATTCTGCCTTGGTGAATGGAGTTCTCTCTGCTTCCTAGTTGCCATGTCCTGTTTTCCTCTGCCATGCCCTTCCACCATGATGTTCTGCCTTAATTTAGGCCAAGAGCTATGAAGTTGGCCAAGTGTGGACTGAAACTCTGAAACAGCCAAGAAAAACTTTTCCTTCTCCAAATTGTTCTTAACTGGTATTTTGGTCACGGTGACCCAAAAACTAACAAAAACAATATTTTTTAAAAAGTTAAAAAATAAGCTCATAAAAAATGAAATGACTTGAGGGATCCTTGAGGTAAATGAAAATGTTCTACATCTTGACTTTAAGAATATTAATATCCTAGCTATGGTGTTGTACTCTAGTGTTTCAAGAGGTTACCCTTGGGGGAAACAATAAAGGGTACCCAGGATTCATCTTTATTTCTTAGAATTGCATGGAAATCTACAAAATTAAATTTGAAATAGCCTTAAAAATATAAGGGACAAGATCATAAGGGAATGTGAGGAGAGAAGTGTTCTAAGGACTGAGCCCCAGAGAACTCCATCATCAAAGGTCAAGGAAATGAGGACCTGGTGAAGAAATGTAAAAAAATTAAAAAGTCAATAAGATAGCAGAAAAAACAGCATGATGGCCTTAAACTAAGTAATGCCATGGAGGCTCCCTCCATGGAGGAGAGAGCAATGGGCTGTGCCAGAGGCTGCTGGCAGGAAAGAACATGAACTCAGACAATTCACCATTAGACACAGCAATATGGAGCCCACTGAACCTTGAGAGAGGGGGGCCTAAGGCCTAACAGAGAGCTCAAAAGACAACAGGAGAAAAGTTGATTATTTGAATCAAACAGATATGACTGCTTTTTGAATATTTCCTGCTTAGTACAGGAGGAAAGACGTGAAAAGAGCGGGTAGTTCATTAGTGATGGTGATAGGAGGTTTTGCTTTAAGATGGATGAAATAACAGCATTTTATATGTTATGGACAGCAAAATCGACGTTAAGAAGAAAGAAGTGCTTGAGAAGTACTGTAGAGCAGGGGAAAGAGGACAGGAAGAGGGACCTGAACAGAAGCTTGGCCTCAGGAGCACGGCAGCTCATACAGCAGGGGACAGCAGACAGGGGACCTGCACGGATGGATGGTGGAGGTGTCTACATGGCAGCAAAGGGCGCCTTAGCACTTCTCTTTTCATAACAAAATAGGACAAAGTCATCAGGAAAGGCAGGCAGCATCAGACACTAAGAGAAAGGAAGATGAAATATTCATCAGTTAGGAGAACACACGCACTAGTTAGCACTGATGGCCTCTTGAAGGTCGGTGGTCTTAAATCTGAAGTAATCCCGGTGAACATGGTAGAATGTTCGAGAGTCTGACTCAAGTTGGAGCTGTCCCAACAAGGAGTTGAGGGCCCCCGAAAGGGAACAAGAGATAACTGGCTATAAAATTTACACTAGTTAACGAAGTCTGGGTACATGAGGGCTAAGATATAGTGAGATCAGTTCACTTTTATTGGACTTTACTGGGGAATTTAAGGGTACTTACTAGAAAAGAGAAATAAGGATAGAAGACAGTGTCAGAAAAAGGAAGGCCGAGATTGCCAAAGGACTGTCCCATGTAGTAACAAGATCTAAGGACTGGTTAGAGGGAAGAATGGCTGAAGTCGCTGAAGGAGACATGTCCAGGCAATCAAGAGTGCTGGAAGGATGTTCTACAGCGATACTGAAATTACCAAGAATTTTTTAAAGGGAAGTTGGAGATGACCATACAAGGAACTAGAAATTCTATAAGCAGTTCAAAACACATAAAAAAAAAAAGAAAAATGCACATCATAGAGAGATCTGGAGGGTAAAACCATGAGGATGGATGAATGGATGGATAGGGAAAGAAAAGAAAAAAAACACAGAAAAATCACGTTTAAGAATCAATGGCTGAAACAGAGGACCAAGAGATGTAGAGAGAAGCCCAAGATCACTGCCCTGGAAATCAAAGAATGGGGGAGTTTTAGGAGGCTGAAGGTGAAGGCGAGGTCAAACGCGCCATGGTAGCAGTAAGAACCGAACCCAGCTCCCTACAGCAAGCTAACACAACATGACCAAATCTGAATTACCCTTCTCCTCCTCAGTCCAAACTCTCTCGCATGTAGTAAATGGCACCATGGAGTTGCTCAAGGCAGCAACCTTCCCTTCCTTCCCCTCCACTCCTGCATCCAGTTCGTCTCTAAACCTCTCCCTTGAATGGACCCTGTAGCTTCCATTCCCACTGCCACCACACCAACCATGGTCCTCTCCTCTTCTCTTAAAATACTCACTCTTCTCCACTTTTGACATCTCCAAACCTTTTTCTCTGCTCTGCCAAAGGGAGCTTTGAAAAATACAAATATGCCACTTGCTGCTCTGCTTAAAACTTCACTGGTTAAGCTGGAAAACCTCAACCTCGGGTCCGTGCCCCTTCTCAAGGCTCGCCTCGGCCCCCACTCTCCTTGGGTCTCTGCTCCAGTGTCCCTGGGAACCTCACACTGGTCACATCCTTTCCTGTTCCAGGACTCCACATATAACTACTCCCGCTGCCTGAACCGAGTCTCAGACCCTTGACTCCAAACAACCCCTGAGTGATCAACTGAGACACCAGATCTTGTGCGTGCCTCTCTTCAAACATTGAGACAAGAGTAGGCCCCCCTGGCCAGGAGTTTCCAGTAAGGAGCTCTGGGTCTCAAAAGAAAGAAATTAGAAATTCACATGGAAAAAAAAAAGAGTAAAGGGTAGGGCCCAGGCCCTCTCCCTCTCTTTAATAAGGGAACTTTCTTATTTAATATATTCACAGATGTAAAATTTCATTTGAAAAGACAGTCTCCCTATACAGCACTTCAAAAACCACTAGAACAGATGGCCTATAAGTTCCTCCCTCCCAAGTTCTGAAAATCTTCATGCAAGGTATTATCCTTTATTTTTTAAAATAACCAGAAAGTAACCCCTCATCAACCTTCATGAGGGCAGAGAGTAGTTACAATCAGAGTAAAGATCATGGTTCCTACAAAGCACTTGGTATGATCAAGGTCTCCCAGAAGGCACAGGGTCAGGCAAAAATAACACAATGTCACATTTAGACAATCTATGAAAGTATTAGAAGTATCAGTTTTCAAAACAAATCAGGGTCACCTAGTATAGCATGCTTTTCCAGCTCACCTTGGCCAAGGATTTAGGAAGAATCCTAATCACATGGTGATCTGCTGAGGCCCATAGCAGAGTGGCTAAGAGCTCAGCCTCAGAGATAGAATACAGAGACTCAAAACTCAGCTCTCCTACTCAACAGCTACATGACCTTTGGAGACCCATTTGACCACTCTGTTGCCTCAGTTTCTCACCCAAAAATGAAAACAATGATAGCCACCCAACGGGCATTTCAAATAAGACACAAGATTCACAACACTGGCACCCAGAAAGGGCTCCATAAAAGTTAACTCTGGGTATGTGCTGCAGGCATAGTATGGAATGAATCTCTTCCTGAAGTTTTTTTTTTTTTTTTGGTTTGGTACTGCGGATTGAACCCAAGGGTGCTTAACCACTGAATCATATCCCCATTCCTTTTTTTTTTTTTTTTTTTTAAATACAGTCTCATTAAGTTGCTGAGGCTGGCCTCAAACTTGCAATACTCCTGTCTCAGCCTTCCAAGTCATTGGGATTATGAGCGTGCATCACCACACCTGGCTCTTCTAGAAGTTACTAGTAAGTTCCTACTGATTTAAAATTTAACCTCTTCTACACAACATTCTTTCAGTGTCTTGGCAAAAACTTATTTGCCTACTTGTCCTTTTTGTGGTTGTGACAAATGTATCATGGTGCTTAAGACCACATTTTTATGTGTCTTGCCTTCAAAAAAAAAAAGTAAAGCACAGATCTCCTTTCCCTGTACTAACACCATAGACTTTTTTTAAAAATCTTCTTTGGGTTTTGACTATTGAGGTTTTTTTAAATCTCATTTTGTAAACTTTCATAATACAAACATGAAAAAATTTATCTAAAAACCACTGCTGCCAAAACTGGGGCTGGCAAGGAATCCCTGTCCCATCAGAGATTCAAACAGAAATGTTCTCCGAGTACCATGATTTTCCTCAGTGCTACAGACAGACACAGAAATTAAGCCCAGACAAGCAGTGATACTGACAGGTGAACTATTTTCTTGTTTTTACTTCCTTCTGACAGTTATAACTAAATAACTGAAATTCAAACAATCAGGAGAAAATGACCAGCCTGTGAACAGATAGTCAGGGTGGGCATGAGACCCTCCGTCACACACAGTATGGACATGAATTCACACAACCCATAATGAACACGGTTCTGCAACATGAGCTCTCACTCACTGTCCTCTTCCTGCCATGACTTAGACTTGAAGAAACAGTGAAACGCTAGGTTATTAAGTGAGCACAGGTTAGGATAACTCTAAACTTCAGCCAAGTCACTCCACAGCCGAACATAGTGACCAAGACTAAAGGGCTTACCATGAATACATAGTCTGGAAACATAACGAGAACACTCTCGAGGCCATGAAAATCAGTTTCAATTAACCTCTGTTCTTCAATCATATTTTTTAATTCTTTTATCACATCCAATCATTTCCCATACTTACCGGTCAGCAGCTTCTATGTCAAAACAAAACCTTCTGTCAATGGAGTCCGTATGCCTTTTGGTGCAGTCTTTCAAAAAGAACACCTCTCCATCGCCCTGCAAGTAAGCATGACAGTCTCAAAACTACAGAGCAAGCATCTGCACACCGAGCCACCAATCCTGGGGAAGTCAAGGTTCAAGATTTTAAGTCCCTTCTCTTTACCCTATTCCCTTTCAAACTAGCTTAAACACGATTTAGAACCTAAACTGTTAATCATCCTTGTCCTTCTCCAGTTCTTAAGGTTTTCTAGCTCTTGCTGACTATAGTAACATTAAACCAGACTGGACAGATGCCAAGTTTAAAAGGTAAATTAACAGCAGTTTCCAAATGCCAGGATGCTATTCTACTAACATCCTCTTTTCTAAACAGTGCAACTTTGTTTTACCTCATATCATGTCATACCATAAGTCAGAGTCAATATGTCCCCCAAAACCTCATGTGTGATACAATTCAAGAAAAATTGGAGGTGAAATGATTGGGTTGTGAGAGCCTTAACCTAACCAGTGCATTGATCCCAACAGGGATTATCTGGGTGGTAATTACAGGCAGGGAGGGATGGCTGGATGAGGTGGTCCTTGGGGTATAGACTTTGTCTTTGCTGGAAGGAGCGCACTGCTCCCAGCTGCACAGTCCTGAGCTGCTTAAATCCACCACACCACACTCTCCCGCCATCATGTTCTACCTCACCTCAGGCCCCCACAGAATGGAGCTAGCCTTCTATGGACTGAAACCTCTGAAACCCTGAGCCCCCAAATACACTTTTCCTCTAATTGTTCTTGTGAGGTCTTTTGGTCACAGCAGTCAAGCTGACTCAAGCAGTGACCATTTTTGACCTATAAACATTGCAACATCACATGAAACAACTCAAAAACCCTAGATCAGGTATAATGACTATGTAAAGCTGAACCACTTAATCTACGAAGTTGTGTTTCTTAAGGAAATCACTCCAAGTTTATCTTTACTTTTTATTTTCTTTTACTACAATGCATTATCTCACTAAACCACCCTTTCTAACGACATAAGAGGATGGAAAACAGAACATAAAAGCAATTTTGTAAGTGCTAAGTAAAGAACAACCATAAGAAGTCCAAGTACATACTTCTAGAACACAGAGTATAAGGATCTAGGATTTTTTTAAACATTCAAATATATAATATTCAAAATATCAGATTCTAAAATATATTTACTATTCTTACTATGAGGCTAAATCAGACACCACTAAGCTGAAGTGCCTTAAGATTTGAATTCAGTCTGACAGAAAACTCAGACTCAAATCCAGTACTCAGTCATAAGCCCATCCACCTTCCAAAGTGACATCCTTGTTTCCTCCTCCTCTCCAGGACCCTGCACTGCCATATCTAGTTCATTACTCCATCAAGATGTTTTTATTACAACCTGCCTTAAACCTTTTTCAGGCGGAAGCAAAGTATATTTAAATAGAAGTCAGCTTGGGTTAATTCTGTATTCACCTAACTATACCCCATCCACCCAACAAACAATGAATTATCCTGCTTGCTTAAAATGAGTGGCCAATTGTGTTCCCCATCAGTGAGAAGAGCTTTGTCTCCAGACCATGGGTTATTGTCTTGAGCTGTACCTTCTTTTAAAACACACAGATCGCCTTTCCCACACAACCAACACCTGAGATCTGCTTACTCTGTTCTTACTGTTGGACTTTGCTGTTCACTTCTTTGGCAGGAGTAGTTAGCTAAATGGGAAATACCTACATGAGAACTTTGTGTCCCTAAATGAATGAGAGTAAAATTCCTTACAGAACCCTCTGTAGTGTTTCCCGCTATGAATAGACCTCAAGGGTGCAAGTCAGACCTCCTGTGAAAACATTGGGGACCAATGAGTCACAAAAGCTCACTGTAGGTGTTATCTTTACTTTTTAAAACCAGTGACATAAAAGGAATCTACTGTTCTGTTTTTTAAATTCTGACTGAAAGACCCAAAACAAATTCCAAAAACACAACTGTTCTGTTTTCAGGTCTGTTTGGAAACAAAACATTTTAATCCTAAAAACAAAATAAAATTCATTTATCTGTAGTGAACATAAACCATTAAAGTGACACCACCCCCAGGGCTGGAGTTGTGGCTCAGTGGTACAGTGCTTGCCTGGCAATTGTGAGGCACAAGGTTCGATCTTCAGCACCACATATAAATAAAAGAATAAAATAACTGTCAACATTTTTAAAAAATTAAAAATTAAAAAAAAATACTTCAGAAAGTGACATCTCCCCAAAGAATCTCTCACATATAACAAAGTAAAACCAAATACTTACAAGTTTCCCCCCAGATCTGTGCTCAAATGGGATCATGTTGAACTTCTTGGCTGCTTTTCGATACATGCAGTAGTGTTTGACCCAACTGGAACCAAATGGAGCAGGCCCTTCAATAAAAACAGAACTTTGTATTTTTCTTCATAAATAAGCAGATACGTATAACTCTTAGCCCATAACTAAAGAAGATCCCAATAAATGGCAACCAGTGCAGGTCAATAAAACAAATCAGCAATAAAACTGGTTTCCAATAAAAGGAGAAAACTAGGGAAAATAAAAGAGCTCAAAGAGGTCCTTGGAGACATGATTGTAAGACATTTTCTACAAAAACAAGTGATTTAAAAACACACTTTTCAAATAGTGTGCTAGGAAAAAGGACAGTTATCTCACACCTGAAAATCTCTTAATTTTAAGCTCTATTTTGGGGGTGCTTATTTTTGGATATTAGGAGCTCACTAAGGGTTTCAAAAGTTCCATGTGATGTCTGGGATGGTTTAGGATGCCTCTCCAAATGACAAAATTGTAGAATCACAGTGCTGAGAAAAAGCATCTAGTCTAGAAATCCATCTAGTGCTCTAAACCCACTAATGGCACCCTGGCAAGCTGCTGCCCTTGCGATGGGAAAACTAGGCTTTGGAAATGAAGTATGTGTGGCAGGGGAGTAGCTCTGAGGTACAGCGCTTGCTTAGTATGTTTGAGGTCCTAGATTTGACACCCACCTTGGGTTGGGGGCAGGGAGGGAGAAAAAGGGAGAGAGAAATATAGAAATGAAGACCAAGGAATTTAAGGGATTCCCAGCTCTGGGGCCCCTTTTCTTCTGAGAAGTCTATCTCTGTATCTCTGTCACTTTTGCAATAAATCTGCTTGCTTTAAAAAAAAAAAAAGGAGAAAGAAAAATTAAGGAATTTAAGATGCAAACCATACATGCACCAAAACATTCTCAAAATCCCCCTTTAACTCTTGTTAGTATTCCTTCCAATAGAGTTCTTCAAGGACTGTGGTCTATGTCAGAGGAACACGGCATCTAGAGTATCACGTGCCAATAAAAGTCTAGTCATCAGGGCTGGGGGTATGGCCCAGGTTAGACTATGTGCTTACTATGTACAAGGCCCTGGGTTAAATCCCCAGCAACAACCACAAAAAAAGTCCAATCATCATAAATCGAAGTTTAGACCAACAGAAGTTGACGATTTACCAAGTAAGGACTTTTATTTTAAAAATGCAAACACTATAATTTCTTACACAATCAAATAAACCTATACTTGAAAATCAAAAAAGAAACTGAGGTGCTTTAAAAAAAATAAGAGCTCATATAAAAGGAATGCATTCAACTCTAGAGAAAGCTAATTATGGTATCTTGGTGCAGTTGGACAACTGAAAGGGATTACCAGACCACAATAAATTTCACCTCAGAGCATTATTGGTGCAAATGTTCAATTTGAGAACTACTGGGGTTTATGTCATAAATAACTAGTGTCCGCACTGTATTTTTTGGAGATATTGCATAGAGAGTTCATTTAATTAAAAAAAAAAAATCTCAAAGAAGGAAAGGTATGTTATTGTCTTTTTAACATACAGATACTTAATCCTCAAGCATATGCCTAAGAAACGACAAAGCCAAATCTCAGATCAGTGTCTCTGGACCCAATCTCAAGGTCTTCCCACTAATTAAGCTGCCGTGCTCTCCTACTACCCACCAGATCCTACTCAATGGGCTCTGAGCACAGTGGCTAAAGATGCTGTTGTCCACCTGAGTGCCAACATGGACTTGTGTCTCACATGCTCAACTCCAGCACTTCGTAGCCCTATGATCTGGGAACACTGTGACCTCTTCCTCGGTTACTCATTGAAAAAGGGGGTAATAATACTTTACAGCATTCTTTTAAGAATTAAATGAAACATAGCAATATACAGAGTTAAACACAGTGCCTGGGCTACAGTAAATAAGAATTTAACCACTATCATTTTTGTTGGCTTTCTTCCAGTCTAATTTGAGCTCGATTTCTCTCAAAGCCAGCAAGTTATGAATCTCTCAAGTTCCCTATGATTTTCACTTGGGCATATCACACATACAAGAATTCTAACATTCTCATGACTCTGTCCTGGATTTTAATTTAGTTATTTCAAATTCAATTTTACAAACTGGAATTTAGATGAGAAGTGAAGACTGTAACATTTCAGATTAAACACGGGCAAATGGAAATAGTATCACAATCTCCTGATGACCTATACCATTAGCTTTAATTCAAAGCATAGAGGGCACATAACCTGTTCTCCAAGTACTATCCACTACTAAATTGGTCAAAGTCCTGTGAATCAGCCACATTTAACAAATGAAAACTGTAAAGTCCTTTAAGTACAGGTAAGGATGAGAAGGGAGGAAAATAGTGAACATAGACACATCAAATTTTTATCCTTCCTACTAACTAGCAACAGGGTTCCATCACAGAAGAATTAAACTTGAAGAGCTTAACTGTTAAAGTGAGACCAAATTCTTAAAGCTTGAAAGAGATTTGGCTTATTTAATTTTCCAAACACCACCATCAAAGCTGCTGCATATTCACGAAAACCAGTAATTGCTATGGTTTGTCCCCTAAAGATTCTTGTGCAGGAAGCTTGGTTCTCAAAGCAACCATACTGAGGTGACAGGTCTCTAAGATCTCTAAGAATGATTAGGTCATGAGGTTCCACCCATGAGTGAGATTGATATAGGCCTCACAGGACTGGGTTAGTTCTCAAGGGAGTAGTTTATAAAGTGAGGTCACTCTGGGCTCTTCGCCCCTTGTGCATGTGGCCATTTGCCTTTCTGTTTCTTTACCACCTTACGATGCAGCTATTCAACCACCAGAATTGTGAATCAAATACATCTCTCTTCTTTATAAACTTTCTAGCCTCTGGTATTTTGTTACAGCAACACAAAATGAACTAGAAAAGCACAGTGTCTAAAAACCCTGTAAAATAAATGAGGGTGCCACACAGGAAAATTTGTTATAATGACCATCTGCAGTCTTCATGATAACTTTGGTAAGAATAAAATATCTGAGACTGGTGTGAGTAGAAAATACTTTGAAGGAAGAAGAGAAAGATGCCCATCTGGACCTTAACACAGGGAGAGGCAGGGTCGTGGGGTGGGTTTAGGAATGTATGTATATGTAAATGTGTGTGTTGGTGATAACTATGGGGAGAGGGGATGGGACAGGAGGAAAACGGTAACACTGACCTAATCCTGCTGCACCTTCAGCCTTGGCTGCCTTATAAGCAAGTTCCCAGAGGCACAGCATGGAGAACACAGTGCTCTGACTGAAGGGCAGGGTGTTCACATCTGCTCCTAATTTTAATGTGCCCTCTCCAGAGTAGGAAAGTTTTTTCCCAAGCAAACAAAATATGCCTCTCAGGATGGGAGGGGGAAAAGAAAGTTAGGAATACTTTCCCAAAATGTCACAGTAATTATAGTAAGTAGTTTTAAATACAGTCTGTGGGGTCTTAGTTCCAGAACCTCCGATATCCCCCATGGATACAAAACCCTGGGATGCTCAAGTCCCTTATATCAAATTGCATGTCATTTGTATATAATCTATGCACATCCTCCCATATTGTAAGTCCTCCCTAAATTACTTACAACACTTACACAACATAAATGCTACATAAATGGTTCTTACATTGTATAGTTCAGGAAAGAATGATAGGAAAAAGTATGTACGTGCTCAAAACAGATGCAGGGGTCTGTTTTTTCAAGTATATTCAATTTGTAGTTGGTGAAACCCACAGAGACAGAGGACCAACTGCAATTGGGTTTTTAGCCATTCAGCCAGGGTCTAAGGGCCTCTTACTTTTTTCCTGTACATACAGGTAGCCTTCTTCTGTAAACTGACTTGCTCGTTTGTGGTCCTTGGGATTCTGCCTGATTTTGTTCATAAGTTCTTCCACTTCTGACCTGGTTCCTTCAAATCGATTCCGTGTCTGAAATGGACAAAAAAAAAGTTCAATTTCTCATGAGATTTTTCCATATGAATTTAATTTGGGTTTTTTTGGGTTTTTTGTTTTGTTTTGTTTTTGTTTGTTTTGTGGTGCTGGGGATCGAACCCAGGGCCTTGTGCTTGCAAGACAAGCACTCTACCGACTGAGCTATCTCTCCAGCCCCCATATGAATTTTAAAGTCTCTGGATAACTATAATTGAATTTGTACAACTTTTTTTGCATTTATCAAAATATCCCAATTCTTCATTCAAAGGGGAAAAAACAGTGGTAAAACAGCTAATAGAGAAGCAGAAGTCACAGTAACAAAAAAAATTCACTTTTAAAACTTTCTAACACCATAAATAATTTCACTGTTCAACATAAAATTTCCTGCCTTTGGGTCTCACATTATTAAATCTTAGATTTCAAAAACAACAGGCCATAGAATTTCTACTTGGGAAGTAAGATTTTTGCAATAACCAACATGATTCAAATTGTTACGATTATCCTAGCAATTTGAGCACTAGGAATCTGAACATCTGAATTCTTTTTTTGCAAACTAATAAACACAAGTGTCCGTTTTTCCAGGTTGTGATAACTGTACTTGAAAATGAAATTTCTTTCCTGAAGGGAGGGGGAAAAAATCTCGCCTACAAATAATGTCTTTGATATCTGAAGGGACAAATCACATTTCCAAAACCCAGGAGACTTGGTATGCCAATATCTGTCAAGCAGCTACACTGAGAACCTATATGCAAGGTGAAGTGACAGAATTACCAAGGAAATTGTGATGCATCAGCACCACCGGGTTTCTGGACATTTCTTTCATCCAGACTCAAAAATAATTGTATTAATACTGAAAAACTGCTGATGTGAAACTGTGGAAGAGCCGAGATAGAAAATTATTATTGAAATTTCTCTTCTCTCCTCTCTGCAATGAAAAGGGTTACCAAAGGTCCTAAGAGTGGAAAAATGGTAGAATTGTCCCTTATTTCCTTGAGGGATGGGGAGTCTGATAAAGTAGATTGTAAAAAGAAAAACCTATCTGCAGAGGTTGATTTTAAACACAAACGAAGCTTCAAAAATAATAAATCTTTTTATATACTTCATCAAAGTACAAAGCCATGTAAGGGTAAGACTCTTGTCACATAAGTTCCCTCTCTCCTTCCCATCTCTCATCTCCAGGGATTCCTGCCCCATCTTTATTCTGATCCCTCTGGTTCTATTCCCCTCCTTCCTCATTTTGCTGATCCTTCTAACTCTCGCTTCTTCTCATATGTGTATATAAAAAATATACACATGCACAAATACACATTTTCTCATTCTCTCTGACCCACTGAGTTTGTATCCAATATTCTCATTACTTATGTTAATTCTCAAATTGCCCTCACTTTGTCCAGCAGAAGTTCCTTCAATTTGGCTATAATATCTTCTGACATAGGTTGATATACTTTCCCTCTCCCTCTCCTAGAATCAGTCATTTTTCCAAAAAAGTCTTGGCTCATTCAGTGAGGGGTAGTATTTAAAATATCTGGGCATAGTGTGCTCACAGATATGGGGCTGACATTGCTTCTAAATCTTCTCAGGAGACAGACTCGGGCAATACACCTATGTACAGACACATACACTTAACACGTATCGGAACTTCCACATCTATGTGAGCCAAACCCATGACTTCCTACCAATAAATCTAATTCTACTCTAACACTTCAGGATTTTTTCTAGTCCCTTTCCATATATTTATAAATTTCTTCTCAAACAGAGACCTGGTTCTCATTATCCTCAACCTATTTGCTCAGTTTGTTCAATTAACCTACCGGCAGAAAGGAACCCAGCTCCCAAACACTCCAGCCACCTTCTACACGCTACCTCCAAGTCCTCCACAACTCCCTGCCGCAGACGGCGCCATGCCGGGCCTCCACTCACTGCCCTACTTCCTCAGGGCCTGTGTCTCTCGCAAGGCAGAAAACGCTAGTTTTAGCTATTTACTTAATATACTATATTTAATTTAGGTAAACTATGAATTGGGGTGAAAATCACTTTTTGTTGTAACACAAGATCAACCGATTAGCTAGAACAATTCCTGATTCTTAAGTCTAGGTTCTTATGAAGATGCCTTCTAATATAAGGCTATGAATGTCACATAGGTCACATTTGAGCACTTCACGTTGTAACTAGCACTCCTGAAAATGCCATGGTGCTTCAACCCTCACAATGACCTGAGAGGCAGGTGGCAGTCTAGCGCCACCCAAGGCCAGAAACACCACTGCCCGTTTCCTTTCCTTCGGTGATTCAGCAGGCAAGCATTTTGAAACAAAACAGCCTTAAATGAAGCATTATAAGTTAAACCTGTTATTACAGTGCCCATGTGGTCATGGAGGAGGGGTTGCATCTGGGGACCAAACTGGAATCCAGACACATTTGACCATGCCTGAAAAACCAATGGGTCACACTGAGGCGCCATGCTGAGGAGAAACAGAAGAAAAGGAAGAGCTGTGCGCACCAAATCGTACTCAGAAATAAAGCTGTTAGGGTGGAGGCAGTGATTCCATATACAGATTGCCCTTTTTCACTGAAGCTTTCCCGTCCTGCCCCCATGACTTCATTCATGGGGCAAAAGATGGCAGAATTTAATTAAAAACATGAAGAGGGTTTCATGAAACCCTGTTCCACACCAGGAGCAGCCCTACAAAGTTCTACGCAAGTAACCTCCCAAACACATTCTCTCTCTCTCTCTCTCACTCACTCAAATTCCACGTCACCCCCACAAGTGCATGATGCACAGAAAGATGACAGGGGGCAGCAGTGGAGTGGCAAATCCTGGGTAAAGAGTTGGTCAAGTCTAATACCATTAACACACCCTACACAGAAAACCAGACAGACTTTGGTTAGGATAAGTGTGAAATGGAAGTGAGTGGGAGGCTACTAGCAGTACCTAAATCTGAGTTCCTATGGTAAATAGGACTCCCGTGTTACACACAAGCTGTTAAGATCCAGAGAAACCAGGAAGTCATATCAGAATGTTTCTCAAATTCTGTATTTACTGATCTCAGATACACCAGGTCTGACCCATCTTCTTCCACAACGCTGAGCCTGTAACCATGGACTCAGTGCAAGTCTGCCCAAGTAAAGTCCTCACCCTGTTCTCATAGCACGGGATTTTTCCTTTGGCTCCTTTGCCAATCGGAACAAAAGAAAAATCTGCATCATCGGACTTTTATGAAGACTAAAAGTGCATAGTTCAAATTAAGTCATGTAGGGCAATAATCAGCACACAGTAACAAAAGTAATTTAGGCTGTATTATTTTACTATTGCTTTATTATAATTAAGTCACTGAAAAAAATCACAATATTGGTTTCCTAACAAAGGAAAAATATTTTCTCATACTTTTAGAAACTTCTTAGCCATTCTTAGTATCCTTTAGATTAGACTTTTAGAGATTCTTAATGAATCCTAAAATTTCTTGCTGTATTTCTTTCAAAGAATTCTATTCTAGTCTCCTTTATCCCACATTCTTCTGGGAAAAAAGAATCACAAAACTTCAGTTACTTTTATAAAATGTCCTCTAATTTGATTGCAATTTCCATTCTTCTGGATAATCTATTTTCTAAAAGCCATCTTGCTACTTCCTTGCTTCCATTTATTACTCAAGATTATAGAAAATGGATGAAGACAGAGTCCCTCAAAAAAGACTTCATTCTGGCAATAGAAAAAGATGTATCCAGATGAGGGAAAAATACATTGTTCTCACTTTAAAAAAAAAAATAGCTTTCCTCTGATCATACAGTAATTTTGCTACTTAATTTGCTAGAATAAAATCTCAAAACATTGACTAAAAGTATCTAAGTTAAAACAGTTAAGAGTTAGTTTTAATATTTCAGTATATTTCATGTGTCACATAAAAAAAAAACTAGGATTTTTTTCCAACAATATGTAGTTTTATATAACCAGCATTTTCTCTTTATTATACTAAAAGCTGATATCATCAGGGAAAAAGATGAAGAGCCAAGAAATAAGTAAATGATAGCACCATTGAGGTGGAACAGATGGTACAGAATGAGTGACATGTTTCAAAGGTGAGGGGATTTCTGAAGGGAAGAGAATATTAGCTAAGAGCAAACTTGGAAAACCAGACATGATGGTGGTGTGTGCCTACTGTCCCAGCTACTAGCGAGGTTGACGCAGGAGAATCCCTTGAGCCCAGGAGTTTCAGGTCAGCCTGGGAAATTCAGCAAAACCCTGACTCTCAAATAGAAGAAAATTTTAAAGCCCACTCCTAGAACTGGGTGTAGCTCAGTGGTAGAACATGTGCTTAGCACGCACAGGACCTGGATTCAACCCCAGCATGAAGGAGGGAGGCAAGGAGGGAGAGAGGGAGGGAGGGAGGAGGGAGGGAGGGAGGGGAGGGAAAATGACCCCCAGATCAGGCATTCTCAATAATGAAGGTGAATTAGAAAGAATAGCTTCTACATGAGAGAGCTACATGAATGGCCTCAGAAACATCCAGAATAAAACCGAGAGAGGAGTATTCAACAGAAAAAAGATTCAGGGAAATCACTGCTGACAAGTCATACATTTGAGATGTTTTTTAAAAAAAAAAAAAAAAAAGGTTTTCGCTCCCATATTTTTTCAGTAAATTGTTGTTTGCGCATTTCTCTACAGGAAATGAACATCATTGCCAAAAATGTATGGTCTTAATAAATCTAAGGATATTAACCAGGTCATTTTCTGAAATATTTCAGTTGCGAGCCTGCCTGAGTTTAGTTTATATGTTCTCATAACTGAGTATGGTTCAATTCCATGAACATATTTAATCTCTCTGAATTTATTTTGGTGCATATAAAGTAACTAGATCCCCTATTCCCTTCAGGTATGTTATGAACATACTTTCATGCACAAGCAAGCTGTGCAGGGTTAGTTTCACTGAAGGCCTCAGGAAGATGATGTGTCCCCACACATCACCCCAGAGGTTGGCACAGAGCTGGCTTCCCAGGCAGGTAGGTTGTGCAGCCCCACAGGGCAGTGCTCAGAAAGTCTCATGCTGGGCTTAATGTTTTGCTGTCTTGAAACTCTTCATCTTTTTTTTTAAAAGAGCTCAATTTTTTTTTCACTTTACATATGCCACACAAATTATATAATTATATACACAGTCCTGTCTGAAAGTTCTCTCCTCTAGGTCAGCCCTGAATTTGACAGATGAGGTCCAGATAGAAAAAGTCAATTTCAACAAGTTATATACCCAGTTAGTAGCTGGGTGAAGGAGTTAAAATATTCCAATTATAATCTAATCTTACAGTGGGAAGTTGTACTCCCTGTTTGTTTGATATGTCAAAATACATGCTACTGTTATGTATATCTAAAAAGAACAAATTAAGAAATGTAAAAAAAAGGTGCATTATATTGACCTTAAAAATAATAGTAATAATGTAATCTTCTAAACTAACATGTTTACAAAACTGTGTTCTACAGTTTACTATATATATATATATATATATATATATATATATATATATGATGTTGATGGACCTTTATTTTATTCACTTATTTATATGTAGTGCTGAGAATTTAACCCAGTGTCTCACACATGCTAGGCAAGCACTCTACCACTGAGCCACAACCCCAGCCCTGCAGTTTACCATTCTTTAAACTAAATATGCCACTACCTACAGAATGATTTTGAGGTGAGTACAATTAATCTATGTAGATTTGGAATTATATTTTTTAACTGTTACATTATACTCATGCCATATTTTATAACTCATTTACTGATCTAGGAACCACAGCAGCAGGAAAATATATATGAGGACTCTATTAACTTTGACCCAGCTGAATGTCCAAACAATCCATGAATAGAAACTAAAATGGACTTAATTTGGGGGTCCTCCACTGAAATAAAGAGGAAGTTCCTCATACAGAGACTAGAAGCTGAGGAGCTGCCCATGCCACCCTGCCATGGCCCAACAGGCCCTAAGGAAACCAAAAATGGAGATAGTCTCCTCCCAGGCCTGTCTAGCACAGGCTGACTAAATCTACACATGTATATTTCCTGCCTTTTATCTCTTTGTTTTCTCTTCTTTAAAAGCTTATTAAACCTGCAGAGATTTCTAAGATGGAACCTTCGAAATAGTATCTTCTATCTTCCTTCAAAGTCAGTTTTAAATAAAACCAATTGTCCTACCAATTGAACTCCAAATATTTCTGGAGCAGCAAATATTATAACCTACTCCATTCCCTGCGCTGGTATTGGTCTGCCTGGTAATAAAACTGACATATTACAAAAATAAGACATTTTATCATCTACATTGCCAAATACAAAGAACTAGATTTAAAAAATTGGGGGGAGGCTTTATCCTCAAATTGTGCAATAAATAAAAGCACAGGCAGTTTAATGCGTCAAACCTGCCCCTCCTTCTATCTGTGCCTCTTTCAGCGTATGCAATGAGTTTGGCCCAAAGCTATGACACAAGATCTCTAACAAGGCTTCAATATATGCTAAATATACCCTGACTAACTTTTCCATGAGGACACTTCTAGGATCAACTAAAATGTTGACAGGAAAAAAAAAACTTCTGCCACTTAAAATCATATACAACATACTGCTTAGTAGATACATTCTCTAAATCTCCTTATTCAAGATCTGCCAAAAAGCTTCTGATTTCCAAAGGAAAACAATGCAGACCAATAGCAATCATGAACAACAGCATGTTAGTGAACGTGCCTAAAATGTAGAGAAGAACTCCCACTGGACACCTAAGCCTGTCCAGGAATAAAATCATGAAGTTTAGTTAACAGAAGAAATTTAATTCATTATCATTTAAAAGACTTAAGTTAAAGGGGCATGCTCTGTTGGCAGTTTCACACACAGTGACTCAGTTAACATAACAAAGCTCATCTTTAAAACCGGTCCAGAAAGTTCAAGAAGAGCCGCCAGGTGGCAGAATTTCTTGAGGCTCAATTAGCAGAAGAGCAGTTAGTTACCTGAAAAGCTGACCACTAGGTGGCATCAGACCCCCACTTTCTCAGGATCAACAGACCAGTCTAGTTTAAGGCTTTTCCCATGCCAAACGCATGAAAAAATACACTTTCTTACACCAGAAAGCTTTCATTTCCTTACATTCTGAATGTTGATCTGCAGTTCCATTTTGTAGTGATTGAAGTCTTTCGCAAGTTCATGACCCTGATGATAGAAAGTAAACATTCCCTGAAAAAATGACAGCATCTAAGACAAAGGAGAAAAGAGGACATTAGCAGGGGGGAAAATCCCTCATGGGAGGTGAAGAATCACAGACAATGCCAAGGGTATCCCTCTCATCTCACTGCCATCCCACTGAAGTTATTCAAAGGAAGTTGAGATAATTCAAAGACATCTAAGTCCACATTATTAATTGGTCTTTATTTCTACAAAGAAGAAATATTTTCTCAAATACTAATGCCAGAAGACATTTTTATAACATGCCTCATAAGAAAATTGGAATCCTAAGTCATCCACTTGTCCTCATTGGTCAAGAGAATCCCAATATTCATCTGTAATTGGAAACTCAACACTGTTGGTCAATTCCATCCATAAGAGGAAAATCATGGACTCAAAGAGCATAGCTCCAGTCTCTATTGGCAACCAGGGCACTGCAACTCCTGTTTTGTTGACAGTGACGTTCCACGACTTGCCCAGGGCAAAAGCAGGGCAGTAATTAAGCCCTACGCTTTCTACCAACTCCCAACCTGCCCCTCTTACTTGGAGGGCAGCTGCTTCTGCCCCATGTGTAAGTGCATCAAAAGTGAGGAGAGGTGATTTGTGGAAAGAGTTAAGAAATCCTAAGATTTTCTTCCAATCTGCCAGAATAGAACAGAAATTTGGTGTTTGACATCAAATGACCAGCCATGGTCAATCCGTAACCTGAGCAATCACTTGCTATGTGGCCTTGGGCAAATCATGGAAACTTTCTCTGCTTCAATTTCCTTATTTGCTAAGTGGGATAATAAAAATATCTTGGAGTTATTGCGTGGAATGAAAAAGTGAACACAGTACCATACTTAAAACAATGACTTGAACCAAGAGTAAGCACTGTAAGTGCCCAGTAAGTGGAGGTCATTATTATTTCACATAAAAAGAAAGCTTTAATGAGGTTTAATTTTTCTCTAGTTGTTCAATATAGGTTATTTTTATCACTCCAACTAGTTTTTAATTAATCAGTACTTGTTAGTTCTTTTATTTCTCAAAACCACATAATGGGTAAACTATATAATATTGAACTAGAACTAAAAGTTGTGTAAGAAGAAATACAAAAAGCCTATATTACAATTAAAATGAATATTGCAAATGACTTCCATTTTTTCTCAGTTTATTTTTGCTAAAACTCTCAGTATGAAATATCCTTGGCATTTTGACTCAGAAAACACATTCATATACATGCATGTGAACATAAAAATAAAGATATTAGAAAAACATTTTTGTGATAACAAAAATCAAGTGTTTCTTGAAAGATAAGAAATACTAGATTCACTCACAAAATCACATCAAATGTTCCACCTACAGATTCCAAACTTAGGTTGCTTTAACCATGGTAAGTAGTGTTAGAAATCATGATAAAAATAAATGTTTAAACAATTGTTAAATGGCCAGAGTTTGAATGGGTAAAGTTACTTTAAAATAACCTCGAGTAAAGATGATCCTATAAAATGCCACTTTCACTCACATTTTGCTAACAATTCTTGCAGAGGGATTTTTTTAAAGAGGGAAGCTATAAGGAAAATAGCCAAAATTGCCAGTGACTACAGTCCTTGAGATCACGTCCCAACAGAAATAATACTCATTACATGTTGCTGGGCAAAAGGGGCTGAGGACCACTGATTTAGAGGTGTTTCTTTGACTTTGTGACTGTGTTCACCCTTTACCATGAACAATGTCCACCCTGGTATTTATGCACTACAGCCTCTAGCAACCATATGTTAAATCCAAGAGGGAAAATATGTCTATTTTTGTCACAAAAATATATTAGCAAACAACTTGCTCGAATACTCACAGGTTCCACAAACTCAAACTTCTTTCTTTCTTGGATTTCCTGAAGTTTACACACATATTCAAGAGACAGTTCATAGAAGTGCTGCCGGTTCTGCTCCACTTGGAGATCTGCCTGTGTTAAAGTAATTGAGGTTAGTCAAATTGGAGACAGAGAAGGGAAACTCTACACCGGAGGCTGGCAAACTTCAGTCCACAGGCCAAATATGGCATGCTGCCTGTTTTTGTAAATAAAGTAGTATCTGAATATAGTCAAGACTATTCATTTAACACAAGGTCTGGATCTACTCTCCTGCCTTAACCGCAGAATTGAACAGCTACAGCAGAGACCAAAACAGTAACACTCAGTCTGCAGAAAAAGTGCCCCTACCCCCACCTTGTATTCTACAGCTGTCCCCCAAGGATTGAAGGCCCAACAGTTAGGCTTTCTTCATCAAACGCTAGTTCCCACCCTGACTATTGCCAAGTCAAAATCATATCAACATCATTTCCATGAACAAATCCTCCAAGAATGAAGTTGGCCTGAGAGAGGGAGCTGGAGAAATTCCAGTCACTTCAGTACCAGGTGATTGAGAGCAGCAGGTGAAGAACTGGCAGCCATGACCCATCGGAGAAACTGGCCCTGGAGGCAGGTCAGGGCTGGAGGCCCATCTGGAGGTGCTCATGCTCCTAAGCCCTCACCATGCCAGATCCCCCTGTGAGTCCAGGGAACAACAGCTGGTCAGGAAACTATTCCGAAAAATATGGTGCCAGCTTATCTTACCTAATTGAACTGGGAGAGGAGTTCAGTTCCACAGAGAACAACAGGAAAGGGATTCTCAGCCCAGAAACCACTCTCACAGGGCACCATGCAGTATTTCTCCTAACTTCCTAATTTTGCTTTCAAAAGTATTGATTTAGACATTTCTCCAGAAAAGATACACAAAATGGCTAAGCAACATAGGAGAAGAGGCTCAAATAGTCATCAGGGAAGTACAATGAGAGACCTCCGCACACCAGTCAGGACTGTGAAACAGAAAAGAAGTGAGGTGAGGTGGGGAAGATGTGAAATAACTGGAATTCTTGTATACTACTGGTAGCAATAAAAAATGATGCAACCACTGCAGAAAATAGCCTGTAAGCTCCTCAAAAAATTAAAAATATAATTCCATGTGATTCAGCAATTCTCCTTTAAGGTATATCTAAAAGAACTGAAAGCAGAACTCATACTTGTACACCTGAGTTCACAGCAGCAGTCTTTACACTAGCCACAAGGTAGAAGCCATCCAGGTGTCCGTGGACAGATGAATGAATAGATATTCAATGGCCTTAAATTCTGACACATGATACAACATGGATAAGCCTTGAGGACATTATGCAAGCAAAATGATTCACACATAAAAAGACAAGTATGTAGGATTCTAAGAATATGAGATGCCAAAAAAAGTCCAATTCGCAAAGACAAAATAGAATGATTTGCTGAGCATAGTGGTGCATTCCTGTAATCCCAGCAGCTCCAGAGGCTGAGACAGGAGGATTGCCAGCTCAAGGCCAATCTGGGCGATTTAGAGACCCTGGTTCAAAATAAAAAGGGCTAGGGATATAGTTTAGCAGGAGAGCTGCCCTGGGTTCAATCCCCAGTACCACAAAAACAAAAATAAAGAATAATGATTATTCGTCAAGTCAGGAGGAGTACGGAGTTAGTGTTTAATGGATACCAAGTTTCATCTGTGGAAGATAAAAAAAAAAAAAAAAAAAAAGTTCTGGAGATGGAGGTGGTAAAAGTTATGAAACAATGTGGTGAAGGTATTTAATGTCACTGAACTGCACACTTGAAAATGGTGAGAATCGTATTTTGTTATGAATATTTTGCAAAGACAGTTGAATAAGTTTTTGAAAATAGAAGTATTTGTCTCATCAATTTTCTATCAAATGATTTAACAAAATAATGTTTAAATATAGTAAGTGTTACTAAACTAAAACAAGAGTTTCTATCTCAAAATCATACTTGTTTGCCCCTGATAACCAGATTTTGATTGGTCAGCCATCAGCAATTAATAGCTATAATTCCCAGCAAAAACACTGCAATTCTTGAGTATTTATCAAAATGAAGACATGGGGAGAGGATGGTGGTTGCTTCATTATCACACCAGAGCCAAACTGACCAAGGTTGTTCTGTCTGAGCCGATTCCCTCTCCTAGCTGTGGTTGCTACTACAGTTACCCTTGTATTGCTGGTCAACTTCCATCACCACCTCTTTCATGTTCTGAATATCCAAAACTGTTGTGCGTGTGCTTCACAATTATGTTGTAAGAATCCCTGGGATCAGAGATGGCCCATGACTTACAATACAGCCGGAGATATCCAAGTCCTACCCAGGGGCACAGAACGATTTCCTGTAACCCCTGATCAAGTCTAAAGGTCATCACCATACTTAACTCCATGCTATGATTTGGATATGATTTGAGTGTGTCCCCTAAAGGTTTACGTGCTGGAAGCTTGGCCTTTCATGTCAGTACTGAGGTGATGTAGTCTTTAAGAGGTGAGGCCCGGTACATGGAGATCAGGTCATGGGAGCACTACTCTTGGAGGGAATTAATGCAGGTCTCATGGACTGAATTAGTTCCTGGGAGACTAGGTTATAAGGGAGCCTGGCATCTCCCCTCAATCTCTCTTCCACACACTCCCACTAGGTGATGCCACTGAACTTGAGGCCCTGTGCAGAGCCAAGCAGATGCCAACACCATGTTCCTGGACCTCCAGAACTGTAAGCAAATAAAGTACCCAGTCTCAAGTGTATAGCAACACAAAATGAATAATACACTACACCAAGCAAAAGTCACTAGCTGTTAATTAACAAACAATTTCAATTTGATTATCATCTGATTTTTGGACATTTCTGCTGTCAGTATGCATAAGCAGATCAGTTAGATATGAACTTATTCAAAGGAGCTACTTCTCTAGTGGTATGTATATTGAAATATTACCATTTGTTGATAGGTAAAGAAAAACTTCGAAATTAAAAGAAATGCCATTTTCTCAAGTAACTAACACTTATTACAGAGTAAATAATAAGTAGAATTTAGAGATGCTGATAGAGGTAGAAGCTATATTACCCAATAAACACATGACTACAGCAGGTCAGAGAATTACCAAAATAGCCAGCATTCTGTATGCCACAATTTTTTGTTGTTACTCTCATTTGAAACAAGAGGAGACAGTGAATTATCCATATTGCTATGTCTTTGTTCAATGTAATTTCCAGCAGTTAATCTCTTAAACATCTGGAGTCAGTTCACTGAAGATCAGCAACACCTCAGCCACTGGCAAAAGTAATGAAAATCCAAATTGAACTTTCTCCCCTTTAAACAATCTCCTCACTCTCAAGGCTGTGAGTTTACAAACCTGTAAGTTTGTAAATAACAGAACAAGATGGGAAAGAACAAATAATTTACACGAAACTGAAATTCTTCACCTTCAGGGTCTCTTAAAATTTCTGATCTGGAGCTTAGTGATCTTTAGGATTGATGAATTACCAAAGCCCTAGCTCATTGGACATGTATCTTCACTCTTGTTCTCGCCATAAATATGTCCAAGTACCTACTCCTGACAGGTACTATTCTAGACAGAGATGTTTGTATGCTGCATAAAACTACCTTGTTGACCTCAAGGAGCTCACACTCCAGTGGAAGAAGTCACATAAAGGTCACATGGTAGGTCAAACAACTGTCAATATGGAAGGGAGCCTGGCATAGTGGTGCAGGTCTATAATCCCAGCAGCTCAGGAGGCTGAGGAAGGAGGAACAAGAGTTCAGAGCCAGCCTCAGCAACTTAGTGAGGCTCTAAGCAATTTAGTGAGATCCCATCTCTAAATAAAATATCAGAAAAGGGCGGGTTGGGACTGTGACTCAGTGGTAGAGCACTTGCCTAGCACATGTGAGGCACTGGATTTGATTCTCAGCACAATATATAAATAAATAAAATAAGGTACTGTGCCTATCTACAACAAGGAAGGAAGGAAGGGAGGGAGGGAGGGAGGGAGGGAGGGAGGAAGGGAGGAAGGAAGGAAGGAAGGAAGGAGAGAGAGAAAGAAAGATAAGGGCTGGGGATGTGGCTCAGTGTTTAAGTGCCACTGAGTTCAATCCCAGTATGAAGAAGGAGGAAGGAGGAGGGGAGGAAGGGAGGGGGGAGGAGGGGGAATAAAAGAAGGAAGAAGGAAAAAAGAATATGGAGGGGAAAAGGCTGTAAGGAAAACATTCTGAATAGGATAGGCCTGAATTTTTTCTAATAAGGTAACCTACGAATAGACAGCATTTGAGCATTTGGGCATTTGGACAAGTATTTCAAGAAGTGAAGTGTGTGGATCTGGGTTGAAAATATCCTGAACAGGGGCCAGTGGTGGAGCTCAGTGAGTTCAATCCCCAGTGACAAAAAATGTAAAACCCTAAGGCAAAAGGAAGACCAAATACAAAGTCCCTGAGCAAGGAATTTGCTTAGCCCTAGGAAACGACCTGGGGCATCTGCAGGTAGCTGTCAGGAGGGTTTGCAGAAGAGGGGGTCCTGAGGAGTGGCCACATAGTGATGATGTTCTGGAGCTAAAGATGGTGCATGCTGACAAACTGGATGTGGGACACGAGACAAAGGGCTAAGAATGATTCCCATGATTCTGCACGGGCAACGTTTAGATCTGGATACCTAATTAGAAAGTGGAGATGGAAATTTACTTGGGGCATAAAAATTCTCTTCCAGATATCTGGAAACAGATAATAAAGAACAAAGGTTAAAACTGTTACCAGCATGTCTATAAATGCAACAGCTGTCACTGCAAAATTGACGGAGGGCTAGAGATGAGAAAGCATGTGTAACTCTGCGTGGTTTTCTACAAAGTGGAACAAGGAGAGAATGGAGCCATACCTCAGGTATTGTACTGAGGATTAAGCGGTATAGAAGTTCTTTTCTCTTTCATAAACTGTCAAGCGCCATCCAAATGTCAAAGGTATTAGAGAGACAAAAGAAAATGTCACATGGGGATAATATCCAATCAACCACATGTGTGCACACATACATACTGCTTGCAACCAACAATTTGAAATTCAAATATACCCTGTAGTCAATGCTGTTAGTGTCATTGGGATAAAACTTCACTACATACATATTACAGTGGCACATTCTACTCAGATTCCTTGCATGTTTAAACCCAAAGGAGGAGTTGCACTGTGTAAAACAAGACAGGATATTAAATTGCAAGCATTTTCCTAGAAAAGTGTACATTCCGAATTATGAACAATTTATGTGTCTATTTAAGCCTGTGAGTGAGAAAATCAAACAGCAAGGGATTTAGAAACAATGAGAGAAAATAAGAAATAAGATGTGAATTCCTTTCTCCTTGCATACAGCTACCACCTCCAAAGAGAGAGTCTATTAACATAAGTAAAAAGGATGATTTCTTTCCAACCAATCTGAACCTCCTGAATCCCTGGTATTAAATAAGATTAATACTGCCTTCACATAAAAGCAAAATTATATATGAGCTTATTAAATTCAATTCATTTCTTCAAGAAATCTTGAAAGCCAATTAATAGATTCATCCCTGCACATAATATATCTGTTCTGCAGTAAGGCTGGTTAAAATTATTGCTCCTATGAAAAAACAGAATGCAAAATTTTTACTATTATGAATCCACAGCTAATCAATCACCATAAGATATATTCATCATTTTGTGTCTTGTTTCACAAGAACCATTTCTTAAGTCATTGCAAACCCATTCTTTTTCATCTCCATACTATTAATTCCATATGAAAAGTTCTCAAAAGTAAAGCACATTTAAAAAACATGCACTATTTTTTTTTTTAATTTTGCAAAGTAACAGGGAAAAAAAAGAATACCTCTTGTAAATGTGAGTCTTTCTTTTTGGCTGACAGATTCAAATGTTTATCAATTAGGCTATAATTCTTTTCTGTCTCTTTGTCAAACTTCTTTTTTTCTTCCTACAAATCAGAAAAAAAAACAGACAACTGATTAAACAGAAAAAAATTCACACACATCAGGAATCCACTGGGAAGCTCAAAATATGAAAAATATCTGAAAATAAAACAAAGTACCACTGAACACGATGGAGCAATCCAAAAAACACATCTGTAGCACCCAAGCCACAGCTTGTTTATCAAGTCAGCATTAGGATGGGAGATGCACTTGCTTTCTTTCCAGCCTATGCATGGTATTTTTCAACTCTTCATTTATCAGTGTTAATTAACGCAGTCATTAATCCCTCACAAAAAGGAAACACAAGAATACATAAGAACAAAGTTTTAAAAAGCACACGTGGTCCCAATTTTGGCTTAGAAAAGGAATTCATTTAAAATGGAATGGTTTGGTTTTTTAAAAGTCACAATAATCACTGTTAGGAAAAATCATTCAGCAGAACATCTTTCCTCAATGACCAGTAAGATCCTCTGGCCAGAAATGTTGTTCATATACCCAAAACTTACCAGTGATTTCTTTAACACTGCCTACAATATGTATCAATGGGTCAACAGAGCCTAAAAATAATATTGACATACTAGTGCTAAGCTAATATGGTTAACATTACAAACAATTTTCAGGCACTGCCTAGAACCTGTATTTGCTTTTCTTTTGCTATAGAAGCTTTTTGAAAAAACAAGCAAAATTTAAGTGCAGAAAAGACAAACTATGCCCCGTAGGCTGCTGGTCAACTTGGGAGGTGATTAATAAACACTTTTGAGCATCAATGAATATATATGTCCTCATGATGTCAAAATGTGTCTATCAAGCTGGGCACAGAAGCACAGGTCTGTAATCCCAGTAACTCAGTAGGCTGAGGCAGAAGGATCCCAAGTTCAAGGCCAGGACAGCAACTTCGCAAAATTCTGTCTCAAAATAAAAAGGGTTGGCAGTTTGGGCTAGTGGTGGAGTGCCTCTGGGTTCAATCCCGAGTTTCCATGCCCCCGCCACAAAAAAAACAAAAATATGTCCATCAGCTTCAAACTCATCACGACTTCCTGGGAAGATACGTTCCTGTCCATTTTCCAACTTCTCTTTTCTTAAGCAAACAAATATTCTATCTCTGTCTGGAATGAGATTTCCCTTTCAGACAGAAATTAAATAATGTGAATTCTACTTCTTTGCATTTATCTCCCCATGTTACATGGAACCACAAAGTTGTTTTGCAAACCTCCCACAGTATACCCTCACCAAGTCATCTAAGGATCCTAAATTAATGCCAGTATTAATGGAAAAGAGATTCAGGAATGGGAATTTCTTTCCATTTCTACTCCAAGTCTAATTATCAGTTTACACAAACACACACACACCACTCATCTGAGAGCACAGAACCTAAGTTTTCTTCCAAAAGATCAGGGAGCATTTTGTACCAAAATCACTCCTGGTGCTCCCGTCCCATCTATATCAGAGAAAGAACCCAAGAAATAGGCAGTTGTAACTTCCTGTACATGTCACTCTTGCTGAAGCACAGCCCTGCATTCTTCTTTATGCTCTAAGTTTTTTATTTATTTATTTTTTTACAATTTTTTATTTCAAGTCTCAAGTATTAACATCTTACCGTCAGTCTCTTCTCTGCTTGTCATTAAGTTCTTCATCGACAGAAAATAAACTCAAACGCATGCTTGCTACCTCAGAACCTCCACTAGCTTAAAAAGCTGAGTGTGGGGCTGGGTGGTGGTTCAGGGGTAGAGCGCTTGCCTGGCATGTGTGAGGCACTGGGTTTGATTCTCAGCACCACATATAAATAAGTAAAGGTCCATGTACAACTACAAAAATATTTTAAAAAAACAGTATGGAGAGGAGATTAAGGGCTGAAATCTGCTCTGTAACCTTGCACTAGGGTCATTCTCTGAGCATGTTTCTTGGGTTTTAAAAAAAGAAATGGGAGTCACACCTCTGCTCTTTTATTAGAAGGCTGCTGCAAAACAGCCATCATAATAAGAAAGGTTCACTCCCTTTACACATTAGTATTTACCAGAAATGCAGAAAACATTTTTACTCTCTTATCTGATTCCCTTTGTGTCACAGAAAGGGACAAAGGAGGGAGTAAAATTGAAATTAGCAGACCAAGCACCAAGCACACTCAGCAATAGTTGGGCATGTAAATTAACTTGTGGGTAAAGTTTGGAATGAAAAGAAAATGGTGACAACAGGCTTCCTGAATAAAGAATTTAGCCAAGAAACATTACACCCACCAATTATAATAGAAATAACGTGTTCATACATGCTACAGTCTTATACAAATGCTGCTATGCTTTGCTTGAAAAATCAAGAGTGAGAATTGTTTCTTCCGGCATTTGTTTTGAATGTGATTATAAAGAATTATTTTGAAATCATAAATTTTAAAGGAAATTACAGTCTGCAGTATTCAATAAAGAATGTAGCATTTTCTTTCCAATGCTGGAGTATAAGAAACAGATATAAGTTGATAAGCCTAATGCACAAAGTTCCAAAGAAGATAAAATTAATCACAATGTGAAAATATTTCTAATAAAACAGACATTACAATTGCAAGTGAGTCTGGGTCAGACAATCATAAAAGGTATGAAGTCAGCTAGGAAAGAAACACACTAGGAAGAGGTGGGGCAATGGAAGCCAAAATAGGCCATCTATTCTAGAGGGTAGGTGGCCATAACAGTGGCCAGATGGGGATACAAACCCACTACACAGGCCATCTCCAAATTTTCCTGGAATACATGAAAAACCATAATGGTTTATAAGGGTGGCAACAAATTTTTGCAAAAATTTAATGAGTAAGCCAAACAAAGCTTATGTTTACAGACTAAATATGACTCACAGGAAATTAGTTTATAATCCGTTGTAATACTGCATGTGTAGAAAAAAATTAGAAGAGATACTACTAGGGTAACTAGTAAAATAAGACCTATATTGTACGAATGGCAAAGGGGGTACATGAACTTAAGAAGCACAATTCAAATAATCAGATCTTTCAAAACCCATTAGAAGTAAAATACATAAAGGTGCCATCAGCAATCACAAGGTTTAAAATAAAGATTATTAACCAATGGTGCTGGAATAATTGCTTAACTACCAAGAAAGAGAACCCCACCTCATATCAAAATTAATTCCAGATGGATTTAGAGAGAGTCACAAGTAAAAAATGAAGCCATAATAAAGAGAATTGTTTTCATTAGAGCTCCAAATAAGACTAGGACCTTCTGAGTAAAAAAAGAAATAGAAGGCTATAAGAACTTCTTTCTAGATCTCGCAAAGTCATCATCACCAAAGTATAAGGCAAACAAAGAGGGGGTGGGGAGGCTGCAACTAAAATGTCTGCAAAGAAATCAACATTCTTAACACAAACATTCCAACATTTAGCAAAAAGCACATGGTACTATCTCCATGGAAAAATGGATAAAGAACACAAAAAGTCATGAAAGTCTGAACAGAACTATGAATTACCCATTATTTTAACATGGCATTGGTTTTTTGTTTGTTTGTTTTGAGGAGGAGGAACTTTAAGTTACCAGACGATTGAATTTTCTGCATTTTTAAGGATGAGGAAATAAAATTGCTTATTTTCAAGCTATAAATGTTAAATAATGTTTACTGTCTGACTGTCTGGAGATGAACCCAAATGCTTTCTTAGATTCTAATTCCTTCTCCCTTTTTATTTATGAAGAAGTTGGGTAATGACCCACACACAGGAAACAAGAGTCATACTACAATAATCAGAAGACTTCTTTATAACAGGATCCTGTATATCCAAGCTAATCCCAGTATTGCGACCTCTGTTCTTCCCTCCAGTGTCTCCCAACATCCTGCAGCCCAGGACAAAGCCACTTCTAGGCAGCACTCCCTGCACACTCCTGTGGGGATGCAACTTCCCTCACCTCCTCCACCAGGTGTCCTCTCCTCCCAGGGAACACTGCATTGCCTTGTTCAACCCTCCTCCAGTCCTCTCCTTTATGCTGCCTTATCTTCTCTCCAGCAATGAGAATTCAACTCCTCCCACAGAATCGAGCACTCGATTCCATATCTAGCATGGCCCAGGAGATGCCAGTCACAGACAAATCGATAAGCCACGAAGGATTGCAGCAGTGCCACCATCAATTTCTGACCATTTGCTCCAAAGTCACCTATCTAGCACCTCAGCTCCAGTTGGCCAAAAGGAACATGTCACTCCTGAACCCAGAATGCAGAGTAGACAAGAACCTAATCTGTTTGGCAAGCTGATACAGAGCAAGCTAGCAAAATAATCTGTGATGTACTCCAGTGCCTACACATGGGAAGTATATTACCAAATTCATTGCATCATCAAAATAATAATCTGAGACAGATGTCATTGGTCTCATTTTACAGACCATGAAACTGGGTTTGGAGGCCTTAAGTAACTAGCTCCAAATCACACAGCTTGTTAAGGCATAGAAAAAGGATTCAAATCAGGAAAATAGCAGCATTTCTACCCTGAGGGGAAGGCGGGAGGTGGGGAGGGAGTGGTGGGGATGTGTATGTGTCCATTTTTTTTTTTTTTTTTTTTAATTTCACAGATTCCCATACAACTACTACCTACTTAAAGGTCAGTCAGTGTTTTTAACTCAATGTTATGTCCCAGGGTCTCTCACACTGTGCTGTATGATAGACAATAAAATGTTTAATTACTAAAAAAAAAAAAAAATGGAATTACATCAACATTTCTGCTTTATCAAACAATTTAAGTATGACAAATTCAGGTAGGTTTGCTATTTACTGATATTTTGCAGTCATTTACAGAACATTAGTAAATTGTTTTTTTTTATTAAAAATTTATCCACTAGACAGTCTTGGGGAAAATACAACAGAAATTTGGGCGAGAGTCTGGTGAAGGAGTAAGATGGTCAGTCAAAATACATGAAACTATTTTTCAGTTCTGTTTAAACATTTTATGCTATTGGATAAAATTATATTTGCCTCTTTTCAATAACATTTTCATTGACAATGTCAATACCATTTAGTTGGGTCCACTTGATGTTTGTATGCTGCCGCTACTAATCTAAATCACATGTGTATTACTCGATTGGGTAGATGTGCTAGTGTTTAGTTCCAGCACTATTTTGTGCTCATAAACTAATGTTTACTGAAGACAGTATTTTCTATGTTTCAATCTCGTGTCATTTTTATTTGTTCTAATTAGTTATACACGACAGCAGAATGCATTTTGACTCACTGTACACAATGGAGCACAAGTTCGTTTTTCTGGTTGTACACAACGCAGAGTCACACCACTCGTGCAACCATACATGTACACAGGGTAAAAATGTCTCACGCCACCATCTTTCCTACTTCCATGCTCCCTCCCAGCCCCTCACTCCCCTTGGTCATGTCATTTTCATAACCTTGAGGCAGGTATTTTATTCCCATGTTGTAGAAAAGGAAATTGAGGCATGGAGAAGTTACATACATTTCTCAAAGATACACACCTAATAAGTATTATAGCTAAGATATGAACCTGTACAGCCTGCCTTGTAGACAGCTCTTCCAAGTAGGATGTATTACTCCCTCCCCTCAGAGGGCAGAGCCAAATCCAAAGTCATCATGGCTGAGAGGAACAGAAGGGTCTCTATATAAGTACAGGAGTGTCTGCTCAGGTCAGAGGTTCACCATGCTACAGAGGGGTCAGGTGCGTACACTGGTGTGTATACTGTGAGTAGAAAAACCCCCAGAGTCTCTCATGTTTCTCCATCTCTCCATGCAGAGGCATTGACAGCCTTTGTTTCAGGACTATTTTTTCGAGAATGTCTTTTAAGGTTGTTCATTATGCAAACAGAGTTAATATCTCCCTCTGGAACAAAGAAAAGGTTTCTTTACTGCAGAGTATAATAAAGTCCATGCCTTCAGTTGAGGCACAGTTGGGCAAGTTTGCCTGCAATCCACTGGAGATCTTCAACTGGGATGGAACCCCTGTTTCTGTAGTATCTACTACAGCGACTCTGTTACCCCCTTGGGACTCAAGGGTCAAGAGTAATGATGTTAAGAATCTTGGGCTGCTTGTTGTGCTGAGGGTAGTAAGGTTCTTTGTCTTTGGGTCAGGAGTCTGTCTTTTGCTTCCCACTGTAACTCTTGAATGGGTCTGGTATTTCTCAGAGATTTTACTCAATGTTTGGTTCTTATGTTGTTTGGTATCTACACCAGTTTCCTGTGGATAAAATCAGCATCTTATGAGCAATGGCTACGAAAGCACCATGGAATGCTGGAGAGTGAGTGCACCCTCCTCCAGGGAGGGAGAGAGCCTGAAAAGGAGGTAAGGCAAACTCCAAAGAGCCACCTGACACGAAGCAGCACAGACTGGCCTCTGTCCTATGATGGTACAGGGACTTTTGCCCGGGGTGAGAATCTAACAAGAACACATCTGAACCTACAAAACAGAGGGATGAGCTGAAGTCAAACAGCCATGACTCAAGGAGGGCATATCCAAACAGAAGCAAAATGATGGAGAGTACACCTTGGGGCTTTTGGAAAATCCCATTTACAAAAACACTCAGCAGCTTAGATTATGTTTAAAACCACAGTTAAACATGTAATCAGGCTTCTTGAAACTGGAGAAAGAAAGTCCATGGAACTGAAAGAGCATCAATAGAAAGGCACAGGGTGTGACATTACCAGATAAGAAGAAAAGGAAAGAAGATAAAAATGTTGACACTGACATCTCAAAATTCTGATGTGGTCAACAGTTAAGGGACTTTTTTTATTTTTAAATCTCCAGATGAAAACTGTTTGCCATTTTAAAAAAAGCTCTTTAAAGTGTCCCACATAAGACTGATGGAAAAATAAAAGTGAGTGCTCATAAAAACTGAATTGAACGTTTAAAGGAAATAGATGTAAGAACAACGTTACAGCTAGGTTACTTATCAGGTATCTACTACAGTAAGGCAGGGCAGAGGCTGGTAGAAAATGAAGAAAGCTAGCACAGTCTTTTGAAGATTTAACAATCTATGGAATTTAACAATCTATGGAAAAGACAAGGTATTTATATTTTGCTGTAGAGCACAGACAACCACACCCCCCGCCTCCCACTGTTTTTATGCTATATGAAACACTACCAGTTAAAAAAGGCTTCTTGCTGATTCTGGTGCTGCACACCTATAATCCCAGTGGCTTGGTTGACTGAAGCAGGAGGATCACAAGTTCAAAGCCAGCCTCAGCAACTTAGCAAGGATCTAATTTAGCTAGACCCTGTCTCAAAATAAAGGACTGGGGATGTGACTCGGTGGTTGAGCAACCCTGGGTTCAATCCCTGGTTAACATGCACTCATTTTTCATTTACAACATGTGATTTTTGCCCAACCCACAAGAAATGAACATTATATACATGCAGAATGGGTCAACTAGTTAAAATAACCAATATGTTCAAGTTTAAAATAGCTTAAAGAGACACAGTCAGAAAAAAAGTCATGAAATTACAAAATAGATCCCCAAGTCCATCCTTTTACAGATAAAGTAAATTATTTTCAGAGAAGAAATGGGGCCCCCAATGTCCTGCTGCAAAGCCAGGGGGTCCTATCCAGTTGTACACAGTTCAGCAAACATCAGAAAAATATGAAGGTGCCCATACACACCATCCACTGTCTACAAGTCTTAATTTATAGTCCTTCATTAAAAACTGTAAAATATTATGCCAAATGGTTTATCACTTAAAGGAAAATGGATTCTGTAAAAAGCAACTAAAAAGCTGAAATGCTTTAGGCCCATTTGTGTAGTTATAGCTATTGAGGCATCTGTTTATTTGTACCAAGGGATTTTAATAGTTTCTTTTAAGAAGATAAAAGAGGGAGGGAAAAAAAAAAAAAAAAAAAAAAAAAACTCACATCCCCAGGCATGTGGGAAAAAAATTACAAATATAAAAACTGTCTTCCCTACCTAAAATTAATGTTGTTCTCTCTTCGGGCCAAGTCACAATACACTAATGTCACTTTTCTCCCCTCAAGTACATACAAAACGTTCAGGAAAGACTGGTGAAAATTTTTTCTCTGGGATAGCTGAAAAGCTCAGATCACAAACTTTAGAAGTTGCTAAATATATCCCAGGCTCCCTGTGGCAAAGTCACTGTATTATTCCCGGAAATCCTGGCTAAATCCCAGATCCTTGTGTGCGGAGACTATGGTTCGCTCATGTACGAATCCCCAGCACAACAGCTAAAATGAGATACTATAACAATCCAGGTATGTAAGAGAAGCACAATAAATTTGTTCAATTGAAGGAAATTATGTTGCTATAAAATAACAATGTCACTTATAAAATAATTTAATACTCTTCCTAGCTTCAATGGCACCATGATCTAGCAGGACCTCTATAACCTTAAGCCCAATTACAAAGCTACATTCCTCCATAAAATAGAGGTGTACATGGAAATAACTATATTCCCTACAGTGATAAGATCCTTCTATTCAGAGTAATGTGTTGTTTGGTTAAAAATATTTTTAAAACTCCATATGCGAAGGTGTAGCCAAAGAGGATTACTAGAGGTTTTATTACCCTGTCCAGGTGTTTTTGTTTTGTTTTCAATTTCATCTCCCCAAAGGGGAAAAAGCATACTTAAAACATAAAACAACAGATGGTTGACTCCAACATCTCCCTGGAAGCTGCCAAATGTGAACAAAGTGTACGCTGAAGTAGCAGAGGCATCTACATTTTCTGTTTACAAGTGTGCTCAAGTTAGACACAAACCTTTACAGCTCCAAGTTGCTCTTTTCTGAATTTTTCCAAGGGTTTAATCAGGGTTTCAGTTACGCTTAATGCCTAGAGAACAAGAACGATAACAAAAGAACATAGCATTAGGTTTCCAAAAAGGAAAACATTAGTATTGCATTTCCCTCTTCCACTCCACCCAGAAATAAAATGAACAACACATTTAACTGCTTTATCTCACCCTGCCAATCCAAGAATTAAATCACTTCCCAACTTACTAAACTGCTAGAACTCAAATATTTTCAGGGGAGAGGAGGCAGGGCAGCTGGCCAGAGTGACATGCAACGCAGCCCCACGCTCCTCCATGAAGTGGCAAGAGGACCATCTTTATACAAAGCAGTCTATCACATCCATTAACAGAACACTTCTGTTTGAGTTTTTTTTAATTCCTCCTCCTCAGAAATTTAAAATTCAATTACATTCCTTTATTGGCAATCAGACTACATTAAGGAAAGGACTAGAATTGTGGCTACTCTTTTAAATAAAACCAGTCTGAAGAATTCCTTCATTACTAAAGAATTCCTTATAAGGATTTAAGGCCTATTAGCACAGTGGAACTGCTGGAGGCTCAGGAAAGTGGAGGCAAACACTTGGGAGCATTGGCAAACATCACATCAGGGAAGGCCCACCCACCAACTCCAGCCACAACCACATTCATTCCTTACATTGGCTGATCTGGGTCCTTTTGTTCTAAGCCACAACACACTGAAAATGCAAACCAAAGGGAATATTCACCTAAGCAGAAAACAGAAACAATATGCTGAGCTCCATCAGCCTTCATTTCTGAGAGACCAGGAATATCCAGAATGGAGGTGGGAAGAAACCACCTCCAAAATACTACACAAGAATATGTCACTACTCTTTTTCCCAAGAGCCTCCCCAAAACCCAAGATTAAAAATATAGAAAAACAAAATAAATGACTTAGAATAGGAAAGGAACTTTTTTAAAAACACAGAACTGGGGATAGAACCCAGGGCCTCATGCATGCCAAGCAAGCTCTATCACTGGGCTATACCCCCAGCCCTTAGGGAAGGACTTTTATTTTAACAGAAGGTTCCTCTGCAGTGTCTTATGATAGAAATGTTTTCCCAAGGAGACTAGGCACACTAAGATAAGGAACACTCAGTGACTAGAACCACAGTCAAGAGGTCCATAGTCCAAGCTTTCTGCCCCAGATGGCTTCTGGGTTCCACTCAAAAGAGATGGGACGCTGGACATGGTGACACACACCTGTAATCCCAGTGCTCAGGAGGCTGAGGCAGGAAGATCATGCGTTCAAAGCCAGCCTTGGCAACTTAGGAAAACCATGTCTCTAAATAAAAATGTTTAAAAAAAAAAAAAAAAAAGGCTGGGGATGTGGCTCAGTGGTTAAGTACCCCTGGGTTCAATCTTCAGCACCACAAAAAAAAAAAAAAAAAAAAAAGATGATGAACAAAAAATTTGAAAAAAAAATTTAGAATCAGGGGAAGGCATCATCTTCAAAACCATTCCTTTTATCACCTGGACATCTTAGACCATGGGAGCCTACAATAGCAAGGAGTCCCACATACTAAAGAAAAGAACAGGGACAAAGCCACACAATCCAGGAATCCTGAGCATCCAAATAACAAGGAATTTCCCAGTTCCATGTGGGAAAGCAGATACCAGACATTCTGTCATACATTTTTAAGGTGATTCAATTTACACACACTTTTGCATAAATTAACTGAAGTCACAGTAACAAGCACCTTCACTTCCAAAGCTTCTATCTGGACATACTACTATTCCTGAATAAGCCTACACATGACACGTCTTTCATGGAGGCTGGCATGCTCAGGAAGTAAGTTAGCCCAGCAGTGCATGCTGCAATGATACAGATAATAACTGCCCAAGGTCAAGGAGGACAGGGGCAGCGATTCAAAAATCATGTTAGTCTGAACCCAAGCTTAACCACCACACAATATTGCAAATAAGACACCAAACAGGTGAATACCGACTGGCTCAAAATAGCTATCTTAATAAACTATTTCAGGAAAGGAATATCTGCTAAACATCTAGGGCCAGGTTATAAGGCTACAAGAATACAGCCCCTTGCCATTGTGGAACTTTCAGTAAAGGAGACATAATGGGCACGTGAACACTTGAATAGATACAGAATTGCAAATTCTACTAATGCCTTCTGGTGGGGAAGAACAAGGGTACTGTGAGGACTTCATTAGAGACAACATAGGAGAAAGGTGCTCACTGTGAGCTTCATCAAAGTGTGACATTTAAGCTAAGAGCTGAAAGATGGGAAGGAATTAGTGGTGCAAAAAACGAGGGAAACTGTCTCCAGCCCAAAAGCAGCAGAGGCAAAGGATTAAGGTGAGAAGTCATTCAGGAATTTCAGCAATGTCAAATGCCAGAATGCTGCAGAGTAAAGAACAATGAAGAGAAAGCAAAGAGATCAGCAACTGTGGACAACCAGAGCATGCAGGGCTCTGGGTAAAGGGTTTTTTGGTTTTTTTTTTTTTTTGTTTATTTCTTTGTTTTTTTTTTTTGGTACCAGAGATTGAACCCAGCATCCTTAAACACTGATCCACATCCCCAGCCCTTTTTACTTTTTATTTTGTGTCAGGGCCTTACTATATTGCTTAGGGCCTAAGTTGCTGAGGCTGGCTTTGAACTCTCGACCCTCCTGCCTCAGCCTCCCAAGTGGCTGGAATTACAGGTGTGTGCCATCACGCCCCGCAAGGGTTAATGTTTGAAGTACAATGGGAAGCCTCTGAAGGATTTTTATGTATGGAATTGACACAATCATAATTAGACCTTTTAAAGATTACTCAAACTGTTCTAAGAAAGAGGTGCAGAAAATTGGAAGAAAAATTCTCATTAGGAGGATTCCAGAAGGGTACAAGGAAGATATTACAATGACTCAAACAAAGGTAGGGACAGAAATAAAGTAGATTTGAGAGAGATTTGAACACGATATGGAAAAGGTGGAGCTCTCCAGAATCACTCAAATTTACACATGAGCAACTGATAATATAGTACTGTTATGATTTGGATTTAAACTGTCCCCCAATGCTAAAGGTTTGGCTGCCAAGCTGTGGTACTCCTGTGAGGTAATGGAACCTTTCAGAGGTGAGGACTAGTAGGAGAAAGTTGAGATAAAGGGAAAGACTATTTCTTTTTAGAAAAAAGTATTTAAGAGATGAACAGTCTAAATGCCAATATGAAGAGTCCATAAAAGATGATTCTAAGTCTCTACCATGGGAAGAGATGTGATGCTGACCTTCAAGCAGAGTTTTCCAATCATGAATAAAAGATACTTTCCTCCCTTCTAACAGGTGCCAGTCACAATGAGCTTGTAGACTTCATTAAGAAAGGCTGAGGGAGGAGCTACCTCATGGTTATTTTTTCCATGAAGTACAAGGCTGAAGGTCACTTCCAGAGACTGTGATCACGTGAACAAATTTGGAGGGCAAGGAGAATGAATGAAAGAAGCACTATAAACAGAGAAACAGGAACATTCCTAGGCAGGGTTGAGGGCCCTGTGAGAGGTGAACAGGAGTTTCCATCTGCCTTGTTCCAGGATTTTCTCCAGCAATGAAGGCAGAAGTCGGGTGGCTGGGTTCATCCTGGGTGAGAGGATTTCCATAAGCATCACATGATTTGGTATGTGAAGTACTGGTGAACCTCACAGATCTACAGGGAGAAGGCGGCCGCCCCTGGGTAAGAGAAGACATGCTGGTGGGGATCACACAGGGCTGAATCGGACTCACTTTGGAGAAGCAAAAAGGGTATGTGACAAAACACCTCAAACAATTTAAAAGGAGGGAAGATTTATTTTGGCTTGTGGCGTCACAGGTTTCAATCCACACTTGCTTGGCCCTGTTGCCTTTGGGTCACAGGTGAGGCACAGCATCAAGGCAGGCAGCATGTGGTGGAGAAACCATTCACCTCAAAGTAGTCAGGAAGTCAAAGAAAAATAGGAGCCAGGTTCCCAGATCTCCTTTAAGAGCATACCCAATGACCTAATTTCCTCCACTAGCCCCCACCTCCTCAAGGTTTCACCACCTCCCAAGAGCAATGCAGTCTGGAGACCAAGGCTTTAACACATGAGCTTTGAGGGACAATTGAGATCCAAACCAGAACATGGTTGGGGGCAGGGAGCCCTCCATGTAGAGAAGAGCAAAAGAGCAATTTCAGAGTGTGGAACTGCAGGTAATTCAGTGTCAATAAAGCCAATGAAGAAGTCTGAGGATCACAAGCGGTGGCTAGAGACATCAGTTAGATCCCATTAGTCAGCAGAATAGGACCTAGAAAATGGCTGAAAAAATGCTAGGTGCAGGCATCAATAATATGGATACATGAACATGCTTTAAAATGAGAACTCCCAGATTCCATACCATGGAGCAAACACTTTTCTTTGCAGAAAAGGACCAGGCTACAAAGATTACTTGAGAGCAATTTTAGATCACAAGATCTGTCCTTCATTTGGAGAATTAATTTGATGCAATATTCACCCAGCTAACACTAGAGCTAACACTAGCACAGGAAGAGTACAAAAGATTTGTGTCTGATCATCTGCAGATCAATAAGCAAATATCCAAAACAAGAAAGATAGCAGTTGTGACAGCAGTATATCCAATGTTTTAATTAAAAGAAAATTTTAATTATGGTGTATAGCCCATAATCCCAGTAACTTGGGAGGCTGAGACAAGATCACAAGTTCAAAGCCAGTCTCAGCAACTTAGTGAAGCCCTAAGAACTCAGACCCTGTGGCAAAATAAAAAATAAAAAGGGTTTAGGATATAGCTCAGTGGTAAAGCACCTCTGTGTTCAATCCCAAGTTATCCACCCCCAAAAAAAAATCATTTTTCTTGAGAAAAATGTGACTTGGTAACTTTGGAATGGAGCCTAAAAATTTCTACTTAAGAACAAAATAACGAAGCTGCCACTAAACATTTTAGTAAGGCACTAAACTTTTTAGTAAGGCAACAAGATTGTTTTCTTTTTCTCAGGCAAATCCATGGAATTTCTCAGGGTCTTGTATAATTTCACAGAAATACTGGATGATATTTGTTAGTACTTAGTGTTACTGGTATCTTCTAATGCCAAAACACTATTCTTCTTCCCCAGAGACAAATGAATACAAAATCTAGAACTGCCCCTATGAAGCTAAAAGCAATTTATAGTGATGATATCTTCTCAAATTTCATGGAGACAGTTCTAGTAATGAATCTTTCAAATGCTAACTTGTAAGGATTCAGTCAGATAAAAGAGAGGCAAGACAGAAAGTGACTTTACAACCACACTTCAGGTTATATAACCATATTTTTTCCTATAAAATTCTTACAATAAGAAATCACAAGAATCCTATGTTGCTAATGAGTCTTGAAAAGGATTTTGGATAATCATACCTGGAGCTCCATGAATATAAAACAAGTTAATGGGTCAGTTGCTCTCCCCCTAGAGCAAGGGACAGCCAACTTTTTCTACAAAAGACCAGGTAATAAATAATTTAGGCTTTGAAGTCATGAGACCTCAATCCTGCCACTATAGCACAAAAGTAGCCATCGACAGTATGTAAGTGAAGGGGTGTAGCTTGTTCCAATAGACCTAAGAACAAAAACAGGAGGCAGGGTGGCTTTGGCCCGTGTGCCATGCCTGCCAACCACCACCTGAGAAAATCACCTCAAGTTATCGTGACAATAAAATGCTCTTCCATTTTTTCAGAAGACATTTGCCATATCTGCAGCCTAATAGAAATTTGCAGGGAAGGTGGAATGTTGAAGTGAGATAATCAGTTCAAGGATCTCTCTCACTAAAAGAGGGACTCCAAAGTGGTGCCACAGAATGTCCCTGGGATGAGTTTAATGCTGAAAGGGAACTGCTCAAATGTATATGTCTTAACATTTTACGTGAATAATGGGTCTAAAGCCCCTAAAATTTTTAGTTAAGTTCAGTATGAGCCAAGGGAAACCACCAGCTGCCCCAGAAGATAATACGCGCACACTGATTACACAAACCCAAAAAAGATCCATTCAACTGCGTCCCATCAGATCAGAACTCATCTCCATAGTATGGTACTATGTTCTCAGACTTAAAAAAAAAAAAAAAAAAAAAAAAAATCTAGAGACAGGGCCTCACTAAGTTGCTGAGGCTGGCTTTGAACTTGCAATCCTCCTGCCTCAACCTCCCAAGACACTGGGATTACAGGCATGTACCACTGCGCCTGGCTCAGAGAGACATTTTTAATGTGAGTCAAGCAGGAACATGACCAGAATGCTTAAAAGGTTCAGGCAGAAGAGGTTAATAAATCAGGTTTTGAATGTGAGTTGGGAGGAAAAGAACATTTAGAAGGAACAGGAAACTGTCTTTAAATATTTAAATGGGTACTGAGTAAGAAGAAAAAAATCAGTTTGATTTGCTTCTCATGGGTAGAAGCTACAGAGTAGCAGATCTGGTTTCAGTCTCAGGAAGGACTTGGTAAGAACTGATGAGCTGGGCTGCATGAGGAGGTAGTGCCCTCCAGCACCTTCCACATGAACGAGAGGAGGCTTAAGGACCAATGTCCAGGCATGCCATCACAGATTCCCAGTCTGGCAGAAAGATGGCCTAGGAGACCTCCAAGGCCCTGCCCATCTCATATTCTGGGGTTCTAAGTGAGCCAGGAGAAGCAGAAGCACAAATTCTATTCCCATGTTACCTTAAAATGCTGTGATGGCAAACTCAAGACTCCATCAGAACTTTATAACTCAGTAAAAGAACCAAAGGATTATAAGGATTCTGGGGGATTGAAACCTTTCCATCACCTAACTGCCCAGGACTGAAATCCCTTTTCATTGGCCATGTAAGAACCTTAACTGGGTAAGGAGAGAATGAAAGATCATCTTAAGTGCCCCTACTGTTCAATTCAGAGTTAAGAAATTTGTTGCCAGCAAGGACTGACCAGCAGATGACAGGACTCTACCTTTGGTGGGGGCGGGGGGAAGTACTGCAGAGGCTTTATTTAAACTGTCCCCCCCCCACATCTAAAATCAACAGTAAGGTACTGACGTCGATCCTCAAGAGAAAAGGGCTTCAAGCCCTAAACCCCTGCTCAGTAAGAAGACAATAAAACATAACTACAGTCCATAACATCTTCAATTTTTTTTAAATGTCTAGGCAAAACAATTAAGTCGGTATAAATACTAAATCGTGACTTTCTAATTACTTACAAAGACAGACCGAGTACAACGAAGCAGAAGGACTTAAGGCCCTTTCCCCTGGCCCTCATTTTTTTTTAGGCCTGGATTCCAAGTATTTCTGACCTCCAGAGGAATGCATAATCCAAGTGCAAAGGAGAATTTCCACTATTTTCTCTCATGACCTTCCAGACACTTCCCATTTCATTATGCTAAAGGGAAAACTCTACTTTCCAATTCCGACGTCAAGAATAGCAGCAAAGGAACCACTCAGTAAAGCTAGTCTTTATTTTTCCTTGAAACAGAACCTTGAGAACAGGCATCAAGGAACTCTCACATGTATCTTGAACATAAGATTTTTTCCCCAAAATGATCCCTCGGGGGAAAAAAGGGACTTGCTTTGTATGAGGATTCTTCCAGAATCTTCAAGGAATGTATTTCCCGTTATTTTGATTTAAAAAAAAAAAAAAAAATTGAGGAATTCTAGCCTGAAATGGCCCCTATCACATCTAGTTTCAGATACTTAACAAAAACAAAAGGAAGTTGAAATATTTAAGAGATTCAGTTACTCTGGAGTTGACCTCGAATTTCTGTGTTCAGTGTTTTGGGAATACAGACCCCTTTAAAAGGAGCAAGGATAGTGGTACATTAAGGCAATCATGAAAACATCTCAGGGATATTTTTTAAAAAAGGTTCAACTGTGTTGCAAATAGGTACTTGGGGCTTGAGAAAACATTCCCTACAAAAGCAACGGAAATATTTTAAAAGGTGCCATATCTCAAAAACCTCAGATGTGGCCATCTGCTCTGGAAAGCTGTGCTGAAAACCTCAGAATGTGTCTGGGATGAACGTACTCATGTCAAAGGTGTCTAGAGTTCAGAAAACTTACGAAACAAGAGAAAATATTTCCAAAGTACAAGCTGAACTTGTATATCAACTGTAAAATACAGACATTTTATCAAGTGAAGAATTGAAAGCAGATGCCTGTTTATCTAGTAGAAATGAATGTTTACCTAAAAACGTGCATATCCAAGCTATTCAGAAATGATTTTGTTCAATTTCCTATTGGAAAATGGTTCTGTCTTACATCAGGTACACTGGTAGCGGATACCTGTCCTTTCATTTTAACCTGCACTTGAAACCCTTTCCCACATATGAAGAATTCTACTAAATGAAATAGAGCTCACCTCCCATCATAAAAGCTAAAAAATGACAAACTCCAACTTTACCTAACATCTTGTAGAAAGATAATGTCACCTAATATTAATCACATGTTCACACCTAAGACTACTAGCTAGTTCTTCCAAGAAATCAGTGATCAGGGGCTGAGGTTGTAGCTCAGTGGTAAAGTGCTTGCCTAGCATGTTCAGGCACTGGGTTTGATCTTAAGGACCACATAAAAATAAATGTTTTTTTTAAAAAAGACTACCTGTTCTGATATTAAAAAAAAAAAAAAAAAATCACTGACCAGACACTTCAGTGAGGTGGCAACTACCCCAGTGTCCAGAGGCAGCAAGTCTACCTCGAGCCCCAGGCACAGTGGGGTGCTGGTGCAAACAGTACCCACACCCTCCTGCAGTAGCAGTGTCCTCTCCAAGCCCAGCTCTGTGATGCAACTCTGGGTGTCATTCCTGGTTCCCAAAACCTTTTAAAGATCCTGCAGTCTTTGTTAAATCCCTTTCTGTTCAGAAGCGCTAGCACTAGCCACTGAGAAACCAAACCAATATAGGCTTAATATTTTTAAAACTTCACAACTGTACAAATGATCTTGTCAAAATGCTGTCAGACCATTTTTGTCAAAATTCCTACCCGAAATTTTCCTGATTAAACGAACTCATTAGTACTTACATTACTCTCCATGGATGCTCATATTTTGATATCTTTCTCCATCTAGCCAGTTGCTACCCTGAACTATATCCTCCCCATCAATCTATGCTCAAGTTCTAATAGGATTAAAATGACCAATGAAGTCCTCTTACTTTATAAAAAAACCGATGAAATAGAAGTCAAAGATTCTGACATTGACAAAATATGAAAAAGCATCACAATCAATTTTGTTAAGACCCCCTGCCACAGTGAAAACCAGGAATCCACTGTTTTCTCACTATGACTCCGCCCTGACTATTCTATCTTGAAATGATTTCCTGTGTTATATGATTATTCTCAGCTACACAGGATTGATACTTTCTTCCTACCTATGTTAACCCAAGAAAGAAAAGGGATGTCAAACTTGAAGTCTTTTTACCTTCTAAATGAATCCTTGTATGGTATTTTATTTTAAGCACAGCTCAAGCTAATGTAATCCTCCCCATATGAAAAAAAAAAAAAAATACTGTAAAAACCAAATTAAATTTTATAGTAATAGTTCAAACTAAGAACAAGTGAGAATTTTAATGAACCCATATACAAAGCACTAACAGGGACAGAGGTGCTATAAATTAACTCTACAGAGTTTAAACTTGAAAATTAGGAGCCAATTAATACAAAATTGTTCCTTGAATGCCTGAGTCTTTCAGCCCACAGCAGCCTCACTTAACAGTACAGGGCTCCTATTTGCATAATATGTTTCAAATTTACTAGTTCATTTACCACACTTCTGCTTTCAGAGAGATAATCCAGGGGATAAAACGTCCCCAGTAATAGGTTTTAAATCAACTTTCAATACCAAATCCTAACAAAAGGATGGGAGCAAAAGTTAAGTCTATGTTTCACCAAAGATTAAAATGCTCTTCGCATCTCTTCTACAGACAAGTATCTTAGGGCTTGTTTAGACCTTCCCCTTCCCCACTCCCAGAAAAGAGAAAGTTAGCATCAATTTTAAAAGACTAATTAAAATAAAGTAACAATTATTTTCACAAATACCCTCTATCATTGTTTTTTTTTTTTTAATTATGCTTAGGGAAAAAATGAGAATCATAAAAAAAAAGCTCCTAAGTATTTTAGGAATGAGTTAACCTAATAAGGATGCATAGATATTTAACCTCAATCTTCTTTGCTTGTGTGCTTTAAGGACAATAAGGACCTTGCTTCTTTTTTTAAATAAATACTTGGCCAGAACATTATGAGAGTGATTTTAAAAACCATAAAAGTGAAAGATAAGCCTGTCAGAACACTATAAAATTATCATGAGACAATTTGAGATTTAGGGATTTTTAGTTTTAAATAAATAAGGATCTGTTTCTTAAATGAATAGTATTAGTTTCATAGCTAGAAATAGGAACCTCATGCATAATAAGGAAATAAACTGAGAAAAATATTAAGAGCATCTTTGACCAATGACAGAAAGACTGGGTCTCCAGCCCTTCTGTAATACATAAGCTACTAGAGTGGCCAAGAGAAAAAAAGAAAGGATGTGTGTAGGGCCAAAACACTGTTGGTAACAACCTCCATCAGGCTACCAGCTATAGCCACCATCTTGGATGAGAGACTAATTCCTCACTGCATCCACAGAGCACTACCAGCCCACAGCAGGTATTCAATCTCATGAATCAAGAGATTCTCCCACACATTTAGGTGACTTAGAGAACAGTGAGTCTGCCAGGTACAGTGGCACACACCTGTAATCCCAGTGGCTTGGGAGGCTGAGGCAGGAGGATCAAAAGTTCAAAGCCAGCCTCAGAAACTTAGCCAGGTACTGAGCAACTCAGTAAGACTCTCTAAATAAAAATAAAAAGGGTCTGGGGATGTGCTTCAGTGGTAAAGCGCCCCTGGTTTCAATCCCTGGTACAAAAAAAAAAAAAAAAAACCTGAATCTATATAAATGCTACTGGTAACAATAACCAATGAATACAATGAATATTATATTTTAAGTCCCCTGACACATTGATTCAAAACCGTCTGCTTTTGTGTCAGTTGGGGCCTCTAAGAAGCGGACACCAAGAACAATTTATAAATGCAAGAAATGTTTTAGGGAAAACATTTATGAGTGAAAATGGGAGGTGAGAGGAAAAGCCTAGAAGAGAGCCACCAGATACCAATGTAGGTCTGATCCCAGGAAAGGAGAAGGCAGGGAGGGCAGGCAGGCTAGGTGGATGTGGTTCACCCAGAGTAGTTCTAAGGAAAGCTGGATTAAGTGCCTGTCAGAAGATTCAGTGTCTCCCGAAGAGTCACCTCGAATGTCCCTGTCACGCTTAGTCACTGGCTGTGGGCAGACTGTGGGAGGCATGGCCCTCACATTAATGCAATGTGAGATCAAAGCAGCAGGGCCCGACAGTCAATAATGGTCCATCTCCCTGCATCTGAGAGGTGTCTCCTTACTGGCACAGCTCCCAGAGTCCACAGGTTTTCACTCTACTGGCATTCCCTTGGACCTCTAACCACACCATGAATTCCATGCTATCTTTCATTGATTGTAACATTCCACCATGAAGTGGAAAACACTCCATTATGTTGTATACTAAAATCTGGTTTTCCCTATTTTTTTCTGCACCATGGAAAACACTGGAGGTGCATTATTTCCTTAAGGGGGACTTCACTATGGCATCCAGGATTTTCTTCCACAATAGTCTTTAAGTCACCGATTCTGGTACTTCCTTGACCTACATCAGAAGGTCTCAGTGGAAGGTTTACAACCACCACCAGACTTCGATTTCTTCTTTAAGTGGTCTTCCAAAGGTTTGTGAACTAGAAGACTAAGAAGCCATAGTTGTCTAACAGGCCAGGAGGGGCAACAACCAAATTCCTGTCTCTTCATGGCAGCTGCTTGGTAGACAACTACACAAGAAAGGGTCATGGGTGTAGCTCAGTATAAAGCATGTGCTTAACATGCACAAGGCCCTGGGTTCAATCCCCAGCACAGGCACACTCGAAGTGTAGGAACAGAATTAAGTCTTACAAAGACCTGAAAACAAGGAATGTCTTTAGGATACCAGAAGATGAAAGAGTATTTTTGTCTTTGTCCCCAGCTTACAGTGAGCTCCAATTTCCTCATTTCTCTTTAATAATGTGGTTAAATACAAGTTTCCCTAAGTTCTCTCTCAGTTCTTTTCAGAGACCTTACCATTGAGTACTTTCACGACAGAATCTAAAGAATGACCCTCGGTGTCCTAGTCCATCCCAGAATATTTGCCCCATAAAACAGCAGATTCAGCTAAACTAATTTCCATTGACAGAATCACCCCTCTGAATTGGACAATTAAATGAATGGGCTGCCTCCCTTCTGGTGTCCTTTGGGGTGTATGTTGGGGTGGGGAAGGAAGATGAGTCTGGAGCCAGCTGATTCCTCAGAAGCAAAGAACAGGCCCCAAGGAAATCAAATACAGGAAATGTAGGTTTCAATAGGGAAGTAGAATCTGGCAATGACAGGCTGGGAGGCCACAGATGATGATGAGTCACCAAAGAGGACACTGAGTCACAGGGCAAGGCCTTACCCAGAGAGGGCTCCAGAAAGGAGTCCAGGCCTCCTGCCCAAGACAATCCTCATTCATTCCAGAATTTTTATTTGCATTAGTCTTCACTGTCATTGCTATAGGATTCTAGGTAAGTAAATAATAAACTCTCAACAGGTATATCCCTGACAAACAGGTTTTCATCTGAATGAATTATAATGGGTTTATAAGAAAAGATGAATGACATGAAAAAGCAATATTGTAAAATGGTAAAGGTCAGTTCCAAGGAGAAAAGTCTTCCTAAATCTAGGTCATGGATAACTTTTAAAGCAAATACAATTATTTTGCATGAATAGGCATAAGATGGATTTTTCCCATTCTCAATGTGCCTGCCAACACAAACCCATGTAAAAATGTGTTACTTTATCTGCAGAAATGATTAAAACAAGTTTGATAGAGCTGTTTGTTATCATTATAATTAGTTTAAGATCAAACTAAAAGCATCTTTCCAATGGCATCCAGTATCTTAAGTACTTATGACCATAAAGGAACTCCAAGCAGTATTAAACACAAATTAAGCAACATTGAAATGCCTGCCTAACAGAAGAAACCTGCTCCATTAAGCCTCCGATCCTTTGCAAATGTCAGGTAAAAGCTTTGAAAGTCTACTTTAACCTCCTGGGAGACATGAGGTCATCAAAAAGCAATCTGTAGTATATTCAACAGACAGATCTAGCTGTGAGGCAAAGATTGCCAACCAAGATTTCAGAGTACCCAAGGCCAGGGGCTTTGATTTTTTATATGCCTCAATCACCTTGGAGGGCTTAATAAAGCACCAGCTGGCAGAACCCACACCAGAATTTGATTCGGTAGGCTTGGGGCGGGCCAGAGAATAAGCCATTCTGACGTGTTTCCCTTTGATGCAGATGGATCATGTGTCGTGCTTGAACAACTGTCCAGAGCATACTAAAGAAAGAATACTATGAAATTTCCTCCAAAAGTCAAAATAGATTTAACTCACTTTAACCAATATTATTTTAACATTATAAAACACTTGGATTTTTTTGTTTGTTTTTGCAGTGCTGGGGATTGAACCCAGGGGCACAGCTATATATTCCCAGCCTTTTTTATTTTTCACTTATTTTGAGTCAGAGTCTCACATAGTTGCTGAAGCTGGTCTCCAACTTGCAATTCCCCTGCCTTGGGCTCCCAAGTCACTAGGATTAGAGGAGTACACCCACTAAAAAATTTTCCTGGGTGGGGGTAGGTACTGGGGATTGAACCCAGGAGAGTTACTTTCACAGCCCTTACTTTCTGAGACAGGGTCTCACTAAGTTGCTATTTTAGTCGGCTTTTTCACTGCTGTGACTAAAAAGGATCTGACCAGAACGATTTGAGGAAAAAATGTTTAGGGGCTCATGGTTTCAGAGGTCTCAATCCATAGACAGCAGGCTCCATTCCTAGGGGCTTGAGGTAAGGCAGAGCATCATGGCAGAAGAGTGTGGCAGAGAGCAACAGCTCACATGATGATCAGAAAGCAGATTCCACTCCCCAGATACAAATATTACCCCAAAGTCACACCCCAATTCCCACCTCCTCCAGTCACACCCCACCACTTCAACTACAACTCAGTTAATCCCTATCAGGGGATTAATTCACTGATTAGGTTAAGACTCTAACCCAATCATTTCTCCTCTGGACCTTCTTGCATTGTCTCACACACGAGCTCACATTCAAACTGTAATAGTTCACTGAAGCTGGCTTCAAACTTGGGATCCTCCTGCCTTGGCCTCCTGAGGTGCTGGGATTACAGGTGTATGCCACTTATAACACACTTATTAAAAGGGGAGGGGGTTGGGGAACAAAATAGAAATCATTGTAAAAAAAAATCCAAAATGTTACAAAAGAGACAGCAGACCCTGAGGGAATGACGAGAAAGGAGTGAACTGGGGCTGGGAAGTCAAGTATGAGCCTTTCCTGTGACCATCTGAACCAGGAGGAAAGCCTCAAGACTCGGCTCAGGACCTTCTCTAGGGGGACCTAAACTCAGGGCATGTTACCCAGCAGGTGTCCTCTGGCCTGGTGTTTTCACAAGGGTGAAGGATGAGAGAAAAACAAGATGAAATAAGCAAGGTCTCAATGGATTACAGAGTGTCTGCAAAGCGCCTCTTGCCCAAATGGGAAATGAGCACAGCAGGTGGACAGGTGCCTTTGGGCCCCATCTGGCAGGCCCTGCCTTCCCTCTCCAGGCCTGCTCCCTTTCCTGCAGCTTCCCTAACCTCTGACACTCACACCAGGGCTGGCTTGGTGCCAGGATCCTCAGAAACTGAGCCATCATTTGCAGGCTAGTGAGACAAATCACAATGATCTGATAAGAGGACACATGTAAAGAGATCCATACAATCTGAAGGGCTTTCTGAAGAGCATCATAAACACTGCTGCACTACTTTAAATGTCCTTAGTTTCCTGGACAGCTGCCCACCTCAGGTAAGTACAATATGTCCTGCCATGCCAGAGAACACTGCCAGGAGCTGGCAGCAAAAGAGCACACAGCACTTCCCTCAGAACATGCGCAGGAGCGAGCACAGTTAACTCTGGCCACCAGCTGTACCTTACTGACTCCACATTACTTCCACAGTCAAAGCTGGCATCAGCAGCAGCAGTAAAGACTACTCTCTCTTCAGAGCACTGTTTTGAAGGCAATATTGACATTTTAAAGGGCAAGGCGCATCCATTCATGGGAACTGGACTTCTGGGTGTGGACGGAAACACTGACTTCTTTTCTTAGACTGGTGATCTTTCCACTTCCCTCTCCAATAATTCTTTTTTTTTTTTTTTTTTTTTTTTTTTTTTTTTGGTTGGCTTTATTTTATGGTTTTTTGTTGTGTTGCTGTTTTGGGGTTGGGGGGGCACTAGGCATTAAGCTCAGGGCCTAAAGCAGGCTAAGCACATGCTCCAGCACTGAACTACACCCCAGTCCCCAAATCAATTTTAATATCACAGGACTGGGGGAGGGGGTTTGCAAGAATACAAAGGAAAGGATCCTTTCCTCTCTTTCCAGTCCAGGAGTAAATTTGCACTTCCATTCATCTTTCCTTAGCTGGCTAACTGATTCACTCTTGGGATTCACCTCTGTAGGAGGCCTATCCTGAATTCCCAATCCTCCATTACTACAAAAAATTGCCACCTCCCCCAGGGGAGGCTAACCACTCAAGGGAAGGAACCATGTCTTTATCTTTATAGACTGTGCTTGGCACACAGTGATACCTGAACTAGATACAGCCTGCTTGGGTATACAGATGAGGCACGTGAATATATATAGTTGTTGGCTCAAAACCAACAAGCAGCAAAAGGAAGATAAGTAGAGTAGGAGGAGGGGAAGAAAAGGGGAAGAATGGGGGCTGAAAGCAAATTTCTCACTATGTATGATTTTGTCAAAATGAACTCAAATATTATGTATAATTAGAATGCTCTAATAAAGGAGAGCCTACTTTTTTAAAGACTTCAGTATTCTGGATGAACTCCTTAGAAAAAATATATGTACACATAATATTTAGTTTATTTTCATGGAAATGTTTAGGAGTTCAAAAAACTAGGGATAACAATGAATCACCAGTATGCCCAATTCTCACATTTAAAAGCTATGAACATTTTGAAAATCATCTCCACATTTAATAAAATATATTTTAAAGCATTTTAAACACACACACACACACCCCACCCAGGTACTTGTTCCTGATTCTTGAGCTTCCTGATAGATGACTTTATCCTCTTAAAACACAAAGTTCTATTTAAAGTTTGTTTAGGATGTAGAAAACTAAGTATCTGGCATCAATCTTTGCCTTCTAACTGGATTTTTAAAAATTTCTTATTCTACTGACTCGGCCTTAATTATGAATACTCAATTATGCTCCATCATTATTTAATTAGGACTTCAGGAAACACTAACCCAATTACTTTGGGAGATCAAGTCATCCCTAGAATTGTATCAATTCTTGGAAGCAACTGTAGACTACTTCTGCTTCTGCTTCCATCTGACCACTGTCATTTTGCATTTTTTTCACCTATGGCTTTTAATATGTTGATTTGCACTAATTTTAATAAAACAAGTTTTTAGAGATTTCTCAAAATGTACTGGCATCCATTTTAGCTACTTCAAGTCCTTGGTTGTTGCCATGTTCAGGAGACATGAGCTTGCAGAACTGCAGAAAGGCGCGCCCCTGCGTTTCCACCCCACAAACTCCCAGCTGCAACGCTCCGCCTTCCCGTCTTCCTCAGCCACAGGCTTATTAGCTGCTGCCCTCTCCATGGTGGCCACACTCAACCTTTGGGATTGCACTTAGTCCATTTTAATTGACATTCTACCCGGTATTCTCTAGGATGATGCTAGAAATTTCTTTTAATAAATATCTGTTATTATAAGTTGAAGGCTGGTGTATAGTAATGCATCAGCATTCAGAGGTATTTGAAGAAGCAAATGCAGCCCTGATTCCACACAAATCTCATGACTACCAAAAATAAGCGATTGCCCACTACCAAGATTACAAATAACATCATATGGGATAAATGTCACACTTTGTTCTTAATTTCATTATTACAACTCATTGATATCTTGAAAGTACTAAAAAAATTTTCAGACAAACCAGAAAAGTACCAGAAACTCCTGTCAAGGGGAAAAATAAGAAGAACCTACAGATTTAAAGTGACTTAGAAAGTTTAAGCATCAAATGTAATTCATTTGGGTCTAGACCAATTGTTAGTGAAGGGGAGAGGAGAAGAAACAGTTTGAATAATATGAGAAAAATTTGAATATGCCCTAATTACTAGTGAAATTAAGACTTACTGTTTGATCTGAGCTATTTGTGGATGAAATGATCCTGGGCTTTCTGTCAAAACAATGGAGGAAGCAAGGAGGAATTCTGGAGAAACAGGATTGGCTGTGAAGCAGGGTGCAGAGTACATGTAGTTTCACTGAATTTTCCCCTCTACTTCAATATATGCTTGCAATTTTTAAATTAAAAAGGAAGACAGCTTTAAGACTCTGTTAATCCTCTCCTTGGCAGTAGCTGCTCTCCACTGAGCTCCTGCTACCCAGCAGATGTCTGATTCCACAAATGGGGGGGGAACACATTGTGCCATTCCTCTCAGGAATGGCCTTCTACAGACCCAATTCTACTCTCACTTTTACTTGGCACCGCCAACCCAACCTTGTCACACTGGTCCTACCTAAAACAGAGACCCTACCAACCACCATCACAGTCGAGATTAAATCAAGCAGTCACCTAACAGCTCGGAGAACCATGCCATCTGCATCATACAGTCTAAGGTCACATGACACTTTGACCATACAATTCCAAGGAACTTAAAACAAATTGAATATCAAAATAGACAGTGGTCATATGATATTTCCATAGAGCGGAAACACAGCCCACTCCGCCCAAAACTCTTCCTCCAGAGACCGGGAGGATGCCTCGTACCGTCCTCTGAAGAAACAGCCTTCAGCACTTCACCACTCAGAGTTAACACACTTGGTCTCCTTTTTTTGTTGTTTTGTTTTTTTGCAGGGGGTGGGGATGCACCAGGGACCCAGAGGCACTTAACCACTGAACTCCATCCCCAGCCCTTTTATTTTGAGACTGGGTCTCACTAAGTTGCTTAGGGCCTAAGTTGCTAAAGTTGACTTTGAACTCAAGGTCCTCCTCCCTCATACTCCTGAGCCATTGGGATTACAGGCTTGCACGCCACAGTGCCCAGTCACTTGTCTACTTCTGATCCTCACCCTTCTTTATCATGTTTTGTAGCACAACTCTCTCCCCAGGACATTCTGTTTTGTTTATAACTGCCTCAGGATGTTATTGTGTTCATTCATTATGGCTCCTCTCCCTGGAGGGTAACCTCCATGAAGGCAAGGACCCTGAACTGGTTGTCTCCGTGTCCTCAGATTCTAAACAGTAACTGGAACACAGATGGAGCTCAATAAATATTTGCTGGATGCTTGGGTCCCAGCAAAGAACTAAACACCCAAGAGGCTTGAGCAAAAAAAGCTGACACTATTAACAAAGAATTCTCATCACCCTGCACACTCAGTTCATGCAACAGAAAGATGTCTTGGTACCGCTTTCTCCACTATCATGTTTAGTCTTCCCTAAATAGTTCAACAATCAGTGACTATAGAATCACACAAATAGCAGATCTGTCACTGTGTGCCTAATGGGAAAAAACTAACAGGACCACAGTATCTTCACATCTCCTCCATGGAATTTCCAACACATACCATTATCTCAGAACTTAGGGAACAGTATAAATTATATTAAGACTTCTAGAATACATCTGTCCATCACTTTTTAAATCAAACTCAGTATCTTCTCAGCCAAACCCTGTGGTGCATGACTAATTCCAGTTATTCAGGAGGCTGAGGCAAAGGATCACATGTTCAACCACAGCAAGGGCAGCTTGGTAAGACCCTGTCTCAAAATAAAAAGTAAAAAGAGCTGGGGAAGTAACTGAGTAGCAAAGCACTAGTCTAGCACATGCAAGGCTCTGGGTTTAATCCCAACTGCACTCCCCCCACCCCTGCAAAAAAAAAAAGTCACCCTCCTACTTCTGCCCCTGCTATAATTCTACCCAACAGAAATCCCCACCACTCACCACCTGAGAAATTAAAACAACATCTATGTGTGCAAGGCTCTGGGATCACCAACACTACACACACACACACACACACACACACACACACACACACACCCTTTGAAGCTGGTTGTGGGGATGGGGGAGCAAATTCCCCATGTTTTCCAGGTCCCAGGGCTACCTCTCACTTTACCAGGTGATTGTTGTCAAATTATTGTGACTCTGCTTCTTTGTTTGTAAGTTAAGGTACAATAACAGTACCCACCTTGAAGAGTTGATGTGAAAATTAAATGACAGTATTAGAGAAACAGTCAAGGTTAACTGTCTTAACTTTCTTAGCATTACTACTGCATCTGAAACCCTCACACTTACACTTCAACATAATTCTAGATAGTACTTCTTCTCAAGAACCTAGTAAAAAGTTTGTATGCTTATTTATAAAAAAAAAATAAAAAAAAAAAAGCCTGGAAAAACCATGATGAACAGTGTGTCATATTCCAGTGGTGATCTACTACAAATCTTGACTGATTTCAATGTCAATAGGAAGAAAATGCAAGCTTTTAGGACGAGTGAACAAATATTATTCGATATCCCCCAACTTCATTGTTGAGCATGTGTTAAACAAGATCATCTGCTCAAGCCACTCAGCAGAGCACCAGGCACCTGGGGGCACCTGATGGAGGGGCACATTCCTGTTATTCTGTCCCTCCCCACACAGCCTAGCAACCTACAGAGCTGTGAGTCACGCTGTAACATCACTCCCATGCCCTCAGCTTTTCTGCTTTTAGCTTTGTAAAATGTTAAGGCTCAGCACAGGATTCTATGTAAATGAAAGTGCTGCGCTACTAACAGAGCTAAAAAGCAGCCGGCCCCACATTTTACAGATGAAGACACAGGGCTTTAGTCAAAAGGTCCAGACACTTGTCCAGAAGCCGACCAAGGTCAGCACCAGAGCGGCACTACAGGTGGGGACTCGAAACCTTTCTATCCATGGTTCTTCCCTCTAAATGCCCGACTGCGCCCACAGATAAATTGCATCCAAACTTCTACCAGAACCAGCTCTTAAGCCCGGATTATCCTCCCTTTGAAATCTGACTTGTTAATTTAAATCCCTCTCTACTTACCATAATTTCTCTCTGTTCTTCCAGATTCTTCAAAAAATTTGAAAATTCACGTAAGGAGGCATCTGCAAGGAGAAAGGAGTGAGTATTTGGTGGACACAGTAGAGAAAAGTAAACCAAACACCTGTGCTCATACCTATGCAGCGCTCATCATCAGTCTCAGCATCGCCAATAAACTCGAATTTAAAGTCTCTGAGTGAATGAGCGAATTTTCGCTGGGCAGCTGAAAGACCTAGAAAAGAGAAGTACAATTACTACTTGGGGGCTGATTTCAAGTCAAGACTTAGAAGATGGGTAGAGCTGTAGAGCTCCTCTCTACCCAATCCGAAGGCCAACCCAACTCCCACCGCGCTCAATCTGTCACCCTCTGGACACCTCTCGAGGATCGTTTCTTCCCTCCCCATCTTCTCCTTTCTGATTATTTCACACCGCTCCCTACAGCACTGTCCTTGCTGGCTTAGGTCAGAGCTTGCCCGCTTCAAAAGCTCAGGATCTGCTTAGGGCAGCACACACCTGATAGCGCTTGGGGACCAAGGAGATCTGGCTGCCAGTCATGGTATGGAACCTGAGGGTCTCACAAGTCCAGGGTCAGCCACCCAGGTATTCTGAACCAATTACCAGATAACCCCTCCATCCAGAAAAACCCAGAAGACTCAGAACATTCACCAAAAGCAGCATGAGGTAGTGGGTAACTGGAGGGGAAGATCAAGTGGTAGAATTATACAAAAGAAATATGCAGGTCAACTCTTTCCATTAGAGATTAATAGAATAGCAGAAACTCTACTCTTAAAACTGGTCAACAGCTGGGAGGTCACTTAGTGGCAAAGCACTTGCCTATCATGTAGGGGCCCTCCATTCCATCTCCAGCACCATCAAAAAACGAAACAAAAACCCACAAAAAAAACTGTACTTTAGTGATTTGCCCAGTGTGACACAATTACTGAGCTGAGGGATAAAGCTCAGGGATAGAGCACTTCCCTGAAATGAACAAGGTTTGATCCCCAGCACCACAAAAATATAACAGGTGAACATTTATTTCAATGGCCATTCCCCACGCCAGGTTGTATGCATATTGTATCTCATTCAATATTCGCAAGATATATAAAATGAATTATCTCAGTTTCCAAAGGAAACACCTAAGGCTCAGAGATGTTATATAATCTGCACAAGACTGCACAACTACCACAACAGTTAAGGATTGATTTTACTCAAGAGCCCTCTACCCAAAGCCCAAGCCCTGACCAATATATGTCAGTGTTCCTTTGATCTAAAGCACTTTCCAAGAACCTGCTCAATGACTCCTATATTCCCCACAGCTCATCTCAGCACATGATGTGAACACTGTGTTAAAATTTCATATCAAGCAAATTGATATGAAATTGACATTTGTCTTACTGTTTTCACGTTTTCTCTTTAAAATAAAAAACCCACTGAAAGACCTAAATGGGAAAGACAAAACTGTGAAACCATTAGAAGATAAGACAGGGTTGCGATTTCTTGCCCTTGGAGAATGGAAGCAAAGGACAACCGGATGGAATGCAAATCTGGAAGGCACATCTGTGCTGTGTGACTTTGCAGCTCCTCCCAAGGATAACTAGAGGCTGTTTTCCCAGGCCTTGAATCTGGGATGGTCCCACGGCCAGCAGAATATGGGGAAAGTGACACTGTGCCAATAGAGCCATCACCTCAAGAAACTTGGCACACCTCTGCTTGACTTAAAACTGTCCTCCATGTGAACACGCCCAGGCCTGCCCGCCTGTGAGACTGATGAAAGGCGTGTGGCCTGGTCACTGCTTGCTGGCCCAGCAGTTGACTGCAAACTGCAAAAGCAGTCTCCCTGCAATGTGTGAAGCTATCCAAAGAACTAACTAGACACCAGCCCAAACTGACATATGTGAATGGCTGCTGTTCTAAGTCGTCAGGTTAAGAGTGATGACTTACAAAGGAAATAGAGAGCTAATGTAGAAAGACTAATCGAATTTGGGTTCAAATTCTAAAGAGGTAAGAGTGAAAATGAGCACACATCCTTAAGGTATAAATTACTACCTGTAAGATGATGTGAAGCAGAAGCCCCAATAAAAAACATTAAGCAGAACTTGAATAGGCCCTTCACAAATGGAAGTGAAAGAATCGAATGGCCTGAGGCCACATGGAAAGGCGCTGCAGTCATCAGCAACCACAAAAGTGAAACTTAACACCTCAAGAAGCCTCAATATACTCATCCAATCAGCAAGAATTTTGGTAACTCCAAGTGCTGGTGTGACCACATGGAGGGACCAAGGCTTGTACACCTCAAAGACTAAAAATTAGTGTAACTCCTCACATTTTAAGTTATATTGCATTTTCTAGATTTGAGGAATGCTTTTTTAAATTTATTTTTTACAAAAATTACATTGAATCTAAAGATCTTTTGGGGTAGTATGGACATCTATAATATTGATTCATCTAATTCATGAACATGGAATATCTTTCCATTTTTTGGTGTCCTCTTCAATTTCTTTCATTGATGCTTTATAATTTTCCAGAGATCTTTCAGTTCTGTGGTGAAATTTATCCCTATGTATACTTTTTGTAGCTATTGTAAATGGATTTTTTTTTACTTCTATTTCAGATAATTTGCTTTTGGTGTATAGCAATGCTACGATTTATGTTCCTTTTGTCTCTTTCAACTTTGCTAAATTTGTTTTATTGGCTCTAATAGGCTTTTCTGGCAGAGTCTCCAGGGTTTTCTATATATAAAATCATGTCATGTGAAAGTGATTTTACTTCCTCTTTTGCAATTTGGATGTCTTTTTTCTTGCCTGATTACTCTGCCTAGGAATTCTAGTAGTACACTGAATAAAAATGTTAAAAGTGGGTCTATCTTGTTCTAGATCCTAATAAGAACTCATTCAGCTTTTACCAATTTAGTATAATATTGATCTTCATTGTATTGAGGTATGTTCTTCCTATACCTAATGTTTAGTGTTTTTGTCATGAAGGAATGAATTTTATCAGATGCTTTTTCTGGATCTATTGAGACAATTATATAGTTTGTGTTCCTCATTCTGCTAATATGGTGTATCACATTTCCTAATTTCACATCTGTGGGATGAATTCCACTTGATTGTGGTGAATCATCATTTTAATGTGCTACTGGATTCACTTTGTAGCATTTTGCTCAACATTTTGCATCTATGTTCATTAAGGATATTGACCTGTAGTTTTCTTTTAACGTGTCCTTGTCTGGTTTTTGTATCTGTGTATTGCTGGTCTTACAGGATGAGTTTTGAAGAATTTTTTTTTGAATAATTAAGGAAATAGAATTTATTCTTCTTTAAATGTCTCATAGAACTCAGAAGCTATTTGGTTCTGGGCTTTACTTTGATGGGAGATTTATTACTGATACAATCACAAATTTGGTATTGATCTCTTCAGTTTTCTGTTTCTTGATAATTCATTCTTGGCAAGGTCTATGTACTCAAGAATGTGTCTACTGGGTCTCTTCAGGCATTCTATTTCATTATGATTTAATCTTCATAAGGTTTGTATGTCCAGGAATTTGTCCATTTCTCCTAGGTTATCAAACTTGTTGGCATATAGTTGTTCATAATTTCTAATGATCCTTTGTACCAACCAGTTTGAATTAGATTTGGAGAGTCTCCAGACCCTGGTTCAAAGTGTCACTGCTTGCCCTTGATTCTGTAAATTAGAAAATGATTTCTAATAGCATCTACTTATAATAGCTTTATAAGTAGTCATCTACTTATTAATAGTCATCTACTTATTAATAGCTTTTAGTTACATCTATGAAATGAGAGACAAATGGAGGCATTTGGCCAGAGTGGACAGGAAGCCTATTTAGGTTGCTTCACCTTTACTGTACTTCCAGGAGCACTATGGGGGCGTTATTTGGGTTTGTTATAACATCTGAAGTTACAAGGCCCCAATCACACAGTTGTTAACTATCTTCTATAACTTCCGACTAAAAAACAAAAGTCCCAATGAGGACACCTGAAGAAATGTGGCATGTTCTATAACGGTGGGCTTGAAATGAAAACTAAACAGTGAATAGTTTTCTCACTAATCTTGAGGTACAGAATTCTTTACAAACCATTGGATTCCAAAGCCTTTTTAAAATAGGGAAATGGCACCTAGAAGTTCACATTTCTTTTCATGTTGAGACCCAAATAACTGGATTATCAACTATGCAAAGGTCTGCCAAGGAAACTGCCCTCCACTCTGCACATCAAAACTTGTACTAAAATTCATCAATGTTTTATTTAAAAAGGAACAGGGCACAGACTAAGAATTTAATATCTTTCATGCCAGAGTCTTTCCAAAGAAATAATACTGATGTTAATCCAAGTAACTTGGACATAAAACAAAATTCCTCTAGGATTGTGGATTGGCTTCATAGTTTCAGTTTTATGAAACCAGCAGTGGCACTCTATGCAAGAATGGCATGTGGCTTCTCTATCAGTCTAAAAAGAATCTAAAAAGAAATTCTTTTTGTAGGTTTTAAAAATCATACAAACATCTTGTGAGCACAAGGTTGATACAGGCCCAAAGGCCAAATCACAGGTATTCCAGCAGTAGCTCACAGGTCACTGTCCCTGGTGCTATTAAGGTAAAACATTACTGCCCCTAACTCTCCAAACCCAGTCCACCTGGGTTGTCTGTGTAAGTGTGTTCAACAACATCTAAAGTCACTAGAATGACTTCAAGTGTCAAATTTATGGAATAAAAGAACATGCCAAGCCTGTAGAGGTAGACATACCCTAAAATAAGTCAAAGCTGGAATGCAGGGCTCAAAACCCATTACGGCATGTAACAGACAAATAACCGATTACCGAAACTGCCAATCATTAAGAACCCTTGGGAAGGGAGTGGAGTTCAGCAGGCAAGTCCTCACTGGATATCATCCAACCTTCCCTAACCACACTACACACTTCTACAGCACTGCATACGGTTTGCAGCATCAGAGTCAAATGGGCCTAGGAACTGCGGGGGCGGGGGCGGGGGCGTTGCACATAGGCCATTACATGAGAAGAGGATGCTGGCAATCACATACATTCTTTTCAAAGAAAATCTTCACAGCGAGAACAGAATTTTAAAAAAAGAGAAAACAGTTAACACCTATGCATTTATTTCCTTCTGCTGTTATAATAAATGACCACAAATACAGTGATTTAGAACAAATTTATTATCATACAGTTCATGGAGGTCTGAAAGTTGAAATGGATGTCATGGGGATACAACCAAGATGTCATCAGGGTTGCATTTCTCCTGAGGGTGTAAAGTTCCACCACCCCCAACACACACACTGATAACTATCCATGAACTGTATGATAACTGTGTGTGTGTCCATGTGTGTTTTAGGGTAAGGAGAAGAAATTAGGTATGAAAAAGAATATTCAGATCAATTCACTCTCAACCCAACTTCTCTAATTTTACTTCATAGAAAACAAGGATGGGGGCTGGGTTGTAACTCAGTGGCAGAGCCTTTGCCTAGCAAGTGACAGGCACTGGGTTCAACCCTCAGCACCACATAAAAATAAGTAAAGGTATAAAAAATGTTAATCTGGCATTAAATGACATCTTATAGAAAAAAGAAGGATGGCTGACAGACCCACACACATTATAATGGCAAGATGACATGCTGAAAATTAGAATGGCATGGCCTTTACAGGACTGTACCTAAATACAGGTGCCCCAAAGCTGGTAGTCCTATACCCTTATTTGGCCACTCTTAAGGTTTTACTGTGAATTTCTCAAACTCCCTGGTTACCAGTGGCCCAGTTACTTATCATTGCTCACTGGACCCACATATTTAAGGTATCTGCCAGGCCTGTGGAGGCATTCAGATTTCAAGTCTTGACTTAAAGAATTCTGGCAGGTAACTTGGTCTTAGAAACAATTTAGTCCAATGGTCCTCATTACAGAGGAGAAATCAAAGGCACAGTGAATTAAGAGACAGTGTAGTTTATTCAAAGGAAAAAAGGCTCTATTCCCTCACAAATCCAAATTCAAATTCTGGCTCCATATCATCTGAGCAGCTTTGGACCAAACATGTAGCAGATTTTCCATTTATAAATGGAAAACCAGAATGTCAGATCAAACAACATGCGGCCTCACACTTCTCCACCTCAAGCAAACTCCTTGACCCAGAGCCTCCGAGTCTTAAGCTGGCAGGTTGTAGCACATCTGGCAGTGGCCCAACTTCATTAGGTGTAGAATATGAATGGGCAGCTGACCCCAAAGGTAGCCAAAACACAGACAGTGGAACACAAAAAGATGAGGTAAATACAGTGAAACTTAAATAATTGGTGGATCCGGGGAAGGGTTTATCTATGTTCATTATTTTATCCTTGCAACCTTTACAGTGAATTTTTTAAAAGTAAAATTAAAAACAAAATCACAATTTTATGTCTTAAATACATACACACAGACACCCAAATCAATGAACCCTTTTCCTTCAACCCTTCTCTCCTCATCTCATACCTACACTTCCAGGAACACTTGTGGTGTCTGGTATTTTGGTCACAGCAACGAAAATATTCTTTTCTTGGCATCTCATTCCTTCCTCTATACATCCACACTCCATTTGTGTTCTTTATGCATCCAAATATTTGAGCACTGACCATCCAACCAGGCAGTGTTCAAGCAACACAGCAGTAAAGAAATCCTATCGCCTAGAGAGAAAGGGGATAGGCCAAGTGGGAGGGGAACTTGAGAGAAGATAACTAAGAAAGTAAGTAAATTACATGGTGTGCTGGGAACTGATAAGCACCATGAGAAAGAGGAGGAAAGGCTGGAGGGACAGGAGTGCTGAGAAGGTGGGTAGGTCAGAGCAGACCTTATGGAGCAGACAAAATCTGAGCAGGAGCTTGAAGGAGGCGAGGGGCAGGCCAGGGAGTACCCTGGAAATCTTCAACACGGAAGCAGCAGCTATTTGTGGGCCTAAAGCAGAAGGAGAGCAAAGGGCTAGTGCGGCTGGAGCTGACCGAGGGATGGATGGTCAGTGTAGCAAGTAGGGAGAGCAGAGACAACAGAAAGCCTATTCAGGAAGGCATGTCTCTGGAGAGCACCAACCACACTGAGCAGGACATGATGTGACCTTAGCATCATTTGGGTTGGTGTGTTGGGAAAAAACTGAAAGTGGCCAGATGTGGCAGAAAGGTGAGTTAGGAGACTACTACCCCAATTTTGTTGGGAGGTGATGTCAATTCTTTCAAGAGTTTCTGGAAACTGTACCAACACCTGGTGAGGCCTAAAGGTCTCAACCTAATGAATTTAGATTTATGTGCAAAAATTTCCCTAAGGATAGCATCACCTCCAAAGCCTCTTGGTTTCAACACCAAGAAAGCCTGGGGAATAAGTGCTGTGGGGATCAGTTGAGTGTTCATGTTCCCCTGTATTAGAGGGTTAAAGTGAGGTCATAAGGGTAGTACTAATCCAGTAGGACTGGTGTCCTTACACAAAGGGCGAATATAGACAAGAGACACGCAGAGGGAAGACAATGAGAAGAAATATAGGGAAAAGATGGCCACCTACACAAGCCAAGGAGAAGAGCCTGGAACAGCTCTTTCCTTATGACCCTAGGGGTTGGGGGACAACCCCACTAACACCTTGATTTTGGACTTGCAGAATTGGGAAGCAATAAAAATAAATTTCTGGTGTTTAAGTCCCCCAGTTGGTGGTACTTTGTTTCAGCAATCATAGCAAACTAACACCATAACTCTTGGTTAATAGAAACGTAGGAATTAGGGTAGGGGGGTCTTAAAAGCAACATAGATATAAGAACATTATTTTCAGGTATTGTTTTTAAAAAACAGGGTTGTTAAGCTCAATGACAAAACTATTACTCAGACATTTTGGTACCAAATATAGTAACTTGGCAATTGGCTTCCAAAACACCCTAAGAAAGGGGAAACAGAAAAACAGATGCACAGAGAGGGGTAATGTCAAGGTAAGTTATCTTGTTAACCATAGTATATTTGTTAGGCTCAAAGTAAATATTGGCAGGGATTTAGAGATCAGCTGTTCATCTGACTTAAAGAATGTCAGCTTTGTCAACCTTCTGCCACTTGAGTATCACCAATGGCACAAATGAGGCCAAAAGTACAACTGCCCCATATCTGTCCAACTCCTTGAAAATGTAAAGAAAATCTTAAAGAGGAAAAAAAAAAAAAAAAAACTTTCCCTTCACCGAACAAAGGGCCAAAAACCCTCTTCTGTGCTCCAAGTCGAAGCAGGACTGTAAGAACTTAAAGTTCCACTTACTCAGCCCAACCCAAAATGTCATAAATGCAAATAGAGAACAGGACTCATGTTCCAAAGTAGCTCATGACAAAGATCAGAGGGAAATTGTCATCACATTGCATATGAACTGAGGGGTCCAAATTACAAATTCCACAGGGGTTCCCTGGAAGACAAACTCAGAAAACACTGAATAGCTTTCCAGAAAACACAGCATGGCACCTGGGGACAGGGAGTGGTCTTGAACAGGGTCCTTAAAAAGTACAATTTTCATCACTGTCAACTTCAGAGGAGACAATGAAGGCATTAGAAACCCATTAGATGGGAATCAGGACTGTACATACCATATGACCGCATGAGAAGGACTGTACACACCATAAAGCTGAAGTTCGGACCTTGTGAATGCAAGGAATGAGGACTCAAATGATGGGAACCCAATTGCAAAGCCCATAAAAAAGTGAAAACCTTGCTGTGAGAAAGAACTTGCTATATAGCTGTGTCCTGGAGCCTTCTCTCTGGGCCTCCACCATAACACAACTTGGCTTCTGAGTGTTTACTTTTCTCTGTCCCATACAACTATCACATTTCTCTACTCCATTTGAATCCTGGCTGTTGGAACAGCTGGTGACTCAGGGCCTGCAGCTGCGTCACTACCTGGTGGGGCACCGTGCAACATTCTTCCATTTCAGCTCCCACAGCTTTTCCAATTTTTCACAAATTAAATTTCTCTAGAGAATTCGATTTGCCTGGTTTTTTTTCCCACCAAAGGTCACAGAAGGAGCTGCCTGGAGTCCCATACCAATCCAGTCAGCACCCTCAGGAGATGAGGGAGGGAGGTCCCACAGGCCTCAGAGTCCTTCCTCCTCAGCAGGGGCTGTGAGCAGTGCAGGTTCCTGACAGGAGCTGTGAGGGACTGGCAGATGCCACCAGTGACAACTTGGGTATAAAAGGTCAAGGAGCTTGAAGAGCATCCCTTCAAAGCCAAAATTATTTCTGATGACTACTACATTGATCCATTAAACCCTCTTCCCCCCAAAAAAATAAGCAAGTCCTGAGAAAAAAATGTGTCCATCTAAAACATGGCCATAGGCAGGCCCCCAGGAAAGCCAACTTAACATGAGGAAATGTGCTCAACATGAAGAAATTTTAACACATCATTAACCAGAAGATGGTTTCAAAGCAGGGCTTCCAAATGGTTTTGGTGTGTGCAGTAACCACCTAGTATTTATTTAGCACTCCCCAAAGGGTTGACCACTGCTCCAAGAGGTACTTAATCTGTATTAGTTGATTTAATCCTCACCATACCCAACTAGGTAGGCATTTTCACACACTATTTTCCAGATAAGCAGAGGCAACAGAGGGCACATGGTGTTAAATGGCGAAGGCAGGGACGGAATCCTGGGATCAGCTCCCAGGCTAAACCATTCCAACATTCTGCCCAGCCCGGGGGGGAAAAAAAAAGTGGATGGAAGCAAAGGAGCAGGAAGCAGAGGAAGGCACTGGACTTGAAAAAGTCTAAATGGAGAGAGCCCTCAGGGTGGCTGCAGCTGCTGCTGATGGTCAACTGTGAAGGTCAAGAACCTCAGTTTTGCTCACTGCTGGAATCGCAGGGCCTAGAACAAAACCAGACACAGAGGAGGTGGCTTTAACATGTGTTCCATTAATGAAGGGATGGAGCCTGTCAAGATGGTCTCCGAAAGCTGTCCTATTCCTCCTAAGAACCCAAGACTCTGGGCTCTGCCCTCAAAGATCGAGGTCACCAAGGGCTTTCTGTCTGGGCTGTGGCCCTCATGCCACCACCCTGCAAGCACGGCAGAAAGCTCTGAGGCACTGTTTTAGTCAGCTATTTCATTGCTGCGAAGATCTGACAAGAACAATTGTAGAGGAAACATTTACTTGAGGGCTCATGGTTTCAGAGGTCTAGGTTCATAGAAGGCTGGTTCCATTCCTCGGGATTTGAGGTGAGGCTGACCATCATGGCAGGAGAAGGTGGCTCACATCACACTGATCAGGAAGCAGGAAGAGACTCCACTCTTCAGATACAAATATATACCCCAAAGCCAGGTGCCATTCCCACCTCCTCCAGTCACACCCTCCCACTTCAGTTACCACTCAGTTAATCCCTGTCAGGGGATTATATCACTGATTGGGTTAAGACTCTCACAACCCAATCATTCCTCCTCTGAACCTTCTTGCATTGTCTCACATGTGAGCTTTTGGGGGACGCCTCACATCCAAACCATAACACGCATGGTGGCAAAATGCTGTATTTGGATTTTAGTTTTGTACAACTACTCAGAGTTGCACTGCTACCTCAGGCCCATGCCTCCTCTGGCTGAGCACTGATCTCACAAATCAGAGGCTCTTCCCTACCACTTTCCAGAATTTGTACAGAGATATAAAAATAAAACAAAATTAACATAAGTGTCTTTAAAAGCTTAAAAGTCACACACAAATCTAAGACATCTTCAGCCCAATTTCTGAAAATAAAACAGAATTAACATAAAATTCTTTAAAAACTTAGAAGCTGTACATAAATCTAAGACATCTTAGCCCAATTACTGATGCAGAAGTTAGGATATTATACCTTTTAGTTCATGGTTACCAAGTTTGATATTCTAAAAGTCAATAAGGAAGATAATCAATATCAATGCAATTCATTAATGGACTAGAAACCACTAAACACAAAAGTATTCAAATTCACTAGTTATGACAGAAAAGAAAGATTTTAAATAACCACTTTCACCAGGTGGCCAACAATATTTAAAACAATGAAATTCAGTATTCATAAGACTATGGGCAAATGAGCCCTTTCACATACTGGTGAGGGAGACAAAGGAAGAGCCTGCACCCCTCAACACAATCATCCTTTCCCTCCTGGGAGAGAGGAGAATGCACATGACATTTCAGGCAGACTGCATTTTGAGTCATTGTACACAAATGGGGTACAACTTTTCATTTCTATGATTGTACACGCTATAGATTCTCACCATTCGTGTAATCATAGGAGTACATAGGGTAATGACATTTGTCTCATTCCACTATCTTTCCTTCCCCTGCCCCCCTCCCCTATCTCCCTCTACACACTAATGTTCCTTTCACATCTATTTTAAAAAAATATGTACACACAGTACTTACAGAGAAACATTCATGATAGCTTACAGTATGCTATTAATAGTATCAATCCCAACCTTTAAAACTTTGACATTTTTAAAACAAATATTAGCTATCTTTTGGAAAGACTGTATCTCAGACGCTCAGCCTAGACCACAGAGCACTGATTGATTGGTGGCTTCTAAAGTCAGCCTCAGGCTCACAGGGCAGTGTCACCAGCACAGGCAGCCACCCTTTCAAGCTGCAGTTTCTTTGTGGACAACTTGGGAATACTGGATTTTGTGTAACAACTTATAGGAAAGGAAAATAAAGAATCCAAGTTTACTGAGTGATCCTATCTGGAGGAGAGTGGATGGCAGACCCATTAAAAGGACAAAGCGAAGTCAAGAGAGCCACTTGAAGGTGAGGGAAAAAATAATTGCACTTTAATCTACTGTTCTCTGAAATAGCTAAACAAAAATTTCATACATAGTGCAAATAAAAGGTCTGGGTCAGAGATTACCTGTAAAAAGGAAGTCAAAGTAAAGAATGATTTTTAGAAGGATAAAGTACAGAATATCTAGAGCCAAAAATAGAGAACCATAAAGGAAACTCACAGATGCAGAGAAGGCAGAAAAAAATGACAGCTAAAATGAGGCACAAAAAGAATCCAGAATCATGAAAAGGCACAAAGCTGAGAACACTAGCTAGGCAAGAAATAGTTCTCTGACAAATCATCTCAGATCCTTCCCATTCCCTTAACTCCTTCCATCTACTCTAAATCCAGAATACCCTCTGGGTCTGCTCACTTCTGCATCTTGGCTGTAAATACAGCACCCAACTTACCATCGTCTGACTGGTCACTGCCTCCACTCTCGCTGCTCCAATCCAATTTCCACAAAGCAGCAGAAGTTAACTTAAAAAATAAATTGTATCCTCTTACTCCACTTGCTTTAAAACTTTATTATTCTGTTGTGCTTAGGACAAAATCCAATCTCCCTGCCAGAATCTGAAAGAACCTGTATGATCTGGTCCCTGCTCAACTGTGCAGACTCATTACCTCCTAGGCTCACCTAACTCCAGCTTCCCCTCTCTTCCTAGAAGGAAGAAAATGCCACGCTCTATTCCTTCCTTGGGGCCTTTGTATATACTTCGCTTCCTGCCTGCAATGTTCTTCTGCCATCTTTCCTGAAACTCAGACAACTCAAATGAGAAACCCCTAGTATCCAAGCTCTCAGTAGACTCACCTTGGCCTGCTGTAATAACTGGGACTCCATGATTGTTAAATGTATATATAGCAGATGCGTGTCACCGCAATATGGTGTATGCAATTTACAGCTCCTAACTTCAACTAGCTTTTATTCCAAATTGGTACACAACTGAAAAGGACATACTATAAAATAATTTTGTACACAATTGACCAAGGATCTACACGCTAGGCTGGGGATACAGAGAAGTGGTACAGCACCTGTTCTACATGACCAAAGCCCTAGATTTGGTCTCTCAGAACCATGAAAGGAAGTTAGATCCATATGTCTTCAAAGTTATATATTTTTAGTTGTAAGTTTTTATTACTGTTATTCTAGATTGAATTCTATCAATTCCCCATTTCCCTAGACACATACACAACTAAAGAATGTGGACTTCATGAACTTTTTCTGCATCATTAGTAACTTCCAGGCTCCTGCTCAAAGGACATCGAATCTGAGGAGATGTTGAGTGTTTCCAAAAGGAAATACTGGCATTCCTTTTCACAAAGATTGACAAAGCAAAGACAGTTCTGTCTTCCCAATTGCATTTAAAATGTGGGCTCTACCCATCATTTAGCATGTGTTCTCTGTAGTTCCTGGGAGGCAAATACAAGGGCTTAGAGGATGAAAACCTCCATATAATTTTTAAAATGCCTAAGTTTTATTATATTAAAGGACTCATCGGGTAGAAAATACTGTATATGTGCAAACTTGCAAAATTAAAAAAAAAAAAAAACCCTCAAGTGTATGGAGTTGGAGAGCAGACAATGCTGGGTTTGAAACACCTCTGGAATGGCTAGCACTCTGTATTAGTATAAAGTTTCCAGGGTTGGTTATGCTCCCTATAAGTAGTATTAGATGAGTGAGATCATTAATTTTAACTTGTAGATTATTCTTTGGCTTAGGTTTTCTCTAAGAACTAGTTTTTTTAAAAAAATGAAGAGGATCTGATGAGTGGAATTTACAGAAACTTGTGGAGAGCAGTGATCTAAATCATGGCTCAGTCTGACTCACGTGGCTGCGTTGGCACTGGGAGCTGCCTGTGCAAAGGTGCAGTTCAAGATGCCCCAGTTGCTATGATAACCCCAGGGATAGTGAATTCTGAGCAAAACAAGATGGTCCTAATGTCTCACCAGTCCTGTGTCCTTCAGATTGCCTACTTTGCTGAAACTTTCCCACAAAATTACTTTTGACAAAACCTATATAATAAACTTGCTGCGCTACCTCTCGAGTCAGTCAAGTCTCACCAGGGCTTGGCATCCACCTGGCCCCCACCCTTTCTCCCTATGTGTGTCTGTCTTTCCTTTATCTCCCATTGCTCCTGGGCATCCGGTATCTCCTTAACAGCTATAGTCCAGAGATGAGAGGGTTGTGACAGTTACCAACTCACTTTTATACCTCCACTATGCAAACGAGTGGCCCCCAAGACAGCAGGTAGCTGGAACCAGCCGTAAAAAGAAGCATGCTCAGGGATAAGACATAATTGCCAACTGGGTACAGTGACTTAAAAGCTCCCACTCAGGAGTCAGACCAACCAAACCCCAGTTTGCCCACCTATAGCTGTGTCGTCTTGGTTAAGTTCCTTAAGCTTTCCTACAGTTCAAAATCTCTCACTTGAAGAAAATTAAGCATTTATCTCGTAAGGGTTGTTATGAGGATTAAATGAACTGATATTTTCCAACATGTAGAATGATACCATATTCTAAACACCATATTTATTAAAGATAAATAGCAACTATTCAAGAATTATATGAAGAATTAAATTATGACATGAACATACAGCACAATGCCTGATGCCTCAGTAAGTAGGAATCGTTAGTATTTCTACTTTTGTCAGTGAAGAAAAGTGTATCCAGAGAAGAAAACTATCGCAAATCCTTAGAACCAGCTGGCTATAGATTGACTTTCCAGGCTACTGCAGGCATCCAAGTTCAGATCCCTGACTTGCGTGGCCTCTAGCAGCTCCACATGGTTGCTGGTGTTCCCACTCCACAAGTGAGGAAGCAGACACAGCAAGGGTAAAGATTCAAGTTCAGAAATAGTCCTCCTCTCTAGCATGATGCTACAGAGCACAGAAGTGCTCATTATTACAAGCTTGTTTTTATAATCTTTTTGGCTTTGCCAGCTTTTATTTTTCGAATGAATAATATTCCTTGCATAATGAAGACTGTCTGGAGGTACTATGTTCAGTATGGAGGATCAATTTGTGAAGGAATACTGTAAGACAGAATATTCAGGAAAAAAAGTCAGATGACAAGGAGTCCAAAACACCACGTTCATTCAGAAGTAACCTTGGGAGGTAGAGTCAAAACACCCGTTTCTGAATTTTGAGGGACATTCATTAGAGCAATTATTAGACTCACCCTAGACACCCATCCAAAATCCATGGAGAAGTTAAAATGAGGCACACGTGCTCTACTACAAAGGTGAGTTTGACAAATGTAATACAGGCACTGCCTCACTGCAAGCCATCACGGTATAAACACCACTGTGGGTACCCAAGAGACGCCTGCTCAGAGCAGGAGGTCAGACTGTGGTCCAAAGAGGCCCTGTCCAAAGTTAACATTCTGACTCTACACCAATAATCCCTTGGTGAAATATTAACACTATCTTGCCTCTCACATCACAGCTCAACCGCATTATGGATTAGAGAGGACGGGCCTGTCTACTTGACCTCACGTCACCAGGTTTTTTAAGAAACTTTACTCCGAATTCTAAATAACCGACTTCAGCAAATGGACAGCCTATACTGGAGCTCTACCCTCAGCAACAGGAATTTTCCAAAGGCCAGTATGTTTAAAAGCCTTCTTTATACAGGTTAGGAGGTCTAATTTTCATTAAGACTATATGAACAGAACAGAAATAAAAACAAAAACAACATAAAGGTGCACAAGGGCAGACAGGAGCAGATCCACACCTCGCTCACAGCCCTACCCTTGGACCCCCTCAGGCACCACGGCTCAAAGGAAGTTAACCAGAGTCCGAGTCTGCTTCTTGCTAAGCCTAGGGAAAGGAAGTAAATGCCTCCCGTCACAGATCTTCAAAGGGTTTTGGGATGACTTCATCTCTGACCCAGTTTTCTGCAAAACTGAAGAACTTCAGAGGAAAAAAAAAAATAAGTCATACAACCAGTTGTGGTGGTATAATACCTGTGATCCCAGCGACTTGGGAGGCTGAGGCAGACCAGCCAAGGCAATTCAGCAAGAACCTGTCTTAAAAATAAAAAGGAATGGAATGTAGCTCAGTGGAAAAGCACCTCTGGGTCTAATCCCTAGTACACTGGGGGAAAAAAAAAGAATGAGAAACTGGCCAATGAATGGCTGGATTTTTCTATTTCTCCAACTGTGTAACAATGGAATAAGCTTTATGGGAAAACATTTTGTGAAGTGCCTGGTGAGTCAGGCATGGTGGAGCACGCCTATAATCCCACTGAGTGGAGAAGCTGAGGCAGGAAGATACCATTTTGAGGCCATCCTCAGCAACTTAATGAGGCCCTAGGCAATTTAGCAAGACCCCGTCTGAAAATAAACTAAAAGAACTGAGGATGCTGCTCAGGGGTTAAGCATCCCTGGATTTAATCCCTGGTACAAAAAAAGTCATTGCACAGAATAGCAGCTGGTGTTCAAGTACACAAGGAGTACCTGATGAGAAGCCCCACTTAATGCCAAGTTATGAGATTCATTTGTATGGGTGGTGCCACCAATCCTAATTACAGTATTTACTTTCTTTGAAGTAGAATAGGAATGGTGATGATAACCAGTGATAGGACTTTCTTTTGCAAGAAGAAATATGTTAAAGGTCATTCAGATATTTTATAGCAAAAACAAAAGATAAGATACAGCATGTCGTTAAATCTCAACCTAAGACTGGTTTCTTATTTGCACAAGTTTTAACTTTAAGCATAAATTCCTTGGTGTGTTAATATTAAAAAGTCCACACCATTATAGCACTGGTTCTTTCTTTTCATTACAAGGTAAGGAATACTGGGGATTCCTTAACCAGTGCCCAGCTCCAGTCTGGATTCTGCAATTAAATAGCAATAGAACCCTGGTCCAGGCATTAATCTGATTCTCAAGTTTCCTTACCTACAGCTGAATGGTAAGATCTGCTGAAAGTAGAAAAGTAAATGCTAAAGTTTATTGACCTTTTAAGTTGCTTTTAAAAACCCCACATTTAAGAATGAATATCTAGGATAGCTACTTGTTTCTCCCTGTCCCTCCCCCAACACTAAGAGACACCCAAAGGAAGAATTCTGAAAGGTACTAAGAAAGCAACCAATTTGTGACTACAGGACTATAGTAACAGCTCTGCAAAAAGGTATCTGGCATCTCCTCTATCCAAAGAGGACAGTCACCCAATACTGCCATTTCCCAACCCCCACCCTTGCAGCAAATGGCAACCTGGGTTGCAGGCTCATTCCCATCCTGGGTCAAACAAGGGTTCTGACAACATCAGCCAAGTCCTGCACCATTCAAAATGAGGATCTGTCCGAAGGCCCACAAATAATAAGGGGAGTCAAGCAACATGCAATATAGAGTAGGCAGATCCAACAAGAGAGTCAGTCACAAGTGGCCTGACCCAAGCAGCCTCTTCGATCCCATGTGCCTAAGACTCCCTTCCCTTTCCCAGAGCCATAGGGAAAACATAGGGTTGCACCAGGAGATCCCTCACTGACGAGCACTGGCTCAAGATAATTCTATTCCCCCTGGCCTCCCCAGGCAGAGGGATCCTGCCACAATTGGGGAAGCCTCTGAATCCCTAGAGGCCTAAGACTTGTCCCCCCAGTGAAAGAAACACCATAGCCTAGTCTAGGGAAATCCCTTCTATGTATATAGCCAGCACCAGCAGGGAGCAAAGAAATATGAGCTCTAAAGACACCTGATCAACCAAGCAGACTCGAGTATTATCATGAGGGCTCCGAAATTGAACTGTCATTAAAACCACAGCCCACAAATGTAAGCCAAGACCTGTGTGATAAAACTAAACCGGGTGACTGCACACAGAAAAAGAAACTATTTAAATGGGACCCACCACATACTAACAGGCTACATGCTAAAAGCTCATCAACTGAAGTTAACCCCTCACTATCTCAGATGTTTGAATTATCTGATCAAGATTTTAAAGCAGATGTCATTAAGGTGCTTTATCAATTATAAATGCTGCTGAAACAAATGGAAAAACAGAAAATATCAGTGAAGGAGGAGGTTATTTTTAAAAAGACTACACAGAAATTATACAACTAAAAAATACAGTAAGAAATAAAAACTCACAACTGGGGTTTAATATTAGGGTGGAGATGTCAGAACACAATCTGGAAGAAAAGAATTCACTCAATCTTAACAGAGCTGAAAAGAGGTTAAGGAAATAAGCAGGGCTTCAGCAATCTGTGAAACAAAGATGCAACGTATGCTTCAGCAAAAGAATCTCAGCAAAGAGGACAGAGAAGTGGTCTAAAAAGATAATTCAAAGAAATCATGGCTGAAAACTTTTCAAATCTGGTGAAAGACAGATTTAAAGAACAAACTTCTCAACCAGAAAACCCAAAGAAACCTTTGCCAAAGACTGGAACAATGGTAATTCATGATACAATTATTACTAAACTTTTGGAAAAAAAGAAAAATCTAGAGAAAAATGGCACTTTATCTGCAGAAAAGCACCAATTTCATGATTCATTTACCATCTGAAACCATGGAGACTCAAAGTAGCACATTTTTCAAGTGCTGAAAGAACTGTCGACTGTAAATTCTATACCCAACAAAACTATCCAAGAGCAAAGAGACTCTCAGAAAAGGGAAAACAAAAATAATGTTTCACTAACAGACCCTAAAGAAAAAATGACTACTAAACAGGAAATTCAACTTTTCAAGACAGAAGATTCAAAATTGTCTACAAAATGACCTCTAATCTCAGAGCTTATAACCTAAGAGAGGACATCTATGAAACAAAAATAGAATAATAGCAGGTCTGAAATAAGTACCACAGCCAAGGAATAACAAACAAAGACGCTGCAGAGGTAGGTACTAATCTTTTAGGCTGCCATAATCAGAATATTTCAAAGATAGAGTATGACTTCAACAGGTTTTTGAGTACTGCATTACATTTAAATAGAGCTGTGAAAGGTGTGACCCTCTTGAAAAACCATACAAGCAAAATAGATATGAAAGCAGAAAGTACGTTTATGGGAGAGTACAAGGAGGAACAATTCCTCTGACATTTATAAAGCACCCGACCATGGGACAAAGGATGAGTCACAACTCCTGACTCTCAGATTTAAGAAATGCAGAGAAAACAAGAGATGGTTAGGACTGTATGTAAAAAGCAGAAGAGGGGAAGCCTGGAAGCACATACCTGTAGTCCCAGCTACTAGGGAGGCTGACGCAGGAGGATGGCTTGAGCCCAGGAAGAGCAGCCCGGGCAATGCAAACCCTATTTCAAAAACCAAAACAAAGGGGCTGGGGTTGTGGCTCAGTGGTAGAGTGCTTGCCCCTCATGTGTAAAGCACTGGGTTCCATGGTTCTCAGCACCACATAAAAATAAAGGTTTTTTTTAAAAAAAAGTGAAAACAGAAGAAAGGGTGCTACAAAAGAGGATTGTGCACACAAAATTCAAGAGAACACAGTAGACAGTCTTTCTAAGAACGGCAGAGGAAGTTTCACAGGGTGGATGACAGCAAAGTTGGGCCTCAAAAGATAACCCAGAAGTGACAAATTAGGAACTATAGAGAATACATCAGAGCATGAGAATATCAAAGAATTCCAGAGGTGTTCTGGCTCACAATATAATGGGACAGAAGGAGGAGGAGAAGCATTTAAGGCAGTCTGGGGTCAAGGGCAAAGATGCATGTGCATCTTTAGGGCACTAAAATGCCACAGGAGAATTTTAAAGTGAGGATTAGTACACACGAAAACATTTTAATCACCTTGTGGTCATGGAATAGAATCAAAAGGACAGGGGACAAGAGGAAGGAAGATCAGTTAGAGACCATTCAGTTCATTTTGGATCAATAGTTTGAACTCCACAACGTGCTGAGCTTAAAACACAAAGATGATTTCCCTCACTATTCTTTCAAATTTAGGAGATAACAGTGTAAGGAAAGAAGGGAAGAGATCAAACTACATTCTGAAGGCATTTCAGAGCTAGAGGCTAGATCCTGTGAAGGAGCAGCTATATAGGAAAAGACAAAAAGGAGTTTTTCACATCAGAAACAATGTTGTAACTACAGGCAGTTCTCCTTTTGTAGAAATAAGAAAAGAGGGAGAACAGTATTTGGGTATAAGACAGTAGGAACTCACTAGGTACCTTTAGGAGTCAGACTTGGGGCTGGGGTTGTGTGTGTGCGTGCGTGTGTGTGGGGTACCGGGTTCGATTCTCAGCACCACATAAAAAAGGTATAATGTTCACCTACAACTAAAACAAAAAAATATATATTAAAAAGAAAAAAAAATGTCCAAAACTAAAAAAATATTTTAAAAAGTCAGACTTGTTGCAAGATCCTCCCCCTTGCAGGAGGCCCTTTGACAGCTGCCCTGCTCACCAGCTTCAACTGTTCTCTTCTGCTGTGCTTGGGGGGCGGGGGGAGCTATCTAGATATATTTTATCCTGCCATATTACAGGTCCATGTGTTTGGTTCTCCCAATAAATTATATGTTGATCAAAGATAGGAATTATCATATCTACGAATCTATTCCTTTGAGCTCAGAACTTCAAGTATTCAACAAGAAAAACCCTCATATTTAAATGTACTTTCTATCAGTCCTAGGTCATTCTACCTTGACTAGCAAAATAGGAAAAAGTATCAACAACTCTAAGCATTCTACTTCTATTTGAAGAGAATAAGAAAATTAATCATGTTCCCCTGAGGCATAATGCTAACATTATAAAAGTCAATGAGAAAGATAAATCTGAGGTTCCAGCAGGTCCTCAGCCCCCTCATTTGCTGAGCACCTATGTGCCAGGCACCATGGTGAATTCCACAGCTCCTACTGGGAATTGCTGCACTAGAGAATGTTTCACAGAGGCTGATCTCCCCTGACAGTCCCATGGAGAATTCCCCACAGGACCCATCAGCCAGTCACAAGCAGAGCTACTCTGGCGGCAAAGGAATGTCACTGTGGACTACAGCAGAACTGAGATTTTCTTACAGGAAGATTTCTAGTAAAACAGCAGAGTAGGTAAATAAGAACACAAGTAGGATAAAAGCAAAAAAGCAAGAATACCAGCACACTTTTACAAGGCACTTTCAAAAGGCAAGTAAATGACATATAAACTACAGATGCCACCCTTGATTAGCAGCTGCTACCTTACAAAGAAAACCATGGGAGATATTAACATTTTATTAGCTGCTGTACTTAAATAGAAGTTCTTATAGTCAATGGCACAAGTGGCTGGAAACCTGAAAACATGTTTAAATACTGAGTGACCGCCCCACTTTATGGGAAAGTGTAAATGATGTGTTGAAAACTAGATATCCATCAGAAGGGGACTGGTTAAATTATACTATACTCACACAAGAACATTAAAAAATCATATTTCCAAAAACAGTGGCATTGTGATATGTTCATTACTAGTTGTAAGACCGTGGACTACTTTGACATCCCAGTCTGTTTCTTCATCTATAAAATGGGGATAATGGACCACTAAACAACAATGGGAATGAGTAATCCACAACTACATGCAATAGCATAGAACATGACAAAATAATGCATACAATTCCATTTCCAGAAAACATAAAAGCAAGCAAAAAACAATCACCCTTGCTACTAGGAGTCAGGACTGTGGCAACTCCTAGGAATGGGAAGGATTGAAAGGAGACAAAAGAGACTTCTGGTGTGTAATGCTGTTGGTTTTGGTCCAGAGCCAGTTATTAGGTACATGCAATTCATGAAAATCCATCCAGGTGTACACTTAGAAGTGAACTTCTCTATGTATGTGCTACATTTCAATGAAAGATTTTAAAATGGGGATAATTACTGGATCCTCTGCATGGGGATATTATAAGAATTTAAACCATGGTATAGAGATTAATTGTCCATAAAATGTATTCTACCTCATAAATGGGCCAGTGCACAATGTTAGGCCCTCTTACAGTGCGCCTACACTGACCACATGAGAAGCTCTATTAAATGTTTGCAGTATGAACACATTTCTCAGGTGAAATGAATCACTCACAACCTCTGCAACCCCAGAACCACTGTGCACATTTATGAAAGCATTTATTTTGCACTTTGCACCATAATTGTGTTCAAAACCTCCAACCTCTCCCCTATGCTTACAGTTCCCTAAAGGCACATGACAGTCTTTGTATCTTCCCCAATACAGAACAGCAGGATGCTCAATAAACATCCAGGATGCCAATTCTGATTTGCAGAATGTTCCCAAATGATTATTTGAAGATGGTAGAACATTTTATACCTGGGCAACATATCACTTCCCAGCTTTATTGTTTAAGGCACTGCAAACTTACTTTGTGGGAGAATTTTATGTTCTATAAAAATGTCCACATGTTCATTTATTCACACATTCCACAAACATATGCATGCTTAAGACCAGGTTCCCACATTCCAAGAAGTGGACTGCTGAGGTGGAAGGCACAGGAGCAACAGAGGTGCCTCAGGCGAAGGCTATCAATCATTGGCCCTGGGTTGTTTTTATGCCTATTCCTTACCCGGGTGATTTCTGGACAATTTGACTAGTGTACATATGAGCCCTAAGAAGTAAGAAAAGACAATGCTTTCTGATTTGGGGAAGGGATGAGAATACTTTGATCCCCTACTGAAAGCCCAGGCTGAGATGGGCAAACCTCTTTGAATTTCTGGCTAATCAGCTATGGGAAGAGATTCCAGGTTCAATTCTTTGCTGAAAGCCACATTCTTGCTATAGATGTGGGTACTAAGACTCCAGGCATCCTGTTTCTCACCCCACTATAAATTCAACTCCTAAAATATTGCTCTGCAATTGTGTTTGTTCTTCACTCTCAGATTCAAAGGATTTTCTATTCCTTCTTTATAATAATCATAGCTATGCATTTAATATAATGTTTGTTAGAGTTTACCCGCTATTGCTAAGTACTATGTAAACTGGAACACTTGCCTTTTTAATGTACCTTCAACCCAGGTATTCCCAGGACTCCCACAGTCTCATAAAGCTCAATTATCTAATAATCTGAAACTAAAAACTATACAAGGAAAAAGCCCACCATCAATAAAACAAAGCAGATACAACTAAGAGAAGGGATTAGGCCCACTATGAACTTTCAATTAGAGATCTGTGAGGAACGTTACACAACCAGTAAACGTGAAAGATAACACACGAAAGCCAGAATCAAATAGAATTGTAGCTGGGCTTGGTGGTTCATGGGTGTAATACCAGTAACTCAGGAGGCTGAGGCAGGAAGATCACAAGTTCGAGGCCAGTCTTAACAGCATAGCAAGGCACTGAGTAACTTAGTGAAATCCTGTCTCAAAATAAAACTAGAAGGGTTTAGGGGTATAGTTCAGTGGTAAAGCATCCCCTGGGTTCAATCCCCAGTACAAAGGGGGGAGGGGAATATGCAGGGTTGCAATGGAAATGAACCAATGCCCACTTGCCCATCCAATAAATAGTAGGTTCTTTTCATGAACAAGAGCCTCCAACGGTTAGCAGGATAGGTTCATGTGTCCTCTACCACCCACTCCATACAAGGAAGCCTCATTACCCAATTCCACAAAACCAACCAATATTTACTAATAAGAAGTACCACACAAAAATAATACAAATTGGGCAGAAAATCTACAGAAATCTGCTCTCATCTACTGCTTGTACAAATATAAATTGGTACCACTTTGGGAAGTAGGTAGAAAAACTCCCATTAGATAACAAAGTTAAATAGCAGAATATCTAATCTAGCATTCCCAGATTCAGGTATTTGAGAGATCATCTTGTTCGTAGCAAGATTCACAAGAATGCTCAAAAAAGAACTGCTCATAAGAGCACAACACTAAAATACCTATCCAGAGATGAAATGAAAGAAAAATATTAACAATGGAGTATATTATGCAACAATGAAAAAGACAAAATTCAAGCCCAGTGCAGTGGCACATGACTATAATCCCAGCAACTTGGGAGTCTGAGGCAGGAGGATCCCAAGTTAAAAGTCAGCCTCAGTAACATGGTGAGACTGCCTCTAAATGAAATATAAAAAGGGCTAGGATGTGCTCAGTAGTTAAGCACCTCTGAGTTCAATCCCAAGTGCAAAAAAAAAAAGAAAGAAAAGAAAAAGAACCGAAGTCAATATAACTGGGATAAATCATACTAATAAAGGGTAATAAGAAAAAGCAAGACCCTGTTAATGTAAGAACTGACTATGGCCAGGTGTGCTGGCTCATTCCTGCAATCCCAGCAGCTCAGAAGACCGAAGCAGGAGGACCACAAGTTCAAAGACAGCCTCAGCAACTTAGCAAGGCCTTAAGCAAACTCAGACCCCATCTCAAAATAAAAATAAATAAATAAATAAATAAATAAGCTGGGGATGTGACTCAGTGGTTAAGCACCCCTGGGTTCAATCCCAGGTACAAGGGGCAGAGGGGGGAAACCATGGGAAGATGAACAAGCAGATGCCCAGTTAGTCCTGTTTGTGTGTCAGGGTGACAGCTGTCCATCACCCACTGCTGAGACTTATAATTGATCAAAATGCTTCAGGTAACTGGAGGACCAACAGTGCAGGGACATGCACACATGAAATAGAAAACTGATCATCAAAGGCAAAATTCAAGAAGCAACCTGGTGTTCCCAGGAGTCTTGTTGCCTGGCAAGCCTGCCCAAGAAGACTGCTACCTTGGGTTATACACTACATATGATGAAAGCAATCAGACTTGAATGGAAGTAATGAAGTTAAAACCTACAAAGCTCAAACTAAACTTGGAAGCTGAGATTCCCAAAAACAACTTATTACTGAAGATCCCCATTATGGAAATGACTTCCACCTTCAGCTGGTAGATCAGGGATGTGTCAGGGGCTGCAGAGCACCCTTAAGTAAGACCCAGTAAGGCTGGGTCCATGCCTGGTGTGACTAATGACACCGAGTTCCACTGTGAGGCTCTGCAGTCCTCGGGTCAATGTGCCAAGATACAATAACATTCCATAGCCCAAGGCCCAAGCTCTTTCTTTAGGTGACCTGTCTCAAAGAATAATGGTAGATGGAAATCAGTTGTGTTTGGCAGAAGCATAAAAAAAAGACTGATTCAGATAGCTACGCAGTACATAAAGCATCATCAGACTAGTTGAACCTCCCTCTTGCCCCAGTTACAAAAATAATGAACTATATAGAACAAGACAGATCATCAAGTAAACATTACTCAAAGGCCCAGTGATGACCGAAGTCACTGAGACTTAGATAATCCAGTCTACCTCTTCCGCAAGGCCGTGTGGATAGCTTGATGAAGGACAAGTGCTGTGTGCTTATGGGGACCACCTCGTGTCTTTTTGCCCCAGGGTCTTTCATTGAGTCACAAGAGCCCAAACACAGGAGCTCACAGTCCAGATTAGAAGCGGTTTAACTCGTGCGCACCCATAAGGCACACTTCCATATTTAAAAGATAGGCAAGAGAAATTTACAAAATTAGTTTTTAACGCTTCTAATAATTCTTGAATTTTGTCTCATTTATTTCAGGAAAAGTCAGCTTATTCACTCCCACTTACAACACTTTGTGTCTGAAAATTTAATTATATTCAGAAAAGATGGTATGTGTATACTAGTTTATCTTATGATCAATTGAGGAATATTGTCTATTTTAACAAATATCAAATATAATTTTTTCACTCATAAGTCAATTTAAAGAAAAGGCTCTATTATGTTGGTGTACCCAAATGTTGACAATATTTTTTCTTCAGCGTTTAATTTATAGGAAGTAGGTACTTCTGTGTACTTGGATGACTAATTTCAAATTCCTGTGGATATATGTCACAAAATATTGCTCTTAAACTGAGTTTTAAAACTACAACCAAGATAAAATACAACTAAGGTATTAAAATGGATAAAAAGCAAGGCCCAGTCAAGTATGGTGGTGGTGCACACCTATAAGTCCAATGGCTGGGGAGGCTGAGGCAGGAGGATCACAAGTTTGAGGTCAGCCTCAGCAAATAAGCAAGGCCCTAAGCAACTCAGTGAGACCTTGTCTCTAAATAAAATACAAAAAGGGCTGGGAATGTGGCTCAGTGGTTAAGCGTCTCTGGGTTCAACTCTGGTACTAAAAAAAAAAAAAAAAATCTTTTTATATATTCCCTTAAATAAAGTCAGGTGTGGGTGCTTAGGTAGGTATTCATTATATTGTTCTCCAGATACTATGTGTTTACAACATTTCATTCAAATGAAGAAAAAAAAATGCCGCTGGATAAAATTTGACAGAAGACTGGAAGGAAATTAATCATTAATGCATGATTTTAATACTAGCTACCAAATGGCCTGACTCATAAAGGTGTGCTCAAATAAGTATCTGCTTAATCAAGTAGACAAGCCGGCAGCAAAATGTTCAGTTTCTAACCTTGTCATCTCTAAATAGTTAAGTGTGTTTACTCACACCTCTGAATATTTGTGAGGCTGCATGATTATTACTGGCACATTAGATCTTCAATTGAAGATCCTTTCTCCCAGATAGTTCATTTTTTAAAAACATTATTAGGCAGTATGGACTAAATGTTGGCATGTCCACAAAATTCCTATGTTGAAGTCCTAAACTCTAATACTTGGAGGTGGGGCCTGTGGGAGGTAATTAGGTTTAGACGAGGCCATGAGGGTGGAGCCCCCATGACAGAATTAGCGCCCTTATAAGTGTGGATGTAGTGCAAGTCAGGAAGGGGGCCCCACCTTCCAATCGGCACCTTGATCTTCAACTTCCCAGCATCAGTTTCCAGGATGGTGAGAAATGAATGTGTGTTCCTAAGCCACCCAGTCTGTGGTATTTTATTAAAGCACCCAGAGCTAAGACACTAAGACTTAAATAAAAATTAAAATTAAAAATAAAATTTAAAAAACACTTTCTGCTTGTTAGGAAAACACCTTTCTTAATTACTAACAGAAAAGCTCCTCGCATGAGCAGTTGTCCATCCCTGCCAGCAAGCGCCGAGACTCCAGAATATCACTTGGGTCCTATCTCCTGGACCAACAGGAAAGCTCCGATTTTAAAGGGCCTCCATACTATTTTACAGATCAAACCTTTAGTGTACTTGGCAAAGTTCCAAGTAGGAAATGAAAATACAAAAAGCCTAAGTTCTGACGGCACCTAGCCACATGGCCCTGTGCAGACGAGTTAATCTACTTACCTGAAAAACATAAGCCTGGTACAGGTAACCAAGGTCTCTTCAGTTTCAAAATGAGGATACTGAATTAGGAAATTCTAAACTTCTCACTTAAAACATGTGGAGAACAAAGCCGAACAGGGTGGTACCTGCCTGTAATCTCAGGTACTCAAGAATCTAAGGGAGGAAAGGCTGCAAGTTTGAGGCCAGTCTGGGTAATTTAGCGACATGCTGTCTCCAAATAAAATAAAAATTTAAGGGCTGGGCATGAGTAGTGTGAGTGCCTACATGTACCTGGCCCTGGGTTCAATTCCCAAAACCAAGGAAGGAAAAAAAGTCATACACACACATACATGGAGACCATACAACCAAATGGCACTTGGCCCACTTAGATAAAAATACACATTGACAATATATTGGCATATTATAATAACAGTTATACTACACTGAAGGTAAGATTATAGTTAGGGGCTGGGGTTGCAGCTCAGTGGTAGAGCACTTACCTAGCATGTGAGGCTCTGAGTTCAATTCTCAGCACCACATATAAATAATAAATCAAAGGTCCATCAACTAATAAAAAATATTTAAATTTTTTTAAAAAATGATTATAGTTACACTGAGTTCCACATGACTAAAAGGAAAACATAATGCTTGGAGAAAACCCATCTTTATTCAGGACTCACTCCCAAAAGGTTGGAACTGCTAAGAGGGAAGGTAACCCTACAGAAACTAGGCACCACCCTGCACTTCTCATCCTCAGTTCAGTGAAACCGTCATTAGCTGAGAGGAGCTGTGGAAAAACTAGATGGGTTCATCAGCAACACGGCTGTTATTCTTTCATCTTAACTGATGTGCTAACCAAGACCTGGTTTTACTCCGTTTAAGGGCCTTTCCAGTGGTTGCTTTATGGTTGTACAGAATGAACAACCAAACATTTTTTTTTCCTTCAAGCATATAAAAACATCTGGCTTTCCTGATGTCACAGGAACAGAGCAAAGTACTGATAATTAGAGCTGGCAACAAATTTGTCAATATGTTTTCCCATTTTTACCAACAAGAGATCAAGCATGGACATCACTTCCTGAAACAAGAGTGATGAGTAGCCACTGCTCACACTGTACACCCAGACCCCACCAAACGTGGATGAACAGTCTGGGTGGGTGGGAGAAGCGAAGTACATGGAGCTGCCCTTCCCAGACCAAAATGCCCATCCCCACACGGTGGTCCTTGCCACTGGGTTCCTCAACCTTTGAGCAGACAGAAGTACCCTCAGGATGTTCCTTCATTCTTTCCCTTGACCTCAGACACTTGACCTTGACCTGCTCTACAACAAAATTAAAGCACTGTAATGGTGTCAGTATGGGATGGGAAGCTAGGTCAGGGGAGGGGGGTTCTGGGTTTGGGAAAGGAGGCATGGAGAAAACCAGCATATAAACTTTGTCCAAATTCTCAAGAATTTTTTCACAGGGAACTATTTGAATTTTAAACTCTTCCCTCTGATTTCACCTAAGCCCCTTATTACAAATCCCCTCAAAGGCAGCCTCCTCCTCCTCCTCCACTTTCTAAAGGGCAGACCCCCTCGCCCTCACAGCTCTGTGCTTTCGTGAACTCCAACACACTGCTGCACTGCTCAGTAAACTCCCAGGCCCCTCCAAGGGGACTGTATCAACATTCCTGTTATCAGAACAGCAGAGGGAAGGTGCTCATTGCTCTATGGCTGAGTACACAAGAACTCAGTGGTCCCTGGTCATGGGAGTTGGGCCACAGAAGCTTGAAGGAAATAGTCTGGGATTTGACCCCTGTCGTAGGACAAAGTGCCTGAGAGGAGCCCAGAGGTGAGACCAAAATGAGGTTTTTCTCATTCTAATCCCAACCAACCTCTGCCAGATTAATCTTCCAGTTGCAAAGCTCTGCTGCTCAGAACCCTCCAGGGTCCTGACCACTCACTGCCCAGCAAGCATAACCCCAAATTCCTCAGCTGATGTTCACAGCCCGCCGGAGTCTGGCGAGAACAAGCACTTGCTCAGCTCCTCCCTTCCACCCAGCGCAGACTGTGCCCGTGACCCTGTTTACCTTCCCAAACTCCACTCCCCCTTCTGCTGAGGTTCTGCCCAGGCCGTTTCCAATACTACACATACTGTTTGCTGTTTCCAATATTGAAAATACTCTTTCCTAATCCCATCTGCTCATTTACACCCCGCCTTTACTCATTCAAATATTGTGCCAAGCATCTCTCTGATGCCACTAAAGGACAGAAAAAAATTCAATTCTTCCATCAGGGCAGCACATCTGATCCTCCGGCTGAAAACCTCCCCTCAGGCTTTCAGAGCCTTACGGTTACAACCCTGACTTTCCAGCTTCCACCTTGGTTATTTGTTGGGGAGACAAGACTGGTGAACTTGAGATTAACCTCCAGCAGGACTCCTCATTGCCCTCACTGCAGGACCCAGAAGAAAGTGCTTCATGAACAAAGGAGCACTCACAATACACCAAATGCTGCTCAAGAAGTGAAAATAAGAAAGAGGGTATACAGAGCATGAGCTCAAGGTTAGGAGTGCGACTTTGGTGAGGACACTCATTGCCAAAAGTAGGGATGGCAGGAAACAAACGGGGGGTTGGGGGGGGTTAAACGGAGAAGGAGGTCAGAAGATGGAGACTGGATACAAATATTTTTGTACCCCAAATAACTTTAACCGGTCTTACGTGTTCAAGAGAAGGATATTTAGTAAGTTCAAACACAAAAACTCAATCTTGCCATCCAGTCCAGCATAATCTCCACGTATGGTTTAATGTGACCATTTTACCCTGAGTCAGTCTATGAAATATGACAACTTTTTTGTTTGCTTTGTTGCAACGCTGGGAATGAAACCCAAGACCTTGCGCAAGCTAGGAAAGCACTCTACTTCTACTCCCAGTCCAAAACAAATCTTTCCTCTTTTGTCTTTTTTTGAGACAGGGTCTCACTGTGTTGCCCAGGTTGGCCTCAAACCCCTGGGCCCAAGCCAACCGCCTGCCTCAGCCTCTGGAGTAGCTGGGACTACAATTTCAAACACTGTAACATTTTTCATATTAAACTGAAACAAGATTGGAAGTGCCAGCCCTCCCCCAGTTGTGCTCCTACAGATGGGAAGTATCTGGGATGAGGGAAAGAGGAAGAAGAAAATCCCTCCTGCCAATTCTAAGGCACACTACCACTCGCTTTGGCTACAACTGAGCTGCTTTCCATGAGTCGCACTACAGGTTGCTTCTGAGCTCCTCCATCCTCACAGGGTAGTCACACAACTTGAATTATAGTATTCCCAGATGGACAAATACAACTAAAAATATCACTTGGAGCTGGGTGCCACCTATAATCCCAGCTACTGGGGACAGGTGGATCACAAGCTTGAGGTCAGCCTCAGCAACTCAGCAAGACCCTGTCTCAAAATTAAAAATCAAAAAAGGCTGGGAATGGAGCTCAGTAGTAGAGCACTCCTGATTTCCAACCACAGTACCAGTAAAATAAAAAAAATTACTTGGTCTGTCTTTACAATGCAAGTCAGCTGTTTGATATGGTCCAGCTGCTTGAGAAAGGCTTGCTGGCTCTCCAGCTGCCTGCTAATAAGCCTTGATCCCCTGAACAACCTACTTCCAGATCCTATATGGAACTTCCACAGTTCCTTAGTCCAGGATCTCCCTGTGTCTTACTTTTACCCAAAAAAAAAAAAAAATTTAAACGTGAAAAACCAAGAAATCCACTTTTAAGTGATCTACCTCAGAAAAATTATCTCAATCAATAGAGACACAATGACCCCAGTTTTTCAAAAATCAGAATCAAGTTAGTGGTAAAAGGAGTTCATACAGATTTTTACTACTACCCAGACTTAATATATTCAATGTTAAGTTATGGAAATAGGGAGTAGCTTGCATAAAGGATTAAGAAAGTGTCACTCAACAGTGAGGCAAATCTTCAGTTATATTTAAACTTTTATAACACTAAAATCTCAGGAGCACAGTCTTCCTTACATGAAATAACTGTTGAAAATCCACTAAGATTGGTCAAAGTCATAGCTGAAAAATGATAGAAGGAAAAATCAAATTCATTCCTCCTAGTAGTAAACTTCTTCAAAAAGATTAATATTTTAAGGAAAAAGGCCTCAAATATGACAACCTTAGGAATGTGAGAAGCTTGCTAGGATGAGTTCTGCTTGAAGGTATCAAGTACCCACCACATATCTCTCTGGATATTACATACATACACCCATTTCAGGCGACGTCCACTGAGCTCAAGACACTTGAATCAATCATTTATTATCCCTGTTCTAGAAGTCACACCTGCTGACCTGAAGAGCATAACACAACTTCCACTCATGCATAGTGTTCTCAAATCACCTTTCAAAAACAACTGTATCAATTAGTGTCTTATCTCGGACCAAACAACAACAAAAAAAGCAAAACAGATCCCAGCAGAACACATGAAACATTACAGACCATCATTGGAAAACTGGAAAGCCCAGAAAGTGGAACTCCACCTTTGTGAGTGTTAGATTCAGAGATGCTTCAATCAAATCTTAACAGAGGTTCTAACAGAGTTGAACAAGTCAGTTTCAAGACTTCTTTTTCCATTTAGTTTAGATCTCATATCTGGGTGTATTCTGTCTTCCAGACTGTTAGAAAAGAATCATTCATGTTTCATTTTGGAATCAACTACAGTCTGTCACATATAAGAAAATCCTCCCTGAGTCGAGTCTTTACAGACTAGCTGAGCTGTGAATAACTCAGGAATGCTCTCAAAACAACCAAAAGTCTCTACACATGAATTTTCCAGAAATCTCTTCCTTCTTGTTTGCAAACTGGTCTGACTCCCCCTGAACAAGTTCTAACAAAGTCAGTATTGGACATCTCAGACAGAGCTGGCATGTTGCAATTAGATATTAGCAATGACTGAGCCAATTAGCACACACAGCTTTACAAAGCACCTTCCAGTCATCTGACCCAGTGATCTGCACACAGTTCTCGCAAAGCAGATTTCTCAGCTTTACTTCTTGCTGAGCTAAGGAAGACTCTTTTTTGCTGACAATCATGGCCACAAAGTAGTACTTCTGACTAGCTGACTGGTCTGCTATAAAGCTTACACCGGAAGAACCCACTTCTGAAAATGTGCTAGTTTTACCTGGACGATAAAACACATGCCATGTGAAAACGCCACCAGTGCCTTATGATACTACATGTGTGTCAAAAACAAAGAATCAGGTTTCCCATGTTGAAACGACACACAGCTAAATATGCCCGACACTTGATCTTTTGACCAGGTTGTGCAAACATCAATAAAAACAGTAAGGATTTTCTGAGGAAAGTATTTCTATGACTGCACCCTGCATACTCCTGCAATCAACTTCAGTATAATCCAGTCATAGTGGGACATTCACTGTAAGCCACTGTGGAAAATGGTGCACTGGAAATGAAAGTAGTCTCTACACTCAAGATAGCGCTTCAATGTATCACCCCTTTGTAGTTCAAGGTCACAAGAGCACTACTAAGGGATTAAAAACCTATTCAGTGACTTTTTTTTAATTTATTTTTATTGTAAACAAATGGGATACATGTTGTTTCTGTTTGTACATGGAGTAACAGCATACCATTTGCATATTCATACATTTACATAGAGTAATGATGTTTGATTCATTCCGTTATTTTTTTCCTTCCCCCCACCCCTCCCACCTCTCTTTTCCCTCTATACAGTCCCTCCTTCCTCCATTCTTGCCCCCCTTCCACACCCCCATTATGTGTCATCATCCACTTATCAGTGAGATCATTCGTCTTTTGGATTTTTGAGATTGGCTTATCTATTCAGTGACTTTTTTAAAATAATTTATTTCATAGTACTTCACAACACAACAAGTAATTTTCAATTTAAAAATTCAGATTTAAAACAAATGCCTAGAAGTTTGGCATATATGTATCAAGGACTATACAAATCTGACCTAATTATTCTGTTTCCAAGAACTTGACTTCAATGGAAATACCAAGGCATACACAATGATTTGTTTATTCTATTATGGTTTATAGTAACAAGTAACTGGAAAGAAATCTAGGTTGGAAATTTAATGCCAATTAATAAAGAAAACTGCAGTACACTCAGGAGATGAGACACAACGAGCTATTAACAAGATTTTTAGTATATTATTCAGTATGGCAAAAACAGTCCTGATATGATAAGGCCTATTATATAGTTTGTTTAAAAGAAGGAAAAAGAACAAAGTAAAAAGGTCAGTTGGAACACAGATTAAGTACCCTGAGAAGAAAATACTCAAGATATAAGAGCAGTTCCCCAACTTTTTCTAATGTGTGTACTTCTCCCCAGTATGTAGGGGGATCCTACACCTGCCTGGTTAGGTCCCAATCATTGTAAATTTGAATAGTGTCCCAGTTTTACCAAACATGAAACTCCCTAAGCTGGCCCTGAGCATGCCTAGACTGACGCAAGAGGATTGAGTTCGAGGACAGTTTGGGCAACTTGGTGAAAAGTTTCAAAAACAAATAAGTAAAAATGAAAACTAGACAGTTAAGGTTAAGGGGCTGGTGTGTCACTCAGTGACAGAGCAAGTACTCAGCATAGATGAGGACCTGGAATCAATCTGCAGCAACAACAACAAAAAATAAATTAAATTTGGGGCTGCGGTTGTGGCTCAGTGGTAGAGCAGTTGCCTAGCATGTGAGGCACTAGGCTCAATTCTCAGCACCACATATAGATAAATGAATAAGATAAAGGTCTATCAACATCTAAAAAAAATTAAATTTTAAAAAATGGTTACCTCTCCCTGAGTAGTTGTTAGGTTCTAGTAAGTAAGGTTACTAAATGTTATTCCCTGAATCTGTAGGATGACGGTTCTTCTGACTACGAAATCCAAGACCTGAGCCCATCTTTCCCGTCATTCTCTGGACTTTGCAAAGTGGGAGGACAAAGTGCTGAACCCACACAGAATTCATGCCATTCTCTGCTGGTGCCTCTCCGGCGCCAGCTAGCTCTTCCTCCTCAGCCCAGCCCAGCCCAGCCAGCCCAGCTGCCACCACTGGATGTGTTCAGAGGACACAGCTCTGGCAGATCTCCCCCAGGCATCTGCCTGCCCACTGGGACTCAAGTTCTGTCACTTCTCACCTTCCCGGAGCTGTTCCCCAAGGTGGCTGCTGCTGTGCCAGAGCCACCCACAAGGTGAGGCTTGACCTGTCACGACCTCCAGTGCTTCCTCCTCCCTCTGAGGAACAAGCAAGTGACTTCCCCTTCTCAAGTCCCTCTCCATGGAGATGGGGAAGCCCAGGACAGAGATGCCTGGTCCCAGCAGTGATATGGTTAATTCAGTCTGGATTTTTTTCTACCTTCTTCCTTCCCAAGGCCATAAGGCCTTGAAAGGATAGACCTAAGAGAGATGGCGATGAGCACCGCATGTCAGCAAACCTGCCAACAAGCCCTCTCTGCCTTGGGCCCTGCTTGCCAGACTTGTCCCTCAATTATTGTCTGCATTTCTTTCATTCCCAGACCTTGTCACTCCCAGTAATCTGGCCTATGCAAAACAGGGGGTACAACCAGATACTTGGACAGGAAAGAACGTGTCACTCAACTCCACACACTGGCACACTGGGCTGCCGCTCTGACCCACACACAGGGAGCCATGAGAAGGCCGGGGAAATGAAGGCAAATGTTAAAGGCATCCCTTACAGGTAGCTCACAGCTGTTTTTTGGTGTTGGATTGTTTTTGGGTTTTGGTTCCAAGGATCAAGCCAACAGCCCTACACTCACTAAGCACATGCCCTACCACAGAGCTACACCCCCAGCCTGATTAATTTTTTTACTTTATAACATTGCAAATTTTCTATGATGAGCATGTATTACTTTGAAAATGCAGAAGAAACTGAAGTACAAACATGTTCAAAAGAAATGGATGATTAGAAACCATTAACTGACAAAAAAAATTACAGATATTACAGCCTCATAATCAGGGATACAGTGCTAAAATCACAGGTGACAAGAACGATATTGTCTCACTCATACTTAAGACCATAAGGGGGCAGAAGCCTAGAGAAGACTGCAGAGAAAAACTAAGTGGCTTTTTAAAATTATATTCTCCCTTTTAAACCTCAGTGTAAGAAGACATTTGGGAAAGAAGAGATTTCAACATTTAGGATCATAAAAAGAAACATTAAAGACAAAAACAACCGGCCCTTTTAAAAAGCAGGATAGAGGGGCTGGGGTTGTGGCTCAGTGGTAGAGCGCTTGCCTAGCCTCTGTGAGGCACTAGGTTTGATCCTCAGCACCACATATCAATAAATGAGTAAAATAAAGGTCCATCAACAACTAAAAAATTTTTTAAAAGAACAGGATAGACAATCTCTTTGAAAGAAAACATTTGAGCTCAGTTTAAAACATGATATGAGCCAGGTAGGGTAGCACACACCTATAATTCTAAAAGAGACTTGGGAGGATGAGGCAGGAGGATGGCAAGTTCAAGACCAGGCTCAGCAATTTAGGGTGCCCCTAAACAACTTAGTAAGGCCCTATTTCAAAATTTAAAAGAGAAAAAAAAGGAGACTAGGGATGTACCTCAGTGGTAAAGTACCCCTTAGTTCATTCCCTTGTACCAAAAATAAATAAAAGACAATGAGGCTGGGTACCGGGGCACATACTTGTAATCCCAGCAACTTGGGAGGTTGAGGCAGGAGGATCCCTAGTTCAAGGTCAGCTTCAGCAATTTTGTGAGGCCCTAAGCAACTTAGGGAGACCATCAAAAAAATAAAGGGCTGGGGATGCGGCTCAATGGTTAAGTGTCCATGGGCCCAATCCCTAGTACAAAAAAAAAACTTTTAATGAAAAATAAAAGACAAAGTGAACTCATTTTAAAAATAACAATTTTCCCCCAAAAGTAACTTCTGCTCTGGTTTCCCCCTTTATGTCGGTGTGACAGTAGTTCTCCAGTCTCCCAAACTGAAGGAAACACTGGCTCACCTCTGCTTCCTATTTCTCACCTTCCTCTCTGAACAAAGCAGCCTTCTGATTCTTCCTCCAGGAAGCACTCCCGAGATAATCCACCCAACTGGCAGAGCACGAGCCCACAGCTCCCCTTACCATCTCTGACCGCTCCCCGCTCTGCTACCAAACTCACGGGAAAGGAATGCCCATCATTCCTCCTGCTCAAAATGCATCCGTGGCATCCCCTACTGTAACAAGAGTGCCAGCTAGTTAAGCCTCCAGGGCTGCTGCTGTAGACAGGGGAAGAACACAGCACACACGCTGTGGTGGCCTGGGACTTGGATGAACTGGCCGACTCACCCATGTCCCCTGCTCCAGCAGGACTCCTCCAGCCTCCGTTTCATGCAGTCCTTCAGTAGAGGTTCTTGCAGCATCCACAGCCTGGGAACTTGCTAGAAGCACAGATCCTAGGGCCTACTGCACAGGATGGGGCCCTGCAGATGACTGGCACACTAAAGGTAAGACCAAATGTCCCCACTGAAACCTCTAAAATTCCCAAACTGACTCACTGTCCCCAGAACACAGTGTACCTTCCTCCTCCTCTCTCTATCATCCTTGGTGACCCGAGTTCACAGGACAGCTTCCTCCCTGCCATCTACTAAGGCCTGTCTGCCTTCAATGCACAGATCAAGTCTTCTTCCACTATGCAGTCTTACTGATCACTCCAGATGTTGTCATCTTTTGAACTCCATCTGAACTCATTCCCTGTATCACTCAACACTTCCTAAAATGACAATGGAGCAAAATGACAACACTGCAAACCTCGAGGGCAGAGATTACTACCAGACTTCATAAGGTGTGCCCTGCTGGGGCAAAAAGCAGCAGTATCCAAGAACCATGTGCTAAGAAAGATTCTGAGGCTGAACCCACCAATTAAAGGCCCTCGGAGCCTCTTGGGGAGGAAGAGGGAGAACCCACCTGCATACCTTCTACAGACTTCTCACTCCTACTCTAGAGTTTTAACTCAGGAAAAGGAGCACCAAAGACCCAGAGGCAAAACAAGTTTTGATCAGCATTTTAATGATCTGTGTAGTTGGCAGGTAGGTCTGTCTCCAACACGTCTCGGAGAGCAGCCCATGTAATGGAAGATCTCAGTACACTACAGACCAGGTTAAAGAGTTAGAGCGTATCAGAAACCCACTCCTGTCTTTTTTCCAGAATCCAAATGTACTATCCTAGGTGATGTAAAGACAAGAAGACTATTTCCTGACAAAAACAGTAACAGTTGTCACATGGTGGACTGATATCACCCACCCTTGTTTTCTCTCTTGTTCTCTCAAACTCACCTCCCAAGAAAAACAAAAATCTTGTCTGAGTCAGGCTCAATCCACACGTTTCAAATCCTTTTCTCCTCTTGGTGCCAACGTGAACAGACATTTTTAACAGGATCTTCCCCTTTTCAAACCTATGTAGTTTTTGTATATTTCCATCTAAGCTGTGAGCAACTCAAGGTCAGGAAGGCAGGTATGTTGTGACCCCCACATCATCTCATTTTAATTATGATTAAAAAGTAACCCCTCATTGGCTGCACCTGTGCCTGTAGTCCTTTTCTAGATCTAAAGATTCCAATTTCTCAAGACAGCTCCCCACCCAGAGGAAACAGACTTGTGTTTAGAAATTTAAGTTATTAGAAACACAAAATTCATGGTATAATAGGATGAGGTCTAACCTCAAGAATGTTCCTCAAAATAATCTGAAGCAAAGTACCCTCCCCCAACTCCTTCCAATTCATGTTACTATTTAGGGAAGCAGCCTGGCACTGCCAGAGGTGTATTACAGATGCTCCTGGGAACAGACACACATGAATCACCCTTGAAGCCCAATGATTCACACTTAGAGAGCTGCCTGTGTGACGAGGTTACCTCTCCAAGCCTTAGGTTCAACATGAGGCCAAGCTGGAAAAACATACCCTCACCAGGCAATTCCACCCAGCCGCACACACCCTGACCGGCAAAACAAGGAAATCAAATTTCCTAATGGTAAAAGGACACGCAGATATATAGCTGAAACTCAAATCTGGCATACCTGGATTAAAAGCTTAACATTAATATCATACTTAGTCCAAAAGAATCTGGTTTTGATAGCTAGCAGACAGCATCACAGTGCTTTGTGCTGCCCGGTCAAGCCCAGGCAGTTTCTCCAGACTGGTCCGTGAAGAACATAGCCAAACCTACAACTCCAGAGCCTCAGTGTGACTCCAGTCCAGTAGGGGAAAAAAAAGATACTCCCCCACCACAGAGAACCCACCCCAAATCTTTCACCACAGCGTCACCCTCCCCGAGGATCAGAAAGAACCTCATTACATGTCTTAGCTCACAACAGGTAAGGATAAGTTCATGATCCAATGCAATCCAAGTCCCCATGCCCTGAGCTCCCAATGGACCCACATCACGAGGGATGAGTGCTTCCTATCAAATCGGAACAGCAACAGCACAGCTCTAAGTCAGTGTGGATTAAACAAACACACAAGCAAGTGAGGCATGGAGATTCTCTTTCCAGAAAGTCCTACAATTCCTAGGCTGTCTGTGGGAGCACCACTGGGGATGTGTGGGGGGAAGAACAGGTCTCAGGCTGAACCAGAATACCCATTAAAGTTCCATTCACATCTCGTGTCTGGTTTGCATCTGCTGCAACCCAGCAGCAGGTCCACAGCAGGCAAATGCACCAGCAATAAGTCAGTTGTTGTGCAGAGATCATAAAAGATTAGAAGAAGCTATACTCAACATGATCAAAAGTCTCAGAAATTACTAAAACCTTCCACATCTAGAAAACCACAGAAGCCAATTTTGAGTGCAAATCTGGGTTTTGGACCCCATCGTGTCATGTTCAACTTACTTTTCTGTGTTATTCGAAAGGGATGCAGTGGTGATGTGGCTAAAATATGTGTGCTATATCTCAGGACAATATACATACTTAGGTAGCGCTATTGGTGTTAGATGCCACCATCGTCATTGGAGGGGGCCGCTGTCCAGGTGTGCTGCACTTTACAAACCATCATATCACATTCCTGTGTGGAAGGAATGAGAAGCACCATGCTTCAGAACAGGAAATAAAGGCTTAGTGTTTTGTTTATTTGTTGTAATATGGTGAATGACAGTCAGAATTCAAATCCTGGTTGGCACAGTGTCCGTGATGGTTCCATCTTCCCACTGAGCCGTACAGGTAAACCAAAAGGAGACATAAGGCTGGGGTACTGACAATTTCCCTTCTACCAGGCCATTACAATATGCCAATTCAAACACACGGGAACAAGGCTTAGTGGAGGCCTTTCTGCAGCTTTCAGGAAGAATGAAATGTTAATGACCCAAGAGGTCAGCCTCGAAGAGAACAGGTACTGCTGTCTCCCAACATCCTCTCCCCATGCCGAGGGGCATCTCCATCGTCCTGTTTCTTCAGGGCTGGAACCTGCAGGAGGGGCAGTGCAAGCTTTAGGGTCTCCAGGGGTGAGGCTGCTGAGGGCAGTTAGAGACCACAGAGGAGGAAAGTGGCAGAGGACCAGCATGGCAGAGTTGAGTCCCACAGGGGTGCTATAAATGACAAAATGCCCATCTGATCTGACTCTTCATGCAAGGAAGAAAACAAAACACACTCAAATGTCTGGATTAAAAGCATTATTTGAAGCTTGCACAATCTTCCTCAACAAGTTTTGTGACTCATGGGTGGTCGCCAACCCAGAAAATAAACAGAATCACAGGAGTTAAAGAGGCTGAGCCTTGAAGGTTAAAAATAAATGGGGCTGGGTTTGTGGCTCAGGGTAGAGCACTTGCCTAGCATGTGGGAGGTACTGGGTTCGATCCTCAGCACCACACAAAGATAAAAGGTATTGTGTTCATCTGTAACTAAAAATATTTTTTTAAAAATAAGAATGTGTGTGTCAGGCACGACGGTGCACACCTGTAATCACAGCAGCTCGGGAAGCTAAGGAAGAGAGTTCAAGGCCAGACTCAACTTAGCAAGGCCCTGACACCAAACATAAAAAGGGTTGGGGATGTGGCTCAGTGGTTAAGCACCCCTAGGTTCAATCCCGGGTACCAAAAAACAAATGTGTATGCAATAGAACAGAGAAAATTAGAAAGAAAACTTGGATCCCCAAATCACCCTAACACGACACTTGCCCTAAACACATAATTGAAACCCTACAAGGTTAACTACATGCCCGGATCCATCTTAATGCATTATATATAATAGCTCATCTCATTCTTACAACACAATTATCCCCATTTTAAGGTTTAAGAAACTGGGGCAGAAAGGCAGATAATTTGCCCACTATCAGAGCTGGAGCATCAGAACAAGGCATGAATCACCCAGTTGGATTCTCAAGCCTGTAAGCAAAACATTTCAGGCTATTCTCTGCAACTGATTGAGGATAAAGTGATGGAGAAAGGAAACAGTACCATATAGGGCTCTAGGAGCTCCAAAACGTGCCTCTGTTTTAGATCAATCCAGAGTGTCGAGTCACATTATGAAAATCCAAGGTGGGGAACAAATAATCTCCCTCTTCCCTTACCCCAGAGGGGTGCCCCACCATTCTACTTCAAGGCTTTTATGACTCAGCACAAGCTTTTTAATAGGTCGTTTTAAACTTTGTCCATGAAAAACAGATCACTGTTTTTCAATCCTTACTGGTAACATCACAGCAACCCTGGAAACCACACACTAGAAAACATTATGTCAGTAGTTACTTCGTAACTCAGAATGCAACACTGAAGCCCACAGAGCTCAGCTGATTGCTAATACAAACTTTAAAACATGATACTGCTTCCCAGGCTGTTCCTGGGCAGCCGGAATCCTAAAACACTAAGCCTTCCACTCTCCTCTTTACTACAGAGGGTAGCATTCCAAGGGATGTTTACATTAGCTCGCCTGAAAACTGTTCCCATGAAATAAATATAACTTCTCCCAAGTAATGCATGGGATAGAGAAAAATTCAAACTCGGGATGAACTAAGTGGAACTACTGTGAAGCTCTGTAGCGTGTGTAAAAGAAATGACAATGTGACATCTATGAACATTCACAAAAGCAAAGTTATACTAACTCACTATAAACATACTTTTGGAAGGAAATTTTTCTGGTGCTAAGGATGGAACCCAGGGCCTCACATCTGCAAAGCACACTCTCTACAACTGAGATATCTCTAGCTGTTACTTTAAATATTTTCAAAAGAACCGTATCTTGACAACTCTTTTTTCTTAGTGCATTACAGTTATACACAATATTGGGGCTTATCTTGACATGCATGATGTATCATTTGCTCCATTTTAATCCCCAATACTTCTTTCCCTCCCTCGTCCCTCCCCATTCTCTTTCCTCTGCTCTACAGGTCTTCCATTTATTTATTTTTAATTGGTGCTTTACAGATATGAAAGGTGAAAATCACTGGTACGTTCATATATGTACACAGCATCATTTGGTCAATTCTACTCTGCAGTTCCCCTTCTCTCGTCCTTCCTTCCACTTCTTTCCCTTTCCTCTGTTCCACAGATCTCTCCTCCTTTTCCTCTTGTTTTGCTCTAGCTTTTACATGAGATAAAATATATGACCCTTCACTGAGTCTGACAGTGTGTTTTAGCAGCTTCTTAGTATAAAGAAACCGGTCCCTTTCTTGCTAGCAGAAAACTAAAGCAAACTGCAAAAGGCATTTACCCTGATATTTTGTACATTAAGTATTTTTGTTTCATTTTGACCACTTAACTCCGGAATGCAGGAATTCTATCAAAATCTTTCCTGGTAAATTCTGCAGAGTTCCCCTTAGCTGCCTACATGTATTGCTTTTGGAATCCTAATCAGTTCCGTCCACCCAATGACTCAAACTGAAATATTGAGAGATATGAACAGCTGCACTCAGCTACCACACCAAGAATAGCCTGCAGGAAACCAAGCTCCAGTTGGAAAAACTACATTTAGAAAGCATGCTCAACTCCAGAGAATGCTATGGGATGCTGCTCTTCGTTAATAATGAAAATGGCTGCAAAAGCTTTATAATAATATTTATAAAATACACATCTTCCCCTACCAGTGAGCAAGTTAAATGGTATTGTGACCATTTATACCCTAGGAGTTTAAACTCGTTTTATTTGAATTCACTGGCTGATAAACGATTGCAAATGCCATGTCAAACATTCGAGACACACATACTCTGGGACAAACTACAGCTCCCTCACAGGCCACGTGGTACAAGTCTGAGCTAAAACAGCACATCAATAAAGTCTCTGCTCATTTTTCTTTCACACTGCTTTCTCACTTATTCTACCATGCTGTGTGCACAGAAGCATAGTTTAAAAATCACACACACACAAACTGGGGCTATAGCTCAGTTGTACAACATGAGCTTAGCACAAGGCCCTGGGTTCAATCCCCAGTACCACCAAAAAGAAAAACTGCTTCATAAGAGAAAAGCAGAAATCTAAGAACACAAATCAAAAGGATTGGGGATATATATCAGTGGCAAAGCACTTACCTACCATGTACAATCATGGGTTCAATCCCTCGTACTACAAAAGGACAAAAGAAACAAACCACAGAACTTGCAAAGTGTCCACTAGCAGATCACAGTAGAAACACCCAAAGAACCCAAGGAGAGAAGGAGCCAAGGTCCACTGCTGTTCCCTGGAGAAATCTCAGAAATTCCTGCCAACTGGAAGGAAAGAAGAACCCAGCTTAGTCTCAAAGTAGAGGTGGTATGTCCTGGTGGGCTGAAAGCAGAAGCAGAAAGAACTTTCCAAGACCTCCTTGGATTACCCTTCAAGCAATATTAATTACTCATTGGGGCACATGAATGCAGGTGAAGAGGAAAATCACAAAGAGGCACCTGCATCATCAAAGCACAAATTCGTCTGCTGTTTATACTTGAATGGAATATAAAGAAATCAAGATTCTACCCAGGTCTAGCAAGGAAGAGAACAGTAAGTGTGCCCCGAGCTTACCTGCCAGGCCTTTATATGTATTTCATTTACTCCACCAGGATACTTGAGCATGCATTATTTTCACCGCTATCACGGAGAGTCGAGTTGTGGGCCTCAAATTCATGAATTCCTAATTCCCAAATATGACTGTATGTGGACACCAGGTATTTAAATTGGTAATGAAAGTTAAATGATTCTTTAGGGTGGGTCCTAATCCCATAGAACTGGCGCCTTTAAAAGGAGGGAAGATGAGTACCCAGATACAAACACAGAGATTGGACCCTGTCTAAATCCTTTTGTGCTGCTGTCCAAGTACCTGAGAGTGTGCAATTGATAAAGAACAGGCCTTTATTTTTGATATTCTGGAGTCAAGAAAGCTCAAGTCAAGCAACCTACATGGTGGTAAGAGAGAGAGGAACCAAATTCATCCTTTCATTAGGAACTGACTCCTCTATTAATCCCATTCATGAGAGCTCTGTCGCGAACCAGTCACCTCTTAAAGCTTTCCCTCAATGATCTTGTATTCCAGATTACACTTCTGATATATGAATTTGGGGGAACATATTCAAACCGCAACATTCTTAGAATTTGGATCAAGAATGTCCCCCAAGTGTCCATGTGTTAATGGTTTGGTGCTATTGGAAAGTGGTAGAACCTTGAACAGGCAGGGTCTAGTGTTAAGTTTTTGGATGACTGGGGACACGTCCTTGAAGGAATTACAGGACACCAGTCTCTTCTTAACCCTCTTTGCTTCCTGGTTTCCATGAAGTGAGCAGTCTCCTCCACCACATATCATGATGCGCTGTGCCACCTCAGGTTCAAAGCAATGAGGCCCATCATAGACAAACGTTCAAAATTGAGTCAAAATAAACCTTTCCTTTTCATAAATTGATTATCTCAGGTATTACAAGACAGTAATGGAAACCTGACATGGAGACCAAGGAGGACCACCATCTATAATCAAAGGAGATGCTTCAAAAGAAACTAACCCTGCTGACGACTTGATTTTCAGCCTTCAAAATTGTGGAAAAATGCTGTGTAAACCACCCAGTCTACAGTACTTTGCTATGGCTATCCCAGTAGACTAATTTGACTACTCTACAGACAAAGACATTTGAAGCTCAAAGAAACCAAGTAACCTGATCAAGGTCAGAGCTACTATTGTGGCAGCGTTAAAATTTGAATGCAGATGAAAATACAAACTACAATTTCCAAATTAAGCATTCAGTTTTACACAAAGTATATGCTCAATAAATGCTGGCTAGGGGCTGGGGAGATAGCTCAGTCGGTAAAGTGCTTGCCTTACATGCACAAGGTCCTGGGTTTGATCCCCAGCACCACAAAATAAATAAATAAATAAATAAATAAATAAATAAATAAATAAATAAATACATACTGGCTACATTTTTAAAATTACACCACAAAACTGTTATATGCAGGATACAGAGATAAAGCCATAAAACAATGTAATAAGGGCTTTAATTCCTAAGTGCTGTGATAAACCAATACTACTGTACCAGCGACTACAGGTTGGAAGTATGCTCAGAACAGAAGTGGATTCCCCCGTTGTGTCATTCGTGCTACAGACCAAGCAACATGTGGCCTTAGGCCATTGTGGCAAGGATGGAGAGGAGTGGCTGGCTTGTGAACACATGCCACTCCTCTGTATGATCAAAGAGGCAGCTCCAAAGGGGACACAGTGGCATATGCAGGTGGTCCCAGCTACTCAGAAGGCTGAGGCAGGGAGATCAAGACCGCCTCAAAAAGAGTAAAAAGCTGACAACTCCAGAATACATTTTTTCCTCTGCTTTCTTGGGTCCTTATATTGTTAGCTGGAACATGCATGAAAATGATTTATCAGTACTCCATATCCATCATTCTTGGCTCAAAATTATACTCCTTACTCCAAGGTTAGAGACAGGCAGCAGTCACTTGAAGCTCTCTTCTCCCCAACAAGTTTCTTATTTCCAGTCACTGGATTAGAAGTGTGCACAGGAGGGAAAATGGGTTCTGGGATAGCTGCCTACCCTTTTACCTGAAATGATCAGGATATGAGACATTTTAACTAAAAGGAATCATCACAAATAGGTGTCCAGTTTGTTTTTTTTTTTTTTAATAATTTAGTTGTCAATGGACCTTTAATGTTTTTATTAGTTGCTGATGGGCCTTTATTTTCTTATTCATATGTGGTGCTGAGAATCAAACCCAGGGCCTCACACATGCCAGGCAAGTGCTCTACCATGGAGCCACAACCCCCACCACAGATGTCCAATTTTCAAACAATTAGAAGACAATAAATATATAGCATGAAAGCTATGCTCAATATAATTTTGACTTTGATGATTCAAGAGGATTTTGTGGATCCTTAGGGTAATAATTAGAAGTATGAATCATTGCTGCAGAAAGAACCGGTTAATACGGAAAATCTGGAGAAATGATGGCAGCTAATGTGGAATTACTGGGAAAAGAAACCCTGTGACATATTTGGAAGGCAGTCCTTGTTATGTACATTATTTTTAATATTTCTATATGATTAAAACCACACAGAACAAGGAAATTAAAGAACCTTAAGTTTGCAGTTAGGAACTGTGGTAGATATTTTCATTTTTCTTCTTCCTCATCAAGAACATTTACTGAGTAATTTCTTTTTCCCCAGAGTGGTTACCAGAACCACTAAATAATGGTGAGCAAAAGCTTCACCCCAGAAACACACTGGTGCTACCTTAAAATATTGTCTAGTTCCTGAGAGCAAATGATATCACACTGCAGAGCTTATTTGTTAGTACTTAAACAAAAACATACAATAGGAAAGTTGTCAAACTCAGTTTCTACAATTTGTCAATACCTTAAAAATGGCCATTTAAAAAAGAGAAAACAGCAAAAGAGATCCCAAGAATTTTATTGTGCTGTATGTTGAAGACTATTGTTTCTAAGAATATTAGGTAAAATTCATTAAATTCCAACCTTTAATTACTATTTTTAAGTTAAGGAGACTACTCTGATAGGAACAAGGGATTTGGCAAATAAATTACTAATATATCAAGTTAATGTGAAGAGTGAATTCTTTAGGATTATTTGACAGTAGGCTTACAGTATTTCCAGATACTCGAGCCACTCACAGGTTCCCAATCAGGAAACATCAAAAAAGATGCCACCAATAGTACAACCACGCTGAGAAAGTCCCTTCCACCAAAAATACAAGCTTCAAGGTCGAGAGCCACGTATTCTTTCCTGAATATCAGCTATGACAAGGGCCAGCCAAATACAGGTGTTTATTCAATGTTTGATATATGATGTAAATCAAATGTTTGTCATTCAAACAGTCAATAAATATCTCTCATGCCTTAAGACCTATACCATTTGGTGTGGGGGAGGAGGGAATATTCCCTAGTGTTTTCATAAGTAATGTTCCACAATTTCATAATCTTGTATCTTTGCTCCCTTCCTACATAGCACTGTTCTGCATTAGACCGTTTTTCATTACTGTAGTGAAACACCTGAGACACATTACTTTATATATATTTTTTTAAAAAGGAAACTTATTCAGTTCAAGGTTTTGAAGGCTGCGAGTCCAAGATCAGGCAACCCCACTGGTTCAATCTCTGGTAAAAGTCTAACAGCAAACAGCATCATAGCACAAACACATGCAAAGAGATCATATGGCCAAGGGCAGGGGTTCCCAGTCCCTTCCAAGGGTAGCATCTCAATGACCTAAGCACTTCCCACAGACTACCTATTAAAAGTCAATCACCTCCACACCACTATACTGAGAACAGAAACTCCAAACACATGACCTTAGGTGACAAGTCATAGCATGCTGTAGATTATCACTCCTAGTAAGACCATTCCCTTGATCATTTTAATATGTTATCTCCTGGTCCTCCATCCCCATCAGGATTATTTTCAAACAGGTACTTTTATGAGAGAAAGAACTCCAATTGGACAAAAGTCACAGGTTAGGAGAAAGTTCCAAAGTGTCTTTTATTTTCAACATGATTCTTGATAATCTCTTGCTATATTCAACTTCTTTTATAGAAGCAAATACAGCTATTTTTTAAAGTTATTTTATAAGTAGATTTTAGTCCTAAAGGTGTTTTTCAAAAGCATGACACTAGATTTGCAAGGGGACTAAGTTCTGACCCAGAGTAACTACATAATGTTTTCCATGTGGATTTAAAAAGAAAAAAGGTCAATTCTGTAGTCACACATACCAAGGCTTCACTTATATTTTACCCAACCAACTTTGGGAAATATTAACAACTTCTTATAAGCAATCTTTGTCCTTTGAGAAGTAAAAGAATGTTTTAGGAAAGAGGTCCTAGTTAAATAAACTTAGCAATCGGTAGGTTTACACAAAGCTGAACAGATTATTCTACTGCTGGACTTGCTTTAATGTGGTCACTGCATAGAGTCTAAGACAGAACAGAGAATGTTGTGAGTTACAGGACTAACCTCCAACATGTTTTCACAGAATTTCTTCTTATTAACACTAGCATTCCCCAGAAATCACAGATAATCACAGGATCAAATCCTATCTCATATTTTACTTCAAAGGATCTTACATTATGGACACACCCACCACACACACACTGTCAGGAATGAAAAATGGGTGTGGCACATTGAGATACACCCCCTTTGCCATTCTAAAGTCTACTTCAGAGTATAAAGTCTACTTCATGATACTATGATACGGAAACAGCTACAGATTATGCAAACATCATTCAAAAACATTTACTACATAAATATTATATTACTGCCTACGTCATGATGAATTATAGTTATTGAAAGAACCAAAAATGTCAGACTCTGGTTATTTCTCCACTCACCTAAAATGCAACATGATATCAGTCTGCAGTTCATTCTAAAGATGTGGGAGTACGAACACCCACAGGAGTTATTGACTTAGTATCCGAAAACCCTCAAATTCTAAGATGACACGTATCTTACAGAAAAGCAGCTCCTACTTTTATTACATACTCAAAGATCCCGTGGCCCAAAACATTTTAAAACACTCCCAAGGTACAAGTGTGCACCAAAAAATAACCAATAGTTCCTCAGCATATAATAAAGTCATCTCGTAAATGTTTGCTAAAATTATTTTCCAAGTTTAGTGGGTTTAGCTCAAAAGTCACTATTACCAAGCCAGGAAGGAACAGGCTTTGACCCGTTAGTCCTACCTATCAGGAAGCTAGAGCAGGAGGATAGCTTGAGCCTAGCAGTTCAGGGCCTGCCTGGGTAACACACAGGACTGTCTCTTCAAAAACAAGTCACTGGGACTGCATGGGAGCTGATGTGGAATAGCCAGTACTTCTCAAGGCACCTCCCCCAGACTAATCCCTCTGTGAAGTGTCAGATGTGGCTGTCCTTTGGGCCATTTCCTGATCTAACATTCCACAGGCAAGCTCAGAGCAGGGTGTCCAGCCACACATCTTTCCAAATCTAACATAAAACCTAAACCCCTGGAAGTGTCTCTGAAGGCTACTTTCCCAACCTCACCTCACATGACTTCCCCACAAAACTGTATCAATGCCCCGAATAAACTTGTATGGTTCTTTCTTATTCAACTTTCTGATGAATCTTACCATTAGAAACTCATTCATATCTCACTCTGCATGAAATCTGCCTCACCCAGCCAGTTCCCACAGATCTTACCACCCAATATTCTTCACTGAAAACAGTGTTTCTCAAAGGTAGTCCAAGACACAGCAGCAGACCCAAAGAGAATTTGAAGAGAGAAGGAAAAGGCATATTTAGTGAGCATCTAAGGGATTTTGATTCCCAGTGAAGTTCAAGAACCACCACCTATGTAAGGCTTGATTCATGACCCACACCAATTACTCTCAAGCCTAGCTACACATGTGAATCACTGGAAGAGTTCTCAAAAGTACCAATGCCCAGTCTTCATCCCAAAGCAAGAACAAAATTGGCTGCTTCTCTTTAAGGCATCGGTAATTTAAGCTTCCAAAGCGGTTCTAATGAAGTTTCAAGAACCACCATATTTTGAAATAAATTGTATACATACTTATTATGGGTCTTCCATTGTCATACCACTAGTTAACTCATTCTTTTCTTTCCATGTATTTATCTGCCATCAAAGTTAATTCTGGGGGCTGGGGATATAGCTCAGTAGGTAGAGCGCTTGCCTAGCATGCACAAGGTCCTGGGTTCAATTCCCAGCACCACCAGGGGGGGAAAAAAAAAAAAGTTCATTCTGTCTTCATTGTAAAAACTGTTATCCATCATAACTTCTGGTAAACGGGATAAAAATCAGTGAGTAGATGCCTGTTCTTTGGTAACAATCCACCACCCCACTACCTACTCAAATACATTTTTTTCCTTATCTTAGCTCATTTCCCCTGTCCTACACCCCTACCAGGCTACCATTCTGTATATTTCAACTAGTCTGCATAAGATCTACCAATGCTGAAGAGTGTAACAAGCTAGAACATATTAGTATGAATACGTAACAAACGTAACCATTATGTACAACTATAATACAGTAAAAAATGGATTAAAAAAAGAACATTAATTGGTGGCATATTTAGATTTCAAAAGGAATGAATTTCTAGTGATGAAGAGTCTGTTTCTGATCTGGGTATGAGCATGGGAAACAGTCAAAGGAATGAACAAGAAAACATGGTTCCTGCAGCTCTGTGGCTAAGAGGCCCAAGCAAGAGGATACTGCAGTAATTCAACTCATTTAACTTTTCCTGTTCTAGTAAAGCCTTCTTTTAGAAACCACCTTTAGACTTGGTTAGGGCTAATCAGCACAACTCTTTTAGGGGGAGAAGGGAGAATACCAGAGACTGAACCCAGGCGTGTTTAACCACTGAGCCACACCTCCAGCCCCCCTAAGTTTTTGAACCAGGGTCAGATTAGAGGTATGAGCCTAGTCTAACTCTCAAGAGTCCAACACTATGAAAAGTAAAGTGGCCTACGAATTCTGAATGGACACATTTCCCAATTCACACAGTTGTTTCAGGATTCCAGACAATCACACTTAATGAGGATAAACTTAAAAGATCAGACCCAATTGCCAATTCCCCAAAAGCATTTCCTCCACTCATGAAAGACTGCTGCTGCTTCTACAGAGAAGAGGGAAGAATAAATCCAAAAATCAAGCTTTAAATCAGAGAGGAACCCACTGAAAACAATATGTGATCTGAAGTGAATGCTGTCCTCACACCGCCCCCCCAAAAGTACCAAAGAGGCCACAAATACCAATTGCCCCAAGATGAACACTTGTGGTCAGTGAAGAAATCACTATTAAAAGGGGAAACCCCTAGAAAACAGCCATTTTAAACAAACTGAACTCCAAGATCTGAGCAACAGATTAACCCTAACTTACAAAACAAACAGCCTCTCAGAAATGTTACCGATGCTCTCCTAGCCCTCACTGGAGGGTTCCCTTCACACCCAGCCTTTTTGTTCCAATACACATGGCTTCCAGGGCCTGGCAGGCCAGCAGCCAGGCTCTCCCATCCCCCAGCCACCAAAAGCCCCAGCTGCCACCCACAGGACAGCAGGCCTCCCCCACCACTTCCAGACCAATAGAGCGCTTCCACTGTGACAGAGAAACCAGCTACAATTAAGAAAATCTTTCCTTTCCCTCATTCTGTCCTGCCACCTAATTCCTAATTAATTGGCCCTTAGATAATCAAATCAGCAAGTCAATTTTTTTTAAGCTATTGATCATGAAAGAAACAGGGAACTTCCAAGGGAGACTTTGGAGGAAATAAGGATTTGAAAGGAATCCAGTCTGAAAGGAAAAATAAGACACATGAATTAGGCACAATATACAAAGCAAGAGTGGGAAATAGGCAGGATCAAAATAAGCCCAGTCTAAAATCCACAAAGAATCTCAGGTTATCCCTAACAGTGATCCCCCACGAAGGCCAAGCATAGACCTGGGAAAGAAATAAACCCTTTATATTGTAAGGCTGTCCCAAGCCTTGGAAGAAATAGAACTGCTCCTTCCCCACTGTGCTGCCGCTCCTGGGTTTGCTGCTCCGTCCAGAAGTAGAACAGAGGGCCATGGACTCTTGTGAGCTGGATTCAACTCCTGACCCACGAAGCAGAAACCTTACCAACTGGGGCAAGTTATCAAGCTCTCTAAGATCTTGACATCATCATTCCAAAATTCTCTATACTAACTGGACTATGTAATCTGACATACCTCCTCCAGTAACTGGAAAAAAAAAAAAAAAAAATCAAATGAGCTAAGCCCTTTGTAAATGATTAGCCTCTACGAATGCCAGGAGCAATATCGCTTATTATGCTCCCAAACTGGAAGGGTGGCAGCTCAAACACAGGGAAGCAGCAAGGTACAGATTCAAGATCATGGAATTCAAAGTCAGTTGGACCTGGGCCATCCAACAGAGCAGCCACTAACAGTGGCTACAGCGCACCTGAAATGTGGCTGGTCTGAATGGAGACATATCATAAGCACAAAATACACAGTGGAAGCTGGGCAAGGTGGTGCACGTCTGTAACCCCAGCAGCTCAGGAGGCTGAGGCAGAAGGATTGCAAGCTTGAGGCCAGCATCAGTAATTCAGCAAGACCCAGTCTCCACAAATATTTTAACTTTTTTTTTTTAAGTCATATATGGACACAATACCTTTATTTTATGTGGTGCTGAGGATCAAACCCAGTGCCTCACATGTGCAAGGCAAGCACTCTACCACTGGGGGGGCGTGTGGGGGACCCAAAAATTCCATTTGAAAAAAGTTAATGCAAAATATCCAATTTTTACATTGATTATATGATGTTGAAAAAGTAGTATTTTTAAATATACTGGAGTAAGGAAAATATGAGTGAAGTTCACCTTCCTTCTAGATTTTGTTTTTGTACTGGGGACTGAACTCATGGGTATTTTATCATTAAGCTACATTCCCAGCCCTTTTTATTTTGAGACAGGGCCTCACTAAGCTGCTGAGGTTGGCCCTGAACTTGCAATCCTCCCATCTCAGCCTTCTGAGCCACTGGGATTACAGGCATGAATGATTGCGCCCAACTCATTTAAGTTTTTAATTAGATTGCTAGGTATTTTTAAATTATATACATGGCTTATCTCGTATTTATAATGGACAACAGTGAGCTACACTGATTCTTGAATGTACTCTGTCAGTTACCTACTTTGGTCAAGTTATTTCAGCCTCAGTTTCTAGGTAAGTAAAATGAAGATAATCTCTTAAATGAAATAATGTAAAGTTCTTTGCATAACACCAGCAGCTGAAAGCTTAATGAATTGATCATTCATTCATTCATTCAGCAAATACCTTCATGCCTATCATGTGCCAGACACAAATCCCTGCCTCCATAAAGCTTACATTCTTAGGAAAAAGACATTAAATTGATGCATAAAAATATACCATATCGGGCTGGGGATATAGAGTGCCAGCCTTGCAAGCACAAGGCCCTGAGTTCAATCCCCAGCACAAAAAAAAAAAAAAAAAAAAAAAAAAAAAAATACCATCTTAGCTGGTTAATGCTGAGGTGTCTAATAAGAAGGCAAGAGAGAACAGAAAAAGGTGCAAATTTAAGCAATGTGGTCAGAAAGGCCTCCTTGAGCAAAGTTGTAAAGCATGGATCTGCTGTTACACATTATCAGCATCAAAAAAAATATTAGCCAAAGGGGTGCAGAGTTTCTCTTTCAGGCAATGAAAATGTGCTCATGTTCACTGTAGTGATGGCTGGATATATCTGTGGATGTACAAAATGCCAAACTAACTTCGATCGGGTGAACAGTGAGTTACATTTCAAAGCTGTCCAAAAAAAAAAAAAAAAAAAAAAAAAAAAGACTAAAGGTTTATTTACACATAATTGAACCAGATTCTTTCTTTCTATGGAGGCAGAAAATGGTTCCTTTTCATAGACATTCAGAGAATCAACAGGGCACACAAAGTAAACTACTGCACACATATTAAGCACATAACTGTCCTATGCCTGCATCTCAATCAGACCAGTCCTCATCTCCCCAGTCCTCAGATGTGGTCCTGGGAAACCTGTTCAGTATCACAGATCACAGCTGACTGGACAGGAATAGGCCACAGATCCAAGGGCAGCCAATAGACAGGCTGGCCAAGGACCAGCATGAGCCAGGCCTGACAACCTTTTCCCAATTGCACAATGGCAATTGTCTAATCCAACCAGGTTCTCTTAGAAATTTCACTGAAGAGCAACAAGACACTTGGACACATAGTAGCAGAAGGTGAAGTCAAGGTAACCTTCAGAGAGCCCCATGAGAACACCAAAGCTTAGAGGAAGCAGAAGCGGTGAAAAATCAGAAGGTACCGGTGCTATGGCAGATGGAAAGCAGGTAAAGATGAAGGACACGGAACAGGAGAGATTTTTAAGGACCAGCTGGGTCACAAGGCTTTCTGCTCAAAACTCAATAGTCCTGTGTTCCCCAGTGACTTTATGGCTTTGACCTCCAATTTTCTCATCTGCCGCCCAAAAAATATTAACATATTTGATTCAGATTTTTCAGCAAATCTGAAGAAGCCACTGCATCCTACTAACCTGACACCTGATATCATTCATTTCTTCCTCCATCTCTCTCTATAACGACACTACCAAGCCCAACCAAGGCCCTCTCTTCAAGGTGAGTCTTCATTACCTGAAGTAGTCATGGAAGTCACTCAAACTAAGAAAACATATCCCTTAGCTACACAGAATCTTTATGTGTTCTACATTCCCACTAGACTATAAATTCCAATTCTTGGCATAGCTCCAAGGCCCAAGACCAAGAGCAACAAATCCGTCACCCACAGGGCTCAATGAAAACCTGTCTATGAACTGATGTTACATGAAGAAACACTAAGATGCCCACCTAGAATTTTTAACCATTTTTTGAAGTTCCAGAAATTAGTTCATTCCACAGCCATTCCAATTTCCCCCCGCCCCAATCCCCGCTTGCTTTCCTCTACAACAAAAGGCCAGACCACAAATGTCTCTTCCCCAGACTCACTTGTGGCTAAGGGGAAGTCAAGTAAAAAACCACGGACCATGAGAGATGGATTCCTGGGAGAGCCTCTAAGACAGACATTTCCTCCTTTCTTTCCCCAACCCCTAAAAATGCAGGTGTAATGATTAGGCCACCTTACAAACATGAGAAAAAAGCCAACAAATGTTTGGAATCCTCAACCTTAACTAGCCACCAACCACCTATTACTGACTTTTGAGAAAAAGTACTACTGGGTCCAAGCCTGGCAACTGGCTCTTCTGCTACAATGCAGCCAGTTACTGATGCCCTGCTTCAACACACAAGTTGGATACATAATGCAATACCAACCAGAGACAAAACACCTAGCAAACAGGCTGGCTCTGCATCCACACCCTTGCACCTCCGCCTTCTGTAGAGATTGGGTCAGGTTCTAAATCAGAACTAGAAAGTATCATCTATATAAGAACAAGAGGGCAGCATCTATTTACTGTTTAGAAAAGCAAAAGTAAAGCAAGTCTCAAATACTTTCAGTCAATTGCCAAAAAAAGGGCCAATGATGTCAGTGTTTTCAAAAAGAGCCCTCTTTCTTCTTGATAACACGGTACTGATATTTCTTTGGCCAGGGTCCCTTCCTGTTTACAAACAGTGAGACAGAATGAAATGCCTTGCGATTTGAGGAGACGTTAAATGGGAAGCAATGCCACAAATGTCCAGACCAAGCTTATCGCAGATCTGGTTATGTAAGAAAAAGTAAAAATAAACTTAATAAGTAAAAATTTTAATAAGAACAAAATGACATGTCTTGAGAACAAAATGTTATTTTGTTCTTAAAATAACAAGTACTTCCAATGTTACAGCTTTGGTTATGCCTAACTAATAAGTTTGCTTTTATTTTATCATTGGGAATTTTTTAAAGCTGTCATTTTGACAGGATTTTCTTATTTCTTCAGGGACTTTGTTCCATTATAAATCTAACAAAAGAATGTACAACTTAACTGTTGCAAAATCATTACTTTTCTTTTGTCACTTTCGTGAAACAAACAGAACACAAATACCTACCCTTACTCACATTTAACAATGAAAACGCACCCACAATATCTACATGGTGACAGACTAAAGAAAAATGTATACATATTTCAGCATGTTAAATGTAAATCACTGAGAAAGGACAACAGAAATTCAACCAAAAGAGAAAAGCATTGCCAAGCCCCACAGAGGTTTCCTTTCCATTCCAGAGTGGGCCATGAGAAGTATCTGAACACTATCCCAACTGACCTGGTGCCTCCCAAGTCTATCTTCAAGTCCTGAAGATTCATCAACTCAACTGAGGCCAAAATAACCATCTGATCTGGCTCTGGTCCCTTTTAATCACCCACACTTTATGGCTTTGATAGTTTTCATCAGATATAAAGTTCTTACCAGAAATTTGCAAGAGGAGCTGGACAGTAAGTTATTTAACTCCTAGAGACACGACAGGAATTAAAGGCCCTGGATTCTCATTCCCTATCCAATTCTTTACTGGACCTAACCTCTCCAGAATTTAAGGATTTATAACATTTCAGGAGCCAAATTCTTACTCAGCAAATATTTATCAAAAACCCATAAGCCAAGGGAGTGAATCTTCAATGTATTTGTGACTTGCTATTATGAGGAATGTTAGGTTGAGTGTGCATTGCATGAATAAAATCCACTTGTTGGAACCAAAAAAAAAAAAAACCCATAAGCCAGGCGCTATGCTAGACCTGACTGGGAGACAAAAACACACACTGACCTCAAGGGGCCAAGTTCACTGGGATCTGAAAGGTGAACAAGGTGAGGAAAGTCAAGGTCTTTAGGAAAGTTGGGTCTTTCTTAGAACTTGTGGTAGATGAATGAAATCCCCAAATTATGAAATAATGCACTTGGTCTTTACTTTAACTTCAAATTAGGCATCAAGAGGAAAGATTCTCCTGTCAACTATTAAGTAGTTGTCAATATTTTCTCACACCAATGTAAATTTTCAATGTACATGAATGTTAGTATTATGAAAATAGTTTCAAAAGAAAAAAAATCATCCTTTAAGGTATTTCCTCATTTATCTATTCATTAGTATTGCAAACATCAGGAAAACTGACTTCAATGTAAACTTAACACTATACATGAGTTTCATGAACCAATAGAAGGAACATGGCAGATGTTTAGGTGGCCAATGGTGGCACATTTTTCTCACATGAAGAGAAATAAGGTTAGTTCTGGAGTGGAAGCCAGGTGACCAGGGTTTTAATTCCAGTTTTCCATGTGAAAATTGAGATTTACTGAAATCAGGATTAGGCAAACTACAAAATACTTTTAAAGTGACTACAACATATTCATTATATTGTCTATGAATTCATATGACTCTGAACAAAATTCTGAACCAAGATAATAGGTTCCTCATAGGTGAGCTAGGAGAAAACATATTTTGGGATATATACATTCAGAATATCATTACCTAAGAGAATATAAATACATTAAACAGAAAAAGAGTAGCTGTTATTTTCAAAGAAAGAAACAGTTTGGGGATAGGAGGTAAGCAGCAAATTTAATCGAAGGTCCAAACCAACATTTATAGTAATGCAGACATTCTGCAAAATAAAGAAAAGCATTTTCCTTTTCCTTTAAGAAAAATCTTGTAAGCCTTTGCTCATCAGTGACAAACCTTGTAGGCACATAATACAGGCAACCAGTACAGATGCAACCTGCGTGTACCCCTTAGATATTAATAACTTTGCTTTTAAAGCTGGATTTGCTTAAAAAGCAAACAAGCGCAGCCTATTTTGTGTGCTGCAAATCACTAACTCAGATGATCTGAAAATGACTTCCTTTCCTGTGACTCTTAATAGCTTAAAGGAAATTTATCACTTCGTGGAAATTTTTTAAATTCTCTATAATCTTTGTAGACATTATAACCCCATGGCTTCACAAAGGTAATAACCCAAATTACGTTTGTGAAACACTGTAGGAGCCTGGTATGGTGGTACGTGCCTGTTAATCCAGCTATTTGGGACACTGAGGCAGGAGGATCCAAGTTCAAGGCCAGCCTCGGCAACTTAGCAAAACCCTCAGCAACTTACTGGGGATGTAGCTCAGTGGAAGTGGACAACCCATAGGTTCGATCCCCAGGAGCTCACAAAAAAAAAAAAAAAAAAAAAAAAAAGACAGTATCAATTGCAATAATTCAAGTTATCCTAGAAAACTAAGAACTTCAGAGTACGTACACAACACAACTGGCAGGGGCCTCAGCCTTAGAGGTGAGCACCCTTGGGAAAGTGACAACCTCTCTAAAACCAGGTTCCCAAGTTGCAAAATGGTATTTATAAGAATAACTCACATAGAATTGATGTGAGAATAAATACTGTTATCACATGAAATACTTAACAGTAACTGAAACACGGTAAGAGTTGGGAGTGGGGGACTATTTACTACAACAACTATCACCATTATCATCAATTCCAATAACTTGGAAATTATTTTTAGTACAACTCAGAATCTCACATAATATTTAGTACAGTTAAACCTTTAGGTACAAACTAATTGAAACCTAACATTTCTAATAGAATAATATTTCACTTTTTAAACTGGGGATATCTAAAAGATACCTTCATTTAAACAATTCCAACATATAGAAATGGATATACATGCCCACACACAAAAAAAGGTGAATCACTGATTCCTTTAAAGGAAATAGTTATCTTCCTTTTACATAAATACAATTTAGTTACATCTATGTACACCCACAAAGAAGAATATGTAATAATGCCATTCAATTTTACCTCTTCTTCCTAATAGAAGCTGAATTTCAGAATACATTCATTAAACTGACACCACAATCCAGAAGACAAGAGATTCAACCCTTCTGTTTTAAGGTGGCCTCCAAAACCTCCCAAAGGTCAACTGCTCACTGATGGGCCAACTTCCACCAGGGTACCAGGAGGACCTTTTCCATTCTGCTCTCACTGCTATACAATAAGCAGATGTGTAGACTCAAAACAATACTTTCAGCCTGAGCACTTTTGAAATTAAACTTCAAAGTCACAAAATTCAAATGTCTTTACAATCTGTTTTCTGGACAAAGAAGCACTCAAATATTTTGTTGTTCTATGATAGTACGGTCATACTCAGACCCTGCCAGGAGGCACTCAACCATGATATAACAAACAAAAAAACTGTTAACTGTGGTTAAGCGATACATCCTGTTTCTGGATGTCGCACTGCTCATCAACAGGCTAATTTGCATAGCTATACAAGGCATTTAGATATATCAATTAAGACACAGCAGTTCCAAAAGATTCCAGACTACAAAACTCATCATCTCCATTCTCCTAGATTATCAATGAACAGAAAACAGCAAACAGATCACCTATCTACTTTCAAATTCTTACTTTAGATATTACCTAACAATAAACTGGAAGAAGGAAATTATCAGAAACAATCATACAAGTTCAAGAGAAAATAAAGAAGCTATTTAAAAGACATCTTTTCTAGATGCTTATAGTATTGCTCAATTGATCTCAAATTTAAACTTCAAGTTAAGAGTGAAGCTCAATGATAGTATGTGCTTGGCTTGTCAAGTTCTTAGGTTCAATCCCCAGCACAAAAGAAAAAAAAAAATTTAAGTTAAACCAGAAATATGTAAAGAAAAAAATCTGCTCTAATTTCCACATCAAGAAAGGTCTTCATTGTTTCAAAGGGAAAAAAATGCAAAATTACTTGATCCCCTCTGCTGGATTACATTCACAAAGATTAAGGTTTTTCTTAATATTTTGTCTTTCCAAAAATAAATAGGAATGCTACCAGGGTCAGAAACTTAAGGAAAAAAAATTTTTTTTTAAATATTTTCTTCAATTATAACAAGTTAAAATGCTGTAAACATTTACTTTTAATCTTTCTCCACTATGATCCATGTTTCAATGTGAAGCACCGTAAGGTACATTTCACTGATCAACAACCTTGACACTGTATCCCCAACTTCCTGCCCTCATCCCCAGGGTCTTCATTTGCAATGTCTCACTTATTCTGATTAAAATTAAACAGCCAAGCGGTGGGGTAAATAGAAAGCACATTTATTTTGACTTACTGTCTTCATAAAGTCCTCATTCATTTGCCACATGCAGTGCTAAGGCCCAGATCAAAAACAGGTGTAATAAAGTAACTTTGAAAAGTGAAAGTTCTCTGTATTGGACATCAGTTTTCAAATCCCATATGCACAGCTTTTTGTGCTTAATGTCTACAACTTGATGTGTCTAGAGATAAACACCTGTGAGACCATCAAGTCAACATCGCTATCAATGCCACCACCTCTGAAACTTTCCTCCCACTCCCTTTGTGGTTTTTTTGCCTTTGTTCCTTTTGTGGTAGGAGCATTTAATATGAGTTCTTATCTCTATCCTCCTTTAAAAAAATAAAAATTAAAAAAACTGCAGGTGATGCTGCCGGTGGAGCCAGGGCCTGGCGCATGCTGGACAAGTACTCCACACGGAGCCACACCCCTAATCCCCTACATAGCATTTAAGTATATTAATCATAGGTCCTATACTGTACAGTAGAGTCCAGGAGCTGCACCACACACTGAACCAACAATCAGCTTCCCTTGCACCATTCCCAGTCTCTACACATCTCTGCGGTGAGCCTTGGCTCTATGAGAGCACACAGTCCCTGGCTGCCTGCTTCTTCACCCCAGTGGGAGGTGCAAAAATGCAGGTTGGCCAAGTACACCACCCACCATGTCTCGGTGATAAATCTATACTGGGCAAGTGACCCAAAACTGCAACAATCCCCATTTATGCTTGTTGTCCTGGCATATTACTCTCAAAAGTATTCAGGTTGAGCCTATATGATCTACTAGTTTGGATGTGGAGCGTCCCCCAAAGGTCCGCATGCTGAAACCTTGGTTGCCATATGGTGTCACTACTAGGAAATAGTGGTATCTTCAGGAAGGAAGCCTACCAAGAGGTACTGGTGGGGGTGGGAGAAGTGTCTTGAAGGAGACACTAGATCCAAGCCCCTTCCTCTGTCTGCTAGCCACAATGACACAAACAGGTCTCCTCAACCTGGTGTTCCCACCATGATATACTGTGCTGCCACAAGTCCCAAGCAACAAGGACCAGCAACCATGAGCCAAAATAAATCTTCCCTTTATTTTTCTCAAGTATTTTGTCACAGTAACAGAAAGCTGACCACTGCAGTCTGCCAAGCTCTAAGGCAGAGTTTCTCTACCTCAGCACTACTAACATTTGGGGCTGGAGGATTCTGTGTTGGGGTGCTGTTCTGTGCATTGTTTGGAGTTCAGCAGCATTGCTGGCCTCTACCCACTAGATGCCACTAGCATCATCCTGTTGTAACACTAAAAATCTCAAGTTTCTTTATTCACATTCACTCACTCCCTCCTATCTCAAGTCCTTTTTTCTCCCACCCATGACAAACTGATGGTCCTCAGGATTCGTCCTGACCTACCTTGCCATCTCACTTTACATCCCCTCTTTGGGCAGGTTCAGTATTCAGTTGCAAGGCATCATTTCCTAGCTCTAAGCTGTGTCTCCAGAATCCTTAGCTCTATTCCCCACACTTAAATACACACCCAGCAAAGAACCCAACTACTGAACACGTCCACTAGATAGCTCAGAAGGTACCTCAGCCTCATCATCCAAAACCAAAACCCGTTCCTCTGGCTGGACTACCCCAGTGAGTAGCCACCACCTGCCACAGCCAGGAACGGAGGCTCCACCTCACCCCCACAGCCTGCGGCCTCTAAACCTCACTGCTCTCCTGCCACCCAAGGCTCTGGCCCAAGTGAGTGACCTCCCAACCTCCAGTCCCGCTTTCCTGTACCTCATTCCCACAGTCACAGTGCCCGAGAAACTTCTCTAAGCAGCAATTCTGCTCATGCCAACCCCCTGCTCAAAACCTTTCCGTCACATCCCACTCTCCACAAGATGAAGTCTTTAACCTGCTGGGGAAGGCCCTGGACCCCGTGCAGCCTCACATCCCACCCCAGCAGAGCTCCCCAGCACACTGCGGCTCCACATTCCCAGCCACAGGACAGGCTGTGCCCGGCTTCTGGGCCTCTTGGATGCACTGTCCCTTGAACTCTTTCCCATTCTAAGCACAGAAAGCCCATAACCCTCCTTTTGGTCCCACCGGTTACTTCAGGCTGAGTATCATTCAAAATACTCAGACCAGAAGTGTCTGGGATTTTCTTTCCCATATTTTGGAATATTTGCATATATATAATCAGGTATCTTGGGGATAGGACCCAAGTCTAAACATAAAACTCATTTACGCTTCACTTACATCTTACATACATAGCCTGAAGGTAATTGTACAAAATATGTTTAATAATTTTGTTCATGAAATGTGGCATTTTCCCCCTAGTGTGGAATTTCCCACACATGGTGTCATGTCATCACTATTTTCCAGGTTTTGGAGAATTTCAGCTTTGGATTGGAGATGCTCGGCAACTGCTTTCTTGGTGTCTTCTTTGAATCCCCAAAACAATCCTATTAACTATAGTCACAGAACCCATTTATTTGACATAATCTATAAAGCAATTTCATTTATGTCTCCTTGCAAGAGCTCTACCTTCTACAAAGATATGCGGGGTCTCTTCACTGTTAAGCCTGCAGCTACCCGCTCACAAGAGCGGGAGGTCAGGTGATGGCATGACACCTGTCCCCCACTGTCATAATCTTACTTCAGTGATGACTATGAACAGGTTTTTTTTCTCTTTTCTACACCTACCAAACAATTCACTGTGGTTCCAGTACACTTTCTAAGTACTTTAAAAATAATTTAATCTTTAGAAACATTTTAAACATTTGACTACTATCCATGTTCTACACAAGAAAAAAATACAGAGGTAATCAATTTACCCAAGGTCACACATTAAATAAACTAAACATTGAAAACCATGATCTTTAATATCTTTCTTATGCTGCTTCTGACTTGCATTTCACAAACTAAAAGTAAAACAGTCAGAACCACAGAAGTACTATCTGTTAGATTCTTTAGTGAATGTATTGACATGTCAGTGACATTCTAGCTGGTATGTGTAGTTTTACCCTCCAAACTTTCAAGTGAAGGTCTTCAGTCATATTCTGGATTTCAACACAACTACAGGTGGTTTCTCCTATTTCATAAATGAGGCCTGTATGGAGCTCTGTGCTTCAAAATATTGTTAGCTTGAAAGAAAACATACATAGATTATTTCTGTTGTCCCTATTGATAAAGTCACAAATGTGTTCAACTTCAACTAAAGGAAGTCAGAATAGAGTCCTTTAAAAAATAATAAAATAAGCCAGGTATGGTGGCACATGCCTGTAACGCCAGCTGCTTGGGAAATTGATGCAGGAGAATTGCTAGTTCGAGGCAAGCCTGGGCAATTTATCCAGATCCTAATTCAAAATAAAGGTCTGGAGCTGTAGTTCAGGGATAGAGCATCCCTGGATTCAAAATCCAGTACCACAAAAAAATAACTATAAGCCCCTAGGCAGATTTCTAAGACTTTTAACACCTAGTGTGAGAGTTAAATACCATCAACCAGTCCAGCATGGTGGTAAGCACCTGTAGTCCCAGCTACTCAGAAGGCTAAGGCAGGTGGATTGCTAGAGTCCAGGAGTTAGAGGCCTGCCTGAGCAAGAGTGAAACTGTGACTCAAAACAAAAAAGGTCACCCAGCGAAGAATTGTGTCTTTTTTACTATAAAAAAAATTTAGGCACTGAGGACTTAAGTAACCTGCCCAAGGTTACATAAGTGATGGGGAGTGGTGAGCGGGGAGGAAGGGTGGCAAACACTAAGTTGTTTAGAAACCATTAAATGTCCTATATATTCAGACCATGCAGACTTAGGTCAATGCTCTGGTCAAACCGAGTTCCTCCAGCCACACACCCCATCCTGACTTACTATAAGGGACTAAGGCCTTAGCACCCAAGGGCAGAAGATGCCTGTGGGTGAACAAGTCAACAGGTGGGGAGAAATTACACTCAATGAAATATTAAGTGGTACCGGATTAACATCTTCCTCAGGACACGGAAGAAATTCTAGTTGGACCAGGGAGTCTGGCCCGACAGTGCAGCTGACTCGGGGTGTGATACCTGCTCATCTCAGGCCTTAAAGAGATGCCTGCCCTTAGAATGTCAAGTGTCAGGGGTTTTTCAGTGTGTGTGTTTATTTAAAGAGGATGTCAAGGCTTTCTCAGTGTGAAAGCATCCACTTGGCAAGTGTATTAATTACATTCCTACATAGGGATAATTCCTGTTTGCTTTGAGGCTTACCTCAAGATGCCAACCAATCCTGCCTAAAATTCACATTCATCTGACCTGACCGGATCAATAATTACCAGAAATCTTCATGTGCATTGTTTATCAATGTGAATAATATTCATATACTTCTCTACATTTTAACATTGGAAGTCTAATTCCAATGAAGCAAAAAGGCTTGAGGGATTGTTTTTGACTTAGATAAGTCATCTTTTATAGTCCTGAAGTGTACACCAGCTTACTCCAATTACCCACACTGAGTTGATAACAAACTATCAAAAAGAAAATTTAGGGCTGGGGTTGTGACTCTGTGGTAGAGCACTTGCCTAGTGTGTGTGAGGCCCTGGGTTTGATCCTCAGCACCGCATACAAATAAAGGTATTGCATCCACCTACAACTAAAACAAAATATTTCAAAGAAAAAGAAAATCTAGGGCTGGAAATATAGTTCAGGGGTAAACCATCTGTCCAGCTTGTGGGAGTACCTGGGTCCAATCCTTAGCATCTCAAGAAAATGTTTTAAATGTTTGAGAGATTTGTGGATTAGTAACAGATTATTTTCAAAGCTGGTATTTTAAAGTCTATAAAATTAATTTCAGTAAAGTCTTTCATAAAGAATATTATCCATACTAATTGTTTCAACACCAAAATTAAAGTAAGGTATAGTTCAGTGTGAGAGTGCTTGCCTAGTATGCATGAGGCCCTGAATTTAAACCCCATCACCATAGAGGAAAAGGGATGGAAACCAGCATGAATATAAGGTGCATCATAGAACATCAACTGAAGTCTTTTCACATGTCACTTCTACAAAAAAAATTGAACAAATGAAAAAGCTAATTCATTCCATTAAAGATGAATCTCACAAATATTGAGGGAAAAAAACAGGTATCCTGAAGCCATTATATAAAACGTAAAAACATGTAGAACATACTACATATTTAGGAATGTGGATAGTTATATTAAAAAATGCCTAGAAATAGAGAATTTGAGAGTTTCTGCCTTTTGGGGGAAGACAGGAAAGTACACAAGCTTTTATTTATTTATTTATTTATTTTTTTTTTTTTTTTTTTTGCGGTGCTGGGGATTGAACCCAGGGCCTTGTGCTTGCAAGGCAAGGACTCTACCAACTGAGCTATCTCCCCAGCCCAAGCTTTTATTTCTTAAGCTAGAGAGCCAATACATGAATGTTTGCCATGAAAAGTCTTCATATCTTTTTATATTTCTGAAGTATCTCAAACTTTTTTTTTTTTTTGCTATAAGGTAATGAAGTATTTTATTTATTCTATTAATAATGAATGTTTGACAACATTTACAATATTAATCAAAATTTACTTAAGACTTTTTTTTTTTACATTTCAATATTGAGCAATAAGAGAAAATAGTGTAATTATGGGCAAAATTATTCTGTCAAAAACTTATCATGCTTGATGGTAGCATGTTTACATGCGACTCACTTTCTGGTGTAAAGTTCTTTGGCTGTGAGAAAGAACATTTGGTTTACTTCACTGAAAATGCTGGGATGGCCTCTTCTTGGTATTTCTTCTTTTGTTGGTTTGTAGCATAGTTATCTGTGATAGTATGAATCGAGTTGAGGGGAGAAGTACTCATCATGTTAATTCCAAATAAGAGTACATAACCAATTCCTATAGTAATAAGGAGGTAGACAGGTAATGCGACTGCCCAATATTTTTGAGGCCAATAGGTTAAGCCTAAGGAGTTCAGCCAAGATTCAGGAATAAAAGCCCACATAAGATAAAGTATGAAGCCAAATTGGGAGCTTAAGAAAAGAACAAAGCCATAAATCACTCTTTCTGGCAGTGGCGACGGTGAATTTTCCACCATCTTCCCTGTGGCTCTGGCCAGTTTCTCTGCTCAAGCGCCGGCCGGGGAGCCGCAGTGGGAGAGGAAGACACGAACCCCAGGAAAAGGCCGGGGGACGGTGCCCCCCGCCCGCGTATCTCAAACTTTTTAAAGGGGAAAAAAACAAAACAAAACAACAACAACAAAACCCTAATGCTAAAAAAGTGCACACTGGTAATCCCAGGGATTCAAGAGGCTGAGGCAGGAGGATACCAAGTTCAAGTTCAGCCTGTGCAACTTAGAAGACAGTCTCAGAATAAAAAGGAAGATCTGGGGATGTAGCTCAGTGGCAGAGCACCATGCCATGGGTTTAACCCCCAGTACTGCAAAGAAAAAAAAAATTTAATAAAGGGTAAGGATGAGAAAAGGGGAGGAAGGTAGAGAGATTAAGAGGGGAAATAAATGGCATTTTTGTGAGTGAAGGCCTATGTCTTATCATGGATCCTATATCAACACAATCTCTGAATGTCTGTACTTATAACACAAATTGGCAATCAATTTTAAATAAAATAATGATCCCAAGGGGCCTCAAAGTTCAAATTTTAAGTCATAGTTACTGTACTAAGCCCATAAGAATATTCTCCTAACTAAATCAAATGTTAGATCCAGATAACTAAAATTTAAATCACCCTAACATGCCTAGAAGACCAAAGTTACACCCTTTCACAGCTTATTATTGTGGTTAAGGGTTTGGAGAGTCAGACAAACCTGGTTTCACATTTCAGTTCCACTAGTGACAAACTGTTCAATTCCAACAAGATATTAATCCACTTAAAATCAGTTTCTATAGATTAGGAAATGGAGAATTTTTTAAGATGTGGTAAACACCACCTTCATTGATTCCTGCCCCACCCCCACCATACTAGGGATAGAACCCAGAGACACTTTACTACTGAGCTACACCCTCCAGTCCTTTATTTTTGAGACAGGGTCTTTCTGACTTACCCAGGCTGGCCCCAGATCCTCCTGCCTCAGCCTCTTAGGTCACTGGGATTACAGGTATGCATCCCCATGCCTAGCTAATTCTTAGCATATAAAGCCTATACCAAATTTAGCACAAAGTAAAGCAAGTGGTAAACACTAAAAGTCCGTTACTATTAAAATTTAAATTATATTTTAAATAAAAACATTGATTGTAGTTTGAGATTGCCTATTTGACTCAAATGCAATTCTTAAAGGAACCTAGTAAAACATTCAAGATACCCTTACTCAGAATTATCTACAAAACTTCTAAACACTTTCCTACAAAAGCTGAAATTAAGCCAACTTGACAAGTCTTTAAACAAAATGTAAAAAGTCAAAAGCAGTACTTGACATTGAACCCCATGACAAGGTCTTAAGTTATATTTCTAAAATTTAACTTTATAGAAGTGACAAAAGGCGTCACTATTTTTGTCAACTGTGGCCAAATGTAAACCGTTTACCTGAACACTGCCACAGAGTCACTCAGAGCATGATTTAACCTGACAGACTATGGTTTTTCCTAATTATTGACTCTTTCAATACTCTATACACACACAAAACAAATATCTACATGTGGCAGGCGATAAATAGCTATTGGAGTCAATTCAAAACAGCTTCTCTGGGAATTTGTCCAGGGACATTGAGGATTCCTTTGTACACAACAGGATTACCTAACAGCTCTTAGGAATTTGCCCAAGAAATTACAAGAAGTCATCTCTGTCTTCTTGCTCTCATTGTGAATTCACCATAGCAAATACACGCACCATTCATTAAATTGTAGAGTTTCTGGGATATGAAATGGCTGAACTTGATGTCCTCAAAAAGTATCACTGTGACTTTAAGTGTCTGAAGTCGTCAGTCATTGATGTTACTCTTATCTCAGTACCTTGTGCATGGCAGCAGCTGCACTCCCTCAACTCTTATCAGTTCCTGAATGTGAAACCTCCTGCCCGCTGCCTGAACCTCAGCTGGCTCACCAGATTCACAGCAGCCCAAGGGACACCTTCCACTTCACCTTAAAATTCTGTGAATCAGGAATAAGTTCTAGAAAATATTTCCCAAGATACAACCAAGCTTTAATTTGCCAACTTATTTTCAAGATCCTCCATATTCTGAACTACATTAAAAATTTGGAAACCTTTCCAGGGTTGGACAATTCTGCCCTCTTGGTCACTGGTAATAACTTGGAACAGAGACACTATGAAAAGATAAGTACAAAAAGGTTAGATAACTGGTCAATGGGCCAGAGCAGCCATTTTCAGGGAAGAAAAGGACCTTGACATTAGAATATAAAATTGCAATTTAGTCCCATTTGTTTACAATAAAAAGAAAAAAAAAATTGCAATTTAGGTGATTTGTCATAACTGCTAACCTTTGACATAAGTGTTTTATACATATCAACTCATTTAGACCAACTAGTAATCTAAAACAGTACTGTTATAATCTCCAATTTACAGAGAAGACCAGATACAGGAAGGCCAGGTTCCATAGCTAGTAGATGGCTGGGTTAGGACAGGGACCCCTGTTAAACTCAATCTTTTAAACTATATTCTCTCATCAGTTATTTTAAAGTTAAATAGAAAATTCCCCTCCTCTTATTCCTCCTCTAGATATCTATGCTGTTCCCTGGGCCACCCCCAAAAAAACAACTCAGCTGAAAAAGGAGATGACCAAAGGAACCTCAGGAGACAGGAGGATAGAGAAAGTCAGTATGTCAGAAAGACACTGTGAACACTGACCAGTGATACATTCTAAACAAACAGGACCAGGTTGGTGTTGGAGGCAAGGCTGTAAATAGGAGCCACTCTAAACAAAGTCAAGGACCACCTGACCGCCTCTTCAGCTTTTAAAGGCTTTCTGGTCCCCTCACTAGCTCAAGTCTGACCTGGCTATCATATTCACAGCAGTCAGCTGCAGTAAAAACCCAAGTGAGTTGAAGACTCACCCCAACCATAGAGGGTTCACCGTGATTTCTTTGGGGTAAAGAGTACATGAGTATTCCTATCCATTCAGGGAAAATTTTTATTTGTAAGTTACTTGCTTTTAAAATATTCAATTTTCTATAGCTAAGAAATTTTGGTGCCATCAGCACAAAAATTTACAATTATACATACCACACCATTGTTATTAGGGTGTTAAGCAGCAGAAAAACCAACTTGAACTAGCTTGTTATTTAACAACTGTCCAGATGTGGGTTGCAGACATAGAACAATCCAAGGCTCCTACAATGGTATCAAAAATGCAGATAAAATTAACTCACTAATCCACTTACCTTCAGGATGGTTCCACTCAAGGGCCCAAGATGATAGGTAGCAGTTCCAGTAAATCACAACCTGACAATCTAGTAGAAGAATGGAGAACCATCTTCATTTGAGTCTTGTCTGAGAAAAGGAAATCTTTTCCTGAAGTTTCCAGCAGATTTCCTGTCATGTCAAAAATTACCCTTACTTGTCTCTCCCCAAGACACTTGGAAAAAGGGTATAGACACCTGAAAAACTCTGAGTTGATGGAATGGGAAAAGAATGCTATCTGGACCAACAAGAGCATCTACACAACTACTTCACAATTATGTTTTCCATACACTTCCAAATCATTTTATTCAATCCTCAGGACTTTATGCATCAGTTCCATTTTTAAAAGGGTAGGGGGACAGGCTCAACTTTACAAAGAAAATTCTGCTATCTTTCAAATTTCAGAATGTAAGGGCAAATCAAGAAATATCAAAAAAGAACATTTCTCCAAAACAGTAAACAAAGATAGCACAATGGTGTGTGTGTGTATGTATGTGTGTGTGTGTGTGTGTGTGTGTGTATTTTCTTAAGGGAAACAAGGCAACAGTCATTAAAATACCAAGGCCTTAAATATCAAAACCAAGTCTAGGAAGACCTAAATTCTAGTCCTGGCTCTGCCACTAACAAGGTCCTTCATATCCTCTTCCATATCTGTGGGAACAGGTTCACTTATGAGGGTCCCTTCAGCTTAATACTTACACAAATTCAAGTTTACTGAAGAATAATTCAATATAACCATGTGTTTAATAACAGTAAGGACTACTTGTTAAAACAATTTTTTTCCTACAGAATATTTTCTCTAGAATGCCTAAAGTTTGAGAAAAGCATATATGGTTTATGGCTGTTTCTAGCAAACATGTTTGTATAAAATTGTAAGCACCTGGGCTGGGGTTGTAGCTCAGTGGCATAGTGCTTGCCTAGCATGTGTGATGCACTGGGTTCAATTCTCAGCACCACATCTACAAATAAAGGTCCACTGACAACTTAAAAAAATATATTTAAAAATTGTAAGCACCTGAAACTACATAGATGTCACATGAAAAGCTTACCAGAAGTATAAGTTGCACTGAAAGAGGACACTGGCTGTTCTAGGGAAGGAGTGACAAAAGAACTAAAAAGTCATTTGAACAAAGGGTCCATTGAATTGCAAGAATGCTCTCCAAATCTACACACAAGTCAATGGCTCCCCTCGCTGAAGCTCCTCCCACCCCTGCTGCCATCTCTGAACTCAACCTACCTGCCACCATCCAACACTGACTCTAAACCATCCCTTCCGCATCATATCAGGCTTCGGCCAAAAAACTTTCAATAGCTCTCCTAGGGATAAAGTCCACATTCCCAACCTTACTTTAATGGCCCTCCATAATCTGAAACTGACCTTTCCGTTCATCCTACTCTACTCCCTGAATGCAATCCCCACTCCAGTCAAACTGGTCTTATTCTCCAATACTACAGGTGTTCCAGTTTCTTAGCTGTTTCCAATCTGACGGGGTTCTATTCCTTACTTAAATGCACCAACAAGTTCCAAACCATTCTCCCCACTAATCTACAACAAACTTGTTCCCAGCAAAGTTAGAATACTTTGTCACTTGACCTTTGAACATGTATGTGTGAATCCTCCGTTTCTTCAGGAATTTAGCATACTGCAGACAGGAGCTCAAAAAATGTTCCTTAGATTGAAGTGAATTCAAGGACAGAAACTCAAGGGCAAGGCCCTCCCACTACTATTTTGTTATCTCAATTACATTTAGCAAATCATAGGTGCTAAATATTTGCTGACTACTAAATAATTGAATTCAGCAGTAAGCCTTCAGGTCCTTCATGCCTTCAGTTTCTTTAAATATTTATCGAAGATTTCAAAGACATTTCAAGACATTTAAATTACATAAATTCAACTAGTATTGAGTTCACTTAGGAGACATTACATGGCAATTGAAAACAAACCATTAGTTGGGCGTGTGGTGCACACCTGGAATCTCAAGGGCTCAGGAGGCTGAGGCAAGGGGATCACAAGTTCAAAGCCAACCTCAGCAATTTAGGAAAACTCTGTCTCAAAATGAAATATAAAAAGGGTTGGGGATGTGGCTCAGTGGTTAAGCCCCTCTGGGTTCAATCCCTGGTACCAAAAAGAAAGAAAACCATTAACACACATTCTGAAAATCCACAAAATGCCACTTTTTTCAAAATGTGTAAAATATCTGGAAATACAATCAATCTGACCTAATTGATTGCTATTCTTTCCACAGATCCTCCCCCTCCTGTCCTTCCTGGACTCTGGACTACAATGTTTTAGGAAGACTCAAATGGGGATGGGGATGTGGCTCTATAGTAGAGTACCTGCCCCGAGTTCAATCCCCACACCCGTGCACACACACCCTCAACTGGGTAACAACTGACCTAGACTAAAATTTAAAAAATGATACATCAAATCACTTGAAATACTGCAGAACCCCACCAACACCTCCAAGAAAGAGATCCAAATGAAGCCAAACACAATTATGTGACCTGCCCAACTGCCATATATATACCAAGGCCTCAACAGTGAAGAATTAAACTCGGGTTTCCTGACTTAGGTCCAATGCTCTTAATCTTTGATAGGAATTAGAAGTAAAGCTTTATGGAGCAAGTGAGCAGGAAAGTAGAGTCCTATCCAACTAGCTAAAGCTAGTTTTTTGTCTTGTTTGTCACGGGAAAAAAGTAATGGAAGAGAACAAGAAAAAAGATACTTTCCATGATTTCTCTTAAACATGATTACCAAGCATGCTTCTTATGGTGAAAGAATCAAAAGGAGTAAGACACTAATTCACAAATCCAAGAAACTTACATTCTGGAGAGAAAGGTAACAGCTGGCCCCCCAGCTGCACTAGCTGCTGTTGGAACAGGAGGCAACTTTCCTGCTGGCAGGGGAGCTAATATGCAGTCACAGAAATAGCTTTTTACCAGTGGCCAAACTGGCTTTGCCATCTGCCTCTCCCCACATCTCCAAATCCAGAGGGAGCTGCTATAGCCAGTAAAAGTTACCTGACCCCCACTCCCAGTGACACTGATTAACACTCCAGTTTGCTCCACCACCCTCTCTGCTCTTCCTTTTTCTCACCTCCTCCTTTCTATGCCCACCCCTTTATATTTAAAGCCCATCCCATTTCCCACCCAACACACATATGGATGCCAAGGACCTGGAGAGCATCCACCAAACGAGCCCACTCATTGCATGTCCCAAAGCGATTCCCGATCCTGATTTTGCAACACCAAAGATGTCACAGAACCAAAAGGAACCTTGGAGATCATCCAGAGAAGTTGAATGACTTGCTTCCAAAATTACAGGGATGGCTCACTAAATTCTTCCCATTAAAATGTATTTCAACTCATTCATTAAAATGGGTATTAACTTGGCTAGGCCTGTGCTGGGTATAGAAGACAGTATGTTTTAATTTCCTTTAGTACAAATGGTGGTGGTGAGGGGTAGCACGGGTTATTTTTCTCAGAAGTGGTGTCATAAACAAGTGTACAATGGACAAACTAAGTGATAAAGGCCCTAACAGGACTTGGAGGCTGGATATCGCCCAGGTCCTTGTCTGCTGCATGCCTCAGACGTCTTATAAGAATGAAAAGGCGCACTCAAGGCCATCCTTGAAGGGACTATGGGTCCCAGGAGTGGTCAAACTGCTCCGCTCCTAAGTCCAGATTACTAGCCGCATCACCAACTGTTTCCGCACAAATTTCAGTCCACCTCTCTCCAAGAATTTTCTCAGCTACACGATCTACATTTGTGTTTTCTTCTGAGTTTTTCCAAAAGAAAAAGATCAAAGGAGGAAGGCCTCAAGTCCGACCAGGATAGAATTCTCTTTACAAGCAACAACCCCCACCCACCCGGGCCAGGGGACACGCCGTCCCTCACCTTTTCAAGCCCCAATCTTTGAACCCTCCTCAGCACAGGAGGAGAGAAGGAAGGAATGTGCAGAAAGCAGCATAAAGCCAGGTGGACTTTCTGGTTTGCCACAGTGAGGGACCTGGGAGGAGACTTTCGGGAAAGATCAAAAATGACACACAAAAGGTGCAGTTTAGGGGACTTCTGACGAATTCAACACCCACGATGTTTCAAAGAATCCCCAAAGAAAGTTTTTTGGAGAGGTCACTAGATAAAACTAAGAAAACTGACTTGTATGTTCAGGAGACTGGACAGTTTTAGAGTACAATAAACCTGACTCGTGGCACTAAGAGCCTGGGGTCTGTCCCAAAGGGAGCGCAGCGCGAAAGAGCGATCACCCTGGGGCCAGGCGGGGCCCGCTGGCAACGCGCTCCCACGCAGGGCTCCGGGCCCCCGCCTCCGCGAAGGGCCAGGAGCGGGAACAGGGACTCGCGGCCGGCTGCCTGGGGGAGGAATGGCTCCCGGGACAATCCAGACGAATCTCTAATTCCTCCGGCCGCTAGCCCAGGAAGCTCCTCCGGCCCCTCCGCGCCGCAGCCCTTCCGCGCCCGGGTCCCCGCTTACTCTTGGTGGCAGCGATGAGGTTCTTCCCGTCCTTGATCAGCTCTTTGATGAACTTGTTGGTCCTCTCAAGCTCCGCTTCGTGGGCACGGATCCTCTCCCGGAACCACGGGCTGTCGAGGTAGCAGTCGCTGAACTCCAAGGGCTGCAGCCCCATGACTGCAAAGGTACGCGCCTGGGGCGCACAGTCTCCCGCCCGCCCGCTGCGCGCTACAGCCGGAGCCCGGCTCCGAGGCGGCGGCCAGGTGCCGGGTTGCGCGGGCCAGAAGCCCGGGAGAAGCTAGCAGTACCCGGAGCGCAGGGAGCGCGGCACGGACATGTCCCAAGAAGCTGAGCCTGGCGGCACCGAGGAGCCGCCGGCTAGGCGAGCGAAAACTGCGGCGCCCCAATCCCGGCAGCCCCGCGAGGTTCAGCGCCCGCCGCGCTGCCCCGCCCCGGGCCCGCCCCGCGCCCGCCCGCGCCCCCTTTTCTTCCCTCCGCCTTGCCTCTCCCTCCTTTCTCCTCCCTTCCTTCCCCAGACGCCTCTTCCTTCTCTTCCCCACGCGCAGTTGCCCCTCCTCTTCCTTCCGAGGCGTCCTGGGTCTAGAATTTCGGCCCCGCGGTTCTCCTCCACCCCCGGGCGCCTGCCCCTCCCCTTTTCTTCGGCTCCCTAGTTCGGGGTGACTCACAGTCGGCTCCCCGAAGTAGGGAACCCGACCTGACGAGGAAAGAGCGAGCGTCTTAACAGCAATGCTTAATCCGCGCAGCCGGACGTGACTCCGAGGCGGCGGGCTGGAGGAAATGATTGATTCACTTATATCATTTATCCGAGGCTGCGCACGGGCTTGCACGCGGGGCTCTCGTTTTCCGTAACCACGTTCACCCATTTATAGTGAGAAGCTTGGTGTAGCTCCACCTGAGAGTTTTCTTGGTAGCCCTGCGGCTCCTAGACGCTTCTCTGCGTATCCATACTAAATGGCTTAGGTGGCTTAGGGGAGGCCAGCGAGTGGCTAAACCGCAGAAAAGTTGTTTCTGTTATGTTCAGCAGATTAAATTTACTTGGGTATGGAGAGACTATCTTCATTATTCTAAAAATAGCCGCTAGAAAACAAATGCCAGGATCTGTGTGCTTTCCATGGGGGGGGGGGGCTTGAATTCATGTCAATGCACCCCCAAAACCCTATCTCTTGTGTTCTAAAACTGACCTCAACTGTGTCCCCCGAAAGTTAAGACACTTTAAATTATTATACCTGAAAGAAAACACGAATGGTTAATTAGAGTAATTTTTCATAATAGCAGCTAACAATTTATTAAACAAGTATTATGTGCCAGGCACACACCAGGCACTCTGCATACATTTTTCAAAAACTCACACCACCTGTTTAGTATATAGGTTTACTAATGATGGTAATATTACCAAGAAACTTCAAAGTGATTCTTCAAAACGTTCAGACTCTGAGCTGGGTAATTAAGAATCTAGACAATTAGTGCAGGAGTGTAACCCCTCAGGATCAAGTTAAATAGGATTCCTACTCAATAAACTCTTTGTTACAAAATAACACCAGGAGTGCCCCAACCCACAGGTAAATTGTTACTTTAATGCCAGTCCTCCAGAGAGTTCCAAATGTTTTACAAATAACTTTTAAGCATTAAAAACTTCAGTTCCACCTGAAATCAGCTGGGGGAGATGGGGGAGAGTCTAAAGAGAAGAGAATGAAAGAGGCATAGGAAAGGAAAGATACTTAGGAACAGAAGTGGGGTAAACAGTAAGGGCCTCAGAGCCAAGCACTGTCAGCACTCAGTCCTCTGGACAAAAACTTAAACCTTCCCTCATAAAGCAGGGCTGCTGACATCATCAAAGTGTTAAACACAGCAGTGTACGACCAGCAATTGCACTCTTAGGTATACACCAAGAGAAATGAAAGTACAAATCCACACACAATATTTGTACTTGAATGTTCATAGTAACCTTTTTTTTTTTTTTCAGGGAGTGGGGGGTGTCTTATTGGGGATTGCACTCAGGGGCACTCAACCACTGAGCCACATCCCCAGCCCTATTCTGTATTTTATTTAGAGACAGGGTCTCACTGAGTTGTTGAGGCTGGCTTTGAACTGGAGATCCTCCTGCTTCCGCCTCCCCAACCGATGGGATTACAGACAATCGCCACCCCCAATGACGAGCATTACTCTTTTTTTTTTTTTTTTTTTTTTTTTTTTTTTTTTTGTGGTGCTAGGGATCGAGAGCATTATTCTTAATAGCCAAGAAGTGTAATCAACACAAATATCCATGAGTTGTTGAAGGGATAAACAAAATGTGTGTATCCATTCAATGGAAAATTAATCCACAATGAAAAAAACGCAGTATCAATGTGTGCTGAACCACAATTAACTGTGAAGCCAGCCACAAAAGGCTCCATTCCATATTAGCCATTCACATGAAAAGTCCAAAACTGGGTTCTCTGTGGACACAGGAAGTAGAGCATGAATTGCCCCCAAGACTGGGGATAGAATGAAGAGTGTAGCAAGGGGTTTCTTTTGGGGGTGATAAAAATGTGTTAGAATTGGTAACGGTTGCACATCTCTGTGAATACACTGAAAACCATTGAATTGTACACTTTAAATGAGTGGACGGGGGAGGGGCACGTGTGAAATATATTTAATGAAAAGTTTTCTTTTTAATTTTTAAAAGATGAGCTGCTCCCAACAACTGCCTCTCCATCCTTACCACTTTCCACTTTCAGTCATAAAAACTCTAATTTATTCATTGTGGTCAGTTCTTTAGAGATTTGAAGTAAAACAAGTTCAGCATACCCCAAGAAAAACATTACTTGTCACTTTCCACACAAACAGATATGAATCTTAATTCTGTAAGCACCAAGAGTGGAGGGGCCTATGGAGTTTTGTTTTATTCAACTATATACCTCACACACTGCCTGACAGAGATGATCAGTAAATACAGAAGAAGTGAGCATTAGGATCAGGTAAAAAGAAATCACTGTCACAGTAGAAAAATAGCTCTTTGGGAGTGCCAGTTCTGACTTCATTACTTAATAGTTGTGACCATGGCAAAGGCACATTTTCTTGGGGATGGGATGTAGTTCAGTAATAGAGCACTTGCCTAGTATGTGTGGGGCCCTGGGTTCAATATCCAGTACTGCAAAATAAATAAGTAAACAATATTTTAAAAAACCTCAGACTTACCATCCATGAAATGAAGACGATGGCCTCACAGCTGTGAACTGATTGAAAAGTTTTCATGAAACTGGGTTTGTAAGGTTCTTTGATGAGGATCAAGAGGAAAGTGTGTGGAGGATGGACTGAAGAGAGGGACAAGAGAGAGGAGGAGACGATCACATCCCATCCTTACAGGAAAGATTTGGAGGCAGGGAAGCCCTTAGAATTCAAGGAAAGTAGTCACAAAGTCAGATGGTAATGGGGTCTCATGTTTCATCTTTAATTCATCAAGAAACTTGTTCCACCAGAGGCTCAGGGCACACCCCTGAAATCCCAGCAACTCAGGAGTCTGAGGCAGAAGGATGGAAAGTTCGAAGCTGCCTAGGAAACTTAGACCTTGTCTAAAAAGAAAAAGAAAAAGAAGAAAGGTCAGGGCTGGGGGCTGAGGATATAGCTCAGATGGCAGAGTGCTTTCCTCATAAGCACAAGGCCCTGGGTTCAATCCTCAACACTGCAAAAAAAAAAAAAAAAGAGGGTTAGGGATGCAGTTCAGTGTAAAGCACCCTTGGGTTCCATCCCCAGTAGAAGGAGAAGGACTCAGGACAAGAAGATGAAGACAGAAACTTATTCCTCCCACAAATATGCGTTAACCTTCTATATGTGTGAGCCCCCCTGCTAAGTGCTAGTGATGCAATAATGCCCACAAAAGAGTGTGGTCCTCACTGTGCTTTTGGTCTCAGGATGGAGACTAATAAATATATATAATATATATATATATCACAGACATACCCAATTTAGAATTAAAACTGGGTTTAAATTTAAAATTTAATTGCCAGGATTCAGGGTGTGGCTCAGTAGTGGAACACTTGCCTAGGATGCTTGAGGGCCTGTGTTCAGTCCCCAGCATGCAAACAGAAATTAATTAAAGTGCCATACCATTAAAGTGAAATCTGTGAGAGGTTAATTGCAGGAGCTGATATAGGTTGGGGGTGGGGTCAAGGAAGGCCTCATGGAAAATGTGTCATTTAATCAATGACCAGGAGAACCAGAAGGAGTTAACCATTAAATAGGGAGTGGGAGCAGAGTAATCCAGACAAAGAACCAGCCTGTGCAAACCCCTGGGATGGTGCATTCTACAACTAAGAGAGAAGGTCAAGTGGCTAAAGCGCAGTGAGTGAAGAAGCTGGTTCATGACATCACTGGGTGGAGGAGGGTAGACAGGGTCCAGATCATGCAGAGCCTCGTGGGCCATATTTGGAACTTTGGACAATATCCTAATGCTGCTGGAAGCCTTTACAGAGCTTTAAACATTAAGGTAATGTAATCTAGTTTGTGTTTTCTCTCTAGCAGTGTGGGGAGAATGGGAATTCACTCAGAAGAGTGTCAAGTTGTCTGGGCAAGAAATAGTATAGCGTAACCCTCCATAGTGATGCTGGAGACAGAAATGGACAGAAAGGAAATACATTTTAGAGGTAGTTTCTGGGCCTTGACAATCACCAGGATATTGGACCTTAGGAAGAAAGTGTCAAAGATGGTCCCTATGCTCCTGGAATGGTAAGATGGGTGGATAGATATGTTATTTGCTGAAACAAGCTGATGGGGAAAGGGTTGTGGAAACTGAGATGGGCAATTTCAGGGTCAGATTTTTTAATTGAGAGGTGCCTAGAAGACACTCAAGAATTCACAGCAGGCTCTCACATTCAAACTGGCATTTTTATGCTTTGCTCGGTGCCTGGATTTAGTTAAGGTGTGAATACATGCAGCTGATCAAGTTTCAGTTTAGATGTATGGGGGCTTAACTCAGAGGAAAGCTTCTCTGTGTAGGTTCCCCTATATGCAGTAGTGTATTTCCCAGATGAATCACCAGGTTGCTACCTATAAAGTCAAACATGAGTTCCACTGAATATTTGGTATGTTTCAGTGAGTCAGAGTTAGCTTCAGACATATTGTAACAGAAAATCCAAAATAACAGTGGCTAATGCCATAAAGTGTTTCTCTCTCTCTCTCTCTCTCTCTCTCTCGCTCGCTCGCTCGCTCGCTCTCGCTCTCTCTTTTTCTCAAAAGAAGTTCAGAAGTCAAGAGACTAACGTGATACTGCAGGGCCTGGGGTTTCCATGCTCAGTGGCCCCTCACAGTACAAGAGGACTCCTGGAGCTCCTTCTGGGACGGAGACCGGGGAAAGGGTGCCCTCCCAGCCAAGTCAGTTTGGTTCTCAGCTTTCCCAGGCATCTTATGCATTTTTGCTTTTTATCTCCTTAAACCAGAATTTAGCCACAGGGCCACACCTTATTACAAAGAAATATGGAAAATGTGGTCTTTTATCAGGTACATTGCCACTCTAAATGAAATCTGAATTTACTCAGAAAGAGAAAGGGACAGATTTTAAGCAGGAATCTAGCAATCCCCAGTGCAGAGTGACACCTTTATGAGCGAAGTAGATTAATTACAGCTCCGGCAAAACTTTACAAATGATATAACGGAAAGAAATAAAAGATCCATCTTTGGGTGTCTTCCAGAATGAGTCTGCTTTCTCTCACATGTACTAAGGAAAACAAAACAAAACCAAGAAAGAAACAAAACTGCTAATACGGCTTCATCAGTAGACTACTAGACACACAAAGAACACTTCCAAGGAGAGGCAGGCCAGGCTTCCAAAGCAGTTATCAGCACTCCAGTTTCATCCCCGTGAGATCCTCTGAGTTTGGCCCATGCTAAACTGCATTTTAACTCCAGTCTGCCCTGTCCCAGTTACTTTAATCTGGAATCAAACCAAGTTATGAGACTGCCATGCCCTGACTCACTTAGACCTGGGGGCCTATGCTTCAACAAATACTATGGTCAATAGGTGGCAATACCAAACAGTCCAGGTCACACAGGGGCCAGAGACGGAGACAGGTTAATCCAACAAGATAGGAGGAAGCTACACAATGAGTTTGTGAACTAGTAATCAATAAAATCAAAAATGGTAACTCAGGCCTGTAATATCAGCTACTTAGGAGGCTGTGGCAGGAGGATTACAAATTTGAGGCCAGCCCAGGAAATGTATGGAGACCCTGTCCCAAAATAAAAATAAAAAGATCTGGGAATGTAGCACAGTGGTGGAGTGCTTCTCTAGCACGAGTGAGGCCAAGTAAACTGTGCAGATGCCTGCACAACAATGCACTAACTGAACTGTATACCTAACATTGGTCAAACTGGTAAATTTTATGCTATGTATATTTTATCACCATAAAGAAAAGTATAATGAAGGAAGAGTAAGACTCCACCTCCCCCCTCAATCTTCTCCCCTACCCACACATAATCACAATAGCAGTTGGTAGTGTGCCTTTTTTTAAAAGACAAATTATCACAGAAAAAATAATAACTGCTCAAATGTGACTGATATATTCATTACAACTCTATTTTTAAAGAGCTTTATTCTTCACAGAACACCTAATGAGAGTTCATGACATAGCAATCTGAGTTGTGCAATTAGAGAAAGACTATGCTGAGAGCATTTTGCTGGGTAAGTGCTACTTTGACTCAACCCAGAATCTCTCAACTTCAGCATTGCAGTCGTTGCACCAGTGTGGTATGCAGAAACTGTTACTCATGCCTCCACTGCTTACTGACTACCTCTTACATGCCAGGTACTGGGATGAGCACAGTGGAAGAAATGACCATAGTCCCTGCCTCCCGGCAGTAACCTCCTTCTCTGGAGAGAATCATGGACCAGATAAATGTTAGAGAAAAACTCTCATAAGTGCCAGGAAGCTGAACATAGCACTATTATAGGGGATTTTGGACTAAGTTCTAAGATGTCAGTGAGGATTGAGCTAACCTGTATGGTGAGGGGTTCATGGGTAGAGGTGGAATGGATGTGATGTGGAAAGGAAGAACCATTTCTAAAATAGGCTTTGTGAAAGGACCAGAGTAAGAAGCTGGAAAGGCCATGAGTCTGGAGAGTTGTGGGTGAGATGAGGCTGGAGAAGTGGTGACAGCCCATCCCAGCTGCTCAGCACACGCCTTGCTTCTTTCCATGAGAACACCAAGCTTCAAGCTTCCCTGGTTATTTCCAGGGCGAGATCACCTTTTCTAGCACTCCTAGACATCATCACTTGGAAGAGTATGGTACCCCAGGGAAGTTCTAGAGCCCCTGCACTTACCTAGGGATATTCAGCCTACAAATGTTGATTGACGACCTGAGGCAGGCAAGACGCTGTGATAAGTGCTGCAAGAAATACTGCTGCAAAAAGTCCCTAATCTGAAGGTGTTTGAAAACCTGGTACACTCTAGCCAGGGGTGGTAAACTGCCACATGGATAATTATAAAGCAAAGCACACTGCTGCTGCCTCCAGCCAGCCTTGCAGCCTGGCTGAGGAGTGGGTGTCACTAATGACGATGGTGATGGAGAGGTGGGGAAATGGGTGTGGAGTGGGGGAGGACAATTTTCCAAGCCTCCCACATTTAAATTCATATCCTCTGAAGAAATCCAGAACTCCTCTTTTCAAGTTTGGAGGTAGAAGAACCTGGCTCAAGGAGATGTGGGTCAGGGCACACACCAGTACCCTCCCCAGGTAGAGTCCCCTGTCATTAGTGTAATCGCTGCTTCCCCACCCCCGGCATTTGCAGTAACTTGGCATGGAGACCAGGGTTGGTCATATGATATGTGGTCATGTGCTACAAACATCAGCAGGCATACCCCACTGTCTACAGACCCCTCAAGCAAATGCTTCCCTCTTTCCTATGACATACGCATCAACTGACATAAGTAATAACCTTGAAGCTTGTTTTATCCAGATATCAATTGAGATTTAAAAAGATATTAGTCAAAAGAAAGGGAAGAGCTCAGAAGAGCATGCTTTTCCCAGCATGCCAAACGTCCCAGAGAGAGGTTTCCAAAGGGTGTCCTCCAACCAGGCAAATACCCAGACACTGGAAAGCCAACCTCCATGACTAGAGGTGTATTTTCTGAATCCAATAAAACAGATAAAAATGCATGTCCTTATCCTTTGACCCAGTAATTTTAGACCTGGCGATCTGTCGTGAGAAAATATATTTTCAATGTATGTGCTTGGGGAAAGAGGAGGAGGAGAAGAGGAGAAAAAGCTGTCACAGCCTAATAATTGGAAAACAGTAAATCAGCACATATCAACATACTCAGTTCACCAGTTCAGATGTCATTAAAATGGTCATTTTTGCTGTAAGTAGTGGATACTGCCATTTTGTGTATGTTCAGCTTTCATTTCCACTCTCCAACAGCACCCTGATTTTCATCTGGTTAATCATTTTCCTACATATCATGTCATTGGGGTAAGATTCCTGTTCCTGCCCCACACTAGAGACGCCTAAGAAATCCCCAGAGACTCCTCTAAAAGCCTTCTTCTAAGGCCTGTCCCTCCAAGGGTTGGCATATGACCTAACTTCAGCCAACCAGACACTCCTTCTCAGGACTTTGACTTCTGAACACAGTGAAGCACTGACGGAAGAAACAAAGTTCACCTGCTCTAGCCAAGAGTGTTGAAAGAGGCCTGCTGTCTGGCAGGCTGTCCAACTGCTTCTTCCAGGCTGGTTCTTCAGGCTTCCTTCAATAATTCACATACTTCAAATAAAATGCCTTTTGGCTTAAATTGCCAGAATCCATGCTTTTTCTTTGCAACCAAAGATTAGATATCTAGGACCTTCAGGAAAAATAAGGTATTTGGAATTGATTGTCTGACTGAGATAGGATAAGAAATAGCTACCCTCCCATTTATATTCTGAAAGGGGAACCTGGAAGCCTATGACATGCTCTGCAGAAACATGTCATTAAATTATCATCTTTGGTCACTTTGCTCTAAATGGTATGACTTTAAGCCTTCTTTTTCCTGGATTTGCCCACTTCTACTTATTATTCTGGTATCTCTTCCCTCTTGTCATTTTCCCATGAATTTTTCATTTTTAAATGGAATTTTACTATAAAAATACATGTAAAATTTAAAAAAATAAATAAACTGAAGGGTTTGCTGAACTCCTTCTCTGAATTCCCAACTCCTGCCATGGTCTCCTCTAGTAGTATGTGAGACACATATTATTATGGTTTGGATCTAGAATGTCCCCCCAGCAGCTCATGTATTGAAAGCATGGTCCCTATTTTAATCAGCTCTTTTGCTGATGTGACCAAAAGACCTGACTAGAACAATTTTAGGAGGAAAAGTTTATTTTGGGGCTCATAGTTTCAGAGGTTTCATTTCATAGATAGCTGACTCCATTCCTCAGGGTTCAAGATGAGGCAGAACATCGTGGCGGAAGGGTACAGTGGAGGAAAGCAGGTCAGGACATGGCTACCAAGAAGAAGAAGAGTCTAAACTCAACTTACAAAATATATACCCCAAAGGCAATGACCCAAATGACCCACCTTTTCCATCCACACCCTACCTGCCTATGGTTACTACCCAGTTAATCTCTATCATAGGATTAATGCACTGATTGAGTTAAGGCTTTCATAACCCAATTATTTCACCTCTAAATCTTCTTGCACTGTTTCATACTGGAGCTTTGGGGGACACCTAATATCTTAACCATAACAATCCCCAACACAGCAAGGTTCAGAGGTGGGGCTCTTAGGCAATGATTGGATCCTGAGGGTTCTGACCTCATCAATAAATTAATACATATGATGGATCATAGCTGAATGGTCTACCTGGAAGTGGGAACTACCTAGTTAGATGAAGGAGATCCCTGGAGGCTTACCATGAAAAATTTTACCTTCTCCCCAGCCTTCTCCAGTTCCTCATCCTGCTTCCTGGCTGTTGTGAGCTGAGCAGCTTTTCTCTTCCATGCCCTTCTGCCATGTTTCTGTCTTGGAGCCAGCTGACCATGGACTGAATCCTCTGAAACTACGAGCCAAAACAAGTTTTCCTCCTCTAAGTTTTTCTTGTCAAGTATTTTAGTTACAGCAACAAAAAGCTAACACACATGTGTAGTAAATAGAGTTCTTACTTTGACATGTAGATAAACTGAAAGATAACTAATAATAATTCATTCCTATTTTCTCAGTCTTTCCAAAAGCAATATAACCCTTCCTTCCTTCCTTCCTTCCTTCCTTCCTTCCTTCCTTCCTTCCTTCCTTCCTTCCTTCCTTCTTTCCTCTTTTTTATTTGTGTGTGTGTGTGCGTGTGTGTGGTGCTGGTGATTAAACCCAGGGCCTCATGCAAAGTAGGCAAGCACTCTAGCAGCAACTTACACCCTCAGGTCTTTTTTACTTTTTATTTTAATACACTGTCTCACAAGTTGCTCAGGTTGGCCTAGAACTATGGATCTTCCTGCCTCAGCCTTCCTAGTCTCTGGGTTTATAGGCAACCAACACATATGTTCAAGAACAGCAGGAAGGGCACTTACTCACAAAATGAAGCTCTCTGGAACTTGATTAGGAAGAGACAGGGACTCCTTCCAGTAATAAGTGGCCATAGGAGAAACAGTCAATACTGCCACTCCTCTGGTTATTTGGTGTATGACAGGTTCACAGTGGCCATGCAATAACCTGCAACATGAATGAAAATGCCAGGTCACCAGTCAGCAGGGTTAATAAGAAGCCTAGCAAAGTATAGGTGAGTGTAAGTTGTACCAGAAAATGGAGGCAGAACAAAGCTGCCATAGAGCATATAGAGAGTAGTCTGAACTACATTCGTCTGCCTTTATTGTATTACACCAATATGTAATTATTTAAATATCTTACCATCTAGTACTACTTTTTCTTTTGGAAAAAAAAAAATTGGCAAAACTGAGATAAAATACAGAGTGCATGTTTAATGAAAAGTATTGATTTACATTTTCTCAAAAAGTTGCTAATAAACTTACAGTGTTTTTCAACATGTGTCATCCTCCTTAGGGGATCACAGTGACATGACTAACCATATGAAAACCAGAGGGTTTAATGCTGCTGGAAAAGCATCAGCATTACTTCAAAATGTAAAAGTGAAAATAAAACTAGTCAGAAAGATGTCAATTTAACACATTTTGCTATAGAAGGATGTTTACATATTTCTTGATGAAGCATAACTTTTCACGTTAGGTCAAATGACTGCTCTAAATTAATTTTTTTCACTTCGTAGTCCAAGATGTCTTGTTGTATTACAAAAACTGAAAAAGTAATGCATGGACTTCACTAATAGAAAGAAACGTAAAGAGAAATGAAGCCAGTTTTGTATCAACACAGATATGAATAAAGCTGTAGAGACTTTCAGTGCACACCCCTGTCCAGTTTTCTGTGCTATAAGACACAGTAGAAACACACTTTCTGTCCTCTGCCATGTTATTATCAGTTCTAAGTTCTTCTGGCTGTAAATGGAAGTGACATGTTTGACTTCCAGGCTGAAGTACTTCATTCTAGTGCAAAGCTCTACAACACTTTTTCTCCCTGCTTGGGAACTATGAACTCCTCATGTTCCAAATTGGGAAGCTGTGAAATGATTGTGCCCTCTTAGTGTGGACCTCTGAAAGTGTGAGCAGAGACACTAACTACTAGCATGGAATATGTAACTTGTGTGAGAAATAAACGTCTTTTGCAAAAGCCACGGGGTTTTAGAGTTGTTTGTTACCACAGAGCAGTCTGCCACATTCCAGCTAATACACAAGAATTCCAAGATCTCAGGAAGAGCAAAAAGTACTACTGGTGGGGCTGAATAACAGCAAGAGAATGGCACGTTTAAATTTTTTTTCTTTTTCTTTGATTATTAGGTATAGAGTTTTTATTTGGGATAATGAAAAGGTTCTGGAAATGGATATGGTAATGGTTGTCTAACATTTTGAATACACTTGATATCACTGAGACTTGTATATTCAAATATGGTTAAACAGATAGTGTGTTACATGTATTTTACTATTATAAAAATAGCTCCAAAAAAATTTAGAAATTTCTGCCAAATATCCCAATATTGATGAGAGTTGGGGGAAAAATATGGCACCCATATGTTTTGGGGTTTGTTTTTTTGTTGTTGTTTTGTTTTTGTTTTTGTTTTTTTGTTTTTTTGGTACTGGGAATTGAACCCAGGTGCATTCATCCACTTGGCCACATCCCCAGCCCTTTTTTGTATTTTGTATTTTATTTAGCGATAGGGTCTCACTGAGTTGCGTAGGGCCTTGCTAAATTGCTGAGGCTGGCTTTGAACTCACAGTTCTGTTGCCTCAGCCTCCTGAACCGCTGGGATTACAGGCATGCACCATGGTGTCCAGCTAACCCATACGTTCTTGCTGAGAACATAAATAGATACTTCTTTCTGGAGCAAATTTCATGATACTTATTAAAAGATCTTTGAAATGTTGTGCCCTTTGCTACATATATTCATCTTATAAGAATTTGACATTTTGTTTTAATTTATAAAGTTTTATGTAAAATAATCATGATTTCAGCATAACTTTTATTTATTAGTTATTTCACTTTTTAGACAGGCGTGTTACTATGCTGCTAAGACTGCAAACTCCTGGACTCAAATAGTCCTCCCACCTCAGCTTCCCAAGTACTGGGACTACCAGCACAAACGCTCCCAGTCAAGAATTTTAAACAGACTAAAATTGACCACAGTGGATTGGTTAAGTAATTTAGAATGCAGTCATGTAATTGAGCACTATGTAGGCACATAAGATTATAGTGTGTGAGAATGTTTAATGACATAGGAGAAATGCTCCAATGTAAGGTTAAGTGGGGAAAAAAAAAAAATATGAAGCCCGGGTCTTAAATACTGAGCTCCTAGGTATTGAGTTTAGTGAGTTTTCTAACTTTCACTTACGTAACAGGTTGACAGCACTGATTCTCAAGGAATCTATGCTGACTTTCTGTTCATAAAATTACTTTTTAAGATTGTTAACATTAGTTTCATGATTATAACTCAAGTTCTCTAAATGTCTTAGGATATAATTTGTCTGGTCCTAAAACCAAACTCATTAAAATAACAAAAATGGTTAAAAATCTCCTACTTCTTACCCTCCTTGGATTTAGATTTCCTTTTCACCAATCTTCTTTTGCCCTTCCCACTTGAAGGTAGTTATTGAGAGAAGAATGGAGGGGAAGGTCAATTTTGTACTCTCTGTTATTATTTTAGCATTATGTCATCTTTCCCCCAAAAAAGTCTTTGCTTTTGTTCTTCCTATGAACATAACCTTTAAAGGATTCATTTTGTTGTTGTTGTTTTAGTGTTTTTCACACCTTTGAACTTATCCTGAAGTTCTCTTTCCTGGTATTGTTATTCAAGGGTCATGCTGGTCTTTAGTATTTAGGTAAATGTACACATCTGTCCATTGTCTCTATGTTGTGTCCTTTAGAAAAATACCTCTGTGGTCACTTCTGGCTTCTGCCTTATTTAGGTACCTCTCCATTCTTCCTCCCCTGGTAGGATTATTTAAGACAATACTACTTAACCTGAGTTAAAGGAATCCCCAAAGGTAAGCGAAGACTTTCCAAGAAGCATAGTTGACAAGGATAATTTTATTTCTAAATCCTCAACATCCATTTCTCTTTCTCCAAAAATTGATCTGCCTGAAATGTTTCATTTTTTTAAAACAAATTCTCCTTTCCCACCTCCCCTTTCATAATAGCCCCTTTCCCAAGGAAGAGGAGAAGGTTGAAGATCAAAGGGCAAATTCACCTATCTTACCTCTCCAGTGATACAAAAATCTCCATGGTATCAACGAGACAATTGAAAGTATTTTTTCTGGAAGCCTTCTGAAATAATTTAACCTATGATTAGTGTTTTTTGTATTTCCCTTCCTGATGCACATGTCTGTTAGGGTAAGGCATAGTCTTAGAAACTGTCCCATTGAGAAGTTCTGATATGTTACAGAATGGGGTAGGAGGAGTGTGACAATCCCCCTTCACTGACTTGCCTCTCCACCCCTAAATATAATTAAAGAATGCATAGTTCTTGAGAAAGAGACACTTAAAAGCAAATAAAGACAATACCTTGGAGACCTACTGAACACAAGGGCTGGGACTATAGCTTAGTGGCACAGCACGCACTTAGCATGCCCCAGGTCCCAGGTTCAATACCCAGCACTGCAGAGAAAGAAAAAGAAAAAAAGTAACAAACACCAGAAAATGGTTCTCCTTTCTCTCATTTGAACATACACATTTTTTATCACTCTTCTCAATATTCTTCCCTAGACTGTATTGTCAACTGGAAAGAAAAATATCTTTGAACAGATTAGTCATGCTGATTCTTCAAAGTATAACTGGCATGTTCCCCAGAACTTCTAAGATTTTTGAGACATGCTGGATAAAACCCATTCCCTCACCCCCATCCTGGAAAACATTTTGGATGACTTCAGAGTAAGACCGCATTATTCAATAAGGGAGATAAGACTTATTTTATCAGTTGAGCTCATCAAATAGATATTGTTTACCGACCATCTTTCTGTGCCTTTGATTCTTCCACTACAAAATATGAACAATAATTGTACCTTTTTGGTGAAATGCTTTGGAGGTTAAATGGGTCAACCCATAATCAACACAAAGCACATACAATAATGCCTGATGTGTGGTAATTGCTCTTCACGTCAGGAACATCTCTTCCCCAACCTTCAGTTCTCTTCTCTGTCTGTATCAACTCCCTTTGTAACTTTGCCCAGGCTCTTGGCTTTATATGCCATCTATATCCTAAAGATCCTTGTCCCACCTTCAGCCTTTCCCCTGTTACTTGATGTCAGTGTCATCCTTCCAACTGGTAAGATCTAAAAGACTTGGAGTTGGGGCTGGGGTTCTGGCTCAGTGGTAGAGTGCTTGCCTAGCACATGTGAGGCACTGGGTTTGATTCTCAGCAGCACACAACAATAAATAAATTAAATAAAGGTATAGTGGGCTGGGACTGTAGCTCACTGGCAGGGGGCTTGCTGAGCATGTGTGACACACTGGGTTCAGTCCTCAGTACCACATAAAAATAAAATAAATAAAAAGTATTGTATCCATCTACATATAAAAATTTAAAAAAAAATAAAGGTATTGTGTCTGTCTACAACTTAAAAAAACAAAACAAAACTTGGAGTTAGGTGTGAGGGTGCACACCTGTAATCCCAGCAGCTCAGGAGGTTGAGACAGGAGGATCGCAAGTTCAAAGCCAGCTCAGCAAAATTGAGGAGCTAAGCAACTAGTGAGACCCTGTCACTAACTAAAATACAAAATAGGGCCGGGGATGTGGCTCAGTTGCTGAGTGCCCCTGAGTTCAATCCCTGATATCTCCCCCACAAGAAAAACAAAAAACAAACAAACAAAATACTTTGAGATAGTCTTCACTCCTCTCTTTTTCTCATACCCCATGTCCAATCCATCTTCCTGCAAAAATAGATCCAGAATCTTGTCACCACACACTCCCTCCTCCCCCACTGCTGCCCACTGCTGCAAGCCACCGTTACCTCTCTCCTGGACTGTGCTTCTTTCTGTGTTTGCTCCCCAGTCTATTTGCAGCCCAGTTGCCCAAGTGACTTTCTAAAATGATATCAGATCATATTATTCCTCTGATTAAAATTCTTCAATAATAATTTCCCCATATATAACACAAATTCTTTTTAAAAAATATTATATAGACACACTTTCATGAGCATACATATTAATTTTTCAAAAAAATTGTTAAAAACATGCACCAAGTTGTTTCCACTTATTATCTGAGGGTAACAGTATTGCGGGTCATCGCTTAACAGTATTTGCCTTCTAAGCCAGTAATATTACTTTTCGTGGGGGGAGGAGACTATGAATTAAAGCCAGGGGCACTGAGCTATATCTTCACTTCTTTTTACTTTTTATTTTGAGGCAGGGTCTTTCTAAGTTGCTGAGGCTGGCCTCAAACTTGCAATCTTCCTGCTGAAGATCTTCCTGAGTCATTGGGATTACCTGCATGCGCTACCATAATGTTACTTCTAAGAACTTACCTATAGGAAACTTACCTATAGGAACATTACGCCATAATGTTACTTCTAAGAACTTACCTATAGGAAATAATCAGAATGTTCCCTAAATTTTAAGCTCAAGGACGTTAATCACAGCAATATTCATAATGCGTAATAATTGGAAATAACCTAAGTGTCCAGCAAAACTAAGAAACTGTGTTATAGTTAGATGATAGGTAATCTTACAAGGTTGAACATTGTTTTCAAAAAATTAATCACACATTGTTAGTGGAAAAAAATTTATGGAATATCAAGTATATTACAAGATCAACTTTACAATTAAAAAATGTATGTGAAGAGAGAGAGGAAAAGACTGTTAGGACATGCACCAGAATATTAGCATAAGTTGTCACTTAGGAATCACATAGAGGTGGCCATGATTCACAGCGGAACAGTCAGGGAATAGCCCTACTACACCCATTAGAAAACCTGCCTGGAATTCACTAACTCAGAACAAACGTGCCAATTCTAATCAAAACCTCCTGCAACATTCTGCAGTGTCAGTTAAGCAACCATCTTTTATGCAGGCTGCAAAGGCAGTGTTTCACGTGAATAAAACGCATTTTAACTCTGCATTTATTCTAATAAAAATCAATCTTATACAGCATACTTAACAAATAGGAAAAAAAAAAATTCCCCTAATGCTTTTAGGAATTTAGACCCTTTAAGTCTTTGCCAGATTAGAATGGGTTGAGCTATTTTTGCAAGTACTGATAAGACTTTCTCAAGAGCTTCTTATCAGTTCTAACTTGTTTGAAAGAGTAGTTGCAAGTACAAGATATAAGTTGCTTGTCCTCCTCAGAGCCAGCTTTTAACTCACAGTTTTCTTGAACTTTAAATTTGAACTTAAAAATTCTTCAGATTTCACATTTCATGGACTTTACATTTGAACTTCAAAGTTCTTCAAATTTTATATTTTGTGTTTCTTGTTGGTTAACAAATGAGGTGATCAAAAGAAGAAAAGAAAATTCAAATTCACAGTTCTTTCAACTCTTTTCAGACTTTACCAAGAAAACACATTAATATGATTAAGAAGTCTAAGAAGTAGCTGGTCACAGGGCTGGGGTTGTGGCTTAGTGGTAAGAGTGCTTGCCTAGCACGTGTGAGGCACTGGATTTGATCCTCAGCACCACATAAATAAATACCTAAATAAAGATATTGTGTCCATCTACAACAACAACAACAAAAAAAGATAACTGGTCATGGTAGTGTACACCTAAAGTTCCACCTACTAGAGAGGTCAAGGTAAAAGAATCACTAGAGTCCAGGAGTTCAAGGCCAGCCTGAGCAACATAGCAAGATTCTGTGCCAAGAAGAAAAGAAAAAAGAAAAAAAAGGAAAAGAAAAAGGAAATTTCCAAGATGTCTAAGAAGTCTTCTCTATTCTTTACATAACTAAAGTATATATACCCTCTGAAATACCAATTCATTCTCACCAAGAAGTAAAACAAACAAGCAAATAAAAAGCAGGACACAAAGCTCCTAAACAATGGCAGGAACCCTAGCCTGTCAGAAATGACCTGGAAACCCAGCTTGTGGACATTTTTTTTTTCATGAATAGTCATAAAATTCAACCATAAAAGTTTCAGGTACACAATTACACAGACTGACTTCAGCACATTCCTTTGTTTTATCACTTGGTTTTGACATGAGGCAAGGAGGTTAAATAACCCACATGTTTAATAATAAGAACATGAAATTTCACAGGACTTTGGTTGCAAAACTAGGCCATGTTAGAACATAGGCACTCTGCTCTTTGGTAACATAAAACAGAATTTACTGAAAACAGACCCCTGGAACATGGGAAGACCTGACCACTTACTTAAGAGAGCTTAAAACTTTCCTGCTCTTGACACAAACAAGTGCCCCTTTACTCCTTGATGGCAAATACCATGGATCACCCCTAACTATCAGTGTTGAAGACTGCCATTATCAACAGATGAGATTGTTTAAGCTGTAATCAGTCCATTTTTTAAATCAATAAAATATTTGCTGTTTTTTGCTAAATATTTCTAAACTGAGTAACATAATGTACTTGTTGTTCTTGTTTTTCCAGACTATTTTGCTGTTGTTGAGAACAAGGTAAAATTCTGTTGTTTCCTGGAGAGGGAGAAAAGAAGAAATTACTAACATAAAAATGAGCTTCTCACAATGTCAAACATGGATAAACTCCAGTCTTACTTGGAGCGAGTAAAATAAAAGGAATGCCCATTTGGATTATCTCCAAAGACATGTGCATAGGGTATGTTTATCCAATTTAAAATTTGAATGTTAACATCTAGATTAAAACAAAAACAAAAATAACCTCTATGAATATGGACAAAGAGAAAAACCATTTGTTCCTATTCATTTAGGCAACCTAAGGTGGCATTTCTTTCTATGAATTTACCCTATGCTTCTCAGTTTAGGAATTGTGATGCTTTGGGGGAGAGTTCAAGAAAACTGAGGTCTAAACTTCAGTTGTTTTTCTCATGACAGTTAATTTTAAAACTATACTTAGTACAAAATAGGATATATTTCATTGGTTTAAAAATGGATAGATTACAACTTAAAATATTTCATCTATTGATAACAGTAATCTTTAGCCCCATACAATTAGGAGGTAGTTAGTGGTATTTACAATTTTAGAGAAGTAAAAGGGCCATTTGTTGATTAATTCATAGTCATAAAACTACATAAGTAATTAGTCCAACCGAGGTAAATATCTGATTTATGGCTGCTAGATATTTCCTGCATATTTAAAAGATTTAACTAAAGATGAAGTATGTTAGCTTTCAATTGCTATAACAAAATACCTGAGATAAATAACTTATAAGGAGAAAAGGTTTATTTTGGTTCATAGATTTAGAGGTTCCAGTCCATGATCAGGCAGACTCATTACTTTTAGATCTCTGATGATAAAGTATGAGATAACATGGTTGGAAGCATGTGGCAGAGCAAACTCCTCACCTCGTGTTCAGGAGGCAAAGGAGTAAGAGAAGGGCTGGGACTGTGGCTCAGTGGCAGAGCACTTGCCTAGCTAGCATGTGTGAGCACTGGGTTCGATTCTCACCACCACATATGAATAAATAAAATAAAGGTCCATCCACACCACCAACAACAAAATATTTAAAAAAAAAAAGAGTAAGACAAGACCCCATAGTCCCCATTGGAACATCCTCAGTGACCTGAAGACCTCCCATAAGGCCCCTTTTCTTTTTCTTTTCCTTTCTTTCCACAGTACCTCCCAATAATGCCACCCTGTGGCTCAACCTTTCGTAGCAGGTCTGTGGGGGACATTCAACCTCCAAACTCTAGCAAGGGGTAAATACTTATCACAGCATTGAGGATTAAGTGTGTGGGCCTTCTTGCACTACAGCTGGTTGCTAAGGCTCCTTTCTACTTGAGAGCTAAAACTTGACCTTCTGTGTGAACTCTGCAATTGGCAGATTTATGCTTGGCACATCCTGGGTTTTTGCCCTGCCCCCTTCTCTTTCCTTCCTCTTTCCCTTCCCTCCTGCCCCTCCGTTCCCTCTTATTCCTCCTGTTCCTTCTTTTTCCCTCTGATGGTTTGTGTTGTACTGACCTTGAGGAACCCGGCCCAATATCTGCTGAGATGGGCAGTTCCTTCTAGCCTTGGGTGATCCTCCCCTTTCCCTGTCACCCATGTCTGCTGGTCCTTCCCTGACCACAAGCTCCTTCCATTTGGCCATCCTGCTTTAGGACTCTTCTGTGTTGCTTTGAGGGTTCAGGAAACTGATAGGTGCTGAGCATCCTGGAGGGTGGGGAATCACCTGCCTCAGCTGTGCAATGAGCAGGGCTCTTGTCCATGAGCCCTGCTGGCAGCAAGGTGAAGGCTCTGCTCTAGGTCCTCCCTGTCCCCAGGAAATAGCCAGTCCTCTAAGATGACTCAGGAGAGCACAGGTGGGAGGGGAAACACCCTTTTTTGGAGACCTAAATTCTAGTTATGTGTGTTCAGATTTTCTTCCTCCTTCCTGCAGATTGAACTTTCATTTCCTTTGGGTAGACAACTGCATACCTTCTAACTGCATACCTTAGGTTTATGTTGTAATCTTTCCGCCCTGAGTCTTCCAAGCTCTTGCTCATTTTGATCTTAAAAAAATGTGCTTCCTTCCACATCATGTACAAGCACAAGAATGGGATCCTAATTACAATAAGTTATACTCCATGTATGTATAATATGTCAAAATCCACTCTACTGTCATATCTAAAAAGAACAAGTTAAAATTTTTTTGAAATTTATTTTTATTGTAAACAAATGGGATACATCTTGTCTCTCTGTACATGAAGTGAGGCATACTAAAATTTTTTTAAAAAATGTGTTTCCTCTCTCAAAAAACCTTAAAACTCCTTGGTTTCATTATAGATTTTTAAACTCCATTCAGAATGTAGCTGTCTTCTTTCTTGTTATTGGATGTTACCCTCATCCTGATGCAATGAATGTTATAGAATCAATGGTGACAAGGGATACCTGGGGATGGGGAGGGGAACAAAAAACCTGAGAAGAGAAATGTAGTTATGATCTCTGAATTGTCCTACTACATTTAGGAAATGTGTGTGTGTGTGTGATAAATGGTAATCAGAGTGACACAGGCCCCCTAGTGGGCATTTGGAAATGTGCAGGACATTTTGTTAGAGACAGACAAGGATTTGTGGCATTTGGTGGGTAGAGGGTGGGTATGGTAAATATCCCACAATATGTAGAACAATTCCATAGAAAATGCTGACAGCTTCCTGGTGAAAAGTATCAAAAACATTCTCCTGTTGGGGCTTTTCCAGTCTCTGGCTTTGTCCATGGGTTCTCCATAGTACAGCCCCAGAACCCTCTTTGGTATCAGGCCCTACCTGCTTCCTTCTTAAGGGCCTGACCCTTTTCTTCTCCACAATTCCACGGGACTAGCCCCTGCATCTCCCTGCCATCTCTGTGTAGGCCTGCCTGAGTTATTTGGGGGAGGAGCAAGGTGCCCTAGCAGGAGAATATTTAGATGTTCTAGCCTTTAACTTCAGGTCCTTCTTCTGTCCTGACTCCATGGAGTAACTTAAGGATTTGCTTGGTCAGTCACCTACAGGAGAATTACAAAAATCACCTCTCGGTTCCCACTGTCATTCCTATCATTGCTATGTGCAAGAGAAAACGTGATAGGTCCTATATTTTGGTCTTGTCACTAACTTTATGATTTTCAGACATTTAGTCCCCCAAGCTGCTTAGTTTTCTCATTTGTAAAAATGATTGAATTGGGTTAGAGATGTAGCACTCACCTAGCACGCATGAGGTTCTGCGTTCAATCTCTAGCACTGCAAGAAAAAAGGAGAAGAGGGAGGGGGAGGAGGAGTATTAAATGATCTCTAAAGGCATTTTAGTTCTGTCCTTCTTCTAAACCAACAAATATATATATATGTATATATATGAGTATATATCATTTATTTATTTATTTTTATTTTTTAAAGTATTTTGTTTTAGTTGTAGGTGGACATAATACCTTTATTTTCACGTGGTGCTGAGGATCGAACCCAGGGCCTCACGCATGCTAGGCAAGTGCATTACCACTGAGCCACAATCCCAGCCACTATATCATTTTTTTTCTTTTATTTTTTGAGGGGCACTGGGAATGGAACCCAGGGGTGCTCTACCACTGAGCTAAATCCACAGTCTTTTTTATTTTGTATTTTGAGAAAGCATCTTGCTAAATTGTCCAAGCTAACCTCAAACTTGTGATCCTCCTGCCTCAGCCTCCTGAGAAGTTGGAATTACAGGCTTATGCCACCATGCCCACCTTGTTCTTTAATCTTGCACATTTCACATCTTTTCCTTGACATAGGTATTTTAATGACTGCTCAAAATTTAGAAGTCAGTGGAGTCTTCAGCAAAGGAAATGGTATCAAGAAACTAGATTTTCATATCATTCTGTGTTGGTTAATTATTGAGCTAGACATACTAAAAAACATACATTTTAGGTTACTATTCTGTATGCCACAAATGATTAATTTCCCATCTGTCCTTGCTTTATAAATATACTTTAGAAATGTTTACTGATTATCTACAGTGTTCCAGGCTCTTTTATACAGACAATAGTGTTGAAGAGGTAACAATGAAAAAGAAAATTAAGCTCACTGCTTTCACAGAGCTTGTACTCTAGGTTATCAGTTCTCAGGATATCAGTTTCCTGGATCTCTGAAGTTACCTAAAAAATATCTCAGGAAATCCAAGAGTTCAAAAGCATTTTTGTAATAATACTAAGTCATTTGATTTTTCCAGTGTATCCACATTTGCACTGATGGTACGAAAACAATGTGGGTTAAATTGCTGGTGTCTTAGCATGAATCAAGTGTGTGGTGACAACTGTGTACTGTATTCTTCACCATGACCCATGTGCAGGGGGAAAAGCCTGTGTCATTCAAGACGTATTCAATGCTAAAGATTACTCACTGTATATTAAATTTCACACCTTGATAGCACATCTTTTTAATATTCTGTATAACAAAACAGGAAATACGCACAAAACAATTCTGCTGCTTATGTAAGTACCGTGTTGGTCTTGAGCAAAACTATGTGTTGATTGTCTGGATTGCACGCTGAGCTACTTGTTTTCTCAGGATGCCCTATCTTTATTTGAAAGGACAAGTCGAAGACAATTTATGGTTATTTAGACTTGGAATTTTGCAGATATTTTTCTGAAAATGAACCAAGTAAGTCTGTAGATAGGAAAATAACTTGACAGTAGTTGTTAATGATAAATTTAAGTGTTTGAGCAAAATCCCCAGTCCATTTTTTAAAAGAAATTATTTTGAGACAGTCTTGCTAAGTTGCTGAGGCTGGCCTCAAGCTTGCAATCTCCCTGCCTCAGCCTCCCTAGTAGCTGGAATTGCAAGTGTATGGCACCATGCCCATCCATAGGGGCTTTTAATGATTTTTGTGGTAATATTAGTAAATGTGATTTTTTTTGATATTGTGAAATGAAATGTGCCAACATGTAGAAAATCTACACAACTTAGTAAAATCATGTGTTGATTAAAAATCCTTTACAAGTGCGAGATAGACCACTACATTTTAATGTAATAGTATGAGAAGTTCATTGATATATTTTAAGATTGCATATTGCAACTAATCTTTAAGAAACTATTACTTGTTGAGTACTGTATTAAAGAAAAATATCCTTAGCTATTATAAATGCTATTAGAGTATTCCTTTTACACGATTACATATCTATGTCAGGTCATATTTTCCTCATGTACTTCTACTAAAAAAAAACATTGCAAAAGTTAGAAGGAGAAGTAGATATGATGATTTGTTTATATTTTATTAACTTAGATATCAAAGAGATTTGAAAATGTAAAGCAATGCCAGTCTCCCCAATACTTTTTTTGGTTTTAAAAAATGTAATCGTTTTTCAGAAAAATGTGTTATGTAAGGTAATATGTAGCAGATTTATCATTGTTATTTTCTTTTTTTAAAAATACCTTTATTTTGTTTATTTAGTTTTTTAAAAACGTGGTCTGGGGATCAAACCCAATGCCTCAAGTGTGCTAGGCAAGCACTCTCCCACTGAGCCACAACCCCAGCCCCATTGTTATTTTCAATAAATTAATAAATAAATCTTTTTAAGGTCTAATAAGATAAAGACAGATAGCTGTGACCCAAATAAACACAAGTTCCTTGGTGTCTTCAATAATTTTTTAAGAGTGTAAAGGAACCAAGTAATTTGAGAACCACTGATCTAGAATAAACTCAATGTGCATTTATAGGATCATCAATATCACACCTCTGATAAGAGTCACTATTAACCTAAATTTTCAAAAATCTAGAAGAGAAGATTTTGAATGTTTTCACCATAATGAAACAATAAATGTTTGAAAAGATATTTTAATATGATTTAAACATTAAACATTTATCAAAATACCACATAATAATCCATTAATAGGTATAATTTTTATGTTCTTTATCCATCAGTTAAAAATAAATGTAATAGGGGAGATAACTCAGTTGGTAGAGTGCCTGCCTCACAAGCACAAGGCCCTGGGTTCAATCCCCAGCACCGCAAAAAAAAAAAAAAAAAAAAAAAAAGTAATATTTTTTGTAGTATTGAGGATTGTATCTAGGAACACTCTACCAGAAGCCAAATCCCCATTACTTTTCAATTTTTATTGTGAGACAGGGTCTTGCTAAATTTCCTAGGCTGACCTCAAATCTGTGACCCTTCTTTAGCTTCCTGAGTCCCTGGGATTACAGGCATGTACTCCCATGTCCAACAAAAATAAAGGAATTTAATTAAAAAAAAAAAAAACTAGTAATAATCAGTGAAATATTTTGTGACTAGTACAAATGGACTAAAAGTTTACACAATAATTCCTTAAAGAGGAACTTATTATAATAATATAACAATAGCATATAATAATATTATACTTTATGAAATAGCAATACTTAACATGGCTCTTGAGGACATTTTCTGTTGATAGTATTAAAGTTGATAGCTATATATTTTCCAACTAGTCTAAATACATATACTTTGCTTTCCTTGGCTTTAACCTCTTTTATTAAAGAAGTTATGGAATACATTACTGTTCATACTTGATAATATTTATTATTTTTAGGAGGAAAATGGACATGATATGTATCAAACAGCTTTCACTTGTCTTTGGTTGTCTTAATTAGAGGAACAATTAAATTTTTTTGTTTATATTACTTTAGTGTTTACTTAATTAATATCTGAGTACACATACTTACATTTGAAGATAATTTGACTACACATTCAAATATCCAGTAAAAAATCTCACATATCATATATATAATTTTTTTATAAAGTGATTCTCATTTTGTAAGTTTACTTTTTTAATTTTCTAACCCAGTGCCTCACATGCAATAGGCAAGTGTTCTACCACTGAGCCACAATTCCAGCCCTCATATATATAATTTATTACATACCACAGAGAAAGACAAATATTTGCTATCAACTCTCCAAATTGCATTTCCATTTGCTACAAAGAGCCATCTGGAATTTCTATTCCTCTCTGCTACCAATGTCATCAAACATATGGCTTGATTCTGAACATCTTGGACTAAGAAAGAAACTTCTGAAATTATAATTAAACATAATTTATTCCTCTGTCTTTTCTGTCTCTTTTCTTCTTTAGCAGTGAGCATGATAAAGGTTTTTCTGAAGCTATATCCTAATTTTTTTTTTTTTTGGTATTGGGGATTGAGCCCAGGGGCTCTTTACCTACATCCCCAGCTACATTTCCAGTCTTTTAAATTTTATTTTGAGACAGGTTTTTGCAAAGTTGCTGAAGGTCTCTCTAAGTTGCTGAGACTGTCCTTGAACTTGAGATATTTCTGATTCAGTCTCCTGAGTAGCTGGGATTACACGCCCAATTCCCTATTCTTTATATATATATCCCTTGAAATGGCACTGAGTGATTTCCACATCATTCACTGAGATAAAAACCACTCTAGAGTAATCTGTCCTAAATTACTGAAGTATCCAACTAAGGAACCCAATAGGAAACAAAACACTAAAATAATAATCACTTAATATGTGCCAGGTGCTTTATATATAGTACTGCAAGTGTCACAATAAGATACAAAGTCAGATTTATTATATCCATTTTTCTGATGAAAAAACTAAGCTTCAAAATTCTGCCTGAGGTCTGGTTGTCAATAAGTGGTAGACTTGGAATTCAAACTAAGCACTCTTTTCCTTGCTATTGTTATTATTATTATTATTATTGTTTTTTGCGGTACTGGGGATCGAACTCAGGGCCTTGTGCTTAGGAGGTAAACACTCTACTAGCTGAGCTATCTCCCCAGCCCCCTTCCTTGCTATTATCGATCAAATAGTCAGAGCTAAAAAAAGGAGAATAGGGACTTGAAACTAAGTCTCCTGATGCTGTGCGTATTCCAGTACCCCAGGAAGACTCATGGATGCTTTATATTACTTCAAGTGATAATAATAGTCATCAGCAGGTACTGAGCTCTTAATACATCAGAAATTACTCCAAGAGTCTACATGTAGTAGCTTATGAAATCCTCCCAACCACCCTATAAGGCAGGTCCTCTTATTATTCCCCTTTTACCAAAGAGGAACATGAAGCACAGGGCAATTCACAGATATGCCTAAGTTCCATATCTATTCCTATTCCTTCTTTCCTTATTTAGTACATTGGAGAATATCCACAGGTTATTAAAATTTCTTTGAAAGAATTATGAATTCATTTGGGGGAAAAAGTCATTCATTTCTTCACTCATCAACTCTGTACTAAACACTTCCATTCTGCATCTTTGGTCTTAATATTTAACTGAGATTTGATTTCCTATGATTATCTCAATACTGTAACTTCTCTGAAGTTGTCATCCTTCCCCAGTTTCTATTTTTTTCCCTCGAATTTCCTAATTACCTCATGTTTCATTTTTGTTGAGTTCTTTACTTCATCACCAGCAATTTGTTTCTGAATAATCTTTCTTTCTATCTTTGAAATGAAAGACCTGTTAAATCTCACTTCTACTTCCAGGGCTGTTTTCTTAGTTCAGCTTTGATTTACCCTGTGCTTGAATTCTTCTACAATTTATCTTGCAACTGATGCCAAACTAATCTTACAGCTTTCCATAAGTGTGAATTCTTTTTATTCAAAGAAACAAACCAAAAAGTGGGGACTGAGTGTGGCGAGACCCGGGGCCCAGGGTTACGCCACATGCATCTAAGATGGCGACTGGCAGAGAGCCAAAGGGCATGCTGAATGCGCCTTGAGAAAAACAGGAAGCGCTTACCATTGGCTGTATGATAATTAGTTCAGCCGCCTAGCAGGTGGACAGATATATCTTACATGTATGCTTGAGCTCGTGATCGCTTGACCTTTAATAGGATTGGATGGACATATCTGGTTACAATTGCTTATGCATGAGACTGCTTATATATTAAGGGTGTTATCCGAATACAGGGGAAACTGCTTCATGAACTTTTGAAGTGTACGTGTCATAGGCGGCAACTGAGGGGGTGTATCTTAGTGGTAGGAGCTTGCCTAGCACATATGAGACCCTTAGTTCCATCCTTAGCACTGCAAGAATAAAATCAAATAAAGTGCATACATATGTACATATATACATATAATATCCTGTTATTGTCTTCAGAGTCAAGAGAGCCTGCCCTGGATTGTCCTACAGTTTTCTATGATGTGATCCAATTTCACACTCTCAATTCCATTTACCACTGCTACTCAATTAAATAGCTTACTGTGGAAGCAGCTTCCTCCACTCTTTCCAGAATCCATTCCTATCTTTTTGTTTCTGCTGGCTCCTTCTAGAATAACACTGTTTCCTTCATCTTGGCCTAATCCAAATACTAGCCATTCTTCCAGACCAAACTCAAGTTCTATCATCTTCCTGAATATCTATCCACTTGATCTGCCATTTGAATGAATTTCTAGTACAATTTTTAGAGGAAGGCAAAATGAACAACTGAGTTGAATAAAGGGTTAAATTTTCTCTAGTTTTTCAATGTTAATTGTAACTTCTTTCAGGTCATTTTCCCCCTTTATAACACTTTCTAAAATTGAGATGATTTACATAACATGAAAATCAGCATTTAAAAGGACATACTTTATGTTTAGTATATTCACTGTGTTGCACAGGCATCACCATGATCTAATTCCAGAACATTTTTGTTGTCCCCAGAATAAACTATACTCTCTAGTTGTCCCTCCTTATTACCCAACCCACTCAACCCAGACCAAAGAAACTACTAATCCACTTCCTGCCACTATCAATTTCCCTATTCTGGATATTTCATACAAATGAAATCACATAATATGTAGTCTTTGGAAACTGCCTTCTTTCCCTTAGCATATAACCTCAAGGTTCATCTGTGCTGTAATTTTAGTAGTTCATTCATTTTTATAATAAATATACTATAATTTTTTATTCATTCATCAGATGATGGGAATGTGGATCATTTTAATTTTGTCTAATAGGAATAATGTCACTGTGAGCATTCATGTATAGTTTTTGTGTGAACATTTTTGACCTGGCAGATATATACATTTGAGTGGTTACAAGGTAAGTCTGTATTCAAGATTTTGAAAAACTGATAAATGGGTTTTCAACAACATCATTTTACATTCCTACCAGCAATATATGAGGGTTTCAATTTCTCCACATTCTAGTCAATTGATTTGTTTCATTGTTTTTGTTTTTGTTTTTGCCTGTAGCCATCCTAGTAGGTATGAAGTAATATCTCATTGTTATTTTAATTTATACTTCCTTAATAACCAGCAATGTTGGCATCATTCCTGTGTTTATTGGTTATTTGTATAGCTACTTTCTTTGCCCCTTTAAATAGGAGAAAGGATCTCTCTAATTTGCTCATACTGGTCTGAAATTTGCAATCCTCCTGCCTCACCTTCCCAAGCAGCTGAGACCACACGTATGTGCCACCTAGCTTGACTTTTTTTTTTTTTGGTACTGGGTATGAACCCAAGGGTACTTTACCACTGAACTACATCTTCAGTCCTTTTTATATTATTTTATTTTGAGACAAATTTTCTCTAAGTTGCTAAGGTTGGCCTTAAAATTCTGATCCTCTTGCCTCAGGCTCCTGAGCCACTGGGATTATAGGCATGTAACACAATGCCCAAGTCCTTTGTGTGCTTTTAAATTCAGTTTTTTTAAAAATTGTAGTTATAGATGGACAGAATGCCTTTATTTGTTTATTTTTATGTGGTGCTTAGAATCAAACCCAGTGCCTCACACATGATAGGCAAGTGCTCTGCCATCGAGCTACAGCCCTAGCCCAGTTACTTACTTTTGTATTGTTGAATTCAAAGAGTCTATATGTTAGTTTTCATTTACCCTAATGAAATACTTGAGGTAATTAATTTTATACAGAAAAGCGATCTAGAGGTTCAAGGGCATACTACCTGTGTCAGTTTAACTATAACCAAGTGGGATTTATTCTAGATAATGCAAGGTTGGTTCAAACCTTGAATATCAATTAGTGCAAATTTCAAATCAACTAGTTAAATGAGGAGAATCACATATCATATCATTAGATGTAGAAAAAGCCTTCAAAACAAAATCCAATATCCATTCTTGATAAAAACTATCAGGGGCTGGGGTTGTGGATCAGTGGTAGTGCATTTGCCTCACATGTGGGGCACTGGGTTCAATTCTCAGCACTACATATAAATAAATGAATAAAATAAAGGTACATCAACAACTAAAACAAAAAAAAAAACCTATCAGAACATTACAAACAGGGTATGTGTGTACCCCATTTGTGTACAATGAATCAAAATGCAGTCTGTGAAAAATTTAAAAATAAATAAATAATTGAAAACAACAACAACAAAAAAGAAATAGGGCATGTGTACTGGCTTTCTACTACTGTGAGAAAAGGCCTGAGAAAATCAACTTATAAAAAGGAAAGGCTGGGCTGGGGTTGTAGCTAAGTGGTAGAGTACTTTCCTAGCATATGTGAAGCACTGGGTTCAATTCAGCACCACATAAAAAATAAATAAATAAGATTAAGTTATCATGTCCATCTACAACTAAAAAAAAATTGTTTTTTAAAGGAAAGGCTTACTTTGATTTTAGTTTCAAAAGTTTTAGTCTGTGGATGGTTGGCTCTGTTGCTCTTGGGTTTGTGGCAAAGTAGCATACCATGGTGGAGTACATGAGGAAGAAGCCACTCACCTCACCGTACTCATGATAGTCATGAATCAGAGAGAGAGGGGAGAGAAGAGGCTGGGGTCCCAATATCAATTGCAAGGATATGCCCCTAATGACTAGAAAAGTTTAACTAGAGCTCACATATCTAGTAATTTTGACAATGAAGATTAACCAGGCTGGGATTGTAGCTCAATGGTAGAGCTCTTGCCTTGCACATGTGAGGCACTGGGTTCGATCCTCAGCACTACACAAATAAATAAATAAAGGTATTGTTTCCATCTACAACTAAAAATATATTTTAGAAAGCATTAACCATCACAGAGGGAAACATTCTGAATCTCTTAAAGAACATGTGCAAAAACCCTACAGCTAACATAATTGATGATGAAAAACCTAGAAGTTTTCCCACTAAGATCAGGAACAATGCTAGGATGTCTCCTCTCACCGCTCCTGTTTAACATGATACTGGAAGCATACCTGTAATCCCAGTGGCTTGGGAGGCTAAAGTAGGAGGATCTGAAGTTCGAGGTTAGTCTCAACAACTAAGTGAGGCTCTAAGAAACTCAGTGAAATTTTGTCTCTAAATAAAACATAAAAACGGGCTAGAGATTCGATCCCCAGCACCACAAAAAAAAAAAAAAAGGGCTAGAGATATAGCTCAGTGGTTAAGTACCCTCCGGTACAGAGAAAATAAGGAAGGAAGAAAAAAGGAAGAATGAAACCCTCCTCCTGTACTTAGAAATAATTACAGCAAAGCTACAGGTTACAAGGTTAATGTACAAATGTCAATTCCTTTCCTAGGTACTAGTAATGAACAAGTGGAACTTGAAATTTGAAGCACACATCCCCCTAAATGAAATACCTTGGGATAATTTTAATGAAATACAAACAAAATTTATTTGAAAAAACATAGAACTCTGATGAAAGAAATCAAAGAACTAAATAAATGGAAAGATATTCCATTGTTCATGAATAGGAAGACAATATTGTCAAGATATCTCAATTTGAGCTATAGATCCAATACAATCCCAAAAGAAATTTCAGGAAGTTCTTTTTTTAGATATTGACAAACTGATTTTAAAGTTTATGTAAAGAGACAAAAGACCTAGTAGAGCCAATGCAATATTGAAAGAGAAGAACAAAATTGAAGGATTATACTTCCCAACTTTAAAAATTACTATAAAGCTACAGTAACTAAGACACTGCGATATCGTTAAAGGAATAGACAGATAAATCAATGGAACAGAAGAGAGAAACCAGAATTAGACCCACATAAATAAAGCCAACTGATCTTTGCTAAAGTATCGAAGGTGATATAATGGAGCAAGGACAGTTTTTTCATCAAACAGTACTGGAAAAATGGGTCATATGCACACACACACAAAAAATGACCTTAGCCAGACATGGTGGTGTATGCCTACAAGTCCAGCTAGTCAAGAGGCTGATTCATGAGGCAATTTCAAGGACAGTCTGGGCAATTATCAAGGCCCTATTTCAAAATTAAAAAAATAAGTAAATAAAGCCAGGGTTAGTGGTGTTTGCCTGTAATCCCAGTGACTTCGGAGGCTGAGGCAAAAGGATTGCAAGTTTGAGGCCAGCCTGAGTAATTTAGTGAGACTCTCAGCAACTCAGTGAGATTCTATCTCAAAATAAAAAATAAAAAAGAGGTGGGGATATAGCTCAGTAGTAAAGTGCCCTGGGTTCAATTCCCTAACCTCTCACTCTCCCCAAATATAAAATAAATGAATAAATAGAAAATATTTTTTAAAAAAAGAAGAATTGGGACTGTAGTTCAGTGGTAGTGCGTATGGGTTCAATTATCAGTATCATGAAAGTAAAAGGAAAAAAAAGATTTTACATCCTTCACAAAAATAAACCTGAAAATCATTCGAGTGTAAAAACTCTTAAACTCCTAGAAAATAACATGGGAGAAAATATGCATGAACTCGAGCATAGACTTTTTAGATGCAATACCCATATTCATGATCCATGAAAGAAATAACGGATAAACTGGACTTCATTAAAATTTAAAATTGTGGCTATATAAAAGACACTGTCAGAATGAGAAGACAAGTCATGGGCTGGAAGAAAATATCTGCAAAAGACATATCTGATAAAGGACTTAGTATATTGCAAAATATACAAAGACCTCTTTCAAATTAATAATAAGAAAATGAATCACCTTATTAAAAAATGTGTGAAAGATCTGAACAGATGCCTCACCAGAAGGTATATAGATGTCAAATGATATGAAGACATTTTATGTCAATAGGGAATTCAAATTAAAACAACATTTAGACATCACTATACACACATCTTAGAACAACCCAAATCTAAAATCAAAACCATGGCACCAAGTATTAGCAAGAATGTAGAGTAACCGGAACTCTCTGATTTGTTGCAGATGGGAATGCAAGATGGTACAGTCACTTTGGAAGACAGTTTGGAAATTTCTTACAAAACTAAACTCTTAACATGGGATTTACTCAAATGAGTAGAAAACTTACATCCACAAAAAAATCTGTTCCCAACTGTTATAGTCGAGGTGTCCCCCAAAAGTTCACATGTGAGATAATGCAGGAAGATTCAGAGGAGAAATGATTGGTTGTAAGAGTCTTAACCCAAACTGTGAATTAATCCCTACTGGGATTCATTGAAGTGGTAGGGTGTGGCTGGAGGAGACTGGAATTGGGGCGTGGTTGGGGGTATATATTTTGTATCAGGAGAGTGGAGTCTCTGCTTCCTGATGATGCAAGCTGCTTCTCTCTGCCATGCTCTTCCACCATGATGTTCTGTCTCATCTTGAACCCTGGGGAATGGAGCCAGTCTTCTCTGGACTAAGATCTCTGAAACTGTGAGCCATCAAATTAACCTTTCTTCCTCCACAGTTGTGCTGGTCAGATCATTTGGTCACAGCAGCGAAAAAGCTGACTAAAACACCAGCTGTGTATAGGAGCTTTATCCATAATTACCAAAATGTCAACCAAAACGTCCTTCAGAAAGTGAGTGGATCAATAAGCTGTGGTATATGCAAACTGTGATAAAAAGACATAAGCTAAAGAAGCCATGAAAAGATATGTAGGAACATTTAATCACTTTAGTAAGTGACAAGTCAATTTGAAAAGATTATATGTGTGATTCCAACTCTATGACTATCTGGAAAAGGCAAAACTATTCAGGTAGTGAAAAAAAAAATCAGTGGTTGCCAGGGTCTGTGGGGAGAGGGTGATAAATAGAGCACAGGTTATAAACTTAAACTTAGTATCACATTTTATGTAACACTAAAATTGTACACATGTCATTATACATTTGTCAAAACATGGAATTCAGAATACCAAGAATGAACTATAAGGAAAACTGTGAACTTTGGGTGACAATGATTGTATTAACGCTATTTTCTTTATTTTCTGTATTCTTAATGCTCTGGTAACTGGGCTCTACTGACCTGAGAGATATTGCCCCTCTCAGGGTTTGATAATACCTAGAAATAGTAAAGGCCTGGTGCAGGAGGATGGCTTTCACATGTAACCAATCCAGTGCCCACTCCACCCTACCACCCCCATCAGATGCTTATATTCCCGGTCAATATTTCCCTTCTCCAGGTACCAGAGAAGGAAGCCAGAGACTGCTGAAATTAAGTCTGCTTATACTTCTTTGACCATTATTCCCTTTGGAACCAGCAAAGACTCTTGCTCATATTTTCTTTCTGTACCTTCTACATCCTGACTGCCATAGTTTGGACCTGGAGAGTCCCCACAAAGGCTCCTATTGAAGGTTTGGTCGCCAGCCTGTTCATTGATTTTGGTTCTGATCTTCATTATTTCCTTCCTTCTATTGGTTTTGGAATTGGTTTGTTCTTTTTTCAAGGACCTTGAAAGGTATCATTAGCTTGTTTGGGATCTTTCTGATTTTCTTATTGGGCATCCCTACCTATAAACTTTCCTCTTAAAATTGCCTTCATAGTTCCCCAGAGATTTGGTGTCACTATTCTAATTTAATTTGAGTCTAAGAATTTTTTTTTATTTCTCCCTTGAATTCTTCTATCACCCATTCATCATTCAGAAGTGTTGTTCAATCTCCATATGTCTATATGGTTTCTGTAGGGTTTTTTCTGTTGATTTCTCATTTCATTACATTATGATCTGCTAAGATGCTAGGAATTATATCAGTATTTTTTTGTATTTGCTAAGAGATGTTTTGTGGCCTAAAATAAGATCTCTTTTGGAAAAGGTTCCATGAGATGCTGAGAAGAAAGAGTATTCAGCTCTCAGATGAAATATTTTATAAATGTCTTTTAAGTCCATTTGATTTATAATATTTTTCAGGTCCAAAGAATCTTTGTGGAGTTGTGTCTGGATGACTTATCTAATGGGAGAGAGGTGTGTTGAAATCAACCAGTATTATTGTGCTGGGGTCTATCTTAGGCCTCAATTTAAATAGTATCTCTTTTATGTAATTAGTTGTACCCATGTTTGAGGCATAAATATTTATTATTATTGTATCTTCTTGTTGGATTATTACATTTATTAGTATGAAGTGATATTATTGGTCTTTCCTGATTAACTTTGGTTTGATATCTTTGGCAGATATGAGAGTAGCTACTCCTGCTTGTTTTCATGCTCCAATTACATGGTATCTCAATTTCTGTCTTTTCACTTTCAGCCTGTGACTGTCTTTACCTGTGAGGTGTGTCTCTCACAAACATCATATAGTTGGGTCTTGTTTTTTCATCCATTATGCTAGCCTATGCCTTTTCATTGGAGAGCTGAGACCATTTACATTCAATATTATTATAGAGAGATGGTTATTAATTCCTGCCATGTTTATTTATTATTATGTTTAATTTGGTCCTGTTTCTCACGTGCTTAGCTACTCTCCAAATGAGATTTGTTCCTTTGTGATCTCTGTGGTTTGTTTATTTCTTCACTGTGTGGCGTATTTTTTTAACATCTTTTTTTAGTTGTCAATGGACTTTATTTATATGTGGTTAAACCCAGTGACTCACACATGCCAGAATTCTTTTAGTTTCTACTTATCTTGGAAGGTTTTTATTTCCTTTTCAATTTTGAACAATAGTTCAATCTTGGTTGATAGTTATTTTCTTTCAGAACTTGAAACACACCATTCCAAGTTCTCCTGACTTTTAGAGTTTTCGTAATTTTGATTGGCTTTCCTCTAAAGGTGACCTGGCATTTTTTCTCTCAATATTTTTAAAGTTCTACGCATGTTCTGTATGTTAGGCATTTAAATTATAATGTGTTATACAGTGGTTCTTTTTTGATCTTGTCTATTTGGGGTTCTGAATGCCTCCTGTATCTGGATGTCCATTTCATCCCTAAAGAGGTTATCTATTCCATTAGGCTACACCTCACGACCCTTCTCACATTTGGTCTCTTAATGTTGTCCCTGAATTCTTGTATATTCTGATCTTTTACTTATTTTATTTTCTTTAATGCTGTCTAGATGTTCAAAGCTGGTCACTTTGTCTTCCAGTGCTGAGATTCTCTCTTTAGCAGAGTCCAATCTACTAGAGAGACTTTCAACTGAACATTTTATTTGATTTATTATGTCTTACATTTCCAAGGTTTCTGTTTAGTTCTTTTTCAATATTTCTAAATCCTTACTGAATTTCTCATTCATATCCTGTACTGACTTTCTTAATTCATTCAATTGTTTTTCTATGTTCTCTTGGAATTCATTGATCATTTTTATAATCATTCATTTGAATTCTTTATCTGATATTTCATTCACTTCAATGCCTTTGAGGTCAGTTACTGATGATTTATGAACATTAGGAGGTGTCATGTTACCTTGTTTTATTTCATTTTTCTTGTATTACTGTGTTGGGTCTTATGCATCTGTTTAGAGGGATTCTTTTCATTCTTCTGTGTGGGCCTTTTTAAGGCATAGTCTCCACTCTCCTAAGTGTCCTAGTATGATCTACACTGAGATACTCTTGTAGATCTGGTATCAAAGCCTTTAATTCTCTGTTTTTTTGCTGTAGCAATGGATATCAATAGGTGGAACCTGGGGCTGACCCCTAGCTGTTTCTACTTGGGGCTTGGTCATTAGTTTGTATTTTTATCTCTTCTATTCTTTGCATTAAAGCATAGCTTAAGGGTAGGTGTCATTAATTTGTGTGTGGAGCAAGGTGCTTTGTTTTTTTATTGAGTTTAGTTCATCAGTAGAATCTCTATACACCCCGCCAACTTGTGTCTCTGCAGGTTCTCAGCACCTCACAGAATAGGGGACAACAAACAATAGCAATAACTGATGAAAACAATATACCCCATTAAAATAAATACCTGGTTCCTGCTATGATATCTACAATGTTAATTACCACAAAAACAGAAATTGCGGGGTCAGCAATTGCCAACAACAAAAACAATATGTAACCATAAACTAGATCTGGAATTAAAGCAAATATCAGGTGTCAGCTATAACATCCATAGCAGCAATAATTGCAAAAATATTGATAGTGGGGGTAGAAATTACATAAACCAGTTAGTTCTAAATGCTAATAAAATATAGTTAATTAAGAGACAAGAAAATGTGGTAGAAAGGTACAAAAGAGTTCACAATTTCAAAAACTGAACAGAGAAAATGCAGAAGATATGTAGTTATAAGGAGGAGAAAAGAAAGAGAAACAAATAGAAGCAATACAAAACAAAACCAAAATATACAAACCAAAAACCATAATCCTCAAAAGACACGGCAAAGAAAAATAACTGCATTAAAAATGCTAAAAGTGAGAAAAAGGAAAGAAATATGTATGTGAATATATGTTCATAAGCCAATCAGCACAGCAAGAACACACACACACACACACACACACACACACACACACACACACACGTTCTTATTTAAAAGTGAAGGATTTGTTTCCATTAGGTGGTCAAAATAGTCAATGAGAATGGATGGTTAGGGTCTATGCCCACAGGTCCTTCTTTCCCTTTGTTTTTGAGTATGTACTGAGAGTGGGAGTAAGGCCTGAGGCTTGTTAACCCCTTCCTCTTTCTATGTACCTCTCTGAGCTGCCAGCTAGAATGGTATAAGACTAAAGCTGGTTGAAATAGCTCTTAGCTTCCCTTCCCACCAATATGAGGTAGGATAGAGTGGGAAGTACTATCAGTCAGAATTTTGTTCATACAGACCAGATTGATTATTCCCATGGTCGGGTCACTACAGAGTTCTATGAATGGAGTTCCAATGGGTCAGGCTTAGTTCTATTCAGGCCTCAAGGGTTGGATGGTGCCTACTTTGGAGAAATTAGATCAATACACCCTTTGGACCTGGCAGTTTCCAATCTCTGTGGTTGTGGGGGTTCTGGATCTCAGGTGCCTCCCAAGAATTCTACTCATGGGGCAGGTGAACCAATCCTCCACATACTGTGCTGTCCACAAGCACAACCTTCTCAGGCTTAGTCCATGAGTGTATTTAAACTCGCCTGTTCAGATTCCTGACCTGCTTTAGCTGGTCATGTGAGCAATTAGACTCAAAGGAGAAGTCAATTGGACTCCCCTTCACTTTTCTGACTTGACTCTACCTGGTACAATGTTCTCGATGCCTGTTTCACTCACATTCTGCTAGATACACCCTACGCCATATGGTAGCCAGGACAACATGACAGTGTTTGCATTGATTTCCTGGCTTTTTTAGCAGCAGCTGTGGTGTGACTGCCTCAAGATGGTTCTGCCTCAGCTCTCCATGGTCAGCTGAGAAACAGACAGCACTTTTCAAACACCAGGGCAGAGTGCAGTCTCTGAATCAATTAAATTCAGTTTACTTTTCTGATCTCAGGTTTTTCTGTAAAAAAAAATATTGAAGGATATGGAATTAATAAGCCCCCAAGACAGTGCGTGACCTGGGAGAAAAGAGGGAAAGAGAAACCAAGGCTTTTTTTCCTCTCTATATTCAATAATGATTTTTTTAAACTTTTATTTATTTATTTATTTCATGTTTTTGACAGTGTTTAAAATTTTTTCTTCATATATGTATATAAGGTAATAATGTCTGTCTCAATCAACTGTCCTTCTCATTTCCACCTGTCCCACCCCTCCCCTCATTCCCCACTGTACAATTCAAAGTTTCTTCATTTTTCCCTACCCACCTCCCCACTGTGGATCAGCGTCTGCTTATCAGATAAAACATTTGGCTTTTGGTTTCTTGGGATTGGTTTATTTCAGTTAGTATGATAGTCTCTAGTCCCATCCATTTACCTACAAATGCCATAATTTCATTCTTCCTTAAGGTCGAGTAATATTCCATTGCGTAAGTTTACCACATTTTCTTTATCCACTCATCTGTTGAAGGACATCTAGCTTGTTTTTCCACACTTTTGCTATGGTGAATTGAGCTGCTATAAATACTGATGTGGTTGTATCACTGTAGTATGCTGATTTTAAGTCCTTTGGGCATAAACCAAGGAGTGGGATGACGGGGTCAAATGGTGGTTCCATTCCACATTTTCTGAGGAATACCCATATTGCTTTCCAAAGTGGTTGCACCAATCTGCCATCCCACCAACAATGTATGAGTGTACATTTCCCCCCACAACCTTGCTAACACTTATTATTGCTTATATTTTTGATAATAGCCATTCTGACTAGAGTGAGATGAAATCTTAGAGCAATTTTGATTTGCATTTCTCTAAATGCAAGAGATGATGAACATTTTTTCATGATTGTTGATCGACTGTATTTCTTCTTCTGTGAAGTGTCTGCTCAGTTCCTTAGCCCATTTATCAATTGGGTTATTTGTTTTCTTGGTGTTAAGTTTTTTGAGTTCTTTATGTATCTTGGAGATTAGTACTCTATCTGAGTGCATGTGGTAAAGATTTTTTCACATTCTATAGGCTGTCTCTCAAATTATTGATTGTTTACTAAGAAGGAGCTTTTTAGTTTGAATCCATCCCATTTATTGATTCTTAATTTTACTTCTTGCACGTTGGGAGACTTGTTGAGGAAGTCAGGTCCTAAGTCAAAATGATGAAGATTTGGGCCTACTTTTCTTCTATTAGGCATAGGGTATCTGTTTTAGTGCCTAAGTCTTTGATTCACCTTGAATTGATTTTTGTGCAGGGTGAGAGATAGAGGTTTAGTTTCATTTTGCTGTATATTGATTTCCAGTTTTCCCAGCACCATTTGTTGAAGAGGCTATCTTTTCTCCAATGTATATTTTTTGGCATCTTTGTCTAGTATGAGATAACCATATTTATGTGTGTTTGTCTCTGTGTCTTCTATTTTGTTCCATTGATCTGCTTGTCTATCTTGGTGCTAATATCATGTCATTTTTGTTACTATTGCTCTGTAGTATAGTTTAAGGTCTGGTAGTGTGACGCCTCCTGCTTCACTCTTCTTGCTAAGGATTGCCTTGGTTATTCTGGGTCTCATTTTTACAAATGAATTTTATGATTGATTTTTCTATTTGTATGAAGAATGTCATTGGGATTTTATTAAGAATTGCATTGAATCTGTATAACACTTTTGGTAGTATGGCCATTTTGACAATATTAATTCTGCCTGTTCAAAAGTTTGGGAGATTTTTTCATCTTCTAAAGTCTTCTTCAATTTCTTTCTTTAGTGTTTTGTAGTTTTCATTGTAGAGATCTTTCACCTCTTGTTAGATTGATTCCCAAGTATTTTATTTTGTCAAAGCTATTGTGAATGGGGTAGTTTTCCTAATTTCTCTTGCAGCAAATTCATCACTTATGTATAGAAATGCATTTGATTTATGGGTATTGATTTTATATCCTGCTACTTTGCAGAATTCATTGATTAGTTCTAGAAGTTTTCTGGTGGAATTTTTGGAATCTTCTAAATATAGAATCATGTCATCAGCAAATACTGATATTTTGAGTTCTTCTTTAGGAAGAATTTCTTCTTTAGTTGAATTTCTTTCAACTGTCTGATTGCTCTGGCTAGGGTTTGAAGGATGATGTTGAGTAGAAGTGGCATCCCTGTCTTGTTCCAGTTTTTAGGGGAAATGCTTTCAGTTTTTCTCCATTTAAAATGATGTTGGCCATGGGTTTAGCATAGATAGTTTTTACAATGTTGAGGTATGTTCCTACCATCCATAGTTTTTCTAGTGTTTTGAACATGAACAGGTGCTGTATTTTGTCAAATGCTTTCTTTGCATCTATTGAGATAATAATATGATTTTTGTCTTTAAGTCTATTGATGTGATGTATTATATTTATTGATTCCCATATGTTGAACCAACATTGCATTCCAGGGATAAACCTCACTTGATTGTGGTGCACTATCTTTTAAATATATTTTTGTAATGTGATTTGGCAGAATTTTATTGAGAATTTTTGTGTCTATGTTCATGAGGGATATTGGTCTGAAGTTTTCTTTCCTTGATATGTCTTGGTCTGGTTTTGGTATAAAGGTGATACTAGCCTCATAGAATGAGTTTGGAAGGTTTCACTCCTTTTCTATTTCATGGAATAATTCGAGGAGCATTGGTGTTAATTCTTCTTTGAAGGTCTTGTATAACTTGGTCGAGAATCTGTATGGTCCTGAGTTTGTCTTGGTTGGTAGACTTTTGATGGTATCTTCTATTTCATTGCTTGAAATTAATCTGTGTTAAATTGTGTATGTCCTCCTGCATCAGTTTGGGTAGATCATATGTCTCCAGAATTTGTCGATGTCTTCAAGTTTTTCTATTTTATTCTGGTATAAATTTTCAAAATAGTTTCTAATTATCTTCTGTATTTCAGTAGTATCTGTTGTGATATTTCCTTTTTCATCACAAATTTTAGTATTTTGAGTTTTCTCTCTCTGTGTGGCTAAGGATTTATCAATTTTATTTATTTTTTCAAAGAACCAACTTTTTGCTTTGTCAATTGTTTTAAATTGTTTCTTTTCTTTCAATTTCACTGATTTCAGCTCTGATTTTAATTATTTCCTGTCTTCTGCTGCTTTTGGTGTTGGTTTGTTCTTCTTTTCTAGGGCTTTGAGATGTAATGTTAGGTCATTTATTTGTTGACTTTTTATTCTTTTAATGTATCATCTCAATGCAATGTACTTTCCTCTTAGCACTGCCTTCATAGCCTCCCAGAGATTTTGATATGTTTATCGGTGTTCTTATGTACCTCTAAGTATTTTTTTATTTCCTACTTGATTTCTTCTTTTATCCATTCATCATTCAATAGCATGCTATTTAGTCTCTATTCATCATTCAATAGCATGCTATTTAGTCTCCAGGTGTTGGAGTAGCTTCTAATTTTTATTTTATCATTGATTTTTAGTTTCATTCCATTATGATCTGATAGGATGCAGGGTAGTATTTGCATTTTTTGTATTTTCTGAGAGTTGCTTTGTGGCATAATATATGGTCAATTTTAGAAAAGGATCCATGTGCTGCTGAGAAGAAAATATATGCACTTGATGATGGGTGAAATACTCTATGTATGTCCATTAAGTCTAAATCATTGATTATATCATTTAATTCTATAGTCTTTTTTTTTTTTTTTTTTTTTTTTTTTGGAAGATCCAGGGGTGAGAGAAGTGTGTTAAAGTCACACAGTGTCATTGTGTTGTGATCTATTTGATTCTTGAAATTGAGAAGGGTTTGTTTGATGTATGTAGATGCTCCATTGTTTGGGGCATATATATTTCCAATTGTTATGTCTTGTTGGTGTATGATTCCCTTAAGCAGTATGAAATGTCCTTCTTTATCTCTTGTGACTAACTTTGGTTTGAAGTCCACTTTGTCTGATATGAGGATGGAAACCCCTGCTTGTTTATGCAGTCCATGTGAGTGATATGTTTTTCCAACCTTTCACCTTCAGTCTGTGGATGTCTTTTCCTAGGTGGTGAGTCTCTTGAAGACAGCATACTGTTGGGTCTTTTTTTTTTTTTAATCCAATCTGGAAGTCTACATTTTCTGATTAATGCATTTAGGCCATTAACATTCAGGGTTATTATTGAGGTAGGATTTGTATTCCCAGTCATTTGGTTTATTTTTGGTTTTTAACTGGACTTTTACCTCCTTTGACCAACTTTCCTTAAGTGTAGTTCTTCCCTTTGTTGGTTTTCTTTTCTTTTCTTTTTTTTTTTTTTTTTTTCCATTTCTTCCTCATGGAATGTTTTGCTGAGAATGTTCTGTAGTGCAGGCTTTCTAGTTGTGAATTCTTTTGACTTTTGTTTATCATGGAAGGTTCTTATTTCATCTTCATATTTAAAGCTTAATTTTGCTGGGTGTAAAATTCTCGGTTGGCATCCACTTTCTTTCAGAGCTTGATATATGTTATTCCAGGCCCTCCTGGCGTTGAGGCTCTAGGTTGATAAATCAGTTGAGATCTGAATTAGTTTCCCCCTTATATGTAATTTGAGTTTTTTCTCTCATAGCCTTTAAAATTCTGTCCTTATTCTGTATGTTAGTCATTCTCATTATAATGTGCCTTGGTGTGGGTCTGCTGTAATTTTGTACATTTGGGGTCCTCTAAGCCTCTTATAGTTGATTTTCCATTTCATTCTTTAGATTTGGAAAGCTTTCTGATATTATGTCATTGAAAATATTGTGCATTCCTTTGGTTTATATCTCCATACTTTGCCTATTCTGATAAATCTTAAATTTGGTCTTTTCATGTTATCCCATATTTCTTGGGATTTCATGGTTTCTTACCATCTTCTCTGTATGATCAACTTTATTTTCAAGAGCATATATTTTGTCTTCATTATCTAAGGTTCTGTCTTCCAAGTGGTCTAGTTTGTTGGTAATAATTTCCATTAAATTTTTAATTTGGTTTATTGTTTCCTTCATTTTGAGGATTTGTGCTTGATTCCTTTTTATAATCTCTGCCTGTTTATTGAAGTTATCTTTCACTTCCTGATTTTGTCTCCAATACAATCCTTTATTTTGAAGATCAATCTAACTATGTATTTTCTAAACTCTCTCTCTGACATTTCTTCTGCTGTGTTGTCTATGGATTCTATTGTTGGAACATCTTGGTTTGTTTGAGGCACATTGTTCCTTTCTTTTTTTATGTTGTTTGTATGTCTTATAATCTAGTGGTATGGAGTTGAGGCAGTACAGATTCTACCCTGCAGTCTTTTAGTGTTCCTGAAGGCTTCTAGTACATCACATTTAAGGGGAAGACCAGTATTAATAGCACCTGATGCAAACGATATGCCACCTTAAACCAAATGGCTCCTATTAAGGCATTTACAGTTTTGTCATAATAGACAGAAATGAAGTGTTCAATTAATGTCTACAATATATGAACAGTAAGTTTGCTGAAAGCATTTACCATTTCAAATGATGATCAATGAGGGAACAGAAATAGTGTAAGATGTGATGTTTGTGAGGGACAGGGAGAGAAGATATAGATAAAAAGTTAGAGTAAGAATGAGGGAGGAATTAATAGAGGGTAGCTGTTAGGATGAGAGAAGTGAGAAGGAGAATCTAGGAAGAAAGGTAGGTGAGAGAAAAAAATATGTACAGATTTTTTTAAAAAGTAAAAATACAGGAATATACAACAAAACTGTCATATACTATTCAGACATCCCATTTCTTAATCAACTGATGCATGAAAAATATTTGGATTCAAAGATGGTAGAGGTGTAAGACATACACTGAAAAATTTTTTTAAAAAAGGAGGAAAATCTCAATGGAAAATAGAATAATTGCTTCCATTGGTTTTCAATTTCTCAGCTTCCCTTCTCCACTGATAGGCGGGATTGTTTGAAGTTTGATGTTAGCTGCTCCAGTGGGTGAGCCCATAGCAAGATGCCCTCACACCCTCTTATAGTCCTCCCACCTATTGGCATCAGATCCACCATTTTGCTGCCACCAGTATTCTGCCCCACCCCACACCATTTTACAACCCACATTATCAGTCTGCAAACATCCTAGCCAGTCACTGGTCCGCTCATCAGCCTGCGAACATTCTCAGCAGTCACTGGTCCAAATTGTTAGCCCATGAACTCCCTAGTCAGTCATTGGATAGCTCCCCCACCATTTTCTTTCTCTCTCCTCCTCACTCTCACTCGCTTTCTCTCCCTCTCTCTCTCTCTCTTTCTCTCTCTCTCTCTCACTCTTGCTCTCTCTCCTCCTTCTCACTTTCTCTTTCTCTCTCTCTCTCTCCCCCCTTCTCTCTTCTCCCCCTCTCATTCTCTCTCTCTCTCACCCTGCGGGCAGATACTCTGCCTGTCTACTTAATAAAATCTCTTGCGTGAGTTTCTGCATCCAGAGTGGTTTCTGGGTGCTTTCACCACCTGTTGTAGCTGGCCCCTTCCATCCCTGCGCACTTCAGGACTCCCTGAGATGGAGAGAGCAAAGTTTTCTCCAGTTTCTTCAACCTGTGTTCTCCTCAGGAACTGCCCCTAGTCTCCAGCTTTCCACAGGCTTGCAGACCCAGACTGGCCCACACAAACTCAGCTGCAATCTGATGGACCTGGGCTTCAGCTTCCCCAGACCCTGTCTTGCTGTAGTCCCAAGATCTCAATGCCCTTTCAACTTGCAGAGAGACCACCAGGGATGCGCTCACACAAAGAAGCAACGCTGCAAAGAAGCAGCCAGGTGGCAGCCACTACCACAGCGAGCAGAAAGACCTCGGGTGCAACCAGACCTGCAGATACCCCAATGTATCTGCAGGACCTGGCCTGAGTCCCCAGACCTGGCCACGCCCTAAGATGGTGGCAGCTGCTGGCGGCAGCCATGTGTAACTAAACCTACGGGTACTGTGACAAAGTACTTCCAGGCAACCAGCAGCAGGCAGTCTGCAGGCTAACGGCAGATGATTGGCGGGTGGATGTTGGGCAGTGGGCAATGGGTAGGTGAAAGGTGGGCAATGGATAGGAAAGAGGAGGACAAACAGGCAAATGGTAGATGATAAGTGGCAGCCAGTGAACAATCTACACTCAAAAAACAGGCAATATGCTGGCAGATGGCAGATGATCAGAGGATCGTGGTGGACGAATGGGGTAAAACAGCAGGGGATCAGTGGGTGGGGGAGGACTGCCTCACAGAGAAACAGTATTTCCTCTGCTTGAATCCCGAGTTACGGAGTGACAAGGAATGCAGCCTCCCTGTAGTCGGCCCCAACTCTGTCCGAAGCCAAAGCTTTGGTCTTTCCAAAAAATCATTTCTCAGTGACAATGAAACCATACATTGATCTTGTCCCCGTGGCAATACAGTGACCCCTGGAGGTCAGATGAGCACTGGACTCTGAACCCTGAATCCTCCATCTCTGCCCTGTAAAAACACTGTTTAATTAAAAACCGTGCCCAGTGAAAACAAGTTTCAGGTGTTTGCAACATTTTGCCCACGTCTTGTTAAGTGTTCAAGGACTAAGACACCCCCATATAACCTATATAATCTATACTTCCCCTGTAATCAGGGTCATTTTCTATCCAGAAAGTGAGCCCTCCAACTCCTGACCCCACCTCTGAATAAAGGCTTTGCTGAATTCCTGAGGTCTGCATTCGTCTCAGTCACTTTTGGGCTTACAAATCGGTCCATAGTGTTTCTCTCTGTATTCTCTCTCCCATTCACGGAGAACCAGTACTGCTGCCATTGCCATTGCCAAAACCAGCTCAGCGCCAATACACTCCTTTTTCTTTCTTTAGTGTACTCAAATTTTTGAGTCTCTAAGACACTCTGACTATACAATATTGAGTTTTAGTCAAATCCCTCTTTCATCCACATTGCAGAGAAGCTGTACTCCTGTTGCTTGAATCCTGAGCCATGGAGCAACTAGGAATGCAGTCTTCCTCTTATCTACTGTCTTGAATCAGCCCCCTCAGTTGTCTTTTAAATCAGGAAGAAGAAAAAGAAGAGCCACAAACCAGAAGTATAATAATACTGGCTCTTATACTTACATATGATTTTGTACTTACAAATGTTTTTTATTTCTTCATGTAGAGTTCATTTATTGTCTAGCATGAAGAATTCCCTTTAGAAAATGTTGTAGGGCAGATATGATAGAGACAAACTCTTAGTTTTTCCTTTTCTGTGAATGTTTCCATTTTTAAATATACTTTGCCAGATAAAGAAGTTTAAAAATTTATTTTCAATTTATTTATTTATTTTTGTGGTACTGAGATTCTTCGTTAATAGTACTGTGCTTTCACCATTTTGTATGTTACCCCCTACCCTCTGGCTTCTGTGGTTTCTAGTGAGCAATCATTTGCTAGTCTTATTAAGTATTCTTAGTAAATGATGAGTTGCTATTCCTTTGCTGCTTTCAAGAATATTTTTTTTTCCTTTAGCTTTGGATAGTTTGATTATGATGTGTGCAGGTGTTGGTCTTTTTGGGTTTCTTAAATATTTTTAGTTGTAGATGGACACATTACTTTTATTTTATTTATTATTTTTATGTGGTGCTGAGGATTGAACCCAGTGCTGCACGTGTGCTAGGCAAGTACTCTACCACTGAGCCACAACGCCAGCCCTGTTGGTCTCTTTGAATCATACTATTTGGAATTTGTTGAATTTGGATGTGCAAATTAATTTTTTTAATCTAATTTGAGTGGGGTGCAGATGCATGCACTAGTAGTTCTAATGACTTGGGAGCTGAGGCAGGGGGATTACAAGTTCAAGGTCAGCCTCAGGAACTTAGGCTTAAAGTGAAATATAAAAATGGCTGGGAATAGAGCTCAAAGGTAGAGTGCTTCTGGGTTCAATCCTAAGTACTATTAAAAAAATTAAATTTAGGAAGTTTTCAGGCATTATTTATTCCAATATTTATTATCCTCTTCTGGAATTTCCATTACTGGTATTGATATGCTTGATGGTCCCTCACAGATCTCTGAGGCCCTGCTATGTTTCTTCATTCTTCCTGTTCCTCAGACTGACTAATCTTAATTGACCTATCTTTGAATTTTCTAATTCATTCTTTTGTCTGCTCAATTTAGTTGAGTCTAGTAAAATTTTTCATTTATTGTACTCTTCAATTCTAAAATGTAAATTTGGCTCATATGTATATACTTTTTTTTTGGTTTTGGGGATTGAACTCAGGGATACTTGGCAACTGAGCCACAACCCTAGCCCTAGTCTGCATTTTATTTAGAGACAGGGTCTCACTGAGTTGCTGAGGTTGAGGCTGGCTTTGAACTCTTGATCCTCCTGCCTCAGCCTCTGGAGCCATTACAGGCATGCACCACCATGCCCGGTGGTTTCTTTTTATATTTTTAATATGGTTTTCTCAATTTGGTAAGACATTGTTCTTAAACCTACCTTTAGTTCTTTTGACATTGTTTCCTTTAGCTCATTGATAATATTTAAAAGAGCAGATAAAGTCTTTTTGTAGAAAGCCCAATGTCTTTAATTTCTTAAGCACGTCTATTAATTTCTTTTTCCTATTTATGAGCCATAATTCTTAAACTTTTTGCATGCCTTATCATTTTTTTTGGTCGAAAATGGGACATTTTGAATATTATAATGTGGCCACTCTGGAAATCAGCTTCTCCCTCTTACCTAAGATGTGTCATGGCTGCTATTCTAGTTATCATTTGCTTAGTGACTTTTCTGAACTAATTCTGTCATCTGTTCTTTATGGTGTGTGGTCCCTGAAATCCTTGTACATAACCTTGGTGGTCAGCTAATGATTGGGTATAAGCTTCCTTAAACATATGGAACCAAAAGAACTTCCAGTTTTTTAAGTATATCAATGTATTCAAGATAAGATTTCTAATGTAGTATATTGTCTTATAACTACATTGTTATATTTTATAGTACATAATTAATTATATACTAGCAAATATAGTGCTTATATAAGAGCACCATATATTAGAACCAGGGCACAGACTGCCCTGGAGAAAGACCAAAAAAATTCTAATTTTCCAACTACCACTTTGATTGAGTCACAAAATAATTCTTACTGTAAATGTGAATTACCATATATTGAGAAAAACATATAATTCATTCACATTCGTTATAGTTACTTATTCTACATGGTGTTGTTCTGATTAGATTTATGAAAGACCCTGGTCTTACTGGCAACTCATTTGCAAATCATTTCTTAGAACTGCTCATTTCTGTAAATGGACCCATCTTATCTAGTATCTTACTTTCCTCCACTACCAGTTACAGAGTAGGCTTTGTGGCTCTCTTCTCATTCTGCATTTTGATTTGTGTGCTTCTTCCCTTAGTACTCTTTTCTACAACTTCACCTTACCAAGATAATTAAAACCTCCAGATGTCTGTTTTTAGACTCAATCTTGCTATATACATATTGCCACCTTCTCATTGGAAGTCTTCACTTAAAAGTCCATTGACATCTCAAACAGTTACTTAACCAATCACCTCTATCTTCAAATCACCCCCCTACCTCCCCCCCCCCACTTTGTATTCTGTTTAAAGAAATCTTCATGGACCTGGTGGCTCATGCCAGAAGTTTTGGCACTACCTTCAATTTCTCCCTTTTCCATATGTCCCTGCTCTTCCTATCACGTAAGTCAACCTCTGTAAATATTGTGTTTTTTTTTCCATATCTTTCAAATTTTGGTCTTTCTCTTATCCTCTTTCATCTCAGTTCATCATTGGATATTTAATAACTTCCTTCATTCTAGTTGCTACTTTGATAAAAGATGAACAAGATAAACTTCCTTGAGGTTCAAGAAGTTGCTTTCTAGGAAGACAGAAAAAGTGGATCATTTCAATGTAAAAGGCAAATGCTAGGATGGCATTTGTGTTAGCTTTTCATCAATGTGACAAAATACCTGACAGAAAGAACTTTGAGGAGGAAGAGTTTATTTGGGGCTTATGGTTTCAGAGGTTCAGTCCACAGTCAGCCTGCTCTGGGCCTGAGATGAGGCAGAATATTACGGTGGAAAAGTAGGGCAAAGGAAAGCTGTTCAGCTCATGGCTACCAAGAATCAGAGAGGGGAGGTGCCAGGAACAGAATATAAACCCCAAAAGCATAACTATAGTGATCTTCTTTCTCCAACCTACTCTGTTGACAGTTATCATCCAGTGTAGGAGTCCTCTCAAATTATTTATCCATGAAATGGATTAATCCACTGATTAGGTTATAGCTCTCATAATCTAGCCATGAACTTTCAGGGGACATTTCATATCCAAACCATAACAGCAGTTATGCCCAGAGGACTATGACAAACTGGACAAGGAATGCTTTCCCTACATCAGGAAAGCTTTTCTGTGGGTGGAGAATCTTGAACTGAGTAAGGATGTGACAGAGTGAGCAGAGCAAACTGAGATGGAAAACATGAGGTGGAGAGAGCTCTGCCTTAGGATCTTAATATTAAAAGTGATCCTTCAGAGGTGGGGGGGAAAGGTTAAATGTGCAGGCTTTGGTTCTGACACCTACTTCAACTGAAGCAGCTCAGTTTTTTTTTTTTTTGGTACTGGGGATGAACTCGGGGATACTCGGCCACTGAGCCACATCCCAGCCCTGTTTTGTATTTTATTTAGAGACAGGGTCTCACCGAGTTGCTTAGCTCCTGGATTTTCACTGAGGCTGCCTTTGAACTCCTCCTTCCTGAGTCACTGAGATTATAGGCATGCACCACTGCCCCTGGCTGAAGCATCTCAGCTTACCTTCATCATGACATCTGCATAATAATTTCCTTACCTAAAGGTGTTTGATGCTTATGAAAGTCATGCAAATGAAAAAGTTCTCTTTGCCTTTGACTGCATGAGGAATAGCTGGCATGGTGGTGCACATCTGAAATTCCAGCAGCTTGGGAGGCTGAGGCAGGAGGATCGCAAGTTCAAGGCCAGACTAAGCAACTTAGCAAGACCCTATTTCAAAATAAAAATAAAAAAGACAGGGTAAAGCGCCCCTGGGATCTATCCCCAGTACCCAATACAAAACAAAACAAAAAGCATGAGGAGTGAACGGTTTATGTGTCTCCTGCTCAAAAGACAAATTGCGAGATGAGACATTCAGTTAGTATTTTTGCAGGCCTTTTAAAAAAAATTTTTTTTAGCTGTATATGGACACAATGCCTTTATTTTATTTATTTATATGGTGCTGAGTATTGAAACCAGTGCCTCACGTATGCCAGGCAAGTGCTCTTACCACCAAGCCACAACCCCAGTCCTTACAGGCCTTTTAATGTCTGGTTCATATCCAATCTGTATTGTACACAAAAAATAATCTTCTGCGGGTCACAAGGCTTGTCACGCAGTCCAGGATCAATCCTTTAAGGCCCATTCCACTATGAAAATCACTGTATTTGTTCCCTTTCCTTAACTGTGGGAGAAAACCAAATTAAGCACTCATTGTTTCTCTAGTAACAAGGAAGTACTTGTGTTCTTTTCTACCAGTTGTAGGTCTCAAGAGCCAAGCATTGTCTTAAAAATTTTTTGACTGGCAGCTGATGGTGGCTTCTCTTGGGTGGAAGTCCAGCTCCTTTGAGAACCATGATAGATGAATGACAATAACAACAATGGCAACAGATTGTTGTATGTATGTATGAAAATTTAACAATGAATCCCACTATTACTTATAATTATAATGAACTGATACAAAAACTGAGCAAACTGAGAAAGAAAACAATGACAACTAACACTCATTGAAAGCTTAGTGTGTTCTGGGAATGGATGTACAGAAATTCATTTAATTCTTAATAAGGCCAAGAGACGTGTACTATGTGATTCTCATTTATGGATGAGGAAATTTAGCTATAGAGGTTCCTACATAGTAAACAGTAGGGCTAGAATTCAAATTCAGACAGTCTTGATACAGTATTTGATTTTCTTCTTTTTTGTTATTTTTTTGGTGCTGGGGATTAAACCCAGGGCCTCATATATGTTAAGCAAGTGCTCTACCAATGAGCTACATCCTCAGCCTCAGTATTTGATCTTCTAATTGATGAGATATAGTGTCTTCTAAAATAGATTTTTAGGAGATTCCTTTAGTTCAAAATGTGCAAAAGACCAATCAATCCCAGTAAGCCTAGGCTGTGATTAGGTCTCAGACTTTTAAAAATCAATGTGTTAAAAAAAAAAAAAATCAATGTATCTTATCTATGCTGTTAGAAAAGAAAGTATGTACCTCAATTGTGTAGTTCCTCCAAGACTGCTAAAAAAGTTGAGGCTATGTCTTCATCAGTTCCTTTCCTTGTAAGGATAAATTATTTGGCTCAACTATTTTATTTCATCAAGGAAGGACACTATACCTAAGTATTCTTGTATGTTTTGGTCACTAAGGAACCACATATGATTTTTATTTACCAAAATAATGTATTCTAGTCTAAACAACTTCATGTCTAACCTATTATTCAACATGAATCTTCCTTCCCCTTTTCTAAAAAAAGACAACTGCATCTTTAATTAATCTTTAATTAGGGTTTAGGAAATTCTCCACACAAATAACTAAGAATAAAAAGGTTATAATATACAGTTATAGGTGTTGGAGAGCCACTGAATGTGAGATTGGCATTTTAGATCATTCTATCTGCAGCATGGAAAATGTATTTAAAGGGTAAAAGACTAAAGATGGACCTTGAAAAGGTCACTGTAACAAATGAGGTGAAAGATGAACAGAATCTGAATAAATGCAATGGTAATAAACATGGATAGAATGGCATATTTAAAATACTTAGGAAGTATGAAAGGTAAAACTTAGAAGTTATGTGGGTTATTTTCTATTTGCCCCACAGAAGCATTTTCTACTCTTCTTTGTCCTGCTCTGTGTCCTGAAGGGAAGTGGACCTTCACAGACTATCTCCGACAAGCTCCCTTATTGGCTGGCTTTGGACAGGATTGTTCTAAGAAGTGTTAGGTAGTACTTAGGAATGAGCAGTGGAATGCAAACCAATAACATAGAAAGGTCATGGGTTTTCTTTAAATTGGTTTTAAGGCTGATGAATAAATGAGTAACTTATAGAAAAACAATAGGTGTACTAATCCTGAGAATATAACAATGAAACAAAGGGAGCCAATTATGAAAGATGTCAAGAAGGAAAGATCAATGGGGCTAACTTCTAACAGAGTCTACTGGGGCATTGTAAAGTTAGAATTTATGGTCACAGGTTTCTCAATGTATTTCAGAAGGGAAATTTCATTAATAGAACAGGTGCATTATGGCAGTTTGCCTAATCATTGACGCTGGCACCTGTATTAACATGATTGACTTGTAGATAAAACCCCCTGAATGGGATGGTGCCATGACAGTCCAGACAGGACCAACCAGGGTCAAAAACTCCCCCACCTGACATGAGGGAGGAGTTAAACATTGGAGAAAATTGGTGAAGACTGCAGAAAGTAGACCCCAGTTCTCCTGGCAAACAGGAAATAGTAATGGATTTGGAAGTAGCCAATGTTTTGTCTTTCTCTGTCTTTCTCTGATGGAAGACACCCCATTCTCTTGACAGTGTTCTTCACTTAAGCCTTACTTCATCCTCACTTATACTAAAACTCCCTTGTCTTTTTGTGTCTGACTCTAAATTTTCCTTTGTCAGGACACAAGCACTGAGGCTTGGAGCTCTGGCTGCCTATTCTTCTTTGGCTTGCTCTGTGCCCTTAAGGGAGGTCAACTTCTACAAACTATGCCAGACAAGTTCCTTACTGGCTGACTGTGGATTGGGTTCTGCTAACAGAAGGAATAAGAAAGAGATTGTAGAGCGGAGGGAAGAAAAGTCAGTAAATTCTGCCTGGTACTGGCTATACTTCAGGTGGCCTTCTTCCATGGCTACATTTCTTTCTGTGTTCTGGTAATACAGCCCTTTTCTCCCATCTTTTCTTGCAGTGTCGGGATCAAACTAGGCCTTGTGACAGCTAGGCAAGTGCTTTACCACTAGCTATACCAACATCCAAGTACCCTTTTTTTGCTTCTTTAGGACTAGGGATGTTAATAGCTTCTAACTATTAGCTTAGTATGTTCTAGGTACATATGTATAGTAACTCATTTAATCTCTAATAAGGTCAAGAGACATGTAGTCGTTTTTTGTGTACCTCACAAACTTTGATAAATCCCTTCCTTACCTTTATCACCTCTGTAAATAGTTCCTTTTTAAAAACTCTCTTGAATTAAGTTCTTTAGGGGATACCATAGAGCAATTAGGAAAGGTCTATGATAAAGCCACAAAAATCCTAATTGTACTTCAATTAAACAGAGTTAATAAGCTAGGAATACTTAGCAGTAAGACTGCATCAGGGCACTTTCAATGCTCAATTGGTCAGTGTTTGTTTACATAATTATAAAATTTTTTCCACAACAAGTAATTTGATATGGTGAACATTATATTTCTTATCAAATAGCAATTGCTTCAATTCAAAATAATTCAGTGGAAAGAAACTTCATAATTCTTTTTAAGCCACAAACAAACTACATTTCTACTCTCTACATTGGTCATATGTCATTCCTACATATCTCCACTATCCTAACAACTTTTTTTTTTTTTTTTTTTTGTGGTGCTGGGGATTGAACCCAGGGCCTCAGCAAGCACTTTACCAACTAAGCTACATCCTCAGCCCTAACCTAACAACTTCTAATCCAAATTTCTAATCCAAACCTGCTTGCATAGTCCCCACTCCCAGAATGGACATTAAATTTACCCAGGAAGAGTTTCAAAACTACTCATGCCCAGACCTCACTGCAGGTCAATTAAATCTAGGGATGAAGCCCAGACACTGATATTGTTTTAAACTCACTTCAAATATCCTAAAATGGAGAGTTGAGAAAAAGGCTATGAAATAAAAATAAAACAAACCAGATGACACATACAGAATATTTTGTGTCTCATAAGTTGATTGTTTCTCAATAAACTTTCTATGAACGTTTTAAAAAACTCCACTAACCTTCAACTTTTGTGCATTGGAAAGGTGACTGAGAACCCTTCAGCTGATTTGCTTCCTTGTTGGCATGTGTGGTTTGTTGACAAGCTGTCCAGAATAAGGTGAAAGGCAGTCACAATTAAACCAGCCCCCAAGTCAGCAGTGGTTTTCTACATCATGAGTTTTTTCTTAGAATCCTAAGAAAGGGTAAAAATGAACATATAAATGTTCGATCAAATAGTTTTATAATTGGTGTGAGGGGTGGAGAAAAAGCTATTGTGAGCCAAAAAGTAATGCCTTCAATATTTTTAAAGATATCTTTAAGGATCAATGAAGAGAAAAAAGTTAACCTGAAAACAGAATAGTGATTGCTAGGGACTGGGAAGGGTGCTGGGTGTGGGGGACGGGAGGAGAGAAGAAGGGTAGATAGATATGATCAATGCATGCTGTATGTATGTATGTAAATATCAGAGTGAATTCCATTAACCTGTGTAATTAATGTGTTATAATAACAACTTATTAAATTTTTAAAATAAAAAAAAGATATCTTTAAGGATCAAGAAGGAGAAGGTACATTCTGCATTTGTTTTGCATCATACTTTTGCGTTCTTTATAAGGGAACAGAGGGTTCTTCTAAAAGGATTAAAAGGCAACAATCATAAGCACAATTAATTTGCAATAAAGATGGAACAATCAAATAATTCTCAGTCTCAATTAGGACTATAGTAATACAGGAGCAGAAAAGAGTAGTCAAATATATTTTCTATTCCAGTTTATTAAGGTGAACGAATGTTCTATGTTTTGTCAGTTCCATTTTTATAAAGGGCTTATCCTATGTAGAGAGTGTCTTTAAGCTCTAGTTTACAAAGAAATGCAAACAACTGTGCTTTCTCCATTTAGCTTAATAATATCTTATCTTTGTGAGACCTGGCAGCTCATAAAGTTATCTGAAGTATTTCATAAGGGGCAGGAAGTTTTTCTCATACCTCTTCAGCAATAATCACTGCCCACAGGTTGCTACTGTAAGTGACTGTACAAACAATGAAACAACTGAAGTTGGCTTTTTTCATTTCTTATCTGCACTCTCTCAACTTCCTGCCAAGTCCTTCCTCCATCTCTTATACCCTACATTGATTTAGTAGAAATAGGTCCCCTTTAAGCTTTATGTAGTCTATGCATTTTAGATACTTGGATTATCTCAATGAATGAAACAGACTCCAAAACTAAACCAAACAAAAGAAACCCTGCCCTTCTAGAAGGTGAAAGCATGCCCTTGAGTACAAGAAAATTTGTAAATTAAAGCAATTCAATTGAAGTAGGGACTCATGAAGGTTAGTAGAATGATAAAGTCTAAGTGATTTTCCCCTCCAATCCAAATCTCTGGAAAGAAGACTTACAAAGTCTTCCTTTGCTTCCTAGAAAGCAGTTTCAGCCAATTACTTTTGACTTTTAAAGACATGGATTGCATACACTTCTGTTCAGATGCTTCCCTACAGGGGTCAGTAACCTAGTATTTTAACAATCCAGATAATTTTAAATGATTCCAGATAATATTACCATGAATAGTATTAACTATACTTGTATATCTTACATATAAACTGTTTTTCTTTCTTTCTTTCTTTCTTTTTTATTTTTTTATTTTTTTTGCAGTGCTGGGAATTGAGCCCAGGACCTCATGCATGCTAGGCAAGGTCTCTACCTCACCCCCACCCCCCGAAACGACTTTTATATATTTATCTCATTTGGTGATACTAGCCATCTTATGAATGAAGAAAGTAAGGTAGCTTTATTAGTACTTTCTGCAAATAATAAGTATTAAAGAAGTGTTACTGGATGAACTTGAAAGGACCAAGCTTGGATGAGAATACACTTTAAAAAATTATGTCTAGTTGCCTTTTCATGTTCTATTGAATCCTATTAGATATAAAAAGGTCTTAGCCTTAGGTGTTTCTGTCTTGTTAGGGAAATACCATAGAGTTAAGTCCTAAATTGCTTAGTGCAGAAAACAGTAATTAAGAATGGAAAAGAAATAAGAACACGAATAGTAGGGAACATTTGCACGCAAAACGGGGGCGGGTGGTGGCAGTGTACTTTCCATTACATTCAAGAAACTTCAAAGTCCTTACTTTGTGCCATACTCTGCTGGGTGAGAAGTTTACAGAAGCGGTTAGCACTAGTTTCTGCCTTTGAGGATCTTTGTTTACAGGGGAGTAGGTCAGTGTCCTGAACTGGATTCTGAACTGCTTAGGATTTACATGGGCAGGCACTTAGAAGGAAGAGGGGGATTTGATAAGCAGATCAAAAGACATGGCTAAAAGGCATTCAAAGTGAATTTTTGAGAATTGGAGGAACCCCCAAAGTTAGTTTGTTTGATATGCAAAGTGCTGTTTTTCGTTTCTTGTTAAGATAGTCACCGTGAACGCATTTGGAAGTGGGGACAAAAATGACTTATTCCAGTTGTAATTCCTACGGTCCTCCCTTTTTTAAGTTTAGAATTTCTAACTTAGCGGCCACACTCAAAGTAAACTTTTTCTCTAGATTAATATAACAGGTGGTCAGGAAACTTGGATTGGAGCTGTACCTATGAGGTTGCGTGCTCTTGGGTAAGTTCCTTCTCAGAATGTCACCTTTTCCTTTCTAAAACGAGTGCAATCCAAAGGCTCGCCTCTCAGGGTTTTGTGAGAGTGATTTAAAATAACGTCTGTAAAAGTACCTTCTCTACCACATGCAAGGTGCTTTTATCTCCGTGTTCCTTCCAGTCTTGGCGACTGTGAGATTTGATGCATCACTAGCCAATACAGATTATTAAGCATCACTACAAAGGCCAGTCTCGCACAGGCGGGCGCAGCTCGGGGCAAAGAGAAACAGCATAGCAGGTCTCGCCACACACACCTCACGGGGGGAAAAAAAATAAAAATAAAAAAAAGGCAACCGGCAACTTTGGTTTCGGCCGCCGGGGGGAGCCCGGGGCGGGCGGGCGGGTGGAGGAAAAGCCTAGCGCTAGAAAAAGTGCAATTACCTGCGCGCACGCACGCGCAGTAGCCACGACGTACCGACGTCGTGCGCGCTGAGGCCCTCACTGCGCGCGCCGCGGGTCGGCGTCCGCCGTTGCCCTGTGCGAGTCGCGCGCGCTTCCTGCCGGTTCGTTCAAGGGCGGGGCTTCCGCCTGGACCGAGGAGGGAGCGTTCACCTGCCGCGCAGGAGTAACTTTTCCGTATTTGCTGTCCAGCTGTAGTCAACGCGAAAGCGTAGCGTCGAGAGTTTTCTGATTCTCTTTGCACAAGCATCTTCTCTGCGGTCGTACAGGCAGTGACTGGGTCATGCCGAACTCGCGGTCCAGGCCTCGCCGGGGCGCGGGGAATGGCGCTGGCACTGCAGGCCGGGACGAGTTGGTGTCGCGGTCCTTGCAGAGCGCAGAGCATTGTCTGGGCACCCAGGACTTTGGCACTGCTTATGCCCATTACCTCCTGGTGCTCAGCCTGGCGCCGGAGCTGAAAGAGGACGTGAAGGTGAGGTCTCTTCTGTTCGCTTGCTGGCCTGTCCTCCGTTCTGGTAAAAAAGTTAAAAAAAAAAAAAAAAGGGCGGGCGAGGTGAAGGGTTCTTGGTGCCTGGTGGTTGCTATTAGTATTTATTTATTGTTCACCCTTGGGACCTTAATTTTATTCACATGCATAACCTGCCAGAAGAAAATCCTGACGGCTCCCCCTGCAAAATTATGTTCAGAATCCTATCGCCTCTTACTGTTTTGTCCTTTACTATACTGGTTCAAGCACCCATCTGCAGACTGTTGCAGTGAAGTCTCCACTGAGTTCCTTCCTGCAGTGGGTCTCAACACGGCTATCTTTTTGTAACAAGTCAAACGATGTCACTTCAGTTTCGAAACGTTCATTTCACTTAAAATTCCCACAGCCCTCGAATCGCAAATGAGGCCTCAGGTGATTTGCTTCCTCACCCTGTATCTAATTTAAACATGCCCCTGTCGTGAAGCCTTTGCACTATTATTATGATGATGATGATGATGATGATGATGATAATGCTGGGGACTAGAACCCAGGGCCTTGTGCAGGTGAGGCAAGCCCTCTACCAACTAGTTATATCCCCAGCTCCCTTTGCATTATTGTATAGGAGGAATACTGTGGGTCTCTGTAGTTGAATAAAGTGTACAGTTAACCTGAAGTAATTATAATCTGATGATACATCTCTAAACTTCAGTTATTATTTGCAAAAGTTACTCTGTTGAAATACTGTTCTTTTTTTCCTCAAATGGTTTTAGAATCCACATTTTGAAAAATGATTTAACTTAAATTTCATAGTCACTTTTCAGCTGCAAGCTAAATTGTCCTAGTTTAACCCAGGGTTTCTCGTCCTCAGCCCTGTTGACATTTTTGTGGGATAACTTCTTGTTGTGAGGGGCTGTCCTGTGCATGGTAGGATGTTTTAGCAGCTTCCCTGTTCTCTACCCACTAGATGTCAGTAGCATCTAGACTTTTATAGTTGACATAAACTTGGTGTAAATTTCAGGGGCAACTGGCTTCTCCAGGAGTAAGATGATAGTTTACCCTTCTCTGTAGGCATCTTTAGTCTATTGAATCAACCCAAGTCCTCTTTCCTCAGCTCTTTATTTCTTAGTTTCTTCTGTAATCAGGGACAATAACTATCTTAAAATTATATATGAAATTTGTATTGCAATACCTGGCATTCAGTGAGGTTCAGTAACTGGTTCTGTTTCCTTCAGAACCAAGTTCGTGTGTGTGTGTGTGTGTGTGTGTGTGTGTGTGTATTTTTAATTTTATTTATTTATTTACCTGTTACTAGGGATTGAGCCCAGGGGTGCTTAATCACTGAACCACATCCCGACCCTTTTATATTTCTATTTTTTATTTTGAGACAAAGTCTCACTAAGTTGCTTAGTCAAACTTGTGATTCTCCTACCTCAGCTTCCCAAGCTGCTGAGATTACAGGCTTGTGCCACCACATCTGGCTATCAAGTTCATATTTCCTAGCAAAAGTCTCATTTGCATAAATTTCATTTTCTGCTTCTCCCTGTTTCCTATCCCCACACTCCAGCCCCATCAGTTTACTTATATGTAGAGCCTCTGATCATTTCATATAATTTGTTTTTCCCTCACACCTTAGAGTCTCCTTTCTTATCCTTGTCTGTGTAGTAATTTCCATCCAAATTCAATTTCAGATATCAACTCTTCTGTATAGAATATATGAAGTTGATTTAAAATGTCATGGAATGTCAGAAATGTACCCTCTTTACAGAGTTGCCTTTATTTATTTTTGATATTGGAGATTGAACCCAGGGGTGCTTTACTACTGAACTGTATCCCCAGCCCTTTTTATTTGTTATTGTGAGACTGGGTCTTATTAAGCATTGAACTTGTGATCCTCTTGCTTCAGCCTCCTAAGTTGCTGGGATTACAGGTATCTGCCACCACCCAGCTCTTTTCACAGTGTTGCAGTGTGGAAAATGGCTTGAGGGAGATGAGACTGGAGCTAGGGAGACAGTGGGGAGACTTGCTGTAGTCTTGAAGGTGATTATAAGAATCAAATTAGGTTGTAACAGTGGTGTTTGAGAAGAGGGGACAGACTTAAAGAAATTGATTGAACATTGGCTGAATTTGAAACATTACATGTGGAATTGAGATAACATTAAAAGGTGGCGACTTTGTGGATTGATGTTGATTGTACCTAAATCTTAGATCCTTTGAGGAATGTGGTGGATCCAGTTTAGAACATTTTAAAATTTTTCAAAATTATTTGTGAATTTTCTCTATAGGGCCCTCAGCGTAGGAACAAGATATATGTTGTTCCCATTGTGTTTTAGTGCCAGTTCTTTGCACACTGATTGCTGCAGAAATATTTGAATTGAACTAAATTTGAGAAAGCTAGGAATGCAGTGCCCGTCTGGTTGAAATGATTAGCAGGAATCTATATTTATGCGTCTGATGATCAGAGGAGAGGGCTTTAAATTGGAGCTGGAAATGCAGCACTATTAACACATAGGTGATAATGCATTGGGAATGGGTAAAATAAGATGGCTAAGGACAGAATTAACACAGGTGTCCACAAAAAAAAAAAGACGAGAAACAACAGAGTGATATGGCAGCTGAGAATGGAAGGAGTATACAGAGTGGCCAAATTGTCTAGTTCTGTATATAATTGCCATGTAGGTGGTAAAATTCCTTAATTTGTGTATGTGTTTGTAAGCAGTGCTTACTACAGTTAAATGAAACTTAAAACAATTATTTAATAATAAGTTTCATTCTCTGGACTTTTCAGTGTTCTGTATTCTTTCATTTCTTGTTTATAAAGGAAACTTTCCAGTATACACTCTTGAGATGGGCTGAAGAGCTGGATGCACTCAATCGAACACAAGACTTGCTTGGTTGCTATGAGCAGGCCTTGGAACTTTTTCCTGATGATGAAGTAATTTGCAATAGTATGGGGGAACATCTCTTCAGGTTTGTAATGAATTTCTGTATTACTAGTTAAAAATTATTCTGTATCAGTCTGAATCAGGGATCAATTATACAGTAATTTGAATAGGGGAAGTGTAATGCAAAGAATTAAGCATAATAGGAGGTTGGAGTAAAGAGGGATTAGCTAATAACAAAGAGAACTCAAAAGAATATGGAAATAGCAGATATAGAATAATGGAATATCAGTTTTAATACTACATAATTATCCCTGCACCTATGGCTGGGATAGAGTATTCAAGAAAGAGTCCCCCTAGTGCACTGAGAGGGTATAGCTGTGGTTCACAGGGTGGCAGAGAAGTCACTATGGTGTCTTGCCAGAAAACTTGTCAGTTGGTTCTCTGGAACTTGCTAGAATTTTGCTGACTGGGGTGTTGGAGGAAGTCTCATGGAGAAGTGTCAAATCAGAGGCATTCTGTTACCAAAGCACCTAGTAGGGGGAATCCTGGGGGATGCTGCCAACCACTGGATGCAGTTTCCTTCCTCAGGAGCTTGTTGCTGGAGAAGCTTTGTGCCACACTGGAACCTGAAAGCAAAACCCTTTCCTCCTGCAGAGTTCCCAGCATTTTTTTTTTACTGATGGTTGGAAAAACATTGAAGGGCAAGATACATTTTTGCATACAGCAGGCAAAAAGGGTGAATTTAGTAACAAGTCAATAACTGACTATCTTAGGAATCCCTAAGACCACTCCCAGGTTTGCTGATTTGCTAGGAGGGCTCACAGGACTCAGCATATAACTGTAGTCATGACTTTGGTTTATTATTGTGACAAGACATAAAGCAAAATTAGCAAAGGGAAAAGGTGCATGAGGCAGTCTGAAGGAAACCAGGTGCAACCCTCCTGAGGTACTCTCTCAGTGAAGTCACATGGGATATACTTCCTTCACGTTGCAGTGAGTCATGGCAACATACGTGAAATATTGCCAATCAGGGAAGCTCATTAGAGACTCCATGCCCAGTGTTTTCTTGAGTGTTCTGGACACTTAGGTACCTACCTTCTATGTGTCATATACCAAAATTCTAGACTCCCAGAAAGAAAGCAGATATTCAGCATGAATCACACTGTACAAACTGAGCTGCTCATACTAGTTAGGCCAGTGGAAATGTCCCAAAATCCCAGAAGCCAGCCAAAAGCCAACCTTGTAAGCAGGACTTTCAAAGGGTCTCAGTCAGACTTACCTTGTTAACTCTTTGCACTCCAACAAGTGAATAAAAATTGAGAAAATACAGAAAATATAATGAAGGTTAACACTACTTCTGAATTAGAAAGTTTGAAAGTAATATGGTAAAATCATGGTTCTGGTAAAATCATAGAGTATTTCAAGTTGGGAAATGGCAGTTGCTTAAATTTGTAACAATTTAGTGAGTTAATGAGTCTCATTTTACATATTCCTTTTAGTTATTTTTGTGCATTTCCCTGTTAAAAACCTCTTTCTTCATTCAAGTCATAGCCACCTAAAATTTGATGTCATTCATAAAGGACTACAAAGCTGTTAAGGGACAAAAATTTCTCTTATATACATCTTGATTCTTTTAATTCTCAATAATCAATCTGATACTTTTGTCTCTGATGCTTATGAGCCTCTCACTTGACTCAGTGAACAGTAGTACAAGGTCAAGGCTCTGGGAAAGGGAATATATATAATCTGTGCAATTCTCAGAAGTTAATTTTCAGTCTGCTCATTGTTATACATACTTTTTCAGTATGGAGAAATAATGTTTTATGAATAACTTTTATATTTTATTTTGAGACAGGGTCCTGCTAAGTTGCCCAGGCTGCCCTTGAACTTGTGATCCTCCTACCTCAGCCTCCTGAGAACTGCTGGGATTACGAGTGTGTGTCATTACACCCAGCTTCGATGTATAGAATTTTTTGTTAGCAATTATTTATTGAAAACATTTTTAGCTGCCAAAATAGAATGCCTCTCTGTTGAGGTTGCTTAATAAGTTGATGAAAAGTGAACAAAGATTGACTCATTATACTATGTACTTTATTATGTGAACATAAATGTTTTTAATAAGTGAAATATGACTTATTTTCTGTAGAACAGACTTTTTCCACATTGGGATTCTTGTGTACTCCCCATGGAAACTTTATTATTATTAGGAAAACTGGAAGAAATCAAAATCTATTCTTTGGGTTTTGCCTTAATAACTCGGCTTATTGCTTTGTATAAAATGATGGGAGAATTCTTATTTAGGAAACACCATTAATACTTTATTTTCTAAAGAAACACCATTTTAATATATTCTAGTAATTGTTTTTTAGTATTATTCCTTTCCTTTTTGGGTTGCATTAAGTTTTATTCAGTGAAGAGTTTTATGTAAGAAATACTTTTATCAAATGTTGTTAGCCTCAGTGAGATAGCAGTGTTAATTAACATGGACTGGGGAATCAATGAACACTCCTTTAACAGACAAATATTTGATAGTTTCTAGTTGTTTAGTATAATTAGAATTAGGGAAAAAAAAAGACTTAGGAAAATGAGGCAGATTATCACCTGAGGCTTGTTGTTCACATTAACAACTAGCCTGATAAAGCATCCTATTCTATAAATTTAGCAACCTTCTGTATAAATGAAATTTGTTTAAAAAGATTTTTCAGTAATTTCTTAAATTAGTAAAAGCCTAAAAAATTTTAAATTGGGGTTTTAGGTTTATATAAGGGGAATTATTCTTGGATTTCTGTTATATTTCTAGATTATACATACATAGGTGATCATAACAATATAAGACAGTATTGCAGAATAAACTCAATGTAACCGAAAAGTATTGTAGGTCTACACAGTTTTGGCAGATTAAAATGTAACTTTAACAGCAGCTGGTGTAAACTGGTCTGGCAGCAAATACAACTGACTTTTAATGTCCGCTTGACTCAATTGCTAGGAGAAAAGGTCTGCAGGCACACTGGAGAGGAGCCCATTCATCATGGTCATTAGTATGTTTTACAGGGGATTGATTTTAGAACAAACTGGTGTTTCAGTCGGTTAACTGCTGGTCGGTTAAGTGGAGGATGCCTGGAAGAGCTGCTTCTATACCTTAGTTCAATATTTTTTCATATTCAAGTACTTATTAGGGTTTTGGGGTACATAAAGACAGTAGGTATTTTGAAACAAAAAAGACATGAAGATTGCAGTTCCACAGAAAGCTTGCCAGAGGACTTAGCTTCCCACCTTCTTCAGGTTTTGAGGTGCTGGTAAGAGCCAGGTGAGTGGCATGAAGAAAAGCAATAATTGTTGAATGTATTTTATCTTTTTCACTCTTTTATTCTAGAATGGGCTTTAGAGATGAAGCAGCTGGGTATTTTCATAAAGCAGTGAAACTAAACCCTGATTTCAATGATGCAAAGGAGAATTTTTATCGTGTTGCAAACTGGCTGGTGGAACGCTGGCACTTTATCATGCTTAATGACACCAAAAGGAATATGATTTATAATGCAGCAATCCAAAAGGCAGTATGCTCAGGGTTTAAAAATGTTTTGGACATTGGAGCAGGAACTGGAATTCTGAGGTTTGTTATAATTGTTTTAATTATATATACATGTATTTTAATGTACATTAAGAATGTGCCAGATATAGAAAATTTTAACATTAGAATTTTAAAATAGCAGTTATGTCTCAATTTTCCTAGGGTTATTCATGCATCCATTATTACTATATTTTTCTCTGTAACTTCTACTTTATTCAAGGGAGAAAACTAAGAAAAGTTTGGGATTATTATTGAAATTGTATTTTTTTGTATTCTGTTGGAATTTATAAAGTCCTTAGCAGTCTTCATGGCAGTAGTGCTTCTTAATAGGGTGGATATCATGATTTATTTCTAGACAAGAATGTTCGTTTTTTTAAATGCAGAATGAGTAATAGTTGTGTTAAAGAATAAAAGGAGGGCTGGGGAGATAGCTCAGTCAGTAGAATGCACAAGGCCCTGGGTTCAAATCCCCTAGCACCACAAAAAAAAAAAAAAAAAAAGAATAAAAGGAAAACTCCATGTTTAAAGCATCATCATTCCATTGAAATTTGAAAAATTTGTTTTTGAGTGTATGTGTGGGTGATGGAACACTTTTTTCTTTGTAGCATGTTTGCTAAAAAAGCTGGAGCACACTCTGTGTATGCCTGTGAGTTATCTAAAACCATGTATGAACTTGCCTGTGATGTAGTGGCTGCAAACAAGATGGAAGCAGGAATAAAACTCCTACATATGAAGTCACTTGACATAGAAATTCCAAAACACATTCCTGAAAGGTATTATTTTGTAAATTGATTTTAGTGTTTATAATTCACTGCTTTTTGTGGCTTTTTTTTTTCTAAACTAAGATACCTTTCTAGCTTCTTCTAGACCTGACCAAAATTCTGTCTTTGTAACGATATGGTATATGATAGTTTAATAAAAGATTTTCATAATATATCATCATATCCTTCATAAAGATATTAAAAGTCTTGAGAAAAATTTGTGAAAGGAATTATATATATAAATGACCTTTTATTAATTTAAGCTTTCTAATTTGTAAAAATGGATAATATATCTTATATGATCAATAACTCTTTGAAAATTGTACTTAAAATGTGAACAGATGAGATTAAATGGACTTATTACATTTTCTGTTAATATCTTTGTTTATAGTGAGAGCTTTATAAGCATCAGTTGTCAATGTATTTTGGCCTGTGCCCTTTAAATGCTTTGAATATAATCCTATAAGTCTTTATCAGTGTGAACCATATCATGAGGGCGATGGAATTTTAGAACTTGAAGGAATTTAAAAATCATCTTGTTCAATACTGTTATTTTAAAGATTGCTTTTTTAAAAAGTCATCTTCCATATATAATGATGTTTGCATAGTACTTATATACTTTTCAATAGGCTCTATATTTGTTTTTCATGAAAAAAGTCTATTAGAGGGCTGGGGAGATAGCTCAGTTGGTAAAGTGCTTGCCTTGCAAGCACAAGGCCATGGGTTCGATTCCCAGCACCACAAAAAAAAAAAAAAAAAAAAAAAAAAAAAAAGTCTATTAGATTGTTAAGGTTGGTATGTGTCCATTTTATAGAAAAAAAGACACTGTCCTGAATTATCTTAGTCTGCTTGGGTTGCCATAACAAAATACCACTGACTGGGTGGCTTAAACCATAGGTCTTTTCTTGGGTGATTCTCTTCCTAGCTTGCAGATAGCTACCTTCTCATTGCATCTTCACATGGCTCTTTCTATGTGTATGAGAGAATGATCTCCAATGGCCCTTCTTTGATAATGACACCAAACCTATTGGATTAGGGCCCCTGATGACATCATTTAATCTTAATTAATTCCTAAAGACTCTGTCTTCAAATATAGTTATATTAGGGGTTTCCTAATATAACTAATTAATTCAACATAAGAATTTTTGGGGATTTAGTTAAGTCCATAGTATGACCAAAACTTTAATTCAATTTATGTGTTTTTCACAGATAAAGTTGTAGAAAGATGTACTAGCTTTTTAAAAATCAGGCAATAAGAAGTTCCATTTCAGGCTTTGTTCTTAATTCATTTTGACCTTAAGCAGATTGCTAGTTTTGAGATGTTGGATAGATGTTTGAGTTACCGTACATATTCTAAATGCATGCAATTCTAAATACTGAATGTTTTCTGTATATATGTATAATATTGGGTTTAGGCACTGTTGGGGATACCAAAGGTATTCCTGCTCTCAGTTATTATCTAGACAGGAAGATAAGGACTATTCATTTATTTTCAGACTGCAAAAATGCATGGTACTGGAAGTAAGAGCCAAAGGAGTTCAGAGAAAGGAGGAATTATTTAGATGTATCTTTGTGTAGAATTTTCCAAGAATGGACAGAAGACATGGAATAGACTTTTGTGAAGACGCAAGAAATGATAAGTGATGAGAGGCGCAAACTTGTAAAAGGCAAACCTGGGCAGTACAGTGTCATAAAACAGAGGTTGGCTTTTTGAGAGGAAAGGCTCTTAATGGCATAAATAATATTTGTAGGTCAAGAAAAATGATAACTGTTAAGCAAGATGATTTGTTTTGATAAGGAAGGCGTCATTGTTGATAGAGAATATTTTTAGAGTGTTAGAACGCCAGTTGCTTGACTTTAAGGAAGAAGACTAGGAAAGGCAATGGGCATGAATAGCTCTTGAGGATTTAGGCAGTGAAAGAACAGCTTGAGCAGGCAAAGTGTCAGGCGAAGTTGTTGTCAGTCCCCCTGCCCTCAAACCAAGGGGAAGGAGCCAGTGGAGAACAAAGGGACCTGAAGAACAGTAGAGTCAAGTTACTCAAAATTTAGGCTAGATACCAAAATGAAATGTATTAGAAAAATTTACATGTGGACTGCTTCTATAATATATCTTCATTTTTCTCTTCTCTCAGCTTTACATCTTTATATAAATAGCATGCTATTTTACTTACACATATCTTTAAAAAATCATTCTATAGAGTGTCCCTAGTTGTAACCGAAACTGTCGATGCAGGTTTATTTGGAGAAGGAATTGTGGAGAGTTTGATTCATGCTTGGGAGCATTTACTTTTGCAGCCAAAGGTAAGCAACGTGAAAACATTTAAATTTTATTAGGAATTCATTATTAATTATTTCAGCAGAGATTTATTGAGCTCCTCGAGTATTTGCAAAGCAATATGAAGTATATTTTCAACTGTCAAGGTATATACTGTGTAATTGGAAAAAAATCCATGCCAAAAACTTTGAATAGCAACAATATGCAGTGTACAATTTTGTGCCTAGATGAGCGGTAAAAAAATACTCCAGAAAGAAATTCATAGGAATTGAGGTTACCTTGTGGAGGAACTTCCTATGGAATGCTTGAATGTGGTTATAAAAAGGAGGTACTTATTTTCAGTTCCTCTGCCCTCACTGCTTGGAATTTTGACAAATCACCAGAAGGGAGTGTAGTGAAGCTGACTTATGGAGTTTTAAGGTGATTGTTGAACTCAGGCTACTGGCTGGGCAGCATTAATGCTTACATTTTGTATTGAAATTCTTTTCTATAGGTCACAAACTATAGATATGTAACATTTATTATTTGTTATTAACATGAAATAAAAATTTGTTATTAATAGAAAATAATCTGGATTTAAAATAGCTAAAGACTGAAAAGAAGAACAACTTATTTTTCAAGTAGATAATGATAATTTTGGTTTTTCAATTAAAGTTGTACCCAAAAGTCCTATGTTATGTAGACTTACATTTCTTTCCCTTCCTCCCTCCTTTGTAATTGTAGTAAAACGTACATACATAAATAGCAATGAAAACAACTTTTTATAGAAAAATTCCTTAAAGTGTTTTTTACTTAAATTTAAATTTTTTTCTTTCTTTTTCCTTGCGTTGTTGGAGTTGGAACCTATTATTAATTTTCATAGCTTCTCATCCATGTTTATTGCATACATGTGAGAGTGATTTTTATTATATTTTCAGACCAAAGGTGAAAATAGTAATTGTGATAAGTATGGGAAAGTTATACCAGCAAGTGCTATCATATATGGGATGGCAGTAGAATGTGCAGAGATAAGAAGACATCATAGGTAGGTGACTAAATAGTAAATATAAAAAGAAAGTAATTTTAAGGAGAATACTGTAGTTCAATGGTTATTTAGTGGATACTTATTTGGGGTGGGGATTTGAAGTTTTTTGACCTTTAAATTCAAAGGTCTTTATTTTTGCCTACTTAAAATTTTGTTTTAAAATAGACCTCTACGGTTAAAGCCAGCTTATTTTTAAAAATGAAAAATTAATTTTGATGCAACATAGTGTCCTTTAGTTGTGTAATAGATTCATGTACAAAAATGATTTTAAGACTGATTTCAGATGAAGTTGGAATAAAAATTACCAGTATGTAGTTGTTGACTTATTTTTCTTTATAACTTCATTTTGATTCATTGTACATAAATGGAGTACAACTTTTCATGTCTCTGGTTGTACACAATGTAGAATCATACCATTTGTGTCATCATACATGTACATAGGGTAACGTCTGTCTCAGTCCACGATCTTTTCTTCCCCCACTCCGTCCCTCCTCATTATCCTCTACATAATCCAAAGTTCCTCCATTCTTCTTTTACCACCCGCCCACCACACCTTCCCCTCCCATTATGTATCATCATTCATTTATCAGAGGAAACATTTGGCCTTTGGTATTTTTGGCTTGGCTTATTTCACTTAGCATGATATTCTCCATCTCCATCTATTTACCTGCATATGCCATAATTTTATTCTTCTTTATGGATGAGTAGTATTCCATTGTGTTTATATACCACAGTTTCTTTATCCATTCATCAATTGAAGGGCATCTAGGTTCATTCCACAATCTAGCTATTGTAAATTGAGCAGCCGTAAACATTGATGTGGCCATGTTACTGTAGTTTGCTAATTTTAAGTCTTTTGGGTATAAACTGAGGAGTGGGATAGCTGGGTCAAATGGTGGGTCCCCTCCAAGTTTTCTGAGGAATCTCTATACTGCTTTCCAGAGTGGCTGCACCAATTTGCAACTCCACCAGCAATGTATGAGTGTGCCTTTTCCCCCACATCCACGCCAGCACTTATTGTTGCTTGTGTTTTGGTAGTAGCCATTCTAATAGGAGTTAGATGAAATCTTAGGGTGGTTTTGATTTGCCTTTTTCTAGTACTAGAGATGATGAGCACTTCTTCATGTATTTGTTGATCGACTATCTTCTTCTGTGAAGTATCTGCCCAGCTTCTTAGCCCATTTATATTGATTGGGTTCTTTGTATTTTTGGTGTAAAGTTTTTTAAGTTCTTTATAAATTTTGGAGATTAGTGTTCTATCTGAACTGAAGAGTGTATGGAAAAGATTTTCTCCCACTCTGTAGGCTCTCTTTTTCACATTATTGATTGTTTCCTTTGCTGAGAAAAAGCTTTTTAGTTTGAATCCATCCCATTTATTGATTCTTGCTTTTATTTCTTGAGCTTTGGGATTCTTGTTAAGGAAGCTGCCATGATGAAGATTTGGGCCTACTTTTTCTTCTATTTGGTGCAAGGTCTCTGGTCTAATTCCTAGGTCCTTGATCCATTTTGAGTTGAGTTTTGTGCAGGGTAAGAGATAGGGGTTTAATTTTATTTTGCCACATATAGATTTCTGGTTTTCCCAGCACCATTTGTTGAACAGGCTATCTTTTCTCCATTTTATGTTTTTGGCACCTTTGTCTAGTATGAGATAACTGTATTATGTGGATTTGTCTCTGTGTCTTCTATTCTGTACCATTGGTCTACCTGCCTATTTTGATGCCAATACCATGCCCTTTTTATTACTATTGCTCTGTAGTATTATTGAAGGTCTGATATTGTGATACCTCTTGCTTCACTCTTCCTGCTCAGGATTGCTTTGGCTATTCTGGGTCTCTTAGTCAGTAGACTTAAAGTTAAGAACCATGTGATTATTTCAATAGATGCAGAAAAAGCATTTGATTAAATACAGCACCCCTTTATGCTCAAAACACTAGAAAAAATAGGAATACTAGGAACATACCTCAATATTGTAAAGGCTATCTATACTTAAGCCCAAGGCCAATATCATTCTAAATGGAGAAAAACTGAAAGCATTTCCTCTAAAAACTAGAACAATACAGAGATTCCCTCTGACCACTTCTATTCAACATCATCCTTGAAACTCTAGCTAGAGCAATTAGACTGACCAAAGAAATTAAAGGGATAAAAATAGGAAAAGAAGAACTCAAACTATCGTTATTTGCCGATGACATGATTCTGTACTTAGAGGTTCTAAAAATTTCTACCAGAAAACTTCTAGAACTAATAAATGAATTCAAGAAAGTAGTAGGATATAAAATCAGCACTCATGAATCTAATGCATTTCTATTCATAAGTGATGAATCCTCTGAAAGAGAAATTAGGAGAACTACCCCATTCACAGTAGCCTCAAAAAAAAAAAAAAAAAAAAAAAAAAGTACTTGGGAATCAATCTAACAAAAGAGGTGAAAGACCTCTACAATGACAACTACAGAACACTAAAGAAAGAAATTAAAGAAAACCTTAGAAGACAGAAAGATCTCCCACATTCTTGGATAGGCAGAATTAATATTGTCAAAATGGCCATACTACCACAGTGCTATACAGATTCAATGCAGTCACAATTAAAATCCCAATGACATTCCTTATAGAAATATAGAAAGCTTTTCTCCTTTTTTCCTTGGAATAAATTCCTTCATAAGAGACAGAAATTCATTACTGTGTTAAAGGGATGTGCACTTTTTAACTAGAAGATTTGTTGCTGTATTGCCCACCAGAAAAGCTAGGCTGTGTCCCTGAGATTTCTTGCTATAATATGCCTTCAGTAGTTCCTTTTTTATATTTTATAGGAAAACCAGTAAAATCATTTGCCTAAGCAAAATAGAAGTTAAGTAGCTGGTATCTACTATTTTAAAAAAGGGTAATTTCACTTATGTAGCAAATGAGCAAGTGACTGCAAACAGAAACACAGAGGAGCTTTTGTAAAACCGAGAACGTCATTCATATTGATGAGTAGCTCTGTGTGAGTCAGGTCCAGAATCTGGTTTTGAAGTTCAGCAGTGTGGGTTGAGGACTGTGAAGAAAGGTGCTAAAGGTATCCACATGTGAGTGCAATTGCTTTTCCTGGCAGAAACATTTATAAGTCATTATTATAAAAATTACCTGGTGGAACCTAATCAGCTTGTTGCTTACCTGAGTGAGCAAATACTTAAAAATAGAAAGCTGAAATTCATCTTTTTGTTATAAAAAGCTAGGAATAAAAGCAGTAATGCTTTGATGCAGAGAAAAATGCATGAGTGATACACAATAAGAAATCTAGAGGAGCCTTTGCAATTGTATGGATTTAGTATATGATACAGATATATTATTTCAAATCAATAGGGAAAGAGCAAACTGTTTGGTAAATGTGGTGTTAGCTTCATTTGGGGAAAACAGATCCTTACTTTTAATTCAGATGGATTATACATCTAGCGATCAGGATAGTGTCCAGAAGCCATAGACTATTGACAGATTTGACTACATTGAAAAGAAGAAAAATCAATCTGGTAAAATATACCGTACTTCAAAGTTAAAAGACAAGTGGCAGACTTAGATAAAAATTTGCAACTTTTACAACAAAGCATGAATATGATTGTCTATCAGAGAATGGAAATTAAAATGGATGGGATAATATTTTTAACTGCTTTCTTGAAGATGTAAGGAAAATTTACACACCTTGGGCACAACATTTTAGTAGCTCAATTTGGTATTTTCTAACAAAGAGATGTTTATGAGTCCTTGGTATGGCATTCCTGTGCCTGGGAATCTCTCCTGACAAACACTCATTCATGTGTATGATGATTAATATACAGGGGTGTTCACTATAATACTGTAATTGCAAAAAAACAAAACAAAAATCTGATTATCAACAAGAAAATATTTAATAGATTAGAACAGTCATCTATTATAGTATTGTATAAGTGTCCAAAAGAATTAGTAAGGTATGTGAACAGACAAGGGAAGAGGTTTATGGTATTTCATATGTGAATCTGATAAACATAATCCTAGGAGGAAGGAGCATTCCTAGCACCCAGATCTGAGATTTTAAATCACCAAAATGGCCTACAGCTATTTGGAGAAATGGCTGATTCTAGGACCAGGGCATGCTAGATTCAAGATGATTCTGAAACATCTTGTGTCAAAAAGTAAGGGAATGCTCAAAAAAAAAAAAAAAAAAAAATTCTGGGAATTTTAAAAGGACACAGGAGCATGCTTGAAGAGTCAACCACTGGCCAGATCCTGAACAGTTAAGCACCAAAATAAATAAGGACTATTATTTAATGATTGAAGCTGTTGAATGAGAGTCCATGAATTCCTGCATATAATACACAGATTGTAAATACATAAATGGGGATAAAAGTTACCTTTTCCTTCCAGTAGAGTGCTAACTAATAATCTAGGAAAAAAATGGTACAGAATACTATCATACAATCCTCATGCACAGATGATACAGGCAAGAATCATGAGTTGAAGCTAAGTCAAGGGGAGGAATTTGGTGAGAATCCGGGTGTTCATGTGGTTTTAAAGTATCTTTTAAATGTACTTTTTATAGAAGGAAAATTCTAAGTGTATAGTGAGGAAACTGTATAGCATTTTAACCAAATTAATCAAAGCTAACAGCACCAGTAAGAATCCTGGTGAGGAAACATTCCTTATATAGTATTGCCTCGCAGAAGTATGCACCCAAATGTGAGGAAACCATAGAGAAACCCAAGTTGGAGCCATTCTAAAAAATTACCTACTTTCTTAAAACATGTCAGTGTCATGAGAGACAAAACAAAGATGAGGAACTGTTTTACATTAAAGAATAAAGAGATAGTTGAGAGATATTGAATATGAATTATAGATAGGAAAATACTCATTTGATAACTACAGTGATTAAGAGAATATCTTGTAATAAATACACACTGAAAGTATCTGTTGAGGGATGAATAGGCATGATGAATGCAACCTGCTCTCAGATAGTTAGAAAAAAATAGAGCCATAAAGCAAATATGGCAAAATATCAAAAAATATGATATGAGAAATTCTGGTTAATGGGTATGAGAGTTCTTTATATTTGTCCTGGAAACTTGTCTGTAAAATTGAAATAATTTACAAAATTAAAAAGTTAAGAACATAGGAAAATATTTGTAATATATATATATTTGAAATATGTATACGTATTTTGCTCAAATATAAATAAAAAGGTGTGGAAAGATATGCATCAAACAACAGTGAAGAAATAAGGATAGGAGTACTGTGAAGGTTGACATTCTCTTTACTATATGAAGTTTTAGCAATAAGTTTATATTCATGTATTTAGTAATAAAATAAAAAGAACTTATTTGTCACATGTTTGTTTTTATAACTTGTGACTTGTTATTAAAATTGTTAATTTCATTTGATGACTCATTTTTTGAGAGTATAATAATTTCTAGAAGCGTACTAAACTTTTGTAACTTTATGAAGGCAAACAGACTAAAAAATAAATGCTTCTGGTCTGGGGTTGTGGCTCAGTGGTAGAGCACTTGCCTAGCATGTGCGAGGCACTGGGTTTGATTCTCAGTACCATATTAAAAAAATATATTGTGTCTATCTACAGCTAAAAATATTTTAAAAATAAATAAAAAAAATGCTTCTGAGGTGAGGTGAGATGAGGTTGAAATGTTTTCTTTTTACAACATGGTTTTGCCAAAATGGTCATAAAGTGTTTTTTTTTTCAATGTAAATTTTTATTGACACAAACATTCTTTATAATAAGCGCATAAACCACACAGTTGTGATTTGGTGAATTTTCATGAAGTCAATATACATCTGTGTAACCAGTACTCGGGATCAGGGACCAGAACATTACCACCCTGGATAGTCTCCAGGAAGAATCCCTTTCCTTTGCCATTGTCTGCTCCCCCAAAAGTAACCACTCTCCTTAGGTCCGATACTATACAATGGTGTTGCTTCTGAATTTTACATTGATGAAATCATACAGTGTGATTGTATCTGTATGCCTGCCTTGTATGTGTCTAACATGTCCACATTGTTAGGTTCAGTTTGTTCATGCTCACTGTTGAATATAATATTCCATTGTATGAATATACCACAATATATTTGTCTGTTTTACTATTCGTGGACATTTAGGTTGTATCAGTGGACTCTTGGTAAAATATTATTGGCTGCAAACATCCCTGAACATTCTTTTAATGTCTGTTGGCTATATTCCCAGAAGTGGAAATGCCAAACACCATGTTAAGGGTGAATCTATAATAGGTATGTTTAGCTTGAGTGGGTACTACAAAATCATCTTTCAAGTCATCTTACTAATTTATATTCCTACAAGTAGTATGGGACTCTGTCCTCACCAACACTTGAACAAATGAAACTTGACTGTTTTATTTTCCCCCTTCTGGAGGTTGTGTATTATGCATTATGATTTTTCTTCATTACCCTGGCAATTACTGAAGCCAGGCCACTGTTCATATGCTTATTGAATTTTTTTTTATTAATTTCTTTCTGGTACTGGGGATTTAACCCAGGCACACTGTACCACTGAGCTACATCCCCAGCTCTTTTTGTTTTTTATTTTGAGACAGTCTCACTAAGTTGCTTACTGTCTTGCTAATTTGCTGTGATCTTGCCATCCTTCTGCCTCAGCATCTTTTACTGGAATTATAGTTGTATGCCACCCCACCTGATTAGATATGCTCTTCTGTGAAGTATCTAAAATTTTTGCCCATTTTTGTGTGTCTTTTATTAATTTGTTGGAGTTTTAAGGTACATTTTGGATATGAACCCTTAATTGAATATGTGTATTACAAATATTTTCTTTAGTGGTTTTCATTTTTACTTATAGGCTGTCCTTTTCTGAGAAGTTCTTCTTAACTTTATACTTGTCATTTGTCTTCTTTTATAGTTAGTGATTATGTACATAATTTAAGAAACCTTTGCCCATGCTGTCTTATTTTTACATTTACTTTTTCTGTACTCAATATTAGATGGTATTACTTGATTTAAAAAAAAAAATATCTTTCTTCCCTACTTCCTTATTTCCTCTCTCAACAGAGTGGGCCTTAAGGAAATAGTTGGTATCCATTTGCCAATAAATGTGAAATTTCAGAGTCCAGCTTATTCTTCTGTAGATACTGAAGAAACAGTTGAACCTTATACAACTGAAAAGATGAGTCGAGTTCCTGGAGGATATTTGGCTTTAACGGAAAGTTTTGAAATTATGAAAGTAGATTTCAACAATCTTCAGGTAAAAACAAAAGTTCAGTTACTGTTTTCAAGCATTAAATTTCATGCACTGTTTAACAGATAGGACAGTCTTATTTTATGAGTTTGCATAAGATTCTGCTTCTGGTATATAAAGAAATTGATAAGAGGGTAATTAGAATTCCCTCCTGAAATTATTCACTTACTTCAAACACAAAGAAAACTTCCCTAAGATTAATTGGGAGTGTGTAGTATGCCAGATACTTTTATATGTGTCTTATAGAGCTCTAATATAAGTTTCAGGAGAATTATAATTATCCTTGTGCTATGCAGATGAGGGAACTTTTTTTTTTTAAGTTGTAGATGGACACAATACCTTTATTTTATTTTTATGTGGTGCTGAGGATCGAACCTATGCCTCACATGTGCGAGGCAGGTGCTTCACCACTGAGCTACAACCCCAGCCCCAGATGAAACTATTGGTCATATTAAACAGCTTCCTCCAGATTATTCAGCATGGAAATGCAAGGGCAAAAGTTTTAGACCAAGTCGTCCCGCCCCCCGTGTCAAACTGTCTTGAAATTTCAAATTAATAATATTTCTTGAAATGAACACTAATCCAAATTTCAGGGTTATGCTTGCATTAGAGTGATCAGCCATTCCATTGCCCAGGACCGAAGAGTTCCTAAGACACAGATGTTCAGTTTTAAAACCAGGGTGATCTTAAAAAAAGCAGGACAAGTTGATCACCCTAGTTTGTATGCGTCTGTGTTGCTTGATGAAATCCTCTTATTCCTTTTACATTTTTTCCTCAGGAATTAAAAAGTCTTGCAACTAAAAAACCTGATCCAATTAGTATTCCTGTTGTTAAAGAAGGCACACTAGATGCTATTGTGGTTTGGTTTGTGCTTCAACTTGATGATGAACACAGTTTATCCACAAGTCCTAGTGAGGAAACGTGTTGGGAACAGGCTGTTTATCCTGTGCAGGACCTTCCAGGTAGGTTTTGTCTAATTTTTTTTTTTAATGTTACTTTAATGCACAGAATATTCAAATCATGACCAAAAAGGAAAAAAAACAAAAAACCCAAAAAACTGGGAATATGAAGTTTTCAGCAAGGGAAGTTGGTTAAATCTTTGAGTTTTTTCTTTTTTAAAAGTATATACATAGTTAATATAAGTAGTTAAAGAAGAGAGATTAAAACCAACTCTGCTACAACCACTCAAAAATACCTATCATTAATTCATCACATATTTTTAGTTATCAGTAGGTAAAAGAAATAGTTTTTTTTTGTTGTTGTTGTTTTGTTTTTAATGGAAAGTATTGGAAAAAAGCTTTTCTACAGGAGTTTTTACCTTCTTGGGGTATCTGATGACATCTGTGGAGTCCTAGTCATAAAAATATGAATACTCTTTTAAGCACAAAAGCTGCACTTCCAGGGATTTCATGGATTAATGAACTTCCTTAAGGAAGTTCTATATTAAAGTTAATTTTTGTATAGAAATGTTTTTTTTTACAGCGATTTGATGAGTTGCAGTGAGTTCACAGCAGTTGAATTATATACAAAAACTCTACCCTTTTAAAGTAGGAAGGTAATACATTTCCTTTTAGTCTCCCTAAGAGTCTAATTTGGCAAGGTCATTAGTATTGTGGCTAGTGTGATGTTTGTTTGTTTTTAAATTTTTTTTAGTTGTAGATGGACACAATATCTTTATTTATTTATTTATACGTACTACTGAGGATCGAACCCAGTGTCTCACACATGTGAGGCAAGCGCTCTACCCCTGAGCTATAGCCCCAGCCCTAGTGTAGTGTTTTTAATTGGTAGATTTAGATTCATATCTCAGATCTGCTAGTTACTGACTCTCTGCAGAGTGGCCTTGCTAGTCATTTCTCCATTTTTGTTTTGTTATATATATAAATGAGATGGCACTGTCTGCCTTATAGCAGTACTGTTATAGGAATTATTAAAGGGTAGAAAGTGTCTATCACAGAGATTATTATATAATTATATATAATATATACATGCACAAATATTTTATCTCTGTATTTATTTTCTCTTATAATAACTTAAATGTCCTTTTTTAAAATAATTAATTTTGGAGAAGGGACATTTTAAATGTTTAAACGAAAGAATAACAGCTTGTACTTTTTAACTTATTCTAGAGAGCTGATGAGAATGTACACATTGTCATTGTAAAGTTTTACCACCTGTGAAACTCAGAAAAGAGTATGATATAACCTTAATTGTAGAACCTAGTTCTTTCTTATACTTTGAAATTCCTAAGGATGTAAGAGAATATAAAAACTCACAGATAAAAAATATTTCAGACAGGATTCTGACGAATGCTGCCTTGTTCTTTAGGAAATTTCTCTTAGAGAAAAGAATGTCAAGTTAAAGTAAATTTTGGTTTTGATCCCTGAATTTTGTCTATGGTCATATCACCTTGAACGTGCTCAATCTCATCAGATCCCTGAATTTTGTCTCTCTTTGGTTTTGTTAGCTTTATTACTAAAGATGATTGAGAGTTCCCTGCAGCCATCTGCCTCACCTCCCTTGCCCAACTTCCCCAATTTGGGGACATGACGATACCTATTGATAGCTGTAAACAAAACATACCTATAATACTGATAGTCTTAGGGTTCAATAATAGAGTTCTTAAATCTCTCTCTTATGATATAAATTATTTGAATCCAAATTTTCGTTTTTCCCTAGTAAAGCTGGTGAGATTTTTCCTAGTTTTTTAAAACAGTAAATTAATATATGTAATCCTTCCTGTAGTTATTTAAAAGAATTGGGGATTAGGTGGGGGATTGGAGATGTTTGTGTGATCCTCAGACTCACATGCATTCCATATTAATCATTCTATTAATATTAATTATACTATTTTTCTCTCTTACTAAAGACTACTGGATGAAGCCTGGGGATCATGTGACTATGGCAGTGTCTTGTCAAGACTGTTATCTAAGAATCCAAAGTATCAATATTTTGGGTTTGGAACAAGAAATGGAAGTTACAAAAAGTTTTACTAAGACTACAGACTTACTGTCTTTAGGAAATGAGGCTGAACTCTGTAGTGCCCTGGCTAATCTTCAGACCAGCAAACCAGATGCTGGAGAGCAAATATGTGTATTGGAATCCTCAGAAATTGCTTTGCTTAATAACATCCCATATCATGAAGGCTTTAAAATGGCAATGAAGAAGGTGTTCTCTTCATTGACTCCAGAAAAACTGTGTCAGGTAATGGATCCTCACTATCAGGATAATGAAATGAGCTGTGGAACTGGAAGGCATAACACCATGCAGAGCACCCCTGAACCTTTCTATGTGTTAGATGTGTCTGAAGGCTTCTCTATTCTGCCTATAATTGCTGGCACACTTGGGCAGGTTAAGCCTTACAGTTCTGTGGAGAAAGACCAGCATCGTATTGCTCTGGACCTCATATCTGAAGCCAGTCACTTTCCTAAAGAAACCCTTGAATTTTGGCTGAGACATGTGGAGGATGAATCTGCTGTGTTGCAAAGACCCAAATCAGACAAGTTGTGGAGCATAATCATACTGGATGTCATTGAGCCATCTGGGCTCATTCAGCAGGAAATAATGGAAAAAGCTGCAATATCAAGGTAAACCACAAAATATAAATTTTTAGTTTTTTTATTTCAAACTTCATATAAATTCTTTTAGTTCTTCAATTTCACAGCCATAAAAATGAGTCAAGACCATTTGTTTTTCAAACATTGCTTTTGAGGACTTGTGATTTCATATCTATTTCTGTGCATATTATTACTGATTTTTTTTTTTTTTTCCCTGAAGAAATCTCTGTACTGTAGGTGTGAACAAGAGAGCCTACTTTGTGTTGGGATAGCCTATGTTAATATAAGGAGTTAGGTCAAAATCTATTAAAACAGATAAGACATTCAGGGTGCAAAAGATTTAAAAAAATAAAATTTTATCTTTTACGATGTAATAAACATGGCCATGTTTGATGACATATCGGGAGAACCCAGAACTTCTTGAGAATGAGTTCCAGTACTCTTGGGTCTTAAAATCCTTATTTTATAATATGGTTCTCTCTCTAAAGCTTAAAGTAGTTCTCCTTTAACTTAGGTTCCTAGAGGTAAACTTGGCCTTATTGTTTAATATTGAAAGTAAATTTTATTGTGTTTCAAAGGCAGTTAGTTCTGTTGCTGAGATCTGCAAAGAAGGCAATATATAACATTTGGAGGCCCAAATTTATGAAAAATAAATGTGCACAGATTAAAATTTTACATTATTGGGAGAGGGTTGTTTTGTAGTAAAAGAAACAGTGGTGCAGATCCAAGATTCAAATAGCATAAGGTTAAATTATCTATTCAAGAAAGATATTTGACAAAACCTGGGGAAAAAGTATTTAGCTTACATAATTATATTCAGATTTTATATGTATTTTCTTTTGTTACTCAAATCTATTGCTTGTGTGTGTTAACCAATATAGACAACCACTGTGGTTTTCTTTTTAAACAATCTTGTACATATAAATTATGGAGTTATGGAGGCTCAAGTATATATACATATAAATATATAAGTGTGTGTGTGTGTATGTGTGTATAAAATTTTAAACAGATGGACTTGAAACAGGAGTTAAAAGAGTTGAGATCCAGTATCATATTTGTCTCCGAATTTTCTAAGTTGTATAATATTTTTGTCAAATGAGAATACTGGATTAAATGCCTTTGAAGAAGTTCAGCTCTGAATTTCTTGCACAATGAAGTTTAACTGACTTGATATAGTCATCTTGGAAAGCTGTATATTTCCCTAATTTATTTTTAGTTTTGATTTAATTTTAAACTTACAGGAAAATTGAAAGAACAGTACAAAGTACTTTTTACACAGATTTACAGTTGTGTACATTTTCTTTTATTTGCTTTATCATTCTCTTTGATTCTTTTCTGAGATTAGGTTAGAAGCATAATACCCCTTTACTACTACATACTTACGTGTATATTTTCTTTTTTGATTAGAGCATTATAGTTGCTCATACATGTAAGGAATTTTATTTTAAGCCCTCTCTTCCTTTCCCTATTCTCCTCCCACCCACTATATTTCCTCTATGCTACTGATACTCCTTTCACTCATTTATTTATTTTTGATTGGTTCTTTCTACATGTACGTAAGGGTGAAATTTACTATTATATATGCATATAATATGATTTTGTTAAATTCATTCCATATTTCTTCCCCTTTCCTGTCTTTCCTCCCTCCCTCTCATTCTCTTCCTCCTATTCCATTGATGTTCCCTATGTCTTTATCATGATCTAACCTCCCTCCCTTACTGCTTTCTTTCCCTTATTTTGCTCTAGCTTCCACATTGAGAGAAACGTTTGACTCTTTTTTTATTTCACTTGGCATGACTGGTATTAAGGTCTGATTTAAAGATCAGGTATAACTAAGCTGAGAATTCATTTTTCCTGGGTTTGCCTCTTTTTATTTCACTTTTTAATACTTTTCATTGCTGTTTCAATTTCATTACTTGATATTGGTCTGTTTAGGATTTCTATATCTTCCTGGTTTGATTTAGGCAGGTCATATCTCTAGAAATTTGTCAATATCTCTAGATTTTCCAGTTTATTGGAGTATAACTTTTCAAAATAGTTTTGTTTTTTAGTATTTATTTCATTAATTTTGACTCTGATCTTAACTTATTTCCTATCTTCCACTGAGTTTGGAATTAGTTTGTTCTTCCTTTACCAAGGCCTTGAATTGGAGCATAAGCTTATTTATTTGGTATCTATTTTTTTAATTTAGGTACTCAATGCTATAAATTTTCCTCTTAGAACTGCTTTTATACTGTCCCAGAGATTTTGATATGTTGTAGTTCCTCATTTGCTTCAAAAATTTTTCTTGAATTCTTCACTATTCTTTGATCCATTCTTTAAGAATATTTTTCAATGTTTATGTGTTTATGTGGTTTCTATTATTTTTTTGTTGTTGATTTTTAGATTCATTCCATTATAATGTGATAGGATATATGGGATTATATAAAAAAATTTTTTTTTCTTTTTTGCTAAGACTTACACTGTGACCTAGACTATGGTCAGTTTGGAAAGGTTGCATGAGTTGCTGAGAATAAGGGAAATTCAGCTGTTTGGGGTGAAACATTCTGTAGATGTCTGTTAGGTTCTTTTAATTTGTAGTATTATTTAGGTTTGAAATATCTTTATTTTATGCTTTGAAGACCTGTCTTGGTGATAAGGGTATGTTGAAATCACAGTATTATCAGTATTACTTTATGGGGGAAGTCTGTTACAATGTCAGGGAGCATTTTTTAATGGGTGTGCTAATGTTTGTGGAAAATATATTTACTATATACCTTGTTGAATTGATCCATTTATCAGGATGTAGTGCCATTTTTTTGTCTCTTGATTAATTTTTGTTTGAAATCTGCTTTGTCACATATGTGAATAGCTACTCTTGCTTGTTTTCTGACTTCATTTGCACATGGAATATTTTTTTTCATCCTTTTTCTTTCAGCCTGATTGTCTTTGCTAATGACATGAGTCTTGCAAACAGCATCTAGTTGCATCTTGTTTTTTTTAATTTTTTTTTTTATCCATTCTGCTAGTCTGTGTCTTTGAATTGAGGAGTGGAGACCATTAATATTCAGAGTTTTTATAGATATGTATTTGTGGTTTCCTGCCATTTTGACTTTTTGTTATAATAATTCTGTCTTCATTCTTATTAGTTGATTCCTCTTCTATTGATATGCTTTTATTTGGGCACTTTGGGATTTGTTTTTGGATTCTGCTTTAGTTAACTATTTCGTTGCTGTGACTAAATGATCTGACTAGCACAATTATAGAGGAGGAAAGGTTTATTTGAGGGCTCATGGTTTCAGAGGTCTTAGTCCATAGAAGGCCGACTCCATTCCTCAGGAGGCTCCACATCATGGCAGAACAGTGTGGCAGAGGGAAGCAGCTCACATCATCAGGGAGCAGAGAGAGAGAGAGAGAGAGAGAGAGAGAGAGAGACTCCACTCTCCAAAATATATACCCCAAAGCCACACCCCAATTCCAGTCTCCTCCAGTCACACCCTACCCTTTCAGTTAATCCAACAGGGATTAATTCATTGATTGGGTTAAGACTTAAAACCCAATCATTTCTCCTGTGAACCTTCCTGTATTATCTCACATGTATGCTTTTGGGGGACACCTCACTCCAAACCATAACAGATTCCTCTGTGTGCAGTTTATCTTGCAGTACTGGATTGGTGGTCATGAATTCTCTTAGCTTATCATTGTCATGGAAAGTTTTTATTTCCCCATTTGTAAGAGATCTTTGCAGTCTTGGCCAACAATACTTTTCTATTAGAGTTTGTAATATTCTCATTTCAGGACCTCTTTGATTTTAGTGCCTGAGGCAAGAAGTCAGAGGTGAGCCCTACTGGTTTGACTCTAAATGTGACTGGATGTTTCTCTCTCACAGCTTTCAATATTCTTTCCTTATTTTCTATGTTAGTCATTTTTATTATGATATGTCTTGGAGAACTTCTTTTCTTCTTTTTTTTTTTTATTTTGGATACTGGGGATTGAACTTAGGGGGCACTCAGCCACCTGAACCACATCCCTATCCCTATTTTATTTAGAGACAGGGTCTCACTGAGTTGCTTAACTCCTTGCTTTTGCTGAGACTGACTTTGAACTCATGATCCTCCTGCCTCAGCCTCCCAAGTCGCTGGGATCATAGGTGTGTGCCACTGCGCCTGGCTGGAGAACTTCTTTTCTGATCTGGTCTGTTTGGGGACCTGTTTGACTTGTGTGTGTAGGTAGCTGTCTCATTTCTGATATGGGGAAAATTTTCTGCTAATATCTTTTGAACAGTGTTCTTTTTTTTTTTTTTTTTTGCGGTACTGGGAATTGAACCCAGGGCCTTGTGCTTGCAAAGCAAGCACTCTACCAACTGAGCTATATCCCCAGCCCTTGAACAGTGTTCTTAATGCTTTTAGACTGTATCTTCATGTTCTCTTCTGTACCAGTTTGATCTGTTGATGTTGTCCCAGAGTTCTTATGTATTCTGATCATGTACTATCATTTTTCCCCCCTTCATTGAATACTATGTGCTCAAGCTCATGTACCCTGTCTTTAAGCCCTGATGATTTACCTTTAGGGGCTAAAGTTCTATTTTCTATACAGTCTAATATGTTGGTGATGCTTTCAAGTGAATTTTATATTTGATTATTCATTGTGGTTTTGATTTCCAGGAATTCTGATTGATTTCTTTTCTATATTTGTAGTTTTTTAGTGAAGTGGTCTGTCATCTCCTGTATTTGCTCTTTTCTTAAAATTTAAAAAATTTTTAGTTGTAGATGGACACAATACCTTTATTTTATTTATTTATTTATTTTTCTGTGGTGCTGAGGATGGAACCCAGCTCCTCACACCTGCAAGGCAAGTGCTCTGCCACTGAGCTACAACCCCCAGCCCTGTTTTTTCTCTTAGTTCATTCCTTAGATCTTCTTTTAGCACATTGAACATTTTAATAAATGAGACAGAAGAAAGCAAAACATTTTGAAGTGCCCGAAGGAAAAACATAGTAAAACTGAAATTTTATATTTAGAAAAATATTCTTTGGTAAGGAATGTAAAATAAATATATTTTCATATAATGAAAAGCTAAGAGCCAGAAGATTTGTTTAAATTTCTTTCTTTAGAAAGAAAATGATACAGGAAGGACAATTGGGCATTAGTGATAAAGAGAAAGCAACACAGTAACAAATATATGGATAAATATAAGAGGTTATACTCTTTTTACCTTTTTAAAGGTAGGTTTTGTCTATTAAAAGGAAAAACTAAGAAAATATCTAGAACTGAACAAAAGGGAAAATACTGCATATAAAAATTTGTGGATGCAATGAAAACATTGCTTAGAGATTTGTAGAATTAAATGCTTATGTTAACTAAAAAGACAAGTTCTCAAATCAATAATTTAAATTTTCTCCTTCAGAATTGAAAAATGATCAAAATAAACTTAATAAACACTAGCAATCATTTACATGTTGTATGAACTGTACAATTTAGATGCATTAGATGAGTTTCTGGAAAAGCATGAACTACCACAAGAACATGAACATTTGAATGGTCCAGTGACCATTAAGGAAATAAATTCCTAATAGAAAAATCTCTAAAAAGATCTCAAGTATAGATTGTCATTGAAAAATTCATTTGAAGAAGAATTAATTCTATACCAACATTTCCAGTTAGAACAACAAGGGAGCAATTCACAGACTACTTTATGAAGCTGGTAATACCAGTTTGTGAATCAGAAAAGACGTGCAAAAAATAAAACAATGAAAGAAACCCCAAATTGATAGACCAAGTCCATCCTGTCTAGACCCACAAATGTGTGTATATAATTCACTTTACTGACAAGCAAGAAAGACCCGCGACTGTATGGATTGATGTAAATAATCATGTGATAAAATTCAACACCCATTGATTAAAAACTCTCAGAAAAAAAAGGGAATAAAGAGTGTTATGGATTACATTATATCTCCCAGAAGATATATTTAGGTTCCAACTCCACATCTACGAATAAGTCACCCCTTCTCCCTGCCACCCCCCGAAATGGCATTATTATGATTTAATTACCTAAGGGACTGGGGTGGACTCATTCATGGTTCATTGGGGTTTGCATCCTTATAAGGAAAGTAGGGCAAGCTTTAATTGAGTGTGATTTGTTGTCCTATATGATTTTCTTCTCTCTTGTTTATGTTTGTAGTGAAACATTTTAATTTCTTACCTCATTTTGGGTATGTTCGGTAGTTTTCTTTGTGGTTCTGGTAGGTGTTCCATTTACATGAGAAAGGGATACACTGTAGCACTGTCACTCTACAGCAGTGTAACCAGTAGCATACAGAATGCTGCTGCTGCACCTCTGCAACCCCACCCCCACAGCTACTGATGTCACAGTGTTACATGTGTGTGCATTGTGTGTTCAGTAACATGAAATAAAATTAGGGGTTTTAGCTACTTTATTCTCTTCCATCTTGTAGAAAACAAAAGTAGCCCTAGCTTTTACAGTTGTAATGAATTTGCTTCCTAGATACCTAGAAAACTGAAAACTGAGCAATTTCATAGGTGTGCTTCTAGTCCTATAGGGTTTTTGTGAGTGTTCTATACAGGATGGTGGGACATAATGATTTAATGAGGAGCAGTTCCTTAACCTTTGATTGCCTTCTGTGAATTGATATTTTTGAAGGATTTAGGCCAGTTGTTTTGTAGTATGACCTTTCATTTAAATTTTTTTCTTCATGATTGTATTTATGCTATGTATTTTTGGTGGGATATCAAAGAAATGATGTTTAAGATCCCAGTGCATTGTATCAGAAGACACATATCTATTCGATTTGTTACTAATGGTGTAAACTGCTTTTCTCCACTGAAATTTTGAAATTTTTTCGCTTTGTAGTTAATGCTTCATTAGGGAGTGTATTTTGAGACAATATAAATGTGCCATTCCTCATCAAATCATTATTTGCTGATTTTAACCTCCATTGATGATTAAATTCTATCATCTTAAAAATATTTATTAAGAAAGAGCTTTTCCCTTCTAATATGTTTATTTATATTTATATGAACTCTTGAATTATAATTCTACTGAGTTATAAAATACCATTACTCTTATATTTATTTGTACACAAATATTTATGGCAGCTTTATTTATAATACCTGAAAACCAGAAATAATATCAATATGCTTGTATCTGTGGTTACTATAGTACACCCATATCATGACATACCCACTTAGTAAAAACTAAGAACTGTTTATACTTGAAAAAAACAGAGAATTATACCAAGTGAAAATAGTCCCCAAAGAACATATAATCAGATTTGGAGGGCAGATTGATGGTTGCTGGGGATTAAGAAGAAGGTGGGTGCAGCTATAAAAGTACATGAGGTAAATGAGTATAAGGGTATACTTATAGGCTTCTTAAAAAGGGTAACATTGATCTTGTGGTTAGTGATAGAAATGTTCTGGATCTTCATTTTACAATTTTCTACATCCTGGTTATGATATTGTACTCTATTTTGCAAGATATTACCATTGGGAGAAACTGGGTAAAGCGAACATGGGATCTCCTTGTATTATTTCTTACAACTGCATGTAAGTAGGTGATGATGCAGGACAAAAGGTTGATTTAATAAAAACAGCCACATATATTTGACTGCTTTTAGGCCTGAAGTAAGTTAATGAAGAGGTAGACTGAAATGTTTGACACACCACTGGTTCATTTTCTAGATGCTTTCCTCCTGTGAAGTGAGTGACAGTTCCAGTGCTCATGTGTTAGATACTTTCTTTGATCTAATCAAGACATTCTGATGGTCTTAGGTGTCCGGCCTGTGCCCAACTAATTCAAAGCTATCTATCTATAAGTATTTATTTTGATGCTTAAATTGTCCCAGATTTGACGAGTGGGAGTTCCTTCATATTGGCTTCTGTATCTTTTTGATTTGTTCTTATCATTCTTGAGCATATACTAACTTCTGTGCAACCAGATGTTTTATATTTATATTATGTTTTTCTTTGCTTAGCCTTACAATCAATCTTTTTCCAAGGAACCCTGGTTCCTTTTAGTGGAGATCTATATTTTGAAACCAAGATTTTTGATGACAGGTATGATCATTGCTGATGATGGGTCATTGCTTTTAGGACCTCTTAAATGTTCAAAGCTAGGAAATGTGTGTTACACCCATGCACACTTCCATAATCATACATGTGTACACACATACATGTGTATTTTAATTTCTGTATCTGTTTTGTTTGTTAAAAAACCTGTGAGTTCATCCTGATCCATTTACTTTCAGTCCATTACTACAGTGTTCATTATAGTCTTCCCCCTTTTCATATTTGTAATTCTCTTATCAGTGAAAGTCTGGCTCCCAGGAACATCAGTATACTCACTCACTTGCTCATGCCTTGAGTATGTATAAAATCGTTTCAGATTTGTTAAACTATACCACTGTGGAAAGCTAGCCTACTAACTGGAGGTCAGTGTTAGTTTATTGGTTTTTTTTTTTTTTTTCCTGGTGGTACTGGGGATTGAACCCAGGGACACTACACTACTGAGCTACATTCCCAACCCTTTTTATTTTTTAATTTGAGACAGAGTCTCACTAAATTGTCCAGGCTGACCTTGAACTTGTGATCCTCCTGCTTTAACCTTCCAAGACTCAATATCCTCAGGTTTCCCAATATTTTGTTTTAGGAATTTGATAGTATTAGGTCTTCTATTTAGATATTTAATCCATTGTGAGTTAATTAATTAAGTTTTTAAAAAATTCTTTTCATATATGCATATAAGGTAATAATACATTGTGAGTTAATTTAAAATTTTTAATTATAATCGACACAATAATTTATTTATTTATGTGGTGCTGAGGATCAAACCCAGTGCCTCACATGTGTGAGGCAAGCGCTCCATCACTGAGCTACAACCCCAGCCTGCAAGTTAATTTTTATATAAAGTGTCAGGTAAAGTTCCATCTTCATTTTCTTGTGTACAGACACCCAATTTTCCCATCATGATTTTTGGGTTAATTTATAGGCTTTCTCTTCTACTCCATTGATCTTTCCAGGGTCACTTAAGAATCCATATGAATATAAGGGTGAATTTTTCTGTTTCTGCAGAAAACATCATTGTTATTTAATAGGGCCTGCAGTGAATGTGCACATTAGGGAGTAAGGACATTTTAACAATATTTTGTTTGAATCCACGAACATCATGAACATGGAATGTCTATACATTTCTTTATGCCTTTAATTTTTTCCAGCAAAGTTTTATAGTTTTTTGGTTCTAGGTATTGAGCCCAGGGGCACTTTACCACTGAACTACATTCCCAGCCCTTTTAAATTTTTTTTTGAGAAAGGATCCCACTAAACTTCTGAGTGCTTCTCTGAGTTGCTGAAACTGGCCTTGAACTTGAGATTTTCCTGCCTCAGCCCTCTTGAGTTTTTGGGATTACAGGCTTGTGCCACTATGCCTGGCTTCAATCTACAAATCTTTTATTTCCTTGGTTCAGTTTCTTCCTAAATATTTTATTATTTTAGATGCTATTGTAGATAGTTATTTTCTTAATTTCCTTTTCAGACTGTTCATTGATAGTTTATAGAAACATAAGTGATTTGTGCATTTTTTTTTGTATACTGCAATTTTGCTAAACTTGTTTATTCAGTTTTTTTTTTTTTTTTTGAGGAGGTGGGATTGTTAGTGTTTTCCACATGTAAGATCATGTTGCCTACAATAAGACCCTTATTACTATTTGGATGTCTTTTTCTTCTTGATTGCTCTGGCTAGGACTCCAGTACTTTGTTGAATAGCAGTTAACCAAAGTGTGTACTCTTTATCTTTTACCTAATCCTAGTGGAAAATCTTTCAGTTGGTCATGTTTTATTTGAATGGAACCTGTAAGTGATTTTTTTAAAAAGCAGTAAATTATTTTTTAATGAGACAATTTGTCAGGAGTTCTGTTTTGTCAGAATGATTGGTTATACTAGTAACAAACAACTTATGTGAAGGCTACCTGCAACTCCCCAGTGTTTCTCAGTGACAGGGAAGGAGTGTTGTTATTAATGGCATTTTGGTTGGGACAGTTCTTACGTGGGATTGCCTTCAGCATTGCAGGATGTTTGGCATCTCCAGGCCCTAAATACTGGTAATAGTGTTGATTCTTGTTTGAACCAGGATTCTCCCCACTCCCCTTCTCAAATACCTCTTGAATAATACTTCAGCCCAAGCAGCAGCCCAGTCTCCTTTATAGGTACTTCCAAATGTGTAGACTTATTTTGAGCATGGGGCCAGAAGCTTGCAAATACTCTCACCAGTCCTTGCTCTTACTGTCTTGAGCCTCTAACCGTGTGTGGTGACGTGAGGGGGACTCATGATGCATCAAGAATGAGGTTAGAAGTGGACTGAATGATAAAGGGCATCTCTCTCACTGGACTGCAGTAATGGGGCAGGAGAATTGAGTCACTTAGAAGCTTAAGTGTTTATGACTATATTTCCCATTATTTTTAAATGTTCATTCTTAGACTCTTGTTCATTCATGTAAATTACAATATAGAAAAAAGCTTGAAGGCTTGGTAAGCCTTTTTCTTATATTTTACAATTTTGGGGGATTGGATTACAAAGAAACATTGAAACTTCAGTATTTTTGCCATTTATGGTTAGACTTCTAAAGGGGAACATATTTTTTCATTGCTGAAAGCACAGATGGTTCTGAAGTATCATTTAACTAAAGGATTGGGTTAAGGATCTGGCAGCGGTAGAGTTGTAAGGGCAAAATACTTGATGTTGGTAAAGATAAGCAGAGTTTCAGGGCAATTGCTATTTTATCTGAACATAACTGAAGAAGCATTCCTGTTCATGACAGTAACATTGAGGTTAAGAAATAGTTTTAGAATGTTTTAGATTAAAATAGTGTGAATGTCACCTTTTAAAGTAATTTTTATGTGCTGCTTGTGTCTATCTTTGGCATGGTTCTTAGTATGTGATTCAGAATTTTCTCACTTTAAAGGACTTAGTAGGTGAAGTTGACATTTTCTTCAGCCTATTATTTCTTGTTACTACCTAGGATATTGTGATATTATAATAAGAAATATATGTTGGTCTTCTTCAGTTCCTATAGAAGAGCTTCTAAAACCTTTAGAATTTTGTGAGTGATAAGGGTAGGACTAGTGCCTTTTTTTATCCAACCATATCTGAGTTGATTCTAATGACATCTCTCTAGATGGACTCCTAAACAGCTTCAGGGTGGGGGCTGGTTGCCAGAGGAACCATGTGATGAGAAGGTTGGAAAATTCAGCCCTGGAGAGGGGAAAGGGACTAGGAGTTGAATAATGAATCATCAGTGACCAGTGAATTAATTATGCCAGTGTAATGGTATTTTCATTAAAAATAAACAAACAAACAACCTCCCCTCCCCCAGAACAGAAAGGTTCACAGGCTTTCCAAGTTGGTGAACACATTGAGGTGCTGGAGGATAGCTTGCCTGCGGAGGCCATGGGAGCTCTGTACTCTCTTCTCCCATACCTTGGTTTAAAAATTACAATTTTATTTTCCTTTTACTCACAAACCACTCAGTACAATAATTCTGACACCAAATGTGCAGGGATTTCTCATCACACCCTAAGCATTTCTCCGGTGGACACCAGCTGGGTGTCCTCAGATTCAGTTCTGATATAACCTACCTGGAGATGTCATCAGAACCCCACAGGTTGAGGACTCAGTTCTACGGGACTGCCTCCAATTTCAGGTGTGTTGCACATAGTAGGTTGTCACCTGTATTTCTCACCAACTGGCTATAAATTTAGCAATTTGTAAATCCCCTCTTCAGGTTTGATTAATTTGTTAGAACAGCTCACAAAATTCAGGAAATCACTTAACTTACATTAACACACAAAATTTAAAATTTTTTTATTTTGAGGAAGCAAGTAGTTATTGGGAGTGATGGTGAATTATATATAATTCTAGATCACAGGATTACCTTTGCCTTCTGTTTGGTTGTTTCTTTTTTTTTTTTTTTTTAAGTCTCTCCCTTTTTAAAAAAAATTTATTATTATTATTGTATACAAATGGGATACATGTTGTTTCTCTATTTGTACACGGAGTGAAGGCATACCATTTGTGTAATCATACGTTTACATAGGGCAATGATGTTTGATTCATTATTTTTTTTTCCCTTTCCCCCCCACCCCTCCCACCCTCTTTTCCCTCTATACAGTCCTTCTTTCCTTCATTCTTACCACACTCCTTATCCCTAACCCTAAACCTAACCCTAAACCTAATGCTAACCCCTCCCACCCCCCCATTATATGTCCTCATCCGCTTATCAGCGAGATCATTCGTCCTTTAGTTTTTTGAGATTGGCTTATCTCACTTAGCATGATATTCTCCAATTTCATCCATTTGCCTGCAAATGCCATAATTTTATCATTCTTCATTGCGGAGTAATATTCCATTGTACATATATGCCACAGTTTCTTTATCCATTCATCAACTGAAGGGCATCTAGGTTGGTTCCACAATCTGGCTATGGTGAATTGAGCAGCAATGAACATTGATGTGGCTGTATCTGTTTGGTTGTTTCTGAATTGTATCCTTTGTAATAAACCAGTTAATGTAAGTGAAGTGTCTTTTTTCCTCAGTTCTGTGAGCCATTTTAGCAAATTATTGAAACCAAATAGTGGGTCATGGGACTGTTAAGTGCCCCTGACTTGGTTCAATACCAGTACCAAAAAAAAAAAAAAAAAAAAAAAGACAAAGAACTTAACATCTACTTTATACCCAGATTCACAGATCTGGATTCACAGATATGATTCACAGATACTTTGCCACATCTGCTTTATGATTCTCTTCCTGAACCATTTACAGTAAGTTCTGGATATTATTGAACCCCTACTTCTTAGGAGTATATTTCCTAAGAACAAGGTATTCACCTATGCAGTGTACAATAAATAAAATCAGAAAATTTACATGGGTAGTATATTGTTATTAAACCTACAAATTTTTTTCCCCCCCTGGTACTGGGGATTGAATTCAGCTGAACTTTACCAGTGAGCTGCATCCCCAGCCCTTTTATTTTGAGACAGGGTTTCACTAAGTTGCTGAGATTGTCCTTGAACTTGTGATCCTCTTGCTTCCGCATCCTAAATTGCTGGGATTATAGATATGTACTAATGTGCCCAGCTAACTTACAAATCTTATTCCAATTCACTGTTTGTCACAGTGTCCTTCATAACTTTTTTAGTTCCTGGTCCAGAATCCAACCCAGAGTCACATTTTATGTTGAGTGTTCATGTCTCCTTTATTCTGATAATTTTTATGTTTCCTTAGTCTCCATTATTCTGAAAATCCTGTCTTTCATGACATTAGCAGTTTTAAGAATATAAACCATTTATTTTATAGATTATCCTTCATATTTTCCTATAATTAGATCCAGGTTATCCATTTTACAGAAGAACGACTACCACAGAAGTTTTGTCACATTTGGAGGCATATAGTCTTGCTTTATCCCATTATTGTTAGGGTTAATTCAGATCACTTGGTTTAAGTTGTATCACCTTTTGGTCCACAATTTGCCATTTTGTAATGAACAAGTCATCTTTGGGGGTGTTATTTTGAAATTATGTAAATAGTTTAGAGTACCTCCTTCGTGAAATGTTTAGAACCAGAAATGATTCTGACTTTTTTGGATTTTGGAATATTCATATATACCTAATGAGATAGCTTGGGGATATAACCCAGTTCTACACATGAAATTCATTTATGTTTTATACACACCTTATAATGTGATTACCTTATAAGGCAATTTTACATGATATCAAGTGTTGAAATTTTCACTTATATCAGCACTCTTAAAGTTTTTGATTTTGGAGTATTTTAGATTTTGGATTTTAGGATAGGAATGTTTAACATGTAATTTTCACATCCATGGATGATTCTTGACTGCATCTGAGAACTTGTGTTCATCTACTAACTGGTTACTTTTGTTTCATAGGTCAGTGGTCACCTTAAGTGTGACTTGTTATGAAATATTTCCAGTGGTTTACCATTCTGAACCACTAGCTGATAATAATACAATGTTCAATAGATTGTATATAATCCATGGCTCTCTAACTCATGATTCTTAAGTTATTTGAAATTTATAAAATGTAGGAAATCAAAAACCTTTAAAAAAAAAAATCTGTTCTTTTTTAGGTGTTTACTACAGTCTGGAGGCAAGATCTTTCCTCAGTATGTTCTGATGTTTGGGCTGCTGGTGGAATCACAAACATTAGTGGAAGAGAATGCTGTTCAAGGACTGGAACGCACCCTTGGGTTAAATATAGCACCTTTTATTAACCAGTTTCAGGTAAATATCTATAAAAGAAGATTTAATCAGGTCACTGTTATCTGTAGTCTACCCTTATCTCTCATTGAGGCTTTATTGAGTCACTGTTTAGCTTGATTAGTATGTAATTGGTTTCCTAGAGCACAGGAATTTATTATGGGTAAAAATCAATTTAGGGGTTAGAAAATAATCAAGGTATATCACCATGAATATTGACTAAAGTTTCTAGATATTCCTCTGAATCAAAAAGTAGGGTGCTAGGTTTTAGCCTTGCAAAACAAAATGGTGCTCCTTGTCCAAGAAAGAAGCCTCCACAAGATCTGTATTTTAAACTTGAACCTACATCAAGACCTCAGGTTTTCAGCAGATAGGTGTGAGCAGCTAACATCTAGAGTCAAGTTCAGCCACAGGGACAGGAATTTAGGAGCCTAGGAAGTTGGAGCAAGGCAAGCCAAGAGACGAGGAGCCAGGATTTAGAAATGAGGGTGAAAACTGACATAGTCACTAGCAGAAAATTACAGTTTGTGAATTAAAATAGTGGGTGTGGATGGAACATTTCTAGAAGAGGTTTTTGGGCTGGAGATGGGGGCTGGGGCAGGCAGGGGGATAGTTGGGTTATGGTAGGCCAAAGCAGAATGTTGGAAGGTAGGATGTTGAGTAGAGAGTTAAAGAAGTGATATCTAAAATTTTATCTAAATGCCATAAATAGTTAAGTACTTGCGTGTTCATAGTTAGATTGTCCAAGAGAGTATCTGCTTGGTAAATTTAAATTAATTAAGGAACTGTTTTATTCAGGACTGGATAATTAAAATTTTACAGTTAGCTTAAGCTCAGCTTTTGAAGGTTTTAATAAAGAGCATATACTTAGCAGAAGATAATTTCTTGTATGCTCCAAAAATGCCATCTTTTATCTTCCTATCTTATTTTCCCTCTTGATCCTGATATCAGCAATTCTTTGATTCTACCAGAATTTACAATATATTGATTCTGCTCTGTGTGTGTGTATATGTGTGTGTGTGTGTATTCCACCATCAGGGGTGTTCTACCACTAAGCCATACCCCCAGATCTTTAAAAAAATTTTTTTAAATTTTGAGACAGGGTCTCCCCAAGTAGCAGAGACTAGCCTTGAACTTGTGATCTTCTTGCCTCAGTTTTGTGGATTGCTAGGATTATACATGTTCATCTACCATCTCTTTTACTATATTTCCCATCTTATAATCATTTCTTCCTCCTTTAATAGATATATCCCATGAACTGTTTGTTTTTCATATACTTTTTCATGGAAGTATAAATTTCTCTTCATTATTTCTGCTGGCCTTGGAAAACCCTATGTGGGTTAAGTCCAACATTGCATTCGTTCTTTGTACCAGTATCCCTGTGGCTGACCCCTAATACTGTGGTCTCACTTCAGTAGATGACCATTCATCTAAAGAGGCTCCATAATCTTTCCTGGTAGTTTTACATGCTACAGTTTATTCTTTCATTTGCTTAGGTGTTAATATCGCCTCTCTTCTAATATGATTATCTGTTAGGCAACTGAGTGAATCAGTCAAACAAAATGAGAGGTTGTTTAAAAAAATACAATAAAGAACTATATTCATTTAGCAACTATTTACTGAAATGTCTATTATATGCACTATTTTAGATTTTGAGAATATGGCTGTGAAACTAAGTTCTTACACTCATGGAGCTAGCACTGAAATCAGAAGAAATAAGACAATAAATAAGTAAAAATATGCTAGATGGTGAGACATGCTATGGACATTAGCAGGTTAAGGGAGATAAATGGGGATGTTGGATATATACTATTTTATATAGGTTATATCTAAGGGAAAGACTCATGGGTAAGTGATGTTTAAACAGATCAGAAAGAAATAGGAAGCAAATGATGTGTGATCAACAAATTAAATGGCCTGGGGCATGATTAGAATGTTCAGAGTTGAGAGACAAGAAAAGTATGAGACCAGATCCTGTAGAGCCTCTTGGCCATTGTAAGAACTTTGCCCTTTATTCTGAAAGGGGTAGGAAACAACTGGTGGGTATTGAACAGAGGCAGGACACAATGTGACTTGTTTTAAAAGGGTCACTTTGGTTGCTGTGTTAGGAATAGAACACTTGGGAGGCTACGCAGAGACTTCAGATTATTGTAGTAATTTAGGAGAGAGGTGTTAGGGCTTAGCCTGAAGTGATAGCAATGGAGGTGTTGCAGTGTTTTTTCAGGTCAAAGCACTTGTAATGATAATACTATTTACTGGGGGAAGTAGGAGGAAGATTCCTCATCTGTGGAAGGGGCCATCTGAGCAGTTGGATAAGAGTTCAAATAAAGCGTAGACTGAAGATGTAAATTTGGCAGTCAGTAGCACAGGTGGTATGTGATCCATCTATAGGTGGTATACAGAGATGAAATCTCCTTGGGGGTGGGTAGAAAAAGAGGGTTGAGAACTGAACTCTAGAGAACTCACGAAGTTATGAGCTCTTGATTGTTTTTTCTAGAAGGAATTAACAAAGATGATAGGAGTGGCTAGTAGGTTAAATTGAGAAACAAAAATGGGGACATATTGTGAGGTATGGGTACAGCTGTGAGGGGATTAGTGTCCAAGAGATGAGAGGTGATGTGGAAATCTAGGGCTTTTTCACTGATGGACGGAAACAGGAATAAAGAGCATAATGAAGAATTCTGGGAATGGGATGGGGATCACTGTGAGTTTATAGGGAGAATAAAGGTTGGATGGTTTCAAAGAGAGTTTGATGTATTTGTGGCCTGTTTCACCATGAAGGACTTTTATTTTATAGAAAGGAAAGCAACAGTTTCCTTTATGTTTCAAATGAGAAAGAGACTAAAAATTATTAATATAGCAGGGTTAAAAAACTTAATAGCAGTGATTCTCACTTTGTACATTTGAAACTTCAGAATACTTTCAGAACTGAGACCTGGATGCCTGCTCCAGATTGGTATGGAGTGTGGCCTGAGCAATTAAACCTATAAAAACTCCCAGGTGACTTCAATTTGTGCCAAAGTTGGAACCATTGCCTTCAGAAATAAACATATTTTTCCAAATGAATTCTATTTGGTTGAACTTGGCATATTTTTATGAAACAGCTTAATACTTGATGTTGTACTATTTTGCTTATTTTGTTCATAAACAAACCCTAGGTTTACATTTTGTTGGAGCGTTTTGGCTTAAGTTAGTTGAATCTGCATTCATCAAAGTGACACAAGTACAGGTAACTGAAACCATAGCAAAGTATTTAACCTAAGTCTTGGTTTGTTAATTTTTCCTGTAAAACTGGATAGTGAAGGTCCTTATCACTTGGGATGCTAAGAATAGAAATGAGGTAATAGATGTAAAAAACATTCTGTCACACTGAGCCAAGTATAGATCGAACACTTGGTGAGCCCAGACCATAAAAAGAAGGAGTAAAAGTGAAAATTTTACACTTTGTATAGGTGCCTATCCGTGTATTTTTGGACCTGTCTTCATTGCCCTGTACACCTTTAAGCAAGCCAGTGGAACTCTTAAGACTAGATTTAATGACTCCATATTTGAACACCTCCAACAGAGAAGTGAAGGTAAGGACAACACACAAAATGATAACTCTTGTTATGGTCAGAATAATTACCTTTGCCTAAATAATACTGTATATACATATCTTCAGCCACTTTGAAGATTTAAATCTTGCTTCTTTTCTAAACAACATACAGAAATGGATTTGAGTATTAGCGAATAAAACAGGTTAATATTAATTTGAATTGGGTGATTAATATATTTCTAGAAATGTATTTTTGAATTTTTATATTCAAAATTGACTATAATGAGAAAGAAGACTCACTGAAGTCTATTCATTTATCCTGATGAAGTTTTCTTGATTTCTTAATTCTTATAGGTACGCATTTGTAAATCTGGACAAGTGACTGCTATTCCATTTTGGTACCATATGTACCTTGATGAAGAGATTAGGTTGGACACTTCAAGTGAAGCCTCCCACTGGAAACAGGCTGCAGTTGTGTTAGATAATCCCATCCAGGTTGAAATGGGAGAGGAACTTGTTCTTAGTGTTGAGCACCATAAAAGCAATGTCAGCATCACAGTGAAGCAGTGAGGAGAATTTTTGTAGTGAAAATTGTTTAGAGTATCACCACAAAGTTCTTGTCTGAATTAGTGGGATTGTAATCATAAAGTGGGTACATAAAATTTAACTCCTTGTAATTTTTAAAATATAACATTAATAAAGCACATTTTAAAAGATCATAAAAAATAGCATTATTTTAAAACTTGTTGCACACTTGCTTTCAGGAAAAGGACACATCATTAGTTTTTTTAAAATTTAGGTACTTTAGTTTTACTTGATTTTATATGGATTTCTTTTTGTGTGTGTGGTACTGGGGTTGAACCCAAAGGCACTTTACCACTGAACTGTATCCCCATCCCTTTTTTATTTTTAAATTTTGAGACAGGGTCTCTCTAAGTTGCTGAGGTTGGCTTTGAACTTAAAATCTTGTCACAGCCCCCTGAATTGCTGGGAATAGATATTTACTCCACTGTACCTAGCAATTTAATAGATTTTAAGTCTTGTCCGTTTTGTCATGTGTCTGTAAGTAAAGCAAACTTTTAATTTTTTAGGCATCTTACATTTAGAAAACATCTAAAAGTAGGCTTCCACTGAAGACTTAGGGTTATGGTTACCTGTAAACCCCTTGCTTCTTTTAAATACTCAAATGTATTTAAAATGTACATGAATTAAGGAATAAATTTTCCCCCACTTTGGCAAAGAAAAATTAAAAAGCTGATAACAAAACAAAGTTTAAGGATTAAACCTAAACTAGTACTAGTTTAATCCTAAATTAGTACTTTTCAGTTTTGATTTGGATACTCAATAAGAAATATAATAATTCTTCCCATTTTTAGACTTTTGAAATAGGGAACTTATTGTCATGCTTTATAAGAAAGGCACAAAGATGATTCTTTGTACAAAACTATTATTATACTCATAGCTTTTTTTAAGTTAAATTTTATTGTGTGTATTTAAGATACACAACAGATTTTAGGACAAAGATAGTAAAGAGTTACAGTAAAGTAAATTAACATACATCATTTCAGTTACCTAGTTTTTATTTTTGTGGCAAGAGCAGCTTAGATCTCATATAGCATGATTCCCACATTTTATTACCTGCTATCCTATATTGAACATTAGCTCTCTAGACTTAGGCATTCTGTGTGTCTGCTGTGTCCTCTGACTTACATTTCCCCCATTTGCTGCCCACTTGCACTGCCCTTTGTCCACTATTGTTTCATTCTGTATCTCTGTATATTTGAATTTTCAAATGGCAAGGTGTTATTCTTTTTAAGGGCTGAATACAACTCTTACATAAATCCACCAGTTTCTTTATTCATCCATGCACAGGTAATTAGGTTGTTTCCATCACTTGGCTATTGTGATACTGCTGATTGATGAGCATAGATTTGCAGGTGTCTCTATGGCGGTGATTTTATTTCCTTCGGGTATATGCTGAGAAGAGGGATTGCTGGGTCACATAGTTTCATTTTAAATCTCTTCAGAAACCTCCATATGTTTTCCATAATGGCTGTACCAATCTGCATTCCCAAGAGTGTACAACTCCCTGTTCTCCATAACTTTGTCAGCATGTTATCTTTTGACCTTTTGAAAACAGCCATCCTAACAGGTAACAGGTGAGTGTTGGTACCTTAGTGGTTTTGAGTTGCATTTCCTTAATGATATGAAGAACCTTTTCATGTACTTGTTGGCTGTTTTCATGTCTTCTGTGTAGCTATATCTATTCAGACCTTTTGCCCATTTTTAATAGGATTATTTTTCTACCATTGAGTTGTTTGACATTTTAGATGTTAACCCCTATTAGATATATTCTTTGCAGATATTCTTTCCCCTTCTGTAGGCTGCCATTATATTTTGATTATTCCTTTGCTGTGCAGCTTTTTAGCTTGATGTACAGTTGTCCCTCGGTAGGGGATAGGGTCCAGGATCACCCACACAAACCAGAGTATTATGTCAAATAGTGCAGTATTTGTATATTTCCTGTATACATCCTTCCTTACACTTTAAATCATCTCTAGTTCATTTATAATACCTAATACAGTGTAAGCATTATTTAGTTCTTACACAGCATAAATATTGTACACAGTAGTAGTTATACCATTTTGTTCAGGGAATGATGGCAAGTATGTGTTCAATATAGATCTAGAGTTGATAAGAATCTATAGATGGAGAATATGTGAATTGAAGGGCCTCTTGCAGTTCCATTTACTTATTTTTGCTTTGGGGGCCTAAACTTTTGGTATGATGTTCAAAAAGTCATGGAGCTGTCTTTGTTCTTTCAAGAGTTTTATACTTGCTGGTTTTACATTTACATTTCCTACGCATTTAAAATTTTTGTGTCTGGTATAAGAAAGATTCCAGTTTCATCCTTTGCTTGTGTAAATTCAGTTTTCTCAGCACAATTTATTGAGAAGACTGTCCTTTTCCCATTGTGTCATCTTGGTGCTCTTGTCAACAATTATTTATGGTCTCTCTGTTCTGTTCCACTGGTCTGAGTGTCTGTTTTTATGCCCATCCCGTACTGTTTTGATTACTACAGCTTTGCATTTTTCTTTTTAAATTGGTTCTCATAATGTTGCCCAGGCTGATCTTGAACTCCTGGGCTCAGGTGATCCTCCTGCCTCAGCCTCCTGAGTAAGCTGGGACTATAGTCATGAGCCTCTGCACCTCGCTTGTAATACAATTTTAAATCAGGAAATGTAATGACTCCAATTTTTTCTTACTTGGAATTGTTTTTTCTATTTGGGGTCTTTTGTGTTTCCATGTTAATCTTAGGCTTTTTTTTTTTTTAAGAAGGCTACTGGATTTTGATAGGAATTACATTACATAGGGTATCTTTCCATTTGTTTACATCTTCAATTTCTTTCATCAATGTATTATAGTTTTTCAGATCCCTGGTTAATTTACCTCTTAAGTATTTTGATACTATCATAAATGGAATTGTTTTCTTGTTTTTCAGTTAAGCCATTATTTGTGTATAAAAATGTTGCTGGGTTTTGTATCTTGCTCATTTATTCTGATCCTGTTTTGTGGAATCTTTGAGGTTTTTAATACATTACCCAACTTTCTTTCAATAGAAATGTTTAATTTATAATAGTGGACAGAATGAAGACTTTGTACCTGAATTACTTTTATGAAATATACACATATGAATGTGTGCATGTGTGTATATATAAAGCAAAGGGTTTGAAGCAAAAGTTTTGAGAAACAACTCATCTTTGATATTTGCAAGATACTACCATGCCACTTTCTTTTTATAGTATAAACATGACTAGCAATTAGAGAAACTGCATACTAAATAAAAAATTTCTCCCAAATAACACCTACAAGTCTTTTAAGTATGGTTTAATGAATAATCAAGATCATTCAGCCAAGATTTACATTTGCTGCCACTTTTAATAGCACTGAGGAAAAACTTGTTTCACTTTTTTGCTCTGTGCCTCTAATCAAAAAATTTTTGTTAAAGCATTAGGTTTTAAAGAATGAGAGACATAAAAAGTTGCAGAAAATAAATGATAAACTCTTCTTTATTGAAAGACATTCAGTTGGGAAGTAGAGAAATAATTGTTAGGTAAGCTTATATGGCACATGATTATGATTAAGTTCCACTAATTTCTGAATTTATGCTTTCTGTCCAGAGCATTGTATTCATGCAGCAGTAGTAGGAAGCACTGATTTTTAAATTTTCCTCATTTAGGTCCATCCTCTTGATAATGCAGTGTAACATCAGGAGCATTTTAGCTGTAGTCATTTTCTACCATTTGAGTATTGATGTTCTAGTGTTGAGAAATCAAGTCTAAGTCTAGGAAATTTAGACTGATTATTTGTGATATACAAAACTCACGTGTATAAATCCTGTAGTTGTACTTGGTTTTCACCTGTGTTTATGTTGAAATTTTCCATCATTCATGGCTTGTCCCAAGCACAAAATCCTGAGCCAAGGGACACCAGGCTCAGGCTTAGAATAACATGGTTGTAGCAGTTTGCTTCTGCACACTGTTCAGGAGTCCACAGATTTACCTAAAGGCTCTTTTTTTTTCTCTTCTGTAGCATCATTAAGTATTTCCTCACATATCTTAGCTGTAGTAGGTGTAGTCTGTGGAGTCACAGTGTGTCCAAAACCTTGGTAGTGACCCATGGGTGAAGGTGGCATAGAAGAGGCAACAGAAATTGCATCTTGTGATGATGAAGATAACAAGCTTGTGTGTTCATTTTGATCTTGATCCTCAGGAAAAAATTTTTTCCTAGGATGTCCCCTGACTGTCCGTCCTTTGAAGTAATACAAAAGTTTTCACATTAGCCAAAAGGTATTTTAGCCATTATAAAGCTTACCATTATAAAAAGAAGCTCCCCACTACCCCCTGTTTACCTCCCCTCCCCAATTTGAAGGGCTTGTACTTTATTACTGCTTTAAATATTTGTTTGTTTCATTTCTTAAATAACTAGTAAATGGCCTAGGTAGGAGAAATAGAGTAATCTACTTCTTCAGAAGAATTAAGTCACTGGTACTTACCAACATGCCTCACTTGTTCAGAAATATCATCTCTGATATCTGAAACATCCCACATGGCAAGGAAGGAATCAAAGCATGAGCCCTCTTCTGCTTCTTGGACATATGGTTTATAGGAGAATGTGTAGTGATGAGCAATAGCAGCAAGGAACATCTCAATACAGATAATAAAGTCCTATAACAACAACAGCAACAAAATTAGCATCATTGTACTTAAATCTAGTTTTCTAAATTGCTATTATTCTCCAAGTACTTTTCAAAAGTACGTTAAGTGTCAACAGTTTTTTTCCCCCATATTATATCCATTTTTCCACTTTTCAAACAACACTATCTCAATCAAGTACTTTAGCAGCAAAGAACACTGTGTTCTCAATACATCACCCAAGGACTAAGAGGGAAACTACAGAAAGATGTGAACTAGGAAGATCAAAAACCAGGTTTTATTTCTGGTTGTTACAAATGAGTAGTTACAGCTGATTTCTCTAGGGTTTCCTCACCTGTTGAGTGAAGATAATAGTTATGGCCCCATAGTCTGCATGTTGTCATGTTTAGTGAGATTATATATATAAACACTTAACAAATAGTGAAGTTCTATTGAGTTCAGAGACCAAGCATTACTTACCTGGAGTCCTGTGGCCACGGCTTCTACTGTTTGCCATTCCCACGTATGCTTTTCAGAAATAACGCCAACTTTTACCAACAAAGCAATAACTACTGCTTGCCTATATGTTAGGAAAAGGTAAACGCCAAATCTATATCAAGCATAAAATGAGCAGTTGTTTTAAAAATATTCCATTTAAAAAAGCTAAAATCCCAGTGTAACTTGTGGACCACCACCCCCTGCCTGCACAGCATATTCCTCAATAAACTATATTAAATATACTTATTTCCTTTATGGATTCACTCTTCAATTACACAGTTTCATCTGATGAATTTTGATTATGTATTCTCAGAACTTTAGTACTTGGTTTACATATTTTTTTTTGCTTTGAAAGTATGTACAAATAATTAGATTTTAAGTTCTTTCTATACATAGATGGTGATTAACACCTTGTAAAATAGGCACTTAAGATGAAATAAAGGACACTCAAATGTTCATAAATGTTTGCACATGTGTGAATTATTCAAGTCATTCATGAAAGCAATAATTGTTTTTTCTTTTTTGGTACTGGGGATTGAACCCAGGGGAGCTTTAGTACTAAGCTACATCTCGAGTCTTCTTTATATTTTATTTTGAGATGGGGTTTTACTGCATTGCTGAGAGTCAAGCTAAATTGTTAAGCCTGGCCTTGAACTTGTGATGCTCCTGCCTCAGCCTCCCAAGTTGTTGGAATTACAGGTGTGCGCCTCAATGCCTGGCTAAAGCAATAACTTTGAAACCAGTCTTGTATGAAGTATTAGAGCTAGAGACAAACTCAGAAGGGGTCTGACTTTAAAGTAGGGAGTCATGCTGAGCATTTCAGGCACATATAGAGATAATGCTCTAGGTAATTTCAACAGCAAATGAGATAGACAAACTTTCAGATATCTTTACACAAGGATATTCACTTTAGTATTGCTTATAATGGTGAAAAATGTTAGGGACAATCTAAGTATCACTAAAAGGTTAAGTTTTACCTACATAATAGAATTCTAAGCAAAAATAAATAATCCAAGCAACAAGAAAATTGTATTTACTGACAAAAAAACTACAAAACACTGAACAAACTGCTGAGTGCCACAAGATTTTAGTTTTAAACTATTTCTGTGGAGTTTTACATATGACATATATGCATCAAAAAGGAAATCTTTCTGGCAGTGGGATTTTAATTTTTTCCTTTTTCCCTTTTTGTATTATTTCTTTTTTGTTAAATTCTATTTTGTGTATTTGTTTCTAGGACCTATTGCCCACCATTTTACTAAACGAATCATGTATAGTTTTTGCCTCATATTTTGAAGAATACTTCTTGATGAACATTTCCTCATATCACTAAATATTCTATGTCAGGTTTTTTCCCAAACTGCGGAGTATTTATTCTATTATATGATAGGGCCATAATTTACTTGAATGATTCCTTTAATATTTGAAATATTTAGGCTAATACAAATTATTTTCTTATACATGTTACAATCACCATATGATTATTTCTTTTTGAAACTCTTAGAAGGGCTAAGGGATGAATTTTTGTAAGGTGAGTAGAGCCATTTTTAATTCCTTTGCATGAACACTATTTTAAAAATCCTCCCTAATTGACAGTTTTATTGCCTTTTAGAAAAATGAGACCATTTAAGAGAAAGCAACACTTACCAAAAAGAAACAAAAACCACCAGCTTTACACAAAGAAATTTGCCAACAGGTTGGATTGGACTCAGTTCTTCCTTTAGTACTTTATAGAACAGCAGGAGACAATACATGGCAAACTAGAAATAAGATCAGTATTTAAGCTTCCTCAGTAAGAGTAACTATAGTAATGGAAACATTAACATCATAAACCAGAGACCTGGAACAGAGTAATGTTTCAGGCAAAGTTTTCTAGAATTTTTAGATTAATAACAAACTTTTAAGGATTGATGTTGCTGAATCTACACTGCATGAAATTTCTCATGAGAGATCTACAACATCTCTTTGATGTTTTAAAGTACTCACTGGGTCTCTAACAGAGAACAATAAACAAATGCCTAATATGAATGGAAGAAAAGGTTCTTGGTCAGCCAAAATTTAAAAAAAAAAATCTATTTGTAATTTTTTTATTTTTGTGATGCTGGGGGTTTAACCCAGGGCCTTACACATTAGGCAAGAGCTCTACCATTGAGCTACACCCCCAACTGTGACTTACATAACAGTATGCATTTTATTTATAAGTCACACATTAAATAAATACAGTTTCAATAAAACTGTGAACCCAAAATCTGAAAATACAGAATTGGAAACAATTTTTCTTGCAGGTAGTATGCTAGTCCAGTTGAATTTACTCTTCAAAGTAATAAATGCTCAAGGTTTATTTTAGAACTCAATATAATAACTTAGTATAGTATGTGAATAGCAGTGAACTTTAAAAAAATTTACTTTTCCCATTGAAATTATAAAATGCTGATTTAAAATATTTTAGAACATGAAAGTAGTAAAGGAAGGATAAAAATTACTCAGACTCCTATCATCCAACCATTTATTTGTACATATAATTTTAAATTTTTTTAATATCCAGTGTTGGGGATCAAACCCAGGGCAGGGTCTAGCAAGTACGAGGCAAGTGCTCTATCACTGAGCTACACCCCTAGCTATAAGCTGGTTTGTAAACACTTTTCATAAACTAAATATAAAATTGTACTGCCTAGCATATCTTTCACTTTACTACCAAATTTTCTGTTTAATAAGGATTATTTTTCCTAACTGCCTAATACTTTGTGCAATGGGAAGACCACAATACATTTAATCTGTTTCTATCACCGGGCTTTGGATTGTTTGCAGCCATTTGCTCTAACAGGCTTTCATACTCAAAGCCAAAATACTTCTGACCATTTCTTTAGAATAGAGTCCCAGAAAAAGATTTCCAATTACTGGTCACAAAGAAGAACATGGGGGAAAGCTTTAGATACACAGACATTTAGTTTTTATTCTACAGTTCTAATACCATATGTGCATCCACTGCATCTAAATTATTTTGCTGATAACATTAACAAAAGATTTCAAATAAAATGCACATTTTAAGCTCACAGGACAAGATAGATATGTCTTAACAGTATTTCTGAAATATCGTCCATTTTTTAAAACTTGGGAGTCTTAATTTGCTTTAATTCCAAATACATGATGTCAGCGAATTTTATTGCCCTGTTTTAAATTAAACCTTCTACTGTACTATAACCATCAGACATTTTCTCTCACTGAATAAGCCTAGTATATGTGTTTGTGCACTTTATTTACTTAGTAGAGTTTTGTGCTTTTGTTTATGACATAACCACATAGCCATGCAATGAGAATCAGAGATAAATGAACAATCACCAAATAATTAGCAAAGATAATTTATCTTTGTATAAAGGTATGAAATTTTTTTCAAGTTATTTTTGTATAAATTAACTTTCATGATTAAAAGGAAGCAATTAAGCTTTATTGCAAAAATAAATTGTGCATAAAAAATTTAGTTATATATAGACTAATTTAGAAGAAAATGAGTATTTACTTACCAATTGTGACATATTATTTATTATAACCAAATAAGTCCAAGCATTTGAGAAGCTGAAGTTTCCTTCATCATATATACCAAGCAGCTCACAGATCCTAATACAATGGTAAAAATGAGACAACTTTATGATTAATTACATCGACATGTATCATAAGGTACAATGACAGAAATTCTTAAATCCAGAATTCAGCTTATTTGAATTATCCTATAAATAAATACTTGACTTTGGTCAGAGAGTTGGCTGAAAAAATGAAAAGAAAAACATTTTTCTAGAGATGTTACCATATGATTAATTCCACCAACTTGAAGGAAATACAAAATAAGACCCATACACTGAACTAGAAAGAGTACTCATTAACTTTTTTTTTTTTTTTTAAAAAGTGCTGCCCAATTTTGAAAAACAATTGTTAAACATATAATGTTGAACTGTAGTTCAATTTTCCCCCTAATTATCTTGGAGATAAATATTTTAAGACCCAGAACACCTCCAGTAAATTTTAACCATGAGTATTAAGTTACATGTTCACTCAGTTTCTAAACTGTAGAGAATTAAAGCTGACCTTTATAAATAAATAAATTAGTGTTCATTGGCTAAATAATTCCTAGCTCAAAGGCAGGATAAAGAATTGACTTTTTCTTTCACCTGTTTTTCCATCTTTCCTTTGTGATTATGCAGAATGTAAGGACTAGGAGATAAAACATACAATCTACTTGCTTTAAATTATTTGTACATTCTTGAATATTTATGGGATAGTTTTGCCAGGCAGCAAATAAAACCTCATTTTTACCTCAAGTTCCTAACCTTAAAAATGTTCTAAAGAAAAATATGATTTACTTTTGGAAGACGGTGCTCCCAAAATACTATAAATTAACTAGGTAGGAAGCAAGTCCTAAAGTAGCATGGTTTAGCTTGATGCAATAGTTTCTGTAAAGTTGTGTGAACACTAACTTTGAAAAGGAAGCATGTTTTTCAAAGAGTTTTATAGTATGCTCTAGAAGATGTAAATCCTGTGGTGATTGCCTATAAATGGTCACATTATTTAATAGAGTAGCGTTTTTCTAATTTGTGCTTTTTAAAGCAGACTAGATTTATATCATTAAAATGTAAACTAAGGGCTGGGGTTGTAGCTCAGTGGTAGTGCTTGCTTAGTATGGGTGATACACTGGGTTTTGATCCTCTGCACCACATAAAAACTAATAAATAAAAAATAAAGGTTAAATTTTTTTTAAAAAGTAAATTATTACTTTTTGTTTTTCTATTTAGTTGTTTCCACATCAAAATACAAGGATTAAAGAAAGCACGTTTGTAAATGTGAAATCTATACTCACAAAGCAACGATGGTGGTGAAGGGCCTGACGACTGTGTACTGCAGTACACCCAGTTTGCACCTAAATAGCAATACTCTGAAAAAGAAGATAAATTCAGTATTTCAACTACTCACTTACATACCATCAAAATATCCTCAAAGCCTACAAATTAAAACCACTTTGATAAATGACAACATATCTATTTTTAATTCCTCCACTTTAGTCATCCTAAATGGCAGTGGAAGAACATGGATGGCAGCCAACAAATGACCTCTGAAATTATTAATGATTTCTGAAATTATTAGACAAAGATTGTCCTCTGAAAGATCCCCTTTTATGTACAGTCTCAAGTTCCAGAATAATGGATCAGAACAAAAGGAACAGAGTGGATCCCTACTACAGTTTGGATCTGAAAGTTCCCCAAAGGCTCATGTGTTCAAGGTTGGTCTCCAGACCATGGCACTAATGGGAGATGGTGGAAGGAAGTTAGGTCATTGGTGATGTATCCTTGAAAAGGATGTTGGAACCCCAGGCTCTTCCTTTTCCTGTTTTCTCATTGCCATTGGGTGAATAGGCCTCTACCTTGTGCTCCTGTCATGATGTACTGTGCTGCTTTCCCAGGACCAAGGGAACAGGGCCAAGTAACCATGAACTGAAACCTCTGAAACCATGAGCCAAAATAAACCCTTTCTCTTATTAAGTTGATTTTCTCAGGAATTTTGACACAATGACAGCTGACTAACAGTCCCTGCTTTTCTAGGAGAAAAACTAATGAATTATGGGTGCATGCATGAGCACATCTGTGTATGTGAATGCATATTTAGAAAGTATTATTTATCCTTAGGGAATACTTAGGACTTGGTTTCTTTTCAGCAAGTTTTTTTTTTTTTTTTTAATGTCATTACAAGGAGTTAAGTGTTACTGCCTGCACATACTGAAAGGATAAAACCAAATATCCTGTGTAAAACAGTTGTTAAAGAGGTAGTTAAATCCAAAGAACTTTAAAATATTACCCAAAAAATGATGCCTAATTCAGTTAGATTTTTTTTTTTTTTTTGTGGTTGTAAATGCTTTTATTTTACTTATTTATTTTTATGTGGTGCTGAGGATCAAACCCAGTACCTCACATGTGCTAGGCAAGCACTCTACCACTGAGCTACAGCCCTAGCACTAAAGTTAGATTTTAAGTACCATGGTAAAATTGAGACTTTTGAGTCATGGTAGGAAGACTAGAAATAGAAAATGTAATTTCTAAAACAGCCCTGAAACAAAACAAAACAAAAAACAAAAACAATATGAAAAATAACAAGGCTTTAATTCACTACTAGTGGGATCTAGAGTAGCACTAGTAATGAAACACAGTTACAACTGCCATGAAAACAAACATTTCATGTTGGTATAATCATCAGACTAAAATTATAAATAGACAAAGATTATAGTTTTGCCACTTAATGAGTTTTGAAAAAGTTTTTGATTTTCAAGGTTATTTGCTTTTATATTTTATAACAGCAAATAAATATTAGTGGAAAAACTTGGGCAATCTGAACAGATTCTGTACAGAGTATTGTACCAGTGTTTATCTCTCCCCTGAAGTTGCTTCTCCTATCCATACAGGATCTCTGGTCTTTGGATGCCAGGACCTAACCAGTAGCTTCCAGGATATATGCAAATATTATGCCATTGTATATAAGAGACTTGAGCATCACAGATTTTGGTATGGCTAAGGGTGTTGGAACCAATCCTTCACAGATACTGAGGGATTACTGTGCTATATATCCTATAGGTTCTATCTCTTTGAAGAACTCTAATACAATAAATGAGTCATGAATATATAATATTATTGGGGGAATCTGGGTAAAGGACATATGTGAAATCTCTGTCTTGTCTTTGCAACTTTTCCTTAAGTCTAAAATTATTAAAAATAAAAAGTTTATTTAAAAAAGAATATAATAAATGGAAAAGGGAAAGAAATAAAAGTGAGAAAAATGGAAAACAAAAACAGAAAGATAGGTAGAATGTATAAGGTATATCCAGAAAATATTAAACAATGGAAAGCTGGAAAACCTAATAACAGACAAAATGACTTTAAGATCCAAACAAACAAACAAACAAACAATTAAAAAACAACAACAACAAAAAAAAAACTGAACCAGAAAGACTATTTAGAATAGAAAAAGGCATAAAGTTAGAAGTTAAATACATAGGGAAAAGTAATCTCAAACATGCATGCACCTACTAAAATGTCACCAAAATATAGAAAGTAAAAAAAACTTGACAGAAGTATAAGAAGATATTAAAAAATCCATTATCAGTGGCATAATGTAAGCATCACTTTAGTACCTGATAAAGTACCAAAAATCAACAGACCTAGAAACACTGAAAAACAAAATGACTCCACAAACATGTAAATGTAACACAGCAACCCCCTAACGCATATATATCATCTTCAAGCACAGATTTAACTTTTATAAAAACTGATCATGAACTAGAAACCATAAAACAAATCTCAGTGAATTCCAAAGACTGTCTCAAAGTATATTTTCCAACTGCAGTGCAAATAAATAAAAGAAGAAACCAAAACAAAATGCTCATGTTTAGAAAGTTAAAAACTCCATAGCTCAGTTGGTAGAGTGCTTGCCTCACAAGCACAAGGCCTTGGGTTCAATCCCCAGTACTGCAAAAAAAAAAAAAAAAGTTAAAAACTCCAAAATAACTCAAAAAAATAAGAAAAAAGGGGGAAGAAATCTCAATGAAAATTTGAAAACTTGAAGCTGGAATAAATGAAAATATTAAATAATAAAGCCATGGGATTTAGAAAATATAATATTTGCAGGGAAAATTGCAGTCATTTGCAGTATTAAAGGGTGCGAATTAATAAGCTAAGACTCTAACATGTTAGGAAAAGAACATAATAAATGAAAGGAAATGGCAGAAAACAAATAAAGCAGATATCAATGAAACTGAAACAAGCATACTACTGTGAGAATGAACAAAACCAAAAGTCAGTCTTGAAAAGAGTAGTAAAATATAGACAATCTACTGGCAAGACTGAGTAAGGAAAAAAAAAAAAAAAGATATATATATATATAGATATATATATATATATATATATATATATATATATATATATATTTCCTATTAGAAATGGAGGGTCACAATGACAAATCCAAGAAATTAAGAAGATACAAGCTAATGTACATCCTGATATTGAAAAACTTTCTGTTTTGCCTAATTCTCCAAAACTACAATTTTCTGAAAAACGATTCCAGAAACAACAGGAAGCCTTAATTAAGTTCTACAAGTGACTTCTCACAAAGAAAAATTCAGGTCCAAACTTTGAAGACATAGTATACAGTCTCTTCTTATGATATATAAAGTCAATAATTTCTATTCATCCAGTATAACCTGGATATGAAAAGTATACAAGAACAGAAAAATAATTTTATTCATCAGTAAAATACAAAATTTCTAAAAAAATATCTGCAAACCAAATCTTGTATAAAAAGATGATATATCATAACCAATTTGTGAAATGCAAACAAGTTTTTTGTTTGTTTTTTCGGGTACTAGGGAGTGATCTCAGGGGCACTCTACCAGTCCTATTTTAGTTAGAGACAGGGTCTCACTGAGTTGCCTAGCACCTTGCTTTTGCTGAAGCAGGCTTATGACTTATAGAACTGAAAGGAGACAGATACAGCATAAGCAGATGACTGTCTTCCAGAGAATTTAAAAAGATCTACAGACTAAGAAAATTTAAAAAGATTTTTGAACATAAGATAAATATGCAAAAATCAATTGCCTTTCTACACTATACACAGGTAGCAGTTAAACTAGTTTTTTAAAAAAGATGTCCTTTATAACAGTAATAAAATGTATTTAAAAGTCAACAAAAGATGTGCAAGATCATTTTGAGAGCATTATACTTTAGAAAGATTATAAGCACATTATATTCATGAATAAGAAGACTCCAAAATCATATAGATGTCAATGTATTAGAAATGACTTTAGGGCTGGGGAGATAGCTCAGCTGGTAGAGTGCTTGCCTCGCAAGCACAGGGCCCTGAGTTCGATCCCCAGTACCGCAAAAAAAAAGTTACAGAAATGACTTTAATTCTAAAGAAGAAAACCAAACAGGCACTTTCAGGGAATTTGATGAGCTGATTCTAAAATAAATATCTAAGAGCACAGATGCAAGAATAACCAGGGCAATAGAGCTTGGGTTTTAAGGTTTACTGATGAAGTTTAACAACTAATGTGTGGAATTAGCTCAGGGATAGAAAGTTAACTAACAAATCAAGGAAAACATGACCCATACTTATGGAATGAGGAAGGCAAGATAACAATGGGGCAGTTTTCCAACAGAACAAGATGAAATTGCATTCCTACCTCCAAACATATATACATACAAACAAATGAACAAAAAACAACAACAAAACACAAAATCAAAGGTAGATTAACTGTTAAGTCTTAATAGCAAAAATTGAAGTGCTTGAAAGAAGAACACTTGCTTAATCCTGAGACAGGGATGGATTTTTAGAATAAGACCCTGACAATACTAAATATAAAATAACACTGATAAATTCAAATACATTAAAATTCAAAAGACAATAACATATCAAGAAAGGCATAGTAAAAATGTTTAAAGACCCCTTTAACTCTACAATACAGACACCCATTAAAAAAATGAGAATGCAAGCATTCCTCAGAATGGGAAATACAAGTGAATAACAAAGCTATGGAAAGATGCTCAACCAGTTTACTATCAGGAAAATCCAGATTAAGACTACAGTGGTATAGCATTGTACATGCTTGTGATAGGCAAACATAATGATAGGCCAAAAGTAGGTATGGATGCCATTAATCAAAACTGTTCTATAATGTTAGAAGGACAGTCATTTTAGCACACTTCATGTGTTAGTTAGATTTTCATCACTATAACCAAAATACCTGACAAGGACAACTTAGAGGACAAAAAGTTTATTTTGGGCTCCTGGTTTCAGAGGTTCAGTCCATGGTCAACTAACTCCATTGCTATTGCTCTGGGCCTGAGGTGAGGCAGAACATCATGGCGGAAGGGCATGATGAAGGAAAACTCATAGCCAGGAAGTAGAGAGAAGCTGGGGATGGGGGAGACTGAGGTCCCAGGGATAGAATATAAAACCCCAAAGGCAAGCCCTCAGTGACCTAATTCCTCCAGCTATATCCTACCTGCCTATAATTACCCCCAGTATAGTAGTTCTTTCAAAATATTAATCCATCAAATGGATTAATTCACTGACCAGATCACAGTTCTCATAATCTAATCATTCATCTCTGAACATTCCTGCATTGTCTCACACATCAGCTTTGGGGGACACCTCATATCCAACTCAAAACACTTCAGAAAATAATTTGCCACTAACTATCAAAGCTGAACAAAATCTAAAAGACCTAATATATACATGCCAAGGTACAAACCTAGAGCAATATTTTTCAAACTGTGTCAAATTCAACTTAGTAGACTATAACCCAATTTTAAAAACAAGAGAGAGGGAGGAATAGTAATATGGGTTAGTATTATTTCATGAAAATATCTGTCCCAGTTACAGAATTGTAAATGCACTGAGTCACTGTTTCCCCACTCTCCAGGAACCACCTATATAAAATTGAACATGCATTAAAAGAAAACTGATGGCACTCTTTGTTACAGAAATCAGAGTATAAAAAGCAGACTGTTATGATCTACTCACTGCAAACTTTCCATGGCATTTGAATCTTAAAACTAAAACATTATACTGAATGTTTAATATCAAACAACAATCCCCTGATTATCAGATATATTAATACCATTTATCTATTAGAGGGAGATGAGTAATCTAAACTGTATTCATATACAACAGAATGAAAAATTTTATTACTACTAAATCCATAACCAACCTCCCATGGTTTGATTTTGGTAAAAACATTTTCTTTTCAAAGGCAATGAAACTTGAGTTATATTGTGACTGAACAGCTGATCATTAGTTATATTATTCAACCAGCAAGTGTCAAAATAAAAAATTTCAGGTAAAAATGAAGTCAACACAAAGAGATTTAATAAGAATAAATGTACTCTTATAGTTAGGAACAAATGAAGTGCACAGGAATGCAGTATAAGAATTTTGATCAGTAGTATCATTTATAAAAGCTTTGGGGTGAATTTAGACACCTCCCAATTATAAGCCAGTTTGAAGAGGCAGCTATAGCTTCATCTCAGTTTCTTTATTTTGTTTTTATTTGTTTTCAGGTGCTCTATTAATAGAAGAGTCCTGATAGCTAAGCGGCCATATGATATCATCAAATAGATGGGATAAGTGTAATCTCTTATCTCTCCCAGCTTATACCCTTGCCCGCTTTCAATTCAGTCTCTACAAACCACTTAATTTTTGAAAATGAAATACACAGTATTTCTTTGCATACCATCCTATAATGGCTTCTCTCACTTGATAAACTTACACTGACCACAGTAGAGACAAATTCCTTTGAACCTTCTTTTTGACTAGATCTTATCCTTGGCACTGTCCTTGGCTTGCTTTAAGTCAGTCTAAGTAAAGAATTCCATTAAGTCATTTCCCCACCCCCTTGACATTTGATCACTCTGATATCTGAATTAAGTTTCTCATCCTCTACTCTTGAAATCTAAGCCCTTGGTCTGCTTTCAGGAAGAATCCCATTAGGTCAGTTTAGCAAGAATCTCCATATTTTTCATGAGTCCTCTTAGTAATTTTGTGTCCAGTGACCTCCTCAATCTGTTTTTTAGGGAAAAAAAAATCTCCTTTTGTTCTTGCATTCAGAGCTGAGCACAGTATCTCTCCCTTGACCCCCAACCTTTTTCTTAGTACTGTCTCTCATGGTCTCTGGTTAATTTTCTTTTACTGCATTTCCTGAAATAGGCAACTAAATGTTTGTATCTTCATTTAATTTCTAACCATCTTAATCGAACTGCTAAATTCCTGGGGTCTATGTCTGTTTTGTGCACTATGCTGTATCTATATGTTAAGGCATATAAGGTGCTCAACATATATTTATCAAATGAACATTAATTATTTCAAAATGCCAGATAGTTCCCTTTCATTCCAAATTAAGAAGAAAGAAAATTTGTCAGAATATTGTACAAATGGTTCTCTACTACATGGGAGGCAAGGTGGCCATCCCTGTGTTTATGTCTATACTGATCACCATACCCCGGATCATTTCATTAACCTTGGCAGCTTGTGCAATCTCCCTTGCTTCCCATCTACCAGTGTCAAATCATACTGGTTATTCAGTCGCATTGTCTTACTGTCTTTCTTTTCTTTTCCAATTTCACCCCTCTTTTTCAGCTTATATCACAAATTAACTGTTGTAACCTAATTCATTTCCCCATCTCTTTCTCTCCAATGTACCTTTAATAGTGCTGCAAGATTAATCTTTCCAAAATGCTGCTTTCAAATGTTGACTTGCAAAAAAAATACCTGGTCGTTCTTTTATGTAATAAATGAAATCTTTTTTCTATATATATATATTTTTTTTTGGTACAGAGATTGAACCCGGGGGGCTTACCAACTGAGCTACATCCTCAGTCCTTTATTTTATTTAGAGACCCAGGGTCTTGCAAAGTTGCTTAGGACTATGCTAAATTACTGATTGGCTTTGAACTCTGGATCCTCCTGCCTCAGTCTCCCAAACTGTTGGGATTATAGACATGCGCCACTACACCTGACTAATAAATGTAATCTTAACCTCAATTTATTTTTCAAAATGCAAGCCATAAATGATACAGGCTTTATTCTTCCTTTATATCCTACAGGAACAAGGCAAACTACCATGTCACTAGAATAAACACTGCTATTTGTTGCCTCTATTTCATATCATACATTGTTTTCCCATCTAGACTATCTAGTCACCACATCTTTTAATTAGCTGTGTGATCCTGCATTAAGATCAGCAGAGCTTGGTTCCCAATTATAAAAGAATGTTGATTCAATGATTTCTAAGGTTTCCTCCTGTAATACACTGTTGAGCTTTTCTATTTGGGTGAAGAGTGTAAAACAAACCTAATATGTAGATTACGTGTTTTGTTAATCTTCAAACTTGACTGAACTATATCAGGGCACAGACTCTGTCTTATTAATTTATTTTCCTTTGTTCATAGGAGAGCTGACTGGTACTTAAACACTGCTTAAAAAAACCAAAATAGTAAAGAATTAAAAGTTGAACATACTTACTCTCCCATAGGCCATGGTGGACAGCAACATAAAGGTGGAAAATGTTTCTGCTGATCTTTGGCTTCAAGGATTAATACCAGATTTGGATATCGGTTAGTTAGATAATTAGTAAGGAATCCCATAAAGTTGTAAATGACATAAGCTTCATAGCATTCTCTGCAGGTATCCACATATATTGCAATGCTGGGATATTTTAAAGCTATCCACTATGAAAAAGCACAGATATTAAAAACAGTTGCAGCTTGGAAAAAAATGAATTACCACTTCAATAAGCTAGTTTTGAAACTTGAGATTTCACATACTTAAATTACATTCTCTAAAATTTATCATTATGATGGTTACCAGACAATCTGAAATGAATTATTATTTTTGTGTGATGGGACTTGAATGTGGGGCATTGTGCATACTCTACAACTAAGTCACATCCCCAGTCCTGTGAAACACATTTTTAAAAGTATTAAGCAACTTAGATATAGATACATAAAAAGATAAGTGTTTGTAGTAAATAATGAACATCAAGAGGGAAACAAAATTACGTGAGTTATCAAATGTAATCTGAAATTTTTCTTAACATGATCACAGAAAATGCTGCTCAAGACTTTTTTTAAAAAAATATATATATCTAATCAAATTAGAGCAGTAGTCCTCTCTACCACTGGGGAAAGTGTATCTATATTTTGGTCCAAATAAAAGATAATAAATAAAAAAGCCTAATAGTGTACAGTATCTGCAGAATCAGCATGTGCAGGTTCAACCAAAATATCTCAAAAATAGCTCAAAAATATCTGAAACAGCTAGGCACAGTGACACATGCCAATAATCTCAGGACTTGGGAGGCTGATGTAGGAGGAATGCAAGTTGGTAGCCAGCCTCAGCAACTTAGCAAGTCCTTATTTAGAGCATAAAATATTGATCAGATATTTACCTAGAAAAGAAAATAATTATTTTGAGATGTTGTCTCAAAATTTTTAAAAAAAGGATAGGGATGTTGCTCAGTGGCAAAGTGCCCCAGGTTGAATCTCCAATATGCCTCCCACCCTAGCAAAACAAAACAACAACAACAAAAAACCCCACTAACACAAAAAATACCTGCATCTTCATTAAATAAGCACAGACTTTTGGGATCATTATTCCTTAAACTATACAGTGTAATAACTACTTACATTGCCTTTAAATTGTATTATGTATTATACATAATCTAGAGATGAATAAAGTATATGGGAGGATTGCAAAAGTATTATGTTAATACTATCTATTTTATACAAGGGACTTGAGCATCAGTGCATTTTGGAATCTGTGTGTGTGGGTTTCTGGAACCAATCCCTTGTAGAAACTGAGAAATGACTAAAATTTAAAGTATTACATTCTTTAAAGGACTAAGGGTAATAATCTGAAAAATTTTAAAGATTAAGAAAATAATTTTTAAAAATTTAAAAGAGCCACATTTTCACTTTTTATCTTGTCATTAAAACCAAGAAATTTTTCACTTTTCTTATTACTCTAACTCCTCCTTGTCAATAATGTACTTTCATAACCTGAAGCATTCTGTAATAAGCATAGTTACCATCACCAAAAGAGTTCTTAATGAAATAAAATGAAATATACTTACACTATCTAAACTGTATATGGGTACCATCCAAAGAATCCTATTTGGAAAGCAAAACATAAATTAAAAACATTTTATGTTATATTATGAAATAAGTCAACACAACACAAGTAGAATCAAAATATATTAGGATTGACCTTATTATTGGTTTTTGTAGTTCAGGTTGTGTATAATGCACTAGGTGTTGCAGTATCACCCACAGCGATATAGGTATAGTCAACAGCAAAAAGATTCCGGCAATAAACCAAGCCTTGGTGTGTATTCCAACCTTAAGAAACAAAAGAACACATTACTACAGATTCTGATATGAAAACTAAAGAGAATAAAATACTTTTATTTCTTAAATTTTCATTTTATTACTAATGAGGCTCAGTATTTGCTAAATGATCAGTGGATATTATTATTTGTGGGGGAGTACCAGGGATTGAACTCAGGGGCATGTAATTCCTGAGCCACACCCCCAGCCCTATTTTGTATTTTATTTAGAGACAGGGTCTCACTGAGTTGCTTAGTGCTTTGCTTTTGCTAAGGCTGGCCTTGAATTCGCCATCCTCCTGAGCTGCTAGGATTACAGGCGTGTGCTTCCATGCCTGGCTTAGTAGATACTTTTATTCCACCTTTAAAATAAACAGCCTATTCCCATAGTTTGGAGGGAGTGGCCAGCCCCTACTGGGGTTGAGCATTTTCCCCATGTAGCCTTTTATAGCAGCTTTTCATACATTAAAAGTATCAACATCATGCCATTCTCCACCCCATGCTTGTTATTTGCCTTTTATATCTAATTATTGTGTCAATATCTAATTATTATATGCAAAGTTTTATATCTAATTATTATATGCAAAGTCAAATCTAAAAATATTTTTATGGCTTATTTCTTTCCTTTCATGCATGCATAGGTAAAAATATACCAATACTTTCTTCAATTTTTTTTTTTTTTTTTTTTTTTGCGGTGCTGGGGATTGAACCCAGGGCCTTGTGCTTGCAAGGCAAGCACTCTACCAACTGAGCTATATCCCCAGCCCTTCTTCAAATTTTTGTTAAACATTTTAGTAAAGTCTTGTATGTATGAAAATTGCAATGCACATTTATTGTTATCAGATATTTTGCTAAATTCTTTAATACATTATCCCTATGAACCCTCTCAATTGATTACTGCCATTATTACTGTCCAAACAAATTGTGTTAATATATCTATCACTCCTCTTACATACAACAATGTCTATTCAGGATATTATCATTTTAAAAATCTTTAACTTCTTTTTTAAGGTAAATATCTGATCAATATGCTATCTTCTGAAAGCTCATTTCTAACATTATACTTGGAGCCATCTCATTGTAGAGCTGAAGTAAAATCCACTTGCTGATGAAAACACCCTTATTTGAACCCCATTTCTATTTGGGCAGCACTAGGGCAAGAATTTTATACTAACTTGTTATTTGGTTTCAAAGAGAGTGAATCTTTTTTTTTTTTTTTAATCTTCAGGGAAAAGATGTACAGTTATTTTTGGTAGTTGAGGGGTTTGTGTAGTTAACAGTTAAAATAGAACTGAAGTACACAGCTTCCAGTTTCACTGTTTGAAACAGGATTCTTTTCCCCCACTAGGAGTCAAAGATTAAAGTGGTAGAAAACAAAAATATGGAGAACAAGTATATTTTTATAACAATGCATTTCTACATTATAATGTGTAGAGAATTGAAAGATGCGTAGAGATGAAGACTTCAAAAGCAATGTCTGAGTACTCGTTTTCTAGGGTTTTTTGCTTTCCTCGATTTCATTTAAAATTGAGTATTCATTTTTTAAAAAATCAAGCAATCACTTTAATGATGATCTAAGAAAATAATAACAAGCATATTCCAGAGCTTCTTTATTACAAGGTAATCTTTAAAACAGTATCGCCAAGTGGTTTTGTTTATTTTTATGACTGTCTTAGTGCCAAAAAGTTAAAAGAGAAGAAAGCGCTTGTGGCTAAAGAAGGCCACGCATCCTCATGGTGTGCTGTAAGAAGAAAGTTCTTTTTCAAACAATCATAAAACAAATGATTAGAGAAATGACTCATTATAGTATGGTCATGCCAAATTTTAAAAATTCTACATCACAGTATCGTTTTGACTGTGCAAGTGATAATTTAGCTTCAGAAAAACATTTGTCCACATTAATGGCATTAATCTCAATTATTAGTTTACAGTTGGTTTGATTTTTGAGTCGTGCATAAATAATTTAACCTATTTTATATGTGTACATATTTAAGCAACATTACCAAAGAGTAAGTCAATATTAGTATCTGTAGAAATATAATCACTACATTTATTTTAAATTTATATTTATCTAAATAATTTATTCAAATTTGAGACACAATGATATGAAAATACCATTAACAATATCCTTAAACTTTGCAGTCATGAGTTGTTTTTTGTTTTGTTTTGGCTCACAAAATAAGGAGAAGGAGAGAAGTAGAGTAGATTTGTTTTCCTAAGGCAATTTGAGGAAAGAAGAAAGAAAAAAAAAAAACATTAAAGGTAAGTCTCCAGGAGTAAGTGAATTCTCCCTTAATCAAATCCTTCAAAACAGAATAAAGCCAAATAGAAGCAAGTGCTTTCTGGGCCCAATCCTTCTGAAGGGAAGAGAGCAGAACCGAAAAACTGTAGCTTCCTAGAGCATAAGGACGAAAGAGGCAAGTAAAAAGGTCTACAGAGCACTGTGTCATCGTGCATGCATCTAATTTATTTGACTTCGATGACACATACTAGACCAAAAGAGTGCAGGAAACGGTTTAAATTGTGCAGATGGTCCTCCCGCCATTCCAATAAATGAGCGTGTGCCTTACCATGGGCATGGGATGGACCTCCTGTTTTTTACAGTCTCAGCTCCCACTGACTTCTCACAGCCTGAGCTTTGCGATTCTAGTGTTTAAAGACATGTATTTTTCATGTCTTTAAACATAAGTCAAAGTATATCTAGTGCTCAAACAGATACATGTAATGTTGCTTTAGCTGCTCAATTTGAGAGCCTACTTCCATCTAAGCTGTTATTGCACAAGTAAAAATGTTGTTTCAATGCAATAATGATACTGATATTTTAAAAAATCATAGTGGTAACTAGGGTTTACTGAGCACCTACTATTTGTTGAGCATAGTATTAAGAATTTTATATACATAAATTCATTTAGTGAGAAATGATGAACAGAAGAATACTATATATAAAGCCCTTAGCACAATGCCAATTCAGTCACTTATTTCTCAATTTTTACATCTATAAAATACGGATACTTATTTCAGGGCTTTTAAGAGAACTGCATAAAATTATAGCTAGAGTTAAATCTTGGGGACATGGTCTAGTTAGCATCTCTAACCTTAAGGGAACAGAAAACCTTTTTTTAATCACACACTCCTCTCCAAGTATTATACCATTCATTTCTCAGGTTCCTTGAGAGTTGAAATTCTCAAAGCAAAAGCAAAACAAAAAAACACATAGCTCATTTTTCTCTCCTGAATCCACTTTTTCAACTCATACTCTTTCCTCAAATAACTCTACTCTGGTTTGAGCCCTTAAAACTCCACTGAAACCTTTACTAAGATCACCAACAAGAAGAGTGATGGATCTTGCAGCAGCATTGGACACTGTTCACTTTGTCTTTCTTGGAGCAGTCTCTTGGCATTCACTTTCCCAATGGTTGCTGCTTTATCTCCTATTCTTTCTATATGACCTCTAAAATTGATGCTAGGTCCTTTTTCTTTTTTGGTACTGGGGACTGAATCCAAAGGTGCTTTACCACATCCCCAGCCCTTTAATTTTCAGACAGGGCCTCGCTAAGTTGCTGAGGCTGGCCTCAAACTTGTGATCCTCCTGCCTCAGCCTCCCCAGTCACTGGGATTACAGATGTGTGCCACCATGCTTGGTGGTGCTAGGTCCTTTGCCATTTCTTTATAATTTTGTCCATGGTTTTGAATACCATCTACATTCTGATAACTCTATTTGACTAAACTGTGTTCCCTCTAAAATTTGTATGTTAAAGCCCTAACTCCTAATGCAAATGACAACATTTATTTGGAAAAGGGGCCTTTAGGAGATAATTTAGGTTAAATGAGGTGATAAGGGTAGAACCCCAATCTGATAGGGCTAGTAGCCCTATAATATGAAGAGACACCAGAGAGCTTTTTCTGTACCATGTGAGGAAAGAGCAAGACAGCAACTATCTGCAACCCTCGTGGAGGGCCTTCACCCAGTCATCAATCCTGCTGTTGTTTAAGCCACTTGATCTACGTGTTTTCTTCCTTTAAAAAAATCATTTTGCACAACACTGGGGATTAAACCCAGGGCACTCTACCACTGAGCTATATCCCCAGTTCTTTTTATTTTTAATTCTTTATTTTTAGACAGGGTCTTGCTAAGTTTCCAGAGCTGGCCTTGAACTTGCGATTCTGCCTCAGCCTCCTGAAAACCTGGGATTATAGGTATATCCAACTGCATACATGACATGATCATTTGAATGTCTCTCATTTAACTAATCATCCATAACAAAACTCAATTTCTCTCAAACCCATCCTTAAACTTTTTTCCATCTCAGTAACTGGTACCACCACTTAGTCAGCTGTTCAGGCCAAAAACTTCAGACTCATCTTTGGTTCCTCCCTTTCTCTCAATCTCTTCTCTCTAATCCAGGTCCTGTTTGTTCACTTCCAAGGATACTTAAAATTCAGCTTTCTTCATTCACTTCTGTTATTCTGATTTGGGTCATAAATCATTACATCCCAGGTACCCACTAACTCTCAACTACCACAAGAGCTTTCCAGCTTCATGTCACTTCATTTTCTACAGCTGACAGATCGAGCTTTGGAAGTAGTGCATTAACCCTGCCATTCTTATTTACTTCTCAGACCTTTTTTTAGTTTTTTCCATATTATTTATTTTGTTTTTGTTTTTGTTTTTTTGGTGGCTGCATTTGTCTTCACCACTAAGTTCAAAGAAGGCAGGTCCGTGTTTTTATATTTCTTACCATATAGTACACAAAAAACTTGATTCATCACTGAGACTCAATCATTTAATTCAAGTGTCAGTCATTTGTGCAGGAGAAGGAAGACAAAACTAAGTTTAATATATATTGTGGTAGATGGCAAATTTCATGAAGAAAAATAAAGCAGGGAAGGAAATATGAAGAGTTGAGAAGAACCTTGCAATTTTAAATAGGGCAGCCAGATGACATTTGGTAAAGACCTGAAAGACGTAAAGGAGTAAGAACTTCCGGGCAAATGGCATTCTATGAAGGAGAGCAAAGGATCTAAGGAGGGAGCATGCCCAGCAAGTTGAACAAAGCTAGTGCAGTGGAAGCCCAGAACATGAGCAGAGAAAGTTCAAGGGAGGGAGTAGTATCAGATCATGGGTCTTGATAGCCATAGTTAGGAATATCGATTTTTGCTGTGGAGCTACAAGTGACTGAAAGGACACACTTACAGTGACACATTTTAGCTGACATTCTGAATAGTGTATTCAGAAAAGTCTAGGGAAAATGTTCAGAATTTGGCTCAGGGTATTCTCTGGGGTCACAATTTTTCTTAACTGTTAGCGGTACTTAAAAACTAAAGTTGAAACTCACAACTAAAGAAATCTTAAACTGGGGTGATATTATATCTTTCATTAACTTTAAAAATGGTTCCTATACCATACTCCAAGGAAACACTTATTTAAAGTAAAAAAACTATTTGTATTAAGATGTTTATACATGCATTTTGTCAAACAAGTTCAAATAACCTAAACAACTAACAAGTGAGAAATACTTATTGTAGCAGAATATATTCGGAAAGTCAACAAAAAAATAATAGTGAACACACAGAACACAAATGTATAAAATACATTGTTTAACATTTAAAAAGTTTCCAAAATAAAAGAGGGCCTAAAATAGCCATAGATTCTGTAAAATAAGTGTTTCTTAGTAAAAGTACTTTCTGATTTTTATTAAATCAGAATTTAAAGTTCACTATATATTTTAAAATAAAGCACATATCTTAGCTAAGTATTTACCTGGGGGTTTTTCAGTTTGTAGTACTTTACTGATGTCACAATAAGAATATGACATCAAAAAATATTCAAGAGACTTTTTGCAAAACCTTTGCTTTGGTTAGAAGCTAATTTCAAAAGTAAAAACAAACAACAAAGTCAAACCAACCAGAATCCTTTAATTCAGGAAGCTAATTAAAAGCTAGTAAAATTCAATACATGGTTTTCAAGGTAATTTATTTGATGACTAAGTCCAATACCTGAACAGCAGATCAGACTTCAGGAATAAGATTACCTTGCTTTCAGGGAAATGATGAATTCTTGCAAAACGGTGTTCTTCTAAGCAGTTACATTAACATATCCTAACTATTTTCTCCACCCGGCCCCACTTCCACCTGTAGCATGATTTGAAGAACAGTGAACAAACCGGGCTGGTTCATGTCCAAACACTGGTCTCATTTACATGGGATGGTTTTCAGATACCAAACCTGGGTATTTAGGGTAGAAAAGGGAAGGGTATCTTTTCCCCAACCTTAGGTAGACTAAAGAGTAGAGGCCGAAAGTGCAGGTCCCTCTTACCTCCAGTTTCTGTAATTCCCACACGCATAGGGGAACCGCAACGACTATGGACACCAGATAGATGACCACAGCTAAAGGTCGAATCCACTGTCTCCAGTTCCTCCAGGTACACGTGCAAGGCATGTTTTCGCATAAATCAGATCCGCGCAGCGAGGAAAAAAAGCTCAAAGGAGATTGTAATACCGAGCCCTGTTCTGTGGTTGTTTTGTCAACTCGCATACTACGGAAAACGAGCTGCTTAGGCGACTTTACCAACAGCTCGAGCCGCCTCCTCGGCCGGCGTTGTGCTTTCTGCTGCTCCCGATGCAATTGCGGCCGCTGAGGGTGCTACCACGGAGCAGTGCGGGCAGCATCCTTTCTTCCCCACCCCTCATCTACCCGGTTCTGCCGCGGTGGAAACCCCGGGCGGAGCCGCTGCCCTCACCTGGGGATCGCCCAGAGCTCCGCCTGCACCATGGCCTGGAGCAGAGCGGCGCCGACCAGGACTGCTCTCTAGGGCCCCTGCACACTCCGGTTCTGCCGGTTCGTTCTTTCCTTTGGGGATCGAGCTTCGTCCCTCCTGCGCTCCCAAGCGTCTCTTCGCCCCACTCGGTTGGTAGACAGGGGCCCAGGATTTCCTCACTCACTTTCACGGGACATGCCCCCCCCCGGCGGAACCCAAGGCCAAAGCAGGACTTTGGGCTCTCTTCCGCTTCCGCCCCTGCTGTCTGAGGCAGGTGATTCGTCGTCATCGTCAAGCTGGAACCGCCCCATCCGGGCCGCTTTCCCCTCCCTGATTGGTCATCTACAGGGGGCGGGGCTGCACATTTGCGTACGAGATTAGTAGGAAGGAAGACGAGGAGGCGGGTAGAAGGTGATGTTCTGTGGCTCTTGAGAAGACTTCTGGAAGCTGCAGGAATTATTGGAGAACATTACTGGCCTTACTCCCGCTAAAGAAAGCCTGGGTAAGGGACGGTTACTTTAGGATTGAACTGGAAGACAGAAGGCATTTTCCAAAGAAAAATCTCCGCCTCTCTTTAAGAGTGAATTCGGAAGCCCGCTGGAATAAGAGGAGAATGAGGAAACCTCTGCCTGGTTTTCAGTCAGATGTTAGCACCTAGGGGACTAAGGCAGGCTCCATTTCGTTATTTCTACACCCTGCAGGACAATCATCCTAAGAATAGCTTACTTTTAAAAGCAACCGCAAATACCAGATGTGTTTGGAACCTAACGTTAAAAAATCACATTCATTTAAGATTTAAAAGGTTGACGTTCTAGCTGAGAAAGGTATTTTATGCACTCAAAACTTTTAACTGTAGATTTGCAGAGTGGCAAGTGGGATCTTAAAGCTTTTATCAATCAATAGAGCAAACAAGCATCTACTTCTCAATTAAATATAAGAATATACCCTTATTATAATTGTTATTTTCTGGTGTTGTGCTAAGTTCTTTTAAGTGTTACATTTTATATCAGCCTATCTGCACAAAAATACAGAGAGGTAAGCAGTTTTCCATTTTGCAGATGAAAAAAGTTTAAAGGGGTTGAACAATTTGTCCAAGTTCACTGAGCTATAAGTGGTAGAGCTGAGATTCTAGTCTTGGCCATTTTTTGATTTGAAGTTTATTTTTTTTTTATTTGAAGTTTAAGCATTTGATCTGTCAGCTCTTGCCCTCCTTGGGAATTTCTGCCTAATGATTGCCTGGGTGAAAAGACCTGCAATATTGAGTACACCGAGGCCTGGATTCTCACATAGTCAAGGAAGGAATATTATGATCTTTCCTAGTGTCATCTGTTTGAGCCAAAGTCAGGAACTTGACTTCTGTCACCCTCTTTCCAATCTTTAACATCTCCATTTTATAACCTGGTCTCCTTAACTGCTTTCTTATTGGGAAAATAGGCCTTTTGCCTTTTGTTGGGTCTTCCTAAGCTAACTTTCAGAATTGAAATGGTTGTAGTCACAGCTACTAGGGAGGCTGAGATGCATGACTGTGGTAAGAGAATGACTTGATCCCAGATGTTCAGGATCTGTCTAGGCAACATGGTGTCTTTTAATTAAAAAAAAAAAGTAAGTTAGAAATTTTTCTGATTATTAAATCATGCATGCACTATTGTTAAAGTTTGGAAAATAGAAAAAGAAGAGGAAATTAATCCTTTCTCTACAACCAAGTGTAACTACTCATTTTTGGTACACACGTAGGCTTCTTTGGATAGTCTGTGTATGTAGATTGTTCCTGCTTTCAACCACAGTGTGTTGCTGCCTGAAATAATCTTTCCCATTTCTTTCTCATGGGCAAAACATTTTCATCTAATTTGTGAAATCTTTCTTGATTGCCCTCTCTCCCTATATACTTATAGTATTCTTAGCATATGATACTTATAGTATTCTTATGATATTTACAGTAAATAGTATTACTTGTAGTATTCTTAGCATATAATCATTTATTTGTCTTTTTTAGACTATGGGTTCTAGACTAGGGGTTTAGATAAAGTTCTAGAACCATTAGAAAAGAAAGCAAGGGAGCGAAGAGACCAAAATGTTAGGTGCATGTATGCTTTTGCCCAGTGTTTGAGCTGGGTTCATCTGTGGCAAAACCTCTGCAGAGCAGCAGAGAAATGAAAACATAGTGAATTTTTCATTTAGTTAAATTTATTCATTCTAAGGATTGTTTTTTATTTTGAAATTGTCTATCCCTTTTGTTTAATGTGATGATTTAGTCAATAGCACTTGTTTTTCAAATGTTCTTTCTCACTTTGGAGAATAAAAAATTGGTAACTTTATGTGCCCAACATGTGGCATGTTTTTAAAATTTTTTTGGCCTATGAATTCCTGCAGTATAGTTATCAATGATAAGAAATGACTACAGTCAGCAACCATAATGCTGTTGTGATCCTAATCTACTTGGTTTGTTTACTGTAGATATTCTTTGTACTCTAGATATGATTTAGCCTAAGCCTGAGGGTAGATTTGAGCTTGATGGTGTTTCTAAAAAATAAAGAGGTGATTATAACTGGAAGATGGTACTAGAGTCAAAAGTAAGTTGTTCATCAACCTTGATGCAAATTATGTAGGTAAATTGAAGTTTTTATTTATCTGTTACTGCATCACATGTAGATGGAATTTTGCCATCCCTGGAGAGTACATTTGGATTAGTCTGACATAAAATAATTAACAAAATTTCTTTTGAAGGATCCTGGGAATCAGACACTGTTAAAACTTTGGCATGTATCGTCATCTCTCTCTCACCATAGTGGTTTTTAAAACCTGGCTGCAAATTCTGTGACAATCTTCTCATAAGAAGATAGAATTAGTATTCCCTCTTCTTAAGTCTGTATGGGCTTGTGACTGATTTGACCAGTAGAATATGGTTAAAGCGACCATAGTCACCTTATGTGACTATGTGACTACTGAGGCTAGGTCATAAAAGGCCATGCAGCTCCACCTTGACTACTGGAACACTTACTTTTGGAACTCTCAACCATCATGTAAAAAAGTCTCACTGCCTGAGGTTAGAGTGCTGTGAGAAAGCCTAGGACACGCAGAGAGGCTCCTTGAAGGTACTCCGACAGTCATAGCTCAACCCAGCCCAGGTGTGACAGTCATGAGTGAACAAGCTGATTCCAGCTCCCAGGCATTCCAGGCATTCCTCAGCCCTATGAGTATTCCTGGCTGAGGCCATAGTCACGAGGACCAGAGACATGCACACCGTCCTTTCTGCCTTGTCCTGTATCCTCACCTGAAAAATCCATGCACACCGAGTTTAGGGTTGCTTGTTACACATCTTTTTCAGTGATCTTTTATCTATCTGTATATCTGTTTATTTATTTGGATACTGGGATTGAACTCAGGGGAACTCAACCTCTGAGCCACATCCCCAACCCTATTTTGTATTTTATTTAGAGACAGGGTCTCAATGAGTTGCTTAGCACCTCCCTTTTGCTGAGGCTAGCTTTGGATTCTGGATCCTCCTGCCTCAGTCTCCTGAGCCCCTGGGATTACAGTCGTGCTGCATGTATTTATATTTATCTAATCTGAAAGAAGTTTCTCCCTCATAATGATTTTCTGCCTTTTGCTGACTCACCCTAGGAAAACATGCCTCAGATTTTTCTTTTTTAGGCACATTTTGGCTCCAGAGTCTGAGATGATGCCAACCAATCAGTGAGTTAAGTGAGTTTTAGATAGAAAGTTTGTAAGGAGGCGGGGAGAGAGCTGAGAAGGTCCTTACAGTATGCTTCAATTTGCAATGTTTTTTCTTTCCCTGTCAAATGGGAGGGAAAATGGTCTATTCTGCACCAAATGAATAGGGAAGAAAATAATGGAAGTGGAATCAAACTTTATATCTGAACCTTGAAGCTGAGTATTTTTTCCTCTTCCAAGATTAAGCTTTATTTATCACATTTTAGGCTAAGTTTTAAATTTCCTTGAAGATGCCATGTCTTACTCATCTCTACTGTCCTCTGCCCTCCCCATGTCTGTAACAAATAATGTTAGAGGTACTTGATAAGTATCATCAAATCTCTTTTTGGCTATATATATATATATATATATATATATATATTCTACCTTATCTTGAGGCTTCTCAGATATTTTTGGTAAATACTGTAGATGCATTTATATAATTTGGTAAATTTAATAAACATTAAATATGAAAAGTTTTAACATGCCATGTTAAAATAAAAATGAATTTCAATGACTTGGATTTTTTTTTTAGTATTTCATAGCACTTTATTTCATTTAGTGGGTCTTACACTTCAGAACTATATCTGGCGAACTATATCTGGCAAACTATGTTCTGCAGCCAGTTGTGGTCTGCAGTTTGTTTCTTTATGGTCCATGAGCGAAGAATAATTTTTTACCTTCTTTTTCCACTATGGTAAAATATACGTAATATAATATTTACTATTTTAATCATTTCTGAATGTATAATTCAGTGGTATTCTCATTGTTGTAGAACTATCACCACTATGACCTTCAGAACTTTTTCATCATCCCAAACAGAAACTCTGCATTCATGAAATAGCAACTTTCCATTAATCTCAATCCCCAAGACCCTGGTCACCATTATTCTACTTTCTGTCTGTATAAATTTGACTATTCAATTAACTCTCATGTAAGTGGAATCGTACAATATTTGTTCTTTTGTGTCTGGCTTATTTGACTAGCATAATGTTTTCAAGGTTCATCCATGTTGTAGCATATATCAGAATTTTATTCCTTTTTAGGATTGAAAAATATTCCATTGTATGTGTATGCCACATTTTCTGTATCTATTTCATCCATTGATTATCCTTTGGGTTGTTTCTACTCTTTGGCTATTAATAATGATACTGTGAACATTAGTATACAAATATCTGTTTGAGTCCTTGTTTCCAATTTGGTTTTATGTTTTTAAAGAGTTATATAAAAAGAACTTTTAAAAATTGTATTTGATCTGGACTTTTCTAGAAAGTTTGTCAATTCTTAATTAAAATGTAAACTGTTACATTGGGCTGTTATGCACTTTCTTGATGAAACTTTTCATTAGGTTTATTCATTTCTTCATTAGGAAAGGGATATTTAAGTTGTAGTAGGATTTTTCACACAAAACATTTGGGTAAATCTAATTGTTTGGTCCTAAAACCAACATTGAAGGATCCTACAGCAAATTCAGATAAGAGGACACATTCTTTTTTTTAATTAATTAATTATTTTTTACAGACTGCATTTTGATTTGTTGTACACAAATGGGGTACATCATTTTGCTTCTATGCTTGTACACAATGTAGATTCATACTATTCGTGTAATCATACATGTACATAGAGTAATGATGTCTGTCTCATTCCACCATTTTTCATACCCCCATCTCATTTCCTTCTAAAGTTCCTCCATTCTTCTCTCACTTCCCACCTGCCACCCCCATTATATATTATCATCCACTTATCAGGGAAAACATTTGGCCTTTGTTTTTTGGGATTGGCTTATTTCACCTAGCATGATATTCTCCAATTCCATCCATTTATTTGCAATGCCTTAATATTATTCTTTATGGCTGAATAATATTTCATTGTGTATATACACCACAGTTTCTTTATCCATTCATCTGTTGAAGGGCATCTAGGTTGGTTCCACAATCTAGCTATTGTGAATTGAGCTGCTATAAACATTGATGTGGCTGCATTATTGTAGTATGCTAATTTTAAGTCCTTTGGTATAAAAAAAGATCCTGACATGAATTCTTTTTTTTTTTTTTTTTTTTACAGTGCTCGGGATCAAACCCAGGGCCTCGTGCTTGCAAGGCAAGCACTCTACCAACTGAGCTATCTCCCCAGCCCCTGACATGAATTCTTTAGAGCCTGGATCAAGTGAAAGAAAAGGCCTTACCCATGCATAGCCAGTTATGTCAGAAGGTGGATGCTCTGTCCTTTTCACTTTTATTCTGCTTTTCACATTTAACCCTGAACAGATAGTGTCCTTGAACCCGTAGCATGTTGCCAAGTCAGAAGTCCCCAAACTGTTTCATAGTATCCTTAGAATCTCAGTGATTTTTTTCATAGTGTGCTTCAGACAAAGAAATAGCTAATAGTTCCATTTATTAAGTAACTAGATTCAAACAGCCTCATTGTAGACATTCACGTATTGTGTGACAGATGTTTCCTTGTTTCTCTCAAAAATTTAAAATAAAAAATCTAAAATATCCCAGGGTGCTGCAATGAACTCTAGTGGCCTATGGCTCCTTAGTGCACACTTTGGGAATTATAACCCTAACGTCTTCTAAATGTGTTTCTCATCTGGACTTGGGTTTGTCCTTGACCTTGGTACTTGTTTTTTTTTTCCCAGATAAATTTGCTTACATTTTCAGTGCATATATAAATAATTTCTGATTGCTTTCTTTGCTTTATAGGTTTTTACATTTTTGACCCATGTTTATCCCCTCAGTATATTCACTTTTATTTTGGGTTTTCTCTAAAGGCTGTTTATTTAATTAGGTAGTTAAAAGAATAGAACATTTACCCTTTTCTTCAAAGGTATATTAGTAGAATTAATGGATTAATGACTATAAAGTTCTCTAATTTCCTCACAAGAAAGATGAATAAAATATCTTATGCCATCTGATTGTCTTTGGTCCTATATGTAACCTTTGTCACTGAAGTGAGGGAGATGCTATGGGTGGTGTAAACAACTTAAAAATAATAAATTACTTCTATAAATTATTGCTTACTGATGAACTTTCCAGTATTTCTCTGGTAAGGAAGGTTTTTTTTTTTTTTCCTCTATCAGAGTGATTTAACTGACACTTCTCAGTTGTGTGCTAAAATGAATGAGGAAAACCTTAGTAACTTTAAATAATAGATTCAAAACTTTATCACTCAATATTTGAGGAAAAAAGATATTTCTGGTTAGGAAAAAGATTCTGTGTATTATTTAAAATGTGAGAAAGGAAAAATGTGTTTATACTGAGATGTTCTTTTAGGATTTAAGTAAAAATTGATATGTCATTTATTTGTATATTAGATGCTAGACTGTGGTGATATCCACAGAAAAGGAAAATTCTTGGGAGGGTTTGTTCTACTGTGGAGGAATAGTTTTATTCTTTGATTGTGAAGAAAGCTATCTGTGGAGCTTGAATTTTATTTACCTTTACTTTTGTCATATATTTTAGGCTGTTAATTTCCTTGTGGAAACTCATGAGCACATATCCTATGCTCATATATCCTATGTGGTTTCATATGGGTAAGGGCGTGTGTGTGTGTGTGTGTGTGTGTGTGTGTGTGTGTGTGTGTGTATCATCCCTTATTATGAAATGTGTGCTCTGTGAATGCATAGCTCTGATTGGAGCTGGCTTGGGCCAGTGTAATCAGTGCTTCTATTTACGTAGCATCTTTACTATGTGAAATTCGGGCTATTATTTTGGAACTAAGCTTTTCAACTCCCCCTGTTCTCAGGAACCCTGACTTTGTAAACAGTGTCTTCAGGAAGAAAGATTCCCATTAGTAGGCAAACTCAGAACAGTCTGTGTTTATGAGGCAGAGATAAGAGTCTGTCTTTATTGTATTCTACAGCACATCACTTTGTCCCTTTACACTGATTATTACATTGTCAATTGAACTAGTGTGCAGGAAGTAAAAAACATGTACACCAGAGGATGGAAGATAAACCTTGTGAAAGTTCAGGGCCCTGCCACTTTGGTGAAGTTTCAAGGGATCTGGTCTGGGTCATTTTGGGAGATCCCTTCTATTTAGAGAAGCAAGCGGCAGTACTTTGCACCATCCACCACAAGGAAAGAGATGCAGTGTTGCACCAACCAACTTATGAGATAACCCATAGACCTCCAGTTTTAAGTGAGCCCTGGAACAAGAACAAGCTCTGCAGCAGACTGAGGCTAGGACGCACGCTGACAAGGCTCTTGGGTCTTATGAGCAGCAGATCCAACAGCATGGAGGGTGTATGGCAGCAGAGTTGCTGTTTGGAGACTGCCGAGCCACAGAGCAAACTCAGTTTTGGAGGAAGGCCATGCTATAATTATTCTTCATTTGAAAAGCTGTTCTTATCTCGCTACTAGGTTCTGATTGAAACTAAACACCTAATTTGGGGACTTCAATTGACTAGACAACCTAAATCACCCATCACAAACTAGTTGTTATATGATCACTGAACCATAAAACTGAGCACATCCAGGGAGCATTCCAGCGTAAAACAGAGCAGCAGTTACAAGATTTGGCCTTAGAAGATCCAGAAGGCACCAGTAACTCCACAAATGGCTCAGACTTGTGTCTTAATGTGAATTGATAATGATTCAGACATGCACCCACTTTTAAAACCTGAAATATTAGCCACTTTGGCAGAGAGAAAAGAAAGAAAAAAAAAAAAAAAAACTAAAGAATATAAAACATAGCTGCCATAATCTTCAAATTAAAAATTTCAGGAACTCTGGTTCTGGTGGTTGTTCAGATGGAATGAAGGTAGGTCCTGTAGGCGGGGGGCTGTCCACTAGGGTGTATGGATAGTTTGGATATTGTGACTCCTTATCACTGTGGCAACCCTAAATTATGTGGGTGTGCTGCTCACAAATATCCAGTTCTCTTGTTCCCTGAGATTTGCACTTTGCTGTCCCTCTTGCAGGAGGGATCATATGGTTCTGGTCAGTAGGTTTCAAGAAAAGTCATGTGTCACTTCATGGCTAAACTATTTAATTGCTGGTGTAAGATCCTCTCACACTCTTCCCTGCTTCAGCACACCATGCTTCGTAGAGCAGTTTGAATGATCCTAAAAAAATAAACCTAGACTCAGTGGGGTCCACACTAAAGAAGTCCAAGTGCTAAAATTTCCTTTGCAAAATGCAGGAGGAGGGATGTAAAGACTTTGGAAATAAGGATGCAAGAGTGGACTTTTCATATGTAGCCTACCCAGTTACCTAATCTTTAATTTCATCTCCTCATGAAGGGGCCCAGAGGAAAACATTGGTATAAATGCCACCATCTTTGGAGTGCTTTAATGGTAATTGTAACTGTTACTAGGAAGCAGTGTAGTTAATATGAGTCCTCTGATCATCGAAAGTGAGAGGGTCCAGACGTGGGAAAAGCCAGCTAGTGTATTTAATGGCCAATAGCCAGAGGAGCAGTGATGACAGTTATTATAAAAGGTAGCAGGCCTGATATCAAATGGCATGACTTCAGGATGGTAGCTAACTGGGATGGGAGGCATTAAACTTAAGAATTGTGAAGAGTCTGAGATTTTAACTATGTACTAGATGCTATAGTTTGAATGTTGAATATTCCCCAAAGACCCATGTGTTTAAGACTTGCTCCCCAGGGTAGTGCTATTGGGAGGAGGTATGGGGCCTAGTGGTACATCTTAGGTCATTGTAGGTGTGACATCAAGAGGGACTGTAGGATCCCAGCCCCTTCACCTTGCTCTTGTTTGCATCCTGAGCTCAAGGTGAGCTATTTGCTCTGCCTTGCGCTCCCTGCCATTCTAGGCAAGCACTCTACCACTGAGTTCCAGTCCCCAGCTCGCCCTGCCCTTCTGTCTGGCATCCCCACTAGACACCTAAAAGCAGCGGGTCCACAAGTTCATGGACAGGAACCTCTAAAACTGAGTCCTGTCTGCTTTTTGTCTCCCATGAAGGTCTTAGTAAATTGCTGAGGCTGGCCTCAAACTTGGAATTCTTCTGTCTTGGCCTCCCGAATTACTAGGATTATAGATCAGCATCACCCATGCCCAGCTCTATTGGAACTTTTCTTCAGTGTGATCTTGCTTGAGGAAAAATCCTGAAAGAGGAGGCAGAGGAAATAAAAGGAGACAGGAACGGCAAGAATCTTACTCAGCAATGTAAAACCTACGAAAGATCTGTTCCCATCTTACTGAGGAGACAACAGTGTCACACTGAAGAAACTACTCAGATCAAAAAAGCTAAACATCAGAGAGTGAGCACTTGACCCCTGATGTCTGAAAACTGGAATTGAACCTAAGGAATCAAAAAGTCAAGTAGCAGAGCATCAGAAGTAAGTTGACAGATCACTCAAGTGAGGAAGGTTGAAGTAAGTTCAAGAAGAACTTGGAACTTCAAAAAAGGTCACTGTATGGGCACTTACTATATTAAAATTATTATTAGTGTCAACTTAATATGATAGCGGACAGAAAATTTAAGGCAATAGAAAATATATAACTTCAATGAGTAAAAACATAAAACTGTCTGATAAAAACCATGTGCTTGCACATCCATGCATGCATGGCAAACATCACATTCACATAGCTAAATCAAGTGAAATAAGAGGACTTGCCTCTCAATGATATATTTCTCCCAATGATATTTTTATCACCATTTTTTCTCATGTGCATTTCTTTGTGTTTAGGATAATAAAAATGTGTAATTTTTACTGAAAACAATGACAACCCTGTGAGCCAAAATAAACTCTTTTTCCTTGTAATTTCTCAGACAGTTTGTTGTGGTGACAGCTGACTAACACAAGCTAGCTGTTTAGATTACCATGGTTTATAGATGCTGGCAGAAATACCTAGTCAGAGACAAAGGCCTTTGTACGCACAGCACAGCAAGCAGTATGAACAAGGGCATGTTTTCATTGGTTCATTTTGCCTTCCAAGTTCTAAGGTTGATGTGGAGAGTCCCACATGTGTGGTTGGGCAGTCTGTGGTTTGTATCATAGTTAAGGAACTCCAAACTTAGAATTCCTGTCTTTTAAAATGAACTGCAAGCAAACCAGCTCTACCTTTACCTTCGAAGGAGACGCTTCCTTTTAGATCTTGGTAAAGGAAAATATGTACTCTGTCTGAGATGCAGACATTGTATCCTCCAAGGCCATTTGCTGCATAAATATCCATGAAAAGATTGTCCAGATTAAAAGCTGGATGGAAACATGCAAAAACGTCATGGGGAATTATGTCCCAATAAGAATTAGACTCAGTAACTAGACTTTGTTGATTTGTATCACCAAAAAAAAAATCATACATTTGATTGATAAGAGGGCGGACTTGAGCCAACCTGGCAAAGTTGCTTATTTCCCCCAACCTCCAAAAACAACTCATAAACCCAAAACCGTTTTAATAAAAGTGAGGCCACATACCCTTGAAGAAGGGTTCAGAGATAATATTGAAGGTACATTCTCCCTTAAGGTTTATCAAGGAAACCATGCACAGAGGAAAGGGAGATTTGTTATCATCAAACAATAGTTTTGGATGAACACTAATTACCAAATAATTGTAAAACATGATTACTGACCATATGATTCATTCAAGAATCCAGTTGAAAACTCATGGAAAATTTAGTGATTTGAGTAGCATTTAATAGAGGGACTATTTGCAGAATTGTGAGGAGGATGGAAACCATTTGGGATAACAGAGTAACAGTACAAAGAGGAGGCAATGGCCACTAGAAAGTGGATATAGGCTGTGTGCATGGACCATCTAGAATAAGCTGTGACCTTCTGTGCAAGATGAACCCACAAAAGGGAGCAGAAACAGCTCAATCTCACTCTCTTCCCTTCCTCTGATCTCCCATTCATGCCCCCTATTGGTCAAACCCAGAGGAAGCCAGAAGACAAGGGAGCCAGTTGATTTAAGTTCAAGCAGATTAGTCTCCCAGAACATGGAACGAGGCAGAGATGAAGACGGGATGGACTCAGTGTGACAAATGGAAGAAATCTAACCCAACATAATGAAACCAAAATATTAAAAATAATACTTTAACTTAAAATATTCTGACTCACCAATGCTTCCATTACTGGAAATTAGGTAGTTGGGACATAAATCTGCTTACATTTATGTTATACAGTCTTGTTTATTTTTTTTCTGCACCTGTATAAATATTAATGATTTATGTTTTACTTGCTAGTGCCCTTCTGAAATTGACTGATACCATACCATCATGATTCCTATTTTATCCATAGAGAATATGATTCATTGTGATTTTTGAATACACCTCATTTATGTGTGACCACTAAACTGGCCTGCTGCAGATTTGACCCAATTATTTCAGCCATCTTCATGTTTGATTCTCATCACTGTGGGTTGAATGAACTGTGTGGCCATCGACACTGATTATAAAGGGGCTGGCAATGATAGGATCAGCTGTGCATAGCCTGGTCATCCTGCCCTGAAAACATTCTTCTCCAGAATCTGTTTTAAAAAATCAGTGGAAGGGAAGATGCTGACCCATTCAAATTCATTCCATTTGAATTTTCAGCTACACTGTCATCAGCATTTTTTAAAAAATGTAATATAATAGGACAGGTGTCCTGAAATAAGTGCCCTTTGTCTTTGGAAAGAGCAAATGGGTGACAATATCCAGATCTGAAGTTTATAACAACACTCAGCTGACCACACTGTATCCACAGGGAGCCCCAAACTGTACCACATATATTTTTGGGAGATGTGAAGCAAAGCAGAGTGAGAGCAAATTTTGAAATTAAAGACTAATAAGATTTTGTGCAAAAATTTTTGTGCAAAAATATTAAAATAAAGCTTGGTGACCCACTTTTCTTTCCACTTATAGTTAATCCCCAATATTTCTAATAATGAGCAATGATTGCATTGTACGTTATTGTATAGTTATTGTATTATCTCTTGTATTATCTTTACTCAGGGTCTTAAAGCATTTCAACTTAAAGAGGGGGTTATAATTTATTTTTTTGTGTGGTTCTCTGAAGTGAACCCAGGACCTCATGCATGATGAGCAAGTGCTCTACCACTGAGCTATTCCCCAGCCTGGATTATAATTTCATAATCAGTATATTTTTAAGTTTGAAGTATTTTTAAGTATTAAAAGAGTATGTGTGTATGTGCATGTGTGCATGCAATAACAAATTCTTACATCTAGTAGGGTTTTGTTTTTGTTTGTTTTTCCTCAAAGTTGGTTTATAATGCTAGACACTTCCTTGTTGTGCCAGTCTATTGATATAAACTCATTTTAATTTATAACATTTATATCAATATGAACTCATTTTAGTTTATAACATTTATATTATTTCAGACATCTATGATCTATTACACAATATAGATTATCATATTTATTGTAAGGGTATATAATCCACTTTACTGCTGATTTAAATAAGATCTGGGCAACTCTTCAGGAAAAGGTTAGAAAATTTACAACTTATCTCTTAGCTGCTATTTAGGTCACTTTTTTCCCTTTTCTTTTTCTCAATAGAAACCCACTACTCATATTTTCCAAGATTTCCCACTGTAAAATCCCTAATGACAGAGGAGAGTGAACAAGTGTTTTCCAGTAATTTTGAGTATTGCCTGAAAATATTACAAGGGAGAAATTTCTCTTATGCCTCACATTTTATTTGAAGGACTTACTGGAATTTTATAATTTACACATATACCACATACATTTATCTATTTATAATAAGATGTAGAATTTAAATATTTTGATTTTTAAAAAGTTTTAATTTGCTGACCAATAAATCTGGTGAGATTGTCACTTTTTTTCTTGTGACTTTGAATATTTCCCAAGACTTCACCATTTGTTTTATGTACCAATTTTGAGAAGTAGTAGGCAAGCAAATGTCTTTCAAGCCATTCAACAAATATTTCCTATTTCCTGACTGTCTACAATTGATTGACATCGTTCTAAGCACCTTAGTTACTACAGTGGTGAAGTAGACATCCTTATTCTTGCCTCTGCAGCCCCTTTTTTAGAATGTCCAACCCTCTTCTCCCCACCTATTCAAATCCTACCTGTGAATTTCTCTCCCCATCTCACCTTACTCTAAACTCCTCTATTTCTGTATAGACTTAAATTATTTTTTTCCCTGAATAAGTGTGATGGCCCAGCAATAAGTTATCTGAGCAGGGAGGGACATAGTTTCAAGACCTCTACCACCAGTGCTAAATGCAAACTAGTGGTGGATAGAAGGATGCTTTTTTCTTGTACTAGTTAGGTTAACTCAATTTAGTTGAGTGAGCTTTGTTTCTCTCAACACTCATAAACGTGTGAGGGAGCATGGGGTTCATGTCTTTCTCCTGGAGCCACAGCTATTATGTGTCCAGCTGTTTCCTTTCCAGTAGTTGGGAGGTGAGAGTTTAGAGCACCGTATGCATCGTGTCCCCATTGTAGAATTTCTCTTAATCTACAATGTGTGATATACAGTTCTCATTCTTGACTGACTACTTGAACATTTATTCTTATAAAAACTTATTAAATAAAAGTTTTGTGAATCTCTATAAACAGTGGCCGTGATTTTCTTTTACTTCTTATAGGGATCTAGCACAATGACCAGCAGGTAAGAGACACCCTACAAGTGACAAGGTGCTAGAGTAGAGTACACTACACATTTGAATTTTACCATTCTGGTAGTGAAATAAAGTTTCTCATGATTCTCTCATACGTCTTATCCAGGTTGGCCACCATTCTTCTATGCATTAAGCATGATGCCCAACTTAATGTTGAATGAATGAATGAATGCATGAATGAGCAAATAAATAAATATTAGATAAAATCCTGACTTTCAATTCCTGCCTCCTCTACAGTGACTTTTCTGGCTGTTCCAGGGCTCAGCTGGGTCATTCATTTAATGGTTTAGAATAGGCTACCATAAATGGTTATATTCTGTCTGTATTCTATGAACTCAAATGAATTTTAGGACTGTGTCTTACACATTCACTTCTATTCATCATCGCTGGCACAGTGCCTTGTAATGGCATGTTCAATATTTATTAATTATAATTTATAATGAAATTCTGGGAGGAGAGTAACAACACACTTTCAAACTACTGTTTCATTTTGCCTTTGGACTTTCTTTTCTGTAGAAGGTAGTCTAAAGTAGTAGTGTCAGTAGCGATTTACATGATTATATCAAATATAAAATTTTGCTTTCATTATGCTAAACTAAATGTACTTGAGAGAGCACGTTTTTCTTGTAAGAAATTAACCAAAAGTGGCTTTCATATTTATTGCAGCAGATGATTAAGGATGCAGAGAAAGTGTGAAATAGAGAAATGATCACTGAGTTAGTTTTTCTAGATATGTAAATGGGTAGTCATTTTGTGTCTCTGCTGCCTGTGAAGTGAGAAAGGAGACAGTATAGAATAGCATGGTGAGTTTTTGTGGAAGTGAAATATTGGCATATCTGTATCCTCAAATATTTATCATTTCATTTTTTAGGAATATTAAATATCCCCTTTACTATTTTGAAATATTCAATCAGTTGTTGTTAATCATAGTTATACCACAGTGCTATGGAATATTTAGAAGTGATGGAAATGCCAAATACCCTAATTTAATCATTGTATATATGTTTTGAAATGTCATACTGTACTCCATAAGTATGCACAATTACCATGTATCAATTAAAAATATATTTTAAAAAATGCAGTTGTTTGGTAATGACAATCTAGCTACTAGAGCTCCTTGGCACAATGGAAACTACTGGTATTGTTTAAAGAGCACTCTTTGGGGCCAGGAAAATCTTGCTACTTGCTAGTTCTAGGACTTTAGGTAAGAGCTAATGTATCTGAGCCTCACTTTCCTTATCTGTAAAATGGGGACAATAATAATAACCTCAAAACATGGAGATAAGCATTCAATGAGATAACACATCCAAAATTCTTGGCATACAGACTATTATATAGCATACTGATAAACAGACCTTTTCCATGCAGTGGACACCTATGAACTTTGCTCAACACTTTCTACATTCCTCTGGAAAGCTGTCCTCACTTTTGGGTTCACATTGTACAGTAGGGGCAATCATATTACCATGACATCCAGTCCTCTGGCCAGTGAATCCCTTCTCAGAATTTCCTGGACTGAGCACAAAGAGAAAGAGCTGAAGAAACTGTATCAAGTAAAGCCTGGGAGTTGTTAGCAGTTAGGTTTCCTGCAGTGGAATAGGACTGTGTACAGGGAGACGGATGTATGAGTAGGGAGTAGAGAGCAGCAAGGATGCCTAGAGAGCCCTGATGGTGTCCAAGCTCATTTTTTGTCTGCATTTGAGATCCAGTTTCATTCTTCTCCTCAGTTCTATCAGTAAGCCCAGGATCCTTATCATAAATTCTTCTTCATCTTAGCTAGTATGCTCAATTATGATCTGGCAGCTTGGTTATGCTGGGAATTACGTTCCGCTAATGGTTCTGTGCTTGGATTGGTCATAGAGGAACTTGTATGAGATTTGCAAGGTGGAAGGAAGTAGAAGGTCACCATAGTCTGAATGACAGACACAGAGGTGCCTGTGGATTGTCACTTATTCTTGATATCTTCTATACTGTGTTTAGCTCTTCTTCTTGACTGCCAGCTCTGCTCACCAAAAAGTGGACCCAGCTCCCTCCTTCTGCTAACCAGATGCTTGACCTGTTTTTGTCAACTTTTTTGCTGCCATTACTAAAAGATCTTACCAGAACAATTTTAAGGGAGGAAAAGTTTATTCGAGGGCTCATGGTTTCAGAGTAAGTACGGACTAAGTAGCATGGACTAAGAAGTTCATAGGACTCTGGCTCCATTCCTCAGGGCTTGAGGGAGACAGGACATCATGGTGGAAGAGTGTGGCAGAGGGAAGGAGCTCACATGGTGATCAGAAAGCAGAGAGAGACTCCACTCTCCAGATACAAAATATATACCCCATAGCCACGCCCCCAATGAACCACTGCCTCCAGCCACACCCCACCTGCCTCCAGTTAATACTCAGTCAATCCCAACAGGGATTAATTCACTGATTAGGTTAAGGCTATATATAACCCAATCATTTCTCCTCCAAACCTTCTTCATTGCCTCACACCTGAACTTTGGGGCGACACCACATCTAAACCATAATAGTACCCATCTAGTGGGAACATCTATCTATAGACCTCTTTGTGAGTTCCATTTTCACAGTATCTCTGAAGTGACTGGGTATATTTATCTTCTCAGACTTTCCTGGCAGCTCCAACTTACCCATTTACACCATTGCTTATAGAGGAATAGTGTATGACTGTTTCTCAGATCTTCTGACCTTCATTTCCTCAGTTGCTCCCATAGTTTCAGAGGATCTAATTCCTATAATTAATCTTGACTTGCATATTCCAGTGGCTCTGTTTCTCTGATTGAACCCTGACTGTTACATGTGTTTCTTTAACAAGCTAAAATGATAGCTCATTTTTTTCTAGAAATTTTGCATTCCTTAAATAAACGGAACCAAAGGGAAAGGAAATAGCAAGAAAACACTTTTGAAAAAAAATAATGTTTTTGGAGAAGAGAATTTATAGATTTTCTCATATCATTCTTTTTTTTTATATATGAAGAACAGGTTGGTGATAGCTCATGGTGATTTTATTAAAATTGCCTAATATGTGCTGAACTTCTTAAGCCAAATTGAGGAAGATAGGTGTGATTTTGTCTTTTCTAGACAGGTAGGTAATAACACTTGGAGGGGAAGTTATGTTAGGAGGACATCAAGTCCTGGGGTAAAGAAGATGTACCTTGAACATGAAATTAGTCATAATGACCTTAGCTTCATCACTTTATGGGTTCATTCAGGGAAACAGAAACGGAAACACACCTCCACATACACACATGCACATACCACAGATTTGCTAAAGAAATTTGACCTTAGGTAACTGTGGAAACAGGTTAAGTAGTCTCTGTAAAGCTGTTTTCTGTTGTGTTTGTGTCAGAGGCTGGAATATTTAAGCTCAGTCTCCCAAAGTCTTTGGATTCCTTCCTGTATAGTATTCTAAGAAAGTTCTTCTGTCAAAAGGAGACCAAGCTCATTAAGCACAGTTGGAAGGACCACTTCTGCTGGCAAAGAAGGCTCAACCAAATTTAGGGATACCAGATCCTCAACTTCATTGGAATTTTCCTGTATGTCTCAATTACACTTTTCTGAGGGTCTAGTAGTTTTGAGCATGTCAAGATATTCCTCCCAAGGTGAAGGACAAGTTGCTGCATCTGGCTTGTGTCTGTTCCTATTGCTGGGTAACAAACTATTAGAAATTTAGTAGCTTAGGACAACCCAAATTGTTTATTTCAAGATTTCTGTAGGTCAAGTCTCCTGGCATGACATGGCTGGATTTGTGCTTGGGTATTCTCTGGACTGCAGTCAAGGTATTGGCTAGGACTGTGGTTTGCCATCTGGTCATGACCATTTTCCACTTTATCCTTTTTGGAAACTTTTTTTTGAGATTATCCTTTCCTAGTGGCCATGCACAGTAGGGACAATAGCAGCTTTTAAAAAGTTCTTCAAGGTGTGGGTCTGGAATGTCCCCCAAAGTCTCATGTGTTGAATAAAGGATTGGTCCCCAATGCAGCAAGATTCAGAGGTGGGGTTTTGGGGAGTGATTAGATCATGAGGGCTATGACCTCAGCAGTGGATTAATCCATTGATCACTGAGTGGACTACGGGGAGATGGTAGAAACTGTAGGCAGATAGGGCATGGTTAGAGGAAGCAGGTTACTGGGGGCATGCCCTTGGGGACTATGCTTAGTCCCAAGCCCCTTTCCCTCTCACCCTCTTTGGTTCCTGCCTGCCATAAATTGAGCAGCTTTCCTCTACCATGCCCTTCCACCATGATGTTCTGCCGCCCCTCAGGTCCAGAGCAATGGAACTGGCTGACTATAGACTTAAAACCATGAGACAAAGTAAATTTTCCTCTTCCAAGTTGTGTCAGGTTTTTGGTCACAGTGACAAAAAGCTAACACAAAAGTAAATGCAAATAACATGGGCAGAGGAGGCAGAGAGAGGGGAAGAGTCACATATGTAGGGTGACCAAGAATAAATAAAGTGACTTAAGATCATGCAGGCTGTGACACAAGCAGGACACATTTTAATAAAAATCTAGTAAAATTAGCTATATAAAAATTCTTTGGGCAGTGAAGTGATTGAAATCTAATTTTATTTCCTTTAAAAAAAAGGGGAATTTTTTGATGATGTACTATTATTGGAAAGTTTAGAAGTTCAACTAAATGTCAGATATGGCTGGTTCCAGGGGTTCAAGTTCTTTTTCTAAGATTCATTTTCTCATTTTAGCTAGGTCTTTATCCTACTCCTCATCCTAGCCTTTGGTCTTTCATCATTAATTTCTAACTTTTAACCCCTATTATGGACCCTAACTGTAGCAGAAAAAAAGCATATTCTGTTATTTCTCAAGAATAAGTTCAAAGACCCAGGCCCGGCCCCACCCAGCCCAGCCCAGCCCTGCCCAGCCCCAGCCTGCAGTCTAGTGCCCGTACTTTGGTTGACCATCTGTCAACACGTGGAGCACCTCTGCCCACTAGCAGGGATTATACCCCACCTGGAGGCCACCATCCCTAGAGGGGCAGCACCCTTCTTGGGTTACTGCATTATCAAGTTCCTCCCAGACATTAGGCTACTGAAGACTAGGAGGTTTGAACAGTACTGTATAGTTTTATTGTAGATTTTTTTAATTAGTAGAAATATTACAATTATTCCTATTATACCTACTATTATTCCTACTTTTCTTTTATTAATATTTTCTCATCCTATTTTCCTCTTATCTATCTGTCTCTTTGGAAACTCTCCCTTTTCACATGCTAACAAACAATTTCTTTTAATTCCACTTTCACTACTCCTATGACATAGTACCTCTATAGACACACTTCTTATCTCATTAACATTTTATCCTACACCCCTCCCATCCTCTTTGTTCACCATCAGAAATTGTGGTCCTTATTCCAAACCTATTGACTAAACTGTAGATAATAATTGAACTCATAACCTCTGTTTATTAAGACAATATAGTATCTTAAAAGGGACTATTTGAGTTAAGGATGCATATTTTTTGTATGGTGTGCTGTTAATATTTATCTCTCACTTCAAGGTGAGGTATTGGAAGCCTGCAGGGACACTATAAGTCTATAAGGGGGAAACTGTAATACCTCAGATTTGCACTCCTAGAGGGGAAGAGACATGAATATGAGAAAACAAGGGAAGAAAGTGTCCCAAACAAACCTAGATGCTACATCAATAAAATCCAATTGCAGCATGGTAGAAGCAATGTCAGAAAGGGAGTTCAGAATGTATATAATTAAAATGATCAGAGAAGCAAATGATAAGAGAGCAAATGCAGGCATTGAATGATCGCACCAATCAACAGTTAAAAAAGCAAATGCAGGAAGCAAAAGACCATTTCAGTAAAGAGAGATTCTAAAAAACAACAACAACAACAACAACAACAAAAAAAACAAACAGAAATTCTTGAAATGAAGGAAACAATAAACCAAATTAAAACTCCATAGAAAGCAAAACCAATAGGCTAGAACACCTGGAAGACAGAACTTCAGACATTGAAGACAAAATATTTAATCTTGAAAACAATGTTGACCAAACAGAGAAGATGGTAAGAAATCATGAATGGAACCTCTAAGAATTATGGGATATCATGAAAAGACCAAATTTAAGAGTTATTGGGATTGAGGAAGGCACAGAGATACAAACTAAAGGAATGAAAAATCTATTCAATGAAATAATATCAGAAAATTTCCCAAATCTGAAGAATGAAATGGAAAATCAAATACAAGAGGCTTACAGGACACCAAATGTACAAAATTACAACAGATCCACACTAAGGTACATTATAATGAAAATACCTAACATACAAAATAAAGATGAAATTTTAAAGGCTGGAAGAGAAAAATATCAATTTATATTCAGAGGAAACCAGTATGGACATCAGCAGATTTCTCAACCCAGACCCAAAAAACTAGAAGGGCCTGGAACAGCATTTTTCAAGTTCTGAAAGAAAATGGATGCCAACCAAGAATCTTACACCCAGTAAAACTTACCTTCAGATTTGATGACAAAATAAAATCCATTATAAACAAAAACTAAAAGAACTTATAAATAGAAAGCCATCACTACAGAATATTCTCAGCAAAATATTCAATGAGGAAGAAATGAAAAACAATGATGTAAGTCAGCATAGGGAAGAACTACCCTAAAGGAATAGTCAGATTAAGGAGAAACCAGTCAGGTTAAAAACCAAAAATAAACCAAAATGATCGGGAATACAAATCATATATCAATAATAACCCTGAATGTTAATAACCTGAACTCATCAATCAAAAGACATAGACTGGAAGATTGGATTAAAAAGAAAGACCCGGGGCTGGGGATATAGCTCAGTTGGTAGAGTGCTTGCCTTGCAAGCACAAGGCCCTGGGTTCAATCCCCAGCACTGCAAAAAATAAAAAATAAAAAATAAGACCCAACAATATGCTGCCTTTAAGGGACTCATCTCATAGAAAAAGATACCCACAGACTAAAGGTGAAAGGATGAGAAAAAAATACCATGCATATGGACTCAGTAAAAAAACAGGGGTATCCATCCTCATATCAGATAAAGCAGTTATCAAACCAAAATTAGAAGGAATAAAGGAGGACATTTCATACTGCTTAAGGGAAGCATAAATCAGCAAGACATAACAATCATAAATATTTATGCCCCAAACAATGGCTCATTCATGTACGTCAAACAAATCCTTCTCTGTTCTAGGAAACAAATAGACCACAACACAATAATACTAGGTGACTTTAACACACCTCTCTCACCACTGGACAGATCTTTCAAATAAAAATTGAGCAAAGAAACCATAGATCTCAATAACATAATCAATAATTTAGACATAACAGACATATATAGAATATTCCATACAACAAAAAGCAAATACTCTTTCTTCTCAGCAGCACATGGATTCTTGTCTAAAATAGACCATATGTCATGCCACAAAGCTACTCTTAGTAAATACAAAAAGATAGAGATACTACCTTGTATTATATCAGATTATAATGGAATGAAATTAGAAATCAATGACAAAATAAAAAACAGAAACTACTCCAACACCTGGAGATTAAATAATACCCTATTGAATGATGTGTGGATAACAGAAGACATCAGGGGGAAATAAAAATTCTTAGAGGTAAACAAGAACAAAGATGCAACATATCAAAATCTCTGGGACACTATGAAAGCAGTACTAAGAGGAAAATTCATTGCATGGAGCACATTCAATAAAAGAAGAAAAAGTCAACAAATAAACGACCTAACATTACAGCTCAAAGCCTTAGAAAAGAAGAACAAATTGACACCAAAAGTAGTAGAAGACAGGAAATAGTTAAAATCAGAGCTGAAATCAACGAAATTGAAACAAAAGAAACAATACAAAAAATTGACAAAATAAAAAGTTGGTTCTTTGAAAAAATAAACAAAATTGATAAACCCTTAGCCACACTAACAAAGAGAAGGAGAGAGAAAACTCAGATTACTAAAATTTGGGATGAAAAAGGAAATATCATGAGAGACAGTATTGAAATACAAAACATAATTAGATGCTATTTTGAAAATCTATACTCCAACAAAATAGAAAATCTCAAAGACATCAATAGGTTTCTAGAGACATATAATTCACCCAAAATGAATCAGGAGGACATTCACAGTTTAAATAGATCGATTTCAAGCAATGAAATAGAAGAAGTCCTCAAAAGCCTATCAACAAAGTCTGGGATCAGACAGATTCTCAGTCGAGTTTTACAAGACGTTTAAAGAAGAGCTTATTCCAATACTTCTCAAAGTATTCCATGAAATAGAAAAGAAGGGAACCTTTCCAAACTCATTCTATGAAGCCAATATCACCCTGATACCTAAACCAGACAGAAACACATTGAGGAAAGAAAATTTCAGACCAATATCCTTAATGAACATAGGTGCAAAAATTCTTAACAAAATTTTAGCAAATCGCATACAAAAACATATTAAAAAGATAGTGCACCATGATCAAGTGGGTTTTATCCCAGGATGCAAGGTTGTTTCAACATCCAGAAATCAATAAATGTAATGCACCACATCAACAGACTTAAAGTTAAGAATCAAATGATTATTTAAATAGATGCAGAAAAAGCATTTGATGAAATGCAGCACCTCTTCATGCTCAAAACACTAGAAAAAATGGGGATAGTAGGAACATTCCTCAACATTGTAAAGGCCATTTATGCTAAGCCCATGGTCAACATCATTCTAAATGGAGAAAAACTGAAAGCATTCCCCCTAAAAACTGGAACAAGGCAGGGATGCCCTCTTTCATCACTTCTATTCAACCGATTGTCCTTGAAATTCTAGCCAGAGCAATTAGACAGACCAAAGAAATTAAAGGGATATTAATAGGAAAAGAAGAACTCAAACTATCCCTATTTGCTGATGACATGATTCTATATTTAGAGGAGCCAAAAAATTCCACCAGAAAACTTCTAGAACTCATAAATGAATTCAGTAAAGTAGCAGGATATAAAATCAATGCTCATAAATCTAATACATTTTTATTCATAAGTGATGAATCCTCCGAAAGAGAAATTAGGAAAACTACCCCATTCACAATAGCCTCAAAAAAAAAAAAAATACTTGGGAATCAATCTAACCAAAGAGGTGAAAGAACTCTACAATGAGAACTACAGAACACTAGACAAAGAAATTAAAGAAAACCTTAGAAGATGGAAAGATCTCCCATGCTCTTGGATAGGCAGAATTAATACTGTCAAAATAGCCATACTACCAAAAGTGCTATACAGATTCAATGCAATTCCAATTAAAATCCCAATGACGTACCTCATAGAAATAGAGCAATCACGAAATTCATTTGGAAGAATAAGAGACTCAGAATATCTAAAGCAATCCTTAGCAGGAAGAGTGAAGCAGGAGGTATCGCAATACCAGAACTTCAATTATACTACAAAGCAATAGTAACAAAAACGGCATGGTATGGGCACCAAAATAGACAGGTAGATCAATGGTACAGAGTAGAGGACACAGAGACAAACCCCCATAAATACAGTTTTCTCACACTAGACAAAAGTGCCAAAAACTTACAATGGAGAAAAGATAGCCTCTTCAACAAATGGTGCTAGGAAAACTGGAAATCCATATGTAGCAAAATGAAGCTAAACCCCTATCTCTCACCCTGCACAAAACTCAACTCAAAATGGATCAAGGACCTCAGAATCAGACCAGAGACCCTGCACCTTATAGAAGAAAACATAGGTCCAAATCTTCATCATGTTGGCTTAGGACCAGACTTCCTTAACATGACTCCCAATGCACAAGAAATAAAAGCAGGAATCAATAAATGGGATAGATTCAAACTAAAAAGCTTTTTCTCAGCAAAGGGAACTATCAGCAATGTGAAGAGAGATCCTTCAGAGTGGGAGAAAATCTTTGCCACACATATTTCAGATAGAGCACTAATCTCCAGAATCTATAAAGAAATCAAAAACTTTTACACCAAGAATACAAATAACCCAATTAATAAATTGGCTAAGGAAATAAGCAGACACTTCACGGAAGATCTACAAGCAATCAACAGATACATGAAAAAAATGTTCAACATCTGTAGTAATAAGAGAAACGCAAATCAAAACTACCTTAAGATTCCATCTCACCCCAATTAGAATGGCGATTATCAAGAATACATGCAACAAAAGGTGTTGGCGAGGATGTGGGGAAAAAGGTACACTCATACATTGCTGGTGGGGTTGCAAATTGGTGCAGCCACTCTGGAAAGCCGTGTGGAGATTCCTCAGAAAACTTGGAATGGAACCACCATTTGACCCAGCTTATCCCATTCCTTGGCCTATACCCAAAGGACTTAAAATCAGCATATTACAGAGATATAGCCACATCAATGTTCATAGCTGCTCAATTCACAATAGCCAGATTGTGGAACCAACCTAGATGCCCTTCAATTGATGAATAGATAAAGAAACTGTGGCATATATACACAATGGAATATTACTTAGCCATAAAGAAGAATAAAATTATGGCATTTGGTGGTAACTGTACGGAGTTGGAGAATATCATGCTAAGTGAGATAAGCCAATCTCAAAAAACCAAAGACCAAATAATCTCTGATAAGCAGATGATGATACATAACGGGGTGGGAGAATGGCAAGAATGGATGAAGGATGGATTGTATAGAGGAAAAAGAGGGGTGTGAAGGGGTGGAGGGAAGGAAAAATAACAGAATAAGACAAACATCAATACCCTTGTACATGTATGATTACACAAATGGTGCGACTCTAGTTCGTGTACAACCGAGAAACAAGTTGTACCCCATTTGTGTACAATAAATCAAAATTTAAAAAAAATTCAAAAAATCATAAATTCTGGAGAGGATATGGAGAAAAAGGAACACTTTTACACTGTTGGTGGAATCGTAAATTAGTACAACTACTATGGAAATGAGTATGAAGGTTTCTCAAAAGACTAGGCAAGGAACCACCATAAGACCAAGTTATACCACTTCTCAGTATTTATCCTGAAGAATTAAAGTCATCATTACAGTGATACTGGTATTTTGTAGAATGTGCCTCGATTTGAATTTGTCTGGTGTTTTCTCCTGGTTAGTTGAGGTTATGGTATATCCCTACATTTAAAAAAAAATTATTTATTTATTTTTATTTTTACAGACTACATTTTGATTCACTGTACACAAATGGGGTACAACTTTTCATTGTACACAATGTAGAGTCATACCATTTGTGTAATCATACATGTATATAGGGTAGTGATGTCTGTCTCATTCCACTATCTTTCATTGCTGAATCCAAAGATCCAGGAGACGCCTAGAGCTGTAACCAGATCTCCAACCAGACCTATTACACAAATTTAACCTAACCTTGACTCTAGAATCTTCTGGGATCTCCTCTGAAGAAAATTCCTGGAAGATTCAGCAGTATCTAACCCCATCTGCTCAGGAATGTTAGAGAAGGGGCTTAGGAACTTGACTCTCAAGTCTGGTCCTAAATTCTCTCCCCCTCTACCAGAAGGTCCACCCCAGCAGTAGGACAGAAGAGCAAAGGTCTCCCAGGAAATCAGAGATGGCTTACCTTTTAGGAGGACATTAGCTCAGAGGAAAAAAAATGATGGTAACAGTGAGATACCTCTTAATCAAGAGATTTTTCATAGCCTGAAAGAGAACAACTAAGCAACATTGGGCTAAGGCAGTTCAGAATGAGTCAAAAAACGAGTCTTTCAAATGTGGCTATAGTCATTGCCTCTGTCATAGGTAGGATTCTGCTGATAATGCCAGAATGGAGGATAATTATGATTCCGAGTGGATTTAGGCATAAACCTTATTCTCACCCTGTTCTTTCTTGCTGGTAATTTTATGTAGTAGGTGGAGAAATCTTTTCTGTGCTTGGACAGAATACATACTAATCGTTTTGATAAACTTTGACATGAATTCTGTGATATCGTTTTTTTTCTTCTTGTATCTCGTCCTTCCTACCTAGATGCCAGGGATTTGTAAAGAACGTTGTAGTTTGAATGCATTCTAATGACTTCAATTAGATCTAATTTTTGATCTGACAAAAATTAGACAAGTGGAGTCAAGTGTTCCTGTGTGTTTTAGAATGCTGAAGTCTGTAGAAGAAACCCCAAATCAAGAATTTGAAGCGAAGTAACTTGTGGGGAAGGAATGTAAAGAGAACATTGGTTAGTTTGACTGGAGCACACAATAATTACGGCAGAGAAATCTGAATAGTAATAAAAGGAAATTTTGATGTGCTATTTCAATTTTCAGTAGCAATAATTATGTGTGTTGAGGAACTTACTTAAAGAATACATCTCCTTTGTAAGAAAAGAAATGAATTTGGTTAACTGAGTTCTTGTTAGCTAGAGTTTGGAGGCTGGGGAGGAGCCTTATGATAAATACATCTTCTCTTTTAACTTTGCTTACTGCATCCTTCTCTCAGGACTGAAAGACTACTTGATTTACTTCCTTGTGCCACTGATTTATATTTTTCCTCATAAATGCTTTGTAAACATCACTTAGATAATTGTAAAAGTCATAAAAGAGATTATTATGAAAATAAAGGAATGTTAAAAATTTTATAAATTGATGTAATGACTCATCAGAAATGGTACTAAAGTATTACCCAAAGTCATACTACTAAAAAATTAAACTTCTATCTGTAATTATGATGTTAAAAGAGTCATACAAGTAGTTTTCCTGATATTTTATTTTCTAAAAGCCTAAACATGACACTTTCTTTTATTTTGGTTTTATAACTGTTGACCATTCAAATCCAATAACCTGTGATAATGACAGCAATGCCCACCAGGTTGCGCTGTAGTTCCACAATGGAAACAGACTGGGGTCTGTGAGAGGAATTCTCAAAGGCCTTCATTGCCACATTATTTCCATTTTTTTTTTTTTAAGCATTGATGAGTGGAGACTAATATTTAAAAGGAAAAAGAAAATATTTTGCTGAAAGTATATGATTCCAAATTCACTGATTTAAAATTTATATTCAGTCAAAAAAATTTATCTGAGAATGTTGAATGTTGCTGAAGTCCTTTTCAGAAAAAAATTACTTTAACCTAATTCTGTTAGTTGAAAGTATTTTTCTGATGCCAAAAAAAGAGAAAAATAAAGAAAAGAAAAAATAAAATTCTTTTCAATGTTTTCTATATTCTCTAGTTGTTGGTGGATAATATTATTTTAAAATTCTGAGGTAGGGTATATTTTATTTAAAAAATCATAATGGTTTCCTAGATATAAATTAGGCTTTAGAAAATACAAAAACATTTCAACTTAAAAACAACTCAAATTTTTTTGTGTGTGAAGCTCCTGTTTCCTTTTATGCTCTTATTTTCCCCAAATGTCAATATTTATGAACCAGGGGTTATGGGAAATGTTACCTAGAGCTACTAGGGCCAGAGTTTGCCCTCTTCTGTCTCTGGAGAGTTGTGTCTGAGTGCCAGAGGGCAGTGTTTGGCTGGAAAGACCCAATCCCTTCTCTCTTTGCACCCTGGGGTATATCCTTTGAAGTGAAAGAAAATTCTGTACTGAGCTCTGGTTCATAAGCTGTCAACTCAAGACGAGCAATGTATACAAATTTCTGTATATCCTTTCGGTATAAAAAAAGATGCAGACTTAGGGAAAACAAAAAATGCCAGAATCAATTCAAACAATTTAGACATTTGAGAACTCCTCTGATAACATTGACAAGTCTAAGTTTTTGGATAAGAGTATTTTTTTAGTCATGTAAACCCCTTATAGGATTTGGGTAGTGTTAATTTTCAACATGACAGACAGAAGAACATGAAACTCTCACAAAAATAAGGTAGTATCATGAAAAATTAATAAGTGATTGAGCTTATGTTTACTTTGAAAACGAATTGTTACTATCAAGATGATGGAATTCATTATTTAACCTAAGTTTTTTATTTTAGTTTCTTTTCCCTTTCCAGTTATTAGTAGGGTCTAAACAGAAAAATAAACCTAAAAATGAACAAACTTTACTAGGCAGAATGCAGGGACATTTAGAAGTATGCTGGTAAATTGGGGTCATTAGCAAGTTAGAGAAAAAAAAGAACAAAACCAAATCAGAACCACTTTTAAAAACAAAAAAGTCACCAGTAAAAAATGTCGCTAAGGTCAAATGAAATACCCTGACGCTGAGTCTCAATTTCCTCTGGTGTTTTATTTGAAAGACATGGTCTTTCCCGGCCCTGCCCCCCGCCCAATTTAAATCTTAAAGCGTTTACCCTTAGAGATGGTTATGTTTCCTAGTGTCTTTTAACTAAGGACTGGGTTTTTTTTTTTTTTTTTTTTTTTTTTTTTGGTTATATTCTCTTGAACAGTTCCTAATTTAGCTTGCTTTATTTTTAAATGTCCCACCCAGACACTTAACTGGTTCAAGCACTTAACTGGTTTCCAAAGGCTTATTGTAGAAGTAACAAGATAAGAATTCGTAGAACATTTTATTTTCCCAGATTGAGAGGTAATTTTCTTATTCATTTTGGGGAAAGTATGGAGAAAGTATTATTGAAATTAATGAAAAAAGCAATTGAGGAAATGATAGCATTCATTTTTTTTTTGGGAAAAAACAAAAAACAAAAAAACCTCTGTGGGAAGATACCTTCATTTCATTTCCCAAAACCGTGGGTGTGGTCTTTGATTTTTTTTTCTGCCTGTGATCAATTCTAAATGCATTTCTCCTTCTTGCTATTGGTTGTATTTTCTGCTGTTTAAATCTGACAGCCTTGGTTTCTTCATCTGTCAATAAGGACAGAAATATTTAGCTCAGAGATGTTGAGAGCATTAAATTAGCAACAGGTTCAGTTCTTGGCTTATAATAATGCTCAGAGTGCGATAATGTCCTTTTGCCTTTTCTTGGTGATAGGATGTGAAAAACAATTCTAAGTTTATTTGCATTAATACCTCTATGAAGGTGTCATACAAAACTTGTTTAAACAAATTTCTATGGTACCTGACATTTCCAGTGTATGCCATACTTTCTGTTTTGTTTTACTTTTGGTTGTGCTGAGGATTGAACCCAGAGCCTCACATATGCTAAGCATGTGTTCTACCACTGAGCTACACCCAGTCCCATTATGTCATTCTTGCAGCTCAGTCATAGATATGCTGACTAAAGTTAGTGTTGGAAACAAATCTCTGAAACTCAAATTGTAAATTCTGGTGGGTAGTGAGTGTTAGTATGTTAATATTTGTATGCATATTTTAACTTATTTATTTATCATAATTTGTGAGTAATGTTCATGCCATATGTAGACTTATCATTTATGCAGAGAATATACATTGATTTCCAGATTGTATATCTGCATGAACATTTTAAGTGTGTTTTGGAAGAGGTCACTAAAACAGCTCTATGAAGGTATTTCAGGTTTTGTACTTATGTTCATTCCCAAAATGGAATTGTCAAATAAAATTTGGTACTGTTCCAAGCTGAAAAACAGCCAACTCCCCTTAGTTAGCTTCCGATAACATGGAGTGTGAAAATCAAAAAAGGCGAGGTCAGCCTATTTTTCTTCTAAAAAAAAAAAGTCCATATATTCAAATCAATGTCATCTTTTTCAGAGGAGTTGCTTTGGAAGTTTATATACTTCTTTCAACAGTGCTGCTATTGTTCTAAACCTCTTAGGAACTTCTTTTGAAATTGCCTGTAGGATTAATTAAGGAATCATATTAAAGAAAAAGCTAGTTTCCTTACACTGTGGTCACCTCCTATTTAGGCTAAAGTAGTGCTCTCAAGTCAATTATCATCTGCTTTATAAATGACTTGATCATTTCCAAATATAAACTTATTCCCATGAGGAAAAGATTCTTCTTCTTCTTCATCTTTTTTTTTTTTTTTTTTTTTTTTTTTTAAACCATCAGGACATTCAAAGCAATTGCTTCGGTGTAGGAAGGAAGGCAGTTTCTAATCGGAGATCCACAACTATTTTGAAAATCCTTGGACTGCTGCTACTTACTTGTATAGGACTCATTCATTTGTGTGGGTAAATTCAGGTATATCTGTTCAAACCCAGTGACATTACCTTCTAGTCAAGCCTTTTTAATGTAAATATTTATGGAGTGAAATAATGATCCTTTTCAGCTGCAAGACCTCATAAAAAGACATGCTATTATTTAAAAAGGAATCGTGAATTTTTAACCAGGGTCTTCTGTGTTCAGTTACAAACCCCAGAAACTTCTGAAAAGAAAAGGAGAACAATAGAAAAGCCTCTGTGCCCAGATCAAGCCTGCGATGTTCCTTTTATCCTCACATGGATTTGTTTAGTGAGTTACTGCAGTTCCTGTGCATATGATTAAATCTGAGCGAGTCATCATGGAATAAAATTATAAAGGCTGCATGGTCCATATTTTGAAATAGAAGCAAGAAAACAACATGAGCTTGTTTGAGGATGAATCCAGACTTTGATCTTAGCAAATACATAAATTAGAACAGGATAGAAATGAATATTACAAACATTTATAATGGATTTGTGTTTGGTTATTAATAAAAAAGAGAGATTGGTAAAAGGAAAAATGTAAGAAGAACTAAAAGTTAAAAAAAAAAAAAAAAAAAAAGGCATGCCTCTGCTTAAGTACCTCCTTTATTCCAAATAAAACTGTGGGAGTCTACAGCAAATAAAATCTGTGACACAGACTGAATCCCCTGAACTGGGCCTCCAAGTGCTTCAGAGTTAAAGCTGCTCTTAAGGACCCTGTGCTTTTGTGGCATGCCATTCTCAGACCCTTTAGACTGGGGGACTGCCAAGCTGTTCCTTTCCCACAAAACCCCAGTAGATTTGTAGTCCCGACAGGCCATCTATGTGGTACATCCCTATAAAGTTATGAATTTGTCAATGTACCCACTTGGTACCAAACAGTATCTGATTAAATGTGGGACCTTTTTAAAAGTAGTCGTTGTGCTATGCAAACCGTGAGTGCAATTACCTTTGACTCACATTGGGTGGAAAATTTTTATCTGAAAATGATTTTGGGGAATTGATATGGTGTCCATTTTTCTTTCTTTTAAAATAACTGTCTCTCTTTAAAGCCTATGAATAATTTACATTGCTGCCAGAGATATGCTTGCTTTTATTTTTATCAAGAATCAGGGATAAAGCATACGCTGGGCCCTCAGGACTGTATAACCTTATGACCCAAGGTCCTGCTTGGTCACTTTCGAGGAAGGAAGTCCTCGTTGCTGGAGGAGAATGGGTCCCCTGAAGTGTCCTCACATTTTCCAGCCTGGCCCAGTGACAGCTTGGAATCAGACTGCCTGAAATACCCATGGAAAGAGCTGATAGCACAGAAGAGAATGTCTGGGGCAGGTGAAAAAGACAGGGTCACCAAATCTTGGTAAAACAATGAAGTATAAGGTTGATGAAGTTTTAAAGACAACTCTCAAATCTTTGTATCACAAAATATACTCATTGTTTTTTACCTTCCCTATTTAAGGAGGCTAAAATTCTTCCTTAGTTAAGTGAAAGAAACCAAATATGAAATGTCACAATATTGTATGATCCCTTTATCTGAAATATCCAGAATAGGCAAATCTATAAAGAAAGCAGATTAGTGGTTGCTAGCGGGTGGGGGAGGGGAATTAGTGACTACTTATTGGATATGGGATATCCTTTGGAGTGATGAAAAAGTTCTTGAACTAAGTGGTGGTGATGTTTGTACAACATTGTGAAAGTACTTAATCCCACTGAAATGTATACTTCAAAATGATTATTAGTAATTTTTTTAGCACACAATTTTCTTCTTTCCTTAGGTAAGGCACAGGTAGAATGCAAATAGGGAGAGTAAATGTTAACATTTGTCAATATAGTACTAGTAATTTTTAGAGCACTTAAGGGGTCTCTTAGCAAGGCCCTGATTATTGGACAAAATTAGAAAAATAGTAAATAGGTAAAGTTAGGGTTGAATATGTGAGAAAAGAATAAGAAAGTCTGTCAAGGTAGATGAACCTGAAGTGATGGTTGACCTTATGCATCAACTTGACTGAGCCTTGGATGCTCAGATTTAGTTAAATGTTTCTGTGAAGGTGTTTCTGGATGAAATTAACATGAGTTCATAGACTGAATTAAGCAGATTGCCCTCTCCAATGTGGGTGAGTCTCGTTCAGTCTGTTGAAGGTCTGAATAGAACAAAAAATTGAGTAAGAAAGCCTTATTTCTCCCTGCCAGTCTTTGAATAGGGATATAGGTCTCCTGCTTTTTGTTTCATGCTGATTCTAAGTGACTTTGGATTTGACTAGAATAGGAATGTTGGCTCTCCTGGTTCTAGATTGCCAACTCAGCTCTTGGGATTCTTAGTCTTCATGATTTCTTGAGTCAATTCCTTGTACTAAATCTCTTTATATCCATGTCATCTATATCTACATTTACCAAGAATTGGGGTGCTACTGAAAAAAAAATACCTAAAAATGTGGAAACAGCTTTGGGGCTGGATAATGGATAGAGGCTGGAAAGAGTTTTGAGGGGCATACTAGAAATAAGGACATTAAGAGAGATTCTGGTGAGACCTCAGATGGAAATGAGGAACATGGTACTGGAAACAGGAGAGAAGGCAATCTCTGTTATGAAATGACTCAGAACTTGGTTGAATTATGTTCCGGTGGTTTATGGAAGGTCAAACTGTGAGCAATAAATTCAGACAGTTAGCAGAAGAAATTTCTAAGCTAAGTGTTGAAGGAGCACCTTGGTTTCTCCTGACTGCTTATAGAAAAATGGGAGAAAAAAGAAATGAATTGAAGAAGGAATTGTTAGGCACAATGGAACTCAAACTTTAAGGTTTGAAAAATTATTAGTCTATCCATATTGCTAAAGATAAGCATGTTCTGAAGACAATGCCAATGGTATGGATGGATCATCAGTTGATGAAGAGTTTATGGGACTATATGAGGAGACACTGCCAGCTTGAATGGAAGGGGATGGAGGTGGAACGAAATGAAAGGAAGGCTTTTGGAGTTATCAGAGTCTATTCAAGATTTTTGGCCGTATGGCTAAGTGTGCTATTCGTTAAGTAAAAGGAAAAATTATTCAATTGGAAATTCAGAGATCATCAGCGTTCTTACTCCCACCACAGACCCCAGGGGCAGACTGTTGTTCCTTGGTTTCAAAAGGTATGGCCACAGTTCTGGTTTCAGGGGCCAGAAAGACCTTAAACAAAGCCTCAGGAATGGGCCCACACAGTAGAACCCAAAGCTCTGGGTATACAACCCCTTCAGTGGGTCCTGGAGCTAGGACTGCCACCCCAGTGGGTCTAGAAGGCAAAGCATTGGACCAAAGATATTATTCTTGAGCTTTAAGATAATATGACATTCAACTCACTAGGTTTTAGATTTTCTTGGGACTCTTTCCTTTTTTCCTGTTTCTCCTTTTTTTTAAAATTTATTTTTATTATAAACAAATGGGATACATGTTGTTTCTGTTTGTACATGGAGTAAAGGCATACCATTTGTGTAATCATACATTTACATAGGATAATGATGTTTGATTCATTCTGTTATTTTTTCCTTCCCCCTACCCCTCCCATCCCTCTTTTCCCTCTATACAGTCCCTTCTTCCTCCATTCTTGCCCCCTTCCACTCCCCATTATGTGTCATCATTCGCTTATCAGCGAGATCATTCGTCCTTTGGTTTTTTGAGATTGGCTTATCTCACTTAGCATGATATTCTCCAAGTTCATCCATTTGCCTGCAAATGCCATAATTTTACTATTCTTTATAGCTGAGTAATATTCCATTGTATATGTATACCACAGTTTCTTTATCCATTCATCAATTGAAGGGCATCTAGGTTGGTTCCACAATCTGGCTAGTGTGAATTGAGCAGCTACAAACATTGATGTGGCTGCATCACTGTAGTATGCTGATTTTAAGTCCTTTGGGTATAGGCCGAGGAGTGGGATAGCTGGGTCAAATGGTGGTTCCATTCCAAGCTTTCTGAGGAATCTCCAAACTGCTTTCCAGAGTGGCTACACCAATTTGCAACCCCACCAGCAGTGTATGAGTGTACTTTTTTCCCCACATCCTCACCAACACCTATTGTTGCTTGTATTCTTGATAATCGCCATTCTAATTGGGGTGAGATGGAATCTTAGGGTAGTTTTGATTTGCATTTCTCTTATTACTAGAGATGATGAACATTTTTTCATATATCTGTTGATTGCTTGTAGATCTTCTTCTGTGAAGTGTCTGTTCATTTCCTCAGCCCATTTGTTGATTGGGTTATTTGTATTCTTGGTGTACAGTTTTTTGAGTTCTTTGTATATTCTGGAAATTAGTGCTTTATCTGAAGTATGTGTGGCAAAGATTTTCTCCCACTCTGTAAGTTCTCTTTTCACATTGCTGATAGTTTCCTTTGCTGAGAAAAAGCTTTTTATTTTGAATCTATCCCATTTATTGATTCCTGCTTTTATTTCTTGTGCTATGGGAGTCCTGTTAAGGAAGTCTGATCCTAAGCCGACATGTTGAAGATTTGGACCTACTTTTTCTTCTATAAGATGAAGGGTCTCTGGTCTGATTCTGAGGTTCTTGATCCATTTTGAGTTGAGTTTTGTGCAGGGTGAGAGATAGGGGTTTAGCTTCATTCTGTTGCATATGGATTTCCAGTTTTCCCAGCACCATTTTTTGAAGAGGCTATCTTTTCTCCATTGCATGTTTTTGGCACCTTTGTCTAGTATGAGAAAATTGTATTTATTTGGGTTTGGATCCATGTCCTCTATTCTGTACCATTGATCTACTTGTCTATTTTGGTGCCAATACCATGCTGTTTTTGTTACTATTGCTTTGTAGTAGAGTTGAATTTCTGGTATTGCGATACCCCCTGTTTCATTCTTCCTGCTAAGGATTACTTTAGCTATTCTGGGTTTCTCATTCTTCCAGATGAATTTCATGATTGCTTGCTGTATTTCTGTAAGGTATATCATTGGGATTTTAATTGGAATTGCATTGAATCTGTATAGCACTTTTGGTAGTAGGGCCATTTTGACAATATTAATTCTGCCTATCCAAGAGCATGGGACATCTTTCCATCTTCTAAGGTCTTCCTCAATTTCTTTCTTCAATGTTTTGTAGTTTTCAATGTAGAGATCTTTTACCTCTTTGGTTAGATTGATTCCCAAATATTTTATTTTTTTTTGAGGCTATTACAAATGGAGTTGTTTTCCTCATCTCCCTTTCAGATGTTTCATCACTTGTGTATAAAAATGCTTTAGATTTTTGCGTGTTGATTTTATAGCCTGCTATTTTGCTGAATTCATTGATGAGGTCTAGAAGTTTTCTGGAGGAGTTTTTTGGATCCTCTAAATATAGAATCATGTCATCAGCAAATAGGGATAGTTTGAGTTCCTCTTTTCCTATTCGTATCCCTTTAATTTCTTTGGTCTGTCTAATTGCTCTGGCTAGAGTTTCGAGGACAATGTTGAATAGAAGTGGTGAAAGAGGACATCCCTGTCTTGTTCCCGTTTTTAAAGCGAATGGTTTCAGTTTTTCTCCATTAAGAATGATGTTGGCCATGGGCTTAGCATAAATAGCCTTTACAATGTTCAGGTATGTTCCTACTATCCCTATTTTTTCTAGTGTTTTGAGCATGAAGGGATGTTGTATTTTGTTGAATGGTTTTTTCTGTTTCCCCTTTTGAAATGAGTGTGTTATTACTAAGTCTATTTCACCATTCTAATTAGGAAGTACATAACTCAGCTGGTTTCACAGGCTCACAGCTCTCTAGAATTTTGTCTTAGGATGTATCAGATACCTTAAGTCTCATGCATATCAGATTCAGGTGATATAGTTGAAAATTTGGGCTTTAGTTAAAGCTGGAATAACTTAAGACTTTTGATGCTATGAGGATGGAATGAATATATTTTGCATGTAAGAAAAATATGAATTTTGAATGCCAAGGGCATAATAATATTGACTGAATGTTTGTGTTGCTTTAAAATTCATATGTTGAAGCCCTAACCCCAAATGAGATGACATTTGGATATGGGTACTTTGGGAAGTCTAATTAGAGCTAGGTGAGGTCATGGAGTGGGGACCTCAAGATGGGGTTAGTGATCTTGGAAAAATAGGAAGAGAGATTTTTTTTTTCTTCTTATTTTTTTTTCCAACTTGATCTCAAAGAAAAGACCATATGAAGACATAGTAAGAAGGTGGTCATATGCAACCCAAGGTGGCCATCTGCAACCCAAGGACAACAGAGAGCCCTCATCTGATACCAACTCTGCTGGCACTTTAATCTTGGACTTTCTGACCTCCAGAACTGTGAGAAACAATTTCTGTTGTTTTAGTCATCTAGTTTATGGTATTTTGTTATGGCAACCTGAACTGACTAAGATATCTTGTCTGTCTCAGTGGGAAAGGACAGAACAAGAATGAAGGGCATGAGTTGGGAAGGGCTGAAGGCAAATGTGCGGTCTTACTTTTGTGTGTGTGCATGTGTGGTGGTGCTGGGATGGGAGCCAAGGCCTTGTGCATGCTAAGCACACACTAACACTGAACTATATTCCTAGCTCTGCTGCTTTGTGTTTGTCCAGTGCCTGTTCAGGCTTTGGAGCAAGAAATCTTAGATTTGGGCAAATCTTAGATTTGAGTTTATCAGAATGGAACTCCTCCTTGAAGGAAGGTCTTCACCAGGTATGGGGAGTCATGCCCCTGAAAAGAGCCAGATAATAGTCATTAAACAAGGTGACCAACACATCACTTGTCCATAAGACCAAAACCAAAGTGAATATGAATTGGAAATACTTCGATAGGAAATGATTATGTTCTCAAACCTAAAATCCCAAGTCATGAACCATAAAGTAATTGGAATTATTGCAATTATGCATATTTACTTCTAAGAATGATTGCTCAATGACTTCTTGGTGCTAGAGGGGTGCAGGGTGGGGAAGTAAAGATCCTCCATCCCACATGTTTTTATGGAGAAAAGCAAATAAAAAACTCCCAACCTCACATCCATTTTTTCACAATTATACTTTTCAACAATTAGGGTCAAATGACTTCTTAGCATTTTTCTTCTGTTTAAATGGATATTTACAAAGAGAAATTTTAGAAGTCACATCTCAATGTTTTGTTGAGCAGATTGGACGGGAGCCTCCTTTTGTGAGCTCCCTGGCAATGCAGGGGCAGTTTGACCCTTGAAGTCTAGTTTTCACTTATCTTTACAGACTTCCTTCCTTCTGGTCCTGTCCCTTCCTCCCTCTCTCCACTCTCCTCTACAGCTGCTTCCCTGTAGCCTATTGGACCATGTATTCCCTGTTCTCAGAACACTGAGGAGCCTATGCTTTGCACTTGCATTTCCTTGGCCTGGAAGTTCCTCTTGTCGATTTTATTTGACACAATTCCTTCAACCTTCAAAAACCCCAGGTCATTTAATAAGCTATAAAAAACCTTAGAAATCACACCACACTGGCCAACAATGTGGGAAACAATTCTTGGGAGAATCTAATTTGCCTTTCTTATTGGATCTTTTCTTTGGCTAGTAAAGATACCATCTGAACTCTGAACTGGGTAGAAAAATATACACAAAAACATTTTGGAAGAGCAGAGTCCCAAAGGGTAACTGACTTTGCAGCTTCTTGCTCTGTTGTATGAAAAGCACAGAGAAAGAATCAATAACTTCGAAGTCCTACCACACAGGCTGGAGCAGCCATTCGTTACCTTAGTCTGTTTGTGAAACTGTAACGGAATATCTCAGATGGGTAATTGATAAACAATAGACACTTATTTTTCATAGTTCTGTAGTCTGGGAAGTCCAAGATCAAGGTGCTGGCACTCAGTGTCCACTGAGGGCTTCTTGCTGTGTCCTTACATGGCAGAAGTTGGGTGCTGTGTCCTCACACGCCACAAGAGCAGAAAGCAAAAAGTGGCCCAAGCTGGTTTCCCCATCCCTCATCAGCCCTTGTAAGGGCTAATCCATTCCCCAAAGTCCCACCTCTTAATAGCACCTTAATGGGGACAGAGTTTTATCATGTGTTTTGAAGGGGGCACCTTTGAACCATAGCATCCAACTAAACTTCAGTGACCTTCAGAATGTGTGCGCATCCTGACCTGGGATGCTAAGGAAGCCTGACAGGGTAGAGAGGAAAAAAAGAAAGTCTATTGCTTGTGCTGTTATCCACCTCTGGTTAAGCTGAACAGTGAGATCAAAGTGGGTTGTTTGTTGTACTAGTTTGTTTTTTAGTGAAGCACTTGTTTGTTTTGTTTTGAGGTAGTTTCTCTGGAGGGATTAAGGGCAAAGCTGAGTGGAAATCACTTGTTTCTTCTATGTAATCCAATAATAACTACAAGTTTGTTATAGTCTTTTCATTCCCACAAAGAGGCTCATATTTGTGTGAGTGCTTGTGTGTGTGTGAGTGTGTTTTGGGAGTTGGGGAGACAGAAGATGATTACAGAGGAACTAAACCTTGAGAAAGTATGAGAAGGAAAATCAGGTTTGATGTGATGGAAAGTGAAATAAGAAATCAATACAGATGCTCCTCTAGTTATGAGGGTGTTAGGTCCTGATATAGCCTTGGTAAGTTGAAAATATAAGGCACAAATGCATCTAATACTTCTAAGCTACTGAACATCCTAGCTTCAGCCTAGCCTACCATAAACACTCTCAGGACACTTACAGTAGCCCACAGCTGGGCAAAATTCTCTAACTCAAAGCCTATTTCATAATAAAAGTTTGAATAAATCATGTAACTTGAGTATCTGTATTCAAAAATTGCTGACACCACAGTATGCTGTAGAGTAGGCTGCTGACCCTTGTGATCATGTGACTGACTGAGAGCTGTGGTTCCTGCCTCTGCCCAGGATCACAAGAGAGCCTTGTCCAGGAAAAGATCAAAATTCAAACTGAAAGGTATGGTTTCTACACAATGCCTATTGCTTTTGTATCATCATGAAGTCAGGAAGTTGCAAGTCAAACCATGATAAGCTGAGACCATCTGTACAAGGGTATAGGGAAAAAGGAAGAGAAAGTCATGAGACATCATGGAGAGAAAAGAACCTAAGCGTATGGAACATCAATCACAAGAGGTCAGAGCTGAGTATGGAATCCATCTTCTTCATTTCAAAGAAAAGAGAACCAAAGCCCAGGGAGACTATGTGAATTCACAAATTAGATAAGGTCAGAGCTACGAGGGAAACCTGACTTTTGTCCCAAGAAGTATATATAGAGAGGTCAGCAAGGGAGAGCTGTGAGCTGAAGACAGGACTGTGGTGTAACTTCCTGCTCATAGTGTTGAAGGTTAATATTTTTAACAAGCAAAATCATGCCTCTGAAATAAATAAAAATCTATGCATCATAGATTTTAGTTAGCGCATTAATTTTGAGGGTACCAATAACTTGTTACTGGTTGAAAGAATTCAAAGTACAGCATACATATAGGTAGATAAGGAATGCTGAAATTAATTCACCAAAAAATGTGACTTGGCACAGATTTTATTTAAATTATTAACTATTGAGAGAATCGGTGATTTAAAACTGATTTGAAGGAGAATTCAGAGTACAGACATCCATACATAGGAAGATAAAGAATGCTGAAACAAATTTGTAAACATGTTACGTGGGGTCTATCCACAGACAATAATTGGTTGCCTGCTCTCTGACATGACTAATTTGTATTTGTATGGATGAGAGTCATTTGTATTATTTTCAGCTTTCTATAAATTTTAGAATTTCAAAATAGCTAAAAAAAGTGAAAGGTAGAGATAAAGGAAGAGTAAGGACAGTTAGGACAATTTGTAGGCTTATTTATTTATTTATTTTTTAAACCAAAGTCTTGAACTATTTTCCCAGCAGGAGTACATAACTGGAACTGAAGGAAGTCCTTCCTAACCAGTTTTGGCTCAGTCATCAATAATGGAAATCAGACCAAGAAAAGAGGAGGATTTAAGAAATATATCCACCTGGATATATCAAAAAAAAAAAAAAAAAAAAAAAAAAAAGAAATATATCCAGGGTCAAGCTGTAAGTGCCTCTGCTCAGGGTACTACTCTGTCACTGCCTCTGTAGGACTCTTGCCATCAGCACTGTTAGCTGCCCCATATGGCCACCAGTAAAAATGACACTTAAAATTAACCATCATAGTCATTCTGTATTTCATGACCACTATTAATTCTTTAGTCATGGTGTAACTCTTATTAAGAACAGTGGGGAATTTATACCATTATACAATGCATACAAACATCAGAACATTATGTAGTACCTCATGAAAGTTGTACAATTTTCAATTTTCATGATTTTATCTATCAGTTAAAATAAATTAGAAAAAAAAATAGTGGGACAACAGTATCTTGAGTAAAAATGTATGTGACAGCTACCATGTTAGGTAACCTCAGTGCTTGCGTGAAAAGGTCTCAATGCTGAAATCCGCATAGAGAACCCATTAACAATATACGATCAAGGCTGCAATAAGCATTTAGAGATTTGCACTGAAGTTCCTGATTAGAGTTCTGGTTTTTAACAATTATTTATCTTTTTTGAATTTGTTTTCCTCTTCAGACACTGAAGAGTTTGGATTATATGATTTTAAAAAATCACTTCTAGCCCAAGAATCTTTGGTTTTTGATGAATGAATAAACTGCAAGGAAAGTCCCCTATGCTGGCGGGCACAGTGACACATGAGGACAAAGGTGCTTCTTGAGGTTATGGATGGCAGCGTTGTCTGCTTTTGAAACTAAATGACAAAAATGGTTTGGCTTGGCCTTCATTTGTTCCTAGTTTGCTGGACATAAGCAGTTTATTCTGGGGAAGATTGTGTGCTCCTTGTGAACTTCCTCAACCCAAGTCTCTCCTTGCCCGGGGCACCTTGCCCTCACGCAGAATCCAACATGGCTGCCCCGTCTCAGCTCATTGCACTTTGATTAAACCCTATTTTTCCTGCAGTATGACCTTAGTCAGACTGGGAGAAATTAATCATGTTATTTGTGAAGTGAAAGACTTAGACTTGGTTCAAAGAAATGCCAACATTAGTGAAGTGGGGACAACATTTGAGGTTCTGTAGTCTCCAGAAATCACATTTCGTTTAATCCAATAAATCACAAAGACTTAAACATCAATTTTGCTTCTCAGAGTAAGAACAAATGAATATAAGAAGGAATGGGGCAAAGTTTTCACACTCTTTCCCTGGGCCCACAGTGGGGACGTGGGTGAGTCACTGGTGTAGGGGGATGGGGCGGCACCTGGAGGCCCCAGGAAGCAGGACGCCCTGGGTGCATGTACACCTCCCCTTCTGCCCCAAGGTCTTCAGATACATTTCTTGTTTTCTGACTTAATAATATCCCTTCAGTCTGAGTTTAAGGTAGTAAGTTAACTGGCTTTTTAAAAGAACCATAACCTCCTGTGTTTTTAAGTCATCAGTGCATTGTTGGATTATTGGAACACGTTGTTTTACACAGGAGAGGTATTTTTGCCCAAAATATTTAAAGTCAGTGTTGCTAAATCCACTAAAGGGAACTTGCTTGCTAAAGGCAGTCAGAATTAAATAAAAGTATTAAATTTTTTGAGAAGTTCAAAAATCCGAAAAGTTTATGTCATGTATTAATAATAGTTGTTGCTTAAATTTTAATTTCCATCTGTATTTTCTTTTCCCACTCCCTCCTCCCAATAAGCAAGTGCTATTTTTGTAAACAGAACCCCCTCCCCCAGTGTATTAAAACATTTCAAAGCAAACCATTTTTTAAAAAAAATTTTAAGGATATCTACTTCAAAGGACACTGGCAGAATGAAACCTTTTGAGAAAAAATAAGAATGAGTTTTCATTTGAGGAGATGTCTCATGTCCATATATACAGAGCTGTTGTCTAAGAATGAAGAGAAATTTTGATCCCTTGAATAAGGTTGATAACCTTCCTCAGTGTTGAAAAAGAGATTTCCTTATCACATTTAGGAAATTATTAATTCTACCAGATTGGGGGGGTTGTTTTATATAACTTTCTGAGAATTATATTATCAAGGGGAACTTGCAAACTGTATTCCTTATTAGGAATGACCCACTTTCCTTAAATAATAAAACAATTCCCAGGGAAAAAAATCAGAATGTATAGTTCCCCATATTACTACTATGACATAGTCATCCTCCTGGCTTAGACACATTTGTCATAGAATTGTTTAGGTGTCCAGGATTTCTAATGGTTTCTGAAGTTTATTACATAGCCAGTTTCTGATGATAATAATAATGTCAGCAGCATATATTTTAACACCAATAATATGCTTAGGACTTTGCGGTTTACAGAACACCTGTGTTTATATTCTTAAATGGTCCAAAGTATCAAGATATCTACACAAGGAACCTGCATGTGAATGGTCAAGAGGCTAGCCCAAGTCTGCATTGTGTGAGTTCTGATTGTGCACTTTAAGATTATTACATAGAGTTGGTATTAAAAACGAAGACCAGTCATGCCTAAAAATGGCAATTAAACCATTTACTTCCTCACAGACCCATTTTCTTACTCTTTCCTAGACATCATGAGACAATGAATGTAAAGTGCCTGGATTCAAGTCCCAGGCACATAGCAGATTTTCAATAATTGTTGATGATGTCTTCCAGGTCAGCTTTGCCAAACTGCATCTTGGGTCCACAGCACCATTTGGGGAAATAAACCTCTTGGCTATGAACTGGTCTGGGGGTCCTGGACATTTTCATATTCTTCACTAGAATTGCAGTGAAAGTTCCAGGCTGCAGATTCATGAGAGCTTTGGCACCCAGGCTCAGCACCTTACACAGTGCCTAGCACAAAGTGGGCCTTCAGAAGTGCTCATTGTGAGTTATTGAAATCCTTATGAATGCACATGTTCAGCACTTAAACACCACACGTGCAATACTTTAAGGTGCTTATCTTAATCCTTCCGCTTATAACAAAGCAACACTGACCATATGGCTTTTGAACAATGGCAATTCATTTTCGACAGTTCTGGAGGCTTGAGGTCTGAGTTCAGGGTGTCAGCATGGTCAGGTTCTGGTGAGGGCCCTCTTCTGGTTGCAGGCTGCTAACTTCTTGTATCCTCCCATGGCAGAAAGAGAGCAAGAGAGCTCTCTGAGGTCCCTTTTATAGGGGTACTAATCCCATTCATGAAGGCTCCACTCTCCTGACCTGCTTATCTCCCAAAGGCCCCACCTCCTATTATACCATCACAGTGGGGATTAGGGTTTCAACCTGTGAATTTTGGTGCAACACAAACATTCAGTCCTTCACAGTGCCTGACCTGCTTAGGAGTTTGCTCTGGGCTGGTCAGTTGCACAGTAGCCTGTGAAGCTCCTTGGGAGTGTCTGAGGGTACATTTCTTCATTGGACCCTCTTTCCCCTTGTAGCTATTGAGGAAATGAGAAATTCTGTAATGAAAGAGAGCCTGTGGAGGAGGTCCGTAACTGGGAGTGTGAGTATATGGATGGCATAAAATTTCATTAAGTCTTTTTTTTTTTTTTAAAGGTGACACATTTTAATTGTACATATGTGATACAGGGTGATATTTCAATGCATGTCTACAAAGTGTGATGATCAGATCAAGGATTGGCATATCCATCACCTTAGACATTTATCATTTGTGTTGGAAACATTCAAAATCCCCTCTACTATAATTATGGTTCGGATGTGAGGTGTCCCCCAAGAGTTCATGTGTGAGACAATGCAAGAAGGTTCAGAGGAGAAATGATTGGGTTATGAGTCCTAACCTAATCAGTGAATTGATTCCTGATGGGATTAACTGAGTGGTAACTGGAGGCAGGTAGGGTGTGGCTGGAGGAGGTTGCAACTGGGGCGTGGTTTTGGGGTATATATTTGTATCTGGCAGTGGGCGTCTTTCTCTGCTTCCTGACCCCCGTGATGTGAGCTGCTTCCCTCCACCACTCTCTCCCACCATGATGGTCAGCCTCACCTTGAGCCCGAAGGAATGGAACCGACCTTCTATGGACTAAGACCTCTGACACCATGAGCCCTCAAATAAACCTTTCCTCCTTTACAGTTGAGCTGGTTGGGTCATTTAGTCACAGCAGAGGAATAGCTGACTAAACCAACTATCTATTTTGAAATAGTCAAGTAATTGTTGTCTGTCACCATTATTCTACTGTGCTGTGGAGCATTACAAGTTACTCAAGCTATGCAGCTGCACCTGAACCCTCTAACCATCCTTGTCCCTGTCCCCCTCCCTTGCACCCTTCCTGGGCTCTGAGAATAATTGTTTTACTCTCTACTTCTGTGAGATCAGTTTTTTAGCTTCCACCTGTGAGTGAGAAGATTAGGTAAAAAATGCATCTTTATTTTCACTTACATCCAACCTAAAATGAACATTTCCTCATTTGTTTCCTATGAATTCAGGCAGTACATAACAATGGTGTTTATGGTACTGTCATGGGAAATGGGGTAGTTCCAGAGAAGTGTCCTGAGGGGTTCCCAGTAAGAGGGGGGAAGTTGACTCAAGATCAGCAGGGCCCTTGGCTCATGATACAGAAAATAATTTCAGTATGTGCCAGTGCAGAGGTTTATTTAAGAAAATAGCTATATATTTTGGGTTATCTCGAGAGAAGGCTTTTGGGATAAAGCAAATAATACACATTCAAAGGAGAATGCAGGTCATCTTGAGAGGGAGAGACATCTTTTGGGGTTCCAGCCCAACTTTTAAAGAAAATTTGGTGAGCGGTGGGTGTGTGAAGTTATGTAGGAATGGTGATTGGTCAGTCTCATGATTCTTAGACTGATGTGGTCTTCATTACCTGATCAACAGTAACACTGGAAAGTTCCACTAAATTATAAGTTCCTCAAAATACCATCCTTAATCTATTTATGGGGCGGTTAACTAGCAGTGTGTAAGGTATAAGTGAATGTATTTATGGTTAAGTTTAAGTTTTACATATTTCCCAGGAATTTGGGAGTGGCAGATCTGGAAATGTATGTGGAATTTCTGGATTAAAATTATATTTCCTCATCCTTCTTTTTTGTCTCATTTCTACTTCTTATTTCTTCTCTCCTACTTCAGTACCCTGACTTTGTCATCAATAGAAATCTCAGATATTTTCAAATCATATTACAGTTGCTGGCAGATCTTTCTAAATACTTCCTATCTTCATCACTATTTTGAAGTTATGCAAATTATCTGACTTGCCAGCCTAGCTTCTGTGTTAGTAGAGAGGGTGCATACTGCCTTATCACAAATTTGGTATTTTAAAGATATGCTTTGATAACTGTGTTTTAATATAATCAGTGTTCATATAATTCTATGCATTTTAAAAATGCATTTAAAGATGTTATTCACTAGACTTCCAAAGGGGTTCATGACCAAAAGAAAATTCAGAGCTCCTGTACAAGCAGAGCCTTACACAGAGGTGGGATTGGTGATGTGGTGTTCATTGAACACTGAATCCTTTATCCAGGCATTTTATGAAATTGTAATACTGCTTAGCAACATTGATATCAGAATAGCTCCCCACTTGCACTTTGTTCCATATCAAGCTCAGTTTGTTCCAAAATATGAGAACTAATAGGTTTAACTACCAAACTATTTCAAACAACAAATTAAAGTTCTTTCTTGGGAGTCTGGCTAGAAAATTTCAACTGATTCGTTGACTCACTGGCCTTGGCATTTTGACAAATATGTCCCCCCTTTGGTAAAGACTCTAAAGCTCATCAGCTCATCGAATGGCTTAGTGACTCACTTCTTAAAATGTCCTCTGTGTTGTGGGTTGGGGTGATTTCTTTCTTTAAATGTCATTTTATTTAGTTTCCTCCTCATGTCAACATTTCTCTTTGGAGAGATCAAAAGATAAATTATTATTGATGTATTTATATTGAATGCTTTCATTTGGCCTTGTATACATGCTGAGTGCTCACAGAAGCTATCAGATTAATGAGTCTGGAGACCAAAGTTTTCTGTTTATCTACTTATTTGGGAAACAGCAGATCTCTGAACCATTCAGTGTAAACTGGCCTGTACTACGTAGCTAATTGCCACAAACTTGACCCAGGAAACTCCAGATTTTCATCCATGAATCCATAATAGGGACATACAAACATTAGTTACCACTCTAAATTCTTTCTTCCCTTTCCCTTTCCCCATTTTACCTTCTCCCATGAGAATACCAGGAGGCCACAGATTGACATTCTGAGAACTTTCCTTTCCATTTTGCATTCAAATACTTAAGGTAACCATAACAGTTTTTCCTAAATTCACTTTGTTGGATCTCTTCTCTTCCTCCTATTTACTTACTTTGCTGTATGTTAGTTGCACTTAGCAATTGCTTCCTGAGCTAAACGGAAAAGTGTGTGCAGGGATTTCTGGTAATATTCTGTGAAACTCCTTCCTTCATAATCTGACACTGGAGAGGGAGGCCTGGTTATGCCAGCCCCATTTTTATCAGAACAATTTTTATCCATTATGTCTATCTGAAAACCTTTAGTAAAATTTCATTTGAACAAAGGTTTCTGAGGCTAAAGTGTTTGGAAACCACTGAAGTTGAGAGTGTTCTTGGCATGGTTGACCACTATACTTTGACTCTGGCACATGTCAGGGGAAGACTTTGAATGTTCAGTTCAATAATGTAAACCATGATAAATATGTGGTAAAAACTATTCGGTTGACCCTTGAAGCCACATATGTATGTGACCAAAATAGCAGAGCTGTGTAGTTAGTTATTTTGTCTTTGGAGCCTGTAACTGGGTTGAAGTGTCCCGCCCTATCCCCAAATCTGTGTTCAGCAGGAACCTCTGAATGTGACCTTAAATGGAAATAGGGTCCTTGCAGATATAACCAATTTAGGCCTTACTAAATTTGGGTGGTACCTAATTCAATAATTAGTGCCTTTATAAGAAGATGGAAATTTAGACAGCGATACGGGCATGCTTAGGGGAATACAACGTACAGACAGAGGCAGAAGTTGAAGTGATGTCTCTATAAGCCAAAGATGACCAAGGATTGCATGAAAACATGAGAAGCTAGAAGAGGCTCTGTACCTGGATTTTGGTCTTCTAGTATATAGGTAAATTTCAGTAGTTTTAAGCCATTCGACTTATAGTACTCGTTACAACAGCCCTAAGGAAGTAATACAAGCCTTTAACAATTCCTTCCTGGTTCCTTGTTTCTCTTCATTATGTCCTTCCCCTCTCTTTGTGAATCTAATATCCCATCTGGTCTCTCTTCTGCTCTCTTTTGGAATCTCTTCTCGGTTGTTTAAGCCTTGGGCTGTGCCTATCAGTTTCCACTTTGAGGGGTCTTGGATTTAGTGTGTCATTTCCACTGAGTGGAAGTTGTTTCTGATATCCCAGAGCTGGAAGAGAGATCCATTGCTTAGTCAGAGAGACTTTATGATGTCTTTCTGAAATTGTCTGCTAGGTATGTACTCTCTGTTCTACCCCTTCTTTAAGCTGGTTCTGGTAGTGAAAAGTCATGAATAAAAAGACACGGTAGGGACTGTAAAAATCATGCTTTTTAGACACTTCTTAGATTCATTGGAAGTATTAGGAGTAAGAAGATCAAAATGTGTAGCCTGGAAGTGTGAAGCAGTTAATCCTTTTGAGGCTAATCCGTATCTTAGAAAAGGAAGATAAATACTTTAGCTTCCTGTTCTTTGGGGGAACAATTCTCAGATACATTACATGATTTTCAAAAAATTCACAATAGGATTGACCTTGATTGCCCACATATTAAAAATATACTCATCATTGACTTTCTTTCTTTTCCTCTTTCTGTTTCATTTCTGTGTTCATGAGATCATTTCCCAAATGAACTACTGGCACTTGCTCTCAAATCTGTATCTAAGACAGGGGTGCTATGGTTTAATTGTCCTCATCAAAACTCATATTGAAATTTAATACCTATTGTGAGATCTTAGAGGGTGGGAACTTAATCTGACTATGGCATTTGGGGTGGGCCCTTTGGGAGGTAATTAAGGTTAAGTGAGACTGTAAAGATGAGGCCCTAATCCCATGTGACAGTGGGATTATAAGAAGAGGAGCAGACCTGAATTAAGATGTTCTGTCTCACCTGTGATGCCCTTCATTGTCTTGGACCCTGTAGAAAGTCTTCTCCTAACAAGAAAGAACTTAACCATGTTTAGCTACATGATCTTGAACTTTCCAGCCTTTAGAACTTGAGCTGAGTAACCCTTTATTCTTTATGAATTACTTAGTGTATGGGATTCAGTTAACAGAAATGGACTAAGAAAAGGTCCCTGGAATTGGCTTTAGAGAAAGTGGACAATTAGGCTGAGGTTGTCAGTGGATCTGGATTATTCAACAGCCAGATGGCAACAAGGACTCCATGGCTGGTGTAGTAGCATCATAATATTCATTATTCGTAAACATAAATAAGAAGGTCTCAGGTTCTTCTTTTTACTCTAAAGTAAAAGAGTAAAAGAGGAGCATAAAAAGAGTCACATAATAGGAATGGATCAGCTTTAAAGCCTCTGTCATGTTTAGTCTTTGACTAGAAGCAGCTTTGGAATTAATTCTGTTTTAGATCTCAGTGCTCAGGCAGCTGGAACCTGTCAGTTAACAACATGCCTCAGCAATTTCTTTCCTCAAAGGAGATCTGAGTGACTCATTCCTATGGCTGGATTCATAGGGCACCATTCTGCATGGAACCATGTTCTGTAATGTCCGTGGTGATGATGGAATTCCAGAATACTAGAGGAATTAGCAGAATAGTCAGATGTTAGTGCTTAACCATCAGAGGCATGCCGAACATAATTGTCATGCTGGGCAGACAGACCAGAGTTGCATTCAGAGCACTGAAACCTGCAGAGTTCTGAGGCATTGTCTAATAGACCATGGATTCCTTGGGGTGGATGAGATAGTGACTAAAGCATTGTTTGACTCAGAGGGGAAAGATCAAGAACTGCTCAGAAGGAAACTGATGACAGCTATGATGTTGGAAAACTACGATCTCATAACCAGTCTTCATAGCTTAGTCAATTTTCAGAGACCAATTGAAGAAGAGGCTCTGTCTTCTTAAGAAGGATACTTCAATGCAACTACAAGTATTTGCAATAAATACTTCCCCAATCTTACTCCAAAGGTAGGATTGTGACTAACAGTAATTGTGTACCATAGAAAGAGGAAGCCTTTGAGAACTATCAGATACAAGATCTGAACTGATATCAGGGAACCTGAAAATACCCTTGAGAGTGGAGACATATAGTAGCTAGGTGATAAATGAGTCCTGGCTCAGATCTATCTTAAATATGTACAATGGATCCACAGGTTCAATCTGCAATCATATCCCCAGTCCTCTTGTGTATAATTGAGAGTGGTGTTTTCAGCAACTGGAAAAATTCCCACATTGTTTCTCTGACCTTTGGAGTAAGAACTATTATAATAGCCAGGGGTGGTGGCACACATCTGTAATCCCAGAGAGTTGGGAGCCTGAAGCAGGAGGATCTCAAATTTGAGGCCAGCTTGGAAAACTTAGTGAGATCTTATCTCAAAATAAAAAAATAAATAAATAAATAGAGAAGGGCTGAGCTGGAGATGTAACTCAGTGGTAGCACACCCCAGGCACAATTCTCGGTAACACACACACACACACACACACACACACACACAAGAATTATTATAGTAGGAAGGTTCAGTTGATCAAGTGCAACCACTCAGTTTCTGCTCTTCTGAAATTCTGTCATCTCTGAAATTATTTTTTCCTAACCAAGACAGGAACTGTAGAAATTAACACTATTTTTTGATATATAAAAAATGCAGACATGATTGCCTCCATCATTTACTTATTTAATTCACTGCTATAATCCTTGAAAAAATCAGGTGCATCAAGATGGCTTAAGATGACCTTAGCTAAATGGTAGTCCCAAAGCAATATCTTACTGGAGTCTCATATCGCAGATCCAGGTCCAGCTTTTAGCACTTGCTATGTGACTGTTGATCTGGCAGATGTTTCTTTTCCCTTCTGGAAATAGGATTAAAATAAAGAACATTTTGTGTGTGTGTGTGTGTGTGTGTGTGTGTGTGTGGTACTGGGGATTGAACCCAGGGCCTTGTGCTTGTGAGGCAAACACTCTACCAACTGAGCTATATCCCCAGCCCAAGAACATTTATACAAGAAAGATAGCAAAATGTATTCTATGTTGAATGTTAACTCTTCTGCTTCCTGTCATAGGGCAGTAGGAAGAGACATTGATGCTCCACAGAAACATCACAGTCTTCATTTTGTTGATGACATCACATGTTCATTGGTCTGGTGCGTAGGAAGTAGGAAGTAATCTGGCAAAATCCATGGGTGCCATATCTTGGGAGTTAGAGCTGACAGTGGTTTAGTGACCTGCCATATTTATAAAGCTTTTAAGGACTCAGTGATTTAGGATATACAGGGATAGTCTGTTAAGGTAATATAAAGGTTATTATATTTGATATTCCTCCTACAAAAAAAGAACACAGTAGCCAATAGACCACTTTGGATTTTGGAGGTGGTGTATTGTGGAGAGCCACCCTTATCTAGCAGAATCTGATGAGGTTGAGCCATGGGACACAGAGACCTGGCTTCTAGGCACTGTCTACCACCGAAGACTGTCCCAGATTGCCTGGGAAGTATGTGACACTGTGTGGGAGTGGTTCCCTGTCTAGTTCTATGATAGTTTCCCTGAGAAAATGGCTCCCCTAACTCCACCCCATCCTGTTCATCACAGAAGAAGCCCCTCCCGTTCCGGGGCCCTTTACCTGTGTGGCCATAAATAAAAGAGAGTTGGGCTACTCCATGTTGTTAGAGGCCAGAGCTGGTATGGCCAGACACGTCACACCCCGTCTCATTTAAAAAGAGTATTGGCTCTTGTGTATTTATTGATTAGATAAGTTTATGGGTAGCTGATTGATTTATAACCAACATCATCCTCCAGCAGTTAACCCTTTTCTCAGCCATGTAGGATGTGGCTGAGAAACCCCCGCAGTGTATATTATATCTGAGAGCACTTCTTCAGCTCCTGTTTTAGGTAAGTTGGAAGACTATATTTTGAGTGAGGCTCAGAGAAGGGAGCTTAAAAGCAGGCCCCGACTGTCAGCAGGCTACCTTACTGCTCAGGCCACAAGACCAGGAACATCCTCTGAAATTGGAGTGACGATGCTGGGAAGGGATGAGATGTTGAGTTTCTCGGAAGCCCCATTAAGAGCTCTACAATGAAAACTTCTAGAATTAACACAAATATAATTTCTGCATCAGAGTACTCACCGTTTCAAAATCAGTTTCTAGAATGTCATGACAATAGAAATTGAGTGCCTGACAATTATAATATTGTATGATGAAAATAGTACATTTGAGAGCTGGTCAGAGGATACAATAAGATAAGTAGCCCTGATCTCCATGTTGCCTGTCTTCACTTTATATTTCTCCCTCAGCTCTCTCCAAGTCTTCTGGAGTTCCTTATGACCATCTGAGAGAGGAGAAAACTATCCAGCCTGGTTCATGGGTGGGTTGTCTTAATTTGTTGGTGGTATTTGAAAATGGACTGCATGGTACCATGTGGAGAGTGTCCTAAAGCACAGCATGAGATGCAGCCCTCCCCCAGGGGAGATCTCAGCTGTATACTTGTGTTATTTTGGTATGTTGGAGTAGTCTGACTTGGCTCATTGCTCAGGGACCTGAAAAAAACAACATGGAGAGACTGAAGTAAAGGAAGTTGGGGGAAGAAAACAGTGGATGGACTCATGAGCATGGGCACAAAAATCTCTGTGCTCAGGAGAGTGTCTGCTAGGGGGCATCCATGACAGAGGGGGCACTTGACAGTGAAGTGGGATCAATGTACCTGGTGGGTGTCAGTGAACCTCTATAGATGCTGTGTTATAGACTCATTATGGAGTGTGATTCAGGTACCTATTGCTGTTTAAGAAATAATAAAAAAAATGTAAGGGCTTTAAAATAATACATATTCTTTTAAAAAATTGTCATTGTTCTGTATATTAAATGGGCGATTCTTTTGCACTCCTGGACTCTGAGCGAGTCCGGGCTATTGGCCAGGGAGCCGTGGAACTCCTCCACAAATCTCTACTAACTAACTTGGGTTACCCCATAGCGTGGAGGTCTGGGATGGACTTTTTACCTGGTGGCTGGTTTCTAAAATGAAACCTTCTAAGACCATGGTAACAGAAGGTACAGGTTTTTTTTTTTTTCTTTTTTCTTTTTTTCATGTTAACAAGTCATTCTAAAACTTATTGGCTCAAAATAATAAAAATGATTTATTATTTATGGTCCTCCTCTTGGTCAGGAATGTGGGACAGGCTGAGATGTATGTAATGTCAGACATTCAGCTAGTGGCTTGTCTGGTCTTGTAGGTCCAGGAAGCCTTCACCCACGTCTGACAGCTCAGTGCTTCCATGGTCTTTTGTGTGATCTCTCTGTTAGTTGAGGCTCAGTCTCATGACTCAGTTATTTACTTCAACCTGTTGCACTGCAGAATATGGATTTACATTCTCTACCCACGTTTTTTTCTACTACTACTAGTGTCTTGCAACTTACTATACCTGACATGGATCCTCCATAACATTGCCATGGACCAAGGTACCTATTTTGGTGGGAAAAGATGTGTGACCAGAGGCGATGACTACAAGAGCCATGACTACATCAGTATACCACATTTCTTGGAAATAATGGTCCAGTCCAGTGTTGGAATGGCCTGTTGAAGGCTCAGTATAGATGAGAGGTTAGAGATGAAGTTCTGTGGGCTTGGGGCACTGACTTCCAATTCTGAGATGCATGACACCACTTCATTAGCAGCATCGAACCCTAGTTGCCAGACATAACCAGTTCAAAATGAACCTTCTGCCTTCTCTTTCTTCTTTCTCTTAATGTTCCATCTTTTTTACTCTGTTTCCTAGAGATTTCTTTTCTATAATAAATTACCTGCCTACGTCTGTATCTCAAGCTCTATTTTAGAATCCATGCTCAGACACATTTTAGGGTATATTGCTTTTTGCTCTTAAGACAAAAATTAACATCTTTAGCATATAACTTTGTTTTCAGATTCCTTTTTGGGTAGATTCCTAGAACTGGAAGGTTGGATTGTATTTAAGGCTCTTGCAAAACTGTCCACTGAAAACAGTGTACTAATTTGTATCTTTTTAGAAAAAAATATAATATTGTTATGTCTCACTTTCTTTGTTAATTTTCATTTATGGGGGTTGGAAGAAGAAAGCTGTGATATCAGTGGCTTATTTTAAAAATAATCAAGTAGAACTGACATGAGATGATGTTTCTTAAGCCATTACACTAGTAAAGTCTACTACTCTCTAACTTGGAGTATAGCCAGAAACAGTTAAATGCAGATGTCCTTCAAAAAGAAAATTATCAAAAAAGATATTAATGTACAAGAAAGTCTCAGGACTCTGAACACTTTCTGATAAATTTTCTCAAAATTGTAGTAGGTTTTAGAGAGTCACATGAAAATCTTGCCTTACTTAAGGGTTTTACTAGATAATAAAATATTAGTTAAATTTTTTGTCTTATAATGAGGGTGGAGTTTGTGAGATATGCATGTAAAAGCAAAAAAATAATAAGCTAAGGTCAGAATGTTCTCTTTTTTTTCCCCTTCAGATTTAAACTGTTCCTTTATCTCTCTGTATATAAACCACATCCTTTGGCTAAAGAAAAATGGACCTCAAAAATAGTTAGCTTTCCTGGTAAAACAATGTTTCTTTTTGTAATGAGATACTCCAATTTTAAAGCTTGACAACTTAATTGATATCAAAGTTATTTAAAAAATAAATTCATGTAAGAAATTATGTGAAAAAATGTAAGGGAAAGTACACAAGTACCCCATCAACTTTATTTTAATAGTGTTTCTAAACTTAATCTTTAACTACTACTTATAAGGTTAGCAAATTATAGGGGACTGGATAGTTTAAAAGCCAGTATACCAGCCACATATTTTTGATTATGTAAACATTTGTCATTTTTTAAAAAATCAGGTTTTGTTTCAAAGGCACATCTATTTTCTCTTTTTCCCTAATTCTCAAATTAATGGAAAATGTACTTGACAAAATAATAAAACCATAAATTGATGGAAAATGAAGAAAGATACCACCAGCAGACTAGAAGATCTGGAAAATTCCTGAATGATAGAAAACAGAAGATGTTATATTGGTGGGAAAAAAAGCAGAGCATTAGAAAAACTGAAGAATGGTAATGGCAAGAGATTTAAGAGTATTTATTGGTGTAGAACTTGGAGGGCAAAACAAAGGCAACAGCAGAGGGAAGAGATGACCAACAGAACAGGGGACAATATCTGCAAACTATGCATCTGAAAGGGCTGATATACAGAAGATATAAGGAATGCAAACAACTCAATAGCAAAAAGTTAGTCCAATTAAAAACTGGACAAAGAACCCAAACAGATATTTCTCAAAAACAGACATAAAAATGACCAACAGGTATATAAAAAAATGGCCAACATTATGTTTAACCAGTCATTACCTTTCCCCAATTCAAATGGCTACTATCAAAAAGACAACAAAACAAAACAGAAAACCAAATGATGGCATGGATGCAGAGAAATGGGAACTATTAAAACTCTGTTAGTGGGAATGTAAATTGGTCCAGTCATTATAGAAAACAGTATGGAGGTTGCTCAAAAAATAAAAAATAAAACTACCATATGAACCAACACTCCCACTACTGGCTATTGATCCAAAGGAATATGAATCAGTATGTTGACAAAATATCTGCAGTCCATGTTATTGTAGCACTGTCCACTGTAGCCAAGACATGAAATCAACCCAAACATCATCAACAAATGAATGGATAACGGGATGTTGTATGTATACATACATAATGGAATACTATTCCACCTGAAAAAAAGAATGAAATTCTGTCATTTGTAAAAAATGGATGAACCTGGAGGACTTTATGTTAAGTGAAATATGCCAGGCATAGAAAGAAATTCTGCCTGATCTCACACATTTGTGAAATGTAAAAAAGCTGAACTTATGGAAGTACAAAGTAGAATAGTGGTTACTGGAGGCTAGAGAGGGTAGAGGGAGTGAAACAGTAGAAAGATTGGTCAATGGGTAGAGAATTCTAGTTAGCTAAGAGGATAAGTTAGGGTGTTCTACAGCATGGTGGGGAGAATATACTGAACAATATTGTAGTATATATTTCAAAATAACTGGAAGAAAGAACTCAGAATATTCCCACCATAATGAGATGATAAATGTTCAAAGTGATGGATATGCTAAATACTGTGATTAGATCATCACACACTGTACATATGTATCAAAATATCATATTGTATTCCATAAATATGTACAACTATTATGCACTAATTAAAACAAAATAAAACTTACATTAAAAAACTTTAATATCCAATCTGGGTGTAGAACCATCTTCATGGATATGAACTCTGTCTGGTTGTACAGGGTCCTGAGGTTAGGAGACTTGCTTGGTTTAATGCTCTTGAAATTCTTAATAATTTCTGCAAAATGGATCCAGCATTTCCCTTTACACCGAGGCCCACAAATTATATACCCAGTCATGTTAGTACTACTCTTTCACCTCTAAAGTGGGGTGCTGGTAGCCTTAGGCCCAAGTTAATAACAACTTTTAACCAACAGTTGGCTTGCCTGAGGCCTCTGGAGACACTACTCATGCCTGAGAAAAAAGTAGCATGTGATTTAAGATAACTCTGGACTAATCAAACAGAACATGAAGGAGAGGAGGAGAAGAAAAAGGAGAAGGAGAAGAAAGTTTTCTAGGGGTAAAAACACTACGGAGCCCTTCATAATTTAACATTTAAAAGGGTTCTTGGCTCCTGACCCACATTAACTGCCTGTAAACACAACTCTATCCGTTTATCTGCCGTTCATTTCAAATGAAATGGAACTGCCCAACTAGAGAGAAAAGCTGTCTCAGTTCCTTTGACTAAACAACCTCATCTGTCACTTTGCCACTGAGGCTCACCCTTAGCCCAGGAAGAATTGAGAGATCTTTACCTTTAATTCTTACACCTTGCTGCCTTCTGTAGAATAAAAATGCAAATATATAATACATGATAATTAAATGCATTTCCCTGAATTTAAAGACTCCGGTCTTCAGATGGAAAGGGCTCAGAGGTCCAAGAAGATAAAGTGACAAAACAGAAGACACTGTTTTAATGTATTTTATCACGGCTCAAAAATTTGTACTTTTGAATCACTTGTTCAGCAAAAATTGGTTGGAGAATGAATGAATAAATGAACTGATGAAAATATCCTCATGAGCTAGGCATGGAGACTGAGGCAGGAGGACTGTAAGTTTGAGGCCAGCCTCAGCAACTTAGCAAGGTCCTAAGCAACTTAGAGAAGCCCTGTCTGAAAATAAAAAATAAATTTTAAAAAAGGGCTGGGGATGTAACTCAGTGGTTAAGCACCACTCAGTTTAACTCCTAGTACCAATAAATAAATAAATAAATAAAAATCCTCACAAAGCTTCAAAATTTCAAGGACAAGAAGCAAGGTCACAATCGTATGTCAGGAGAGAATAAAAGAACAAATTATTTCAAATAAATAAGAAGTTGATGGTTACTCGATGTCTCTTCAACAGCTTTGGGTACTGATGACACAAGTAATACTTTCAGACTTTTCAGGGAAAATGATTTTCTCAGAGAATTTGTCACCCAACCATATGAACAATTTGGTATGTGGAAAGAAATAAAAAATATTTCCCAATACTTTTAGAATAAAGTCATTTTCTTCCATCTGAAAAAATTACACAAGGATATTCAATTGGAGGAAAAGTCCTAAAAAATGAAGACTCGAAGAGGAAGATACAGAATCCCAAAATAGTAGAAGGCAGAAGTTGAATGAAAGGCAATTGCAGGATGACAATTGTATAAAGGCTTAAACAATAATAGTTCCTAATAGATCAGGACAGAGGTTCTGGAAAAGTTTTTTTTCTATCCACCGCTTATGTAATTAAAGACATGACAAAAGCATATTTCTCTTTAGTCATCAAAATCATAAAAGGAAAACAAACAGAAGATAAAATGCTTTATGCTCTACCTAGTCCAAAATACAAAATGAAGCAAAGTTCACTACTCTTCTGGTTTGCAGGGAAATATTTATTACTATCTATTTTTATTTCTATTACTATCGTTCTTCCTGGTTCCATCTTGGTTGGAGGTTGAGGTTTTCCTGTTATGTTACTGTCATTCCACCAAATATTCAAGTTGCCATTGATTGATGAGCATTATTGCAAATCAGACGCTCAGTGGTGATGGACAGTGAATGCTCTTGGGTGGTAACTCAAGTGACAGCTTTGGTTGAGTCAGATTTTGCTCAGTTCTTTTTATTGAGATGGAAAAAGTCTTCCTCTACCCTTTCCCTAAGGTTTGTTCAGTTTTTCTTTACCTTAGTTTTCTTTTTTGGTTTGCAATACTGGAGATTGAACCTAGGGCCTTATGCATGCTAGGTAAGTGCTCTTCCACTGAGCTACAATCCCGGCCCTCTTCCTCACGTTTTTCTGGTTCCTCTTTTACCTTCTTCCCCAACCCAGTCCAATCCAATATCTCAGAGTCAAAAAAGCGTACACTGCAACTCCACAGCTGGATCTTTATGACTGGCATTTGTCCAGGGGCTTCAGTTTTACTCTTTGAGTCATATAGTCTTTGTGACTTTTTCCAAAGTGAGCAACTTATTTCTCTTCCAACAGGTTGTAGAAAGATAATTTACCTATTGGTTCTGAATTTTAGCTAGACCCTCTGTGCAGAGATTCTTGGTTCAGTGTCTCCACATTTTGAAGAGAGGAGTTAGAGACATCACCATCTGCTAAGGATTTGCTACACGGTAGCCAGACTGTTAGAGCAACCACTGCCTCCAGCAGCCTACCTAAAAGAAGGGTGTTTGTGGGATGACCGCTTCCACGGAAATTTCCCCTGCCACCATCAAGACTGGAGCCATCCTGACTCACCCTCCGAGTTGTGGAATCAGTGCTCTGTGCACTGCAGTAGAGTTTGATGAGAGTTCTGGGAAGAACTTCCGTGTGTTTCCTGGAGTTTGGGCATACGTGGCTCCGGAGTCTGATGCCTGACTTGTGTCTTGATCATTTTGAAGACAAGAGAAAACTGACAGGTTTCCCATGGCAGCTGAGGGCAAGAGTGAGGGCAAACCACAGTTCCTCTATCATTTGGAAGAACTAAGGGCTACCATGGGCCCAGTGGATGCCATGTAGGTGACCGGGCCCAGGCCATCTTAAGAGATCTCTGTCTGAGAGAAAAGGAGGCCTCAGCAGAAAGAGGATGCAGGGGGATACTGCCAGAGGACAGAGCCAGGTAGGAGTGGTGAGATGTCAGGAAAGGCTGCAGTTTTGGAGATCTCTGCAGGTTTTTGGGTGGCTCTTGTTTATGCCCCCAAAGAGTGCCTGCCACAACTTGGGCATGGGCAACTAGTAATGGCCAAAGGAGAATCTGATTTAATAAGAATTTTTTTGCCCTATTTTCCTCTAACACCTCCTTCCTCCTTTCCATACCTCTCCCTGCCACTGGTTGAGCCAGCAGCAATAAGGGAAGAAAAGTGAAAGAGAAAGAACATTCTCTTTTCCCCACTGCTGCCCCAAGCTGGGTCAGGCCTGATCTGGAGGGAGTGAAAAAGTTGTCATCCCATGATTTCACTTTGCCATTATTCTGGGAAGTCAGTTGGCTTCTTTCCTCTGTTGGAGACCCTATTTCCCTGAATTCTATGGTTTCTCTTTTTCCATTAACCACCTCAATATTCTTTGATTCCCTGGACTCACCTTGGACTGTTTTTTCTTTTTTCTTTTCTTTAGTAGAAGTCATTTGTCCTACTGGGGATAAGGAGAAGGTAGTAGCACAAGAGCAACCTTCTCCAGCATGGAAAGCAATGTTCTCTTTTGCCTTTGAGATCTCGAAATAGTGGTTTTGGAGAAAGATCTTCCTGTCCTTGCAGAATAGGAATTGATGCTCTGTGTTCCAGGTCTGGTGGATGATTACAGGTCTACCTAGTAGCCATCAGCAATCACTATGTTAGAAACAGAGAAAATAGCACTTTGCTGTAATGGTGATAGAAGAAAGGAGTGCATAGGCTGAACGGAGAGATGCAGAGGGAGGAAAAAAGTGTGTGGGTATATGAAGATGAACACAAAGGGCTTGAGAGAGGGCAGGCACCACTGCTGAAGTTCCATGTCATACCTTGATGGTCCTGGTGTGTACCGGGAATTTCAGAGCTGGCCTCAAGGGTCCTGACAGTAAATCATACAGCCAATGTGGATATGGGAACAATACCTAGTTGCATCTTCTCTCCTGTATAGCAAATAGTAAAATCTACTCTCTTACTTGTACCTACCTCTGTCTCCAGGACAACTAAGTCCAAGGAATCCTAGTGAGGAGGTTTGCAATTCCTTGAGCATCTCAAACTGGAACATCAGAAGTAGACACTTGTGCTATAAGAGTAAGGCCAACAGCAAAGTCATCTAAAGTGAGTGTGACAAGTTTGGTGTCTGCGTTTCTATAATTGAGCTTACCTTCTTCTGGAGCTACCTAAATTCTTAAGGATAGTAGAAATTTATTTCTTAAAGTGAATGATTGGGAGGCAAATTAGTCTCACCTAGTTTAACAGTTTACTTTTAAATGGTTACACACACACACACACACACACACACACACACACAACCACTCAAGCAGTTTAAAACCCAATCTTCCCATCAGAGCAGTTTCTCTTCTGAAGAGTCTCTTTTTCCCCTATGCCCAAGATGGTGTCTGGGAGCAAAGGGAAGCTTATCTTCAAAGCTCTGGGGATGAGTTTCTTGCCCAAATAATAGTGTTCTGTTTTTCTATTGATCACCAGTTGAGATATATACTCACCTAATTTGACTTTACTCCACTGCTGAAATGTTCCATTTTGTCCTCTGTTGACCTATGTTTAACTTCTGGGCTTCAATGTTATCTTACCTCTCTCTCCAGTGAACCAAAGGCAAGCTCATCGACTCTTGGCTTGGCGAGCTTTCATGACATTCTCAGGAAGCAAGCAGAAACTTCTGTGTTACTGTGGTTTGGATGTGAAGTGTCCCCCTAAAGCTTCTGTGTTAATGCAGGGGGTGAAATGAAAAGGTTATGAGAGTGTAACATAATCACTGGATTAATCCATTTAATGGATGTAGCAATTTGAATGGATATCTGAGTAGCAACTGTCAGCAGGTGGGCCATGGCTGAAGAAGGTGGATCACTGAGGGGGCATACCTTGAGGATTATATATTTTGCTCCTGGACTTTCCTCCTCTCCCCCAGGTCCTGACTACTATGAGGTGAGCAGTTTTCCTCTGCCACGCCCTTACCATGATGTTCTGTTTCACCATAGGCCCAGAGCAATGGAGTCAGCCAACCATGTACCGAAACATCCGAAACCATGAGCCCAAATAAGCTTTTCCTCCTTAAAATTGTTCTGGTCAGGTATTTTGGTCACAATGACAAATACCTAGCTAATACATATATCATTTCTGTAAAGATAGTAGAGTATAGGAAGCTTGAGGATAGCTCATGCCACCCTCTCTAATACCTCATGCCTTTTGTGTGTGTGCTGCTGGGGACCAAACCCAGGGCCTTGTGCATGCCAGGCAGACACTGTACTGCTGAGCCACATCCCCGTCCCTCCTCATGCTGCGTTTTCCTCAGCTCATACGCCCATGTTGGTTTTGGATGGCAGGCTGTATGGGTGGTGGGCTGCTCCTGTGTCTCAAGTAAGAAATGTAGTGATTAAGGGCCTTTTTCTAAAGGGTGCACAACTCACCAACCTGAGGCTCCCTCTTGTTTATCTTCTTTTTCTGATTCTTTCTCCATACTCAGCCCCTCAACTGGCTAAATCTTAGGGGTGTCGTGGGGACACTGAAACCCTGACGACCCCAGGTGAGATGTGTACTTGTCCCTCCTGAGCCCCACCTTCCTCCGGTAGAAGAGTATGTACTCTTTCCAGGTGGCTGATCCGTCTCTCATCATACTCCACTGAGGGCTGTGTTGTTCTAGGTGGTACCTGCCACCCCCTCTTTTCTGGTGATGAATTCCTAATGGTAGAAGTTGTCCCAGGGATTTAAAAAAAATCTAGATCACAGGAAAGGAAAATGTTCTGGGAGTCATTTAGAATTATTTCTCTCACTACTTCTTTTAACCCACCCATAGGTCTAGTTCTGATTTTGTTTTGTTGAAATTTGGGGCCAGGCCAGGATCATACTTCTCCTGGTCACTCTCATGGTTATAAAGCCCTTGATTCACAAGAGCAGTATCATATTAATAAGAAGGCCAGTATAATAATTGAACTGTCACCCTCTCATCTGATTGTCATTACATAGGTGTCACTAAAAAAATCCCCTCCCAGAGAGATCCTCTCTAATTATTCCGTACAGTTTGAGTATTTAATCTGAAAATTGGAAAGCTGAAATACTCTGAAATTTGAAAATCTTGAACACCAAAAAGTTTCAATTTTTGAAGAATTTAGAATTTCAGATCTTTGGATTAGAGAGATTTAGCTGGTAATGTCTGCATATATCCCCAAATCCCCCAAATCCAAAACACTTCTTGTCCCACGCATTTTGGATTAGGGATGTTCAACCTGAATTGAAGGTAGCCTCATGGAATTTTTAGACACTGTAGATAGTACAATAAATGAGACCAGGTCTTTTGTCTAGTGGGAAGAGATAAGCAACAGATAAACCAAATATTAAACGAGGAAGAAGAACATCATTTAGCAATATGAGCTATGCAGAGAACTAAAACAGAGCGATCTGATAGACTGACTGGATGACTAATTTAGATTGTGTGGTGGGATAAGGTCCCTCTGAGGAGGTGACATTTGAGCTGCAATCAGAACAACAACATTTTGCTTGTTATATACTGTGTAATCAACAGAGGTTAGAGTTTGAAAATTGCATATTATGGGGCACAGTTCCTGGATGAGAGTACGTAAGCATAACCACAGACTATTCCCTGGAGTATTAAGACAACCTGGTGGAACGATGAGTGATCCCAAGCTTGGTCAGAAGTTACGCCATCATTTTGCCTC